>NC_139720.1:136835043-138105043 GCF_964211835.1 Anser anser
ACCTGTTTATCTTACAGTTGGACAAATTGTCCAGAAGGATGCTGTGAGGGATGGTATCAAAAGCCTTACTGAAATCTAGAATGATTACATCCAACGCCTTCCCTTCATTCACCAAGCAGGTGTCTTTATCATAGAAGGAGATCAAATTATTAAGGCAGAACCTTCTCTTCATGAACCCATGTTGACTATGCCCAATAATAGCTTTGTTCTTTAACTTCCTTTCTATATCCTCCAAGATAATTTTCTCTGTGACTTTTCCAAGGACTAAGAAAGAAAGACAAATTCCAGAACTAGTTTTTGAAAGGAAAGAGAAGGTGAGATTTGGAGATGGTGGAACATGGGAAAAGGAGTGATGCAATCTTTTAAATCTAAAACTAGGTTTCATGTTCACTGTTGGGTAAGGAGGATAATTTGACATGCAGTCTCTGCAGAAATTAAATGAACCTTGCAATAATGCAGAATAGCAAAGAGACTGATGCGAAACAAACGGAAAATGCTTTGAGTTAGGCTGAATAGATGGCAGAAGTAGGACTGATTAAAAGGGAGGGCGGTGGGGGTGGTAGGAAAAGGATCTCAAACAGGATGGCCACCACACCAATCTTGCCAACACAGGATAGAGTAAAGAATTTAAATCCTACAAGCCCTAATAACTTAAGGTGTACTCAAAGATGATTTCTGTACAAAGTCTAGATCTGTAACAGAATACCACATCTTCGTTTTCTCATAACTCCTTATGTTGATCTGTATTGTCTGTATATTGAAAATACTGGAATCACACATAATCTTCAGTCATTAAATTAAGTTTACTGTTGATGTGATCATTGGTGGAGCACATCATGTAGTATCAGTCCTGTACATGTGTTCAGCAGATGCAATCATTTCCCTTTCTTTTTTCTTTTTTTTTTTTTGAGATATTAGACTGTCATCTATTTTTTTTTCCTGAAACATTTTAAAATAATTTCTATAAAATATTAAAATTTTCTTTTTTTTTTTTTTTTTTTTTCCCAGTGCTCATTAAATTGTGGTTCATTTCTTCTTAGACTTTTATGGCTACCACAATTACCTAGATTTTATACAGTACCGTTTGAGAACTACCTATCTTAGAAGTTCAAAGAATGTAGGAATATACCAGTCTTCTTGGCTAATTTGGAATATTTCCAGATTCTTATTTTATTAAGAGTACAGATTTGCAGACAGGTGTTTTTTCGCTATGTAAAATGTTGAAATGTCTCTTTAACAAGGGTGCATTTAACTTCAATAACCAGTTTTAGGGGAACAACAACAAAAACTTAGACTTCACTTTCTATTTATTGCTTACTGAGAATACTGTAGCATAAGAATTAAGCAATTATTACTCCTAAAGTAAAACATAATCTTTGATTTTTCTACCAGAGGAATGCAAACTATTCTAATTTCTGTGTTTTAATCTTAAGCTCTTGTGCCTTAACTGAGAAACACCCTAACACTGCTGGGGTTTCTGAGGGCAAGATAGGTATATCACCTTTCCTGAGAATGGAGGACTCAAACTCTAATTGGTTATAAACAACTTTATTAATAGAAAATAATTATTTGTATTATTATTATTCGGGTAAGAGGTAAAAAAAAGTATAACTGAGAAGTGGGAGCAATTGTAGAAGGAAAACATAAACTAAAATTTATATTTTTTTGTCTTATGAGATCTTTCTATGTTGAGTTCTGAAATTGAGTTTCTTTTTTATCTTGAGATTGGCATTAAGCTTTTTCACTTCCACCCAGGACTGACTGCTTCAGAGAAATCAAAAAAACAATTTTTCACACATTATCAAAAAATGGATACCCCTTCTGGAGTGGAGGGAAGTGATGAGAACATTACCTGTTTGCTCCGTCCATGCACAGGAACTTCCACTTTTTCTTTACTCATCATTTGTAAAAGCTACCATCTTTCACAACTGGTGACAGTCTATCACATAACATTGTGATTTTAAGTAATATGATTCCCTTTCCCAAGACTCTGAGATACACATTTTTGATAGGTGGATAAACTTGACCATTCCTTTTCTTGAAACCCACAGTAATAAAGCTTTAAGTCATGTTACTTGAAATTCTTGTAGTTCTATAATGACATAGCTAGACTCATTTCATTACTTGTGCAATAAGTCTGTGCAAAGCAATGAAGCAGCAGATTGTGAAATTGGGAAAGAGTTCCTTAGAAGAACTGATCTTCTTTCCTTGCATGTGTTTTAGGGGAACTTATTACAACACTGTTTCTGAAAACATCAACTATTCAAATTATTCCCAACTGAAATTGGTGGGTTTTCTTGACCTCAGTTTCTGACAATAAACAAGCATCATATCAAGAAAACTAAACTGTTCACTGAAATGAAATAATTTTTTTCTGGAATTGTAACATGAATACGTAAACTAATTCAAAAGAATTTTATTAGAAATGCTGGGTTTGCAAATATAAACATTGGCTGAAACATTAAATGACATTTCCTCACTAATATTATGGTTTGATTTTAGATAAACTAAGTAGTTTTAATTAATAAACATAATATTTGAAGACATTCAAATGAAGATTTTATTGGAATAATTACAAAAGCAGCACTCAGTATGTTGGTTTTAAGAAAAGTGCTACTCATACTGAATAGCAACAGAATAATTACAGGTCGTGGCTTATGAGAATGTCTGCAAAGGATGAAGAAAAAAAAAGACTGGATCAGTTCTGTGCAAAACCTGATATAGACAGATCTGGAGTGAATGTTTAGTTTCAACTCATTTATGGATTTATTTGTTTAAATGAGAGGATACCAGACTTAAGTTTCAAGTCTAAGTGGAATAGGGAAAGCAGCTAGCATATTCACAAAACTGAACCCCCCCAGATGATCGGAATATGTAGCATCTTCTCTTTGAACTTCCCATTTGGTGAACTGTTAAAGAGGATCAGTACATGTTAACTCTCAAAGTGAGATTCAAGACAGCAATCTCAAACAACTCTTTAGGGAATATTTTTGAATTTTCTGTAAGTTCATTGCTACCCGGCTCATTTTGCTGGTATATGCATTCCATTTCCTTTTACATGATCTCTGTATTTTCAGAGGACAGAATCATTTATGGAATAGACTAGCAACTGTAAGATGCCTGGAATACTCTGCATAACCTGACAAGTAACAGCTGATGCTCAGCATCCTCCTGCTTTATCTGAATTAGAACTACTGACACGGCTCTAATAATTTGTTTATTCACACAGTTTCTCACCACCTAGCTGAACAAAAGGATTCTGGTAACATGAACAATTTAATGTTTAAGGACAAAGAAGCTGCAGCATTGCATTAATAATTTTGAAATAGAAAATAGCCTTAATAAAAAATCAGTCAGCTATCCATCCCCCAGAGAAGCATCACAGCTTCTCTCATTCTTGACTTTGCTATTACTGTAGAATATTGAAAAGAAATTCTCTTAGTTTTCCCACTGCAGAACTATAAAGCTAAGTAGCCATGTGTGACGACTTTACTGTCAAACAACCAAAGAAGCAAAATCGATACTACGATTGCAAAAGTTTATATACATCCTTTCCCTGAAAGGGAATAAGATCATCTAGCAAAATCAGCTTTCTTCATACCTGAACGGACACAGAAAGAAAAATATAAAGTTAAAACAATAAAAATATATAAATAAAAAGAAAAATTAAAAAAGAAGAAGAAGAAGAAGAAAAGAAAAAAAATGCTTTACCTCATATCCATCTATTTTTCTCTATCTTGGCAAATAGACTGTATGTCATTGCAGTGCAGTATTCTTCTTGGGTCCACAAGAGAAAAGGATGCCTGAGAAATGTAAAAAGGGGACTTATAGGGAATAACAAGGAGGCAAATGAGGAAATAAGGGAGGAAAACTGGAAAATAAGAGGGTATTAGGGGAAGATAGAAATGGTAGTCAGAAGTAAACCAGAAACCATGTCAGGCCAGCAGCTAAAGAGCCTTGCAGCAGCAAAACCTTGCTGAGATATTCTCAGCTTGGACATTCTAGGTCAGGGAATTTAGCCAAGCACGAATTTGTCAGGAATCTTGTAAGATAACATGTCTTAATCTTTATCTCCAGCCTGTGAGTTGCTGGAGATAAAAAGAAAGAATATGAAACAGTTACCCTGTTTCTAGGCAAAGCAGAATTGTATTTTCCCCTGAGCAGAGGGTAGTACTTTGCAAGGCTATAAGGATATTTTTACAAAGACCTAGATGACCCTGCCCTACTCATTTGTTCAAAATCCTTACATCAAAGTCTGAATATAGATTTATAGAGAGTAGGTAATTTAGAATATAATTATGCTCCCACTGTGACAATGAGAAAAATGTTGCCCATTAGACTAAATCTTTAATCTGTCCATCGCCAAAAGTATTTTTCTCCATAATTCAATTACATATTTTAGAGTAAAATAATGTTCAGATTCTGCCAGAAGTCAGATATCCTTTCTGTTTCCACACATCTGTCTAGTATTGGTTCTTAAATGTCCCTGCTTCAACTTTTTGGCATTGATATTATAACTGGCTTACTGTGTCATTCACTGATGTTCAAAACTAGACTCAAGTAAACTTTACATGAGCAAATTCATAATTTATGAACAAATTATATAAAGTGATTATAAAAATCTCTGTAACAGAAAGAATGCCTATAGACTCTTGTAGGAAGATGCTGTTTTTCTGATCAAATGCCAAGTGTTTAAGAGCAGACATACAGTTTGTTTGTTTGTTTTTATTTTGACATCAAAGGCATATTGCTGCAAACCATATAAAATAATTTATTTTAAGAATTTGCTTTCAGATGATCATTAGTACCAGACAAGTATTTAATCCTCTTTTTCTATTTCATTCCACCACCCGCCCCCCCCCAGATTCATCTTCATCAGAAAAGTCTGGAAATGGGAACTGAAAGATGGCTGCTATTTTCTGCAGAGACATGAGAGCAAGAATATATTTTCAATTGCTGTAATACTTTAGGCACTTCCTGCATAGACACCCTTCTAATAGCAACATCCTGGTGCCCAAGCAGTTCAGCAGCTATCAATACCGTGACAATTGCCACTGCTTTGTGAGAGATGAATAAGAAGAAAAAGAAGAAGGAGAAGAAAAGCAGGCCTGTAAGTGGATAAACACAGTTTTCAAGGTAACAACACATCAATATTATCTAAAGTACATGAAAGGCACTATATAGTGTGGAGCTATAGACCTATGAATAGTGAAGTATAAAAGCTTGCTAGGAAAAATAAAAGTGATCCCAAGTAGACATTATAGAGAGAAAGAAAAAAAAAAAAACAGCAAGCTCAACATCTTATTCTTCAGAGCAAATTACTCCAGAAGCTGTGAGCTCACAGTGTTGCTCTCTCCAGAATTCTGAAGCTACCAACTGCTGCAGCTACCAACTGCTGAAATAAGCTATCTTTTCAAGATTATTAATATGTTTTATTTTTATTCTTGTGTTTGTCAGTATTCTCATTTCAGTGTAATCAATACTGTTGTCCTATTAAAAATTTTATCTCCTATTTTATCTTTGTATCCTATTCAGCTCAAATCAGCAGCTTGGCACTCGTTTGGGACCTTATGTAACTATACAGGGGCAGTGGGGTTGAAATCACCAAATTAAAAAATGCCAAGATTTCAAATCCCTAGAGGGAAATTATCTTTGTAGAAAGTTATTTTCCTTCCAGCTATACTAGTGTGTATGCATTCACCAAAAAAAAAAAAAAAAAAAGGAAACACCCTGCACTTTGATTTTAAAGAAGGTGGCTTGTTCATTCTGATCAATGAGAGAAAATTCCTTGATACCCAACTGACATTAACTGAATGCTTCCTGACTTCAGACATGTGTATAAGCTGAAGCAAGAGAAAAGAAACTTCACAATATATGATGTAAATAGATTTCATAGGAACCATAGTCTATTCACCTTTACCTGCACATAAACCTCTATGACAGGAATATGTCTACACGCAAAGGAAAAGCTTCTAATAGCTTTCCTCCTCACCCAACATTTTGGCATTTGTAGATTTTTTAAGTAGAGATGTCCATCTTTCTCCCTTGAAAGATTTTTATTAAACCTTTTCTACAATACCATAGCCATGGCATTGAACAACTTTTTTTTTTTTTGGGGGGGGGGGGTGGGGGGATGGGGTGGGATTTGAGGTTAAACTAAAATTGATAATGCAAGGATGTGGTATGGTACCAGGCAATTTCTCTTCGCAAGTGGAACCAGCCACCCTGTACTTGTAGCAGAGTAGCTGAACCTACAAGATACAATTCAGAAAGCAAGTAGCTCTCATACTCCAAATGGCACTTTTGAATTCTGCAAATCCAACCACAAATAGCCTCACTGAAAAGTCAGAGGAGAGAATTCTTGTATATGCTTTTCACTTTAGGAAATGTAAAGTCACCTCATTTTCTTCTCCCCAAAAGAAAAATAGGCTGTATTTCTTTTTCTTCCCCACTTAGACATTCCAGTTCAGTATAAACAGAAACTGGTGAGGGGTCTGGAACACAAGTCTTATAAGGAGCAGCTGAGGGAGCTGGGACTGTTTAGTCTGGAAAAGAGGAGGCTCAGGGGAGACCTCATTGTACTCTACAACTTCCCGAAGGGAGGTTGTGATGAGGAGGGGGTCGGCCTTTTATCTCAGATAACTAATGATAGGACTCAAGGAAATGGCCACAAGTTGCACTCAGGGAGATTTAGATTAGATAGCAGGAAAAACTTTTTCTCTCAGAGTGTACAGGTGCTGGAATGGCCTGCCCAGAGAGGTGGTGGAGTCACCGTTCCTCACAGTGTTCAGGAAGTGCCTGGACAAGGTGGACAAGGTGCTACAAGATACGATATAGTAGCTTAGTGGGTAGTTATTGGTGATAGAAGGATGGTTGGACTAGATGATCTTGTAGGTCCTTTCCAACCTTGTGTTTCTATGATTCTATGATTCTATTCTATGAAAACAGAAGAAAAAATAACAGCTCAAGAAAAGCATAAAAAAAAAAAAATCTACCTGTTTGAAACTCTTCTCATATGTTTGGTTTTGATCCTGCTTAACATTAGTAAGTAGACTGTGCTCACAATGAAGCACTCCAGAGTGATAAAGGAATACTGTAAGCAGAATCTGAGGAAAAAATGTATTCCTCATTGTTTTACAACTTCAGCACATGTTGTCAGGGCGAGATGGCAAAAAAAGAAAAAAAAAAAAAGAAAGAAAAATGCAATCTTTAAAAAAGTGTTCAAGGTTAATTAAAAGACAAAATTTCAAATGAAGTAATAACAACATGTAACTTTCCATTGTAAACATTACTAACATGACAGAACTCAAAATATTTTCTTGTTTTATAATTTTGTTCAAGTAAATATCTACTTCCATGTGCTACGCCAAAAGAAACATATCAGCTGTTTTTCTAAAGCATTTTTATTATTGTGTCCTAAAGTACGTACAGAATCTTTTGATGCAAAGAGCCCTTTTGTGTAAAGTAACTCTAAGACTTTTACCTAATGGATTCCCTTTCACAGTTCCTAGTTTACTCCAAAATCAGTACCAAATTCATGTAAAAGAGTAAAAAGTGGAACAAGTCAAAGATGAAAAGAATCAAGATGAAGATAATCCAGCAAGTCCTGGAGAAAGTTAAAGCTTTTATAGTATCATGATCTCACACAGTTAAACTCAATGAGAATTGGCTGACAGACCAAACAATGAAAAGAGCAATACTTTAAGTTTACAGTTGAAACCATTTTAATATTAGAGAGAAAAGAAGATAAACAGAACATTTGTATTTAATTAGGCATATAGTTCTATCTTTATAAGTCTATCCATTCTGACTAAAATATCACTATGTTGTGTTTTTTTTTTTCTTTTTACATCCTCATATACCAGAAGTAGACCTGCTGAGAACACTTACTCCAAGTATTCCTGTGCCTATGGTGCCCTGAATTTACTGTGGTAAAGAGTGAAAGGTCTGACAAAGAAATGTATAAACCTGCTAGCACTGTCAAGGCAAGAGAGCACAACAAGCTTTCCCTGCGAGTTACCTCTATTGTGAAGAACAACATGTAAAAAGCTGAAAACCAAAAGCCTGTTAAGGTATGCTATAATCAACTGTTCAGCTGTTATTTACAAAACAAAAAACTAAACTAAATCTGAAATAACCCCCAGCATATGTGAAATTACTAAAACTCTTCATGGCAGAAGAGGTACTTTCTAGGTTTGGCACTTGTTTCCTGAATCATAGCATCCTAGAATCATCGAGGTTGAAAAAGACATTCAAGATCTTTGAAACCTTACAGGCCCTTTCTAAAGTGCCTTCATACAATGGCTGTTTGACTCTTAGAGGGTGTAAGAAAATTCTACATCTACATTCTACATCTTTGCTGCACCCAAAAAGAGTTCATTTTATTTTAATTCTCTTTAATTTTAATATCTAATTTACAAATTTGTGACCAAGATTGAGCAAGGAAAAAAAAAAAAAAAGATAAAAGGAATAAATTAAATACCAAGGCTAAAGGTAAATCTGTTTTCCGAAACAAAGGCTTCCAGAGGTGAAGAGAACAGCTAAATTTACCGAGAATTAGAAGGGAAATGAAGATTCCTTTCTTCAAAGCAAGAAAACCTCTCTTTCTGTCTCTTTCTTTTTTAAATACACAAGCCCATAGCAGTCTTTTGAAGAAAGGTTATTTCATCTGGAAAGTGGAGGTGAAACAAACAAACAAAAACAAACAAACAAAAACCCTACCTTTTGCTGCTTTTTGCCAGAAACACACTACAGGTGTTCACAAATATAACAGTGTTCTAGCATTACAACTGCACTTGTTGGTGATCCTGGATGTCTCTGAATGAAGAAGAGGCTGCAACATTCAGATTTATGCATCTAAACAAAATGTAAATTTAAAATATTTCAGCTTTCTGAGACTCAAATCCTTTTATTACAAGTTGATCAAGTTCTTTAAATGAAACCTCATATGTGACAAGATGTAAAGGGATATAAGATGAATGGAATATGCCAGTGAGATGAGTTACGAAAGGTCTGGAGTCTCTCAAGAGCTATTTATGAAGAGCATAGTAGGGGAGGTAATCCTATTCATGCCAAAGGGTGATCTATTGTTAGTACAGTTATCAGTGGATTTTTAACTTGGGCTTTAACTACATAGAAGATTCACAGAATCAGAGAAACGTTGAGATTGCAAAGACATCTGGAGATTGTCTGGAGGACATCTGATTCAGCACCCAGGCTCAAGCAGGGCCACCTAGAGCCAGGTGCCCAGGACCATGTCCAGGTGGCTTTTGAAGGTCTTCAGGGAGGCAGACTCTATAAACTCTCTGGGCAACCTGCACCCATACTCCATCACCCACACAATAAAGACGTGTTTCCTGATGTTCAGACCGAACCGCCTGTGTTTCCGTTTGTGCCCATTGCCTCTTGTCCTGTCCTTGGACACCCCTGAAAAGAGGCTTAGTCCTCTGGGCACCCTCCCTTTAGATAGTTATAGACATTGATAAGATGTCCCCTGAGCCTTCTCTTCTGTAGGCTGAAGAGTCCCAACTCCTTCAGACTTTCCTCACAGGGAAGATGCTCCAGTCCCTTAATCATCTCTGTGGCCTTTTGTTGGACTCTTTCCAGTATGTCCAGTATAAGTCTCTCTTATACTCCAGGTGCAGCCTCACCAGTGCTGAGCAGAGAAGGATAACTTCTCTTGACCTGCTGGCAATACTTAGCCTGATGCAGTCAAGGAAACTTCTTAGTGGCAAGGGCACATTGATGACTCACTTTCAACTTGATGTCTGCCAAGGCTTCCCAGGTCCTTTTCTGCAAAGCTGCTTTCCAGCTGCAGGGCTTCCAGCATGTACTGCTGGTGCCTGGGGTTGTTCCTTCCCAGATGCAGGACTTTGCACTTTCCTTGCTGAACTTCATGATATACTTGTCAGCCCACCTCTCCAGCCTGTTGAGGTCCCTCTGGATGGCAGCATAGCTCTCTGGTGAATCAGCCACTCCCTCCAGAAAGTATTGATATTATCTGGGTAAAATCTAATTCTACTGCATATGACTTCTAGTATTATTGGGATGCTTAGTCGCACCCCCCTCCTTTTTTTTTTTTTTCTTTCATTTTTTGTCTTTTTTGTTTTGTTTTGTTTTGTTTTAAATTCTGATACAATCTGAAAGAGCTTCTCCTTGCTCCTCTCTAGGGGACTGTCGCTTTGTATAATAAGCCCTTAGAGAAACCATAGTCCTTTGAATGTTACACTTCTAAGGTTCCCAATATGTACTATTTAAACTTAGCCAGTAGATACCAGAATTGAAGCTTCAAGTGCATACCCATGACTGCAAAAAACCTGTGCAATCCTACAAAAAATGAACCAAAAAAGAATAGAAGGCACTTTGTAATGCTCATGGGAAGTGTGGGACTGTGAATTATTCCTTTGACTCTGCTGTGGGAATTTGGCCTTTCAACCTCTCCTACATATATCTGCTGTTTCTAGCTTGCCTATGAAGACTAAGGTGCAAGAGCCTGCTGATACAGCCTATATGAAGCATATAACTGCTAAACACAGTTATGGTCATACTCACATCTGAAACTGGACTTTTATTATTGTCAATCTAGTTCATTGCTCCTACCACGAATGCTATGAACTCCATATATAACTCCTAAATATATTCTGTAAATAATGGAAACATGCCTTTCTCAAATGCTAAATTTGGACTGCCAGGCTTAGCCCGATCGAAAGCTTGCTCAGAGACAAAACCAGGCTTGTTTTAGGAAAAAAAAAAAATCTTTTATCAAAGGCTTCAAATAAAGAAGTGAATGCTCAACTAAAGTAAAGGGATAAGTCACTGGAAATGGAGATTGGTGGAAAGGTTAAAGTACTACTAAAAGGTGTTGCTATATCAAAGCCTGTCTACAAGAGGCTTCTGAAAACTTCAGTAAAAGACACACCAAGCTTTCATGCATGTATGATTCCAGGCTTTCACTCTTTACCTTTTAAGTCTGGCCATTTTGTTGTTGGTGGTGGTGGTGGTGTTTTGTTTTTTTTTTCCTTTCTTTTTCTTTTTCTTTTTTATTCTGGACAGTAGATTTTACATGTTACCAGGCTTTTATTTCGGTAGTCCCCTACTCAGCTGGGTCTTTCTACACAGACACACAAGCTAGGTCCAATAGATCAGGATTGCTCTAAGCTCTAAACTATTCTTCATGTAACAATTTTTCTATTCAAAAAATAAATCAATTTCTCATTAAAGCTTTCAAGAAATTGTATCTTGATTATTTCCATACAAATGTCTCTACCATGAATAAAGACATCTTAAAATGATCATTTTAGTGCATTCTGATACAGACTTGCTCAGCAGCACCCAGTGCAGTGATTCAGGTAAAGCCTATGGTGATGCGGGTATAACTTGTAATCACTTCAGAGCTTCAGAGGCCACTGTCAATACAAGAGACATAATGGACCAAATAATTACCAGAGATATAAATTTGGTCCTATCTTTGTAAGTGCCCCCTCTCTCCCAGAGAATGTAGCATGTTACTCTAAGACATCTCTATGTTCAGTTTGTCTCACTGTATTAAAAAGTAAAATAAAAATCACAGAAATACATTTTTCTAGTGACAGTGCATCATTCAGCCTTGATATAGGTTTGAGTAGAATTCAGCTAGGAATGAAATTGAGCAATTGATCACAATTTGCTTATTTTCTAGTCTCCAGAATTCTTCTACTTTCTATCTAATTTACCCCATTCATGCAAAGCAGTACTCCCTAGAAATTTTTCTGGTCTCATAAATATCATAAGTGATGGCTCCTTTGCTTCATCACTCAACAACATGTTTAACAGATTCCAGGCCAGAAATAATTTTTGAAATTATTTATCACCTTCTCCTTTTGCAATTGCTTTCTCTTTCTCACACTTGCTTTTCTTTTTGCCTTTAAATAATTTGTTTTTGCTATTTATACTGTCCTATGATTTTGAATTCAAGAGTTGGACTTGATGATCCTTAAGGGTCCCTTCCAACTCAGGATATTCTATGATTCTATGAATTGCTACTACCTGTCTTTCTATTTGTCATTATTTACACAATTCTGACAAAATTTGAGATGCAACTCTTAATGTCCTCAGATTATTAATCTTTTCTTTTTTTTCAAGTTTGCCAATGTTCTTGCCTAAACATCATACCTGCTCTCAAAGGATCAATGAAACTCTTCTAGTGTAGAAGTTGTCTTGATGATTTTAGCATTGCAACTTCCATAAAGGAATATGTCCCTATAATGCAAAAACTATAGTTCTGTAAGATATCAATCACAAATGTGAAATCTTGAATAAATCATGCACAAAACCATTTTTTCAATAATATAATCAAGCACTTTTATCTATTGATAAAACAATTATCATGAAGTGTTGTATCTGTGCTTCTCTGCTGATCAAGAGATACAAGTTACAAACACAGATTTACTTTTTCTTTTTTTTTGGGGGGGGGACGGATGGATAGATGACTGTCTATTTCTGAAATTGCTTGAATATTAACAGCTGTAGAAATCAAAACCACCTAAACTTTCTCAGACAACAGTTAAACTTTTAGAACTATTTTGCTTCTAAACACATTAAAAAAATATGATAGAACAAACGAAATTTAACCTTCCCACCTTTATTTTACTTTTATGGCCAGATATAGGTTTCAGGTTGAAATTTGTGAACTATGTAGACTGTCTCCGGCGTGTCACAAGGAAGACTCAAAAGAACATTACCATATAATTTATACAAAGCTTCCACTATACTATGTTACCATAAATTTCACCTTTTTTGTGTTTTGTGCAAGACTAGATAATTACACTTTTACTAACAGTGTTTCTAGCTTGAATAAAAATGTCTATTATATGGACTTCAGACAAATTTGAAAATGCATGTTCTTAGTAATTGTTCAAGTTACAGTATTTTTGTCCTCTATATTTAACATTTGACTCCATAATCTCAAAAATTTAGTTACATAGTCACTTGACTTTCCTAAATATATTTTCTGCCCCAGATAGGTAAGGGTCATCAGTTTCTGTGTCATAACAAAACTTCAGTTTATCTTCTATTACACACAACAGCTGTTATTCAGGGTTTAAATTCTTCAAAGGCATAGGTAGTCTCCAACTATTAGTCAGTTAATTTGGCATAACATCTGTTCTTGTTGAAAAAAAAAAAAAAGAGAGAGAGGAAGAAAAAGAAAAAAGTTTTTCTCTTACTTCATTCTAAACTACCAAGCTTTTATTTGTTGTCCTGTGCTGTCTTCCCATCTCCTTTCTTCTGCCCCATTCTCACATTATGAATTCAACACTTCCAGTCAGCTTTACTATTTTTTTTTTCTTGTGTTAGATTGGCTTTCCATACAGGATAGAAAGTAAATTGTCTGCTTTGGCAGATTAGTTCTATGTCCTTTAATGTTCAGAATTCCTTTGGATGATGGTGGGAATCTTAAGTGTAAGAAGGACTCAGGTCATGAGGTATAACCAAGCCATATAACTACAGCATGAAGAAATGCTCTTGCCTAGAGTATATCTCCTTTTATTGTGAGATGGACACCTCCCACTCACCCCCCTCAAAAAAAAATATATATATATATTATATATATTATATATATATATAATCAGTAAGTGAATAGGGCAGTACAAAATGTTATGGTTATGCTATATTTTCATGTTACTTATACTACATATTTGATAGTCACACTATTTCTGTCCTTACTGTTTTTCAGTCATGTTGATACCAATGGAAGAATTTCCAGAAATTTCAATAGAGGTAGGATTCAATTTTGTTAACCTACTGAAGCTAAAACAGGCTAGGCAATAGTTATTTGACTGTTAGATGACTGTTAGTATAGGCTAAGACCATTTCAGGCTACAGCAAAATCAGACAAGTCATGAGACCCCTGACATGAGACCACAACAGAAAGTCTGTTTAGGCCTTCAATAGTAATGACAAAAGCTTATTTACTGGTCCACGGGTTCCTAATATAGACCTAATACAGAATTTGAAAAGCATTAGTGTTAGCTATAGATTTTTATAAAGCTCTTACTTAACCTTAACTTCTTCTGAAAATTGAGCTATACAAACACAACAATATTCTTCATGAGAATGTATGGGAAGTTCTGAAAAAAGAAACTTTTTCTTTCTGAAAAAGAAACAAAAGAAAACGTAACGAAATTAGTATATTAGAGATGACCCTTTTGTTGTTGTTTCAGTGTTAGCAGCAATAATTTATCAGAATAGCCTGTAGATAAAGCAGATAAAGAGCTCCTTTGATTCTAGAGCTATTGTGGATACTTTTCAGAAAGGATAATATCCTTATCAGCCACATGTCTATGGTTCTACTGAGGAGAGTGATGGACAAATGATTTAAGACTGAATCTCTGTGGTGCTCCCTTGAAAAGGCAGTAGAGGTTAATACCTAAGGACAACATGGCTGTGAAGCATAATTGTTCTGCAGAATCTATGGTATTTGGTTCTGTTTTACAATATACAAGATATACAAATTATTACTTAGCTAGTAAACCAACTAGCTAAGATAAACTACCCTCTAAGACCTGCAAAACAAGAATTATCTTTTTAGATTGGTCACTACTATGAGGGTGTGGTTTTGCATATCTCCTGCTTGTGTTAAAATTAAAACAAACAGACAAACAACCAAAAACCTGCTTTTCATTGGCAAAAGTATTGAGAGAGAAAAAAAAAATGTTGTTGTTTTCCTTGCAGTGGTTGCCATGATCTTGTTGCTTGCTAGCATGTTGACATCAAATACCATCTTGTCCTTCATTTGCATGGATCTGCCAGCTGTAATAAATCAACCCAGACATTTTACAGCATAATGAAGCACATTAGATAAATTATGGAAAAACTTTTTGTCTTCTTTTGCCAAGTTTTCATCAAGGATTGGTACTAAGAAAAGTAACATTGCTGCAGGGAGTTCTCAAGACCAAAATACCTTATTTCATGTTCATTAAGGTTTCAAGTTCATTTTCCCTTTGCTTTCATAATAATTATATCTATATACTACAGAAACCCTTTTTTTTTAGAGTGTGTTTGCTCTCCCTGACTGGATTCAAATGAAAAGCTGCCTCTCTCTGTGGGCTGATTTCTTTTGCCTGTCTAATCAGCAGCATGGCCTGAATCTTAATTACAGGTTAGGGACTTAATGAATGAACTTCAAGAATATTAGTTTAGTGCTTGAAACACCAGTAAATAGAGTGATTTTTTTTTTTTTTATTTGGGTCTTGGTTCATGAAGTCTCCTTTTAGTGGTATTAGAATATAAGGTTTAAAATGAGAGCTTGTTGAAAAAAAAATAAAACTAATAATCAACAAGAGTAAGTTAGTAGAGACTTAAAGAAATAAGGAGATGAATGAAAGAAAAAAAAAGGAAAAAAATGAGGGAAGCTTTAATAAAATGATCATTTTAAAATTAATGATCCCACACACTTTAAAATACTTTTACCTACAGCAGTAAAATCTCAGGCACAAGAACATGTATCTGTGATCACTTTCCAGTTGAAATTCATGATTGGAGTGGATTTAAGTTCACATTTGTTGAACAGCCAACTTACACCTACAGTCTTGGTGCCTACTGAGGGATTTGGGTTTTCTTCTAGAGTGTTGTAGTACCTGTACAGCTGATTGGAAGAGACTAGTGGTTTTGAACACCTCCAGAAGATTCTGTGTGTTTATCTAGTTTGGGTTTGGAACTTAGGCGGATATCTCCCTCTAGGAGCATTCAGAATCATTCATTGGGCTATATTGGTACCTGAAGTACTCAGGAGCAGAGTTTTTCTTAGCACCTAGGAGAAAAATGGTCAATCCCTGATCAATTTCTTCCCCAACATGGATTTTCCTATTCTGCCATTCAAGACCAAGTCTGCAAACACAGTCCTTTTACACAAAAGACAATGTACTGTCCTCCTTACTGAGCTCTTTTTGTTCCTTTAACAGGGGTCTGAGAAAAAAAAATAATAATAAACAAAATTAAAATATCTTCATACAGCGCCTTTCTGTTGTTTCCTTTAAACATTGGTATAAGAGCTTCATTCACTTCTTTTTTTTTTTTTTCCCCTATGGATTTTTTACAATGTCGAGATAAAGAGGAAAGAAAGCCTCCTTGGTTTTATGTTGGCTGATGAAAAAGGAAAAATAAGAGAGGAAATCTGGTGCATCAGGACCTGGTTAACACCAGTTTTAGAACTTGAACAGAAACCAGTAGGATCAGGTGCTGGAGCTGAGACAGAAGTTTTTAAAGTGCTTTTTATTAATAATCCTCAGCAATTGGATCTGTTTCTCTCTTGGAGAACTAACTGTTCACCATACAAAACCCTCTCTTTCCTCTTTAACATTGGAAAATATTCAGATTAAAAACAAATAAAATGAGGGGAGAAGCACATTTTTAATTATTGTTGAAATAGGACATTTGGTTTTTTATTATTATTATTTGGTTGGTTGATTTTTGTTTTGTTTTATTTTGAGGAAAAAATATATTGTTACACGGTAGCAGAGATATGACATTGTTCGTTTGTACATAGTCAATGCACAAAAACCTAAGAATGTCTAGATGGAATGCTTAAAATTAAATGAATGTTTACCCTATAAAGTTCACGATTATAGAACCCAAACATATTCATTGGCTAAATTAACACAGACTCAAATTGTGATTCTGCTCTACAGAGAATCTTCAGTTCCATGTGTTTTATTTAATTAACACAATTCCTTCTTTGTTGTTGAAGAATAGGGAGGATTTCTATTTTACTCTAATGGGTTTACTTCTACATTTCATTCTACAGGCTGAAGGAAGTAAAAATAAAACTCTTAAAATTTTCCATCATTCCTATAAATATGCAAATTTAAACTTTCTCACAGCTGTGTCCTTCCAGTCCCACAGTGCAGTTTAAGCCTTGACTGGATTAACTAAACCCATCAAGTTAGATTTCCATTCTACTTTTTCCTAAATTTCTGTCCTGTCTCAATTCAATTGCCCCATCCCTTTGACACTGTTTAAGTCCTCAAAGACTATTATCAATACCATACAAAAGACGTCTGTATTTTTTGTTGTATTGAGCTGCCTTTGACCTCTCAATATAGTCAGGTAACTATTTCTAGATAAGTTGAAGGACAACATTCAGTGTGAGTCCATAGATTTATACAAAAAGCTGAAGATGAACAGTAAGACACGTTAAACACAGCCATGACACAATTTAGTTTTAGCTATATCGGTCACACTGTCTTCAGCAATTGTGTACATTTGCTTCTTTCAGGTGAAACTGATTTTTTTCTCCTTGTTTAAAGTTCTTCACATTGGGCTTCTCTCAAGGGAACCGTTTATTTCTTTATCCTCTCTCGAAAATAATATCCATGCTTTAAAGCCAATGGGCCCTCCAAAATTGTTTCTTATTACACAAAATTGAAAATAACTTTTTATTGCAATTGATTGAAATTGGAACATTTTATTCATGGTTATCTAAGTTAGGAGAGTGAAAATATAGGTTGAGTTAATAAATATCTAATATGGTGCTTTTGAAAAGCATTATGACTTCAAGCTTCCACAGAATCGTATACAAAACAGCTGTTGAAAAGACTAACCATAAAACTATCAATGTTTACAAGATTTTATTATACAAACCTAATGGCTCCCATGGTTTTAACACACTGCGAAATAGAGTCTTTCCTATTGCTTATGAACACAAAGCACATCTCCCTAAAGGGACTTTTCTTCCTACGAGCTATCAATGCAATCAAAACTAGTGATGCATTTTATTGCATTACTACTTCTTGAAGAAACACATTTTTATTGTAATATTTCATAAAGATCTCCTGCTGGCAATGTAAAAAGTAACTATCTAATAAAATTTAGCAATGTACTCTTGCAAACCCATTTAAAAAATGTATAATAGGCTAGTGAATACAGTTTCTGTTTTTAAATCTACCACTTAAAAATATCTTAAGGCTGATCTACTGCATGCAGCTTCTACCATCCAGTTTTCACCTTGCACATCTCTTGTTTATTCACCAGGAAAAAAAAGGAGCAGCATCTTCCTGCTGAAAAGTGCATAAGTGCTGGAAAGCCTTGCATGGTCTAAAATAAGCTTGGTATGTCTGATATTCTGGATATACACACAACATATATATTTTAAAACATATTATTGCAACAATGTATCTTACCACACAAGAATATTTGGTTATAAAAATAAATGTGAAAAGAGATAAAACTTTCTAAAACACAGAAGTTTATTGTTAAGAATAAATAAACAATGGGGAGTACTCACAAGATTAATTCTAACCTGTTGAAGTTTATATCGCTATATTGTATCTACTCTCAAGACAAATAACAGATTATTCTAGAGGACAATTCAGAACAGGAACCCAATACAGTACCTCTAATGCTATGCATACATTAGCAAATAACAACATTATTTGCTCTTATAAATACAAGCAGATTTGCAGAGGGGAAAAAAGAAAAAAAAAAGGTAAAAAGGTACTGAGGACATAATGTTCACTTCATACACATTTATAAGGGTTTTCTTCTACAGTATCTCCACTCTGGTCCTGCAGGTTGAATGCCTGTTAGTGACCACAGGAAGGCATTAAGCACAATTCTCTAATTCATTTAGTTTACTCAGAAATATGCAGTCTGCATGCTCTGACAGTGTTCCACAATGTATGCCAAAGTGTTATAAGAAGGAACAATCAGAATATTCACTTCACAAGCATACTCTTAACTCTCACTAGAACAGTGATGTAAATTCACTTAGAAGTTCCTCAAGTGCACTTTGGGTTAGATAGTTATGGGCATAGTTTAATAAGATCACATGCAGAATGAAAAACTGACCTATCCTATACACAGTGGTTTAGGAAAGGGGGAAGGAAAACAAAAAGGGGGGGGGGGGGGGGGGGGAGGGTAGAGAGGAAGGAAGGGAGAGAGAGAGAGAGATTTTACTGTAACTTAAAAAATAAAAAATAATAAAAAAAAAATCTGTCAGCGGGAGAGCATTCACCCAGTATAACAGTCTGGAATCTATTCTTAAACACAGACCTTTTCCAACTGGCTCTGAGCAGTAACTTTCCCAGCTGTCCTCCCTAGGATAATTGGGCAATTAGCCTTTGTCTCTTTAATCATCAGCTCAGCCTACCTAGCTGTTTCTCAGAGAAACCCAGGCAACCACAGGCAGAGAAAATAGGAAAATATAGCCTTTTATGGACATCAAATATATCCATATCATTCACTGGGCTATACTCTCACAACCCACTTGTAGTGAAGGCACAAGTCAGAGAACTTGACCTGATGGGTTTACTGGGTAGTTAAAAATGATTACTTGATGAGATGTAGCTTTCTGCTGTGTGCAAATAGTAGTAGCTCCTCAACCCACTCTGACTCCGACTAGGAACAATTCATAGATCTGGTAGGAATGCATGTGAGAGTGTTCTTGGAGGTGGTGAAGTGACTTTAGAGTAATAGAGCATCAGTCTGGCAAGAGGGAATAAAAGTTAAAGTAAATAAATACATAAATAATAGAGCAGAAGAGGTTATTTTCTTTCATCTATGTATATGTGACATTCCCTGTGGAGACATTCACATGTATATGTGACATTCCTTATTACTACTGGGGGGGGGGGGGGGTGGAAATTGAGGTCCTTCTCTTTCCCCCTGTCTCCCTGCACTTGCCCCATCAAAGACATGATATGAGAATCATCAGAAACTGGAGAGAACAGCAAAATAAATTAAGTCAGAAGTGAAGGTTCTATGTTGTACTCGTTATGGTTGGTATGGAGTTAACTTTCCCTGCAGCGGTCCATACAGTGTTGTGCTCCACACTTGCAACTAGAACAGCCCTGATATCCCACCAAAGTTTTGTCTATTGCTGAGCAGTGCTGGCACAGCATCAAGACTCTCTCCAAATCCTTCCAGAGCCAGCAGGCTGGAAGTGGGCAAGAGGTGGGAAGGGTACGTTACCAGGGCAGCTGACCTAAACCAACCAAAGGGATATTGTATAGCCTATGATGTCACACTCAGCAATAAAAGCAGGGAAAGGGGAAGGAAAAGTGGGGCTCTTGTTATGAAGACATCTGTCTTCCCAAACAACCACTACGTGTGTTGAGGCCCTGCTTCCCAGGACATGGCTGAATATCTCTTCTTGATGGGAAGTAGAAAATAATTATTTTTCTTTTCTCTCTCTCTTTGCTTCTGCACAGCCTTTGCTTGTTTTTTTCTTTTCTTTTCTTTTCTTTTCTTTTCTTTTCTTTTCTTTTCTTTTCTTTTCTTTTCTTTTCTTTTCTTTTCTTTTCTTTTCTTTTCTTTTCTTTTCTTTTCTTTTCTTTTCTTTTCTTTTCTTTTCTTTTCTTTTTTCTTTTCCTTTCTTTTCCTTTCTTTTCCTTCCTTTCTTTTCCTTTCTTTTCCTTTCTTTTCCTTTCTTTTCCTTTCTTTTCCTTTCTTTTCCTTTCTTTTCCTTTCTTTTCCTTTCTTTTCCTTTCTTTTCCTTCTTTCTTTTCCTTTCTTTTCCTTTCTTTTCCTTCTTTCTTTTCCTTTCTTTTCCTTTCTTTTCCTTCTTTCTTTTCCTTTCTTTTCCTTTCTTTTCCTTTCTTTTCCTTTCTTTTCCTTTCTTTTCCTTTCTTTTCCTTTCTTTTCCTTTCTTTTCTTTTCTTTCTTTTCTTTTCTTTTCTTTTCTTTTCTTTTCTTTTCTTTTCTTTTCTTTTCTTTTCTTTTCTTTTCTTTTCTTTTCTTTTCTTTTCTTTTCTTTTCTTTTCTTTTCTTTTCTTTTCTTTTCTTTTCTTTTCTTTTCTCTTTTCGTTTTCTTTTTCTTTTTCTTTCTTCTCCTGTTTCTTTTCTGTTTAATTAAAATATCCTTATCTGAACCTGTAAGCCTTTTTCCTTCCATCAATCTTTCTTCCACTCCCTCCCTTTAAGGAGGGAGAGTGAGAGATTGGTTGTGGTGGAGTTTAGTTTTAAGGTAAAACCAGCACAGTCCTTTTTGGTATCCAACAAGGGGTTCAGAGGGTTGAGATAACAACAGATTGGATTATAGTGCTTTAGAGAGAATTTACAGTTATCATACTTAGTTAACAGTTGCTAGCCACAGTCTTGTCTTGTTTGCTCTTAATATTGTGCTATGTGATCCTGTTTTATGTGATCCATGTCACATCATTCTCCCTTTTGCAATACATAGATTGTTAAAGGCTGTGTTTTTGTTTGTTTGTTTGTTTGTTTGTTTTTCAGTTCATTATGCTGTAAAGCACTGGCCTTGAGCCTAATCTGGTATTCGGGCCCTATCGATCTGATGATTGCTATCATCTCTGTCCTTCAGGAACTATCTCTTAGAGAATATTAACAACTACACTCTTTTTTTCTCGTCTGGAAGTCAATTGGTGGAGGATATCAGGAATGGTACCTCCTCCTCCCTTCTTTATACGTTAATTACAATAGATTCTGAGCATTTTGAACATCATAACCAACATATTCCTATTGTTAGGAAAACTGAGCATGTCGCTCACCAGTATAGACAGTCATCTGGAATGTCACAATAAAAGTTAATATTACAAAGATGAGAGTGGAGACAATGGCCACAGCAGTGTCAATTAACTTTTTTTTTTTCTTTAGAAAAATTTGAACTTCTTCGCATGAACATTTTTCTTCCCCCACTGACTATATGGGGATTTTATTGCCTGCATATTTTATTGTATAAGTGCCATATATAAGTAAGTCAACTCAGCCTAAAGCTTTCTGAATGAAGGGATTTTTCATTTGCTTTTTTTTTTTTTTTTTTTTTTTATTGTTGCACTTTAGATCTTCAAAATGCTCCACTACACAGTAGAGGTTCGATAGCACCATAAACATCTGCAGAGTAGGGCAGGTTGCATGCTTTAGCAAGTAGGACGGAGAAGAGTTCTCATGGTGAGCACTGCCGAGTTCACCAAGTGGCTAAAGACAGAGTTCAGTAACCCTTACACTCCTTGAGGAATACATTTCAGAAACTGATGAGCTATTCTATAAATTTTATAGGTTGCCGAGGTGAGAGTGGAGAAGAAAGAGTCAGCTTTTCTAACGCTCTTCATGCTGTTTTCCCACTGAGATTGCATTCGATTACTTGGATTGCTCATTGTTTGCCAATGGGTTCAAACATGGGTGAGGTTACAGTTTCAAATATTGTATGGATCAAGGCTTGTCATTTAGGAACTGGAAAAATTGGGTTGTAAGGTGCTACAAAGTATGTCTGAGGAAAACAGAGACAGCACGTTTGCTTTTTTTTGCTCTAATGTCAATGAAGTGGACTTTTGGGGTGGGAGGGAGGGAGAGTAGAAGTGCAATACAAGTGGAATTAACTAATAGTATATGTCAATGTAGCATAGATACAATAAATAGCTTCTTAATGGACCTGTATTATTTGGTCTAACTAAATTGGCATAATAGACTGCAGGTAAACTTTGTTGTTTTCTATTATGCTAGTCAAGTTTAACATTTGCTTAACCAAGACAGAGTTCAGATCTGAGCAGTCAGTTTAGACCCTCACCAAATTGCCATGTTATTCAGTCCAACAGGATCCATATGTGGTAAGGTCACAGTTCTCTATTAACAGCAACAGGTTTCATGTCAGTAGGCTTATTCTTTAGGCATTAATCCTTTGTCTAGCACTGTTTCCTAAGAACTTGGATATTGAAAATGAGTTTTTACTTTCTAGAACTCTCAAAGTCATTGCAGGAGATGAGCCACCCAGGCCTGTGTGTTCCACACTTGAGACACACAAATAAAATAAAATAAATAAATAAATAAATAAATAAATAAATAAGCTAATACTGCATGTAATTCTTAACCTATGTTTTAATATTGCTGCTGCATTACTATTCTGAGAGAGGCATTTAGGTTCTCTGGGCCAATCGGGCTTTTCTTCAATCTCGTGACTAATCTTCTCAGTTCTAGAGACTTCCTTGTTCAGCTCACCATACTGGGTTTATGTGGCAAGATTTTGGTAGCAGGGAGGCTGCAGGGATGGCCTCTGTGAGCAGAGCCCAGCAGCTGCCCCATGTCAGATCAGAGCCAGCTCCAGCCAGCACCAAAGGGGACCGACCACTGCCACCACTGGACAGAGCCGAGCCACTGAGTGACGCTGGGTGAGCCTCTGGGAGAGCTGAGTTAAGGAAGAGGAAAAAAAAATGCTGTGTGACAGCATCTTGGAGAGAGGTTTGAGAAAAAGTGAGAAAAACAACCCTGTAGATACCAAGGTCAGTGCAGCAGCAGGGCAGGAGGTGCTCCAGGCAGGCAGCAGCAGTTCCCCTGCGGGCTGTGGAGAGGCCCCTGGTGGAGCAGGCTGTCCCCCTGCAGCCCATGGGTCCCACACGGAGCAGATCTCCACGCTGCAGCCCGTGGAGGAGCCCCCGGTGGAGCAGGTGGATGTGGCCTGGAGGAGGCTGCGGCCCATGGAGAGCCCCCGCAGGAGCAGGCCCCGGGCCGGAGCTGCAGCCCGTGGAGAGGAGCCCACGCAGGAGCAGGGGGTCTGGGGGGAGCTGCCGCCCGTGGGGGACCCGTGCTGGAGCAGTTTGCTCCTGGGGGATGGATGGACCCCGTGGTACGGAGCCGTGTGGGAGCAGTTCTTGAAGAGCTGCTGCCTGTGGGCAGCCCCCGCAGGCTCAGTTCGGGCAGGACGGCATCCCGTGGGAGGGACCCCACGGGGAGCAGGGGCAGGGAGGGACTGTGAAGGAGCGGCGGAGATGAAGCGTTAGGGACTGACCGCAGCCCCCATTCCCTTTCCCCTATGGCTGCTCAGAGGGAGAAGGTAAAGTGTGGATGGGGGGTGGGGTGGGGTGGGGGGCAACAGTGCATTTTTTTATTATTATTTTTTGTTTATTTGTTTTTTTAAGTTTCTCACTGCTCTAGTCTGCTAGTTGTAGGCAATACATTTTATGAATCTCCCTATGCTGAGTCTATTCTGCCCATGATGATAATTGTTGAGTGATCTTCCTGTCCTTATCTCAGCCCTTGAGCTCTTTCCACAATCTTTCCTCTCCCTTTTTCTTTGAGGAGGGGGAATGAGAGAGTGGTTAGAGTGGAGTTCAGCTGCCCTGCAGGATAAAAGCACCATACTCACATCTTTGATTTTCTCTGCAAGTGTTTCTGTGCTAATGGATATTGTCTTCTCTCCTTCCACAAACCTCTACAGTCCTTTCTTTCTTTTTCCATCCCCTAACTGTGTCATGTTGGCTTCCATGACCAATATGATTTTCCCATGTCCTGAATTCCTTCTTTCTGTATATGGTAACTTCCATCATTCCAAGCCACTTAACAAACGAGAAAAAAAAAATCTGAATGTTTTCAGTTGTATCAAACTCCCAGCTTTCCCTAAATATAATATCCACTAATTTTAGTCAGCAGTCTAGGTCCCTGCCAGAAATGGTGACTTCCCATTCAGCTTTTTGTATTTAGCAATAAAAAAAGATAATCAAAGCAAACAAATGAAATTTTAAATACTCTTAATTTTATAATGTTAAGTAAATAGATAACTTTTTATATAGGCATAGTAATGTGAGGTGATTTGTTGTATGCAGAATACTAGTCTATATAACCCGGAGTCCTGTTCTAGATGACTTGAAATGTCATTTCTCCAACAGTGTGTCATAAAAGAATACATGAACAGACTGATCTTTCCCCTCTTAAAAGTTCCCACAGTTGGTAGTTTAGATCCTGCCTGAGCCAGAAATTGTTCAGTCTACTTACTTAATAGCTACATATCTTCTAATTTGCCTAATCCCTTTTTGTAGCTGTTCTGGTCCCCACAGAATCCTATTGCAAGGAAGTCTACAATTAAATTATGAATTGGATGAAAAAAAAAATGCTGCTTGGTGTTTGTACTGAATCTGCTACCCAAGAAGTATGCAGTGCACCAAGCTACTCCTACTTGAGCAATTCCTTACTAACAATGTCTGTTGTACTATTCATGATGCTTAACCTACCTTCTGTTTTCTGTGCTGAAAAGGGCTTTACAACTGTCGCAGTAGATGTGATTCTGATCAGCATATTTCTCTCTTTTATTCCTTTTCACATTTTGTTGCTTCTTCTCAAGGACCACATACAATGGGGAAGGAAATGGTATACCATGCATTTATACAGGAGCAGCATTTTCTATTTATCTGTTCCTTTCCTAATAACATCTCATAATCTATTTGGCATTTTGACTGCCATGCAACACTAAGCTGATGTTTTCAGAGATCTGACAGCAGCATAATAACTGAGAATACATCACTGCATAGATCTACTTAGAAATGCATTTATTCAAGTACACTTCTTAACACTGAATGTTGTCTGTTCATTTTGCTACTCAGTATCACAAGATTCTTCTAAAAATCTTCAGTCAGCTTTAAATTTGACTATCCTGAACAATACTGTATCCTTTGTAAGATTTTTCACCACTCCATAGGCTCACTCTACCAGGGCATTTATCAATGTATTGAACTGCTCTTGTGGAGATTTTACAAACCCTCATAGCTAGTATGTAACACGGTGTTGCATTCTCTTGATTTCACTTATGACAAGGGAGCTACATTTGGTGATCAAGATCTATTACAGAAAAGATAGCTTATTATTCACAAGAAGTCTTCACATTTACTACTGTAAATATAATCCTCTAATGTATTCAGATATGCTGTTAGTAAGCTGGACCTCTGCAGTCTCTCAAAATGTCCAGGGAAAGGACACTATTAAAACATAATATAAAAACATAAATATATTTCAATGTTGTGAATATTATGCATATAATGTGATTATTGTACACCTTTGAAAAGAAGATTCTCTGTAACCATAATCAAATATAAAAATGTTGTCTTGATTTATGGCAAACTAACTGTAAATCTCTCTGAGCCTGATTCAAGTCTTGTGCTGATTTAATCATTTTAATTGCAGTGAGGTGGTTTAGATTCAGGTCTTTCTGTGTCAGGCTTCTGAACATAAGACCCAAAGCAAACCTTCTGATGCTGTTGCTGGCTATAGAATAGTACATGGTTCTCCCAGTCATGGTGACAGAGATGACAACCTGTTTATATTTATTTATGCAATTTCAGCCTTCTTTCTGAGTTTCTTGGTAAGATTTTCAAATGTGTGATTTTTTATTTTATTTTTATTTTCCCAGTCAGTGGTGGAACTATGAAAATTCAGAACTGTTTCAGCTGTTCAATGTAGTATTACTATAAAATCTAACTGTTTTGCCTCTGGAACATTCAGTAAATTCATAGGTCTGTGTTTTGCATACCATCCCTCTCTATCACCTGCCCCTCTATTTTGTAAAAGTTGTCAACATCCCCAGGCTATTCGGTACCTGGAATTGAAATGCCTCACTTAGGAAGATTTTCAAGAAAACCATATCAGCTATTCTGAAATTAATATTTTTTTTGCTTGCTTGAAAAAAGTCATTAAGTTAACCAATATTCATAAATGTCTGAACTACAACTGCTTTTTAAGCCAGTAAGTTTTTTAATTGACAAAATTGTACCAATACCCATTTCAGAGTCAGTATACTAGTCCTTGCTCATTTCTGTGCAAAAGTGTTCTCAAATTACTAAATGACACAGAATAAGAGTTCTGCAGATTGAATTCATTTCATCTAACAGACTGGTGAAAATCAGGACCCATTTCACTGGAACCAGTGGAGCTAGATTTGATTGCTATAATATCTTGATAAATAAAATAAATAAATTTATAAATAAAAAGAAAAGATTGAAATCTTTCTTTCTTTACCTCTTCAGATTTAGGTTTACATTAGAGTATTGCAACCCCATTAGTCATAATGGATTGCACAAGAGTAGTTCGTAGCAGAAATTTTTCCAGCATATCAATGATCCATTAAGGATAAATGCTTTAAAATGCTAAAATTCTGTACAGTCTTCCTATTTGAAACACAATAATGTCTGATGCTATTTACCTTCTTAAAGTTAAATTTTAATAATCTTTTACTGTTCCAGCAGTACACTGTATCCTTGCAAGCTTGAATCCATTTACCTTACAGCAGTGCTGCATCGGTCTTTTCTGGTGAGTACGTTCTTTGTAGCATGCCAAATTACACCACTTTGTTTATCACTGCTCTAGAAGGCAGCAAAAGTGTGCAAATCATAATTTTCCCTTTTTCTGAACAGTTAAGATGAGTAGTTTTCTGCTGTTTAGTGTCAGGAGCAATGGACTCAGAGTTTTAATGCTTTCTAAGAAATGTAAAATCAGAAGCTCCATGCATGCTTTCAAAGAAACTACAGTGCTTCCATCATGCTGAAGGAAAAAAAAAAAAAGAGAGAGAGAAAAAAGAGAATAAAGAGATTAACTGTTAAACTGAAACAGTGGTGTCTAACAATAATACAACAGCCAAAGTTTGCTTTGTGCCCTATTCTTTTCCTTTTTTCTGTTTTGTTTTTCTTATCATCCTTTTATTTGTGCAGAACAAAAGGTGGTGTTTCCTTCAGGGTACTTCGATTACGTGAGAAATAAAGCATGAAAAAGACAGTTACCATCTGATAAAATACTTATTAAACTGAGGGGCCATTTATATCATGTGGTGTTATCTCTTGGCACTTGAACTTTGTCATCCTGAAACCAAGACTTGGCAGCAATCCTTATTATTAATACTATCAAGAATGATACTAAAAATCATAGCTTCTGGTTTCTTCTACTGGCATTTTAGACTGTTTTTCAACATACCAGAGAAATTACCTGAATTTTTTGGGGGCTATAGATAGATATTTCAAATGGGGAGGAAAATGTGTAATATAAAAATGAAGAGGAAAGAAAAATGATATCTGAACAGAAGATATTTACAGGCTAAGAATTAAATATGTAATAGGAAATGCAAAGATAACAGTCATTCCAATCTGAAAAGTGCAGTGAGATGAAATGATTAGAACTCCATGGATTTCTTAGTAAACATTTGACAAAAATCTCAGAACAATGCACTTCTGAATAATTAAAAAAAAAAAAAAAAAAAAGGCTGAATCCTCCATTTTCTCAGATTTTTATCAAACAAACAAATAAAAAAAACTCATACTATGCTATTCATTGTGCTGATTATTTTCTCTGGTCTTCATTTCAAGACTAGTGTATGCCATTGTTCTCAATTCAGGTTGTAAAGATGTTTTTAAGTATTCCGTTCAAGTTCAGATATCTTTCTCCTGCTGAAGTTATTTGCTATTTCAGGGGCCAAATAACTGATCCATATTTAAAATTCCAATTACACTTAATGTGAACTCTATACCAGTAATGGGCTGGCCTGGTAATGTTGTTAAAGTGACTAAGGATGTCTCACAAAGTCAATAATATGTAAACCTCAGTTTAAGTTGGATATTGTTCTTACCAAGTTTACATCATTCAGGTTAATAATATTTATGCTGGGTTTCCACAGTCCAAGTAAAATCAGAAGAATAATTTAAATGAAATATTTCATATGTTCAGGAAAGGGATTAGAGAACAGTACAATCTCTTGCTGAAATTAAGTAAAACAAAAACTTTCCATGACCTTTCCAAAGCAATTTTCTGTCATTTATTTTGGGCTTTAGAATATGGCAGAGAGGTGATTTACAACAGATATCTCTTCCTAAATCTGACTATTTTAATTCTTTAAAAATGTATTTGCACATTTGATAGAGATTTATCAATCTGCAGCTATATTCTCTGTTTAGAATGTGATAGCTGCTAATATAAGAAAACGGCTATCTGTCAATAGCCATTGGTGAAATAAGAATTATGAAGTGACCTGATATCTTACAGTCTCCATTGCATTTTTTTATTTACATTTAAAGATGCCCAAGATGATAAAGACTGCTTAGACAGATCATTCTCCAGTACTCAACATTCCTTCTATTTCACTGCTGTGACAAAGTCTTTCAGTGTGAGGTACAGCTGCATGGGACCTGTCTAGATCTGAGCGCAGTATGATACAGTACCAGATCATATCACCCACATCTTATATTATTCTTGGGGAAAACACATTTCTTTACCAGAAAAGTTGATATTCTATTCATGCCTTTTATTTGTCTTTGACAGATTCTTCTGTTAAACCGGACTTTAACTCTTTCACGTACACAATGAATTCACATATTTTGAAGAATATGTGAAAAACAGAAAACCATAATGAACACTTCTTCTCTTCAAATGATATTTTTCTACAAGTCCTGCTGACTAGAAATGTTAGATTCTGTGTTTATTTAAGACAAATATATGGTAGACTTAAGAGATGGTTCTTCTAAACTCTATTTCTGTTAAGAGATTCTTATTTTTGTGCATCATCTTTCACTCCAGTATTCCTTCAACACTGTTCTATGTCTGCTTTTAGAAATACATGTTTGTGAATTAGGTGAAGCAAACTCTGAGATACATCTTCAGTACTTGCAGAATACCACAGTCAAAGAATGAGGCAGGTTTACCTTGAAAATAACCCTGGACTGCTCCACTAAGTACTGAAAGCAGAGGCTGTTGAACATCCAGCAGTTACAGAATCGTCACAGAATCGTCTAGGTTGGAAGAGACCTCCAAGATCATCTAGTCCAACCTCAGCCCTAACACTAACAAGTCCTACACTAAACCATATCACTAAGGGCTACATCTAAACATCTTTTAAAGACCTCCACGGATGGTGACTCCACCACCTCCCTGGGCAGTCCATTCCAATGCCTAACAACCCTTTCAGTAAAGAAGTTCTTCCTAACATCCAACCTAAACCTCCCCTGGCGCAACTTTAGCCCATTCCCCCTCGTCCTGTCACCAGGCATGTGGGAGAATAGACCAACCCCCACCTCTCTACAGCCTCCTTTAAGGTACCTATAGAGAGCGACGAGGTCTCCCCTGAGCCTTCTCTTCTCCAGGCTAAACAACCCCAGCTCCCTCAGCCGCTCCTCGTAAGACTTGTTCTCCAGACCCCTCACCAGCTTCGTTGCCCTTCTCTGGACTCTCTCGAGCACCTCCATGTCCTTCTTGTAGCGAGGGGCCCAAAACTGAACATAGTACTCGAGGTGCGGCCTCACCAGAGCCGAGTACAGGGGGACAATCACCTCCTTAGACCTGCTGGCCACACTGTTTCTTATGCAAGCCGGGATGCTGTTGGCCTTCTTGGCCACCTGAGCACACTGCTGGCTCATATTCAGCTGCCTATCAACCAGTATTCCCAGGTCCTTCTCTGCCAGGCAGCTTTCCAGCCACTCATCTCCCAGCCTGTAGCGCTGCTTGGGGTTGTTACACCCCAGATGCAGGACCCGGCACTTGGCCTTGTTGAATTTCATACAGTTGGCCTCAGCCCATCAGTCCAGCCTATCCAGATCCTCCTGCAGAGCCTTCCTTCCCTCGAGCAGATCGACACACGCACCTAGCTTGGTGTCGTCTGCAAACTTACTGAGGGTGCACTCGATCCCCTCATCCAGGTCATCGATAAAGATATTAAAGAGGACCGGCCCCAGCACTGAGCCCTGGGGGACTCCACTAGTAACCGGCCTCCAACTGGATTTGGCTCCATTGACCACAACTCTTTGGGCCCAGCCATCCAGCCAGTTTTTAACCCAACAAAGCGTACGCCAGTCCAAGCCATGAGCAGCCAGTTTCTTGAGGAGAATGTTGTGGGAAACGGTGTCAAAAGCCTTACTGAAGTCAAGGTAGACCACATCCACAGCCTTCTCCTCATCCACCAAGCGTGTCACTTGGTCATAGAAGGAGATCAGGTTCGTCAAGCAGGACCTGCCTTTCATAAACCCATGCTGACTGGGCCTGATCGCCTGGTTGCCCTGCAAGTGCCGCGTGATGACACTCAAGATAATCTGCTCCTAGAGTTTCCCTGGCACTGAGGTCAAACTAACAGGCCTATAGTTCCCCTGGTCTACCCTCCGGCCCTTGTAGATGGGCGTCACGTTTGCTAGCCACCAGTCGACTGGGACCTCCCCTGATAGCAAGGACTGCCGATAAATAATGGAAAGCGGCTTGGCCAGCTCCTCTGCCAGTTCGCTCAGTACCCTCGGGTGGATCCCATCCGGCCCCATCGACTTGCATACATCCAAGTGTTGTAGCAGGTCGCCAACCATTTCCTCATGGATAGCGAGGGCCACATCCTGCTCCCCATCCCCTTCCTCCAGCTCAGGGTACCAGGTATCCAGAGAACAACCGGTCTTGCCGCTAAAGACTGAGGCAAAGAAAGCACTGAGCACCTCAGCCTTTTCCTCATCTTTTGTAACTAAGTTTCCCCCCGCGAAGTTAGAAAGCCTGCTCTTAAATATTAAGTCAGTCCAGAAGGAACAATGAAAAGAAAGATTTTCACAGAGACCTGGGATACTGGAGGAAGTGAGAGAAGTGAGGAAATAAGGGAGAGAAAGGGAGAAGGAGGGAGAAAGATAGAGGGAAACAAGTGGAAATTGGTATGGGAAGAGGACTAAAAACGTTCTAGGAGTGAGAAGGAGACTATAGGGAAAAAAGATGCAAATAAAAAGTATGGTTAATACCTTTGGGAAAAATACTGCAGGAAACTATAGTCTGTCTATTATTTGATGTCTTAAATCCAGATTGGATGCTATTATGACAGACATTTTCTAGTAAAAAAAAATAATAATATATATATATATGTAAAACCAGAGTAATATGTTCTGTCCAATGTAATTCTTTGCTTTTCCATGTGATCTCTGTTTACATTTTTTAATTTCTCTGAAAATATCATAACACCTATTGGATGTCATGTCATTCATAGCCTGGATGTGTGAAACTAAAGTTTCAAAGTTATGGGATTCAACATTTTACATAGAAGGCTTTATTTGGGCATTCTACTATTCCCAATTTATTTTAAAACAGTATACAGCTGTGAATATAGGTTAGTATCACTAAAGCCATCAACATATGTAAGATGACTTTTTGAAATGCAATGCATACATTGGGGCACTTCAGCTAGATAACATTCTTACAGATTCTTTTTATAAAGCATATATATATATATAGCATATATATACATATGCTTTGTAAAAACACAAACCCGAACATATTAAGGACCTAATCCTTTTTTAAAGTATGTGCTTCATTACGAGTTAGTTCAATGAAATCAAAGGATTTGTATCAATACAAGCAAGAGATGGATTGAAACTTTTACATCCAGTTTGAGATCTATCTGAACATCAGGAAACACGTTTTTATTGTGTGGGTGATGGAGTATGGGTGCAGGTTGCCCAGAGAGTTTGTGTAGTCTGCCTCCCTGGAGACCTTCAAAAGCCACCTGGACATGGTCCTGGGCAACCTGCTCTAGGTGGCCCTGCTTGAGCCTGGGGGCTGGACCAGACGTCCTCCAGAGGTCCCTTGCAATCTCAGCGTTTCTCTGATTCTGTGAATCTTCTATGTATTTAAAGCCCAAGTTAAAAATCCACTGATAACTGTACTAACAATAGATCACCCTTTGGCATGAACAGGATTACCTTACTGTGCTCTTCATAAATAGCTCTTGAGAGACTCCAGGCCCTTCATAACTCATCTCACGGGGATATTCTCTTCATCAAGGGAGTTGAACCAGATGTACTCCAGAGGTCTCCTCCACTTCAACCACTCTGTGATCCTGTGAGTCTGTGAATCTGATCTGTTTCTGAGAGGAAATAGATGTAATGAATTAATATTAAATAAATTTTGACAGATGGTAACTTTTCAGTACAGCAGAATTTCTCATATTATCCAATTAAGAAAACAATATGTTTGAGAATCTGAAGGAAGACTGGAGACTACTTTTGATCATTTATGTAATTACATTGTCTTTTTTAGGTCTTAAAGTGAAGGTACAACATTTTGATCAAAATATAATACCTTGGTTTACTGTCATACTTCACCAATGGCTTGTATTGTTTTTAGTTTTTAGTTTGTTTGTTTGTTTTTCTAGAAAGTTAGCTCCACATATAAAATAAACCCGCAGATGTAAACAAATCTAATTGTGAATCCTATTGGTCAAAGAATTCAATGTTATATTTTTCACCAAAAGATATATGTCCCAGTTTTCTTTGTGAAGAAGATTCACACTAGACAGAAATGAACTGTTTTCTCCTTGCTTACCTGATTCACAGCCCTCTGTTCTCAATAAATAAATAAATAAATAAAACTTATTAATATTTCATATGTATAGCAACCTACTGCATTCAAATTAGCACAGGATTGTGAGGCTATATTTCCCAATATTTACTTGAATTTTATGATCAGATACTAATAAAGGAAAAATATGCATATATAATTCTCAAATGCTCTTATAATGCTTGCTGTTTGGTTCTTTAAAATGTTAGATGAGTGTACAGTGAGGAAATATAATTTCTATTTAATGAAATAATAAGTACTGAAAGGAGCCCATTGTGTCTGAAACAGAGAGCATAAGAGCTGAGAACTGACTGATAAGTCTCATTCTGTTTTCCCCCAAATATATTTTCTTTAACCTGTTTAACTGAAGTCCATAGTTGGATTTTGGAAATCTGGCAAAATCATGTGTCTTTTGAAATCAGAACAAGCATTTCCTCAGAAGCTTGTAGTCAGCCTCTGGTATGCTACTTGGCCTAAGAAAAGTGAAGTTGATCAGAAACAGTTGAAACAAATACACACTCATATTTGTTGAGGGCATCGGATCTGTACATAACTGACAGTTTTAATTCAAGGTTTATCACCAAGAAGTTTATCATTTAAGAGAGTCACACCTAGAGCATAAATAACTGCTTATCAGGTTTGATATGTGTAAAATCCTCTTATTCTGCTTATGCAAACGTGGGGTTTATAATTTTAAGGAGATTAATGTTTATATTTTACTGTACTATTTTATTAATTAAGGTTGCTTCTGCAGAATATGATGTGCAGAAACACCCAAGCTACATTTGGTAGCATGATGCACCATAAGAATTATTTTAGGTTACTTTCTAGCCTGACAGAAAACAATGTTCTTTTTGATCATGTAAACTGACCTAGAAAAGTCAGTCACAATCTACCCATTTGTTGTGCTTGCTATGCATAGCTGTGATTAGAGCCACCACATCTAAACATCCCTGGAAAAATGGTATTCTTCCTGCTTTTGGCAGTTCACACAGCTAGTTTGCTTTCAGATTGTATGAAACAGATCTCTTGTTAATTTATTTTGTCTATTGCAGGAATGTGAATAAAAATAACCTGCTTTGTATGTTTGCAGCACCTTATTGTGCCAGCTTCACTACCTTGTACACATTAATAATCCTTAAGTAACACTGTGAATTAGAGAATGATTGCATGAATGCAGAGATCATGATTTTCTTGTAAGATGCCTGTAGTGGAACTTGGATGGGCATGACCAACTATTACCTCTATCGTCTTCCCTCTATCAGCTTCAGAAGTCTTCAACTAGAAATCTTCAATCTCCATAGTGCTTCAATTATAATTATTAAGTAACCTTGCCACTACAAGCCCTTACTAGTGTAACAGAGTGAAGGCTATGATCTGTACACTTTATCTGTTCCATGTGCATATTTAATGGAGCAATTAAAACAAGCTATTAAGCAGTGTATTGTCCATTGCCCAACCTTCTCATAAATAGAGTCCCTTGCCAACACAGTCAGCTTTAATACAGCAGGGATCAGTGAACTGTATTTAAATGTGTCCTGTCTCTGCAAAATGACTAAGTAGTATATGATAAAGATGTTATTTTCAGTCTGTGGTTCCATGACATGTTAAGATCAATGGAATGCAATGAACCACCATACAAAGACAATGAAGAAAGGGATAATTAGCAGAAATAAGCTTATAGTGTTACAAAAGGTTACATAAATCAATAAAGTCTCTGAAAGATATAACATCTTTTCCTCTCAGCCCTCCTCCAACCTTTTTTTTTTCTTTTTTTCTTCTAATTGCACAATACAATTAAGACAAATCCATTTTCTACCCAAAATAGAAAGAAAATTGTATCAGTTCTAGTGGCATTTCAGAAGAGCTTCTCAGAATAGGAATATAGCATTTACAATATAGTACATATCATTAGAATTGCTGAGCAGAATGACTTCATAATAATTTGAAAAATAAACAGCTGTTTATTTCTATGCTACTGTTCCAGCTGCTTTAAACAATTTTGTGATAATGGATTATTAATTACACTGTACTTGCATGTCATTTGACATGAAGGAAATGTTTATATTGCTAAAAGATTTGTGTATACAAGTGGCTATGCAAACTGAGTACTTTAGAACTGGAAGTCTCAGACATTTAATGAACATTAAAATAAAAAAATAAATACATAAAATAAAATAACAAAAAATAAAATAAAATAAAATAAAATAAAATAAAATAAAATTAAATTAAATTAAAATAAAATAAAATAAATAAAGAAATAAAATAAAATAAAATAAAATAAAATAAATAAATAAAATAAAATAAAATAAAATAAAATAAAATAAAATAAAATAAAATAAAATAAATGAGAGAGAATTACAAATAGGCAGACCCACAATGATATATAGGCTGCGGTTCACCTTTGGTAATATCATAAATCTTCAACCTCTTCTGTGTTAGCTTTAAGCATATCCTTTTCCCAGGAGGCTGTTCCATTAAGCTATTGTTCTGGATTTGGAATAAACTAAAGAGCAAAAGGAAATTAGACCTTATTTCCTGTAAATGAGACCCTATTTCATGTTCTCACAGGGCACTGATTACTTCTGCCATAATCCACCAGCTGTTTCCAAAGTCCTAACTCAATAAAATAAATTAAAAAAATATATATTCCAAGAAGTTTAGTCTGCCCATACATTTTATACTGCATACTCTAAAGAGACTAATTATTACTGAAACTTTTTTTTTTTTGAGTGGCAAGGAGGAAAAAGAACAGCTTGAGACAGGGATAAAAGGCAGAATATTTTATTATGAGTGGCAAGCTTTGCAAAATTATAAGATGCTGATAGCTAAGATATGAGAGTTTTTAATGAAAAGCATTAGGTGACCTTAATATAAATGTCACTATCACTTAGTTGCTAGAAGGAGAGCTATAGCAGTTGTGAATTGTCAGAATTCATTTTAGTCTGAAAACTAATTTCAAATAGAACTTGTTCGAGAGTCATTTGGGATCACTTTCCATGAACAGTTAATCTTAAGTAGTCAAAATACATGAATGTAGGGCCTAATTCTCCTCTCATTTATATCATCCTTGTGACTTAATTAGCTTCACACAAAATCATCCTAGTCTAACACAGGAAAAACGGGAAAATCAACTTCAAAATGAAACCATGTGTATGGATGTTAAACATCTGTTTATACCATTTATGAGTAACATTTTATATTATGTTATCATGTTAGTGTTATTGGGATCTTTTCAATGAATCCACCTGTACATGCTTATGCCTAGTCATGAGGAATCTCTTCCTTTCCTGAGATAATATGTTGTAAACTATTTAGCAGGAATCCAATGTGTAGTCAGGCATTGCAATGGATTGCCCAGGGAGGTGGTGGTGTCACCATCCCTGGGAGTGTTTAAGGAAAGGTTGAAGGTTGGACCTGGAACTTAGAGACATGGTTTAGTGGGTGACATTGGTAGTAGGGTGATGGTTGGACCAGATGATCTTGAAGGTCTTTTCCAACCTTAATGATTCTATGAAGAACTAGTCAGCCAGTGCTTTCTGGTCCTGCGTTTCCACTGACTGCTCCAATTCATTCAGTTACAACTGGTCTTTAGGTGAAAATGCTCCAGGCACTGGCTTCTAAACCCATTTGTGTCTGTCTTTGTTTTTGTTATGTTTTTTTTTTTTTCTACCCTAAATTTCAATTCAACTCTTCAAAACAAGGATACATGTATTAATACAATCCAGAGGAAAAAACTTTCAATTCAAGTACATAAGGATTTTTTCTTGCCCTTTTCCAGAAAATGTTTCATTTCATCAAACTGTCATGGTGAAAGCTAAAGACACATTGCACCAGAGCTGAAAAAAGAATTTTTATACAAACACTAAAAATGTTATTTCCACCTCCATATCTGCCTCAAGTTCTTTCACTTCTAACTTTTTGAACTCATGCCAAGACTGGCCAAGCAGCTAATATCTCAAGCACTGAAAAGCACACTGTTCTGTATCAAAATCAATATTTAAAAAGTGGAGAGGAAAGAGAGATAAAGTCACTTTTGAATAATCAGAAAACACAATATCATGAGCAGCTGGCCAAAACAGAAAGGGCTTATTACTGACTGTTAAGCTTTAGTGTGTAAAATACTCCCTACACAAAACCATATTCAGTGGCAGAAGCAGGTTTCCAGTTCCAAATACTTCTATAAATCAACTAAATCCCATGAACTGCTGGAATGTTAATGGGGAAGTTGACATGAATTACTGTCTAACAGGAATACTGAATCCTTAAATGAACTGTACGCTCACATTTTTTAATGGCAGAAAGCTGAAGCCAGGCATAATAAAAATAATTGAAAGGAGTTTTTGAATGCATTAATCTAGATGAGAAGTGTTTTAAAGAACAAGTGAAGCAGAAAAACAGCCAGAATGTATACAGCATTTACTTGTAGACATCATTTACTTCTGATATTAGCAGTTACCATTAGTAAAATGCAGAAAAGTAGAAGAAAAAAAATCTTGTAAAATATTTTTAATATGTGGCAATTAAGGAAGAAAATCATGAAACTACTGCTTTGTATCAGACTTCAGTGGTAATCACATTCTGTCACAGCTGAGTCAGTCATATAGAAATAAGTGAGGGGAAGAAATGACCAAATGCCAAAAGGGGGGCACTGGCAAACCATTAGGCTTCCTGAACGATAGCTACAAAGTAACTACCTACAAGAGGCTGCAAGAAAAATGTGAAAAGTGAGTCTGGTCTTTTGATCACTGAAAGGAATATTGAGGACTTTCATGGCTCAGAGGCACCAGCATAAGAGACCCTTTATAGATTGCTGCTGTCACCAGTTGTAAAATCACTGATGACCACACCGAAAACAAGGAACCAATGATACCATTCAAGACCAGAAAGATCATCTAACAAGCTAAGAATCATTGTTGAACATTGCAAGAGTAGCTGGATTTCAGGACTTAAATACCTACATTATATGTTGTTTTCAAAGCAGTTCAGTTCTTTGCAGGCTCAGTGGAGAAGCTGTTGAGAAGCCATACTATAGAAAAAGGGCCCACTCCATGTGCTCAGAAGCCTGTGTGTATGTATGTATATACCTACTTTTCTATATCTTAAATTTGTCCTGCCTAGAAGACATTGTCAAGGGCAAGATTTCCTTTGTAAATTTATACATTTCTTCTTTTATTTTTGCTCTATGAATAGCTTAAACCTCAGCAGCTCTTAGTCTCTGTTCTTAGAATAGCTGGTAGCTACATTATGAGAAAATCAGAATGTCGATATGTGTATTTCTTAGAAGCATTCCTGCCAGACATGATTTCTAATATAAGGCCAGCATGCTCTTAATATAGAAACCTCCTCAAGCTCTGCCAAATCTGAATAAGTGAATTGTTCAATTCACTTATTTCTAGGCTGACCTGAGAAAGTCAGATATATTAAGAGTGGCAAGGAAGGAACAAACATTGTAAAAATCCTCTAAAACCCCCTGTGATTCTACAGCACTGCATTGTAGGCTTATAGCACTTCACATCAGAGCTTTATTGAAAGTACATTAAACTAACAGGATTTTTTTAAATATTATAAATTAATATATATATATATAATATATGTATAACAATATGACCAGCAGTGAAGTTAGTCTCAGAGTTAAAACTAAAAACTGAGAACAGAAGTCAGGAAAGACTTCTGCTGTGACTCTGATACTGGGGAAGAAAAAGACAAGAAATGAAGGAAAAGGAAGTCAGAAAACCTGAGAGGGTTAGGAACTAAAAGAGCTAGTCCAAAGCATTAATAAGATGTGAAGCAAGTAGGGTATCTCATGATTCTAAAGGAGACTTAAGGGAAGATGGAACTCTCTCTGTTACAGGAGCAACACAGAAGAAAAGCCTTTTTTATATGTTACTAGAACACAACAGAGTATTCTTTTAGAAGTAATGGTGTTAAACCCATACAACAACAAAATAGAAAAGGCAAAGTTTAAAGCAATAAGTAATCATTCCTACTGAACCAAATGGAAAAACAGTGGTTTAAGGATTAGACACAGAGGGGTCTTTCATGAAAGTCTACACGCCCAAAAGCTGTCTGTTATTCCTTGCTACATCAGCTGTAAAAGATGCTACATTTCCCTATAGACTTTATCTTTGTAGTATTCTTTTACGAACATCCTTGAATATGTATGCTTGAGAATTTTCATGTACAACTATCAATTCTTCAAGACACATCTTTAACAACAGGACATCAATGTGTGTGTTATTAAGAATGTCCCTAAAGATTATGTTAATTTTTTGTTTGTTTGGTTGTGTTTGTTGTTGTTGTTGTTGTTGTTTTTAATCAAAAGTGAGTGACTCTTATTAAAAACAACAACAACAAAAAAAAAAAACTCTGTTTTTCAAGGCCTAATGTGATCTGTAACTTCATTCCTAAGGTACTTGGAATATTTTTAGGTAAATCAAGGAATTTCAAAAATTCTTAGAAAGTGCACATCAAAATGCATCTCTTAAGCTCACTTTGCTGAAATGTTTCATCCTTGGCTGTGCATATTATCATTTAATATCCCAAACTATAACAAGTTCTGAAACAATGTTTGGCAGAGAGAAGGAAGGTTAAATATTAATTGTAAATGACTCAGCTTAATAACAATTTTCTAGGTTTTTATTTACATATGTGGGTTACGAACAACAGTTTTAAAGCAAAGAATCATCTAGCTCCCTTCAAATATTACCTTAGACAATATCTAACCATCTTTTCTCAATTAGCAGTTCAAATATATCATAGAAAATGAACATTTTAAAACTTTTCTAGTTTATAGGCTGTACTGCTGAGATAGACAACTGTGTGTACATTGAAATGTTTAGTTGAAAGATATGCTGAAGTATGCTAAATTGTTGTTGCAAATTTGCCATTTTGAAAAAGAATTGGAACACAGAATTGCCAGTGGAAACCTTTTGGTGCTTCTACTCTGGCAATTACTGCCATAAGCAAAGACAGATATGTTTGTTTCTGCCTTCATCTGCTGCTTGGAAATCTGTTTCTGTTTTTGCTCACATATTTATAGATCTTTAGCTAAGTAGTTATTCTGAGTTTCCATAGTGATAACTGCAATATGTATTAACACTAAACTTCAAAGCATATTTACTGTTGGCATTGCTTCATAAATTACTTTTTCAAGTGCAGCTTCTCAAAATGTATTTCCTCAGTTCAGCTCCCCACTTGATTTGTGATAGATACTTTTGATATAGCTGTATTTATCTAGAAAAGACATTTTTCTCTTTGCAAGATTCAGTATATAGAGTTTACCTTTTTTTTTTTTTTTTTTAATCTTTACTATCAAATGGCCTGAAGAGATGAAGCTTCTGAATTCAGGATATCTTTGAAATAAAAATGGACTTAAATTGGCCTTATCTTCAATTAAGATTTCATTAAGTGAAGCAACATTAATAAAATAGGCAGTATAAAATAATACAGATAGCTTATCTGTATTCATAATCATGAGCATTTGTATGCGGAATTTGTTTTTCTGGTTACCATCAGATTAGAAAAGGATAACCCATTCATATGATCTTATTTAATCAGAAAAGCTCAATTTCAGCTCATCAAATATGTCCAATGCATCACTTCTTGAAAAAAAAATTCTGGCACAACATTTTTCTAAACATTCTGTTCATGTTTCCCACTGTGCTTGTCTGAAGATTATTCCAGCCTGTTCTGGGATGCCATAATGTCATGGAGAAAGAGGCAACACTAACTCAAAATTGATTTGTATCACCTTCCATCAAAAAGAAAATGTTTGTGTATTGCTTGTTTTGGTTTGTTTTTAATGAGTGTTTGAATATCAAACACATTTGGAGACAAAGATAAATGTTTTCAGGAAATATCTGGAGGAATGACTAAACAAATTTCCTCTTCATTTCTGTTAATTTCTTCTATAAATGTAACTGAATTAGAGATTATTGGATGAAAATCTTTCACTGTTTATGTCAAACATACCCATGGCTGGATTCTGTTCTGTACTAAACAGAACTGTCATGCATATAAATACAAGGTGACAAGTAATGTCAGAGACAAAGCCGAGACAGGGACTTGAGCCCGAATTACTGAAAGTGCTTGCCTGGCTCCTATTTTACCATGTTTGCAAGGAGACATGCTTTAATCTCTAATTTGCCTACTTGGTCTGCTTTTGATTTAAAGAAGGGAGTGCTTACATTTGACAAATTGCACTCTCTATTCAGGTGTTTTGGAAATCTAAAGCAGTAGAAAGCAGTCTCATTAACTGCAGCTGCCTGTTGTGTGCCATAATCCTGTTGTCCTTATAATCCTTCTTGTCCTCTAAAATCTTAACACCTATGCTCACATGGCAACAAGTATGAAACAATACTCTCCAACTGTTATCTCAGCAAACCCGTATCTCCAGGTTACAACTCCTGAGCATCCTTTTTCATTATCCTTACCTTAAATAACAATTTGTATTATCTTAGCCTTTCAGGGTTCATAGCAGTTCAAATGTTTGGGTTCTGAATAGTGTCTCTCTCTCCTTCACTGGCTAACAGTGGAGACTCCTGCACAAGGAGGATGCCCTCTGCAGTCATGTCTTGTGTCTTATGCAGCTCTGGTCTTCAGTCATCCTCACTAGGACTAAAGAATAAAATGTATGACTCTCCATTTTGTTCCCTGCCATCCCTGGTAGCTGTCAGAGTCCTGAAGCTTGAAGGCTTTGTGTGCAGAGCTGTATTTAAACTCAGGCCTTCGATCCTTGGTTGCACTATGTTGTAGGTATGCCTCTACCAGGCCACAGACCTTGCTGGCCCTGACCTAGTGTGAATAGGATGCAGCCAAGCTGTTCATGATGGCCCAAGCTCTGCACAGTGCCTTCACAATTTCAGTGTAACCAGAAGCTCAGCAAACCTTTTGCTAGCAGTATCCTGTGTCTGATGCGGTGACTCCTAGGTCCCACTTCTAGGTCAGTAGGAGGCACGAATGTGGAGAAGCAGCTGCTCTCTAGAGATCGCAGCAGCTGGCCCTGGGCCCTGCTGAGCTGGTCATGTGCCATGGGAGTCACTGACCTGCCAGAAACATGGAAAAGCAAACGCATTGCACCCTCACCATCTGCCTTTGAGATGTGCGCCAAAGCAAGTCTTAAATGTCTGTTGTATAACAACTACTGCTATCTCAGTGATTTTCCAACACAATTGCCAGGGCTTCACAAAGTAGAGTATAAATGAGATTACTGAGTGAAGCGTGTTGCATAAACTTGCATTTAATCCATGACTTTTTTCATTCCAGCCCACTCTCTGTGAAACTGTGGAGATTTACCTTCAGTACTGAAAATATAAACTTGAATATGTTCACACATATGTAATTGTGTGAGGAACAATATGCTCCCATATATTAGCTATTCTCTGATATCTGCCTATTTGTAAACATTTGCTTTCACTGAAAATATGAGGTACATTGCTATTTTCCCATTAATGTACAAGATACATAAGTTTATTTTTTGATTGCTAAAGGATTGCATGTTTCTTGCTATCAACTTCAGCAACTTGTTAGCTAGTAACTTTCTACTGTGCCTTCAGTTTTCATAAGTATTTCGTTCCCTAAAACACCTGCTCTGCTGTAATATAATTGTATGGAGACCTCCTTCTTGAAAGAAAAAAAAAAAAAACAAAAAAACAGTGGACTACCGACTTTTTTCCTTTTTTTTTTTTTTCTCCTTGAAAATAAAGCTCTCTAGAGAGCTGTACTCACTCAGAAACAGTGGATATAAGATCTACAGGCATCCTGGAAATGAAATGTTCTTTGTGGTTTGACACAGAGAGGATATTTTAACAGCATACTAGAAAATGCTGTGCACAAAAAGAAGGGTGTACAGGATCTGGCAGGGATGGAGTTAACTTTCTTCACAGTAGCCCATATGGTACTGTATTTTGGAGTTTTGGCTAAAGCAGTGTTGATAATGCACCGATGTTTTAGTTTTTGCTGAATAGTGCTTGCATAGCATCAAGGTTTTCCCTGGTTCTCATTCTCAACCCCAGCAAGTAGACTGGAAATAGACACGAGGAAAAGAGGGAACACAGCCAGGACAACTCTCAGCTGAATTGACCAAAGAGATATTCCACACCATGTAACACCATGCTCAACAATAAAAAAATGGTGGTTTGGTCTTTCCAAAATAGTCATTTCTGTAAGACTAGCTGGGCATCAATCTACTTCTGGGTGAGGTGGTGACTGATTGCCTCTGCATCACTTGTTTTTATTTTGTTTTCTTATCTTTTCTTTTTCCTTCACTTATTAGAGTTCACTTTGACTCACAAGTTTCCTTGCTTTTGCTCTTCCAGTTCTCTCCCCAACCCTGCTAGGAGGAGAGTCAGCAAGGAGGTACTTCATTGCTGGCCAGAATCAGCTCATCATCAAGAGATAGTTGCTATTTCTTCTAAACTAACTGAAACACTCTTACTTTTTTTCCTATAAATTGACTCAATGGCAGGAAGGCAAAGCCAAAAAAATGGAAAATAATGGGAAAGCTCATTACCATCTCCCCTTTTTCCTGAGAAGAGTGGACAGTTCATGAAGAGAAGAGAGAGAAATGATTACTTTAACCTGCAATAGTTTTACCTTATTTAAATTATTTTTTTCAAAAGTTCCATGCCTCCAAATATACGCAACAAAGCTGAGTATTTCTTGGAAATTAGAACATTCACCATTTCCTGAACCAACAGTTTTGCTCTCGTATTATAAAGGAACAATTTGCCACTAGACATCCATTTCATTTTCAGTCCTTAATTCACACAGTCTTTTTAAGCCTGCAGGTTCAGGAAGGTCAGGCTACTTAGTCTAAGTGAGAACAGGAAAGTAGAAAATCTCCAGCATTTCTAAAATATATCCCTGCAAATAAATTAAAGAACGATATTTCTGCTGAAAATACCTTATTTCAAATAGAGGCAGTTAAGCCAAAATGCTCTGCTATGTAAATGAGTTCCTGAAATAAAAGGAGGTAGTGTTATAAGGGTATATTTTTACTCAGTTATGTTTTATAACAATTTTGTTGTACATTGACATCCAATGACATTCTCCCTCTGATGTACAGAATAACTTCAAGATAAGCTTCAGCATTTAAATAATGATCCAGCATCAACGATTTCACAGAAACAACATATGATAACCAAGTAATTGACTTTTATTTAATCAAATTATCAGGACCATATATTTATGTTTTTTTTCACTTTTAGTCCCATTATAGTATGTGCATGTGCATATGTTTGTGGCAAGATGGAGTTTACCCTTAAGCAAGAATGAATTGCCACAATTTATGCATATGTGACTATCATTTATTTAAGGAACAGAACATTTTTTTTGCTGTTTTTGTTTTTGTTTTATTATTTTATTTAAATTCATGGGAAGAAGCAAGTTAATTTCCAGATACGGGTCAGAACAAACATGCTGCAGAGCCTGCCTCACCTCTGGATAAAATCTCCTATTACTATCTTTTGAAATTATTCAGGGAATCAATAATAGCCATGATCTATTATTAAAATAACATTCACCAAGTCATAACCAGAGGCATGATCTACATTATTTCCAAGGAATATGTAGAAAACATATGTCCAGTTGATGACAGAAGTCCCAGCAGCAATTTATTCTTACGCTTCTTTCAATACAGTGTCCTGGGATGATGGGGAGCTTTATAATTAACGGCAGTTATGCTGGACATACTCTGATAAGAAATGATGGGCTTGCCATTTACAAACATCAAATTTTATGAGCTGGAAATGAAATGCAGTCATAACAGGCCAACAGACCAAGAAGTGATATAAGCTGTAATTTCATGATAGTGTATCTTCTGCTAGCAAAGCAAAAATAGTTCCCACATGAGCTGAATAATGCTGTGGGGTTGGCTAAGAAATGACAAAAACATTGCAGTAATTTTCAGCTGGTTTATGGTTATCCACTTCTTATCTGGAAAACAAAAAAATAAATTTTTGTCTTTCATTTTTTTTTGTTATAGATGGAGGAAATATTCACCAAAATTCCCCTTTCCGTGAAACAGAAAGTTTCACTGAATTTCTGTGGAAAAAGACTGTAAAAAGAAACAGCAGAGGCTGCTATAGGAACAAATTGACAGTGAACAGAAGGAAAGTAATGGAAAAAAATAATAGAGATTTTCAGCATTAAGTTTACAGATTTTTTTTTTAATTTAGTATAAACTATAGAGCAGCAGCACATTTTCTGCTTCCACATTTTCTTTTGGAACTGAGGAAAAAATAGTTTATTTTTCCCAGAATGAAAAGTGATAATGAGATAATGATGTCCCATATCAAATGTGTTTCATGAGAATAAAACATACAAGAAAAAATCAGGAACATTATTTAGAATCTCCACATTTCTAGAAAAAACATACAAGTGTAAATTTGCTCCTCAGTGTTTGCAACCTAAACATTATGAAATGCAGTATTTTCATTTCAAATGGATTGTTACATTAAAAATATCTTTTTCCAAGATTAACAAATTTTGAATGTCATCAATGTTGTTATGAAGATGAGTATTTTTACATTAAACAAACATTCACAAAAAAATAGAAATAACCACAGGAAAAAAAAAAAAAAAAAGCTCAAAAATGGCCAGATTATCTCTTGAAGTGCTCTTTTCAGCACTTTCTCTGTTGCCTTTTAAGTTCTTACTATAATTTGAAACTCAAACCCTTCCAGAAAGCTATTAAAACATCTTGTTTGCCTTAACATGAGTTATTTATTCCCATGTCCGTGCAGAAAAGTAACATAAGTTCTGAACACACAGTTTTTGCCATACTCTTTCAGTTTTCCTCCTCTTCCCAATAAATTTAGTGCGGATGGAAATATAAGAGAATCAAAAAAATGAAAGATGTCATTCCTAAAGTGGGTTTAAAGATAGTATTTCTAAATGTACTTACATTTTTAGTTGAGAATTCTTGACTTATGACTAACAAGGTATTATAATACATTTCCTCATATCTGTATTTTGAAACCAAAATGTCACATATCTTAAATTCTCTCACTGAAAGAGAGCATTGTGTTTTAGGCACAGTACATATTCTGTGCACATGATCTACTTTTCTACTTTGTAAAGCATGGTACTAAACCCAACTCTTAGAAGGAAATTATCAGTAATGAAAAAAAAAAAAAATTTAAATAAAATTCTGCCACTTAAAAAAAAAAATCCATTTGCATGCAAGCTTGAGATCATTTAGATATTCTGCAGGCAATAGAGTTGGAGTTGGAAATTCTTAAATCTTTTTTACCATCACTGAAAGACTTGGCACTGAAACAGAGGTTATCAGGACTTAGCAGAAAAATTGTATCTCATGGTCTGATAATCTTCTGAGCTACATCCTAGCATAACAATGAAGAGGGTGGAAATTATATCCTATAAAGAATTTTTAGGACAAATATGGATTTCCATGAAATATGTGGTCAGAAACTAACTGTTATAATTTTTGTATTGTTCAGATTTTTTTATTAACAGAAGCAAATAGATCTTACTAAGGATGTAGTAAACTTCTGGAACTTGTTGCTGCAGGCAGCTGTGGAGGCAGACATTTCAGCATGTTCAAAAAAGGATTAAACAAATTCATGTGCAAAAAGTCATTAAATGGAAAAGCCCACAGGAGTATGTAGCCTCTGTTGTATAATAATCAACAGGTTTGTAAAGTACAAGGGGAAAAAAGTTTTTTAGAGCCATTATCAAAAGCAAAATACTGGACCATTGATCTGACTAAATAGAGCATTTCTTTTGCCTTTATGCTCACCAAATTCATTCTGCTTGCAAATTGTATTGTACAGTAGATTAATTTAGGTAAATCAAATAGGAATAGTCCTAGATTAATATGCCTTCTAAAAACAAACCTAGATTTTAAGATGATGAAACAGGCATTTCAAATGCAATTCTGTTGTACTTAGGACTCCAAATGAAACTAGTCAAATGTAACTATTTATCTGTTTGTAGAAAGTTAAAAAATTACCATAAATATAGAATCATAGAATGGCTCAGGTTGGAAGGGACCCCAAAGACCACATAGTTCCAACCCCCCTGCCATAGGCAGGGACGCCACCCACTAGATCAGGTTGCTCAGGGCCTCATCTAACTTGATTTTGAACACCTCCAGAGATGAGGCATCCACAGCTTCTTTCAGCAACATGGTCCAGCGCCTCACCACCCTCACAATAAAGAATTTATTTTCTTTTAGTTTAAAACCATTACTTCTTGTCATATTACTACACACCTTGGTAAAGCATTTCTCCCCATCTTTCTTGTAGGCCTCCTACAGATATTGGAAGGCCACAATTAGATTTTCCCTTGCCTTCCCTTCCTTTCTCTTGCCTTGCCTTGCCTGTCCTGCCCTCTTCTTCCTTGTGTGAGACCAACCTTACCTTCTGTGAAGACAATGAGTAGCATGGATTACTCAGTAATTATATACAGAAAGCCTTCTATTATAGTGGTCTTTCCTGCCTACTGTAAATAAATGCCAAATGCAATTTTCATACACTTAATATATATTTTAAATTTAAGCAGAAGGACACAGATGACACAACCCAACAACCCTTACATAAATTCACACAAGTAGTGTGATACCTTGACAAACATACAAACTCCCATTCAGCTGCTCTCTTCCTCCCCTCCTCAGCAGAACAGAAAAAGAAAATAGGATGTGAAACCTCATGGGTCAAGATGAACTACCTCAACTTTAGGAAAAATAATTTCTTGCCAGTTGCAGTAGGTTTGGGTAGCTAAAATAAAACTTTTAAACAGCACCTTTCCCTTGGATCAGGTCCACTCCTTCAGTCCCGATTCCTCTTCCTACCCTGGGCTGCGCGGTGACCTCCCACACTTTCCCTCTGCTCCAGCATAGGCTCTCCACAGGCTGCTGTCTTTCAGGATAAATCTGCACGGGCTCCCCACGAGCCATAATGGATATCTGCTCCCGTGCCATGGAGCACCTCCTCTTCATCATCCTCCAACTGTGGTGCTCTGTCTCAACTGTTTCACACACTTTAGTTCCCTTCTCTCTCTCTGGCACTTTTTTCCCCTTCCTTAAAGATGTTTCCCACAGGCACCCCAGGGTGGCTGCTGGGCACATGGGTGTCCTGCAGCAGGGCTGTTGGAGCCATCTGGAACCGTCTGTGTCCTGCACCTCACCTCACAGAGCAGCCCTGCGGTCCTCCACTGCCAGCACCTAGACACCTGCATCCAGTACAAAGAATTAGTGATATTTCTTCAAAAAAGTGGCATAATGCTATGATAATGCAATCATTTAACTGGGACTTGGATGTGTTTAAAATATTAATGTGGACTACTTTTTTAAAAAGTGAAAGACTTTGAATGAGCTGCTCTTGCATCCTTAACGGTCTTGAACTCTACTTCAGCATGACTTCAGCAGATAAGCTTGGCATGGATGTATAATGCAGAAGAAAAAAAATAGTTATCTGTACACTGTAAGAGAAAAAAAAAAAAGTCAATATATTAAGAAGCGAAGTTAATATTCCTCAAAAGCCTGACGGTATACTGTAACTGCAGCAAGTGGATAGGAGGAATTGCTGGCCACTGAGCACTGCAGGGGAGGGAATTCCTGCTTTGTCTGCACTTCTTCAGATCCATTTTTCTTCTAATCTGAGATATATTATATTACCCTGCCTTATGACATTTGGATTGCCTGACTGCCTGACTTACCAAACCAAACTGCAGTGTCATCTTCTATGACGTATAATTTCATATTGATAAGACAAGCATATTTCCACCATACTGCAAGTAAACACAACTTCAATTTCTAAGAATCTCATTTGCCTACATAATTTACGGGTCTTGTTTCATCATGTTGAGATTTTCTTTCATTCAGCCAAATCTTTTTGATCATTATGGGCCTTTCAAAGTTAGGCTTCAATTTGTGTCATTTCCCTTACGATCATGCATCACTTCATAAATGTGATGCACAGCTGGATTATACAAGGAGATATATGATAGGATTTAGGGGCATAGGCACATTCAGTACAGAGGATTTAAACAAAGAAACAGAGAAGGTTTTCTTAAGAGTTCGGGTGACAACTATCACTTCTAGGTCATCCTTTATTACAGATATATGTCCTTTTCCTGACTTCCTGGGTAGAGAAAATGTGACTTTTCTGCATAAGCATATTCTGAGTCAAAGTGTCATGCTAAATCAGTGCATTTAGATTTGTTTCAATGGTCTATGCAGTTATTCATAGGCTATAGCGTTCATCTTGTCTAACTTCTTAGACTTAGATATTTAGGTTACAGATATTTCACCATCTAAATCTTTCACAGCTGGGTTCATTAGGCCAGATATAAGTGTTTACATCAAGGAAATTATTTCGCCTGCTTCTGCAATCCTAGGAGAGAAACAAACACTTCCAGAGATATATTCATCCCATCATTACTTCCTGGGGAAAATAGGTGAGATGAATCCCATCCTTAATTTTAGACATTCACATTTGACTTAATTACCCTAAAGTCCCTAGCCTGAGTGTAACACCTAAGGCAAGGCAATTGAGTCTTGCCCTTGGTTTATATCCAGGCAGGGGATTTGTTGTTTGTTTGTATTTTAATTGAATCATAAAAACATAGGTCCATAGAGGGTGATCTAGAGCCTTCTAGAACTAGCCCTACAACTAACATATCATCTTATATATAACATTTCATCTTATATATGATTTTTTTTCCAACTGCTGCAAGAAACTTTGAAACAGTGGATGGAATTACCTTGAAGCAGTTTTTTTTTATATAAAAGTGGAACACAGCTGAGTAGCTGATATTTTTGCACTTTTATAAGTAGTGCGCAACATAATTCTGCTCTATTATATATTCTGAAATGTTGCCATAGTGGAAAGAAATGATAGTTCAGAAGCATTTTAAAGGTGTAAAGACTTTTGAGTGTAGAAGTGTTCTTAAAAATTGACATCAGCATACAATATGAACAAAAAATAATAATAAATAAAAAAAAAAAAATCCAAGAAGACCTTGATTCTTCTAGGGCTTGTTTTTCTCTTAAGTATGCAAGAAAGAGTACTTGCAGTCCCTGCAGTGATGCTAAGTTTCTAAACATTTTGTTATAGATCATTACAATGAACTGAGGAAGACTAAACCAGAAAAGGGATGTTTCATGTAGCCTATTAAATATGGTATTGCCTTTGTTAATAATAATAGGCTAAAAGCATTTTACTGACTCTGCAAATCTTCAGGACTGGAGCCTGTCAGATTTTCTTAGGCTGGACTTGTCAAAAGCTTGCCTGGAGCTTGCTTATTTTATCTGTAATATCTGTTGTCCAATGGCAAGGAGATTACCAAATATTTTTAGTCTTGCTTAGCTTTCTATAATTGTAAGATGCAATGTCAATTGTTACAATAATTCTGATATATTTCTGTAAGTAATAGATGGTGATAACATGTAGTTATATAAAGCATGAACTACTGATGACCCTAGAATACAGGTGTGGCATAGAGAAATACAAATGTGCCATGCTAATAAAGGCCTCAGAAGTGTAAACACAGGACAATATCAGAGGCACAAGGTCTATAACCAAAACACCAGTTGTCAATTACTGATCATTAAATGAATGCATCCTTGGGACTTGGGTAAAAGCAATTTTAGCAGTAAGAAAGATAACTGTATGTTATGGGCACCATATGCAGCAAATTTGGACATAAAATGGAGTTGGAGACCAATGAAGAAACAAGAAAAAAAAAAAACATATAAAGAGTGTTGGAGAATGTATAAAAAATAGCCATGGATGTGAAGAGAAAGTAACTCAGCATCATGCTCCTCTCAGCAAAGAGGAAGAAACCCCTCAGTTCTAAAGTCATACTTCTCTAGGTGAGGGACTTGGGATTCTGACGGCTTTCCATAACCCCTTCACCCAGAACAAAGCCATCAACCTTATGACTCAGAAGAGCGAGAATAACAGAGTAAAGATAAATACATTTTATATAACTATTTTAATAATATCGTTAGATTTTTCTATATTTCTTAGATAATTGCCATTATGATTGGTATTGTGATAATCAATGAAAAAATAGTAACTCTTGTAGTTATTATATTCTAAAATATTTCATTTAGACTAATATTGAATTCTGTGTTTCACCTATAAAGTAGGTTTCTTTGGCCCATATAAACTACACAATATATTTTTGCAGCAATGTCACGTTATTCTTTTCAACAGTGGTGGCAGATGGTAAGGCTTTGCTCTGAGCGAATTTTCTTGTTGAACTTGAAACAGGTTCATAAACACAATATTTTATAAAGGAATCTATGACATTAAACTGTTCTCTGGACAGACAAGCTCTACATGGTCAAAACTGAAGAATAACAATCACACAATTCAGCATGCTGACACCGAAGTTCAACATCATTTTGTCTTGCTCTGCTGCTGGCGTTTAGTGGTAATCCAGCTTTTATTATGGCCTCCTGGGTGAAGCCTTAGTCAGGACTGGATCCCTATGACTGCACATATCAACTTGAATGATCTCTTAATATTTACCTCCTTAGTTAATTTTTTTCATCACCAATGGTTACAAGAGAAATTTTGAAGACTTAAGGTCTTTGTAAAAGAAATACTTTTTCCAATTCTTCTTGACACTTAGAATAGTCCTGGAATCATTGAATCACAGAATCATTTAGGATGGAAAAGATCAAGTCCAACCATCAACCTAAAACTACCAAGTCCACCACTAAGCCATGTCTCTAAGTACCAAAAAAATGAATAATTATGTGTTTAAGCAGAGGATTAAATAATAATAAAGATAATGAATTTTCACAGTATGTTGCATTACGACCATCATTATTAGACTGCAGTGTCTTACTATGGAGCAATATCTTAGGTGCAGGTAATTTGTTAGCCATTATTTTGAACAATAATCAGTCTCCTGTTGTGATAAATGTTTTTGTTGTTGTTGTTTGTTTGTGGTTTTTTTTTCCCCACACCACATATTTAACCCTGTTTATTTCCTTTCTGCAAGTGACTTTCTACTAAGTTAGTTTTTACGCTGTTCTTCCTTTTGTATGCATTTAGTGATAGTATTTTGTAATAATCTAATTTAGTCTTAAATATTTAGCATGAAAACCACATCATCATTCTCTAGTTTTGCATAACTAGAGAACATTTTTGGGAAAAGGTGATTCACGACACCTTCATTTTAAGGAAACAGAAGAATTATTTGCAATGGAGAATGACTGGGAGAGGAAAAGTATGCAAAAGTATGCTTCAAGCTTTTCTTTGAAATTGAACAGAAATATCGAAAAAGAGCTATGCCAGAAAAACATGGTGTGTTGTGAGAGAGGTTATTAAAGAAAATAAAGGCATTAAAAGTGATTTTTTTTTTCTTTTAAGAACAAAATATAGATTTAACAACACTAAAACACTGCTTGCCGTGGTGTCTGGCAACAGAAGGTACTGTTTGAAATTATATTTTGGAGTGACAACCTGGTGCTCTGGAGAGCTGGAACTGTCAGTGACACTGAAAATGTGTCAATAAAACTATTATATGTAGACATCCTAAATGCCGAAGCAATGAGCTTCTGAATGAAAGGAATAACCTTTCCTCTCCTTGAAAAGAAATACATAAGCAAGATTATAATTATAGGAGGCTGAATAATAAACAGTTTTTTCTTCTCCTCCCAGGGCAGACTACCATGAGACTGATGGACTCACACCTCCCTTCTTCAATGTCACATGGACAGTTACTTTTGCATAACAATGGAAGCTTTTGAAGGTTTAGAAGCCTACCAGACAGACCTAAACTGACAGCTAGGGTAGGATTATCTTTTTGCAGGGATAGGAGTACAGTATCTCTGGCCAGGACTAGGAATCTTAAAATGCCACTTTAGAATCAGGCCCCCACCTAAGAGAGGGAACCAGATGGCAGAAATAATCTAATAAATTCCTGCTTTCAGGCAAGACCTCACTAGAGACTGAAGGTCTGCTCTTTTTCCTTAGTCTGACTTTGGTTGGTCTGTGATTTCCCTTTATTACTTTTCCTTCAGTGTCTAGCATGTTTCACCAGTATATTTCACTGGCTGAGTACATGGCACATCATTAACCCTGGATCAGTCATTTTTCTCTGTCACACTTTTGCCTTTCCCAATCTTCATGATATCCACAAGCAAATATTTGGTAGTTGTTTTTTTTGTTTGTTTGTTTTGTTTTCCAGCATTACATTGTACTCAGAAAATAAAGTCTTTCAAAAAATCATCCTTTAGATGAATTCAGCACAGATGTCATTTAGGGTACAATACATTTACTTGAAAAATAATCAGTTACAGTGTCTTTGTAGTCAATAAAAAGCCTCAAGAAGAATTACCAAAGTGCAATCTGTTATCTTAACATAGACAATTCATAGTAGGTCAGATGAATCAAACTTCAGGAGCATTTGCAAAGGCTGCCTAGGCTGACTGGCTCAGATATTAATATCCACCATCAGAAGAGTTCCACCTTTTTGTCTACAAGGACATTTCTGCAAAGACGTTTCCTCATGACTTCAGGGGAAACCAAGATGATCAATTCAGATTTAGTGTCTAAAATTTAGGTGTATTGATTTAGGCAAATGAGCCTCACCAAACTAGGTTTCAGAAGGTGGTGAACTATATCCTTTCAGGCCAAATAGTATGTAGTTCTTACTGTGTAGTTCTTTACTGTCATGTAATAAAATACTCCATGGCACAAAAGAGCTAAACTGGCTACTGACTGCAACAAAGAATTTCACACAGATAGCTTGTATTGCAGAAGTACATGTGAACTGGAAGAGGTTTGGCTTCACTGTCTCAAATATCTTTTCTCCGATGAATCATATGAATGAATGTTTGGAATCACGAGACTTACTGTTAAATCTTTTTTGAGATATATCTTTACTCTATACACTTTCAGCAAGGCAGGGGTAATAATATTACTGTAGATGTTTCCACCTGCTGGTGAGTGTGCCAGATTTCATCTGTTTCTATAAATTCCATTGTTTGAGAGAAAAACAAGAATAGTATATCTGCATTTATTTCTGTTGCTATATTACTTTTTTGTGTGATATTGATTTCTGCTATTCTAATTACTAGCATCTAAAACTCCATGGTAGTCAACAGCAACAATAATGTATACTGATTTTGATTATTGAATAATAATGATTATATTATTGGTCACAGTAGTAATAATAGTGATTACTGGAAAAAAAAAATGTAGCCCATAGAATACTAGAGTAATCCTTGCTACTGTTTTTTCTTGGTTTCAAACACATTCTGACATAATCTTAGTTCAAAGAATCTATTAGTCCTATATCTGTCACATAATTTCACAATATTCTAATATACTTAAGGCTTCACCTGCTGAAGATCATGATTTTCCAGATCTACCCAGAGCAAATGGGCTACGAACAATCAAAGTCACAGTGATCATAGAATCATAGAATATCCCGAGTAGGAAGGGACCCATAAGGATCATCAAGTCCAACTCCTGGCACCGCACAGGTCTACCCAAAAGTTTAGACCATGTGACTAAGTGCACAGTCCAATCGTTTCTTAAATTCAGACAGACTTGGTGCAGTGACTACTTCCCTGGGGAGCCTGTTCCAGTGTATGACCACCCTCTCGGTGAGGAACCTCTTCCTGATGTCCAGCCTAAACTTCCTGTGCCTCAGTTTAACACTGTTTCCGCAGGTCCTATCACTGGTGATTATGGAGAAAAGGTCACCTGCCTCTCCACTCCCCCTCGCGAGGAAGCTGTAGACTGCGATGAGGTCCCCCCTCAGCCTCCTCTTCAACAGACTGAACAGGGCCAGTGACCTCAGCCGCTCCTCATATGTCTTCCCCTCTAGGCCCTTCACCATCTTCGTCGCCCTCCTCTGGACACTCTCCAACAGTTTAATGTCCTTTTTGTACTGTGGTGCCCAGAACTGCACACAGTACTCGAGGTGATGAGTGATGAAAATAAAGACCAAAATACTTCTAAATGAGAAACTGAGGAGACCATCAAGAGAACAATTGTTAGCTAAGCTCTCATGTAAAACAAATTGGCATGCAGAACACAAGATACAACATCTTACTGATTGGTCAGAGCAGACTGAAAATCTGGACAGGGTTATTCTGTGATAATGTAGTCCACAGAGCCAGCATGTGACTGACTTTGTTACTGTTCATATAGTAAATGTGTTACCAGTATCACAGTTAGAAATCTGCTTTCTTGTCCATCTTACTTTCTACTTTCAGTTGATTATCTTTCCCTGAAGATATTTTTTAGTCTGAATATTTTAATTAACTTGATAAACTCCTCATTTACCTTCATAGGAATTTAATTCATTTCTCTTAGAACTGAACACACTTTGTATTCAGTATCTCCTCCTCACTTCATTGTTCAAGGAAGATCAGGATCCTCAGAAACCCATGAATGATTCTCCAATGACCTGGAATTTCCCACTGGTGTCAAGTTTTCATCTTGCCTAAAGCTGCATCTCACAACTACTCTTAACCAGGTTACACAAACAAAATATTTTCTATGAGGACTGCAATTACACTTCCTACATTTTTCTCCCTGCAGTCTCACATGTGTGTCTCAAATGGACTCCCTAGCCATAGCAGTACACAGAAGTCATGTAAAACAAGCTGTAATAAAGAAGACTGGGATGAAAGGAGAATATACAACAGGAAGAATTTTATGTGGCGCCAACCAGATCATTGTCTACAAGGTGAGACAGGCAAAGTGAAAAGGGACACATAATGGGGTAATTAATATAGCATTATTTGAGAAAAATCAGCTAGGGAATAGATGAAGTAACCTATATCAGGAAGGGTGTAGGTATGTCAACGTAGAGGGAGATCCCCTGTAGATAGAATACAGAGGTCAGGGAGTAAGCTTCAGGCACTGCCTACATCTTTCTGCTGGAAGAAGAAAGACAAACCTAAGCAGCAAGCCAGACATAGCTTTTGGGTTTAAAGAGGTCCTTATTTCCGCTAGCAATTTCATAACTGTAAGGTATTTCTGGTGGTTTGTATTCAGCAATATATATGTCTAATAACTCTACTCTACTAGAGATACAGTGAAGCTATCCCTATCTACCTATTCAAATTTATATATGAAGCCCCACAAATGGATTATGTTATCTGGTTATGCTTGTCCAACTTCTTTTGAATATACTTCAGCAACATGGTGATTATGAAATGAGTTTTGACCTGCATTAAGCCCAGGTGGTTTTTGACATATGCTCAAAACTATTAGGTAATAAGAACTTGTATCTACCAGAGAACTGCCTGAAAATAAGCACATGCAGAACCCTGTAAGAAAACAGGGACTTAGATCACTCAGAAGACAATTCTATGCACATCATATAATTTTCTTTCTTACATTTTGAAATTCACCTATTTCACTCAGTTTTATCTGATGAAGCAGTGTGAAAGAAAATGATAGGAAAATGTTTTTTTCAGTCTCTCTAAGTTGTTCCATTCCAAACCAATTCATCCCATTCATCCAAAGATTTATCTAAACCTCACACTTGGTTGCAAGTATTTTGTGCTTTGTGCTTTATCCCTTATCAAAAGGGAATACTAAGGGGATGAAAAAATAAGATCAAGGTAGGGTTCCTACTTCAGAGAATCACTGTTGACTACAGCTCCAGACATTCATACAATTTGTTTCCAGAAGTGCTGAGCAAAATGAGTTCAATTTCAGTGAGCTTTTGCTTAGAGATGAGGACAAAGTTGCTTCCCCAGACCACCAGCAATGAGACTGTGTCTTTTCTATTTTGTCTTCTAATATTTCTGGCAGAAGTGGGAGGGTAGGGCTAATGAGGTCAGCTACATTGAATTAATCTTACATTTCCTACTTACTGTTTGAACAATCCATGCCTGGCAACAATCTACTCCAGCAAAGGTGAAAAAATAAAGACAAATAAATAAAAGACATTTCTTCCATGCACCTAATGAAATTCTCAGATGTATCTCAGGCATTGTTTTAAATATTAGAATACAAATGTCCTAACAACAAACAGAGGTCCATAGTTCAATGTAACGTGCAATGATCAGCTTCTTAGTAGGAAACACATGAAAGTTAGAAACTATCTAGAGCGACACCTACTAAAAGAATTTTCTATGAATGATTTTATACAATGCAGAAAAAAGAAAAAAAAAAGAAAAAAAAAAGCTATTTAATATACAAAGATAAACTTGGCTATGATTGTAGTTTTGTATTATTTCATTTCCTGAGTTCTAGAAGAATTCAGATTATGAAAGTGAATAGTATAGACTGCCATCATGTTTCAAGAAAGATACCGTCCTTAATATAATATTCAATTTCTACTTAAATTTTGCTATATATAAGTTAACATATAAAAATATATAATGCAACAAATAGGAATTGTGATATCAGCAAAGTAAAAAAATCAGAAACAGATAAAAAATTTCAGACAGAGTCATAGAATCATTAAGGTTGGAAAAGACCTCCAAGATCATCTGATCCAACCGTCCCCCCACCACCACCAATATCACCTACTAAATCAAGTCCCTAAGTATCATATCTAACATTTCCTTAAACATCCTAAGGGACAGTGACTCCACCACCACCCTGCACAACCCATTCCGATGCCTAACCACTCTTTCTAAGAAATTTCTCCTAATTTCCAACCTGAACTTCCCCTGGCAAAACTTGAGGCCATTCCAAGCCTTTGTATCTTTATCTGAGGTATTGATATGGACCTTATTTGAATACCAAAAAAGGTATACTTAAACATTCTGGTTTTAATATATTTTTAAATTTGGTTTGAATAAGTTTCTTTCATGTAGTTAGCAGTGTCGTAAATGCAGTTACTGATACATTTTTACAGAGAGAATGCAAAATTAAGCAATCTGCTTACTATGTGCAGGGATATTAAAGCTGGGAGATAATTCAAAATAGAGGGATTTGCAGATTGAGGGAGACTTTTGTGTTCTTCCTCCAAAGGTTTTATTTCAGTATTTTTACCTTTTTTTTAAAAAAAAAAAAAAAAAAAGCAAAAGTCATTGAGACCAGTCCTTATCTGAAATTCATTTTGAAAGCCTATATAACAAAGAAGCACCCTCTTGAGGATAGAACGGAATTGTTAGTCACTGTGATGCAGGGATGGAAACACCATTTTCTGTCCTTAAAAGGCCTGTGTGCAGGCCTGCAAACTGCAGCTCCGAGAGAAAGGAATTTTCTGTAGTTCCTTATCTATTATTGTTTCTAAGACTTCAATGTATCTTGAAGTTTTCTAGAACTATAATGCTACTGCTAAGGAATCCCAGTTCTATAGCTTCTTTTGTTTCAAAACGTAAGTTGTGGGAGTGTGAGAGCATATGAGTTGTGGGAATGTCTCTAAGATAACTGAAAAATAAATTTACACCAAGAGAACAAGTGTGGTTAAAAGACACATTTTACAATATAAATAAATTCCAAACTATAAAACCATATTCTGTGAATATGAAAATATTGATGGTACACAAAAATGAAAAATCTCATTTCGTAACTGTCTGATACTCCAAGCAATGTAACAAAAAATTAGGAAAAAAAAAAAAAATAGACCATTTACCAAAAAGGTGAGATTTAATTAAACTCAGCCTAGCAAATGCGTCCTCTTGGTTTTCCACTAAATAATACCCTGACCCATAATAATAATAATAATAATAATAATAATAATAATAATAATAATAAAGTAGTAGTACAGGTACAGGTCCCTACAGCACATCATAAATTACTGTTTTTAAAGGAAAGAGAAACCAAAGAGAAAGGGAAAGAGAAAAGGAAAGAGAAACCAAAACCACAACACACATGGAACATAAAATTGACTTCCTTTACTGCTATCTAATTAGATCCAATTTCAGAAAATTTTCCTGTGCTAAAAATATCTCTCTTTCACTTCCACTGAAAACTAACTGTGGAGTCTGCTAAACATCTGTGAGAAGAGACTAGGCACTGCTCCCATGTTGGAAACTGCCAGTTCCAGCCAGCTCTGAAAGGTACCCACTGCTGGCCAAAGCTGTGCCCATCAGCATTTCTGGTTGCACTTCTGTGGTAACGTATTTCAGAAAGGGGGAAAAAAAATGCTCTGCAGCAGTTTTGAGAGAGAAAAGTGAGAAAAGGAACAGATTCCAGGCCAGAGCTGCAGCCCCCAGTAGGAGCAAGGGGTCTGGGGGGAGCTTCCACCCATGGGGGACCCGTGCTGGAGCAGTTTGCTCCTGGGGGATGGACCCCGTGGTACGGAGCCGTGTGGGAGCAGTTCCTGAAGAGCTGCTGCCTGTGGGCAGCCCCCGCAGGATCAGTTTGGGAAGGATGGCATCCCGTGGGAGGGACCCCACGTGGAACAGGGGCAAAGAGTGACTATAAAGAAGTATCAGATGGTGAAGTGTTATGCACTTGACCACATTCCGCATTCCCTGTTCCCTTGCTCCGCTCAGAAGGAGAAGGTAGAAGAGTCAGGAGAGAAGTATAACCTGGGAAGGAGGTGCATGGGGGGGAAGGTCTTTTTTTATTTTGTTTTTGTTTCTCACTATCCAACTCTAGTATTAAAAGGTAATAAATTAAATTAATATTCCACAAGCTGAGTCTGTTTTGCCCATGAGGGCAAAGGCCAGGGTTTAAGGGTCTTTGAGCAATCTCATCTAGTGGAAGGTGTCCCTGCCCATAGCACGGGGATTGGAATTAGATGATCTTTAAGGTCCCTTCCAACCCAAACCATTCTATGATCCTGTGATGTAAATTTTTGAGCAATCTCCCGGTACATACCTTTAAACCCATGAGTTTTTATATTATATTTTCTGCCCCTGTCCTACTGAAGAGGAGGAGTGACAGAGTGGTGGGCACCTGGCAACCAGACAAGGTTAACCCACAACATCTTGCAAGGGACCAAGAACAAAGTTCTGCTTTTTGTGTGCATGAAAGGGAAAGAAATGATCAGTTTTATGGCATTTTAGTAAATGATAATAACGCCCTGTTATTCCAGAAAATCTCAGCCACTCTTTCCTCACCAGTGTTTGCATCCTTTGAAATCAGATCCACTGCCCAGAGTAATATGGCATACAGAAAGAAAAATATAGGGACAATAAATGTCTGTTAGGTGACACTATTTTACTTTTGAGTGCTAATTGCCCAGGTGGGGTTACCCAAATGACACTCAGCCTTTCTCTCTCATGGGTACACTCTTTCCCCCAGCATGGAGAACAGTGCAAGCTTTATTCTTCGAAGTAATGAATGAACCCAAAGGATGCTCTGTCAAACCATGCAAAATTAATTAGGTCAAGGACATGAGTGAGTGTATGGTGGCTCTTACGCAGACATTTTTAAACCAATTGCCTATAGTACAGTAGCCCTGATATGCCATTCCAAATATCAGCATTATGGGATGTGTTCATCAAATCACTGAGCATAATCATATTTCTTTTTATGACTGTCAAGGTTTCTTTCCTACTTGCTCCATCCCCTCCCTTTTTATTCTGCATTATATTTATTATTGTTATTTTGCCTACAAGAAAGGAATGGTTGCTGAAATACTGCTCTCTGCTTTTTTTCATTTGTGCAACAGCTCCCTCTAATGTTATTTTTCTCTTTTCCCTCCATTTCTTGATGGAGCATATTTTTTCAATCTATATTTATGATTTGATGAAAGGGTTTTCTTTGGTCATTCTTCTGTGTTGTGAATACATGAATACTCATTCAACCTGACACGAATTATGTATATATTAGAGAATTTACGTTCCTTCACTGAATAGGTTTTATCAACAGTACCAAACAATTACGACATGATTAAAAAGACCATAACTATTACTGAAATTGGCTGCCTTTGAACAGACTGCTTTGGAGCTTTTCAATGATTCAAAGATTTAGATATGATTTGATGGTACAGACTGATTTACTGATAATTTATTTATTTGTTTCATTCCAATAACAGCCATCTCTGAGAGCATAAATATCTAAGTTGACTAAATGTTGCTTGACCAGATTGGTTCATGGTTATGCAGATGTGCTGCTTTGACCTCTTTTTGAGAAGCATGTGAATAACAGAGTATTGGATCCAAGAAAAACATAATGCCAGGCACAAACTTAGCGACTATTGGGGCCATTGAGTAATGCCAAATGGAGAGAGAAAATCTACCTACATGAACAGCAGAGTAACAGAAACAAGACAGTCTTTACAGATATGGGAAAATGAATTTAGAAAGAATCGTAAAAGAGAGGAAGAAAGACAATAAGGTGGGTTAGGGAATGGCTGGCCAATTAGATAAATAGATTATAAAATCAAGAAAGCCACTGCCATCATCCCAGTCAGTGTACACGCCTGCACAGTGTAAGCCCTATATCTGCGTGAGGTGCATTTCTTCTTCCCAGATACAGAGCCCCCAAATTCTGTGTTTGTGCTTGTTTTCAAACAACCATAGCTGCCTGAAAACCTGTGGTTGTGCATGCTCAAAGTAATCACTTCCAATCTCCTACTTTAGGGTGACAAAGCTTTTCATTAAATCCTGTTAGTGTTCAGCTATTCAGGGTGAAGGCTGTTTCAGGGACTACATAATTAAATAGCTACAGCAGACTAATGGCCAAACAGCCACAAGATTTAATAATTAATTAGCGTTCTTGTTAAAAAAACTTGGTACAAATACCTAAAGTTTGTTGGACCTAGAGGATCAAGTTTTATATTAATTTGTTTCAATTAAAATTTCATCCTTTTTTCTTTTTTCCTTTTTTTTTGTTTTTTTTTCATTTACTTTCCAAGTTTCTTAAATGTAAAATAATATTTGAAAATGTAAAAAGTACATCATATTCACTGGGAGACTGTGTTTATGAATTATGGCCAAAAATTCTTACTGGTTATTTAGTGGTAATTTTTAGGAATCTCAATTTGAAATGTCAAGGATATAAAATAGCTAGTTTTAACTGTGTAAAATAGCATCTTGTTATTAAATTAATACTGCCACAAGTTCCTCAATTGCTAGTCTAAGCAACTACTTGCTTTTACTAACTCCCAGAGTCATATATGCTGACATCTTTATTCATGTGACTGTTGTCAGATATCATGATGTTAGCATGACCTTTGAATGTTAACCCATACAAAAATCCACTGAGCTTTCAGAGACAGCTATGTGAGAGTCTTTGAATCTAAATTTCTGACTGTTGTGCATCTGTAAACATGAATAAATCTTAGAGATGCAAAATCTCAAAAATCAAGTTTAATCTGAATCTCAGGACAGTCATTTAGGGTACATACAACCATAAACTAAAAAGTAAAAACAAACAAGATGCCCTGAAACATGGGGAAACATTCATTTAGAGAACATAAAGAGAGAAAATCCTAATTGTAGACAAAACCACATTTTTGGAATTTGGTAGCACCTGTCTTCTAGAGCACTTTGCTGGAGCACCAGGTTTTGGGTTAGTGACTGGTTGGTCAGTTTCTGATTTGAAACAGTGGAAAAAGGGAAGCTGATTATGTTCAAAGGCACATAAGCTCTAAGGCAGAAGATGGAAAATCAAGTTTTTGTGAGAAAGAATCCACATGCAGTACGGGGGCTCCTCCTTTTTTTTATCCCATCTCCTTCAGTTACATTGCCAGCTCTGCAGCCTGTGGCAAGGTGCAGCAACACTATCTAGTGTGGGTAGGGCAGGTGGTTGACTGCCTGCAGCCAAGATGAGGCTTAGCAATGAGTTGAATTGCTTCTTCTGCCTTGCCAAGGTCCACGTAAGGAATATACCCCAGGGTGAGAGTTGATAGTTACTAAAATCTTAAATTTAGAGCTCAGTTTGAGGCCATAGAAAAGACACAGGTATTTGTAGCCAAATTAGAGCAGTGAATATAAACCTATGGGGAAAAAATAAATAAATAAATAAATAAATAAATAAATAAATAAATAAATAAATAAATAAATAAATATTGGTAGTTGTATTTTAGCATCAAACAGATATATACATATATATATATATATGTGTCCTCTATACATTCTGTGCCATGCAGGGCTTCCCAGGTTATATTTCTGTACCAGTCAGCTCTGAGCTCTCACCTGGGGACAAACATGCATCTTGGTTCCTGTTTATACCTTCAGGCTTCTCACCTGCTTAGCCACATGCTGCAAACATAACTTCACATCACACCTTTTAATTGCCCAGGAAGCCAGTTCCCTCAGCACCTCACACTGCATCTGTCGGGCTGACCGACAAAAGGCCGACCCCCACGCAGGGTGGCAAGAGCAGGGAGGACTAAGGGGAGGGTGGGGGGGGGCAGTGGAGCCCCTGCCTGCTGGGCATTAGTGCTCAGCCTGCATGCTGGCTGGACCTCTATCTGACTGCTGGCTTCAGCAGCTCCTTAACAGTACTCCATGTTTCACATCCTCAAAGATTCAGTATGTTCCTGTTCAGAAGAGGGCTTTTTGTTTGGTGGCTTGATAGGCTCTGAAGATTCACCAGCTGTCCTCTCCTGGGGAGTATTGTTTGTATTCTTTTTCACAGAGCTGCCTCGGTATTTACTATATATGCTGTAGCACTAAGATTAGCTATGTGAGTGAAATAGTCTACTTTTGCACTTATTTTTTACATATATATTTTTTCCTTTCTCTTTTCTCATACTTCTCTTTTCTCATATTAGAAAAAAAAATCCTACATAAATATGTGAAAACGAGACATAGAATAAGATCCAAGATGTCTGAACAAGTTAACAGATGATAAGACATTTACTTCTTTATGCAATGCTTAATCTGTCAGACAGCAATAATCCTGCAGTAAAGGAAAGAGATCTATGTTGGAGTTCAACAAGAACCAATTTTTTCTTAATTTCTTTAAATGAATTACACTTTTTTTCTTGACTTTCAGTGAACTTTTGTACAATCTCTTTATGAATCAGCATTTTCTTCAATGGGAAAAATGTTCCACTATTAAATTTACAACCAGCTGCAGCCAGCATAAGTGCCACAGCAGACAGCTGACGTAAGTAAGAGTCTCAGGCCACTTAAGCAAACCAAGACAACAGGCGTGCTTGCTCGGAAGAGTGTTCTAGCTACCAGAAGCATTGTACAAAGTGCTGCCAGAAGGAGTTGTAGGAATGTTTGTGGAGAAAACTAGGATTCAAGAGAGCCTGATTGTTGTAAACAGTGTGCTACTGCTAGAGAAACGCACTAAGTATATTGATTAACACTTTTCTCTGCAAACAGCCTCTCAGGAAATGAGTAACCATGAAGTAATCTCTGAAATCTGGTTTCAAAGTGATACTGGATTTCTCTAAACTCAGCCACACAGGTTCAGTTCTGGTAGTACTGCAGGTTTCTTTGCCACTGCGAGCTCATGGGGGTCTTTACAGTGAACAACATCAGGCAGCTATCTTAGCTGGCTCTGCAACAGCAAGCGGGGGAGCACAACTGAAAATGATCTGGAGAGCAAATGTATTAGTTCCCAGCATCCAGACCACCTGCAGTTCAGAGGTTGTACTTCAGGCCATTTCTTGTGCGTTTCCGCAGACTGAAAGCCTCACAGCAGCCGGAGCATTTTTGTACTCCAGGCACATTTTGGGTTAATCTCAGCGGAAACCCCAAGCCCCAAGCCCTCTCCATTCTGCCAAAGCATGGTAAGAAGGAGCAATGAGGAAATTTGTTTCAAAGCACTGAATCCAAAGTACAGTGCTAATGTAGACACCAGATTAAGTGATCAGATTAGAGACCTGTACAGGAAAAGAAAACAAGTAGACATTATCCTGACCCTTTGTCCCATTGGAGGAAAGTACAGACCGAATCTCTTAATTTAAGAACTTAAACTAGATGCCAAAAGATGATGTTCCCAAGCTCTCTCTGAGGGATCTACTGTTCAGTTAGGATGAAAGTATTGTTTTGTTTTGTTTTTGTGTGTGTGAGTTTTCTTTTTTTCCCCTCTCTTTATCTTTGCTGTTTATTGACTTATTGTTGGCATCGTATTCTGCAGCTTCTAGATAACACTTGTCACACATAAATATACCTAAAACATAAGCGAGCTATTCTTTCTCTTACATTGTAGATACATTCACAGTCTCATATCTGGCCATGGATATCTACATTAGCTGTCAGCTGGAAGCTTTTCTGTCTTCAGCATCACACCATATCAGCTATGGTTCAAATCTGATATTAATAAAATCCCTGTAACTTTGCTGTTCTCTGAATGTGGTATTTTCCTCTAAATCCCACTTCAGACAATATTGAGGATGAGCTGAACAGAGGGTTTAGACAGTTGGCTAATGCTGCCGCTAGAATAAAGGTGGTGTTATCGTCAGATGGGGCTTTGTGCTGTGCAGCTCCTTTCTAGCTGCTTGAGTTTAATTGTACACGTTCCCATGGAGGTCAAAGCAGCAAAAAGCTCCCACTTCTGATTCTTAAACACATTATTTCTTCAGGCAGGCACAGGATTGTCTGTACCTTAGCAATTTGTGCAGCTCTGGGTACACTCACTGCGTTGTCTTCACCATAATTAAAAATAATAATTATTGTCACATTTAAATAAGAAGCTTTACATTTACAAGCTACCTTTAGTATTTTCTGAAGGCAGCACTCAGTGTACTACACATAAGAAATGGACTACTGCAAGACAATAGGTGAGATAAGCCAGTACACACTGAAAATTTCGTGACACCAAGGCACAGCCGCACGCTTCACACAGATGCATGTTTCTCCCTAAATCTCATAGTAGGTAAGCGTGTTGTGGGAGTATCAGATTCAGTGCAGACAAGCAAAAATGGTATCTACAAAAAACATCATCTTTTAAAGAAGACATCAATATATGCACAAGTATCTAATATACAATATGCCAGTGGAAGTAGCATCAGAATATTCTGCATTCACTTTAAGTTTTGTATTATTAACAGTTTTGGGATATACTTCAAATTGTTTTTGAGTGCCTATTATCAACAGTATAAAAATTGGGATATATACAGGAAAAATATGATATCTACGTAAGCAATTTCATATGCAGCTGAAGAATAAAGATAACTGTAACTGTCTCAGCCTAGGAATTAAGAAAAAGCAAGGGGAAAAGTCTATATCAGATATAAGTGTTTCATTCCATCTAGAGAAATTGAACAGCAGCTGTAGCAAGACAAATATCAGACAGATGTCTCTAGGAGCTTCCTGAACTTGTGGATAAATTTGGCAGAACCAATAAAAATCAGGCATAACCAATGAGCAGCTATTTACCCTGAGAGAGTAGGAAAAGACATAGTTGATTAATATAATTGTCTCATACCTCATTAGACAGCTAACCCTTGCTGTGCATTAAAGACTTTTTACTAAGTGTATTATGGCACCACATAAGAGAATTACTTTCTAAAAATAATGCAGCATGTAAACAAAGTTACTTTGATTTTTATTACGTCTCACAACAGTGTTCAGTGTTCCTCAACAAAATAACAGGGAGTCATGGGACTTTACATCTGCCCCTCTACTTGATATTTGCTCCCCTAAACATAAACTTTAGGAATAAATGAAAAATAAAGGACATGTTGAGTTTAAAATTTAAAAAATATTGTTTATGTCCTGGATAAAAGAGGACACATTTAGTCTCAACACAAAATTACTTATTAAACCAAAAATTTTTATAACTAAAATTTTAAAATTTACAAATGCTAAGAAGTTGTTTTTTTTTTTTTTTTTTAAGTTGTATTATGGATGTTTTCTTTCTTTAGAACAGGTTATTCATAAGCCTTTGTACAGATATGTCAAATAGCTTTTGGAAAATGACATGGATCAAAGCCATGCATCTGTATGAAAGAAAGAATTAGAACACGGGTAACTTGGAACATTGATGGTTAGTGAAACCAAAATTACTTTTATCAACTCAACTTTTCAAAAATAAAAATAAAAATGCTGAAGTAAGGTTTTGCTGAGAAAATTTAGATTGTTGACATTACTTTTTTTTTTTTTGACAGCTAGTTTGCAATAGATGAAGCTGAGTAATCAGTGGATCTTGTCTAAAATAAGAACCCCTAAATTTGAAGTATATCTCAAGCTTATGGTTTTTAAAATTTGTAATAGTTAAGTATTCTCATAATCGTCACTGTTTTTTAGCTTTTTGTTCAAATTTAGCTGAATATTGAGCATCAAAAATCAGTTCCTTTTGTACAGATGCAAAAATCCTTTGCTGAATTTGCAGAAGTAGGTTTATTCTTTCTGCATATTTTTCCTGGAAACTTTTTTTCTAAGTGAAAGAAAATACCTACAATAAATAAATAAATAACAAAAAGAGAAAAATGGTCCATAGTATATATAGTTCAGGCCCAAGCTCTCCCACAGAGGAAATGGCTGCTTGTACCAGAGGAGGTTTAGTTTGGATATTAGGAAAAAAATATTCACTGAAAGATTTGTGAAGTGATGGAACAGGCTGCCTGGTGAAGTTGTTAAGTCCCCATCCTTGGAGGTATTCAAAAGACTTGTAGATGTGATGCTTAGGGACATGGTTTAGTGGTAGATGTGCAGTGCCAGGTTAACGGATGGACTTGATGGCCTTAGAGTTCTTTTCCAAACTAAATGTTTCTACAATTCCACAATTCTCTATAGTGAAAAATTAATATATTGAACATAAATGCTGCTAAAAAATGTTTCTAAAAAGATTCATGAGTAGTCATGTAAAGTTATTATTTTATTATTATCATTATTATTCTTTTCTCATCTGCCTTCTGCCCTCTAAAATAGTAAATTCTAAATCTTCTTCGGTACACTGTCACCTTTCAGTCAGGTGCACGAGTCAGGTGCAACTTCTTTTCACTTAGCTTCTGTAGGTAGCCTATCCTACTCCACAGGGGCACAAAGAACACTGCTTGGTAAATTTAAGAATTTCTGTAGGAAATTAAAATTTGCTTCAAACCAGTAAATTGCATTACAAGAACCTATAATGCTTCAGATTATATTTGCAATAATAAAAAATAAAATAATAAACAAATGCCTTTACAGACAATGGGTTTAAACTGAAATAAGAGAAATCCCTTTTAAATATTAGAAATATATATATATATATATTACTTTAAGAGCAGTCAAATACTAGCTGTGAAGTCTCCATCTTTGTAGATACTCTAACCCTGCCTGGACACAGGCAGACACAGGCAAACTGCTGTAGCTGACCTTGCACTGAGCAGGGGATGGGACTTGGGACCTCTGAGTCATACCGCTTCAGCCTTATTGTGATTCCCAAACAATGAGAAAAAAATTAGACAATTAACCTGTTAAAATTAGCCATTTTAAAGAATAGATCCAATAGAAGTACAGGAAAATAAATAAATAAATAAAATTCTTTAATTTACCGCTACAAAAGGTAGGGTGATTTAAAAAAAAAAAAAAATCCACCATAAATAAAAGTGTTGACATACTTAAAAATAAAGAATTATCCCTGTTGAATAAAGACATACTTTAAAAGAAATGTAATGATATACTTTTAAAATAAGCAATAAAATAGAGATTGCAGCATGAAAATAGATAAAATAATTTGATATTAATAACAAAAATGATAAAAAAATGTTCTGCTTACACTCTTTGGTAAGATGTGCTATAAGTCCCTTTCAGGCACTGTTAGGAGAAATAAATAGATAGATAAAGATTTGAAGCTTTCTGTGTAAAATCTGCCCTCAGTCTTCTCTTTTTTCAGGCTAAACAGGCCCAGTTCTCTCAGCCTGTCCTCATACGACTGGTACTCCAGTCCTCCCATCACCTTCGTAGCCCTCCTCTGGACTCGCTCCAGTAACTCCACATCCCTCTTGTGCTGGGGAGCCCAGAACTGGACACAATACCCCAGGTGAGGCCTCACCAGGGCTGAGCAGAGGGGGAGGATCACCTCCCTTGACCTGCTGGCAACACTCTTCCAAATGCACCCCAGGATACCGTTGGCTTTCTTGGCCACCAGGGCACGTTCCTGACTCGTGGTCAGCCTGCTGCCCACCAGGACTCCCAGGTCTACCTCTGCAGAGCTGCTGTCCAGCAGGTCAGCCCCCAGCCTGTACTGGTGCTTGGGGTTATTCCTCCCTAGGTGCAGGACCCTGCACTTGCCTTTGTTGAACTTCATGAGGTTCCTCTCGGTCCAACCGTCCGGCATGTCACGGTCTCTCTGAATGGCAGCACAGCCCTCTGGGGTATCAGCCTCTCCTCTGAGTTTTGTGTCATCAGCAAACTTTCTGAGGGTGCACTCGGTTCCATCATCCCGTCTCTTCGACCAAGGGAAAGTCCTCCTTTCTCTGGACTTCCTCTCTTGTCTCTGGGGTCTGAGATTCCTAAGGGCTGATCTTAGCAGTAAAGATTGAAGAAAAAAAGGCAACTCTTACTTCTCCATATCCTTTGTCACTAGGGCACCTGCCCCATTCAGCAGTGTGCCAATGTTTTCCCCAGTCTTCCTTTTTCTACTGATGTATTTGAAGAAGCCCTTCTTGTTGTCCTTTTACATCCCTCACTAGATCTAATTCCAAATGGGCCTTGGCCTTCCTTGTCACATCCCTGCATACTCTGACAGTGTCCCTATATTCCCAAGTGGCCTGTCCCTTTTTCCACATGCTGTAAACTTCCTTCTTTTGTCTGAGCTTTGCCAGGAGCTCCTGGCTCATCCATGCAGGTCTCCTGCCCCCTTTACTTGTCTTCTTACTCACAGGGATGCACTGATCTTGAGCTTGGAGGAAGCAATGCTTGAATACTGACCAGCTGTCTTGGACCCCCCTTCCCTCTAGGGCCCTAACCCATGGAATTCTTCCTAGTAGATCCCTGAAGAGGCCAAAGTTTGTTCTCCTGAAGTCCAGGGTCACAATCTTACTTTTTGCCCTGCTTCCTCCTTGTGAACCCTGAACTCCAGCATACCACGGTCACTGCAGCCAAGGCTGGCCCTGATCCTCACATCTCCAACTCGTCCTTCCTCATGTATTAATACAACATCCAGCAGCACACCTCTCCTTGTTGGCTTCTCCAACACCTGTGTCAAAAAGTTGTCATGAATGCACTGCAGAAGCCTCCTGGACTGTTTATGCCTAGCTGTGTGGTTCTCCCACCAGATAGCAGGGTAGTTGAAGTCCCCCATGAGAACCAGGACTTGTGACTGAGAGGCTGCTTCAAGCTGTCTGAAGAAGGCTTCATCTACCTCCTCTTCCTGATCAAGTGGCCTGTAGCAAACACCCACAGCCATGGTAGCCTGCCCTTTAATCCTTACCCGTAAGCTCTCAACTCGTTCTTCATCCACCCCTAGGCAGAGCTCCATGCATTCCAGTTGCTCTCTCACATAAAGAGCAACTCCACCACCTCACCTTCCTGGCCGGTCTTTTCTAAAAAGCACATATTCTTCCATGACAGCATTCCAGTCATGTGAGCTATCCCACCATGTTTCTGATTGCCATGAGATCGTAGCCTCGTGACTGCATGGAGATCTCCAGTTCTTCCTGTTTGTTTCCCATACTACATGCATTAGTGTACAAGCATTTCAGGGAGCTGAAATGCTTATTTCTCATGCTGTGTGTATATATAGAAACACTTCAGATATCTTTCATTCAACCAAACCTCCTGTGGGGCAGACTGAAGGGCCTCACCAGCATTCAGTTCTTCAATTGATATATTAAATGACATTTCCATTTAAAGATTTTGTCTGTGTCTATATATCCGTTTATATAAAATATAGAATTTCATTCTATTTTGGAATAATCAAATAGGATAAATTCAAGAACTGGATCATTTCCACATCCAGAGCTTTGCCATATGTTTCCATCAAACTGAGATCCAAAGGCAGTATTTCAATTCTTTAAAGATCTTATTCTCTTGTTGCTCAAGAGGTATTTGCTTCCTGTTTTATTCTGTTGTCACTTTCTGTGTCTAGAGAGGGGTAATTTTGCTACTTACCTTCTACTAGTTTCAAAGTGCTGTAAGAATTGATCAATAAACTTCTTTACTTTCACCCCACAGAAAGGGATCTGGGGTTTTTGATTGACACCAAGTATGAACATGAGCCAGCAGTGTGCCCTGGCAGCCAGGAGGGCCAACCGTATCCTGGGGTGCATCAAGCACGGCATTGCTAGTCGGTCGAGGGAAGTGATTGTCCCGCTCTACTCTGTGCTGGTGCGGCCTCACCCCAAGTACCGTGTGCAGTTCGGGGCACCACAGTGTAAGAAAGATATAAAGGTTTAGAGAGTGTCCAAAGGAGAGCAACAAAAATGGTAAAGTGTCTAGAGGGTAAGATATATGAGGAGCGGCTGAAGTCACTTGGATTCTTCATCCTGGAGAAGAGGACACTGAGGTGAGACCTCATCGTGGTCTACAGCTTCCTCACAAGGGGAGAAGAGCAGACACTGAGCTCTGCTCTCTGGTGACAGTGACAGGACCCAAGGGAATGGCTTGAAGCTGCAACAGGGGTGGTTCAGGCTGGACATTAGGAACAGGTTCTTCACCAAGAAGGTGGTTGGGCACTTGGACAGGCTCCGGGCTCTCCAGGTATATTGTCACAGCACCGAGCCTGTCAGAGTTTAAGAAATGTTTGGGCAATGCTCTCAGACACATGATTTGTGTTGCTTTTTTCTTGGGTGGTTCTCTGGGGACCCAGGAGTTGGACTCAATGATCCTTGGGGGTCCCTTCCAACTTGGATATTCTATGATTCTGATTTTCCTTCTTCTCACCAACTTTAATTAAAAAAAAAAAGAAAAAGTACAAATAATAACAAAATTATTTGAATTTGTGACCTTCTTTTGCTGAAGTCCTCAAAGTTCTCATTGCATTATACATTGTTTCTTATTATATTCTTAGATATAGCCTACCTAGATACTCCAGAGCCTAATTATTCAAAATTTAAAATGTACTCAACAAAGAAATATAACAAGACTTTTGTTTTTTTCTCCTAAACTTAAGCATGATTTTTTTCCCTCTATTAGATCTGTCACAAACATGTTTGTCATCAGAAAAATATTTTACAATATTTGAAAAAGCACATATAAGGAAACGATGCTAAAATGTTGTTGGCATTACTACTATAGCCTGAATTCATGAAAGAGATATAAAAATGACTGTGATACACGTTTGTATTCAGGCTCCAGTGAAAACTCAAATATTAGTGACCTAAATTCTTACTTGCCATTACTGCTTGTTGCATTTTTCTCTTGTATAACTAAAGGCAACCATAAAAGAGAGAAACTACTGATACTATTTGGCAGCTCTCTTCACAGCCTCTATTTTGCTAGTTTGGAAGTAGAAGGGATCTGTTGTGGCAGTAATTCAGTAAAACCCCTTATGGCTCACAGCTGTTATCTGTGTGATCAGCCTTTCTGTGGGCAAGAGAAGTTTCTCTGGTCCTGCAGTCAGAGGTGGACCTTTAACACTGTGTAACCCTGTGCACCTGACATTTTGAAACCATAGAAACCAAGAAATGTCACAGCATTTGGTGACCTCTAGTGGACACAGTTACATTTGCATGTCTTCTGGATGAAAATCTCTATTTTTTTCTATTTATTTTCAGGAAAGGGTGCAATGCAGTTATTGAATTCTGATCATTTGTCTATTTAGCAAAGTAATTCCAACCTCCAAAATTTTCATGTGTTCTAGTAATTGAGAATATGCTTAAACTGAATTACTCTTTATACATATGCAAGATTAAAAAAATCTTAAGATAAAACCATTAGTAGGTGTAAGAACAAAAACAGATCAAACACATTAAAACAGCATAAAACTACGGATGTCTGTTTCCCAGCTTTTCAAATTTGAATTTGGGAGGTTGCAAAAATCGTGTTCAAATTTTCTAAAATATTTTTTCCTTCAACAGGGTAAATCATGGCATTTTCTAAGGAAGTTCACCTTAAGAACTATAATCATCAATTACCCTGTCATAGTCCCACATGCACCTTTCTCCTGTTTTAACACTAGCTGTAGTATAAATGCTCATGTCAGCACAGCATGTGAATAAATTAACTAGTTTCTTTCAGATTATTTCACTAGATATTACAGCTGTTTCCTTTCTCACTCTATGTATGGTAAGTACTTCTTTTCCTCCATGCCATCTCCTGTTCCTTGATGGGGCTTCTCTATCCCTTCCTATGAGAAGGAAATATCTTACCTTCACCTGTGTTCCCCTGAGGAGCTCAGGAGTGAAGGATCAGGAAATTCTCTTCACTTACTTTGTTATTATACCATAACCATTATTTTATTTTTTGATTATTCAGGGTGAAAATAATTATACAGTTTCCACAGCTGATATCAGAAGGTCAGTTTTCTTACTGCGTGTCGTTTATTGCTTTATTATAGCAGCCTGTGGCAAATCACACAGAGGATGAATAACAGCTGGATTCAAGTCTAACTAGGAGCTGTAACTGAGGGGAAAAAATAGCATTCACTCTTGGTAATATAAACATCAGTGACAGTTAAATAACAAGTATCCCGAACATTCCTAAATTACCACTGTATTCCCTTAGGAAGGAAAAATAGGACAGAGTAGAAGAGTAGGTCAAAAATGTCTGTACATTCTTCAGTTGTGATAAGACAGTTATAAAGGCAATAGACTGCATACAACATGCAGCAAGCAATAAAGCGTAATGTCTTCACAGTCAATGAAGTCTGACTCATACTGTCTTCTTCATCATGCAATTCATTACATAGGCATGGTCCTGAGCACTTCCATCCAATTCAACCATGGTTAAGATCCTTCTCAGATGCCTCTAGCAATTTAGCTTTTTTTTCTTTTTTTTTTTTTCCCCTAAAATTAAAAACAATTATAATTAATCAATCTCTGATCCACTGCTTGACTGTAACATTTCCTGCCATGTTCCATGAAGGAACATAGACTCCCCTGATGGGCAATAATTCAAACCAGTTTTTTACTCCATCAAGGATAGATATTTTGAGTCACACTTCCAGTGAAGCATGTAGGGATGCATTGTTGTCCTTAATTATTTAATTAAGACACCAATACGATGCAGAAAAGCGATGCAAACTTAAAAGGTGAACCTTGAGATACACTGAGCCACAGGACTGCTGCTATAGCTATTGCAGCTTCTGGAAGATTGCTCTGGTGAAAGGAAAGAGGAGTTGTGACAGCCTCCATCTGTCTTCTGAGTATCTTGCATCAGACCAGTTGCTTGTGTCTCTGCCGTGTGTTTAGTACTTTGAACTGTCCTTACCTTTTATAAATTTTCTGCTAAGCTGCTTCAAAGTTGAGACGTTTTCCACTTTGGATGTAACACTAATGCAAGCAGTTCCCCTGCCAACACAGCATTATGCTGCTGTGACACTGAACCCTGCTACAACCTCTACAACTCTGTTTTTTCCCCAACAAACTCATTCTGTCCTGTCACTGAGGAAGATATCTTCATACATACTTAATCTATCCAAGCATTTCTTTAGAGACTATCCCATGTTTAAAAGCCCCTAAAAACAGCATCACAGAGGAAGATTAATCTACCCTTGTGATAGTCTCAAGTGAAGGTGATGTGCAGCAGCAGTATCAAATTTGCTTCATTAGCAGTAGTGTGGGAAAAAAAAAAAAATGCAGTCTAACTGATATTTCTTCTCCCCACTTAGTCATCTCCATAGGTATATAGAGAAATACACTTACTGCATAGAACAGATTACAAGTCTCTTTCTGATCTTTTGTACCTGAGATTGCTCCAAACCTGAAGAAGGACTATCAGTTGTCATTCCAAAGTTTCCCATATTTATAATTAATATAAATTACATTCACCACTGCCTAGGACTTACCTATCCTTCTGTGTAGGTAGCTCAATCAGTGGTCAATCGGTGACCCATATTAGTTTTTGTTTATTTCACCATTATTCTGTATTTCATTCCATATTCTGTGTCATTGCCCTTTCTCCCCTTTACTGCAGGGAGCACTGGCTTTGCTCCTACTGAGTCAGGCTTGCTAGTTAACTTTCTGGTCCTGTACATGGAAACTTTAAACCACACGAATTGTTATTGACATTTGCTCCACTCAATATGGTTGAAGGCTTCTTGAGAAAAGACATGCTTGAGCAGACACAGAGCAAATCACTGGGATGGCTACCAGATAGCATTATTCCCTCTCTGGCAGGAGATAACAACAGGTGCAAAGCTTATCTTGCTAGGCTGTTTTGTTAACAGAGTTGACATCTACTTTTAAAAAAAAGACTTAGAAAAGAAATCTGAGTATTCATTATAATGGATCTAATGTATGGCCTCTTAGCAGCTGTTAGTATAGCTGGACAAAACACATTTGCAGTCTGTTTAACATAAAGAAATCCGAAGGATAATAACCTATCAACACTGATGTTTAACAGTTACTGGAACAAACATATCCACTACAAAGAGTTAGGAAACTCAAATGAAAGTGTGATAGTTATTTTCAGCACAGTAATTATGCCTGGTAAGTGCATGTTTACATTTTTTGATTAGACGCTTAAGAGACTTGCAACAATCTACCCTTCTATGAGCTGTTCAAAATTACTTTTGTGATTGTACAGAATATGGTGAATTTTAATTACTGTGACATTTGCTTGTGCAGATATTACAGAGCACTAAGACCTTTTACATTTTAATGAATTATTGTGGAGGCAGTGGGACTTAATGGGTAGACTATGGGACCAAGATTCCGCATTTCCTTCCCAGCTCTACCTCTCCATCCCCTCTTTATGTGGTCTTAGACAATTTCCCTCACTTTTTCTGTCCTTTTCTTTCTTCGATTATAGAACAGACATAATATTTACCTCCTTTTAAATGTATTTATATCTATGGATATATATACATATTCTATGGAAGAGTGTCATGAAAAGCTAAACTTTATTTATTATTAAAGTATAACTTAATAGACATTACTATATAAAGGTATTACGCCTTCCAACTACAACAGAGCAGGCAATCTTCCTGAGAGCCCTGTATGCAGTACAACAATAGAAGGCTGCATTAGCGTATTGACAAGAGCCATTTTGTATTCATTCACACAAATAAATTCAGACTTATCCAGGCACAAGGTTCAGAAGTTCTAGCTGTATCAAGCAACTTGTCTGAAAATTAAAGAAATGAGAAGAAATCATGAGTGCTTAGAGTTTGAAAGAGTTGTGAAAATGCTGAGTGATCTTAAAAAAAAAATCAACACACAAACAAAAAAAAATTTTATTTTCCAAGCAGTCTCTTTCTTTTATTATTTCCTACATAATACTTGTAATGTAATGGTCCATGTAGAGATGCCTGCTGTGGTTTAACCCAGCAGGCGGCTCAGCACCACACAGCTGCTCACTCACTCTCCCCAGGTGGGATGAAAGAGAGAATCAGAAACATAAAAGTGCAAGAACTCCTGGGTTGAGATAAGGACAGTTTACCAGGTAAAGTAAAAGCCACGTGCACAAGCAAAGCAAAACAAGGAATTCATTCACTACTTCCCATCGGCAGGCAGGTGTTCAGCCACATCCAGGAAAGCAGGGCTCATCACATGTAACAGTTTCTTGGGAAGACAAATACCATCACTCCAAACGTCCCCCCTTCTTCCTCCTCTACCCCAGTTTTATTGCTGAGTATGATGCCATATGGTATGGGATATCCCTCTGGCCAGTGTGGGTCAGATGTGTTCCCCTCCCAGTTCCTTTTGCACTACCAGCCTCCTCACTGGAAGGGCAGCACAAGAAGTAGAACAGTTCTTGTCTCTGTGTAAGCACTGCTCTGCAACAGCTGAAAACATCAATGGCTTATCACCACTATTTTGATCTAAAATCCTAAACACAGCATCACACAAGCCACTACAAAGAAAATTGACTCTATCCAAGCCAAAACCATGACAACACCCAAGGACATGTCTTTGAAAGATATATATTAAAAAATTATAATAATAAAATAAAATAAAATAAAATAAAATAAAATAAGCAGCACATCAGTCTTACAGTACTGCAACTATATGGAGATGCTGAATTGGAAATAAGTAAAAATAGTTTATGAGCAACAATAACATGAAGAGTTGACAGCTCTTCTGAGGACAGCCTTGAGAAACAGATTGTGTTTATGCATTCAGAAAGCATTATCAGGGAATGCTATTTGTGTAGCCCAGTGCCATCAGGTCACCTTTGGCCATGATTTCTGATCACATGCACAACATCTGGAGAGAGACATTGCTGAATGCAACCACTTAGGTATAACATCTAGATCTCTGGAACAACTGTTATATTCTGACAAGATACGAAAATACTTTTGCATTTCCTGTGAAAGACCACATAAAATCTAACAAAAGTGTTGGATAGTGCAGGCTTCTGTAGACATTAAAATAACATATGTTCCCTGGATACTCCAAACACAAGAAAAAGGTGCCACAGGACACTATTCACTGCTACAGCTGTCTGTAAATGGTAAGGTTTTATTTAAAGGAAAGGCAGCAGTTATTCCAATAGATTCAAGGTGTGATATCATGAGCAAATATTATTGCAGCTAACTTCAGATGTCAAGATGGAAGTAATATGCACTTTAAAAGTCCAATGGATCTGAATCTGCCTATGCCAGGAGAGATGAGATGAGATGAAGAACATCCTGAAAGTGTACTTTAACTGCTATTAAAGTAGGTGGCTTGCTCAGACACATCAATCTGTATAGAAGACACCTGAATATAACTGGGTAAATCCCACCCTATTAGATTGAATATTGAGTAAAAAAAGGCCAAAGTCAAGAGAGTCCAGGCAGGTGCAAAATCACAATTCAAAAGAAAACATTAAACAATGCAAAAGGTACAAATCATGTAGTCCCATATAACAGATTCTCTGTTTAGCCACCTTGATGTAACAGCTAAACACTGGAAAAGGCTTAATGAGAAAAACTGTATGATGACAGTAGGTCAGTACTCTTCAACGTGTTTTAGATAGGTTTTCTGATGGATAGGTAGGTGAAAGGTGGAAATAGGAGATACGTTTTTAAGACTACAGTACAGTAACACACTCTGCTCAGTGAACAGTTCAGATGTACAAAGACAACTAAAATTATCAAGTAACATATTAATGTTACTGTGTTATAAATGTCACCTTTATTTTAGTGAGAAACCTCTTTTGCTTCTCTTTCAGTAAAACATTGTTACCTATAAAAACAGCCAAAAGATGATTGATAAAATGAGGCATTTCACATCTGGCAATGTTTGGCCACAATATCAAAACATTTGGCCACAATGTTTTGGCCACACCACTAGGCTGAATGAAGGCTTAGAGTCAGCTACACAGGAAAATCAGAACAGCAGAGCACTAGGTGGCAACAGTGAGAAAGAGTTAAAATAATCCCAGAGTAAGCAGCTCCCCACCCACACCCAAAATTAAATAAATAAAATATTTTTTTTTAAAAAAAAAAAGGAAGTATCAGAGATCAGAGGCTATATACAGATTAGCAAGTGTGGGTCTAACCAACAAGTAGATCTATAAATATAAAAGACAAAGCCTTTTTGAGGTATCTTGTATGTAGCAGCTTCAGCAGCATGAAGAGTAATGGATAAAAAATCAAAGATTTAATAGATAGATACCTAGTCTGCACGGATAAGCAAAGCTAAAACTAGAACTGTTAGAACATAGGTAAAGCCACTGACTAGCTGAGATGATAGGAGACAGAACAGGTATGCACATAAAGGAGCAATGGCAGACCTCCCCTACATACCGAGCAACCGCTGTCCTCCCAAAGGTAACTAATTACTTGCAAATAAAGCTTACTGAAACAAACAAACAAACAAACAACAAAATCAGTTACTACTCTGAAATGGATCATGAAGAATCAAACATCGAGATGTTCAAACAACAAATTCCAGATAGTAGGAAGAAAGCATTCAGAAGAGAAAGCAAGAAGCCGTTCTGCATACTTCAGGATTTTTCCAGGAATTTTCCTGAAGAAGAAATGTGTGTGTGCTTTTTCAGCATGGCCTTGCTTCTTGCTTTTACCCAGAACACTGTTCATGAGACACAGTATAAAGCTTGCAGATTGAACAGCCGTGAATGTTTTTAGTGTCTAAACAACAAAAATTCTGAAATTTCTTCTGACCAAAAAAAAAAAAAAAAAAAAGGAGAAATTTGAACTGAGGTCTACTGGGTGATCTGTTAAACCATGGAGCTTTTGGTTTGAAGGGGTCTGGAAGTCATAAGCAGTTTAGATCATCCAGAAGAGAGGAATGAAAACCAGCCACAACTACGGCTAAAAGTGTTTAAATCAATCAGATAATTATTAATTATATTTTATTCCTGGCAGCAGTGCATTTCCCCCAGGGCAAATTTAGTACTTAAACCTGTAGCGAGTAATTACAGCCTGTTTTCATTGTCTCGCATTGAACAAAAACCACCGCAATGAGTCTTTTCTAGGAGTTTGCAACTCCCTGATAATGTTTTTGCAGTCTCCCTTAGGGAAGTCATGATACTGCTCAAGATAATTAAAATTATCTTCTCCCTTACATCTCTTGAAAAGCCATTTTACTGTAACTGTCTTTTCCTTTTGGGAATCTAACCCAGAAGGAACAAACATGACATAAGCAAAAAAAGAGAGAAGAATGCCCACGCCACCCTCACAGGCTTGGATAGGCTCAGAACAGGCAATAACTTCAGATAAAACTTTTATTTATAACGAGTAGCATTTGCCACTCCCAATCACTGGATCAAATAAACAATGATGGATTGGTAAAGACACATTAACTGTCATTTCTCTGCAATGACTCCTCACTAGATGGTAGCACAAGATGGACACGCAGCCAAGAAACACATGGACAGACAGACCAGCTCTAAATCTCTTAAAGTCAGGGCCATAAAGCTCACTCATACCCATGATCTTTTATCTTAGCCTTTCTGGCTTCTGGCTATGTGTCTGCTGGGTTCTATATGAGGTCCATAAACTCATTTCTCATCTTAATCAGCTTCTTTTTTCCTGATCCTAGCTCATTCCTTTAAATTTACATAAAGGAAACTGAAGACCTCCCCAGTAACAGTAGTCTGAGCAATGACATTTTAAGGAGCTACTTCTCTTCCCCCCATGAGATGCTTACCTTGTGATCTGGTAGAGCCTGAGAAATAGATTCCCAGAAAATGATACAGGAAAAGAAAGTCTTTGGACTAGCAAAGAAATTCCCCAACACTGGGAATTTTAAAGAATCCCACTATTTTATCCTTTGTAGCTTGTGTACTGAACATACAAAGGTTTCCTTGAGGCCTCGCCCATATTTTGTAGCAAAACTGTCCTACTACTTTCATACAGAAATGGTTATGTCTCTTCAGAATATGAGCAACTGAAATATTTTGCCAATTGCCATCAGTTTAAGATGACTATCTGGGCAGAAAAATTGCATGCCCCTAATAATTTTATCAGCAGGAGGCCTTGTGTGTCAGTAATATTAGCCTTTCATACCTAATAGTAATCCATAGTGGCAAAAATAGTCAGGTAAAATATGGGGGAAAACTACTTGTTTAAAATAAAGCCATTTGGGTTTATCGTTAAAATTGCTAGAAGGCTGCAGATGGTAGGTAGACAGTTGATGTCATTGCCAAGGGCCCACTCAGAAAAACAACACAAATATGTTTAAAGTGGGACTTCTCTTTTCTTCCAGCTTCTGAATTGACCTACAGTATGGATTAAGCTACTGTCCTAATAAAGCTATTCTTCCCAGAATATGTTTACCTTTCACTTACATTGGGCCCATTGACTGCAGTGCTCTAATATCTAAACCGCTGCAGTGCTTCAAGAGTGGCAAGATGACTATGAGTTCATGCTTGAAACACCTGCAGTGCTTCTCCCTTGGGTCACCCAGACATACAGAAAATCTGGGGAATCACAGCACTCCCAGCAGCAGGGTCAGTTTGCTGAGTTTTGCAACCATTTACTGTGTCAGGAAGCTCTCTTCTGGTCTCCTGGTCTCATCTGCTGAGAAGGAAGAAAAAACAAAACAAACAAACAAAAAACAAACCACCAGCACTCTACAGAAAGAAGTGCCAAAATTCTTATTATCAAGTTACTTGACATGGCGACCCAAGAGAGTCTGAAACTGATGTATAACTCTCTCTCTGTGAAGCTCATATGTTTTCATATACATATATATATGTATATATTTAAAGGTAAACAGTTTATGCATCATGATAAATGATCTGCTGACTAGTGGACATAAATAACCAGCCACCTATTCTATGAAACACTTGTACTATTTTATTAAATGCGTAATCAAGATGAAAAATCCATCTTTGATTGAAGTTCTCTCCTTCCAAAGGTAAAGGAAGCATTCAAGCTACAGCTCTCTCAAGTGTTGTATCACAATTTATGGGTTATCTGCAGAAAGTTTTTCAGCGGGTTTAGAATTAAATGACTATGCAGAAGTTAAAATTCATTTTCCTTTCATGGAAGCCTATATTTTCCAGAAAGTGCATTTAGATAAGACATTCTCAATCTACTCTGATAGCCATTGTGCCAACAGTCCAAAATGTCCTTTAGAAGTCAGACTAGTGCAATTATCAAAAATTGCCTCCCAGAAAAAAAAAAAATATATATATATATAATATATATATATATCCTCCAACAGAGACTTCAGAAAAAGCAAATGCCAAAAACATTAGAAGTTGATTTCTAAACTTTGAGATGTTTCCTTTATGTGTGTTTTTTATGCAGTGACTTGCTTAGGAATAGACAGCTTTTGAAGGTCAGGGTTAGAAAGTGGAACATTTCTTTTTATTAGTGAACATTTACTCACTGAGTCTTTGACTCATTGGTTTTTCATCAATATGAATAAGCAATTTACAATTTGATCTCAACTGAATGAGCCACAGATCTTCCATGAAGTAAAAGCTTTATGAAATAAACCACTTCAGGAAATTTCATACATTAGCATAGACTGAAGTGTACCAGTTGCACTAGTCATATATCTGAAATTTGCAAAAAAAGTGGTTCTGCAATTGCTGAAGGTTATCCATTTGAACAGTATTTATAGGATATTGATCAAAACCACTTTTCAGTAAACAGATGACAGATTGTACATGTATTCCTGATAAGTGCGTGTTATTCTGCTTGTAAGTGCTATTATAGATTTCTGTTATTTCTTGAATATTTTTTCCTAGATAGGCTTTAATAACACCAAATGGGAATTCTTTTGTAATTTTTTGTGATATCTTATGATATCTTAAGAATTCTATTCAATACCTGTTATTATATTTTAACTTGTTTTTGTTAATATATTTTTCTTGTCTTCATACAATAGTATGCATCTTTCTAGTATCAAATCAAGTCTGTCACCTGCAAGACCCTGTTTCCAACACTCAGACACTCCTCCTCCAACATGTCTAACTCCCATTTATGACTGAATCAGTATTCTGTGCACATGGTGGTTTTATGCTGTCTTTTCCATAGTACTAATATTCATGCCTAGTCAGACTTTGAGCATACCTTCTCAGAGTCAGATTTAGAAAAGCTTCACTTGCTTGTGAATGTGCAGCTTTATGAAACTTAGTTTCCTTTTCCTAAGGCAGCACTAGTCTGTGTGTCCCTCTCTGGGCCCTTGCTATGGCAATTGCAGGGAATATCTTTCTCTTAAGCTAGGTGGAAGTATATACATTTGCAATGTAACTGGGTTTTTGACATTCCAGGTTACGCTGCACTTTACTACTGCATTAATCCCTGCAACTTTGCAAACCACTCCTTCACAATTATTAATTGCTTAACAGTGTGGCATTCACAAATCAAATCAAAGTCTCTTTTCAATTCATCATACACTTCTAATGAAGTAATTTCTTTAGAATTTCTAAAAGCTTTATCTCTGCTTTCACGACATCCATTTCCCCTGTTTTAATCCTCCATGCAAAATCAAAGTGTTTGATATTATACAAAGAAGTAACCTTTCAGACTCATTTCAATCCTGCTTGATTTTCTTTTTATGTGGGATGTATAGTGTCCAAAAGATGCTTAGGAAAAAAAAAAAAAAAAAAAGACTTAAAGACTTTCAAGGTCATTCTTAGTACACATCCTCCTCTGAGGTTTGCTGTTTCTTTCTTTGAGTCTTCCTACAGAAACACTGTAGACTTTCTCCAAAATTTTACCAGGCACCAAAGTGAGACTGACAGGCCTGTAATTACCAGGGTCTTCCTTCTTGCCTGTCTTTAAAATTGGAGCACAGTTTGCCAACTTCCAGTCAGCTGGGGCTTCTCCATGTTCCCAAGACCATTGAAAAGTAATTGAGATGCCTCGCGATTACATTATTCCAGGGTACATCTCTGAGTACCCTGAAATGAATCTCATCGGGCCCCATAGACTTACATGCATCCAGGTGGAGTTGCAAATCCCTAGAAGAGGAATGCACGCAAGAGAAAACATCAACCTTTTAGAAATAAGTCCTCTCTAAAGGTTTTCTTTACACTTTAAGACCCCAAACCCGACTCATGTCTTAACCCAGCAGAGGGTGCTGCTGCTCCTAAAGAGTCATGGAATGTAGCAGCCTGAGGACAGCTGGGAACAGTGCCTTTGCAGGCGAGATCCAAGCTTTAGCTAGATAGAGCCAACTGCTAGAGGCACTGGGCAGAGTTGCACCATGGCATGCCAGAAGTCACGTCCTTAATAACAGCAACAAAAAAAAGGATAGAGGGGTGGGAAGAAAGAACAGAGCAGGACAGACTGAAATAAATAGATTAAAAAGGTATTAAAATGGAATACCAAGGGGAAACAATTAATGAAAGAAAATATTTTGTTAAGCTATGCTAAAACATTTTTTTTTTTTGCTATAAGAACCAAAACAACAACAACAACAACAAACTCAGATTGCAGAAAAGAGATAACTTAGTGTCTTTATGGCCCACATTTCTATGGATGTGATTCCAGCAATTCAGAGTGGTCATTAAAATAAAGTGTTTGTGAGTATTTGGTGAGCTTAAGGCTCAAAATAAACTAGAGCTTTCTATACAGACATGGATTTCAACTAAATGTAACAGGTTAAGTGGCCTACTGCAGATAATTCACAATAACATAAGAATATAACTGATGGTTTTTTTTGCATGCATTTTTAACGAGAAGATACCTAATTGCACATCAGCATTGTCTTCTCTCATGTGAAGACATAGAGCAACTGAGATACAAAAATGGAAAACAACTAACTCTCACTCAGGAAGCTGTTGTCAGAGGCGAGAAGACACTAAATCTTCTAAATCAAACCCCAAGTCTCTAATCCACTTGGCATGCTGGAGAAGGTTGGCAAATCACTTCTGCACAAAACTCTTTTGTGGGATTTTTAAGTGGGATAAGCTCAGGTAAACAGTAGTGCTAGTCAGGTTTGGGATTTTGCATGTGTGCTGCCTCACCTCCTCATAACAAAAGCACAGGAGTTATCTATCACAATGTACCAGACCAAAAGTCCATCTGGCCCAATACCATTTTTCCAACAATGAAAAGTAGCATATGCCAAAATATTAAAAAATAATAATAATAATACACAATAAGTACAGAGAGATCTTTCTTCAATTTGTCTACCACTTCTGAGCAGCCAGCTGTTCAACGAATCTCTGAGCCGGGGCAGTGGCAGGAACATTGTATTAAAAAGCCACTGATGAATCTATTCTCTGCAAATTCTTCTAACACCTTTTAAGCTTTCGGACTCCACAAAATCCTGTGGTGATCAGGGTATTAGGCTTATGTGGCAAGGTTTTGGTAGTGGGTGTCTGCAGGAGGGGCCTCCGTGAGCAGAGCCCAGCAGCTGCCCCATGTCAGATCAGAGCCAGCTCCAGCCAGCTCCAAAAGGCACCCGCCGCTGGCCAGAGCCGAGCCAGGGACGAACGCTGATTGGGCCTCTTGGAGTGCAGATTTAGGAAATGGAAAAAACCTTCTGTGCAAGAGCAGCTTGGAGAGAGGATTGAGAACATGCGAGAGAACCAGCCCTACAGCCCCCAAGGTCAGTGCAGCAGGAGGGCAGGAGGTGCTCCAGGCAGGCAGCAGAAGTTCCCCTGCGGGCTGTGGAGAGGCCCCTGGTGGAGCAGGCTGTCCCCCTGCAGCCCATGGGTCCCACACGGAGCAGATCTCCACGCTGCAGCCCGTGGAGGAGCCCCCGGTGGAGCAGGTGGATGTGGCCTGGAGGAGGCTGCGGCCCATGGAGAGCCCCCGCAGGAGCAGGCCCCGGGCCGGAGCTGCAGCCCGTGGAGAGGAGCCCACGCAGGAGCAGGGGGTCTGGGGGGAGCTGCCGCCCGTGGGGGACCCGTGCTGGAGCAGTTTGCTCCTGGGGGATGGACCCTGTGGTATGGAGCCGTGTGGGAGCAGTGCTTGAAGAGCTGCTGCCTGTGGGCAGCCCCCGCAGGCTCAGTTCGGGCAGGACGGCATCCCGTGGGAGGGACCCCACGGGGAGCAGGGGCAGGGAGGGACCGTGAAGGAGTGGCGGAGATGCCAATGCGGTTACTGACTGACCGCAACCTCCATTCCCCATTCGCCTGCACCACTTGTGGATAGGAGGTAGATGAGGGTGGATGGGGGGAAAGGTGTTTTTAGTTTGCTTTTAGTTTCTCACTTCTCTAGTCTGTTGGTAATAGGCAATAAATTATGTTAATCTCCCAATGTTGAGTCAGTTTTGCCTGTGACAATAATTGTTGAGTGTTCTCCTTGTCCTTATCTAAACCAAGTTGCCCCTTGCAACTAAAAAATATAAAGGTGATCAGCCTATTTTTGATTTAGGAGCAGTTATTGTTCTGTTTTGGGGTGAAATATCTGGCATTAACCATTTAGAGAAAGAGCCTGTCACCATATTCTCATTTTTGTTTATTTGTTTTGTTTTGTTGTTTGTTTGTTTTAATCAGAAACTTTATACATTAAATGTAGAGCTCATCATGGACAAAATATAATTGTCATCATGATGGATGCTATAGTTTTAATCAGCCGCGGCCTGCAACCTCCTTCACCTATGTGCTGGTATCAGAACAAAAGAACTACATCTAAAAAAGCAGCTGCACAAAAAGATCAGTGTCTTTTATACAGTCTTGATCAATTTTTTAATATTTCCCTACCATTACATTATGCTATGTAGTTCAAAGAACTTTCTCAGTCCTGGCCCTTTATGGTGTTATCCCTTTCAGCATACAGCATCACCAGCACTGAACACCATCACCCAAATAAAACTCTTCTCTCATTTTTCCTAGCTTTGTAATTGCAGACAAAGCAATACTGTGCTTTGTAGCTAAAATAACAATAATAATAACAACAGTAAAAGACTATTCTTCAGAATTGCATCATACTCTTGACTTATCAAACAATAAACCTATTCATTAACATCAGCTGATACTTCTCTGTAACAACTGTGCTGCATGAGTGAATCAAGGGCTAAAATAATACAGATGACTTTGATAATTAACTCTCTTGAGAACCTCATTTTCATCTGGGGACAGTGGCACTTGTTCTCCAAAAGGAGGAAAAAAGTCTATTTTTCCTTTACAATTCCCTGATGATGCAGGTCAAATTTGCAATTAGTCCATACAAGAAATAAACATGATTCTAAGGAATAGATTATGTTTATTTGTGTTACTTTTATTCTGACACCAAAAAGGCAAATCAAAATTCCCAGACTCTTTGACATTATTAACATTAGTAAAAATAAATAAATAAAATTAATTAACTAATATGTAGTGCTTTGACTTGTGTAGCATGTAACCGTGTCTGATGTGACACAGCCATTGCAAGATTTAATATAACACGAAGCTTTAGTTCCTGATTATGCAGGATGGATTACGGGGAAGACTATGCAACTGTAAAGTCCTTATTATGAAACTTCATGAAATTCAGCTGGTGGGAATTCTCCTTACAAAACAAGAGGTTATGTTCAGAGTTGTGAAACTTGGGTGGGGCTATAAACTAAATATTAAGCCAGATGATACACTTGGTAGTCAGTGTCTTAAAATATTCCAAGGAAGTGAACCCACAGTAATTGCAAGAGGAAAAAAAGAGTTCAGCCTTGGCTCCCTACAAAGAGGGTAATACTGGTTGGAAAGTAACACAACGAATGGAGAAGACCTAGTAGGCTCACAGGGCTCATCTTTGCTTTCCAGTATCTTTACAGACTGCTCAGCAGGCTCTACCACACCTATAGTGGAGAAGGGCTTTTGCTACTGTACCCAGCAGCCAGTGCACAACCATTTCCTCATGCCTGTATGAGAAGTTCCTCAAAATAAGAAACCACTGTAGCAAAAAACTTTCAACAGCTAGCAGTTGAACATTCCCCAGAAAAATAGATTATGATGATTTTCATCAGACGCTAGTTTTTTCATGGATCCTCCTCTTCCTCTTTCTGGCCATCTGACAGCTGCTTGGCCTTTTAAACCACTCAGATATCACACATCAAAATTGATCCTCTTTCAGCATACGCTGTCAGCGTAGTTTTGGGGCTCACTACCTCACTTATTGCTTAGCCATAGGTGTAGAGGTCAACATGCATCAACGGAATCCTCATTGATCCCAGGTTACTGGGTTTAGCTTATACCTACTATCAGCATGCCAAAATGAAGGGAACTTCTTAAATTGCTGTAAAATGCTGTAGGATGTTGATCAAGAAGGGTAAAAAAGGTCTCACTCTCTCTGCCCAAAGGATATCTCCTGCAGAGTCAGGCTACCATTCTTTCCCCATCAGCTACCACTCTCCCTCTTCCCCTTCAAACCTCTTTTCTGCTCATTCCTCTTTCTTCTTTCTCACTGGAGAGTACTAAGTTCTTCCGTATGCTGAAGGCTGCTGACTTTCTTACATGAACAGCTGAACTCCAGCGAGCTGAGAGAAGGAACCAGGTGCAACTGGGAGTTCTGCCCCTCTAGTGAACATGGGGAGCAGGACAGGTTTCAGGGCCATCAGTGCAGCACACCATGATTGCCCCAGTGCCTGCAGGAGTAGAATTTCCCAGGAGGAGGACTTCAGTGTTATCTGTGCGTATGAATGCTGTTTGTAATGCTATAATTTTTTTGAGAAATAATGCATTTATATATGTGTATAAAAGAAGAGTTTTACTTTTGCTTTGTATTGTTCAGTCAACTTGTAAAAGGTGATGGGATATTTCCTAGGACCATGCCAACATTCTATCATCAATATTCTCATTAACTTTCTGGTAGCATTGGATGAATAAGATTAATCAAATTTTTCATGAGGAAAAAAAAAGCCACTATGGATACTTTTTTTTCTTTCATTTTCACTCATCCTGGGAAACATTTTATGAGTACATCTGCAAAATAATTGTATAGTTTTCAATTATATATATATATTTACATTTTGGACAAACTGCACAAGGATATGATATTACTTTTTTTTTTCCCTGAGTCTATAAACCTTTTTTTTTTTTTTAATTGATTGGGTTTTGCCTAAATCTGTCAAAGCCCTGCTAAATGTGTTTTTGTTTTGTTTTATTAATCTTTCTTGTCTTTATAATTCTGTAAATATATATATATTTTTTTTTGCATCTGATGCATTTGGAGGATGTCACTTCTATTCACTGTAAAAATTCACTTTCAAAACAATCCCTTTGGCAACAAAGGGAAAAAATGCTATCAGTGGTAGAAGAACACTGTATCACGTTACAAATGTTCACTGTCATTAAGCTTTTTATTGTTGAGAACAAGAGACACTCACAAATTGTCAGAAAAGATAAAGAAACACATTTGATATACCTAGCAGAACTAACGAGCTTGGGTGGCTTCATAACCATCTGTAAAATTATGTGGAAAGTCAAACCAACCTCCTCATTCTGGGTGAGTTTGTGAGAGTGTTTCATTCAAATTACCTGCAAGTCTTTATGTGCTGGCCTGATCAAGTTTCTAGTGATTCTCCTGGGAGTCAAAAGACAAAACTGTAACGTCTAATAAAAACTTGGAGCTGGAAGCGGCATTAATATAATATAGAATATCTTCAAAAACAAAAGAAAGGGAAAAGGGGAAAGGAAAGAGGGAGAAGGGGAAAAGGGAAAAACCAAAAGGGAAGCCATTATGACACAGAAGACAGAAAAAAAAAAATAAAAAGAATATCTGTTTCCCTCTCCTTTTTCAGAACCACTCTATACGGGTAGATTGGTGTTCAGAGCAGTCTATGTCTATATTCTTAAGTGTCTTCCAAAGTAAGGTCTAACAGTTTGTTTCCAAGAGCAGATAAAAGCAGTTGTAGAGGCTTGCAACCAATAGGAGCACAGAAAGTGTAAAATAAAGTGGTGGTAGCTCTTACAGGGTAAGTGAAAAAATACCTGAAGAAGTTTTGGGGTAGAGAAAACTGAGGAGAAAATGCTGGCGTGAAGGGCAGACCCTCCCAGGAACTTGAGATTTGCTCAGGTATGGATAGGAAAGAAAGATGCTTAGGGACAATTTGGAAAAACTTTGTGGGCAGGTGGACATGGCACAAAAAAGGGGTCTCTGGGTGGAAGGGTAAAGAGGATGAGAAGCAGTTCTTGGTGGGAGGGCTTGAGATATAGGGGAGTTGTTCATGGGAAGCAACCCATATGAACATTCAAACAGGTACACATATAACTTTAAGTAGAACCTGCATTTTGGGGTTCTAGTTACACACAAGGCCACTCTTCCTCTCTACATCCTCCGTAACGAGAAAACATTTGTGTGCCCCAAATGAACACCGCCCAGTGTTCCAAGCATCATTACTTTTTATCCCACATATCCTAATGGGGCAGTCCCTACAAATGAGCTTCTTAAAAGGAAAGGAGTGGGAGAGTTGAAGACGCCAGGGTATTATACATAAGGCATAAAGAACACTAATACCAAATAGAAAATGAGAGGAACTTGGGTTTATTTGTTTGTTTTATTTTTAAAAAGTCTAAAATATTGGAATAGTTAAAAGAAACTTTGATAAGAGAGAGAGGAGGAGCAGCAGAAATCTGAAGGAGATTAAAAGAGGGACATCTGTTTGGGAGGGTGCTATAATTCAGTAATCACAAGAAGGGAGTGGAGATAGAGGCTGGAGACCACTTATTCTCCTCATTTTTCTTGACCAGGTAGTCAGCACATAAACAATATGGGTTGTCCTTTTTATAAGAGCAATGAAACTCCTTATATCCTTCACCTGAAACACAGCTAACCTCATGGGTAGTGATACTGGGATTCTCAGAGATCTTTTCACTGCAGCATATGTGCATCTTCTCTGCAGTGTAAAGTCAGAGAAAATAGAGGTGGAAGAAAGTGCAGGTGGAAATACAGGGAAAATTAGGCTGTAAGGCACAAGATTTAGGAGAGGAATCATTTTACATTCTGAACAAACTTGAGTTAATTGACTACTTGATGGGTAAAGAGAACTAATTCGTATTCATTATGCTTTCCATTTAATGTGACAAAAAAAAAAAAAAAGCTAAATTTAAACCAGCATACTTTTACTTGAGCAAGAAAATCATGCAACTTTCCAGTTCCTTAAAGATGAAGAAAAGAACAAACAGCTGAAGCAGTGTAGGGAAAGAACAAATGTGTGGGTATTTGTGTAAGAATGTAAGCTTAAATTCAGTCATTTGCCATGCAATTCTTAGACCAGCACTTACTATCAGCTGCTCTGACCTGCATTTCAACATGCATACTGTGAGACACAAGGTAATACTCCAGATATGGGGTCCAAAACTCAAACACAACTTGGATGGATGTAGGGACAGGTATTTTTCCAGGTGTATTTGGACATACCACCCATTGGGCTGTAGCCTAATCTGCTCAGGGAGGAAATGGGGAAGATATTTTGCTCCTGAGAACTGAGAATTGAAAGCTTAAATTCCCTTCACCTCAGCCAGTAAATCTGTACCTCTGTAAAATGTGCAGTAATATGAATTCATCCACACTATGTATCACCTGAGAAACTGATTTTCTTTCTGAAATATAATTAAGCAAAATAGATAGCAGAGGAAAAGTGTTAATGTAGATCGTTTGAAAGATATCCTGTTTCAGGATGCAAACAATTTTATTAGACCTTGAGTTATTGTTTTACGTTTTTCTCTGCTTTCTGCCTTGTTATTAGTAGGGGTGTAAGTATTAAAAGCAGAACTCAGATATGAGAAGTCAGGAAACAAAATTAAAATGACTTTGCTTAAACTCTGTTGCCTTAACCAAAGAGCAGAGGAACAAAAAAAATCCCCTACTTGTCCCATCTGTAACTTGAAGCAGGCTAAGACTCTAAGTGCCATTTTTAAGCAGATAGACAAACTGTCAGAAACACAAAACAGCCATGTCTCCTCAGCTGACCTTTCTTGTGCTGTGTTACTGGAAAGTGATGCTGGCCCCTGTGTTGCCACCTCTTGTGGAGGACATGAGTTTGTGACTCTAGACAGGAGCATGGCCCCAAGAGAAGCACTCTTTGCTGACACTGCTTCTCTTGCCATGGGCAGAATCCACCAGCCTAGTTCCCCAGAGCTTTTTGGGTGGTTTCCACTCAGCTTGGTTCTTGCCTACAACTCTCCTCCCCCAGCATACCTCTGGGTGACACCATTCCTTTTTGCCTCCATGGACTAGAATTCCTCAGCTTTGCTGTTTCCCATTGCCAGAGGCACAGTGAATTCAGGAAAAACCCTGACCTGTTTGCTAGGCAGAAGAGCTTGCTAGACACAAAGGAAAAGATATAGCTTCACAATGACTTTTTCCTCTTCTCTGAAAAATAGGGATAGGAAAATCATTGAATTACTAATTTATTTATTTATTTATTTATTTTCCTTGAAAAGACATCTTAGGATCTGTATGTGTTCCACCTGACACATACAATTTTGAAATACAAGATTTGCACCTCTGGCAACAGCTTAAGGGAGTTGATGTAGACTGATATGTCATCTGAAGAAAATACTGTTGCCTGAGTCTCCTCCAGGCATTCACGGCACTGTAACTGATGTTTATAACTTGACATCGTATATACTTAAACAAATATAAAAGCACCTTTAATATATGGCAGCTTTGGAATTTTTAAGCTTTCATTTTTAATTAATCTTTTTAGATGAAACTCTACATAAGACAAGTATGAAGAATGTAATAGAAAATAAAGAATGCACTATAGATTTGAATAGAAATACAATGATTTATGAAATAAGTCTCCTACCTTTTAATAGTAATCTTAGGTGTTTATTACAATTATTGAGAAACAACTAGCAGTAGATGTAGTTAAATTAGGGTTACATAAAAACATAGAAGTAGCATGAAATTGATAATGCTTTTAAACATATTTAGTACTTTTTTTCTCTCAGCTTGTCATGAGTCAATGACCATATTTTTTTAAGCAGCTGTTGCTGTTTGCAATGATTTTGATTCGATCTGATTTCCAGCTATTATCAGATCACATAGCAGCTGCAGAAGTATGTTTTCTTCAGCGAGATATCAATGAGGTTTCTCCAGTTTCTTTACAATAGAGAATTTACAGCTGTAATTCATATACTGCATTTCCAGATAGAAGACTGTAACATGATCTATGGAAATCCATCTGGACTACATTTTATCTTCAATTAATATCTAAAAATGCTAAAATATTGAACAGCTTGTCTTGGCATATTTTACAATATGTTTTACTATATGCTTTATGCTATTTTTTCTTGACATAGCCTTTGACTTTGCCTCTGGTCTTCTGAAAGAAAAAAAAAAAAGAAAAAAAAAGTAAATTTTTAGGGAATTCTTTTGACTTCTACAATTCTGAATTGCCTAAGTGACTCACCTGAAACCATCCTGCTGATTATGATCACAAAGAGGCTTGCTTTAGAAACTCTGATTTTTTTTATATGGCATTTCATCTGTTGTGGAGGTTTTCTATCATCAGCCATCTCGTCTACATAATTGACTAAAGACTTAGCTAAGAAACTCCAAGCACTGCTGCAAGACCAGCTAGGTTTCCGTTAGCAGGGATGGATTATGATATAGATCTTGAATGCTTGTAGTAATCGGTGGTTTCTGCAGCATGAGATTTCTATTTCATGGCTGTTTATTTAAGGATTTACAAAGAAGAGTTAAAGATTGACAGAGCAGAGTTAAGATATTTTCCTGAGTTGATGGAACCCAAGTAAGCATATATAAAAGAAAGATTTGTTCAAAGAAGTGTGGCTAGGTTATAAGCTCTAGCACTCAAAAGCTAGAGAATGGCAAAATAATATATCCTGTGCAAATCTTGAACGACACTGCAGTTTTTACTTCTCTGGCCTTATGTGCTTTTTTCCTTCACACTTAAGTTTCTGTCTTTTTCAGTGCACAAACTGAACCATTTTACATCTTGTGCTCCTGCTCTACCTACCTCTACCTTCCAAGTAGATGAGCCAGGATCCTCTTACCTGCCAAAATCAGATGCAGCCAACATGTGATACCTGATGCCACTGTTGATCTGTTCTCTTTCCACATCTTGTTAATTATTCATTGTCCAAAATGTAGTCCACACCCTGTATAATGCACGTGACTCAAGGCCTTCCTTAGATACAAAATTATTATTTTTCTCCTGGGCTTTCCTGTAGCCTGCTCTAGTAGCCAAGTGATGCACAAACATTAATTAAGTTATTTTCACAACATACCACTGAGACGACAAGGTATTATTATACTCAGTTTAAACATGGAGACTAAGGTATGAGAAACTGTGGTTCCACATGTAAGATATCAACACCTTTAACTACACAGGCTTGGACACTTCTTGGAACAGAGCTGACCTATTGGCTAAATGAGGAAGGGTTGATGTAGAAAAAGTATTACATGATAGTGTAATTAAAGAGTAGGTCATAGCAAAAGTACCTGATAGGGTCAAAAGAAGGCTACTCAATCAGCTGTCATTTTGACATTTCCTAATTTTTCAAGCTTAATTTATGGTCCTTAATTATTTTATTTTAATACAGTAAATATTTGTAAATTGCAGGATTACCCCCCCCCCCCCAAAAAAAAAAAAAATCATCTCATTACCCTGAATTTCATGTGAGTCACCAGAAAGGTTGTGAACCTGCATGCTCCTGGTATAGTCCTGCTACACCTGAGTTCCCACAGGCTGTGCTTCTCTGGAGGTCTAGACTGACCTGCTGTTAGCTAAAAAGCAATTTTCAGAGGAAATGAACAGTACAGTTTCTTTTCTGAATTATCAGAAAAGGGTCAATTAACACCCACAGTAGACAGATGCTATGAAATCATAACCTAAAGGAACAGAGAATTTCTTCACAGAGAGGATGGTCAGTTATTGGAATGAACTGCCTATTTGTAGTAGTTTCTTAATAAAACACTGCAGGCTGCTTTCTCTACTTGTAATTCACTAAACTGAAAAGCAGAATTCTCAGGTAATGCATACAAGAAGGAAAGATCAGGTGGTTAGGTTTGGCCCTAAACTTCTACCACTTTAACTGACAAACAATTCATAGAGCTTTTTAATTTGAAGAATTGGCCTGGTTCTACTGGATTGGTCTACTGGGTTTTCAAAGGATTAAATGTCCTTTTCAAAAGTTGCAGCATATCATGACAAGACATTCAGTTGTGGGAAATACCAAAATGTAAAAAGAAGGTTTGGAGCTCTTATATGTGTGAGATCAATACACAGAAATTAAGTTATTTAAAAAATAAAATAAAATAAAACCACCTCCTTCTACTTTATTTATAGTACAGTGAAAACAACACTGTATTTCCTGCAGCCTCCTAAACGAAAAATAGATATCTTTCACATTGTCAGATTTACTAGGCAATCACAATCAGTATACAAATAATGTACTCCAGAACCTGGTCTAAAATAGAAGAATCATGAGATCTCACTGTACAAGAAGTAAAGATTTTTTCAGGAAACTGAAGAAAAACAGCTAAAAATACACACACACAAAAACACGTAATTGTAGTTATGTGCTACACAGTGTCCCATCAGACTACTGATTCCCCTAATCTTAGTTTGCTCCCATTCCAATGGCCTTTTTCCTTGACCTTTATTCCTTCTGCAGGTGCTTGCCCTTCATACATTTGTCCATCCATATTCAAGTGTTCACTTCTGTTAGCTGGTAGTCACTCACCAGCCTACATTTTCTCCAGTTTACTGTATTCCAGTTGCAATGTCACTCCCTTAACTTTCTATCCAGTTTTAGTTTCACCAGTTCTAGCAAGTTTTATTTTCTTCCTGATTTTGGTATAAATCTTTCTTTTCTACTGTCTCTTCCATCCAGCCTTTCTTTTTGTTTTTTTTTTGTTTTTTTTTTACCCTTCCTTGATCATTGATTTATCAGCCCCCATCTTCAATTAATTGCGTACTCCTTTCCTAACCTATCGATTCCTGTGGACTGCATTCATACCCTTTCCTCAGGTTCTTTATCATCATCTCCATTGTTCCCAGACTCCTCACTCACACCTTTCCTCACCCACATCTTTCCTTATTACACCTCAACACTCAACCACAGACTAAACAGGGTCTGACTCCCATTCCATCTTCCTTCAGTTTACCCTGTTTCTTCCTACACAGTTTCCTGCATCTACTTCAGAGCTTAGGGAAAACAGACAATATTCTTTCCTCCACTTCAAGTATCCAGGCCAGGATAGCTTAAGATGAAAACCTATAGCCATATCTAAAGTGGGGCTAAGCCTATGCGTTTGCCACGTATGGAGCATTCAAGGAAGTACACACAGGAAAATAAAAAAGGTCTCCATTCCACAATCCACATTTTTGCATAGGTTTTGAACATATCCAAGTGCCCACAAATTTTAACCTGAGTTTCAAAAACATTCCTGTGGCAATGTTGTATACCCAGTTCTCATACTCAATTAATTCTTCAAGCATAAGGAAGAAAGACCAACAACATTTATTGTTATTTAGATATGAACAAACAACTATAATACTAATACATGATACATGAAGGATTTTGAGTAGTATTTATACACAGACTGGGGGACACATTTTGTTTCTTGACGTTAGTCTTAATAATGACCAAAGTGTATATGCTTCAATTTTAAAAATAATCCCATTCCAGAATCAAGCCAGCTTCAGAAATTTACACCCAAATGATTCATATTTGGCAAATTTAGAAGAAAACATAGAAAAAATGCTAGGCTTTCCTGTGATAAATCAGTTCATTAATCTTAATTAATCTTCTTGTAGAGATGGAGATTGTTTGCTGAAGTGAGTAATTTATAGGATTAATATATTGCTTACAGGCAAAATTAATTCATTTAGGAAGCACTTGGAACTTTGGAGAAAATAAGTCCTTTGTATTTTTTGAATTATGGAAGGCTTTGTTATATACTTTGGGACAAATTGCATGTTTCTCAAGAATTTGGTACCTGCTGTATATTCAGCAAAGCACACACATTACCCAATGTTCTATTTACTTAGGAATTAACATTATGGGAATACTTTTGAATGAACTTCTACAGACAAATATCTGCTCAGGTAAGAAAAATTAAGTGCCTGTCAGCAATCTGATGATGAAAAGCAAGTTCAAAAAGTTAGTATTTTATGATATGCAGTATTATTGTAGCATGTACTCTAGTAATAATTTTTAACACAAATGGAATTAATCTCTTTTTTGCTTCATTACCAGATGATACCATGGTAATGAAGCAATGGTATAGGGCTAGTCTAAAACTAATTACAATGATACCTACCTGCATATAAAAATTCTGTATTTGTTTTGTGAACTGAAATATATTTCCTTTGTTTATAGATTTATAGTAGTATTTTATTATCACAAAAGAAATAATTATCATATAATCAAAAAGTGTTTCTGATTATCTGTTCCAATTTATTCCTCAAGAAAACTATTTCATTCCTTATCACCACTCTTATCTTTAACAACTCCTATGATTTAGTTGTGGCTTTAGTTTATCATGTAAGCAGGTGCCATGAGTCCAGTCCTTCGGTCTGCAAGAATTTATTTGCATTTTTATTTTGTTAAAAGACAATGAGAGCAATGAGTGAATTAGCAAATTTTTCTATCTTGTAGTTTAAAAGCTGCAATCCACTAATTTCTCCAGGTAGCCTGGCACACAAATTAATCAGGAGACTTTAACGATATAGTAAGTCAGTCATATAAGTCTGTATAAGTCATATCATACATCAGCTGTGTAAGTCATATACATAGCTTGTGACTCAACTTATCAACCTAGTCTATGAGTTTAACCAAGCTAGTAATACATCCTATTGATACATTGGTTGCATTATGCAAGGATATCTCTGAAAAGGAAAGTGGATGGTCTCTAAGCCTATGGGGGACTAGGAAAAATTAAGAACATTTATTAAATTTATTTATTTATTGCTGGTGGGTTTTTTTTTTTTTGTTTGTTTGTTTGTTTGTTTTCTATGCAGAAAATGATGTTTTCTTATTGCTCTCTCACCTTCATGTTCTCTCCTACTTGTGTGGTTAAGAAAATCATGGAAAGTCTGCCAGCAGCTGGAGCTGTAGGTTTGTGCAGTAGCTTACACAGTAAAAACCCAGATATTAAGGTTTTATTCCAGAATAACTTTTTCAAAACTATAGTCTTACGACTTTAAAAAGGAAATTAAGTGAAACATAATTAAGAGTAAATCTTAAAAGAATGACTTTAACAAGATTAGCTAACAATGATTTTCTCCTTGAATTTGCTTTGTTTGTAGACAGTGACTGTCTCTTCCATGGCAATATTTGTCCTAAGAGAATAGGGTTCTCAAAGGTTTATCAGGAGTGCTCCCTCTCTAGCGCAGGTGCTGACGTACATATGTTCTGAAGATAAAAGGGAAACACATTTACTGGCATCCAGAGACAACATCTGATTGTTTCAAGTTCCTCTTCTGAAAGAATGACCACCTCTTTGCTATTCTGAGAAACCACCTCTTACATAAGCAATATATGGGCTTCATCTTTTTGTGGTACTGTGCATGTCTTTAAAATGCTCAGTGCTCTCTAGTTCTGATGAAGTCAATGAGAACTGAAATGCACATTGCTCTCCAGTGTGATCAAAATCTTGCCAAAGGGAGGCCCAAATTGATGTTCAGAGTCATTATTAAGGATCAGACATGAATAATAGGCAAGTGCTTAAATTTAAGTAAGTGAATATTCGCACTCAAATCATGCTGAAATGAGTACAATTACTGACACTTATTTTTTTTAAGATTTATTTTCTTCTTTATCCTTTCATAGCTAAGTTCTTCTTCCTCTTCTCTGAGACCCAGAGAACAAGCTTTGAAAAAGTCCTTAGGAGGATTTCCAGACTGAGAACTCTCAGGAATGTTAGTCTCTGTTTCTAGCTGTATGCCTCCTGTAAACATTCTCATAAATAAAATCTTACTCACCTGATTAGAGTGTGTGTGTATGTTCAGGAATCTGACAAGCTACATTTCCCCTCCCCCCTTTTTTTTTTCCTTATTATCTTAAATCAAGTCTCCTACAATTATTCTATTCTATTTTTACCAGATTTTTTCAAGCTCTACTGCTTAATTCTGCTACAGACCATTAGGCTATTGTAATACTATTTTGATTTTCATGTAGCAATATAAATCAATAGCAAACTGGATATTTGACTCATGAGAGCATCTTAATTACTATCCTAGATTTTTTATTTACCATATATACAGATTATTTTTTACGTGGAGAAAAAATCTTTGTTTTGTCTCTAGGAGGATTCTATAGCTTTTCAGTTAATTTTCAATCTTAAAAAAGTTCAACTTCAAGCCCTTGGGGTGCTCTGATCCTGCACCACACAGAGCAGACTTTCCAAAATAAGCTTGCTAATGTCAGAACTTCTTGTTGCTAAGAGGAAAAGAGAGTGTAGCCTGCTAAAAGCATGCTGTTTCAACAAAACCATTTGAACTGGCAGCCAACCTGTCTAAGGACAATGGAAGTAGTTTTAAGTGATACGTACCAGATTGTTACAGCAGCCTGTTTTACTGGAGCAAGGAAAAAGTCCAAGGGTACTGAGGGTACTGAGGAAAATACCAGGTGGGGGAGGGAAAAGAACACATCCTTTACTTACAGAAATGGCAGAATTTAAATGTCTTCCATCAGTCACAAAACTAATGGAGGTGAGAATGACCTACCTCAGGCTAATAATGTACAGTACAGGAAAGTTCTTAAAAGAATTTCCAATTAAGCTTCTTTTTATTACCATCCTAACGAAAGACTCCACTACTGCATGGTACATTACTTTTAAGAATTGAACATTAATTTAGATTAGAGGCAGGTATTCACATCCTGACTAGGAGGAATGTGATGCAGTATTGGCCCTCGTACAATTCACAATCAGCAACTGATGACTTGGATGGGTCTCTGTACCGTGATCTTTTAATTCTCATCAATTACCAGCCTACTAAAAATCAAACACACTACAATCTTGCATTCTGACCTTCTTAAAGACACATATAAACATGCACATGCTCCTGAGAAGCTGAGGACAGACTAAAATACAGGACGATCCTCAGCTTTCACAGGTTATAAAATGACCCGTGTTATTGGTTGTATTAGTGAGAATTAAAAACTTGTCACTTTTCAGCAGGTTCAGAAGCTCTGCATATAAACTGTAGCTATCATGTGCTTAACAAATGGTAGTGGAATACAGCTTGTTAATCCATCCTTGATCATGGGAGAAAGCAGAACTGGCTCCCCAGAACAAAAACCTCCAGTGAGTTACAGCGTGAGGTATCTGTCTTAACAGCCAAAACACTACATAGGTATGTTTAATTCATTTATTGCCTATCCTATAGAAATCACTTACATTTCAGTGGGATTGCTTTGTTTTTCTCTGCAAAATTATTGTATCTTAAAAATATTGAATGTTCAAAAGGATGAGCAAAACTCGTTCTGATGGTCTGTATAGCGTACCTTTGCATCATTTTAACTTTTTGCATTTTAATTCCCTGTAAAATCACTGCAGTGTGAAATATCATGTTTTAAGGATGAATTTTCGCAGATTTTGTGGAAAAACATGTATCCAAAATTGTTCTGTTTTCAAACCCTAAAGTAAGAAGTTACTATTTGTGCTCAGAAGAGATGTTCCTGATTTTTGAAAATAGGTCTTGATTAAAAATCTTACACTTCAAAGATCTTTTTGTTGGCTTATGAGAGTTTTGAATCAAGTTGTTGATTAATGCCCCTGTCTCGAGAGTTGGAGAACACACAGCTGACCCTGGCTTCAGGGAAATTCTCTGAGTTCAGGGTAACTGTGCCTAGCTTATAAATATGATTGTATTCACTACTATGGAGAAAAGCCTTTTAAATAATGTATATTTGATCTAATTTTCCTGGGATTCAGTAGGAAGGCTTGGGAGTTCATGGTGGTCTTCCTTTTGACTGTAATAGAAATAGTACTTTCCGCTTCCTGGACTACATTTGTGTTCCTCCTCACTGTGTGGTTCTGCTGATTTTAACATTTGGCACCAAACTCTCCCTTGGTTTTCTGAATTATCATTAAGTTAATTAGCTGGCATTAACTCTCTGAGGTCCTGTGGTGGAAGACTCCATGTTAGCATGTACTGTTAATGTTATTATTTTGTCCTAGCAACTGGAAAATAATTAAATATGAGTTTCATTTGGCCATTATCTTTTAAGATCACTTGCAGAATATATCTGAATCAGACACTATATATATATGTTCCATAGATAAAATTTTCAGAGTTTATTTAAATTCCTCATATATAAGACCTTGAAGGTGAATTGAACACGTACTCAATCACAAGGCAAAGATTTAATGTCCCTCTAACTAGAAACATGACCAGCCCTGTTAAATTAACTGAAGGAGGAAAGGCTGTGCAATGGAGTGAGTATTAATCTGGGCCTCAGGAGCATGCCACTCACTTCCTTGTTTTTCTAGGTACCTCTTCTGTGACTTTGTATGAATCACATATACTCAGATCCTGAAAGTCATTACGTTATCTGTCATTAAAATTTCATTCATTCTCAGTCAGCTGCCTAACTAACAGAACTAAAAATAACCATATGAAAAGAACCAGGGACTTAAGATACCTCAAAATATTTCCTACTCCACTTAAACAGACCATCTATCTCTATTGCCAGATTCCACACCTGGGAAGGGGCAACCCTGGCTGTATGTACAGACTGGGGGACATGAGGCTGGAGAGCAGCCCTTTGGAAACGGGTCTGAGGGCTGATGGCAAGTTGAACGTGAGCCAGCAGTGTGCCCTAGCAGCCAGGAGGGCCAGCCGTCCCCGGGGTGCATCAGGCAGGCACTGCTAGCTGGTCAAGGTAAGGGATCGTCCTGCTCTGCGGCCTCACCTCAAGTACTGTGTGCAGTTCTGGGTGCCACAATATAAGGACATAAAACTATCAGAGAGTAACCAAAGGAGGACTATGAAGATGGTGAAGGGTCTAGAAGGCAAGATATATGAGGAGCAGGTGAGGCCATTTGGTTTGTTCAGCCCAGAGCAGAGGAGGCTGAGGGGAGACCTCATGGCAGCCTGCGGCTTCCTCAAGGAATAAGCTCTTCAGGGCAGTGGTCACAGCACCGGGCCTGCCAGAGTTCAAGAAGCATTTGGACAATGTTCTCAGACAGATGGTCTAATTTTTGGGTGGTCCTGTTTGAGTCAGGAGCTGGACTCGATGATCCTTGTGGGTCCCTTCCAACTTGTGATATTCTATGATTCTGTGATTCTCTTGGATTCCTTATAGATTTCTGCCTGGTATTACCACTTCTTTGACCTAATTTTATAAATATTTCATTAAGGAAAATTTTTGACTTCTCTCTGAAAATTATTCCAGTACCTGCTTTTCCTTAAAAGGATTTATTTTTATCAAAACTGAAAACCTTCCATGCCTCAGATCTTCACTTAGAAAACACGGTGACTTTTATTATTTAATGGAACTATTACAAAAATAAATATATTTTCATCTGAGTAATCAAGTTTAGTTTCTGAAAATAAAGCAGTACATATTTAAAAAATTTAATCAAATAACTAATAAATCTAAGCACAGCAATTTGGCAAATTTAAAAACAGTCTACACAAAATAGGCATCTGCAGCATTCAGATATAGGCAACTATATAGGTTTTTGAGTAAATCAAATTCTGTTGACAGCAGCAAATATATGTATATATTTTAACTATAACATTATATTTCTCCATAGTTACTCTAAGAAATGAAAAGGAGTAAATATACATTTATTTATTTCATTGTGTTATCTTCACCAAATGCTATTGGTGAAATTGAAAACTGAATGTCAAAATACTATGTGGAAAGTGTACATCCCAAAGGAATTACACTCTGCCTACTCATCAAAGCACACTGATGGTATTCCTTTCAAAATTGATCCCCATGTAAAAGTAAAACAGATTCTGCTGAGCATAAGGGTTCAAAAGAAGACTTAATGTTGTATTTCTACATTTTCTGAACTTTTTAGTTCAGAATTCATGTCTTCAATTTTATATCCTCAATTAAATATTTATATATATTGTAATGTTATTTTAAAGAGATTTTCTGATTTGCAATATGATTTTAAATGTTAACTTTATTTCTATTAAAATAGATATGAAAATTGGAATTCAATATTTTCAGATAATCAAAATTAAGTATTTAATTGGTCAATTACAATTTTCTGTTTGATTACTGGGTCATGAAAATGTTTAGAACTCCATTTTATTGTCTTGATGGAAACATTTTTCTCAGCCTTCAAAACTCAAATATGAGATTTCCTAATAATAGGTAAAGGTAACTACTTTTTTTTTTTTTCCACTTTTTTTACTTTTTTTTTTCTTTTTTTTTTAACTTTTTTTAACTTTTTTTTTTTTTCCCCAGGGAGTATTAGGTTGGATTTGTTGGGCACCTAGCATTCAAATGGCAATTTAATCTTAAACAATCTATTGCACAAATTTTTGAAAAATAATCTCTTTCTCTTCATCAACATTCCCTTTCCCACAACACATTTTAAAATTTGACAATTTTTTTCCTATGGGCAGGTTAACAACAAAGGCTTTTCTCTGATTCCAGTCTGGAAACCTTGTCAGAGTTTCATAGTAGAATAATGATTACTGATTTCTAAGACCTATAATTAAATGTGTTCTCTGGAGTCAATTTGTTCAGCTGTGACTGATTCATTTAAACGAGAAGAATCAGGACCCTTTTATCATTTTATGTTACAAAACATTGAATTGCACTGTGCCTTGGTTTCCAATCACCTCTGTAAGTACCATCTGTGCTCCTTATTTATGTTCACCTGCTTTCTAATTAACACCTTGCAAAACTGCACACCTGCAGCAGCTCTATTCTCACCTCACTGCACATTACCCATTAAGTCTCCTCAGCACAGCCTACACAAGAATAATTTTGTCACTACATCATTTTACCTCATCCTCTTCAAGGGAATACAGGCAAAAATCAACTGTTTATGTTATGTTTGGGGAGAAATAGCTATTCCCTTTCTTTCATATCTTTACACATTTCACATAAAGTAAAAATCTAGCACATCCAATGTCTGCATTGCATTGGCACTGTTGAGACCAAGGTGAGGAGTTGAAAACAGAAACAGAAAACCAGAGTTTTCCCTTTGATGTGGAGACTGGATCTCATTAATAAGTATGCCAATCCACAGCCAAATGTTTTCAAATGCGCTCACCAGTGAAGCATATACTTCTTCAATAGGTACATTTCTTGCAAAGTTAGACTATCCCATTTTTTTTTTGTTAGGAGTCTGTTGCACTGGTTGCACTTGATAGGGGTTGTTTCGTTTTTCTGTGTTGCATCACGTTCTGTGTAACTCGTGTATATGCAAACACAAACCACACCACACAAACCCAGTTGCTCATGAATAACTTAATTGTGAAGTTATTCAGCAAATCCTGGATACCGCAGGGACAAAAAGCACCACTTCATGGGACCCTGACTCTTGGTCAAATTTTAGAATGTAGCAAGAAATGTTTCCTTATGCACTCTCATACAGTAGAAGAATGATAATCCTCTGAGCCTCTTCTGTATGATCAATGCACTCTGACATAGCCTGTATTTTCCTCAGATTCTCAAACTGGTGTGCATGTGTACATTTGGAGTATATGTATACAAATAACGATATACAAGGAGTGATGATCTGGCCTAATAGTATTTAAATCATCATTGTACAATGGTGATTATTAATGATAAATTCCATGTACAATAGTTTTTTTAATGTTACAGCAACTTTATTTTTCCTGTCCACCTATTTGGCTCAAGTCTTATTTAAGTCCAAAAAAGATAATATTCTGTAATTTTTTAACCCCCTAGTGCCTTTTGGCCTGTTTCTATGTGACCAATTTTGCCTCTTTGTAGCAGGTGGAATAGGATGCTAAATGCTACCCAAGCAGAATTATGAATCACTCTCATTTTGCGGTCGTGTTGCAGAGTTATAAATGTCTTTACCAGAGCCAGTAAGCACCGCTCAGGCAATCACACAGTCTCTTAAACTCTGAAAGGATTGCAGACTTCACAAAACATAGAATTACAAAACACATTAAAGGAAAATAATAGCTGGAAATAAACTCTAATCCGCATTAATAAAACTGGTATGTTTACAAAAACAAGGAGTAGATGTGCGGTTATGACACTTTTGACATGAGCCATGTCCTCTGCTTATCTGGGTCTGTCTCTGCCTCCAATGTGGTAGATCACTCTTCTGTCAGCCAAGGACTGGCCTGACAGCTCTGTGCTGGTGACTTTCACATGCCTACTTCTGGCATACTTTGTTGACTGCAGTGCTGAGATGATTTTGGAGGATGTACAGCTAAGGATTTTAATATATATACGGGTAAAAACCTGAATGAGGGAGCATTAAGAGCTCTTTTCAGCTCTAGTACAAAATAAATAATAATAAAAAAAAACTATATAGGCAGATAGATGCAACACTTTTACTGCTTTATAGAAGTGATTATTGTTAAACTGATCTACTGAACCTTTTGTTTTCTGTTATTTTCAAGAAAAGGCTATGCAAGTGATTGAAGAAAACAGTCTTAATACATTGACTTCAACAGCAAAACAGAATTAGGACTAAGAACACATGCAAACAATTGAAGAACAAAAACATTTCAAGGAAATATCAGACAGTATTTGAGAACAGAATTTTCAACAATGAAAAATACTTCATAAAATTCAAAAAATATATTCAAGGATGGAAATACGCTCTACAATATAAATGCCATATAATTATACAGAAAAAAAAAAAAACAACACACAGACATTTGCAATGTAGAGATGTTGTTTCATGTATGCAGCTCAACAATAACCAAATGCTGGCTTCACAGTCTACCTTTTTTTTAATAATGCTCTATAGATTAGTTTAAAAGTATTTCTGCCAATGTATAGTTAATGTAAAGCTCAAGTTGGTCTTACAACACAAAAATGGCTAAGAAAATAATTTTAAATATATATATATATATTAAAAAAAAATGAAAATAAATATAGACTGGAAACATCTCATGAATCTGGAATTTACTTGTTGGAAAACCATTTCTCTGCCACGCCTTTGGAAGGGAAAAACCCCATCCCTTTTCCTGTCCTTATCTCTGTTCCAACTTGCCCAGCATATTTAGTTCCAATGATTGCACTATGTAGCAGACACATTCATGCCCAATAAACCTAGCCAAATGTTGAGATTATATCTTTATTTAAATTATGAGATAAAAATAGTATCACTTGCCTATTTTGGGTTATTTCCTGCTACCCCATAGTATTAAGGACTAGATATCAATCTCTGTAATAATGATTCAGTGAAACAAGCCATAACTCTAAAATCCAGCTGAGAAAACACACATCATAAAGTCACAGAATCAGAATTGTTGAGGTTGGAAGGGACCTCTGGAGGTCGCCTGGTCCAACCTCCTGCTCAGGCTGGCGCACATAGACCAGGTTGACCAGAAACACGTCCAGACAGCTTTTGAAGATCTTCAAACTCAACAGCCTCTCTGGGCAACCTGTTCCAGTGTTTCATCACCCACACAGTAAAGACACGTTTCCTGATGTTCAGACAGAACCTCCTGTGTTCCAGTTTGTGCCCATTGCCTCTTGTCCTGTCACTGGGCACCGCTGAAAAGAGCCTGGCTCCATTCCCTTGCACCTTCCCTTCAGGTGCAAACGTGGATACATGGATACATGCGTACATGCATACATGGCTAAGATGCCTCAAAAGTCCCAATTCAAATTCATACATCATAAAATTAGCTCAAACCTGTTTCAGCTTTGGGTCAAAGTCTGGATGGTTGTAATAGGCAGCAGACGATTACTGCAATATCTACTCATCAAGGTAAGTCTTGATACGGTTAAACATGCGGTTTTTATTTTTTATTTATTATTTACTATTTATTATTTATTATTTATTATTTATTATTTATTATTTATTTATTTATTTATTTATTTTAATTACAAGCCATCCTGAGAGTCTCGTGCTTGCTTTCTGAGTTTAGTCAGTAGAAAAGCTGGCTACTGGTCTAGACATGGGCCTGTCCTTGTGTGTGTTCTTACACTCCAGAGGGGGAACAAAGTAGCTTGACTATGTTTTAACCCACCCATGTAGTTAAGACTTCAAACTAGACACCTAATTAGTGGGAGGGAAGGAAGGAAGGAAGGAAGGAAGGAAGGAAGGAAGGAAGGAAGGAAGGAAGGAAGGAAGGAAGGAAGGAAGGAAGGAAGGAAGGAAGGAAGGAAGGAAGGAGGGAGGGAGGGAGGGAGGGAGGGAGGGAGGGAGGGAGGGAGGGAGGAAGGAAGGAAGGAAGGAAGGAAGGAAGGAAGGAAAAGAAAGAAAAGAAAAATAGACATTTCAGCACTCTAGAAAGGAAACTGCCTGAAGCTGCCTAGTAGGACACATTAAACCTTTTTGGGGATTCAAACCAGAATCATCACTTGGCCATCACCTCCAAATTAGCAGAGGTCCTGATTTGTAAAACAGAAGAAGGAAGATGTCATTTTGCCATGCATGTCACCATCCAGCTTTTATAATGCCCCAGTATTTAACATATTCAGTTGAGGTATGAGATTCTAGTCTTTTCTCAACAACACCTTCTTGTGGTAAAGTGTCTTGCTACCTTAGGATAGGATAGACTAGGAGGAACACACTTCACCTCTGCACTGTAGCCAGACCATTGTATAGCTGAGAGATAAATATAGAAACTATTCTACACAAATATATATCTTTCTTCTCAATTATTCAGTTATTATTCATAATAAAAATATATCAAGTTTTAAGTACATTAATCATGTTTAAATAACATTAAATCTACTAGTCGATCTGCCTCTGTTCTTTTGCCTCTAAATGCATTCTGAAATGTAGCACTACGCAGTCAGAGGAAAATTGCTTACCGTATGTCAACTAAATGAGTCCTATAAAAGATATAATTCAGAAAAAATATCTCTTACACACAAATACTGAAATGAATGTGCTTATTTTGCAGTACCAATGCAATTAAGTCCTGTCATTTTTGTATACAGCCTTGGGAATCACAGCATTAGTTAACATTAATCAGAAAAAAAGATAGAATAAATTCTAATCTGTATAAATTAAAATAATCTTTTCTCACCATTTCCAAAATAAAACTGTGGGAACACAAGTCATTTATAAGGCTTATATGCTTAGATATCCAAAGAATTTAGCATTTTTACTAGACATAGACTAATTAAACATAACGCCCCAGTGCTAGGCAAAGATCTATATTCTGAAAAATCATTCATGCCAGGGATATAAAATATTTTAGTATCACTACTGGGAGACCAACTCTTAATAAGCCATTTCTCCAAAGAATGCCGTTATTTATGAAATATGCATCAGATTCTGAAATATTTTTTTAATATTATTTTTCCCCATCATTCCAGTTGGTGTTGGAGGGATAGGAATTAGATCTTGCCAATTCTTGGAATTGACTGTGAAAACTTCAATGGAAGCAGTCACTATTCAATCTGCACAATATTTTGTAAGTTTATAAGTTGTGAATGGACTTCATGGACCTTTTTGCTTGAATTCTTACACCTTCAGAATTAAGAGTGTTGGAATATCAGTGCAATTTTAAATTTTTCAATCATCTCACCTGATTACCCAGGTATTCACACAAATAATAGAATTTTTCTGTCAAATACCCAGCAAACAGCTCTGCAGTACAGTAACACTTCTATCTATTAAGCAAGCTCATAACGTGAAGCTTCTTCCAAGTTTTCTCTGATATCTCTGAACAATTTGTGAAATAAAATATGTACAGAAACGGTGTTCTGTATAAAAATTGATAATTCTGATCTCTGAATGATCGCTTTCATATAATAGAGTATGCCCTACATGAGCTATGAATGACAAAAAAATTTAACAGACACTCTCCCTCATTGCCGCAAAGAAATGTCAATATGATTCCAGTTGGTCTCAAAGTATGGTAATATATCCAGACTTCTTTTAAAGAGAAATATGGTTATGGCTTTAATAACTTTTAAACCGGTGTTTTATAGTTTCCCCACGGAAAGTGTTGTAGAGTTTGCTTGATATTAGTTCTGCAGAGTCATGAACAGAGAAGGAAAAATCAACCTGTGAAAAAACAGGGATTATGAATATATTCCTATGAACTTTCTGCTGGTTGGTAGCCAAGCTGACCGTTACTGTTAGCAGAATATGGGAATAGTTCTCACTTGTCAACTACTCAAAATGGTGTATTTGCACTCTCTCTGTATAAATCTAGTTTTAAAACTGATAACTTGGCCAAAGTACAAGGAAATTTACTTCCATTAACTCAGAGTTTCACAAAGAAAAATAACTTACAAATGTCTACAACTAATGCTAAAATCTGCAAGATCATCTCCTAGCCTCCTAAAGGACTGTTGATGGGCAAATAAGTTATCCAAATATGAGAGATTCTTCTGTTTTACAATTTATCAGGCTGTCCCTTTAATTTCTCATGTTCTGCCATTGACAAAGTCTTAAGTTATTTGGATAAGAGGAACAGGAAAAAATTATCTTCCTTAAAGTATTTCCTCATCTATGGAACTGTTGTATGTAGCTGCTTATTCAAGAAAAGCACATTTTATCTCTCCCTGCTTAAATTCATGTTATTAGTAGTTGTCTGATCATCTAAATATATGATTGCATAATGCACACACTTACTCGAAGTTTTATAGCTTTGTACTTAAGGAAAATCAAATACACCTTCATTGGTAGTAGCAAACCAGTGTAGATTAATTTTCCGTACAAACCAGCCTGTTGAAGAGTTGTAAGTAAGCTGCATTGTCTTTGCACAAAAGTGCAAAGTATTTGCATATTTCAAATCTGTGAAGCTTCATTGATGATCAAAGAAAAATAATCACTGCTGCGCATATTTTGTGTCAGACAGCGGTATGGATATACATTTCTACTGCTGAAATCTTCATTTTTTATGTTCCCAATTATTAAAGCACACAGAATGTAAAGTATATGAATTCATATCCAGTAGATTAAAATAAAGGTACTCTAATTGTGATTTTTATTTCCACATAGAGGCTTGTTTGTGGGCTTTTTAGCTGCTTAAATACAGTTCTAACCACAAATATTTATGTGTGTAAAAGCTATTTTAAAGCAACTCTTACGGAAATGAATTTGCATATTAGCACAAGAACAGCTAAACAGATTTAGAAGGGGTTGCTTTTAGGAGTAGGTTAGTTGAAAACTATTTTGAAGTATGAAGACCACCATTTTGTTTGCATTAAAAACAAATAAGAAACACAGAAGGTTCCACTGAAGCATTGCAGAGGCTAAAATGAGATTTTTGACTCCAAAGCAAACAAATAAACAAATAGAAAACACAAACAGTTATTTGCATGTGTTCACAAGTGCCTCACAGCTGCATATATTCCTATGGGAGCATCTTAGACTTAAGTGGAATAATTAATCAATGTTTCATTTAGGTGTTTGTTTAGACTTTATGCTTTAAAACCCACTGTTTATTTATTTCCTTGTGCACTGTGCATTAGAACAAAACCCAATAAAATGGATTATAAAGTAAGCATGTATACTTCTATTGATGTTAAATATATTTCGTAGCCACTATTAAATCCATTAAGATTTAGTAAATATGTCTCAGTATGGGATAGTTTAAGAAACCTGTGCAATAGGATGCAGTTTCATATTAAATTCTTGAAAATTAACACAAGAAATATAGAGCCAGCAGACCAGAATGCAGAATTTTTCAGAATATGAATAAAAATCCAAAGTTTTTGTTTGTTTGTTTTTGAATTAAAAAAATAGGTTCAATGTGCAAAAAAAAAAACCATTTCATTAAAATGTTAGACATGTTTATGCCTACTGGACATGGATTAGAGGTGCTCTTTTGTTATGGTTAAGTAGATAAAATCCTATTGATTGAGGATTAAAAAAAAATGTCATGCATATAAGGCACAAATCATGGGTCTGTAGTAATATGCATTGCTGTGAAATATTGTAGCAGCTGTGAGGAGTCATGATGTTTATTGTGCCAATGAATTGAAAAGCAGAACCTATTTCAAAACACAGAAGACTGGAAAATAAAACAGGCTCTGGCATGTACTATGCATCATATGGTATACTTGGATTGGTCAAAGATTTTTGCCATTTCTTCATAGAGATTTCACTGAATGAACATTTCTGAAGTAGTAAAATGAAGAAACAGCAGTCAAGTAGAGGTGGGTTCACAAGTAAGAATATTCAATACAACATTAATTTCCTACAAAATAGTTAAAATATGTGTATGCCATTTCATTGCAGCAGGAAAGGTGCTGCCTTTTTACTATGCCTTTTCTTCTGAAAAGTTCTGTCAAACTAAGATGGAAAGGCGTAGTTCTACTTTGCCAATGACAACTTATTTAACACAGGGATCACAAGGCACCCCTGGGCCTCCCTTGCAAGGGCCAAGTTTGTAATTTCTCTCCATATTCGTGCAAATCAAACTCATTAAACTGATTTTGAATGTTGTTGCCAGAAGTCCAACAACCTGTCCCAATGGTAAGGGACAGGTAGTCAGACTGTTAGGCTCATTTTCTTTACACATGAGTCCGTGACTCACTCCATAACAGCTCCAAACACAATCTAATTTTGTTTTGCTTTGTTTTGTTTTTGTCTTTTAATGTTAGACAACAAGTGAGAATATCTCAATCTAGTAGGAACGTTGAACTGAAAATTGTTAACAAATTTTGCTGTGTTTCATGATAAAGAGGAACAGTATGGATTCTTTGTCTTAAATACTTTCAGAGGAATCTTAAGCAAGAGCAGGAGTATTATGGCATCAAATTGTCATTTTTTCACTAGCACTTGAATACCCAATTGGGCTTAATTGCCCTCTGGTGAATGCAACAGTATATACCATTTTAGCCTAAATTTAAAACATCATGAACATTTACCCCAAAATATTAGATTAAGACCATCTTTTTAAGGCAAGTAATGCAATGCCATTTATGCTTGTCCGTGGAGGACAGGATGAGACATCGAGACTCGTAATGAAAGACAATAAGCGCAACTACTTTCATTCACCTGTTAGACAGAACCGATTTCTTCCCCTCTGCCGGTGTTGGTGAGGCTGTACTTGGAGTAATTGTGTCCTGTGTGTACTGTGTCCATTTCTGGGCTCCCCAATACTACAGACATGCACATACTGGAGGGAGTCAAACAAAGGGACATGAAGAGGATGAAGGGACTGGAGCAATTCTCCTATAAGGAAAGTCTGAGAGAGCTGGGAGTGTTCAACCTGGAGAAGAGGAAGCTTGGGGAGATCTTATAAATGTGTCTAAATACCTGAAACGAGGGTGCAGGGAGGATAGAGCCAGTCTCTTTTCGGTGGTGCTCAGTGACAAGATGCAGTGGGCACAAACTGAAACACAGGAGGTTCCCTCCTAACACCAGGAAGCACTTCTGTGTTTTGCGGGTGATGGAGAACTGGCACCGGCTGCCCGGAAAGGCGGGTCTTCTTCCTTGGAGGTGCTCAAAAATTATCTGGACATGGTCCTGGGTAATCTGCTCTAGGTGTCCCTGTGCTTGAGCAAGGGGGTTGGACCAGACGGTCTCTGGAGATTCCCTCCAATCTCAACCATTCTGTGATTTGGCGATTCAGATATTAAATTTATCTTTGAAGTTTGATCATAAGACTTCTGATTTTGCCAAGAATATTTAAGTACACGCATATACACATACAGAAGCATATACTAAAAGAGACCTTTGGAGATCCCAGATAACAGCAAACGTCCAATCCAGATGAGGTTGCTCTGGCTTCATCAAGCCCAGATTAGAATAGCTACGCAAATGGACACTCCGCAGTCTAGGGAGCCTGGTCCAGTCTCATACTCTTGTCCACTCTCAATCCAGGTTCATTTGTTTATTATGCATCTGTTACTGAACTATAACACCCTCATGGCAAACAAACCTGGTCACACTTGCTGTTGCTATGCACTTTATTCTTTGTGTATTTACATACAGAGTACCTAACTCCCTGTGATATACAACTGAAGAAACTAAAAGATATTATGAAGGAAAATCATTCCTACTGCAATTAAGAGTGGAAGGACTCGGATGCATGTGGCTGAACTGATGTTTTCCCAGAGGTATTGACACATGAGTGAAAACTCATAATCAGCTCTTTTTATAAGCACTAGATAATATCACATTCATTGCAAGATTGGTCTCCAGTCTCACAAGGGCACCTTGAAATCCATGTATCTCTGCGTCAAACAAGTCACTATAGTTTTACTAGCTGTAATCTTTAACAATAGTTCATGTATGCATACATGCAAAAACTCTTGAAGAATCTAACTCTGATTCACATTCATAGTTTAAATGGAGGTACTCTTTGATCAAATTATCCATCTATCTACTTGTGTGCATATTAAAACAGAGCTAATTAAGGCAGAAAAAAGAGCAGTTTTCCAAAAGGTAATTTGGAGGATAAAATATAGTCTTGATCCAGGACAGAGAAGAAAACATAATTTTCTTTGCACAGTCATTTTGGAGGGGTGGGTGGAAATTATCTATAGATTGCTAGTGCGTAGGTGTCTGGAGATAATGATGAAAGTTTATTTTTAAAACAACATGTTGTCAAAACAGGCATATGCAATTTCATCATAGATTGTTTAACTACAAACCCTTATGACATGCACTAACAAAATAACTATTACAGTGATATTATCCCCTTCTTAATTCAACAGAGTGGCAATAGTTTTAGCCTAAATCATTCTGAATAGCTTCCACTACAAAGTTAATCATGTTTATCATGTAACTCTGAATTATTTGTATTTGTATTATACTGTAACATAAATGTTTTCAAAATATTTTGGAAAGTTTTTCAAAATATTTTTGAAAGTATTTCAAAAGACAAACTTAATCCAATTCTATCTGCCAGAGCATCCACCCACAGAAACCTGAAAAATCACATTACTTCTTGAGTCAAATTTCTCTCATCTTTTCACCTAATTTTGTTCTCTGATTTATACGCCAGAGATATAAAAGTAGAAGTATTTATAGTCATTGCAATGTTGGATTGAAAATAAGTTTTCTACTCTTGTAAAACCAGTAAGTTAAGTGTTTTCATTTATATGCATACAGAGTAATGTAAATTATTCACATAAACACACTAGTTCTGAAGCTATTTTTACCATGGTTAGTGCAAGATCTAATTAAAGGCTTGGATGCCTTAAACAGCCTAACTGTCCTATTGTTGTTTTTTGTTGGTGGTGGTGGTGCTTTTTTTTTAACATGTGAACAAGGTAAGTGTAAAGAGCAAATGGCTCGTTTTGCTTTTTCTCTCAAGCAGCATCAGAATTACATGAGAAGAGAAAGAAAATTGAGAGTGTTATATTGAGAAATGGGCATGTTCATGCATGAAGTTCAAACAAAATAAGCTGGCAACACAGAACAAAGTTCACTGGGTAATTCCAAATACATTCTTTGGGTAATTTTTCAGAGGGCAGTGATCACAGAGCTAGCATAATAAAGGCTTTTTCAATAAGTAAACTGCTACAGGAATTTAAAATGCCCTTTTTCTCACACACTTCCCTTGAAGTACAGACATATCACCAAGACCCTACCAGCATACTGACTTTCTGTATGCCTGCTATGTTCTGTACACCTGCTACTCAGCTCCATATGTTGTACTGTCCTGTGCTTTTTTTCTTTTTTTTTTTTTTTAATGTCTCCTATGTAATTTTGCTCTTCTCCAATTTAAAACATGGAAAAGAGCTCTAAGTCTACAGGTGTGGCCTGGGAAGTAAAGGCAGCTGAAGCTGCCAGGATCTAGATATGTAATTTAGGTTAACCTACATGAGGACCACAGTTAAAACTATAGTAATGCAGAATGCTAAAAAGGAAGCTTGGAGATTATCTCAAAGGTAAAGCACCGCTGTAAACATCAGGGAATGGGGCTGATACCGTTCAGTCCCCCTGGAAATGTTACTGTTACTAAGGAATCCTAGAGCTAGGCTGCAGTGAGGTATATCAGAATATCCCTGATGCTAACAGACCTTGTTCTGTACTAAACTGGAAGGAATGATACAAGGAAATACAAATGTAATTAACAGTCACCCTTGTATCTTAATAGCATGACCACAAATTGATCTCTTCTGTGTCTTTGGCATGAGTTAGTCTATACCCATGTGGGTATTTTCTAGACAGTAATCTATATAACTTCATGAAGTAATTTTTTCCTCTAGCTTGTGAATATGTAAGTATGTTTTGCATAATTATTTACATGATTTAAATACACGGTTTCATGGCCCTGCCTGTCTTAAGACTTGTAATGATAATCAGACCAAACAAAGAAGTATCTGATGGTATGGCAGATCCACTGTATACCGACAAAGAAAGCTTAAAGCCAAAACACATACACAAGAGATGGAGAATAGTTCTACAAAGTAGTTTTAAGTAATTCTCCACTGAATAGCCATGAAAAAGCATTAGGCATAGAGATGGGTGAGCACAGCTGTGGATTTCTATGTGATCCTGTATCAAGAGCTGGTCTGTGGATAATCCATTTAAAAATGCTCTTTGGCCTGAGCTAGCATGTGCCAAGTTTCAGCATCAATCATGGCATTCTGCCTTGCCCAGATAGAAGCCAGTCAAAAACTAATGCGATTACATGGCCATGATAGCTTTTAACAGGAAAATGGTTTACAAACTTGCAATTGGATTTGATCTGATAATCCCTTGAAAGCAAAGGTGGCTTTTCATGTGCTGATGCTGAATGACTGTTTCTAGAAAAGGCAACAGGAGGCAAAAATACAAAATAAAATTGTTTCTCCATTATCTTTAAGTCTTCAGTGTGTTAAAGTGCTCATCACTTACTTCAGAGGTTATAGCTCAAATATTTCCCTGAGAAGAATGAAAGATTCATTGGGACGCAGTGGGCATACCTTGATCGGTATAATATATACTGTAAATGGCTGTATTCTTTGCAATCAACAATGCAGACCGTTGCAGCTCTATTAGAAAGCAGCAATAGTCCAATATGTCAACAAGGACCATTAAATTCCCTTTGTGCAGCTGTGATATAGTGAGCTTTGTATTATTTACAGCTGAAAATTGCTTATTAGCTGTATATGAAAATCTGAAATATCTTAGCACCACTATTCTATGTCAGTTTAGCAGAACTAAGTTCTATTTTAGTTTATTAGAACTCATTTTATCTAACTAACCAAAATTCATTACCTTAGACTACAGCATGAACAAGACAGAATGAAAATCACTCTACTGATGCTAATTGTTCCATTTAAGTCAAGTGGGGTTTGCACTTTAAACAGCAAATTGTTGCACTGATTTTCCTGTCATGTTTTTTTTGTTTGTTTTGTTTTGTTTTGCTTTGCTTTTCCAAAGTTTACTATGGAAAGACAAAAAGGACGTAGAGCACAAAGCCTAAAAGTTTTGCCTTCACAACACGTAGGCCTATCGCAGCAGCAAATTTTAACCATTTCAATCACCCAGCATGAGGCTTAAGCTCACCTCTAGACAGAGAAATCAGAATGCGCTGCAAACCCAGAATAAGAGGCAGCATAATGATCTCCTGAGTAGATGCATACAGAGGCTACATTTGCCTGCTTCCATTCATCTATCACAAGCAGCACTTTTAATGGAAAAACTAGGAACATTTCATGGTTCATCGTATTATGATTTAGTAGTTTACAATTACTTGATAATTTCAATTAATTCATATTTAATTTTTTAATCCTTCTGGAACTAAACACTTGTATTTTCCCCACAATCCCACCTAGGAGAAGCTAATTTGAGGAGTTGTCTGTAATCTGAGGAGCTCTAGGCAAGTATAAGCATTGTGAATCCAGAAGTCCTTATTTGACCTTAGGCTGCCCCTTGCTTGACTCCCAGTAAATCTAGGCTATGGCATAACATTGTGGCTTCTCTGCAACCTGATACTTAGAGCACACCCCTCATTTTAGCTTCCATTCCTGTCTAAGGTTGCATCTGCCTGCCAGTCTTCCATAACTGGAGAAAACAAGAGCTCGTTTTGTACAGTGACTTTTCATCTGTCAGATGTCTCTGCACTCTTCACTCTGCTATTGATATTAATACTTCTTTACACCATGAGTTTGGGAGTGGGTTTTTTTCTTTCCCCATTTTTATGTTTGCTTGTTTGTTTGTTGGTTGTTTTTTTTTTCCTCTCCAGACTGCTTATATGAGTCTCTCTCTTTTTTTTTTTTTAAGGCTTTTAGATATTACAAAAAAGTTTATTGTTGGCAAAAGACACAGAACTTCTTGCATTAAAAACTGAAGCATACATCATCCTTTCTGTTGAATAATTTATTAGTCCAAACCCCAAGAATACCTTAGAAAAATCTGAAATCATACCTCCCATGTACATACTACACCCACACCCACAAATGCTGAGCAGCTGAAATCTCTCCCTACTAACTAATTAGTATATCTGAGCCATTTGTTTTTGTGCCAAAGTAATCTATGGTCAAAGACTCAGCCAAAGGTATGCCAACTCTGAGTGTTTTTGTTGCTTTGCATCTGGAATTAAATGAATTTTCAAACCTCAGACTATGTTCAAAAAAAAAGCCTGTTAAAAATACCTCTTCATATGGCAGGGAAGCTAGCAGGTCTGTGTAAGCTCTATTCTTCACAGAAAATCACTGGATCTTGCCTCAGTATAATGTGAGAAATGTGGGCACAAACTAAACAGGGTGGGTAGTGTTTATGGGCAGGATTCTTCAGATTGAAACCTCAGAAAAGGTTTCAAAGGGCTGGTTCATATCCAAAGACTTGACTGTCAGTTTTGAACTGTGCCAAAACAAACCAGTGACCTAAAAATAAGACTGCACTGTGTCTACCATTTCTGCCTTGTTCTATTTCTTTCCCGAAATAAAGAACAATTGCACACAATCCGTTAGGAAACAGAAAGAACATGAGGAAGAAATTTTCTGTCATTTCCCATTGAACAAAGAGGTGAACCAATTGAGAAAGGGTAAGCAGACAACTGGTTTGTAGCCCACACCAGGCAAATGAAGAAATAAAGTCAAGTCTATGTATCTTTCTGGTTTCTATAGCTCTTTCATTTAAAAGAAAACAAAAAAAATAGGTCAACAGACTAGTGAGGCTGCCTGTTTCCTATTTCACCTTAATTATTTTTAATTTCTTAATTAATTTTGAGAATATTTACATTAGCTTTAATGTTAAGGAGACTACTTCTTTGTAATCAGATTAAATGATTCCAAGGTCTTTCATGTGCTTTCTAGTTCTCCTTTCAAGGGCTTTCATAACTGCTTCCTCCTATTTATATTTCTCCAACCACAAAGCCAGTGTCACTAAGAGAGACTTCTGCTTTTGCTTGTAAGAAATGTAAAATCTGTTATTTTTGGAAAGGTGTTTGGCAGCACTTGTGCTGACTAATTACTTTAATTTCTTTCATCTTGTTTTCTGTTCTCCATCTCTTTTATTTTGCATTAACCCCTTACTGAACATTCTCTGGGCAGCAATCTTGAGGAAGCATGTTGTCGACAGCAACAGGCAGAGACACTGGAGTATTTCAGTGTGACAGGCTGCAAAAGCATCCCTACTTTCTTGATAGGGTCACATTGAGAGATAAGCCGTGATGGGTCACATGTTTTCCTTTTGCACTCTTTGTTTCTGCCCAGTTGAGCAATGGCAGCAGGAGACATTTTTCTCCTAGCACTCATCAAGATGTAATAACAGGGTTCCTATTGTCAGAGAGGCAAGCCTTGCTTTTGTTGGCACTGATAAGGGATTTAATGTAAACATCGGCCTTGAAAGACAACATACTTGTAGCTAAGAGAATACAAAAATGTCTAATAATAACATATCTTCATTCTGAATTCTGACACGTGGTTCCGAGATTGGCAGTCTTGCCTGTTTTGAATCATAAGCCTAACACCGTACTTTAAGCTACAACAATCTCATAAAAGACATAGAGGTTAGAAAACAAGGTGTTTTTCTTTTCAAGAAGCTTGTTTGAGGCTAAAACTGACAACAGCCGGAGCTTTCTCACAAAGAAAAGGATGAGAAAATAAAGGTCAGGATCCTGGCCCTACCTGCTTCTGCCTTGGCCAGAAGAACCAGCCAGGCAAAGATATGGAAGCAGCTCACCTTGCACTCCTTCAAAGGGCTAGCAAGGATGACACTGACAGGTGGTATGCATCAAAACACAGTGCCTCCTGTTCTTTGGCATTAGCTATCAGACTTTATTGTACTTTGCTCCAGGCCTGCAGGTGCACAAAACACTTCAGGAGCTGCTAGTCCAAAACACCTCCCAGCCTAGTACATGCTGTCCCTACTCTACTTGCGGACAACAGATCTCAAGACAAGATTTGGCATGCTCGCAATATTTTTTATCTAGCTATTAAAAATTGTTTAATATTCTAAGTCTATCTATTAATTCTTTCCACAAACCAGATAACTTCAGGCATTGTTGGAGGCAAAAATACACTTTGGTATACTAGCCAGCTCTCTCCTAGTTTCAGAAAAGGGATGGAGTGAAAAAGAAACCACCTGGTATTTGGCCACTGCTATAGTTCTTAGCCAGTGGAGCAAAATTAGATCACACTGAAATGCAAAGTCATGAAGAAAAAGAAAAAAAAGAAAAAAAGAAAAAAAAAAAAACAAGACCTAAGGTTTCAAGCTTGTTCATCTAACACTATGGATTTAAAATCCTGCTCAGGCAGGTAACAAAGCTGGTCACCTGTTACTGAGGTCACAGGATCTCCACCAAGCCAAGCACAAGCATTTGATTTTGCTGATTTGTTTTTTCTCTGTCAGAGCAATGTCCAAACATAAAGTATTTCGGAACATTATATAGTTTACTTTTAAGTCTCTGGTGGCCTGAGAGTAATTAGCCATAAGATCCATAATTTCACCATGGTCAAGGAGACCTGTCACAATGACATTCATTTTTCTGTTGCCTACATAAAGCCAAGGGTAATGACTGCCAGATATATCCCATCCACTTTGCCTAAGTCTTATTGCCAGGGAATGCGAATACTATGACTATGAAGCTGGGCACTTTGCTGTATTATGTCAGATTCATTTTTAAACTGCCATACAGTTATCTTCCAGATTCACAATTTATATTTAAAATGTCTCTAGTCACAGTGCTTTAAAACATAAAATGAGTGTGTAATCAATCCAGTGGTGTCTCTCTGAGTTTACAGTCTGGAACACGGGTTCAAAATGGCATAAATTGCCTCGTACTTCCCGGCAGGATGTTATTGCTGAAGTCTGGTGACAATTCTCTTAACATCAATTATTTCACTACTGATTTTTGTGTTATATCACGCACACTGGACAGACCTACAGCTTCTGGTAAACGGTAGTGTGCTGAGGTTAAAGATATTCACATCTTTTCTCTGCACATTTAAAGTAATTCTGTACCAGGTCAGCAAAGTCAGGGAATGAATAACTACATTCCTTCTGAATCAAACTGCTCCCTTGATACTGAAAACCAAACATTCTCTTATGCTGTTTTAGGTGCCTGAGGACCCAATTATCCCTCATCTAATTGCCAGCTTTCAGGTTTCTTTTAGCATCTCAAATGTCTTGTATTGCTGAATTTAATATAAATGATATCTAACAAATATAATACTAGAAGACATACCTTTTTTTAACAGGGCTGTGCAAGAAAGTGGAAAACAACAAAGAAAGGACATCAAGTAACATAGATGCATAATTGCATGGTGCCTACCACACATTTCAAATCTAATGTGTGTCAGAAGTCACTGTGTATCTACTGTATCAAAATTGTCAGTGACACCCATAGGCAGCTACTGCTCCAAGGAGAGGTTACTGCTTGGTCTACTGAGATGCATCTAAACCATCTTCACCTCTCCAGAAAACTTTCCAGCTTTCTAACAGGAAGTGAATACTGTAGCATGTCATGAATGTGCCATGGTCACCTTCCTGGCTTCTGACAAATTTATGAGCAAGTTTTTGTCAAGAACAGTTGAATAGGTTACTCCATAATATGCTAGTGTACTTGTGGGAGAAACAAGACAGAAACATTTTTATTTACTAAAAACATATGCTGCCTTTTCCAGATCATTTGGTTAATACAGGTGAAAGAGTGGGAAAACAGAGGAAGCAAGCAATATAGAATAAACTGTATTCTACTCTACCTGCAGCATTTGGCACACAGACAACTCACTAAACAGTTTCTTAGTAGTGATAATCAACAAGTCAGTTTGTCTGTCTGTCTCCATTTCAGTCATGTTTTGCTATCACAATAGTTCCAGTCATCTTCTTTTTTCCTACATTGCAAATCTACCAGTGGGAGAATTATTCTGGCACTGTTTAATAATTCATTTCTGCAGTGTCCACAGGGTTTGCATGTAGCTATTTTTATAGCATGAGTGAAATTGCATTACATTCTGATTATTTTTGAACATTTTCTCTGTCACATCCTTTGAAACTTTAATTTTTTGTGGAAGATGAGTTGAACAAAGTAGTTCATGAACTAGATATAGGCTATACTAAATGAAGGACTAGCTCATGATGGGAGCAAATTTCGTAGAATCAGAATCATAGAATACTTTGAGCTTGAAGGGACCTTTAAAGATCATCCAGTTTCAACCCCATTTTTTGTTTGCAGTGAGTCTCAGGGGCATCATTACAAGAGGACAAGGAGACATTCAGGTGAAGGAGGAGGACAATATGCCTTTATATATTAAGAAACCACTTTTTTTTTTTCTAGACTCTATTTCTGATTCACTGTGCTTTCATAATAACTCCAAGTACGTGTCATTGTGTCATGACAGCTCTTCACTAACTTTTATAGGGAAGAAACATTCAGGAAAAAGGAAAAGGTAAATTTGTATCTTGCAAATTTTGAGGCCTCCATACTCTTCAGTCAGAGTCCTCCAAACTTGTCTTTTCCCCTTTTTCTCCTTCTTCATGAGACACCTTTATCTTACCAGGTGTCTTTCATCTCTCTTTATTCATTTATATTCTCACATTCTACTTGGTCTTACAAATATTCTATGGAAATTTATATTCAATTACTGCTACTTCTTCCTTCAGTTACCTATATTTTTTTAATGGGGGGGGGGGGGGGGAAGGGAGGAGGAGGAGGGAGAATCATGAGGGACTTTTTTCCCTAAACGTCCAAACAGATCGTTTCTCACACTCATGATGTTAGGGGGAGGGCAGGTCAAAAAACCTGCTTTGCATTGATGAGCTGTTTATAAGAATAAAATCTTGCCATTGTTTCTCTAGATGTAATCAAGATGCATATCTCAAATGTGACTTGTAAAAACTCTATGACCACATTGATTAAGCAGCAAGCTCTATATAAACCAGGCAGCAAGGTAAAATGGTTCTGCCAGACAAAGTATTAATAGCTTTATTGAAAAGCTTTACTGTAGGTTGGTTTAGAATAGAAAGAAAGTAAATAACTAAAAATATCAAAAGAGAAATATTAAAACCTTTTGCATTTGGAGAAAAGTATTCTTATGTCACAATATCAGGAGATTATGTACTGCAAAAGAAATATGAGATCCTGAATGAAAATAAATGTGTGTATTATAAAAATGGAATTGTCTAGGACCATCATACTATCAAGCAGGGATGAACATAAATAGGAATAGAAATAATCAAAAGTGGATTAAATGTGTTAGTATGAAACTGCCTAGAAGCAAGGGTGAGTATAATAGTGAAACTTGGATTAGAAAGCTTCTTTTTAAAAGCAAAGATTCATATTCAGGATAAAAACAAACAAACAAAACCATATTGCATAGATATACTACCCATATAAGTAGTATCCATAGAGATACTACTTTTCAGGGGCAGTTTTAGAGTGCTGAATCTAAGGTCAAGGCAAAGAACAGCCCAAACTAACAGAACTCAATGGACAAAATCAAAGTCCCAGGAATCAACTGGACCACCTATGCCATCTTGCTTCAGGCTCCCACTACATTATCATGGATATTATTACATGTTCATGTATTCTTTTGCTACATTCAGTGAATAATGGCAGAACATAGAGTAAATAGTGTTTATTTAATAGGAAGTGAGACATTCATTTTTGAAAGTCTCCAGCTGCAATGAAAAATAGTCTTAAGGTACTATGATTACAATCACCTTCATTATAAGAGCAGGTCCATGGGAACAGGTCCTGTATGTGATCATGCAAATAAAGGTAATACCTTTTATATCACAGGATGCAAACCTCTGTCGTGCATGTCTTCATTTTGAGTGCTTGGAAACTGCATTTCCTTAATGGGACCTTTTCTGTATGCATTTTCTGAAATGCAAACTGAAGTAAAACAAAATAAAACAAAACTTGTTGTATCTTGTCAATAATCCATATAGATTGTCAGTATAATGGGGAACTACAACAGAGGGTTGTGACACTAAAGGAGTGTCTGCTTGAACTCTAACTGCTGAATAGGATCACATGACTGTGATCCCAGAGCATTTTGCAATCTCTGCCTATTCTTTTCCATTTTCTCCAATTTGTTCCACACCAGGCTTTTCCTCATGAGTTAACTGGTTTTCCCTTTCCCATTCTTCATGACTGCACAATGATTATTTTCCCGCTGTAATCTTCTCACTTCCACAGTGTTGTACATCTTGTCTCAATGCTTCACTAATAACTAGATTTGTCCCTGGTGATCCCAGCCTCCAGGCTTGGGTTCCTTCCTTTCCCTGTCCTGGTTCTGATGAATTGTACATCACAGCCGCCTCCTTCACTTCCAGCTGATAGTCCAGGATTTAACACATCTGTATTTGAGACTCAGAGAGATTTTCATCTCTCATCTGACCTGTGGCTTCAAACTTTTAAGCTAGATTTCTGACTTTTCCCATTTCATTGATACAGATTAGAGAAAAAATGATCCTCTGGTTTGGACAAGAAGCCTAATTTAGAAGCCTATCTCTCTTCATGGATTAAAATCTCTAACAGATTTTAAAGCAAAATAGTTTTGTAATTTTCAGGCATAATTTTAGGTGGTATGTGCATCATCTATACTGCCTGGACAGTCACAGCAATGATGCAAGCCACCTTATTTCTAGGGAGAAAAAATAATGAGATTTTTTTTTCATGATGAAATATAAGAAATCTACCCATTGTTTGTATACTATAGTTCTTTAAAAGATAGAATAACAGGATTGGGATTCAAAAGGGACAGGAAAAGATGACAGAAATTTAGTGTGGTGGGCCAACTCTATTTCCCTGAGCAAATAGTCAAAAAGAAGAAATATTCTGAATATTGATATCATGTCTGAACAACCCCTATATGTACAGATCGAGTTGCAATTCAGGGCTATGTGTCCTCTTATTCCTTTTGTACCCTGGTACTAATGAGTGTGTTGCTTTTGAAGAGACTCAGTTATGTTACCTTAAAGATGAATATCCCTAAATTTTGCTTCTACATAAAAGAAGCTAATGGGAAAGCTATGCTAGACAGTTATCTTAGTGTGATCATTCACAACATCTTACAGTATAAGAGCACGTAAGTGTATCTCTACTTGCAATAAAGGCTGCCACTGTGTAGTGTATACCTATCATTTTTCTATCTATTCAGAGCAAGTCAATTTGTATGGTGTTACATATTGCAGTTTTATTTTCCATTAGTAATGCAATGTTTACTGTTATCTTATGTATTTTTTGTCATAAGAACTGTTGTAATTAAAAATGTATTTGGGTGACACTTATTTTTTCTATTTCTAAAACATCTCCCAGTTAGACAACATTGCTGCATACTCAATCTCATAACTGATAAAAAACTGCTAATAGAAAATTCATGGATAGCAGCTCTGATCCCCTCTAAAAGCAGATGAATTAAAACATTATTAAATGGGCTATTAAAACAGGCTATTAAAACATTGTTTTAATTAGAACAATGGTTATGTTTTGGTGGCTTCCATTATACAAGGCTAGCCCTATAGATTCTCTATAATTCATGACTCACATTGACTTTATAGGGAGATGCAAGTAAATCTTCTCACACTTAAAAAAATTAAGGTAAGGAAAGCTCTAGTGCTCATTTTTTCCAAGCATTTTCGAGAAAGTCAATCCCTCTTCAATATTTAAGGTGGGTGGGGTTTTTAGTTTAGAACATTATCTGATAACCAAAGCTATAGTTTCTTTTGGATTTATTCGTTTATGTTAATTTCTGCATTTATTCACAATGATTGAAATAAGATTGATAATGTATCACACACCAGCTTATTAGAATCAGTCAATTATAATGAGAACTTATAATCTGAATGTGAAAGAAGACACTCAAGTGGAAATTATTTTAAATTGTTAGCATCAATCTGAATCCCTATAATTGCTTATAATGATAAAAATTTTCAAATACCATGATGTAGCTGAGCTATGCAATTTCATACTATACACTCAGAGTATTTTCTATTTAATTATGTAGTTTCTGGAGATCATTCATTAAATCTTGTGGTCGAGTGATCCAGCATAAAAGCTGGTCAGAGGTAAGAAGGCATACAGCTCAGTCGTATATTCCACCATTACATCTACCATGTATTGAACAAAATTCTTTGCTTCCTAGTCCCCATTACCCCAGCAGTAGTTTTATATCACTTTGTAGCTCCACTCCTAGCCACATCCAACTCATTCAGGGGGTAAAATGCTGGAAGTGTTCAGGCAGTAAGTCAAAGGTTCTACTGTCATTAATTTAAAAGTATGCTCGAAATGTCAGACCAGCATAAGAACAAAAAGTTACCTAGCCTATCTCTTGCTACTAAGACAGGCTAGACCATCCTTAACAGACGCTCACCTAGCCTTTCTTTCAAAGTCTCCAATAATTAAAAAAAAAAAAAAAAAAAAAAAAAAAAAAACAGGCAGCTTGTTTCAGTTATTAGTTATCCATGTATTTAGAATTAGTTATCCATGTATTTAGAAAATTATCTCTTTCAATTTAACTTACAGCCATTTTGTTGCAAATTCATCCAATTTTGTCCTCAAGTGGACATGGAAAATAATTGAATACCACTACGTACAACCTTTGGATACTGTGTCCATTAACGTTTATAAATGTGTCTATTAACAGTGTAGAAAAACGCCTAAGTTAACTCAGTTCTTTTAAACTTTACTCAGAAATCATAGTCTAAATCTTTTAGCATTTTAGCTCTTCTCTAAACTCATTCTAACTTGCCTACGTCTTTCATAGAGAGCAATTCCTAAAATTAGACACACCACTTTAGCTGAAGCCTCACTAGACATGGAAACCACAGAATAATTTCTATCTGTGTTATGTATAACACAGCTGCTAATACACCCCAGAAACAAATTTGCATTTTTTAACCACATCACACTGATGGTTTACATTTATTATATTGCTTTATGCTATATCCTGAAAATACTTTTCTGTAAGTCTTCTTAAACTAAGGAGTGATTCCTAATTTTGTATTTTTTCAATATTTTTGATCCCCAAATGCATTTATCTTTATTGGATTCAGCTAATTTCTCCAATTTGTTTTATTTGTTAAATTCTCAATTTTGTTTGTTTGTTTGTATTAGGATATTTTGCTGTTGAAGCTCTAATTTAATTTCTTTGAGTTATAGCTTTCTACCCTACTAGTTATCCTTCTTTCATTCTGTCTTCCCAGGAAAACCTACTTACTAGCTCTTTCAATGTGCTGATTCTCCTTTTTTGAAATATACATCTGACAGTCTTTTCTTCCTCTTCCATCCATGCATCCTCTTCCTAGAATCCCAGATACATCATGATTGCTTGCATGAACATGTCTTCTGGTTTTGGATTTTCAAGCGGTATTGTCTAGCTAGTTAGAATCACACCTAAACAAGCTAGAACTAATCATTTATTCAAATAAAAATATTGTGTCTGTCTGACAAGTCTCTATTCCTTGTATGAAAAGCAAAGTTAGTCTTACAGCAATACAAACTTAATTAAAACCACCTATTGCAACCCTGCTGTTTGTATGCATTGCGTAGCTACACAAAAATAGCCTCATCCACCTACTCGTTCTGTTTGGCAGTTTATAGTAAATCCCTAGCATTACATTAACCTTGTTCTTTTCCCCTTTCATCTTCACCCAAGTATCCAAGTACAGTGCCTCCTTCTGAACTTCAGAGCAGGTATGTATACATTCTTGATCCACAGAGCAACTGTTCCCTGTATTTTTCATTCAGCATGGGCAGAGTTTTACCCTATATTTAAACTAGACATGAGCATTGCAACTATTTCACATAAATGTTGACTTATATCCTTAAGCCTCAAAACTAGCTTGGGTACTTTTCCAAGAAAACAAAGGATGACCTATTGTAGTGACCTGCATGTGTAACAGCCCAAGAACAATGTAGATTCAAAGCGCATGCTGTAAGGAGAAATTGGCTGAGTAGGTAGCAAAATGTATTAACATAAAAAGGCAGAATTTTATTAACACAACAAAATATCACAAAACATAGCCAAGCAAGTAAACAAGAAAAATCTGTAACAGCCCTATAATTATCACGTACATTAAGATTAATAATAGCAGAAATACTCATCCCATGCTCTTCTAATCAACAAATAGTAGATTACAGGGTAATTAGTAGGGAATTTATATATGATTATTATGTTCTAGATTACACAGTGACTAATTATAGTAGCAATCTGAAGGCATGTTAATAACCATGGAATCATCTGACAAAAAGAACATAAATTAAAGGTGTAGCATGTTTCTGAATTGTATACATGATCAAACATGTATATAAATACATCAAAATGATTTTCATTATTTTATCCATTTCTCCAAAATAATGAAAAGTAATGCATCTAAGTAATATTTCTGAAAATCCTCAAGGGTGATTATCATCACAGAAGTATAAGATATTACTAGTGATTTATTGAATGACCATAAAAAGATCTGCATAAGCTTCCACTTTATTTGTTTTTTGGGGAAAAAAAAAAAAAAAAGGAAAGAAAGAAAAAAATAACAAAATAACAAAAAATAAGAAAAAAGACAATTCAGAAAGAATTTAAAAGACTAAGCATGGAAACATGGAGTTTTTGTGACTGTTAACCAATTCCAGTGTGCAATGTATAGGACAATCTCCATCCTTTAAAATGAGAGAACGTCCTTAAGAACTTAAAAACAATGTGCTATCTTCCTGAAAATATAAAAACAAAATTTATGATATTTTCTAATTAAATCATATATAAAACTGTGTTCCTATGTCCACAGAAGTTCAGCAATAGTATGATTGTCTGAAGTTGTAGGGTATGCAGCAATTGTCTCAGATAAAACTTTCAGATACTGAGCATTAATGAAACTTAGCCCTTAATTTAGGAGCCAAATGTGAACTTAGAGTCTTCAATTTAGAAAGCCTTAAAAACAGTCTTGAGAAGGAAAAAAAAAAAAAAAAAAAAACCATAAAGCACTACGTGATCACTAGTATGATTATATTTTTTTAAATGACAGTTTATTTCCTGGGGGGAAAAATAATAATAATTAAAAAAAGGCAGAAGAGTAGGTAATTCCTAGGCAATAGAAAAGATTTGTACAGTCCACTGCTATACCGCTCCTTCATTTATCAATGGCTGCTTTCTACTACTGTCCAAAACAAAAACAATTATCTTTAAAATTGATACAGACTGTGGAATGGGCATGAAAAGAAGGCATGAGAGGTAATGGAACAGAGCATATACCTAGCAAAATTTAAATAGAAGAATGGAAAAGTTAAACACAGTTTCCCATAGGATCCTACTGGACAAAATGTCCAGCATACAGACAGACAAAAACATCATACGATGGGTGAGCAATTGGCTGACGGGTAGGACTCAAAGGGTTGTAGTAAATGGGTCTGCATCAGGCTGGCAGCCAGTCACCAGGGGGGTCTCCCAGGGCTCCATTTTAGGGCCAGTTCTTTTCAATGTTTTTATAAACGACTTGGATGTAGGACTAGAAGGTGTTTTGAATAAATTTGCTGATGGTACTAAATTGGGAGGAGTCATTGACTCTGCTGAGGATGGAAAGACCTTGCAGAGAGATCTGGACAGATTGGAGAGCTGGGCAATCACCAACTGCATGAAGTTTAACAAAAGCAAGTGCCGGGTCCTGCATCTGGGACAGGGCTATACGTACAGACTGGGGGCAAGAGGCTGGAGAGCAGCCCTGCAGAGAGGGATCTGGGAGCTGTTGTTGATAGCAAGCTGAACATGAGCCAGCAGTATGCCCTGGCAGCCAGGAGGGCCGACTGTATCCTGGGGTGCATCAAGCACGGCATTGCTAGTCGGTCGAGGGAAGGGATTGTCCCGCTCTACTCTGCGCTGGTGCGGCCTCACCTCGAGTACTGTGTGCAGTTCTGGGCACCACAGTACAAGAAGGACTTGAAATTGTTGGAGAGTGTCCAGAGAAGGGCTACGAAGATGGTGAAGGGCCTAGAGGGGAAGACGTACGAGGAGTGACTGAGGTCACTTGGTTTGTTCAGCCTGGAAAAGAGGAGGCTGAGGGGAGACCTCATCACAGTCTACAGCTTCCTCACGAGGGCGAGTGGAGGGGCAGGCGCTGGTCTATTCTCTTTAGTGACCAGCAATAGGACCTGAGGGAATGGTGTCAAGATGCAGCAGGTGAGGTTCAGGCTAGATAGGTATCAGGAAGAGGTTCTTCGCTGAGAGGGTTGTCACGCACTGGAACAGGCTCCCCAGGGATGTAGTTATGGCACCAAGCCTGTCGGAGTTTAAGAAGTGTTTGGACTGTGCTTTTAGTAATATGGATTTAATTTTGGGATAGACCTGTGTGGTGCCAGGAGTTGGACTCGATGATTCTGGTGGGTCCCTTCCAACTCGGGATATTCTGTGATTCTATGTTTCTATGAAATGCTAGCAGAAAGAATAAACTATGAGAGAAAGAGAAATAATACAGGAGTGTGGACCATACTCTTGTAGCTACCTAAATGAGCTTAACTTCTAAATTCTAGTTAAAAATGCTTCACCAACAGGATCAAAAGATTTGTTCTCAGGTGAACAATTTGACAGAGCTTGCTTCATTCTCATATTAATAAGGACCTGGGAATGTGCTAAGAAGCATTAAACTATCTGTTTAGCCATATGGACGATGCTTCAGAAGGTCTTTCTTACACAAAGGCTGAATTCCATGAGCAATTCTCATTAACTGTGAAGAGCATTTAGAGAATCAGGACATGTATGATTTGATATGTGAATCTTCCATTGTTTGAGGCAGCAATTATTTCTGAAACCACAGAACTGAATGCGTTTTTTTTTGTTTTTTGGTTTTTTTTGAGAGCCAGCTTGGGAGGAGATCTGGCACGTATAGTTCTTCCCCCCGCAGCACAAAAGACTGTCTTGGTTGCCCCTCTGGAACCATCCAGCCTCCTTAAGCCAGTACAGAAATGTCGTAGGCCTAGAATTCAAAGAGAAGAAGAAATGGTTATTGAGTAGCCCATTTTCCAGAGCTAGTGATGTAGGGATCAAAACCCGAGGGTTGTTCTCAGAGTCATAAAGATTAGGGATCCTGAGGCTATTTCTTTTGATTTTGTGCTGGTATTTTACACCTTTTCTGTGGAGCTTTTCTCCAGGGCCTTTTGCCAGAGAAAGCTTAGCTGTGAAATGATTTCAGTATTTCTGTGAAGAGCACAGCAAGGCTAGAGGTGGAAACAGAAACCCTGGACTGCAAGACACAATTAAAACAGCAGACTCTATAATGACTAATATAGCTTATATGATTCTCAGTCAGCATGTTTTTCCTCTTCAGCTGAATTTTTATTTCTACTTAGTCCTCACTGTTATTTTCTTAAAAACGTTCCCACATTAAGGTTGCCACTGCAAGGCCCACCAGAGTTGATATATTCACCTGGTACAACCCAGAAGCAGCATTGCTGCATTAGCCATCTGTGCACCTGAGTTAAAAAGCCATGTGATCTGGGTACTTGCTTGAATTCACTGTCCCAAAATCCATAGTGAATATAACTACTGACTGTAATCTACCTTCCCCCCACCATGAAAACAAATTCTAAGTTTTTCCTTATTCATTTTTTTTTTAAAGTAAATCCAGCTGCTATATTTACCTTATTCCTTTTTATCAACAATTGCAGCAACAATTAATCAGCTAGTTAATCACTCACAGAGAAGTTTTGCCAGATTTTGAAAAAACAAACAAACAAACAAAAAACATACATATAATAATAAAGAAAGGTTCAGGTGATAAAATAAATATACGTGAAATGATGAAAAGGAAAGAAAAGAACAATGGCATAGAAAATCTGCTAAATATTTATGTTCTTGCAAAATAACTAAAAAAACTTGAATCACTAGGGATCAATACATTTTTAAAGACACATACTCAAGATTGAACTGCTGCTACCAAAGCTGAAATAAACTTAAAATAGCAGAAGGCAAGACAGTAGTGAGGCAGAATGAGCAAAATAGGCCAAAACCAGACACATTTTCTACAGAAATGAAAACTAGATAGGCCATAGGGTAAGTAAGTTTGTAGGCAACCAAAATACAAATAGTTGGAGAGAGATCCAAAGAAGACTGTTTGTATTCTAGAAGTATGAAGCCGATGAAATATAGGGAGAAATACTAAGAAGTAAAAATGTCCTAGGAAGAACAAAACCTAACACAGGCAAGTTCATATGTATTTTATAGCAGTGCAGGGTCTAGTCTTCAAATTAACAACCATGACAGATTTAACATATTTTACATTATAAATACTGAGATGCGATTACAGAAGAAAGGAAAGAGATTATTAAATGAAAGGAAAAAACGACATGTGAAACAATGGAAAAAGAATGAAAAAAAATCAAAAATCAGAAAAGATAATATCTCTATGATAATAACTGTTAAGAAAATCATACAGAGGCTAGTCTAATATTTGTGGGAATAAGTTTCAGAAGATGGTAAAGAACCATGAATGATAAAAGGAAGTCAAGATTGGCAAGATCTTAGGTTGAAATTGACTCTGATGAGAGATTGCAGTAATAACATTATAACAAAATAAATAGATATTGGAATGTTGGATTTTTTTTTCTTTTTTAAACTACATGAAGATGGGTTCTTTTTGTGAGGTTAAGGCCAAAAGAAGAATAGGGAAAAAAAAAACTAACAAACAATCAAAAAACATCTATGTTGTAAAAGGAAGATATCTCACTGCAGGAATACAAAAGAAATCACTTGGAATCAACTCATGGACTGTATTGTCATGGACTACAGTTTAAGAGTCAACTATGAATGTAGTCCAAAGAATGTAAAAAGTCACTCAAGACAAGTTTCACTGTCTTTGTATCTTTTCTAATTATTCTCATTAATTTTGATGAACCAAATTACATCTAGGTAAAATATCCAATTTCATAAGTAAAGATATATAAGTAAAGGTAATTTTTTTCTTAGAATAATGGTCTCAAAGGACAGCTTTAGATGATAACTAGATTTAGGAGGAGCCGTGTCTTGTGAATCCATTCTGTAGTGAGCCAATAGCAAGAAATAGTTTAACAAAAACATGTCTGCGAGTTCATCATTTTTTTGTGGGTTTCTTCAGCTGCAGCACCCTCATATATGGGCCACGCGCATTCTCTCTTCCTGACCACCTCTTCCACTTTTCTGGGAGAGCTATTTTTGCAGCTGTGTGTGACTCAAACCAAGGAAACAATTTGGCAGAAAAAAAACCTTTTACCTCAGTTTACAGCCTGATGACTTTGCCAGGACAGTTTACTGGGTAGTTGTACAACTAAGGTAGCAAATGGAAGAGGCTGAGGGAAAAAGAAACAACCAACTGAGGGTTGTTTAAGTTGGTCTGAATCCCATTTTAATCCAGTTGCTCTGGTGATAACACACCTTTATTTCCATCTTGATGTTGAATATTACTAATCTGCTCATCAAAGGTAAAGTTGTGGCTTTGCCTACACCCCATCTGCATTTGCTTCCTCTCCACTCACCCACAGGTGACTACCAGTTCCCCACAGTGGCCTCTGCAGCTCTGGTTTTGGTATTGCATTTGGTTCTTCTTATTCCTCTCATCACAGAAATAATCTAGTCTTTAAGGGAAAAAAAAATGCAGTGTGAAAATAAAACAAGTAACTTCCCTGATTTCACAGAAATGAAATTCTGTCCAAAAAGGCATGTGATAAGTTGAATAAATGTGCTTATATTGTTTTCAAAATTAAAACAGCGAAAAAACTCTCTTTTAGATGAGATTACTAAAAGAGAAACATAGATACTGTTCAGCATTTTACACTACATGTGTTTGAGAAAGCGCAAAGCATAACTCTCACAAAGGCACTCAAACAATTATTAAATGTCTCTAGAAGAAAAATGTTAGACCCTTAAGTGAAGCTTGGCTTAAATTTGAAATATTTTGTTTCAAACTGGAATATGGCAATATAAATTCTGATCCTAACACTTACGCAGTTTTAAAGTTCCCCATATCAGATAAATGAGCCACTCAAAAAACGTCTGATTATCATTAGCATAAACCTAGATTAAAAAAAAAAAAAAAGCTGAAATAGACTGAAATAAGTGCCAGACTACTTTATGTTCACGTTTACATATTACAAAAGCAAAAAATGAAGAATAGTGACTTATTATGAGAAGTTGGTTTTGGAAGCAACACATAAATCTTCACTGGGTAAGGACAAATAGACATCGACAGAAATCCTTTTCTGGTATTGCAAGAGGTCTCAAAGGGCTCTGAAGCTCATACAGTTTTCCTCATTTTAAAATAGTTCCCTACTTAAACCTTACCAAGCTCCACTCCAGAGGAGGTATTCTCCTATTCTGGAATGATTATCACAGCTTCAGCAGGAACACTTTTCAGAATAGGGACGAACATTTATGCAAGGAATAATCTTTTCAGGATAATTGTATCATTGCAATTTTATTTTCAGATATTAAATGCACAATCATTTCTCATGATAACTTATAGTATTTCTGCATTATGGGGGACCATTCTTTAGATACTATTAACACACGTGTAGATTATTAGAAGATATTTTAATCCTTTGGAATGCCTTAGCACAGGAATTTGCATGAGTCAATAACATCTCATTTGCTAGTCTTTTATTTGTGCAATACGTTGTAGGATTCATTTGGTAAGACATAATTTCATATTTTCAGCAAATGTATAAAAAATATATGTGTCTAATATATTTCCTTTGAATAAGTAGTTCCACTTTGATACTTTTACTTCTCTGTGAACCTAAAATTTAGTGTAACTTTGGAAAAGGAAAAAATGGGGTGCTAAAGACATACATGAAAGTGAATTTTCCAGCAAATCTACATCATGAGTGCACCTTTTCCCTCTGTCAAATCATTATCCGCTGTCAGCAAACATCAGTATAGTACTTCATTTTTATAAGGTGTTCTTTTCTGTGTGCTTATTTCATGCTTTTTGATTTGTAGAAAACAATTTCACACCCAGTGAAATCAGTGTTACCTGTAATAAGAACATGTAGTTTGAAGCTTCATTCTGCTGAATTGGCCTGATTTGTTAGAAATGTTTCTTACAGAACCCAGCCTATAATTTACATGGTTCAGTGAGATCAAAGGTAATTTTTTCTCTTCTTATTTCACTGTACTCTCACCTCAACTGGAGAAAACGTTTAAATTATAAGAGTTTCAGTCTAGTAAAGCACTTACTGTTTAGTATGTGCTTAGGTTTTTGTTAGTCAACAAAGCACTTACACTTTTTTTATTCCTACAGACTTCAAATTTTATATAAGCTTAAACTTAAACACACTCATATTTGCTTTCAAGAGAAAAAGCCAAACTAAGAAATATATTTTGAATGGACTTATCAAAAAAAAAAAAAATCAAACTGTCATCCAATTCCATTAAAATTCATTAAAGATTTTATCCTGCTCAAAATCCCTGAGAGTAGCTGGGGAGATTAAATTGTCAACCTTTGAAACCTTCTCTAAAGCTTAAATCTTCACATCAAAAAACTTTAAGTATCAGAGTTGTCATGTTATGTTCAGCCTATAACTACTGATTTTTAAGAAACAAACATAATCTATTCTGTAATTAGATTGATATGCAATATTTATAATATTGCCAAATATATATTAGTGGTGCTTTTCAAATTAGCTAGTGATAACCACTTCTCACTGAACTCAGAAATAATGTCACCAATTATTCTTGCATCTCTTCTCAAATGCCCAAATCATCCTTGTGCTTTTTTTTTTTTCCATCAAATATTAATAATGAAATAATTTAGACAGAACAGCAAATTATGCTGGTGAAGTTCTTGAATATTTATAGAGAAAGGGCTCTCTGTCAATGGTCAGGTAAAAGTTATTCCACCCCACATAGCAGAGTAGAACAGGATACTGAATTAACCTGAAGAGGCATTTGGTGTCTTCACTTTCCAACTTTGCTGTGCCTCTTAATTCTGTTGTCTGTAATATCATCACAATCTGATTTCCATATATTCAACTCTTGGTTTCCTAACTCTTGAAAACCTGCCTGCCTTGTCCTTTTGTTAAAATTCTGACTCATCCTATGTGACATCCACCAGGCTGGCACAGTCAGGGACTATCACTAACACAAAAAAAAAAAAAAAAAAAAAAAAAAAAAAAAAAAAAAGAGAGAGAGAGAAGGTCAGCAAATTGTCCAGCTGATTTTGACTCCAACCTAAAGAGCATGTGTTGATTCAGAAATAGGTGACTACAGTAATATCTCGTAAGGCATTAATGCCCTCAAATTTATATCTCTGTATTTTTAGGGAAGAATTTCAGTCTCTTCACCACTGTTTCTTTGTGAAATTCCCATACCCATTTACCTACATTTCTTTCTGAATGAAGGTAATTTTCTTTTTGATATTCCCCAAGTTCTAGCTGTTCAGATTCCGATTCTGAAAACAACTGATGAACCCAGGTAATTCATCCCAAAAGAATGTCATAATTCTCCAATTAATTTTAGAATCAGATTTATATCCGAAGTCTAAAGCAACCAAAGCTTAAATAAACTAGGCAGCACAGTGCCTTGATTTAAATAAATAAATAGATAGATAGATAGATAGATAAATAAATAAATAAATAAATTTGCATGCTACCACATGTGCACTTATTGCCCACTCCACCTATGAGATTTAAAATGGACAGAGCTGGCTAGGAAAGTGATGCAATTAACCATGGTATGTTCTGATCCAATTTCTCTCTTCAGCAGTTACTATAGGCTGTGCTTCTAAGTCCCCAGTGAAATTTCAATCTGTCGTTCCCCATTAGAAGGTCTGAAGGAAGCTGAAAAGGGAGCCCTGCCAACACTCTCCTTGGAGAGGCTGCCGCCAGGGCTCCGTAATCCCCTGCAGCCCCTCTCCTCCACAATCCTGCCTGAAAGTGTCGTCCTGATTCCCACCATGCTACCAACCTTTCATCTTGCTCCAGGTTTCAAGGAGGAACAGGACAATTCTTTATTATAGGCCAATAGGCCAATGTTTTATTATAGACCAATGTTTTATTATAGGCCAACGTTCTATTATTTATTATTTACATTTGTCATTTCTCACACACTACATTTTACTGGAATGAATTTGGGTATACTTTTCAGTGGAGTGGGTATTAAAAATAAATAAATAAATAAATAAATAAAAAGCCATCTGTCACAGTTTACTATTCATTTTATATAATAACCTTTTCAGCTGTGCATGTGTCATTGGGAGATATGAACCTTGTTCCATGCAAGGAGACTGCTTGGCTCTCTGATGAAAGGGTGTGTAAAAACAGAAGCAGATAAGAAAGCCACAGTATATAAACATGAGGAGACCAGCTTCTTAAAACATGAAAGCAGCACCACTGATAAAGTGGTCAAGGCAGTAAAGTATCTGAAGAGTAACAGTCACAAAAGAGGAGTAAGCAAAAAAGACTAAAAACGTATCCCCACACTGCAGGACCTACCAATTAGCTAAATGCAGCCCAGGTTAAAAACAGAGTTTTTATATATATATATATATATGTATGTACATGGGGTTTTAACAAAAAAAATATATATTTCATTAAAAAATATGTTTTTAATAAAATAGATTATATAAATTTGTGTGGATTCCATAACACATATAACATAGAGGGAAGAGAAAAAAGGAAATTGGAACTGGTCAAAATGAAAACAATTTAACTACATGCAAAACCACTTATTTCTGAAATCCGAGCAGAAAGAATGTTATTACTATTTTCATTCTTCCCAATCCAAATCCTAATTTTTTTTTTTCCTTTCAATTTCTAACTAATAGGTTGGAGAGACACTCAGGAACATCCAAGAGCAGAATAGCAAAAAGGTAAGGGTGCACAGATAAAAGAAATGTCATGCAGCCATCACCTTAATCTCCTGTATGCTTTCATGCATCACAGCCTGAGATCACAAGGAAGCGGTGCTCTGAGGGACTGCTGTGTCTCCTTCCCAAGGAAAGATAGACATGGACAAGCAGCACATTCAGTGGAGGCTGTGAGCACTTGTGAAGCTCTGCTGGGGTAGCTGCAGGCTGTGAAGAGACAAACCATGGCTGAAAACAAAACCTCATGGTTCATTCCCAATATAAATTAATGAGAGCTCTCTCTTGCTGTGTGGTGTACTGGTTAGTGGTCAGCTCCACACCCCAAACCGTGAAGCTAGTGAAATTGCTGACAAAACTCCTCTCATTTCCAACATGAGCAAGACTGCTCATCACATTTAAAAGGGATAGCAGCAGCTACAGTCCCAGCACATTCTCCAAGCATTTTTTCTGTCAGCATTTTCCTTTACCTGCAAATATACCAACACAGGAACGAAGTCAGAGACAGGCAGACCCTCCTGCACAAGAGCAATGTCCACAAGCATGTAAAGAGACATCTGCAGCATTTCAGACGAGCTTAACTTAAAAAGTGTTACAGGAATTGCCTGTAGTAATGGTGAGGAATAGACTTGGTACATTTAAATGGTAATGTTTCAAGTTGGGTTCCAAGTTAACACAGGCTAAGTGACTTCTAATGCAACTTAAAGTTGTTATAAATCATATATATACATATCATAGATAAAGCACATAATACCTTTTGAAAAATTTACTAAGAATTGAGAGAGGGAAACATCAGAACTAAGGACCTGTTTCCTGTAAGGGGAAACTCACAACAATAGTCTATTCTTTTACAAAATCATATTATCTATTCACGCTGGACATCAGTAAGTGCAAAATTCACGTTAATTTCCACTAGATTTGAATCAGTGTCTAAAGAGCCATCTTTTAATACTCAGAGTGTGTCCCTATTAGCTAATCCCAGCAAAAGGAAACAAAAACAAACAAACAAACAAGTGTATGTAGCTTATACCTGCTACAAAAACTCTGTCATCACAATATCCCTGTGCCTATGAGGAGGAGGCGAGTGGATGAAGTAAAATATCACAAAAGGAGACAAACATGTTGAGAAACTTTCCAGAACACTGGGTATAAGCCTTGACAAAGTGAATTTGTTAACAATTATAACATGATGCTTCTCTGCCTCATGTTGGATATGATCTGATTCCTAGACATGCAAAGCTCAAAGAGTATGCTTCTATTTATTTTTAGCAGAATAAATGATGTCTTCTTCCTAAATGACTTTTTCCTCTAATTCAAGCCACCATGCCCTTCATTCTTCTTGGACATGCAGGGAATTGCATTGAGAGTGCATCAGTTAAATGCAGTTAACTATGTCCTGAGAGGCTGGTAGCCTCAATCCCAGCTGTCAGATTTTACATTTAATTAAGTAATCCTAATTACATCTGTCTAAAGTTTGTAAAATTGCATCAGTCTCAAACCTGGATAGCAGAACGGCTGTGCACAACACCTTGGTTTTCTAAAAGTTTGTTTTTATCAGAGCTACGACCAAGTGATCCACTCCAGCTGTCCAGAGAAATGATACACTGCTTTCCAACAAACACAAAGACTGGAAACAAGATCAGCTAAAAGGCCATAAATCATCTGCTAAATATAGTAGGAGAGTTACGTAATTAGGTATTTTGCAAGATAAACTTCTGGTTGGCTTGTATGTTGCTGAACTCTCCTCTACATTCATATTTTCCTTTGCCCAACATTCACTGTATTATGCATTTGTCATGTTGAAAATTTAATACTATACAAAAGTAATATACAGGGGAAAATAAAATGCACCACAAAGCCCTGGATGGTTAATTGCCTTTCTTCAGGAGTGAATGTGACCAGCTATGTATAGTATGTATAGATTATGGTTGGACATAATCCAGGGTTTTCTCAGATTTGTAATGATCATATTAACTTGACTTTTCCAAAAAGCCACAATGTTTTGTTTGTTTGTTTGTTTTTTCGTTTTTTGTTTTGGTAAAGTTCATAGTTCAATGAAAAAGATGCCTGAGTAGAATATATTTCCATTTCGTATTTGAAAACAGTTCCTTTCTCAGTTCCATTGTTTGAACACTTCCATGCTTTTTGCTTGTTTCCATTCTTAAAAGCACCATCAAATCCCACCATTTCCAATTCCATTGGTTTTAACAGAATTTAGGCACTTGTTTAAAACTAATAGAAATTAGGTAGGCACTGGAATATTTTGCTTAATGAGTCTACAGTGACTAATGTAGTGAACAGTTCATAAACTGAACTGTAAACAGAAGGATGAATCACAGGTATATCACTCTACATTTGTTTGGCTAAGTATATATTTGACTAGCAGGAAAAAAAATAAAAATAGCACATTTTATTTTATACATAAGATTATAATAATGAATTCTGAGAAATCTAAAATCTGCTTCTTCACTTTTGGCAGTGATTAGATGGTAATAGTATCAGCAGAAATATTTTTGAAGGTTTTTCTATGTGTTTTAGCTCATGTTTCTGTAAGGAAATTAACTGGTAGTGTAGATAAATCAGTTTAGTTTGGAATGTTAAAGTGGTGCATCATTACAGAATGAATTTACAGAATTTAAATTATTTTAATTAAAATAAAGTAATGAATTACAGAATACAAGAGAACAGTTTAAGAAAATAATATATTATTTCATGGCAGAAGAGATCAGTTATGGATGATAATAAAGCCATAATTTTTGTTGCTGGATTCAACTGACAGAGTCCTCTCTTTTCACAGTTCCATCCCATTTTTAAAGATGCAACTTTCAAGCTTGCAAGTGTTTTGTTTTCAAAACATACATACTTATATTTACCCATGAATGAAAATACTTATAGCATCTTTATATAGCATTTGTAAGACTTTAGAGACTGTGGTGTCTCCTTCATTTTTCAGATACTGCATAGACTTATAGAGATTTGTCTAAGTGATTTGCTGAAACTTGCAGAAAGTAAGGGTCAGAGTTTGCTTAGCTGACTTAAGTACTACAGAACTGAGAGATAATGCTAGCCTCTTGCCTGGAGCTAGCCTGGGTTAAATCTGACTCTGTATTTCCTGATGGAGATGGGCAGATACCTCCAGAACACAAGAAATTTTGATAACAGAAATTAGGTGCCCACCTCTTTCCGCTGGCTCCATGGCCAGCTTCAATGCCACTGTGATTTATTTGTCCAGAAGACTGAATGAGTTATCTATCTAAAACCATTCATCAGAAACACTAACCTCAACTGCAGCTATGCATATTCAAAGTGCTGATTTCTCTTTAGAGGGGCAAAGGGGGGAGACATGACATGAAACAGAAGAAAGTGGAGGAAAAAAAACTAAGCAGCTTGATGGAAATGCAGCCTGTTTCAAATTCCCCACAGCTCACTGATTAAGGCACTGAGCACCCTAAAAGCCTGTGCATGACAATGATCTGGCTAAAAAACTAGTAACTTTATTTCATAAGTAAATCTCTGAACCAATTCCTGAACTGGCTCGCCAGGGAGCTGCCTAAATGTTGAATGCACAAGCAAGGGCGTGGGTGAGACTGCAGAGCTGAGAGAGGGAGGAGGAGAGAATCGTGGCAGCCTGCATTTGGATCAGCTCATTGTGCACCACGCCTTTCCAAGCCTGAAGCCTGTGTAAATTGTGACGGGGAGAATCTGACACTAAATCAATGATGATACAATGGACTCCCATACCTGGTATCTTTCTCACTTTGCTGCCTGTGACTACCGGGAGATTTTAGCTCTTTCTTTTTCCTCGAACAAGCCCTTAGTCTTGGATATGAAGATACCATCATGAAACCGAATACAATTTCAAAAAACACTGAATTAAAAGATTTACTCTGTTCATGCATTAGATGTATGTGCCTTAGTAAAGACAATTAAAATTTCACTTTAGAAGTGCTTTAACTATTACGTCTCATATCGAGGGGAAAAAAAATAGGTTTGGCACAGAAATTCTACATTTATTTACTTGAGGACTCCTTGAGGAGATGGCTTAGCTCCCTGAGGCTGGTACCAACAGGTGTGTTTTATTATTCTGTTTGACACCCCTGAGTTTCAAAAAGTTTATGTAATGTTTGTCTTGCTGAAGCGCATACTAATTAATCATTTTTGAAATTTATTAATTCTACAGTAATCTTTGCAGGACCTTGATAAAATTTGTAAAAACACACCACATTTATATACCATAAGTTGTATACATAAGTGCGACTCGTACTACATTTAATTTCTAAGACTTCTGCATCCTTCTACAGAGCAGTGAACTGACAGCTTCATCTCACGGGCACAGCAAAGAAAGGAACAGTTTTGAAGTTGGGATGCACAATGTGGGAAAACATATCTTGCAGTTGCCTTCGGTAATTTAAGGGAAGGAGGTTGGAACGAGAACCCTTTTCATACCACCAAGATCAAAACGACCAGGTATTCCATTTGCTGAGTGACTGCTATAGCCAGCATGCTATCCTGAGTATTCAAAATGAGATGTACTGGTATGAACGTGCATAACTAGTTCTCTGGGGAAACGAATGAACAAAAAGATGTCCTGGTGCGCTGCTATCCTATTCTGTCTTCCATCTGAAGAAAATATCACCGGCTGTCTCTAAGAGCTTGTCCAGCACACTGGTATTTCTATGCCTCTTATTACATAAAACTGCATTTTTTTCTAAAAAGTTGACCCCAGCTTCATTTGGAGAAGGGAGCAGTATTGCATATACGTGAGATATGCATTCAGAATGCTGAACACAACAGGTTCCTCAGCAAACTTAGGCAAAGCAATGTCTTGTTTCCAGATCTCAATCTAGTTCTGGCAGAAGCTAGGCACAAACTTGCTCAGACCAGGCAGAAGTCTAGACACCCCGGTAACAGCACTTCCACAAGTGGAAAAGTTGATGCACTTCTGAAGCTAGGCATCAGTTCAGAAAGGTGCTACAAAATCACAGTTTGGGATGAAGACATCTGCATGACTATTTTTATTTTCGGTGCTTAAATTCTCATTTGGACTTAGCCACTCTATATAATCATTTTAAACACTTAAAAATAAACATAATAGTATTAAAATACAAGTGTGACAGTTGCTTTACAAATCCATAGATACATTCTCATAATGTGTGATTGTTCATTATACAAATGGTCTGATTTCCATACATTGAAGGAACTACTTCAGATGGGTGGAACAATTTTCCCCTTTCTTTGTCCCAGGTAGGGATTTCTTGTATGAAATCCCTGCCTGTTTACTTCACAGAACTTGCCCGATCATGAGCTTCCTTAGCAAAACAAAACAAATGAAAAACACATAGCAGTACTAATTATCTTTACTAGTTATTCTTCTTCCTCAGATCAGTCCCTGGCTTTCAGGCACCGTACTTAATGTGACAAGAGGAGAAGATACAGAACTATTTATTAATAACAACCATCATTGAAGGACTTATTCACTTCCTCCCTACAGGTTTGGACAGGTTTTCTAACAAACTTGTAGTAGTTTTACTATGATTGTACAGATATGCTTTTAACAAGATTTGTGAGGAAAATTATATATTTGTGGGGAGGAAAAAAAACATGCTTTCAGGTAGACAAATGCAAGTCTGCTCAGACCACAGGAGAGACTCTTTTGTCAGCAGTCACAGAGACATTTAAATGACTGCTTCCCTTCACAAACCAAGAGTTGAGTGCCTAAATCATATCCATTTGTTTGATATGCACATCACAATGTTCCCTCTAAATGACAGAGCAATGATCTCTGGTATCAACTCATGGATAGTCAGGTAGAAAGTTTGGAATCCTTTCTATAGTTTAACCAAAGGTTTCCTGAAAATAAGAAATAAAATAAAATTAAAATAAAATAAAATAAAATAATGGGAAGTAGGTAACTTATCACCCAAGGAATCACTGTACTACCATTGTGTCTGTATGTGGTGCAAAATGAAGTTTGGCAAACATATGTACAAGAAACGAGAACAGGGCTGGAAACCTTCCTACAAAGTCTGGCCACATTGGGCAAGAAAGTAAGTATCATATCCACTACTGTAACCCAGCAGGCAGCTCTACTTCCAGGTGTAATTTGCAAAGTTACGACTTTTGATTCTCAATCTCTTTGTATTGGAAAGAACAGCATGTTATTCTCCTGAAATATTGTGAGTAATAATCATCATCAGCAAGATAAATTCTAAGTAGGTTACACAGAGGTGGTAAAGAACATTAATAATATGTTGATGCTCTAAATATAAACATTGCAATTATATTATTACAACTACAGCTAGCAAATGCTTTGGATACCAGGCTAGCAAGGCAGTAAGCACAAAGCTAACTTCCATCATAAGGAAAGGGACACTGAATTAAATGGAGTTAACCCTATGTTTGCCAACCTGGGTGAATCACAGACTTTTTAAATATATGCTGCCATACAAGCCACGTGACAGGCCACCAACTATTAAAGCTTATCAGTAGAAGATTTTAAAGGAAGTTTTAAGTTCTTGAATGCAAGCAATTTAGTCACCAAGTAAATTCATGGCATACATAGAAATATCAGTTGAAAGTAATCAATACCTTATAAAAGGTTTTTGTTTGTCCTCTTTAACATCTGAGCAGTGCATGATTTCCTAGGGGTTTTTTTAGGAAAAAAAAGTAGTTTTAAGATCATATATTGATCTTGGACACACTGAAGTTAAGGTACTCCTTCGTGAAAATGATCATAATTAGCTCACATCTTTTATTAAAAATCGTCTCAATTTGCAATGATCTGGCTAAAAAACAAAGTTATATTTGTATATAGACTCAGCTTGAAAAATAATCATTCATCTGTTGAAGAAATCTATCTTAAACAAGCTTCCTCCATTATCGTTAAGAGAGGTTTGTTGGCTTGTTCATCTTTTGACCAAGCTAAACTTATGGCCTGGCCTGCCAGAACATTTACAACTCACAATTTAAGGAATCTTTGAAACATTCAATTCAAGGCATGAATCACGAAGATTTTTGTATTAAAAACTTACAGAACATAATGTGAGTTGAAATAATAAAAACGGTAAAGCAAAAGAGAAGTCTGAAGCTTGCATTCTGGAGAGGGCACTACTGAAATTCCAAATTTTAGAGCAAAAGCCATGTCACCCTCCGTGAGCGGCGATTCCTCTCACAGGCTGACAGGAAGCAGAGATGACCTAGCGTTTTTCCAAATTAGTCACAACCCTTCGAGTCAACAAGCCAAAAGATAAAAAACACACGTCGCGTTCCCCGAGTACCGCGACTGCAGACGAGGCTGCGGGGGTCTCTCACGACCCCAGGTATAGACGATGTAACAGTTACAGGTTTGGGGGTACGCTGGGGCTCCCTGCCGTGCACAGCCGCTCACCGGGCTCTCGCAGCAGCCAGCAGGCCTCGCGCTGCCCCCACATCGGGCACCAGGGGAGCCCCGGGCACGGCTCACGTGCGGCCCCGCACCCGCCCTGCCCGCCTCCCCGCCGTCCCCCCGCGGGACCGTGCCGCAGCGCCGGGCGGGCAGACCCCGCCCCCGCCGCCCCGCCCGCAGCACGGCTCGGCTCGGCACGGCTCGGCACGGCCCGGGCTCTCCCTGCCTCGCCATTGTGTGCCCGCCCGGCGGCTCGCCGCGGGGCCGCGATGCTCCAGGGCTCCGCGCCCCCTCCCAGGCGGCAGCGGGCTGCAGCGCCGGCGGCGAGCGGCCGCGCCGCCTGCTGAGGGCTGAAACTTCGCCTCGCTCCCGCCCGGCTCGGATCGGCCCTGCCTGGCCCGGCTCGGCTCGCTCCATGCGCTGAGCGAGCCCCATGGACGCCTTCAGCGCCGCCAAGGCCAAAATGGGGGCGAAGAGCGGCGGCGAGGCGGCGGCGGCGGTGGGGCTGGCCGCGCCTCAGCCCGCCGCCCCGGCCCCCGGCCCCGCCGGCCCCGGCTCGCCCTGCGAGCCCGCCGCCTACAAGCTGGAGGACCTGGAGACCCTGGCCACCGTGGGTGAGTGAGGGCGGGCGGGCGGGCGGCGCGGCGGCGAACAAAGGAGCTGCCCAGGTGCCTGCCTGCCTACGGCCGTGCCGCCGGCACCGCTCCCCGCTGCCCCCCCGCCGGGCGCTCGGGGGCCGCTCCGGGGCGGCGGCGTTGGGGTTGCGGCCGTTTAATGGCCGGCAGGTGCCGTTGGGGGCACCCCCCTCACCCCCTTGAGGGACGCGGGGAGCCTCAGCTGCAGGCGCCCATGCCAGGGTGTGTGGTTGGTTGGTTGCCTGTCGTTGGGTTGGGGGGAAAGCGAGGCTACAGCCCGCATCTGCCACCCTTAATAAAGCTGCCTGGGATCAGCAGCACGGTAGAGTAAATGTGTGCTAAAATAAGTGGGCGTTCAGGCAGCCGTGGTGGTGCTCGGTGCGTTATCTCCTGCAGCATCTGCCCGGTGTGTCTGAGGGTTTGTACGGCTTTGCACCTGGTTTGAGGGACTGCCTGTTCAGAAGGGCTCCTTCCTCAGAGGACTGAGTTGAAGGGCTGTTCAGCCATACAGGAGGTTTCTTTCAGTCTCTTTCCGTAGAGGACCATGAAACAGTTTTGAATAGATTTATTCCAGCAAGTGCTCTAAACTTAAATGTCGCTTAAGCTCTCGAAAGCCAGCAAGCGTGGTTTAAGCCCTTTCTTAGTGAAGTTGACGGCTTAAAAGGGTCTTTAAAAATGGAGTTGGGAAGGCCTAGGAGTGTCATGGTTGGTGAAGACCACGTTATCTTCTCTTGAAGCGTGTTGTTTTGTGAGGTAATAGTTCCAAGTTGGAATGTCAACAGGCATTTTATTGAGCAGTTAATTGAGATTACTAAGAGACTGCCAGAAAGGTTTGCGATGCTTTTCCTCCACCAGAAGTGGTTAATCTTGTTTGTTACATCATGACCAGTTGCTGTGGATACAAGTTGTCATCACTGAGGATTATGTCTTGAAGCAAAACACAGGCTGCAGGAAAATAATAATTTTTAAGAACACATAACAGTCATGGAAATGTTCCTGGGGCCAATGAAGACATTTAGAAATAATCCTGGTGTTGATTTTTAACAGCATATATTCTTAGAGTGTTCTTTAAAGTGTTCCTTTGAGTTTGAGGAAGCAGAAAGGCATTGTTCCATGGAGAACATGGAGAAACTGCTTGCTGTAAAGATACAGAGAAAGAAAAAAACATTGAGTAAAAGAACCAGATAGCTGCTCACTGGACAGAACAGCCTCCCTTCCTGCTCTGGCTTCCCCAGCTTGATTTCTTCTTTTCCCCTCCATATTTTTGAAACTCTCTCTGTCTGAGAAGACGACCATTCCTTGTACCTCTTATGAACTGTGGCATTGGTTGCATGGTAGGTAGTAGGAAGACAAACCATACAACTTGAAGGATACAAAAGTGTCACAGGTACATACATAAGGCCTTATCTTGACAAAGAAGCTGAGCTGGTCTGTTTTGAGTTGGTTTTGAAACAGATTTAAGGCATGCCAGCTCTCCTCATTAGAAAGCTGCAAGGAGGGAAGGGTTCTAGCTCCTGACCAGGAAGCAACACGGCAGCCTCAAAGTGATACTGAAAGTGCACACATCTGTGCCTGCCTCTGAGTGGTAGAGTTTATAAATTTCAAAGACGAAGTGCCCTTCCCACGTGGCCATAGTGCCTCTGCGATATGAGCCATTAACTACTCTGTGAGGTTGGGCTGCTCTGTGTCCCTTAGTTAAACATGCTGCAGGCTAAAGCCGTGCAGAGTACTCTCTGGATTGGTATTTTAGCTTGAGAAGTTCATTTTTGCTTGGCTTAAACATCTTTCTAATTAAGTTAGTTAAGTACAGTTTAGGTTTATATCACATGTACTGAAAGAGTACATTTTTTTTTTTTAGCAGTGGTTTAACTTAGTATTACCCTATCCTCCTTTTTCTGATCTCCTTGCACAAGTAGGTGAAATTAATGTACTGTCATCAGTTTCACTGCAGCAGTTCAGAGTCTTGCGTGCAGCTTGACTGCTGTGATAAGAATAGCCGTTGTATTTCTGCTGATGCTCTCAAAAGCAGCGCGCACTCTGTCCAAGATACTTGGCACGTTTATGGAAGGGAGGGGGATACCCAGAAATGGCAGGACAGAAGTTCTGGTATCTTCTCTACTAGAATCGTTGTTGCTTATGGACATATCCAGGGTTAGAAACAGGACGGCCTTGGAAACCATCTGTGAGAAAGCAGCAAAAGAGGGAGGTAAGCTCTGTGCTTCTACATGCATGTGGTTAGTGTGTAAGCTAACTAAAGGATGTTAGTGTCCGTGAGGTTGTACTCTTCCTTGGGTTTAGGCAGCTTCTCTTGGAGGATGGAATGAATCTCAGAGGATTCTGAGCCAGGAACCAGGTTCTGTTTCTCAGAGGGTTCCTGGTTCAGAGGATTAAAGTCTCTGTTAACCTGACAACTGTAATGCAAGCTAGCTTGAAAGCGCTGCTGATTTCTATTGGAAGTTATGACTGATTTAGCAAAGAACTCACTATGAAGGAGGAAATGGAGCAAAAGAAGAGTACAGTTTAGTACAATGATTGTGAGGGCATTTTTCTCCCCCAAACATCCCAGTACTCAACCTTTGTTCCGATGTTTGTAGGCTCTTTGGTAAGAGACATTCAGAGCAGAGACTAGAGTTTGCTTTTTGTGGCAGCAACCTAGTATTGGTCCATGAAGTGAAGTTATGGGTTTGGGGCGGGCACAGGAGTGGGGGTGTATGCTGGTTTCTGGCACTCAGAGGACTTGAACAGGAAGAACATTTCTTTGAGGTTTCTTCCGGAGAGGTTGAAGAGGTGGCTTTGAACCTTTGAGGTACTTGGTGTTGTGTGTTTTTTAAACTAACCCTCTTATCTGCAAGGATAGATTTTCTCACTTTGGAGCTAGTGAAGGTGCCTTGTCCACTTCTGTTTTTTAATTAATTTTCCTTTCAAAGGAGGTCAAACTACGAGTGTTTGCTCAGCATGCTCAGAAAATCCTGCTCAGACAAGGCTGACGTATTTGTGAATCTCAGCTGAACTTAAGTAGTAAATACTCATCCATGCCAAGGCTGTGGTGGCACTGTGCTGCACAGAAGCAAAAATTTAGATGTCCTGGCCATGTTCAGTGAAACTTAACTGCTAAAAGTTCATGGCCCAGACATGACTAAGCTTTATCTGAGCACATTTCAAACCATTTGTTGGTCTGGGCTGTGAAAGAGAGATGTGAACGCTAGTGAATCATCCTTGGTTTTGACGGGCATTTAACAAGGGCATCCTTCCTAATTCAGTAGCCAATGTCTGCAGCTGGGCACCTTACATGTACCCTGGAGTGGAGATACTACATTTTTAGTTATGTCATAGTGAAGAAATGATTAAGGTAAACTAGAATAATAAGTACAAGTAAAATAAGTTCAGAAGATATTTGGGTAAGTGAAAGTGGGAGGAGAAATCCTATGTTCCCAAATAAAATGCAGGGTAAGGGGGCACCTCTGGGTTGGAGAAAGGTGACAAACTTATACTTGTCCTTTCTCCTGCGAGGTAGTTTCCTGCCTGTTTTTTGAAGTGCAGTAAATTCCATAGCGTACATTATAAATGTAAATCAGTTTCTATAAATCTATTAAATTGATTGAAATATTTTAATAACAACATTTTCATTTGAAAAGATTCTTTTAAACAGCTGTTCCCATGAAGTGCTTCAAACTAAACAAATGCGGAATAAAGAATTGGGCAAACCAGTATTTCAGTTTTTCTGAGCATGGGAAAAACTTAAAATGTACATGGGAAAAGTCAGAAGCAACATATTTTTAAATACTTAATTTCAATGTGTTCGCACACAAAATATGCTAGCCAAATGTATTTTATATGACATTATATCAGAGGGACAACAGGTACAGAGCAGAAGTCTAATGCTGTAAGAAGGAACCTGCTTGTTATTTTCCCTCTGTGTAGTCTAAGTAAAATATTATTCACCAGAATAACTAAGTTCTTTTGTAGCTAAGCTAAGAATATATTTATTTTTTTTTTCTGGAGGGGACTTACATCTCTTCTGTTTCTGACTAAGCCTTAGTTTTGGTTTCACTGCCGAGGGCACCTACTTAAAATACTGCGCTGTGGGATGTCTGAGCATTTTTTCCTGTTTTGTCACCTTTACTTGATACTGCCGTGATAAACAATGATCAATGATTTTACTTGGCATGTCCTTAAATACCACAAGTTTTGAAAGAAAACATGGTCTGAATGTTGTGACTGTAATGGTGACCCGAATTCACCATTACATCTGAACATCTTTGAGACTTTAGTCATCAAGCTAAATGACTTGGATTTTATTTTCGCTCTTCTGTGGAATGTGCTTCGTTTTCCCCTGCCACAAGATCATGCTTGTCCCAAAATAAATCTTTAGTATTGTTGTAGCTGATGCTCTAGAGGGAGAGCGAGCAGGTGTGACTCAGCTTCCTTCTGTCGCCTTTCCCAGTAGTGGGATGCTTATGTGGAGTGGGCAGCAGCGGGGTCCTTCCTCATAAGGTTCTTGTTCTCTTCTTAGGCTGGGAAAAGTGGATTGAAACAAATATCATTTTTTGTCTTTCACAAAGAAAGGTCAGAAAAGAGAGAGTATATAAAAGTGTGAGCATGTGAAATCTGAAAGTTCACATTTCTGCTTTTCTGTCTTCTGTGTTTAAAATCAAGGTGGAGGTAAATGGCTTAGTGTTTTCCTGTCTGTCACCTATTTCTTTTGCTGTAATCTACAAGTGCGTTTTGGTATGTAACTGATTGTAGATAGAAACTCAGAATTCTTTCTCTGATGTTGTGGACGTGGTATGTATTAGAATAAGCTTCGACACTCAAATAAAATTCTTAAAGATAAATAATCTAAGTCCTATAATTAGCCCAGAGGGACCCAAAAGTGCCTGCTGCAATGCAAATAATCTGAAATCAAACTAGTACTAGTATTTCAGGAATAAGAAGTATGCAAAACTCCTCTTCTACAAAATCAAGAGCACCTAATGCTCCCTCCCTACAAAAAGTTTATGCTTAAATAAAATTAACATTCCTGGCGAAGATCCTGTTGAAAAATTCCTTCATTAAAAGTGTTGTGCATCAGTCCAAGCTGGAAAAAGACAGAAAATGTAAACAGAAATAGAGAGTCCATTCCTCCTACCCTCCCCCTTCTTCAAAGGCAGGAAATATGAACTTAAAATGCTGGAGGTTGGCATCATAGGGTCTGTTGGGGCTTGACTCAGCTTTTCTCTGCTTAGGTTCCTGAGTTTGCATGTCTGGGCTCTTCGTAGTGGGCAGAGAGGATAACTATTTGGAGATGGACCTCTTGCTGTTCGGGCTACTACGCTGTGAAAAGTTAGGGAAGTGAATCCCAGGCTGAAACGCATTTAAGCCTGGTTTGGTCCACTTCAAAGGTGATACACAATATATAAGTATCTGAAGTAAGGAAAGGGTGTTGGAGATTATGTACTGCTTTTGTTTGTTATGAGGGGCGTAGACACGCAGACAAAATGACGAAGGGTGAATTTTCGTGAAGTGAGATGGGAACTTTGTGTTTACCTTGCAAGGACTTGTCTGGGCATAAGCTGTATTTAACTAAATTAGTTTAGGTTAAACAATACAGTTCCTTACTGTTGATGCTTATCAGCATAAAACATCTTTAGCATTAGCTTTTTCTACTCAGGAGTAATTTCATACAATGTCTTCTCTTGTTAAAGCATAATATGCATCTTCCCATGTCTACATGATTTTTGAGGTGTTTTTAGTGGCTTCAGGGGTGTTGGTAAGTAAAATTCTGCTGAGTGCTATGTGTTAGCATGCAACTGGGATATTCCAGTGACAGGGAATAGCACATTTCTTTCTAATTCTCAAAATTGCAACGTATTTCGTTTTTTCCCAAAGGAAAATTGTCTTTCAAATGAACGAACAAATGCATTCTTTAAAAAAAAAAAAAAATCACCATTGTTCACTGTTTGCACCTCACATTAGAGCAGTGGTTCAATTCTGAATTAAAATGCATACCGATGTATTATTATTCTTTTTTAATACTGAGGGCACATCAGAAATTTTCCTGGTTTTAATAGAGTTCTTCTTTTTTCTAAAGGCTGTAAATGTAGACTGCTAATGAAATTTACCTGGACATCAGGTAAATTGTGAAAGTAGTTAATAAAATAAAATACATTGGAAAGTGAGTGGAATGTTACAGGACAGGAGAAAATTCTCAAAACACTTAGGTCAGCTCCATTACTGCATTTCTGTGGATGTCTGTGGTTTTGCTTTGTTAATTCTGTTAATAGAAATGTTTAAGTTTTTGCCTATTTTTTACTATTTCTTTTTGGGTAAATAGTGTGTTTCAAGGGTTTTGAATTAATTTCCACTGTGGTGGTAGGATGGTAAGTTGGGAAATAGAAGGCTCCGTTCTTGAGAGATTTCAGGGAAGGGTGTTTGAAAGGACCTTATCTGCAACAATGGACGCTCCCAACCTTCTTCTTTCCATCTAAACATGGAAAAACTATTAAATATTGAGAAAAATATTGCAAAAGATAAAATAAAGAAAGGAAAGGAAACTTTGAAGTTTATGTACAGAGCAATGCCGGAGCTATTAAAACAAATGCTAGCCCTAGATTTCTTGTTAATTTTAAAATTAAAAAAAATAAATAAATAAAAATTGAAGTTTTATAAACCTGGGGGAAAAAGAATTTTCAGCACATTAAAAAATAATAAATAAATAAATATAAAGCACTCCTTTTGGCTGGGAGGGACAGGGTGTAAAACAGAGGCAGTGTTCCTGTGAGCAGTTTTGTCCAGCACCCACTGGTAACCTCAAAAGATAAAATTTCAGAGTCTAATACAGATTTATCATTCTGAATAGCTTATTTGAACAAGAAGAAAATGTCTTGTTCTATGCTGAAGAGCGCTCTGAAAATACTAAAATAGCAGTCTCATGAGGGTTAAGCTCCCTTTTTGTTTTTATGCAGTTTAAGGGCCCCAGTTTCAACGAACTCTAAGTTATTTGTGTTTGCAATTCAATTTAAGCAGTTTAACTGTATCTGTGTAAATACACAAGCTCGTTCTCTGAAAGGCCAACAGATGGCCTAAGCACGGAGAGTAGTGCTGAAGCTGTTAAGTCCTAACATGCTGGAATTATTCAAAGTATGCTCTTTTGGACATAGCTGCATTGTAGAATATATTATTGCAGTTCTCCTTTTTGGACATACCTAAACTAGATTTACACTGTTTACCTCATTGTGTTTGTGGTTTTGTATTAATAAAATAAGCTTACCTGACCTTCATCTCATGCTCAATGATCGGTATTAATATCTCTACTCGTTTTACAGGTAGTTTGAGGATGTTTGCAGAGTCACTCTTCAGATGTGCGTAGTCTAAAATTCTCTCTTGCTAAGTTCTGACAGCTGCCCTGCCCAGTTTTAAATTGTAGTGATCTGTGGCATTTCTTCCTGAAAACTTTCCACTCCGTTGCCTTCTTTCTGCACTCTAGCCCCAACCTGGAGCAGTTGATAGCTGGGCTGTTAATTGAGTGGCAGCAAATTTTGTGCAAACGAGTTGTGATTTTTTTCCCCAGGGGATCAATCGGTCTGCTTCGATACACTTCACCTCAGACAAATCGCTAGTGTGTGTGTTTCAGTAATATATTTATAACTGAAATACATTAAAAATAATGAAGGAAGCATTGTTTCCAGGTGACTAAACTACGAGCTCAAACATCTTTCTGCGTATGACCCACGGCAGTGGAATGTTAGGCCAGACTGCGGGGCTGAGTGTTGGTCTGATCCTTGGCGCCGTTCCGCGGGCTTTTCTGTGCGACCCTACGCTTTATTGGTGTGTTGAGGGAGCAGGGAGCATGTCTGCTTCCGTTTGGCCTACAATACAGTTAAGTAAACCTGAACTGCATCCCTCAAGCAATTCGAATGCTTTGAGAAGTATCCGGTTTTCTAATCTTAAGACTATTTATTGGGGACTGTTTATTTAACGCCAAAATCAAAGTAAATTGGTTACATGGTTTTGTTTGGTTTGCAGTGTATATCATAACCTTTATGCCAAAAAGCTGTAGTGTCTAAACAGACTAATTTTAATCTAAAATCTTCTTTGCTGTTGTTTCTTTTCTGGATAATCAGTTTGAACACCTACAGCTTTCTGTCAGATTAGAAATAAACTTCTACATTTATGTGCATATGTAGCTAAATTTATATAAAACTCATAAATTCTGTAATCCTACAGCTTGATATGGAAAGAATGAGAATATGGGAAAGTCGTCTGCTTGTTTTTTGTCACAGTATATACAGGGCTTCCTAATTGGCTACCTGTAACAGCAGTTCTTCACGAAGTATGAATATAATATCTGCATATAAGTACCTGTTCTTATTTAGGATACTTTTAGCTTCCTTAAAGGAAATTGAGTGACCTTTTAATGGAAGGTCACATCTACTGTCTTTTTTTTTTTAATTATTATTATTCCAGTATGCAGTTTGCAAGAATTGAGGAGGTGTAGTGATCTATATTATGTATTGAGTGCACTACTTGGGAAAAGCAATTCAAGACAGAAGAGCTATGTAACTCGAATAGTTGTAGCCTGTGACTTAAACTTGCGCTTGTTTTTCTTGTGTACGCCTGGCGTTGCCTTGTGTATATGTTTAAAAAGCACTAAAGCTTGCAATTTATTTTTACTTGGGAAATGTGAATATATAATCTCTTACATAGTCGAGTAACAGAGGAAAATATGGGTCTGCTGATTTTATTTACATGATGCTTCCAAAGGAGGTAGTGCTCTGTTGAAAAAAATCACCTAAAGTGTCCATTTAGGGTGCCCACTGTGCAGTATTTGAGCTTTGGAATGGTTCTTCATTAAGATGTGCCTTCTTACACAGAGTTCTTGGCATTTGCTTAAACGTTGTTCTGATTGTGCTGGGGACTCTGAGTAACCTGAAATATTTATGGTAATGACACCACCATTATTCGTAAAGGTTCAGGGAGCTCTGGATTAAAGCAAAATGTCTGGTTTGTGTTGCTTTTTATGCCTCTCAGGTAGTGTCCCAGTCAGTAAATTAAATGCTTCAGAACTGTTTAGGGAGATGTTGAGAGGGCTATGCCTCCATAGACTCTTCAAAAACAGGCTAAACTGGGTATAAGATTTTTACCTTGCTGATCCAGTAATTAGGATGAACTGTAATAGTTGTATAGATGGCGAATATAAAAATAAGAGGCTGGATGCTGACTGTATTTATGTAAAACTTGGCGGTGCTCTAATAGCAGACTCCTCTAGCCACCTGCCCCAAAACTGCTGACGCTTCCAGCCTCGGCCTCTTCTCTTCAGCTTGGTATTGGCTCCTAGAGCTCCGTGAGTGCAGGAGATGATAGCCTGTACAGCTTTAATTCTGCAGGGCCTGCCAGAAATAACTTCAGAGTATGCATTTTAAAATTTTAGCTTGTTTTCAGGAAGATTAATGGGTAACTCCTTCCCCATTCCCAGAGAACTAACAAACAATGAGGACAGGTGCTGGTCAGCTTGGATTCCAAACTGGGATTCTTGTCACTTCTTTCAGCAAAAGGTGTCAGGTTGCACTTCAGCGTCCTGAATTTTTGCTCTGATGCCACTAAACTCTCCCTGATTTTTGTGAATTTCAGAGGCTTCTGAAGACTTCTGCAGTGTATGTTCCAGGTGTTGCACTGGGAAGTGGTGGGTGTAAAAGTTGCACTGAATCAACAGCATCGCTCGTCCTTCATTTTTAATTACCAGCATATCCTAAGCCACGTAAATTAACGTCAGCAGCCATAACTGTAGAAATTGCTCATTTATTAATATCTTTTGAAATAATATAATTTGGTATATAATTTAAAAATATTTGTAAGAGTTTCCCAGTACCGCAACTTATTTGGAATAATTCTGTTTAAAAGCTTCCTGCATCTCTTCTAGTCATTTCACAGTGAGCAGCAGTGATGCCTTGGGCCTCTTTCTGGAAAGTTTTCCTTGCTTACTGTTGGATTTTGTTAAATTTTTTTGTCAGAAGATACGGCTAAGAGGCAGTGTGTCCCACAAGACACAACCATTAGAAGTAAAGCAAAATAAATGAGAATTAGGAAGAAGCTGAAAAAAACAGAAATAACACCAAGGTTAATGCAAAATATTTTAAATTTAATGGAAATATATTTCTGCTAGGAAAAAAAATGTATTTTTTTTAGTTAATTTTGTGGATGTCAGTTATATACATTCTATCCTTCATTAGTGGGAGAGCAGAAAAAACAGGGCGCATCCATTCTAGATGACTTAAAGCCTGTGAAAGCTTTCGCCATAAGTTTTGAATGTGTCTAAGTGGAGAAAGTTTCTAGAATTATCTCAGCTATTGGTGTCTGCAACGCTTCATGTGAGTTAAGAGATGATTTTGATGGAGGTGGGGATGATTGTTTGCCTTCGTTGCTGTTTTCTTTGTTGTTAGGTAGGCCTAAGTTTTTCCTTAGCTCCTACTGCTGTCAGTCGGGGTTTAGGCAGAGTACGGCACCATGACTTGTTTGGGGTAATCCTGGGCAAACAGTGCTCTGGAAATTCATGGTGGGACGATTTCAGTGGGTCACATGCACTATTTGACATCTGAATTCGAAAAGGTATTTTGAAACAACATCTTCCCTTGCACCCCCAAGAAGTGCAACATGCCATAATTTTGCAAGCAGGAGTTAAGCATGAGATACGCAAGTGTCTAGGCTGTAATTCCATAAACATTCAACCTGACCAACACTGGAGGCAAATTGAGACGTAGACTTCAAAATCCTGTTTTGAAGTTGTTTTTTTTAATATTCTTTTAAAATGAAATATGTATGAATTATACTGTAGGTGATGTTACTTATTAGTGAATTCTTTATCTGTTGAGAGGATCTTGCTTTAAACGGTAATAATAAGTAGAGAAACAAAATTATGAAATAGGAAGCTCGAAAGACAACTGGCTGAGTTGATAATTAGCCAGTCTCTCAGCAATCTTATGTTTTTCCTGACGTGTCTCCAGGTAAATGCATCTAATGTTAAAGGAGGAAATGCTTGCACAGTCCATGATTTAATAGTTTGGAGTGTGCCTATTTCATGTTGCTTTTAAGAATTTCCTAGGACACGTTCTGTGGTGATAAAGCCTGCGATACAAAGAGTTTTGACTTTGAGTCTTGATCTTAAATGTTTAATTGCAAATGAAATACTTTGAAATCATATATTTGGAGACAATGGTTTTCACCTGTATATAATTTTAAATATTCTTTTTGAGTGTTATTTTTTTCGTGGTTGCTATTTATATTCTAATAAAAAGGCCACTTGGTGAAAAGGGACTACGAAATTGGATGAAAAGTTAGAGCAGGCTGGCAGACAGTAACAGTGATGAATGCATAGGTAAGCCTTTATGTACAACTTTGGTTGAGAATGTTGGATTTACTAGTCTTTTTATTTTTTTAAGATGTTGGAACAAGCAAGTAGAATAAGGGGACTTACACTGTTTTGAGAAACTCTCATTTTGTTTAGGTAGGTTCCTGTTGCATCAATACTGTTTCTTTTCAAAGCAAAATAAGTAGAACAACAAAAACAACCACTGGCTAGGAGCACAGCTGGTTATTTTAAATGATTAAATGTGAAGAAACAGATTTTACAAGTGCTTGGTTTGGAATATCTGAACTTGTATTTGTTGTTAGTTAATAATGAGTGTGCAACATCAGCAACTTCACAGTAGTGCTTCATCTGGAAATGAGCCAGCTGTGGATTCACTGAAACCCTGAAGTTGGGCACTCTTGCCTAAAGTATTGCTAGTTTATCTGCTGTAATGAAATACGTTGATAAACCTCTCTCTAATCTTCACGTGTTTGGCATTTAAAGTATCTGTAGGAGGGGAAAATGTTCCTGCTTGCAATTGGATATAACACCTAGGGGAAGATACAGAACTCCAGATACTCCCAGTCTAGCTGTGATTTCTAGCTTAATTGGTTTTCATTTTTGATAGTGATACTGGCAGAAGCATTATCTGAGAACAAACACAACCTTGTTGCATGGCCTCCCCTGGTTCTTTGAAATATAGTTCTTGAAATAAGAAAATTAAATGGTGATTGTGGTAATAGGGAAGAAAAAAAAATAGAGATGCTGGAACATTTGGTGGGGGAGAAGAACAGAGATTTTTAATTAAAAAACCAAACTACTATTTGATTGTTTTGCTTTGGAGACCATTCAGTAGCACAGTCATTTAGTTTTATAAGCAAGCCAAGTCCTTTTCTGTGCAAACTTTTGAATAATTTACCATACAGTATAGTCATCTCTTAATATTTAAGCACATCAAATGCAGCTCTCATTTTAAATACTAAGCAACTTGGTAAACTTGACTAAAAACAGCAGCGTAGTTGTTTAGGACTTTTTAAACACTGATACTACTTAATAGGATTGCCACTGGTGGTACACAAATTACCAAGAACATTCAATTTTTATGTCAAGAATTTTCTCCAGGTACTTCATGAGCAGGTGTATTTTGGATACTGCAGTGCTAGTTTTCTCTTCCATCAGTGATGTGGGAGGACCTCTTGCGCATGAAATAATAATTTCATCAGTCTCTGTCCTGTCTTCTGAGACTGTTACTTGTTCCTAGGACACATGCAGGCATCTGAAACAAACTCCAGTTTACTTCGTAGGCCAGTAAATATCTAATATGCCTAATAGTGTTCCTTGTTTGGGGTATCTCATGTCTGTTCAGGGCAGAGGTATGCCATTTATCTTTGCTGTTGAAAACTTAACATGCTTCAGCTTCTGTAAGAAGTGTTAATAGATGATAAACTAATTAACCATCAGATACCAGTAACTCAATTACAACTGATTTGGGTTGTATTTGAACCAGTGACCCTTACTAGATAGATGGACTTGGTGTTCATTTCTGATCCCAGTAACTTCTGATTTTAGCACATGTATACTGTGCTTCGTGTCATTCCTGAATTGTAAATTTTATTAAAATGCTCATTTTTGCAGAATGAATAACTTAGCACACTTCTCAAAAGAAAATATTTATGTCAACTGTAATAGCAAATGAACCTCTTAGTAAGCAATGATGCTACAGTTTTTGAGAAGCAGTCTACAAGGGCATGTCAAGTACTCCTGCCCTGTGAACTACAGCTCATGAATTCAGTGACCTGCAATTTCATCCATCCCATGAAGGTGGTGCTGGATTTGCTATTTGTTGCTCTCTACTGCAGACTGATCCTAGTTTTAAGTCTGTCAAACTAGGTTCAATTAACTAATTATGAGATTTGATGGGACGAGAATGGGAACAAGAAGCGAGAAGCAGCCTTGGCAATAAGCAACAAAATAAATTTGTAAAAAGTTGCTAAGAAATTTGATGTGTGAAGAAGATGTTCATAGGACAGCAGAGTGAAATAACTGAAAATGTAAACGGAAATACTGATTCTTAATGGAAAAAAAAAAAAAGCAAGTTGGTTTTATTTTCAGCTGTTTGACTATTAATGAATGTAACTGCTCTTAGAGACTGGAAAGTGAGAGCACTGAAGAAGGGCTGTTTACAGAGGGCTAGATTAACACTGTAACTGATACAACTGGAAATTGTTTCTATTAATAAGATATATCTAACAGTCTTCACTATTATTACTGTTAGAAAGTATAGTTGATATTCTTTACAATCATACGGAGTATTGTGAGTTAAATTCTGGCAAATAACTTCTCATGGTCTGGGGCAGAGTCCAGTTGATAAATCTCAAGTGCTGATAATTGGTTTCCATGAAGTATTCTAAATACATTAAATGTAGACGTTACACTTCCGCGTCTAGAGTGGAGACTTGTGAGAAGGGCAACACCAGTCATGAACTGATCAGTTTTAGATTTCAGTGCCGGGCCCCGTGTCTGGTCTGATGTTTTTGGTTGTCACAGATAATGGAGAGGGGCTTTTCTGTTTGAGACATACTTTAGGTTAGACACTCCGCTTAGGATAGAGAGCTATCTGTGTGTACTGAGTCAGTGTATTTGTCCAAACAATTGTCATGAAATGAGGTTTTAACACCTCAGCTTTTCTTGTGTCCACATCAGTGATTTGCCTCTGCACTGCTTTGTGCGACTTTGTGCTTAAGTCACCATTGGGTTGGTGGCTGGATCCAATCTATCGTTAGGCTGAGATTCTGCAATTTGAGGTGGGTCTTGAACACTGGGTCATTGCATGTCACTGAAAGATGTAAGGATGAAATTTCATCAGCCCAAACTTGCTGCATGTGAAAGGAGATAAATAGTCTTTTCTTCCCAGTGCATTTAAAAGCTGAACTGAATTAGTTTGGCAGAACTCTGAAGTGCTTCATGGTTTATGGCAATTTGTCAATTTTATGGAAAGATCTGTGTCAGGGTACATGCTTATGTAGGGTTCCCCAATAATGTGATTTTCTGTTTTCCTTCTTCTGGATTTATGTGGAATTTTGTTTATGCTGTCTTTTAAAACCTACAACATGAATTTGAAGGCTACTTTTTCTTTTTTAACAGAGCCAAGCCTTGAATTGACAGATGATATTTAAGAAAGGCCTACTAGTTACCAATATAGAAATCATAGACAAATTTGAAAAAAATTGTCATTGGAAATTACACTTGAGATCTGTAGTTTCAAAAATTATATGCAATTTAAAGAAGCATGTACAATGCTGTTAACAGGATTTAGTAGTGTTCTATAACAGCTGCAATACAGGTTTTGATTTTCTTAAATGTAAGGCTTCTCATAATACTTGTGTTGTTATATATGGGGTAGGTTGGTCATTATATAGAACTAGCTATCAAACAGTATGAAGTGGGTCTGAAATCACTTTTATGATGTAAATATTACAGGAAGTAAAGAGCTTAGCTTTACTGAGCTTTTACTGAGGTGGTTATAGTAGCTTGGAAATTTAGGAGTGAATGTTGCCGCCTAGTAAGTGTAAATTGTGGTAAGCTAAATTGTGCGCATCTGTCCAAAAAAAGCTGCCTTTCATGAATCTTAAGAACATTTGCCTATATGTGATTGAGCTATATGCACCATAAGGTATTTTATTTACATGTATCACTGGTGTTTGATTTTGAACCTTATCCTGTCTCTTTTCTCCTTATGCGTCTGTTGGAACAATTCTGTTTCATATTGTGCTCATGAATAATTTCAAACCTAATAAATTCTATATTATACATAAGTATTTATTCTTTAAATGTTTTTGTTCTGGAGCTGCTAATAGTCATTACAAGTGACATTATTTCCATAACCTTCTATGTCAGTCTTACTTTTGGATGGGGAAAAATTTATTGTTGGGGTAGTTCATACATGTTTATGACATGTTGCATCTTCCCACCTTGTTTTTAAGATGTATGAAACTAGTGAACTGTGTTTAATGCTAATAGTATTAAAATGCATACTGTACCCTTAGAGGATTTATATTTGAAGAAAAAAAGGGGGGGGGGGGGGGAGGAAAAGCCGTACAGAAACAATGTCCAGCACGAAAACACAAACTGATTGGCAAACGAGCCAGAAAGTCTATTCTTAATATTGAAAAATTGATCACGTCATTATTCTTTAACCTCTAAAAGTTACTGTAGTAGCCCATTAACTTCTTGATTTCCATTTTCTTATACAGCTTGTTTTTTCAGAGTTGTTTTGAAGATCAAGATATTTTCATGAAAGGAATTGATTTGTGTGTGGTTTGGGTATATTCTTTAATAAATGCTCAGAGGAAAAATATGCATATAAAACTAAGGAGAGCAATTGGCTTTTGACTGTGAAAAGTTGGTAGAGTGGCTTTTCTTCCTATTTAGAAAATGTATAGTAAAAATAGAAAAAAAAAATCTATCCACTGTTGCAGTCACGTGGTAGGCTGCATGGATATCAGAAAACAACAGAATTTTTAATAAGGTTAGATTTATGTTTCCACATCAGGGAGGAAAAAAAAAGTGCATAGTGGTTCATACAATCCCAAATAGCATGATAAATTTAAGCCAACAGTCCTGTTCAGCCATGGCATCGAAGTGTTTACACTAAACATAGCTGTTACATTAATATTGGCATGTCTTCAGTATCGTTAGATACTAAGAATGTTTTCACTCTTTACCTGTATCAATAATAATGCTGTTCTTAGAGGCTTATTGAGATTTTCTTCTGAAATATTTAATTGCTATTTGAGAATGGATTTTGGAGACTGGTATTTTGAAACTTAATATTTGTATTAGTGCATTTGTTCCAGTTGCATATCAGATAGAACTTTATTTGGATATTCTAGGCTTATTTCCTCTTTCTTGCATAATAGGTCTTTATGTGGAGAATATTATGTCCATTCTAGTGCCAAACAACAGTGATTTCATCTCCTTCCCTTGGACAATGTTACATTATTTTCTGTATGGTATAGTATGAGTGAACGTGGAAAGGTAAGGTAATGACTATGTGAAACAAATTCTAGATACGTAATGGGTCTTTCTGTAGTCTCTTAGGAATATCGGTTGATACTGGCCTAGGAATATAAACAAAACCTTCCCTCTGAGGAAAGCTTTGTTCCATTTGTGAATTGTCAGTGATCTTATTAACCCTTACCTAAAATAAAATCCATTTGCAGTGAGTGTTCCAGACTGAAATAGTCTTTCAGGAGAAGATTATTTTTGGTTTGCTGCTTGGCTTGTTGTGTAAAACTTAATGTACAGAAGATAGAATACAAAGTCTCAGTTACCCAGCATGCTGATCATATTTCTGGATGCAAAGAAATTATTTAAGTCATTTTCAGAAGGGTATTCATTTTGCTGTAGTTGCAACATTGAGTCCTTTGTACATATTATAATAAAATCTTTCGTACATCGTACTATTCAAAACAAAGATCAAGCTAAATAAAATTCTCAGAAAAGAACTTAGTTGCATCAGAAATCCTTTTCTATTTTTGTCTGTGTAACAGTTCAAGAGTAAGGTAAACATTAAAAAAGTTTAAAGTACCTTCTAAGACTCTTCCGTGCTGCATAAACTTTAATAGCTTATGCAAAATTATAGATTATATCAGTGAATGCAAGCTTGAAAATTAGATGTGGTTTGAGCTGTGATTATTTGTAAAAACAGCATTTCTTTCTTACGTGTAATATCTACTTATTAACAACATTGTTATTAAAAAAAATTGTTAGGTGAATGAGTCATCTTTTTTTTCTTTTTAATAGCACATTCATGAGGTTGTACTAGTAAATTTTATTTTCTTGACACTGCTGAGGGTTATGGAGTCATAGGATGGTTTGGGTTGAAAGGGACCTTTAAAGATCATCTGGCCCAAAGCCCAGCCGTGGACAGGGGCATCTTTCACTAGGCCAGGTTGCCCAAAGCCTGATCCAGCCTGGCATTGAACACTTCTAGATAGGGCATCCACAGCTTCTCTGGCAACCTGTTCCAGGGGCTCACCACCCTCATCATGACAAATTTCGTACTTATGTCCGATGTAAATCTACCCTAGCTCAGTTTAAAACTGTTGCTCTTTTTCCTGTCACTAGAAATAAAAAGTCTTGCCCCATCTTTCTTGGAAGTCTCCTTTAGGTATTAGAAGGCCCCTATAAGGTCTCCCCGGAGCCTTCTCCTCTCCAGGCTGTACAACCCCAACTCCCTCATCCTTTCTTCATAGGAGAGGTGCTCCAGCCCCTTGATCATCTCTGGCCCTCCTCTGGACTCGCTGTAATAGGTCCATGTCCTTCTTGTGCTGGGGGCCCCAGAGCTGAGTGCAGTGCGCCATGGGTGTCTCACAAGAGCAGAGTAGAGGGTGGGAATCACCCCCCTTGCCTTGCTGGCTACACTGCTTTTGATGCAGCCCAAGATACAGTTGGCTTTTTGGGCTGCAGGAGCACATTGCTGGCTTATGTCCAATTTTTCATCCACTGATGTCCCCAAATTCTTCTCCATGTGGCTGAAAAAAAAGTTGTATAGGTATCATTTGGTGTAGTTTTGGTGACATGTATGAAGAATTCAGTGGGCTAGTAATGATTTTCTGTTAAACCTCACAGATGTGTACTTTCTTAAACAAAATAGCATATTCTGTGTCAGTAGTTTCCCTGTGATGAAATGCTGTATATACGTATCAGACCGTTTAACTCTGAAGCTGATAATGAAATGAGATTGTTTCATCTGAGTGTAACCTATGTAGTGTGACTGTCAAACCTACACATGTAGAATCATATTACAATCCACAGAGGAAAATTAAGTACTTCTGAGTCTGTAAAGTGCATGTGTAAAACTGCTTGACTCAATACAGAAGTGCTTATTTTCCCCCCTTGGAAAGGAGTCTGCCTGGCTGGTTCAAAGGTAGGTTCTATAATTGGGTGAGGTAGTTCCTGCCTAAGGTGTCTGGGAGACTGTTGATTGCCTAAAAGATCATAGGACTATAGAACATCCCGAGTTGGAAGGGACCCACAAGGATCATCGAGTCCAGCTCCTGGCACCACACAGGTCTACCCAAAAATTCAGACCATATGACTAAGAGCATAGTTCAAACGCTTCTTAAACTCTGACAGGCTTGGTGCTGTGACCACATCCCTGGGGAGCCTGTTCCAGTGTGCAACCACCCTCTTGGTGAAGAACCTCTTCCTGATATCCAGCCTGAACCTCCTCTGTCTCAGCTTGACACCATTCCCTCAGGTCCTATCACTGGTCACTAAAGAGAATAAAACAGTGCCTTCCCCTCCACTCGCCCTCGTGAGGAAGCTGTAGGACACAATGAGGTCTCCCTCAGCCTTTTCTTTTCCAGGCTGAACAAACCAAGTGACCTCAGTCGCTCCTCGTGTATCTTCCCCTTTAGGCCCTTCGCCATCCTAGTAGCCCTTCTCTGGACACTCTACAATATTTTCGTATCCTTTTTGTACTGTGGTGCCCAGAACTGCACACGGTACTCGAGGTGAGGCTGCAAGATGGAGAAAGTCTGTCTCAATTTGGGTTTGGGCTACAAAGAGGCTGGTCAGTTGCTGCTTGTACAAGGATAGCAGGCAACTTCGCTGCTTCTGTCTCTGTGTGTTGTAGAAAGACTTCCACTAAGATCCTACCGTGAGTTGCAATGGGACAAGAACTCTGGCAACCTTTGAGGACACGCATCCATTGTGTCTTGTGATGTCCAGCCATAAGAGATGATATGGGGCTACGTGTTCCATTGTGGTGATCTTTGAAAGGAGGGAAAAGTCCAGTTTGTCATTTTTGAAAACTATCAGTTGTAAGGTGAAGGTATAGCATGAAGAACGAACTTCCTGATGTTTCAAGGTCTTCAACTACTACTCAGTGGCCAGGCTTTGTCTTCGATGTGAATGCCTGTACTTCATCTATTTTATCATCATGAATTAGCTCCAGGTCAGGGAAATTTTACAAACGGAAGTAAAAAGGCCAAGTGAAAAAGGTTAAACTTATAAAGTGTGTTTAGGGTAGGTACTGGCTGCCACTAAACTTTATTTTCACCACTGATTTGATAGGATTTGCTTTCTAAATATTAGTGTATCTGGATTTCAACCTGGCCTTTTTAGTTAAGTCCAAGTTTTGCTGGTACACATGTTTAAATATCAGCAATTGTGTTTCTGGACTAGGACCATCTATACCTGACTAATGCTAACGCACAAAATAGCAGGGATTAGATAATTGAACATTCCTTGTCTATTTGCCTGTTCAGCTGTTTCCTGAAATACACAATGAGAGAACTAATAACTCAGAAGTACATTTAAATTAGGGCAGAGTCTCTGATCTGTCTACATGCAGATGTTCAACATAATTTGTGCTCCGATCTTATACTTTAAAAACATTCTAGAAATACCAGATTAAGTAATGAATAGATAACTTGTTTCATAAGTCTTTTAAAATACAATTTTTGTGTACTGTGCAAAATTTCCTCCTTGATTTCTTTCTCCTTTAGCACTACGTTAGATGAAGATGGAAGTAAAATGTAGTTGAAATGACTGTATTATAAGGGGTGCCAGTGCCTCAAAGGCTTCTGTCCAGTGCTGGTGAAGGAGGAAATCGGTCAAGTACAAACAATGTGGCTTTTATTACACTCAGCCAGCAATAATAAACCTTTGTACTTCAGCAAGATTTTTTCCGTTTGCTTTTTAAAAAGACACAGACAAGGAATATCCTGATCCTTTCCTTGCATTAATGTGCGACTGACTTGCATCAAGTAGTTCTTTCAGGGGAAAAAAAAAAACAGAAGAAGAAATCTGCAAGATGAGTTACAGGAGAGACCAAAATATGCTGCTAATGTAAAAATAGCCTAGAATGTTTTAGAGGCATATATTTCAGGGCTGAAAAGGAAAGTGGCTAAGCAGGTGTTAGATGAAACACCTGCGTATCTAACACCTGCTTAGCCACTTTCTTTTTCAATGGCTAAGTACCATTTAGCCTCATAGTTTGTAGGGGACTGCTGTTAAGTTTGGACATACGGTGCTTCACACATCTCTGATATTTATCAGACTCCGTGCAACTTTAACTTCTGTAGGATGAACTGACTCTTCAAATCTTTCCTGGATTATTGCATTTGTAAGCATTTTTTTATTCTTAGTCAGTCATCAGTTTTTATGAGGTGAAAACATGTTTTGAGGCACAACCATTCTCTGTAGTTTTATGGTTGGTCAGCTTTATTTGTTTTAAGGTTTCCTGCTTTCTGAGGGTAAAATTATACTTCTGTCCATACAGTAATTTGTCAGGAACATACAAGACCTAATATGTTCAACTGCAGTAATTGAAGGAACAAAAGCTACTGGAACAATCTGTTGTGTACCTGGCCCGTCGTGTATCTTCTACGGAGGTGCTATAGTAAACCTTCAAGACCTTTTTGAAAGTTCCCTTTAGTCAGAGGTGCTTGGAAAGGTCTAAATCTGCCCTTGACCTAGTGACATAGGAAATTGTTAAAACTCACTCCTGTGGGAAACTAGGCTAAATATCTCCATGCTGAATTTGAGTAAAGTAACTGGCCTGTAGTGGTTTTACCTGGGTTGGCAGCTAAGTACCACACAGCCATTCACTCGCCCTCCCTCTCTGGGATGGGGGAGAGAATTGGAAAAAAAAATAATGAAAGCCTGTGGGTTGAGGTAGAGACAGTTTATTAGGATAGAAAAGAAAGGGAAATAATAATAGTACTACTAATAATAACGTGTGCAAAACAAGTGGTGCACAGTGCAATTGCTCATCACCCTTGACCAAAGCCCAGCCTATCCCCGAGCAGCCGGCCTCCCCACGCCGGCCAGCCACCCCATATTAATTGCTCAGCATGACGCCATATGGTATGGGATATCCCCTTTGGCCAGTTGTCCTGGGTCTGTCGCCTCCCAGCTCCTGCTGCACCCCCAGCCTGCCCACTGGCAGGACAGAGAGAGAAGCCGAAAAGTCCTTGGCCTGGTGTAAACACTGCTCTGCAACAATTAAAACATCAGCATGTTATCAGCGCTCTTCTCATCCTAAATCCCAAACACAGCACCATACCAGCTACTTCAACTAACTCTATCCTAGCTGAAACCAGGACGTGGCCAAATTGGTTTTGTATATGCTTCCAGTTAAAGGAGAAAGTTAAAAGCTAAAAGGAGAAGATAGCTTTCTCTCATCATTTGTTTGTACTTCTTTAATGCCCTTTTAGATAAAGATTTGGTTATGTGAATTAGACTTAGCCATAAAGCTGTTTTTTTTTCCAATTCTGTTTGTTCCTGCTTAGTTTTATTCGCTATCTTTCCTTTTATCTTCATTGTGAGGGAAAAAAAATCACTGTGAAAAGCACTTTTAGTTCATCATCAGAGTAAGTGAAAAACAGTGTATTAATGATTTACCTGAACTCATTATTTATGTACTACTAGAGGCAAATTGCAACTGCTTTTTTTTTCATAACAAGTTAGGGGTCAAACCCTTTTGGTTTAGACTGTCTCAGACATCCAATTCAAAGTTTTAAATTTAGTACTGATCTCAGATCAGGGAGTAGGAGGCATGTATTCTCAACAGCAGACAAGAAATTAAACAATATCTGGAGAGAGATCAGGATTCATTATTTGGGGTTATAATATAAATATGGCTTGAAACTCTTTGCTGTTATGAAGATTCATAAAATCATAGTGAGCATCCAAAGGAGGGCAACAAAGATGGTGGAGGGTCTAGAGGAGAAGACTTGAGGAGTGGCTGAGGCCCCTTGGTTTGTTCAGCGCAGAGCAGGCGGAGGGGAGGCCTCATGGCGGCCTGCAGCTCCCTCACGAGGGGAGCGGAGGGGCAGGCGCTGAGCTCTGCTCTCTGGGGACAGCGACAGGACCCGAGGGAACGGCATGGAGCTGGGACAGGGGAGGGTCAGGCTGGGGGTTAGGGAAAGGTTCTGCACCCAGAGGGTGGTTGGGCACTGGGACAGGCTCCCAAAGGCAGTGGTCACAGCACCGAGCCTGCCGGAGCTCAAGGAACATTTGGACAATGTTCTCAGACATAGGGTCTGATTGCTGGGTGGTCCTGTGTGGAGCCATGGGTTGGACTTGATGATCCTTGTGGGTCCCTTCCAACTCGGGATATTCTGTGATTCTATTCTGAAATATCAGAGGCCCATAAAGTATAAAGAGAATCTGATAATTTTGTTTAATGGCACCCTGATATTTATAGTACTTTAACAGAGACCAAACAATTGTGAGCCAAAAACAATTTATCTGGAATTAGAAAGGAACTCCTGCCATGGGTGTTTTGTTGAATTGCTCTTTTTGGAAATCACGAACCTGTCTCTGAACTATGTGAAAAACAGGAAGTTTGACTGGCGTGTCTTAATTAGTGTGGTGATTCTGTGTTTTTAATTTTTAAGGGTTGTAATTCAAAAAGAATTAAGTGGGTGGTTCAACACCAGGACTTGACTTAAGTGCTTGGTATTCTTCTCTGGCGTATCAAATCTTAAGGGAAGTTGAACAAGGATTATATTCCAAATTGTTAAATTTTGTTTTAGTGGTGTATCTCTGTCAACTTCTGAATAATAAGTAGTTAAGTAAGAAAAAAGTAACACGTTTTCAGGATCTTTGAAATCTGGAAACTGCAAAGAGGTGGACATTTTTACAGAGCAAGTTGGAAATGAATCTTTGAGTCAAGGGCTAGACTGTACCTAGAACATGCAATGCTAGTTTCTTTCTAACTTCAGCTGAGCAATAAAGAATTGGTGATACTGATATTTCAGTTGTAAAATAGGTTGACAAGGGGCGAGACCAGAATCCAAAACAGAAGAAATAAAAGATCACTCTGGCATGCCACTGGCAATAGTATTTCTGGGGTGAGTAGCCTTATATCCCCCAGAAGTGATCATGTCACTTGGAGTGTAGCGGGTATATATATTTTTTGCTGTCTAGAGTCCTACATCTTTGCTAAATAGAAAGATATTTTCTCTATCCAAATGGTTCCTAGTGTAAACTAGGAAATAGCACAGCGGATGAATGAAAGTCATGGAAGCAAGATACTCTGGCAAAGCTGCATATGGTGAACACTGTAGGAGGCATTTTGGTCCCGTTTTCTATGCTGTTAAGCTCTCTTTATCAGACTGTGTCCTTGTCTACATGATCACTGAAGGATGTAAAAATGCTTTGCAAAAGAAATTGCATAATATTTACTTACTGCATTCACTAATACAAGATACACAATTTTAGAATAATGAGGCATCCTATGAAACCTCTAAATTTCTTTGTTTCTCTCTTGCGCTTTTTAGGTGTAGATCAGAACTCCCTAGGGTGATGGAGGTGGAAGCAGTGGTCTAAAGAGTTACGAGCAGCAGCCTACAGCTGGCTTGTGGGACAGTGTTGAAGACACTGGGAAGGTTGAGCGGTAGTCTGCAAGGCATTTGGAGCTGACACTGGTCTGTGGGTTGGAAAAACAAAAAACCTGAACAATGCCACTTTGATGTCCAAAACCTTCCTCCTCCTGTGTTGCCTTGCTCATCTGTTGTAGAAGCCCACAGCTGCTTGTGTCATCTCATTTCCCCTACTCTCTCTCAAATGTTAATCTTCTGGTTACTTGGGCAGGCTTCTTTCCTTTGATGTGTCCCTTCTTCCCTTTTTTCAAGAATTGTTGACGGCACCCTCCACCTTTTAAGACATGTATTGCTAGTCTGTTCAAGTTCTATCACAAGACAAGCCATAGATTAAAGAGCAGAGAAATCCGACATTCAGTAGCAAGATTGTAATCTGCTACAATTTACCTAAGATATCTTTAACACTCAGCAGAATTGCCTGTCCTGTTTGTGGCTACCAACAAAGACCATCCCATGGCCCAGTGGGAAACGTTTCTTCTGACTGTAAATAATAGCAAATACATCTGATGCTTTCTGTAGGCATCTGTGGAAATCAGGACCATCCCCTATGGGACTCAGAAAGCAGCCCTCAGGGTCATGGATCTCACTTGACCTAGTTTATTCTTTGTTAAAACAGATGGTATCTATCTGAGCAGGGCAAACTTAGTTTTAAGAAAGAACTGGGGATTAAAATGATGGGAAGTTGGAACAGCTGGGCCTAATTAATGGGAGCAAGCAAAGAGGCAAACTGAACATTGAGTTCAGTCACCTACATCAATGGCAAAATAGTCAGTACATGACTAGTCACTCAGTTATTTTAGCTGATTATTTTAGTGGCAGGATTGGTTTTCCTAGCATCTAAAGTATCTTAAATTGCATAAGAAATATTCCCACATTCGTTATTCTTTTCTACCAGGCTTCAAAGAGCAAAATCCTGGAAGCTGGATATGGTATTTTGGCATGGTGTAAGGGAATCCAGCTTGTTTTATATGACTGAGAATGCCCTTCTTGTGTTTGATACCCAGCCTAAGCTGGTCCTCCGCAGTATTTGTCCTCCTCCCTGTTGTGTGTTTAACACAAGAAGGTTACCTAATTGAGAAGATTGTTGGCATTCCTTCAAGTTCAGCAACCGCACTGAATTTGCAAAGGGATCCAAAAAAATTATTGTTTCTGTTGTAAACAGATTATGCTGGATTAGTGGTTAGCATTTTGCATGCTTGTTCTGTTTGCCCCCTTAGTCCTGAAAATCTTGGAATTGTGTTCATGTTGCAAATGGCACAAGCACTCTTCATTGCTTTTGTTACTGGTGGTGAGAAACCTTCATTTGCTAGATGCCTTTGAGGGGAGATGGGGACTCATCCAGAATGGTATGTAATTCCTGAAGTCTCTTGTTTTGAACTGAACATAAAATAAATGTCAGTAGAATATTGTGCAAATCTGCAAACACCATATTTCCTTTCATTACTATATGTAAGATGTGCAAGGGCAAAATATTTCTATTCTAAGGTTTGTTTGCCTGTGTCACAGAGGGGCAAATGTAGCCAGTTTCAAATAGATGAGTTTTGAGGAGACCGGGGCACAGAAATTGCGCGGGGATTAGCAGAAGTTGTTCCATGACCTTAGTGTCGTTTTCGTGGAGGACAAGAGGCAGCGGTGCTCTGACAGAAGACTAGTAACCCTGCCTCTTTCTGCTTCAAAGAGCCGTCTCTCAATTTTACGGGAGCGGTGCCTCTGTCTTACACGCAGCCACTTCGCTGCCTCAATTTGTTAGGCTTCTTGCCATGAACATGGGGGCAGAGTTCCAGCTAGTCTCAGTGGCAAGGCAGGCCTGTGTAAAGCAGCTAGATATTCCTGACTGTGCTACAGAACCGTAACAAGTCTCTCTTGTAGCCTGCCCACCCTTCCACCCTCCCCAGATGTCTGCAGGAAGGTGAACATGAGCAAGAGATCCAGAACAAAGTGAGATATTTGAATTGTACCCATTTTTGTGTCCAAACTTCATCTGGTTGTCCAAAGACTGGGTAAGCATTAAAACAAACAAATGCCACAGTTAGTCCTGCATGTGGCTGTGCGAAACCATAAATTAAACCACACTTGTGTGCATTTACACAGCTGCTGTTTTTAAGTTTCAGCAAGTTCCCTGCTGCCCAGTTCTTGTTAACAGCCCCACAATATTAAAGAGTTTTCTTTTTCTGTGTTGGAAAAATACCTTTTACTCCCGTGTTTGCTCTTTGGTTCTCTTAGCCACAGGAGGAGCTTGAATGACTTAAACAGTGCAAGCAAACCTCCTTGTAAATTGCAGAGCATCCCTATTTTTCTTTGGGACTTTGAGAGTGTGTATTGTTTGTCAAAAGAGCTGGAAGGGTGGTGGTTGTACGTCTGGGTACTGTCACTGCCAACAGATGTAGGCCTAATGGATTTTCTGAGATTTGAAAGGGAGACAATTCATATCGTGAGAAAGAGACATCTGCAAACAAATGTTGGAGGACTTCTTGGTCTGCTGAGTTAGAGGGATTCAGGATTGTCAGCTTGATTTCCGTAGCTGCTTGGAATTAGGCTGAAGATGTTTGAAGAAAATCTGCGTGCAACCAGGCAAACAATAAAACTGGTTCGGGAGGTTGTAGGTTCTCGTCGGTCTGTGTGGTCTCCGGCTTTTCCCCGAGGCTCCCTGGATGAGGTCTTGCCACCCTTCTGGAACAGCCTGCCAGGCGCTGCAGCTCCCGGCAGGAAGGTTTTTAAAGAGGCCATGTTTCCAAATTTAGAGCCATTGCTAAAGAAGTCCCTGACGGGTCCTGCTGTGAACGTGGTGGAATGTGGCATTACTATTACTATTTCCGAGCACCGCCGCTCGTACTGCTGGAAAAAATAAAACGTTCTAAAATAAGAATTTCTAGGACAAGTGGGATGCTTCATGAAACATGAGGGCATTAAAGACCCAGGAAACAATTAGTTATGTGTTCACCTCCTACTTTTCCTCATGAATGTGTCTGTGGGAGTATTTTATTCATGCAAGTATCAAAATGCGTATGAAAACGGCATTTACTTGCAGGGCTGGTACTGTTAATTTCCCTGAGTCAGCATTTGGAAGACTTACAGTTTTTAAGGTGCTTTTTAGTGTAGATGTATGATAAGACTAGTTATTCTGCATTCAAAATGTTTTTCCAGGTACTTGAACTTGCATTTCAGCTCCTAATTCTGAAATGACCAAAGTTATTTTTTTCATGTATGCATCCAGTAAAGATATAAATAATAAGTATTTTAGTCTGAACAGATGGCTGTGCTTGGATGTTCTGTTTTTAATGTATTTTTTTAAACTTCATAAGCTCATGTCCATGAAAACAAGATTGTTTACAGGTATAGTCATGTATTGTGACTGCATTGCTAAGGGATTTAATTGCATGATAAATTTTCCAGGGTAACCTGGTGGGTTACTTCAATACAACAGCAAGCTTTATCTGAGACCTGTTTACAGTTTTTGTGGTTAAAGAACTGTAATTCAGGACGGGTGGGAATAAGTGTTTTAAAAAACAAAACAAAAAACACTTTGATATAATCTTCTGGAAAACTGTAATCCTTGGTGGGTTTGTGGAGTGCGAAATTTTATCTCAAAAGCTGGTTTTGAAAACTTTATTGGTAGCGGAGCTGCAACTTCTATAGAACTGGATTGCTGAAGTTGTTAGTTCCTCGTTTGTAGTGTGAATATTTTGTTCTGTTTTTAGTAAATGCCATGCTCTTAAACAATATTACAAGTAATTTGAAAGAATAACTGTTAAATAAAGTGTAAATGTTTTAAGTGTAAATACATATAGTGAGGGGGAAAAAAATTGGGGGGGGGGGGATGAAGACCCAAAACTTAAGTTTCCTGAATCTGTTAGAGGCGAAATCTTCATATATTTATTTATTTATTTATTGCCACTTTAATGCAGTTTTGGAAGATCTTTTATTTTTTTTTCCTCCTCCCACCCTTCCCCTTTCCATGTACTTATTCATCCCCTTCACTGGCTATACATCTTAGAAAGTTGTCTTGGGGAGTTGGTTGATCATAACCAATCAACCCACCCTGAAATCAGCTAACACGCTTGCTAATAATACTGCATCAGGTCAATGGGCTGCCTTCCTACAGTACGTGCAAGGCAGTACTAGTGAGCGTGAGTATAAAACTTTGACTTTTTTTTTTGGAAGGCACTTCTGAGCAAGAGAGTGGCCTTTTACAACAAGCAATTGGTTTGAATGCCGCTTTATAGTGAGACATGTTTCTGTCAGAGAATAGGATTAAAAATCTCTTCTGTACTGTTCAGTGGAACCTACATAACATTGTTTAAAGAGCAAAAAAAAGAATGAGCAACCACCCAGAGAGCTGAAGTAGTTCATCTTGAAATGTGTAATAGTGTGCTGCTCACAAATGGACCTGTGGCTAAACATAATAGTTTTAATTTTCCTTTCAAACTCAAAAATAATTCTCAGTTCAGTTATGTATAATTGTCTTGAGTGCAAGGCATTTAAAAGGAAGTTTAATGATTACTGTATTGAATGAAGAGAAATGCATAATACATTATTCAAAAGACAATGTTTTTTGAATGTTTTTTATTTGCCTTTTATATTTTTAGGAGTGAATTGAAAAAGGAATGCATTAACTACAAAAAAGTGCCTGAAATGTACTCTTACCATGCAATATAACAAATCAGCACTACAAGGAGATATTTTTTGTTGTTTATATACCAATAAGCACTTTTAAGCGTTTTTTTTCCAATCACTCCCTTCCCCTACTGAATCACTTCATTGCTCTGTACACATTTAAGGGAATGATCTCCTCACCTGATTATTTGCAGACAGTTGTTTTCAGTCACTGAAGTCTTGGTAGATTAATACTGTTTTCTTTTTTTGTTGTTCTTTTTTTTACATTCTGTACTCTTGTTATGAGTTCCTATTATTTCAAACACTACTGGATTTAGCTACATTGTTGTAATAAATAATATATGGAAAGTTAATATTTACTCAGTAAACAATAACTTAAATCTGTTACAATTGAACGTTAATTTCTTGGTCAGTAATGATTTTTTTTCCCTTTATGCCACGTGCTGTGTGTATATAGGATAAGCTGAATGCTATTTCTGAGTCTCTGAGATTACATGCCTTGCTACTACCTAAATTAAAACTGATCTTTGAAATTTAAGATTTTTCCAAGCCTTTCTTCTATACTTGAGAACAGTGTTGCATGTTTCATTTATTTGGGTTACATTTGAGTCTTCTCTGTTACTGACTTGTTTTTTTAGATCTTCCTTACGCTTTCTGAGGACCACTTCTCTTGGCAAGAAGTGCTTCCAGTATCTATCCAAAGAATGGCAGTATCACAGTATCGTTATTGTTATTACACCATTATCACTAAAACTTGACAAATTCCAAAGGAAAACAGTGTGGGAGCAACTAAAAAAATGTAATATTGATTATGAAAAAATGTGAGTGAGGTCCTGTAGGTTTTTAATTAGCAAATCGCTTTTTTTTTAATAATACACTGATGTTTTTTCTTCAACTTTTCAGGCACAGGTACATTTGGGCGTGTTCATCTTGTGAAGGAAAAAATGGCCAAACGTTACTTTGCACTGAAAGTAATGAGCATTCCAGATGTCATTCGACTGAAGCAAGAGCAACATGTGCACAATGAAAAGTCAGTCTTGAAAGAGGTCAATCACCCATTTTTGATCAGATTGTAAGTTGCTGGTTTTTTTTATTAAAGTAGTATATGAAATGCAGTTAAAACTAAGCATTCCAGACTCTATTGCAAGTTCTTATGTACGTAACCAACAACAAATGCTTAATTTCTGTTAAGTAATCTAAAGTAGACTTCAAAGTAAAATATTTATTACGGAAGAACTAAAAATATAAATACAAAAATCACAATTTAAGCATTTAAGCAATAATTTATTACAAGCTTTTTATGCTCTCTAGTTTTTCTTTTTTTTTTTCAGACAGCAATAGAGATTTTCTCAAGTGAGGGAAAAACAAAAGAAATGTTAACATCAGCTTATCAGAATGAGCTCTAGAATAATTCTTGAGGAGGAGGAGGCTTTTTCCCTTGCGTGCTGTTGCTTTTTCCAGCATAATGATGCTATTAGTTTCCAGCTAGCATTCATAAATCCTGCATGTGGCTTAATATCAGTAAGATGAGTTCTCAGGGATGTGGAGTTTGTGATGCATGCAGAAAAGCAAGATGAGAGTACATCTGGTTAGACTGGTTAAAATATGGGCAGAACAGGAGGAACAGGATTTTATTTGTATACTTATGTACGTAAATTCTATTTTAAGAAAAGAGAGAGGAAAAAATGTACATCCATGCATCTAGAGCAGTGCAAGTGTGGGAACAGAGAAACTTGTGTGAGAAGTGAGAAAGGGTCATGAGGATTGGTGTCCATACAGAAGCAGTGGTCAAAAAATCCAAACTGATTGTTTTCTTGTTTTTGTTTTTTTTTTTTGTTCTTGCTTTGTTTCCAAAATGCTGGATTTTAAAGTTGGCAACAGAAAGACACAATTCAAATGCAGGTTCATTTGTGTGCAAAGGAACTGTTCTTGCCTTCTAGCTCTCTTCCCTTTCTGACATGCTTCATGTGATGCTGCATCAGCTGTGCTCTTATAATTGTCTGTGTCGCTTGGCAAAGGAGACTCAAAGCAACCTAGCTGGAATGAGCTATTTAAATTTTAAGTCATGTTCATATTTGTGTGCTTTATGTTAAACAAACGTTCATGGACAGTTACCACTGACTTGATGACAAATGAGGGTTTTTCCAGCCTGCTCCTCTCCTACTCAATACATGTGTTTTTATCATTAAATTTTTGTCTGTAGTTGATCAGCAAAGAGACAAAAATGTTTTTTCTGCTTCAGTGCCTTTAAACCATGCTATTTACAGTCTGTTTTTTGTGTTCTCATCACCACCTGAAACATGGATAGTATCTTCCTCTGGCTGCAAATTCAAGGAATGTGGGCCAGTGCAGCATAATACTGTATTTTGTAGCACTTTATGATGGGAATTTTTTAAGTAGTGCTGTCCATCATCTAGTTCTGACCTTCACCATTCCCGTACCTTAACTTTACATTGTTAGGTTTTTGTTGGTTTTTTTTTCCTTTTCCTGTTACATTTAAGAAGTATTGTATAGGGAGGTTCTGAATCAGTTTTTCTGTAAACAGAGAAGTTATTTATCTACTTCTCTCTTAAAATGTTTCTTAGAAATGTTTTGTGCTCTTGTAACAGCTGGTCATTGGAGACTCCTGTACAACCATTACTGACAAGTTTGAATGAAGTATCATAACTCTGAGTGCAGCAGTTCACATGGCACTGTAATTTCAACATGTATCTTTAATTTTTCAAGAAAATCAGAATTAATAAAAATCATGTTTTATAGCTCTGTAAGCTAAAATAAGTTATTAGACTGTTAGAGTTCACAATAGCTTCCACAGTTCATATAGAGAAGCCAGATTTTAAAATTACATGAAACCAAGTATGCTATTCTAATCTCAGCTTCTGTAGTATTTTCCTTTTATATATATTAAAATACAACACAAAGCAATCTGTATTACAAATAATAGTTATTTTTCCATTTTTCATACATAATAAATAACACATCAGTTTTTGTGTATAGACAATCCCTTAAGAGTCAGTGCTTGAAGATGTGACTTCCAGTACAAGTACTGTGATATAATGCCTGGGTCTTCCCTTTTTTCTTGTATTCTTTTTCAGATTTTGCCCTTTCTCTCCCCTGTACATCATTTTTTTACATACATAGTTTGCTTCATTTTACCTGCTCCTGTGCCTCTTTCTTCATTTCTTGTAGCTGTAACTTTGCCTAACTCCTTAAAAACATCTAAAGAGAGTTTTTACGTAGTCCAGAAACATACTGTGAACATGATCAGTAGCCAGTTAGTGATGTTGAAGACTGTAACAGGAGATACAAAAGCCTGTGCCTCACTCTGTTTCGCTTCGAACCCATGGAGGAGCTGTAGCTGGTGTCTAATAGTCTGTCTTGTTTGGTTGCCCTTAGTGATAGCATCAAGAAAGAAAATCTTACTGAGCAAAACTCACTCTTGGGTTTGGAAGCTGAGTTTGCCCTGCTTATCTTTCTTGAGACTCACTATCTTGATTAGGAACTAGCTAATGACGGAAAAAAATATATATATTTGATCTGTACATTTTTGTGATACTACAGGAACATTTATTAGAAGCTGAAGTAACTTCCATTCTTCTATAAAGAAAGTAGATGAAGATACTTTTTTTGACTGTCATAATAATAATTAGCTGTTTGTTTTAAAATAGTAAAATATTCTTCCAAGCTTTATCAAATACTGGTTTTCTTCTGAATTGTGAAGTTACATTTGGTTGTGTGGTGTATGACTTGGTTAATGTGGGTAGAAAGAAGAATAGCTTAGTTCTAGGAACGTGGGAGAGAAGGTTCCCGTATTCTGTAATAAAACATTTGAAAGCCACGTGGAGTGATTTTCTTTTTCCTTGGATGTTCTTTACTGCACTTTAGGAAAGAAGGTACCATAGTATTTCTTAAAAGAAAGGCAATAGTCTGAGCAACAGAAGGTAATTTTCATTAGGTTAGATCTGAGGTAAAGAAATGATCCTGCTTTGTTTTTCTATTGATTTGTTAAAGATATCGGAGAAGAGCAAGCATTGTGATCTGACACTTGTAGTTTACTAGTTTACAAGTGAGTAAACTACTCACTTCAGTTGGGGTAGTATACTACTACGTAGGAAGGGTACAAGAAGGGAAGGAGAGCTCTCTGGTGTCCTCTTCGTGAACATACTGTCATAAACATCTTTCCAAATGCAGATTCTGCTCATCCTCCCCATTACTTTGGCAATATTTCATTAAATAAAATGTAAGGTATGTGAGAATCATCTGGTCCTAGCAGACTAGCAGTATACAAAGTCAGTTACTAGGTGCCTAGCAGATACCTGTTTGGTACAAAGGAAAGGAGTCTGTCAGTTGAATTTTCTTTATAAGCCAGTGCAGTGCACGTTCTTAACTCTGTGTTTTTACTTTTCAAGTTAAGTTAGCTACTTGAACAGCTCTTACATAATCTTGCTAGATTCTTGGGGTTTTAATATTTGCACAATAGGAACCATAAACGTATTATGTACATACTTGGGGTAATAGAGATTAGTTTACAGAAACTTGCTTCTGAAGCAAATCACAGAGATAATTTGTTTATTCAATAAAACAATACTTTTATTACAGATTCTGGACCTACCACGATGAGCGTTTCTTATACATGTTAATGGAATATGTGCCAGGGGGAGAACTTTTTAGTTACCTGCGCAACATGGGGCGTTTCAACAACAGCACAGGACTGTTTTACTCTACAGAAATTATTTGTGCAATAGAATACCTGCACTCCAAAGAAATAGTTTACAGAGACTTAAAACCTGAAAATATATTACTAGACAAAGAAGGACATATCAAGCTTACTGATTTTGGATTTGCTAAAAAACTGGTGGATAGGTAAGTACGTTTTTATTATGGCTTAATACAGAAAACATAATTATAGTTGAAAGAAAAAAAAATATTTCAGAGCTCCGATTTTCGTCTAATTCCCAGTGTGGTTCATACATGTCAAATCCTGTAATATAAAGGAGATGGGTTTTATTGAAATCAGTATGAGACCTTAGGTATAATTAGGAGCAGTATTACAGACAAGCTACTGTAGAAAAATGTTTTTATGTGAGTAGAGTTGTGCCTTTAGGTTTACAGCAGTCCTTTTGTTTAAAAAAAAAAAAAAAGAATTTGTTAAAGTAAAATGAGAAAAAAATGAGATGTGTATATCGATACATTAAATGGGACATAATCTTCTATACAAGTTGAATTTCTATATATTTTGTAACTGCTCTGTCCTTGAGATTTCCTTTTAGAGAGATTTTGGAAATGCAGTAATAACATTTTACAACTGGATACTGTTTTTTCACCGACATGTTGCTAAAATGAAATTGCAATATCTAGATTGAAACAAATAAGGCCTGCTTCAACACCTCCACACACACACACCAAAAAAATGCTGAGAGTATTCTAGAAATCGGTTTATGTCCATTTTATTGTATGTAAGCTTTTCGGTAATGCAGAGCTTTTTCTCCTTCATTTCTTTCTCTGTTCTCGCCATTTGAACTACTCTACCAGGATTGTTGTGTTATTAAAAGGAAGCAAGAAGTTCCCTTACATTGAAAATAAGGGAAAATAAACTGGTCTGGCATGTTAGAAAAGTGCCGTGACGAGGTATGGTGCTATGCCCCAGCACCCTCTCATGAGAGAGACCAAATCCAATTGTTCTAGTTGAGATAAATGGGTGACTGTTTGAATCAAATAGATGCTCGTCCTCTTTGCTTGCCTGTTTCACCTATTTGATGCTGCTTTTGCTACAGTTCAGCATATGGGGGAAATCGACAGGCTCAAATTGAAATTAAGGTGGATCCGAGAGACCTATTCTTACTGGATCCCTTATGAAGCAAAAATCAGGACAGATCAAATCATTGTACGGTGGTCATAAAAGTTGCATCCCTGTGTTACACACTCACAGTACTGCATTGCCTCAGCATAGAAGAATGCCAGGCACTAATAAATATGCTGGTTCTGTTTACCATTGAAGTCTAACATTCTCTTTTAAATCCATGATGTTTTACTATCTGTACATTTGCTTGAATTCAGTTCCTACTGGGCAAGCAGATTGGTTTATAAATTTTAGCTTTCCTTCTTTTTTTTAATAGTTTTTAAATCAAAATGACTTTTTGCAGGAAGAGGGTGAGGCAGCTCTGATGTAAGAAAGTAGCAGGCTCTCTTTATAAGACATTTTCGTACTAATTTTTATAACTTCCTACTTCTACTAGATGTAGATGCTGCCACTTAGTGGTTATTCTTAATTTGGATTTCTGTGAATTTAAGGCACAGCAGGAGTAACCATTTATACAGGGTGATAGTTCACATTAAAGTATATTTTTCAATCTGAAAGATAAATCCGTGTAAGAGTTAATTTGTTCAAACAAATTTCAGGACATCAAATCAATGGTAGTTATCACTACCATTTCTTTATTCTTTTGCATCCCATCTTTGTGTGTGTGTCAGGTAGGGGTGTTAGTCATTTTGTGTTGAATTGAAACGTAGAATGCTACAGTAGTTTTATATTTGTAGCTGCTTTACCTCTAAATGTACAACAGATAATATAAAATGCAGAATACAGAGTTGGAAGGAACAAGGACTTTATCAGTCAGAGCATTGATAACTCAAGTAACTCAAGAGTATAGTATAACTCAAATGATCTTTCAGAGGAAAGCACAAAAGTAAAGTTCACAGAATTTTACATTTTTCATGCACAGATTACTTAAAACTTACAAAACACTCAGTGCAAAGTTATGATTTTCCCATTTTTGGTTTTTTTTCTTTTTTGGGGGGTGGGGTGGGGTGGGTAATGTTGTTCACTGTTAATTTTAGATTGCTTAAATTCCATCCCCACCTGCCCCCTCCAAAACAAACAAACAAAATAAAAAAACGAATAACTTGAGACATGATTAAGCTTAAAGATTTTTGGGACACTTGTTCACTCCTTAAACTGAATGTGCCTCGTGACAATTCTGCACAAAAGACTTGAATATAGAAAACAAAACAAGACACAGCAAGTCTTGTTTTTATGTAACCGCCTTGTGTGTCACTGTAGAAGCAAGAATGTCTTGCAGAACAAACTTTTGAGGGCTGGAAACAAAGGAATTTCCATTGAATATAATTATGAAGAAACCTCCAGAAGAGAACACCAAAAAGGACAGTGTTAATTATCTCTGGATTGTGTGTGAGAAGCTTGGTAGGACTACAGAGGAGGAGGCTAAATAGCCTGCAACAGTAGAACACAGTAACCATCCAGATTTTTAACTTTATCAGGTAATGCTATTAACAAGTCCAACAAATGTTATTTGATAGCTTATATTTGTGACCAGAATAGATTCTTTTGTTTCATTTCCTTGTTTTAAAATTACACGCTCAACCTTATCAATTATTGCTTACCTGGATTTCAGCTCTTATGTTGAAAACCCAGAGCAGTGGAATTTTTGTAGCAGCTCAAGCAACTGCAAAGGAAACAGTCTATTTTTCTGCTTCATGATTTATCTGCAAAAGGATGGTCTGCAAAAAGATGAATATGCAACAGTCATGAAATGCTGCTAATAAAAGTAATACTTAAGACAATTTGATCTTTTCTGCAGAATTTACTTCATGCATTTTTCAAAATGCTAAGTAGCTTGTTTCTTGAGCGACAAAAGAGGAAATAAAAGCTGTGATCAAACGGTACAAATACAGAGCTTGACAAAGAATGTGGTCTTCCTCCAAGTTTTCGTGTATTTAGTAAGCATATTTTTTTGATTAAATTTAAGGGAAGTAGGTGACCTGCTGGTGGTAATAACTTTGTTTTCCTGGTGCAGCTAGGGACTTCAGGTTATATTGTCTTTTTCCTTAATTTGTAGTTTTCCTTTTCCTTTAATAAAAAGATCTCATATACCTGTAACAGAGGCTCATTTTAGTTACATTGTCACCAGCCAGTTATATGGGTCCTAGGAGTCATAGTCAAGTATTAGGTAAGATTTCTGTATCTAAATGACCTTGATAAAAGGATGAAACTCACCACACACTTCACTTTTGCTGAATTTATGAATTTATGCCTTCATACTAATTTTGGAGAAGGCAAGGATGACTGTTGTGGGGCATTGTCCTGCCAAGTGCCTGGCTTATTTACTAAAATAAATGTGCCTGCTTTATCTGCTGTATTTGTAAAGCCTTGCTTCCCAAATACAAGAGTAAAGCTGACAGCTGTTTTGTTTGCAGGGCGGGTTATGGCATCATGAATAACAGTTTGTATCATGGATTGTAATACGATGTCTTAAATTGGGGAGAGGGAGTGTTTGTCACAGTTTTGTTCTAAAAGGTACCAAAGTTTTGCTGGTTTTCTTAATTATCTAGTCATGATCTAAGCAACTGCTAGATGGCAGTAGTGTGTAAAGCAGCACTGTACATAAGAATTTTATTGAATATGCTCCATTTGAAAAATGAGTTTGTTTTCTAGCAATATAAATTATGCCACCCTTTCATGAGAAAAATTGAAGATTCATTCAATACACCAGTGAGTGTAGTTTAAAGAGCTATGGAGCATTGGAATGCACAGTATGTCAGTAACAGAGACAGTATAGCTGGAGTAATTTTGCTTTTGCCATGTTAAAACCATGCCTAAATAAATTCAACTCCATGCATCATAAGTTTTTAAGTTTTGACTGACTATACAGATCCTCTTCTCTAAACTTTTGTACATGAATCAAGGCTGAGGGGGAAAAAAAAAAAAGCTCTGATTAAACCTTTTTAAAAAATAGTTCATAGTTTGATATGCCACAAATATGGATCTTGAATATGAACTTATGGTTGGGAAGTAGGTGGTTTAAGTTGAGCAGAACAGTAGAAGGAAAAACTGGAAGATGAAAGGCATGCGTATTACTTGTTAAAGGTGATTGCCATTCATGTTAATGCATTTGTTCAGGACCATGTTATCAGTTTGATGCCTTGGATATATTTGCATTGCACTCACAAATAAAACAATCAGTTTCTCATTTTTCTCTGTAGCCTGTATTTAAAAATAAGTCAAGATCATGAAGCCAGGCAAATCCCCCACAGGTATTCTTACAAAGACAAGTTCACATTTCTGAAAAAAATAGTCTCAGAATATTCTATTTCAGTTTTTAATTTATTTTTTTGTAAACATTAACTGCTTAGTTTCAATTTGTTTCATTAATTTGTAGGATATGAAATAAACATTTCAATTAAGTACCAATAAAACTTTTTTTTTATTCTGGTCTTTTAATAAGAAACCTATGAGTAAAAACAAGACATTAAACAATATAAAAAAAAAAAAAAGGTAATGTAACATTTCACACTTGCTTATCAACACTTTGTAAATCCTTTAAATAATTGAAAATATAAAACATTTACCTTATAATGGTTATTGTGAAAGTGATAATAGGTTATATCTCAATACTATGTGAAAAACATCTTACTTAATAAGAGACTGTAAAAGGAATCTTATTATTTACTGATTTAAGCTACTACTTTTTTATTCCGCCCTTCTCCCTTTACTTTTCTGAACAAAAATCTTTCCTGGTGGCCTATAATCTTGCAGCTTTCTGGGCCTGTCAGAAGTAGTCCCAGGGGTCTGTTGCTTCCAGGGTAAAAACTACTGTTGTTAATAATTTCAAAGCTATGTATAACCTAATGTATAGAGGTTATAGCACTCAGGAAACTTCAGCGCACTGATGTCTCCTGCAGCCAAGAAGTTCTTAATTTCCGTATTTCACCTTCTGTACCAGGAGAACTGGACAGCATCACAACAGTCTTCTCAGATCTTGTTAGAGATTGTTTCATTTATTTTTTTTCCTCCCCCAGGACATGGACACTTTGTGGCACTCCTGAGTACCTTGCACCAGAAGTCATCCAAAGCAAAGGTCACGGAAGAGCTGTGGATTGGTGGGCCCTGGGAATTCTTATATTTGAGATGTTGTCAGGGTAAGTGGTAACAATTGCTATATGACAAGAATACTGTGTCGAAGTGTATGTGTACTGGTTCTGATTCTTTACTAGTTCTATTTGTGATACTCCGAAGAGCAAATTTTGGTGAAATTTATTATTAATGTCATCAGTTTCATTTCTGTCTCTTATGAAAGGAATCAGGAAGCTGTGTTTAAAAACAAAAAACAAACCACCACATATCAGCATTACTACTGGGATAACTGGTGGGGAGAATGTTGTTTCTGGTGTTTTGAAATTTGTTTCATAGCAGTATTCACAGAAGATACAAAATAAAACTAAAGAGAGATTTTTCTGTCATTAATATACGTAACTGTTTTGGACTTGAAGTGCAGCTGAAAGCAAGGTTTTCACAGCTTCCAAAGAAACGGTATATTTTCAATTTGTTTTATAGTTTCTACAACTTCTTTTCAGTGTCAGGGTACTGATTCTTGTGTGCTTGGTGTCTTCGCGCATGCTGGCTGTGTGCCAGTTTGTCATTATAACCTTTCATTCTGGAACACAAGTCCTACGAGGAGCGACTGAGGGAACTGGGGTTATTTAGTCTGGAGAACAGAAGGCTCAAGAAGACCTTATTGCTCTCTACAACTACCTGAAAGGAAGGTGTGGGGAGCTGGGGGTCAAGCCTCTTCTCACAGGTAACTAGGGATAAGACTAGAGAGAACGGCCTCAAGTTGTGCCAGGGGAAGTTTAGGTTAGAAATTAGGAGACATTTTTTCTCAGAAAGAGCAGTCAGGCATTGGAATGGGTTGCCCAGGGAAGCGGTGGAGTCACCGTCCCTGGAGGTGTTCAGTGGGTGATATTGGTGGTAGGGTGATGGTTGGACCAGATGATCTTGAACGTCTTTTCCAACCTTAGTGATTCTATGACTCTATGATCTCCAGCCGCATAGAGCGAAGTCGGAACAAAAACATCCTCCATGGACTTGTTCTTCCTTTTCTATATGCAGTGGCATCAGCTCAGGGTTGTGGTGTTTGGACAAGCAAGTCCTGATGGATGATTGCCTCAGAGCTCCAATCTACAGTGCAGGTTTGATGTGAAGGAGCCCACCTAACACCATCAAAACTGTATCCCATGGCAGCACTGCTGCCTGATGCTTGCTTTCTTAAAGTCCTAAAGGTTTTGCACATATGTTTGCTTAGAATCTCAAGGCAATTTCTGTGCAGAAAAAGCATAGAAAGGTACTAATAGGTTAATACTGACCCAGGCAGGGTTGTCTGACTGATCTAATAAGAAGTTGGTACTTTGTGTAGGCTGATCTGTGCAGAGGCCAGGCTTCTTCTTTCTTCCACAGCAACCTGTAAGGGTGGGAGTCTCTTGTTCCCTTCTCAGCAGGATGAAGGGAACATGAGATTCCCAGCAGCCTTTTTGCCACTAATCTTAGTACTAGCCAGCAGGAAGACAAAAGCGTCTGGGGCTGTAACATTAGCGCAGGAGTTAGTCTGCCACCTGAAGTCACCGATTTCGCTTCCTGCTACAGGATTTGGTGGGACCCCTGAATATCAGCTTTCTGTTCTGTCTGTGCAGTCCCAGTGTAAGTGCAAATTGGGTGTTTTTCCTTTACGTGCCTTACTGAGGCTGGTAGGATTCTACTACAGTAGTAATAGAAACATATTTTCCAAAGTTAACATACAGAATACAGTTGATATTCAAACAAGTTCTCATCTCTGGAGTCAGTGAGACCTCAAAACTGCATGGCACTGAAGTATGATGGTCATATACTTAACCTAAAAAAAAAAAGGGGGGGGGGGGAGCAGCTGCAGACATTTCAAAGTGTAGAATCTTCTGTCCTGACATGGTATGATGAGATCTTAGTTCTCCCAGCTTAATGCAAACACTTTGGCTATTGAGATTCTTAACTGATAGAGGTAAATTACGCATTTCTAAAAGGCAACTGAGATCTTATGTTGGCTGATTGACAGAGCAGCTGTCTGCTGCAAGTGGTTTTGTAACGGCCTGCGTATCACTACAGTATTTCTGCTTTAATAAAGGTGTGTGTGTATATATGCTCTCCATAATGATGTATATATGCTTCACTGCTTCACTTTTTTAGTGTTTGGGTGGGGCCTCTGTCAAAATCTGGTTGTTCTTAAGATTTTGGGGTTTCATGGACTGGGGCTGGGGGGAGCAGAGACTGTATTATCCATCTTTTCTTTAAGAGGGCAGGATATCATACAAGGGTTTTGCTTTTAGCATTTTACAAGCTTTTCACGGCTATTGTCAGCAGCAATGTTTTAACGCACTTTTACTTAACAACTCAAGATGTGGCTGGATATTTACTATCAAGACTTTTAATGCAAAAACAGTCATAAGTATTTCTTTGTGTTTTTTCTTCTGTTTGTTTGGGGTTTTTTAGTTGTTTTAGTATTTTTTAATCCCTTCAAACTAAGGAAAGATTTAAGAAATGGGTGTCTTGGTTTCAGCTGGGATAGAGTTAATTTTCTTCCTAGTAGCTGGTACAGTACTGCATTTTGGATTTAGGGTGGCAATAACGCTGATAACACACTGATGTAGTTGCAGAGCAGTGCTTACACAGAGGCAAGGACTTTTCAGCTTCGCATGCTGCCCTGCCAGTGAGGAGGCTGGGGTGCACCAGGAGCTTGGAGGGGACACAACTGGGACAGCTGACCCAGACTGGCCAGAGGGGTATCCCATACCATGTGGGGTCATGCTGGACAATAGAACTGGGGGGAGTTGGCTGTGGGTGGCAACTTCTCAGGGACTGCCTGGGCATCAGTTAGTGGGTGGCAAGCAATTGCAGTGTGCCTCACTTGTTTTGTGTATTCCTTTATCATAATTATTTTCCTTTCCAGTTCTGTCTTAAGTTCTTCTCAAGCTATGAGTTTTTGTTTTGTTTATTTCCTCAATTCTCTCCCCCATTCCACCGGGCGGGGGCAGGAGGAGTGAGCATATGACTGTGTGGCATTTAGCTGCCTGCCAGGTTAAACCTCAACAACAGGAAAATTATTTGAAGGTGAACAAAACCTGACTTCAAGACTAAGTTACTGACTGTAAATAAATAACTTAAAACATTTGGTAGTTATTTCCTTAAGCTACTCTCTGAACCCCAAAAGCAATTGAAAAGAATAGGGAGATGTGTGTGTAAGGAAATAGTCTATTTAAAAACAAACAAACAAAATAAAACCGCACTTTCCTGTTCTGCAGTGTATTATTTCTCTAACTTAATCCCTAGAGACCCATGGAATTCAAGTTCTGCACATTCTAGATTTAGGGCAAGGTCCCATTTAGGTTTAAGATAGCAAATATGGGAAGGGGAAAGAACAGGGAAAACTCAGGGTGAGAAGAAATCTTTCCAAAACAGATTATAACATCAGTCCTTTATTGAGTTAATCTAAGCAAACTAAACAAACTGTCAATAGAAAGAGTTGAAAAATCTGTATATCTTGAGTGATCGTGTGCTGTTACAATCTGCCATAGATTAAAATATACTTGTTAACATGCTAAATGTGTTGGATCCTGATTGTACTGTTATCAGAAACATAGCTAACTGAATTTTCTTATTTAATGAGGACTTTGTTCTGATTTCACTTCAGTAGTTATATATGTGATCTGCTGGTCTATTGTTTATGGGTAGATAATGATTTGTGTCTACAGTTTCATAGTCTCAGACCTGTATGGTTTTCCCTTGGGGTTTTGCAGCATCTCTTCTTCAGTGCTAAAAGTATCTATTAACTTTGAGACCCATGTCAATGCCATTGTTATGCATCAGTTAGCAAAAGGAATGGTTTGCAGCTGTTGTCCCATATATAGAGAATTCTTAGCTTCTTTCCAGTTTGTGGAAAAAAGGCAGCTGTTTGTATTTGCCTTGTGGTGTGAAGACAGTCTGAAACTCAAGGGGTTTTTAGTTGATTTATAGGGTAGCTTTCAGCACAATATTTGCACTGTTTTGTCAGAAATCTGTGCAATGTGTTGCAGATTGATCATTTGCACGTATTATCAAAGTCAAGTTGGTTGGTTTTTGAGTTTGAAAACCACCTAATCTTACTAAGCTAATCTTATTTTGCATACAGGTCAAATACACTTTAAGCAGTATTGACATTAAATTTTTGCATATTTAAGTGTGATTTGCTTTCTTTAAAGAATTCATTACATAGTAATTTAGGATTTTCAATGAGCAATTTTAACATATATAAATATATAAAAGCATACGTAAGTTCCTTATTCTTCTTGATTATACATCTCAATAGTATATAAAATATGCGGAGATGGGAGGAAAAAAAATCTGCATTGCACATCAGTCTGCTTACTGAAACTGTCACCTTCATGCTACGTAGTTCTGAGATCTCATTCTAATTGACTTATGCAATTAGATTTGCTAATATGCGTACCAGATACAAAACTGGAAATTGAGTCTACTATTTTTCACTGCTTTGGAGAATGTGAAGGACATAGATGTTGCACGACTAACAAAGAAATTTCACATGATAGTCTCTGGTGTGCAAAAATTTTACCCATTTTAAAAATCTATCACGTTTTCCATGTTCTTTTCTGTCAAAGCAAGAATTTATAAACACACATTTTTCCTGAGACTCTTATATTATCCAGTTTCCTTCCAGCTGAGACTATTCAGTTTTTCTTAATGAAACTCAGCTTTCTGAACAAGAGAAAAATTTGTTCAGTCTTTTCTTAACCAGATAGTTTGGTAGTTATGATTTTCTGTGCTTTGAAGTATGACCTTCTGTCTGTGAGTATATAAAAGGAAATGCTAATCCACTTGACCATCAGCTAAACAAAGAAGCACTTGGTACTTCTGAAAACATTTACATGGTAGGAATAAAGTATAGTACTTGTTGAGGAATAAGCTACTTTGAGCAACATAAAATCAAGGAAAGAATATGAAATGAAGAAATGTGTTCACCTTTGTTTGTGCTACCAGTGATTCTAAAGCACTGTACTTGTGCATTTGCACACAGTTTAGTTGTCTTAGAAAGTATTTATAAAATGTTTTCACATCTCCCTGACATTTTAAGTGTTGGACCATAGTAGTGTTTGGACCTAGTTAATATAGATGATATTCAAAATCCCATTTTCTACTTTGTAAAAGTTTTGAGACAGAAGCATACAAGGGATACTTTGGTCATGTTATGGAAGTCAAGGTGGGATTGAGATTAGTGAATGAATGGTTAGTTATTCCATTCCCCTAAAATATTTTCTATGGTAACTTCTAAAATGGTGATTCTGAAAACCTCTTGGCACTTGGTCTAAGCTGAGCATGTACTGATGTACACTCCAAGACTCTTGCAGGAATCAGAAATTTATCTCAATTCTTACTGTAGGTGTGAGACAAGAAGCAGTGTATTTGTTACCTTGTAACTTTACAGAGAACTCTTTAGAAAATAAGAAGTGTAGAATTCTAATTGCATCTTGATGTGATGATCATTCTGGAGAGCTTATGAAATAAGTATTTTATCTGGCCCAACACAAAAAAGGTAGCTACACTTTGATAGACTTTCAGGTTCTGAACAGTTTGTCTCCTTTAAACCTTCTCTAACAAAACCTGTACTTGAATTAAAGAAGCACAATAAATAACTGCATTGGACAGTCCATTCATATGTGGGGTCTTTGACACTTTGGATGGAGGCTAGTTAATATGGGTATGTCTGTGATTACAGTACAAGATAAAAAATGGTGGTGCTGTTTTGGAAAGTATAGCCTTGGATTTTATAGGTAAATGCAGACACATTTTTTAATTAAACACTGAAAGTTTCTTTTTTTTTGGAGTGTATTAATGTAACAAATAGCTCTCTTGTAACTCTTCATTCTTAATTCTATTTTGAATGTGTACAAAAATGTTTTCTATTTTGCAATAACAGCCTCAGTATGGTTTGATAATTTGTCAAGTTAGTATATGATTGAAGCCTTACAAAAAAAAACTGTGATCAATTATTTCTGAGGAGAATTACTATAACATCATAATGTTTGTAGGATTCTTGCAAATTCTTTTTCTAACCTCTAAAAATTTGTTGTATTAAAATAGGTTTCCTCCATTTTTTGATGACAATCCATTTGGTATATATCAGAAGATTCTTGCTGGCAAAATAGATTTCCCGAGGCATTTGGATTTATATGTAAAGTAAGTCTGCGACTCCCAACACTGTCTTTTATGTTTTGAATACTTCCTGAGCATTATTTCTGAAGGATCTTCATAGATCAGATACCAGATTCTGATTTTCTGGAACACCATGTTAGAAAATGTTTTACTTCAACTGCAAAAGCAAATGTGATCTAAAATTATGTCTGATAGATTTCAGGCTGGAGATAAAATTCAGGCTGGTTGTATCTGTCTCATACTTTTCTGTTTGAATATTAAATACTTTTCCACCTTGCACAAAGCTCTTTGATGCTAGGTTTATGTGTGGGAGGAAAAAATGAGGAGGTAATTTAGCATGAATAAAAATTAAATGGGCAGGTGGAGGACACTAAACTATTCCTTTGTATGTATAAGTACCAGTTAAATCACTTCTGACACAACTATTTGAAGTCTTTGATACTTCTAAATTTCAATGTAAAACTGCACTTTCAATAGCAGGGCCCCAGTTTGATATGAAGTTTTAAAAATGAATAAAAAATAGACAAGCATCATATTTTTCAATCATTACAAGTACGTTGCAGATAAAATGCTTTTTTCCCCTGTTTAAAAATTCCCTAATTGAAGGTTCCATAATAGAAGTAATCACTAGTAAATATTAGAGGCTCTGAAGTGCAGTGAAGCACTTCATGAAGTTTCTACTCAGAAGCAGAGATGACTTGAATGAGTGAAGGCTGGAAGTTATTCTTACATACCCAGCTTAATCTTTTTGAAGTGGCCTGTAGAGATGGCACTTGCTTAATGTTACCACTAGGTTGATAAATAAAATGTTGTATGGCAAATCTAATAAAATCTGTCCTATATATTCTGAACTTTCAGGAATTCTCTTGCAAACCTAATAGTCTGGGGAAGATTATTTAAGCCTCCACTGAATCATCAGGTTCACTGAATCAAGCCTATCTACATCAGATTATGATTAGCATCTGTCATCCGTGTCTGTTCTTAAAAGAGTTTTTCCTTACTATCTCTATCCTTTTTCCAATGAGGATAGTCTTGTCTGGTCTTCATAACCCAGTCTGACTTAGGAAAAAGACTGCATCTCCAGTCATATTGTGTGCATTAAAGTACAAGAGCGTGACCAGAAGGTGAACAGCTCAAATTAGGGTCTTACCACTATCAGCTTGTGAAAGCATTTAAAAGTAGAGATGTGTTAGTTTCTGCTTGGACTCAGCATTCACAGACCAACACTTAGCTCTACTATCCAGAGGACACCTTGATGCTGTAAAGATTCCTAGTTATGATAGTAGGCATGTATATGCAGGCTTTGCTCTTCAGACTAGACACGACCATCAATGAATTGTAGGATACATTAATCAACGTAATTGTTGATATACCTCTTTGCTAGTTTTTCTTATCCAGATGTTCTTTCAACTTGTGCTTGGCAGTTCATTCCCATTACACTCTTGCCTTTAAGGGGTCTCGTGGGATTCTGGCTTGGACTTTCTTCTTTTAACACTTCAGTTTTGGGTGATCTCATCCTTTGGCTTCACCTGCTTTCCTGCTGTGAGTTGTGAGCACAATTTGTCTCTCTTGTTCCAGCAACCGTTCTTCAACCGTTTTTGTGATTTAAAAGTTCTTTTAAATCACAATATGCAGAACTGAATAGTCTAACATCTTTGCATTGTTAGCTTAAAGCACTTGCTAAGATTATTTTCTCCTAATAAGGCAGTCTACTTTTTCCTTACAACCCTTTTGCTTTCATTCTCTTCTTCCTAACAGTTGGTATCTCAGCAAGTATGAGGACTGTCTTGTGTCCCATCTGTCACATCCATGCTGTGTTCAAAGTATTAATGCTATACAGTGTTTATAACAATTGAACTTAAACTCTCTGCTTTTAGGCAGCAAAACTGTCTGTCTTGTTGTTGAACCCTGGGAAACTTCCCTACCTCGATGTACTACAGAAATTTACTTGTTAACATTTTTCTATCCCCCCTTTTCTTCCCCATTGCCCCTCCACATGCATATTTTACATTTCAAATTTGTACCACTTCTGCTTTCCCTCTTGCTGTGTGATCACTGTCTCTTGCAGTGTTGTAAGATCTGCTGTTTCTTCTGGCCTGAGCTAGTCTCTTTTCAAATTGCTTTCTACTGTGTCTCTTTTGCTAACTTTCCTGCTATTTGATCAGATGTTTTATATAAGTCCTTTGCCCCATATACAAGTCCTTAACACACTGGACCACTAGTGCAGATCTCTGCTGAGAGCAGTTTCTGTTATGAAGATGATGATAAATTAATGAACTAGAAATTCTGAAATTAGCGTCGTCAGCAGAGTTTTGCATTACTTCACTTCCGATAAAGCTTAAGTATTAATTATGTTCCACCTATTTCTTTGTCTATTAGTGAGTTTGTGAATTATTTCTTTATATTTTTTCTTTTCTGCTTTTGTAAGCTTCTCTTTGCAAAGACAGATTTTAAAAATGCCAAATGAAACATCAGTGCTACAGCAGTTTAATGATTGCTAGCCTGGAATGGCCTTGATGTAGAATCATTCCCCACAAATATACAGCAACATATTTATTCAACTGATTTTAATGTGACAGTTCCAAAATTGTTCCAGAGAAACTACAAAGTAAAGAAGCACTCAACTATCTCTTTATTCAAGTTAATGGATATTTGTTCTATTGAATGCAGCAGATGTGTGTTTATCTTTAGTGAGAACACATATCACTGAGTTTAGCTTTGCTTTTCCAAGATGAATTTCTGATGAATGTTTTCTAGTTATACTGGAAAAGCTCCACGATTTAGCTTTGGCCATATAGGCTGTGAATCTAGTTTTGGGTTTCTGGATCCATTTTCAGCCCTACTTCAGTTGAAAAGACTGTTTATAGCCATTTTTATAGCCTTTCCAATAAGCAATAGTCTTCTTAATGAAGAGCTAGAAGGAGGTATTTCCCAGAAGGTCAATATAAAAGAAGTTAGTCACATGATTTAACCTAATCCAAACATGGATTGTCTGAAATAATCATGAAGGTTTAAAAAAATGCTTTCTGCCTTGATTTCTTTATCCTCCTTGTATCTGTCAATTGAATTTTTCTCTAGTTGAGTTTTAGAACTATATCCCTGCCAAATACAACAGCTTTTGAAACAGTTCAACACATTTTCTGTGAGCTCATATGTTCGTCATGCATACAACTTGAGCGATTTCTAGGATACAAGACATAATACTGTTTTTGTTTGGGGATAGTAGGTATTATAACCAAGGGTGGAGAGGGAAAGGTGTGCCATTAATGCTTGCCTTTTTTTTTTCTTGCAAATATGCTTGTTTAACCTTCTGCAGAGTTAAAAACCAGAATTAGACATACTTTCTAGATCTGCAGCATGTCATGCAGTATTTCATCTTTCAGGTCTATTTGAGGCTGTAGAAACAATGGTAGCAGCTAAACTTTTTTTTATCACATTGTTAGCTTAAGAAAGCAGAATGATACTGTGCTAAAATATATAGCAAAATAATAATTGATATAGAAGATAAATATTTGAGAAATACGAAAACGCATTTTCTCCCAACTCTAAGTAATCAAGCTCACTCAGAAAATTGTGATGCTCATTTTGATTTGTGTTGGAGTTATTTGGCGCTTAAAGTGCTTTGCTCTTAAAATGGAAGTCTTTGTGTTTCTAAACTTACTTTCATCTTTTTTAAAAGGTTGACTTAGGTTAATGTAGAATTGTTCAATAAACTAGATTCTCAGAGGAAGCTTCTTATTTTCAGTGAAATGAAAACTTACAGATCTTACTAGTTTTAGACAGATGACCAGCTCTTCCATGTTCTCTCTGAATATTTAACTGTTGCAGAATTTAGATTTGAATGTATAAAGTTGAGGGTGTGACTTTATTTATTTCATATATATTTATATATATTTATATATATATATATATATATATAAAAATATATGTATATATTAGAGTTGTGTTCTGCCAAATAGGTTTGAGATCCATTTTGAGATTTGGAATGCCCAGCAAAATACAAAAATACAAAGAAAGATATGGTACTACTTGGGGAGGAGGAAATAGAAAAATGTGTTATTTGTTTGAAAAAAAAACTTGAGATAATGTTGCAAGTTCCTTTTAGAACACTTTACTCCTTTTTATGATTGACTCTTAACTGTTCTGAAATACAAAATAAATGAATGCGTAAATTATACACAGTATTAACTAGCCAAAGTGAAGCATGCTTATGTTCTGTAACATCCATATGACATTCAAATACACATTACTTATATTTAACAGAGGACATGTTTTCTTTACTACAGAGACCTTATTAAGAAGCTGCTTGTGGTTGATAGGACAAGACGGTTAGGAAATATGAAGGTAAGCATAAAACGTTAGGTGTAATGCACAAGGTTGAAAGTATTCTATAGGAAAGATTTAGAATAGCTTTTGTTTTTATAAGCATGAAATTGAGATACATTTTCCCATACATGACTTCATTTGTGCAATCCTAAATGCAAACTTTAACTCCTCATTTCTGGAATTTGTACTCATAATGTTGGATTAATTCTATTTTTCATGATAGTCTTCTCTGCCTTCCCTCCTCCCTCCCCCCCTCCCCCAACCAATTCTATTTGTTTTTGTACATTTGAAGACTTGCATTAGACTAGACACACAGTGCTATGTCCTGTTAGTCCTCCAGAGAGCCAGATAACTTCATTCTTTTTTTGGAGTTGTTTAATCCCAGAAGGAACGCTAAACAAATTAGAGGCTTGATTATTTTAAGAATATAGAAATTGTTTCTGTACCGTGATGTATAGTCGTTGTCTTGACAGTTTGTTTGTGGGGCTGCACTGGGGCAAATAACTTCCTGTTACAATTTGACTTCTGGAGGAAATAGCTTAAAAGACACAGCTATGCCCACAGGTCTCAGGTAGCATCCCAACGTACCTCAGAAATACATCTCTACCTGTGATATGCCAAGGCGACACAAAAAGCAATCTTGTGAATTCTGTGAGGTGACCTGTTGTAATACTGCTTCTAATGTCAAGAAGACAATGAGCTTACTTGATTTTGAGGCTATGTGGCAGCGGTGGTTGGTTGTGCTGTGAGAAATTAGCTGTATGTGAACTAGCTTGGGTACATTAACAGACTAGACAAAGCACCTTAAAAATTACTGTAGGTTAATACACCCTTCTAGCAGAATACATTAGTCCTGTGTTTGTTGGTTGCTGTGGTCACAATGTTGTGGATACCTAAATTAGCTGTTGTAATCTTCTAGTTGTTTAGAGACAGCTAAAATTTCCATTCCTCTGGCCAGGATTGGTCAGAAGTTTGATTTTTGTTGCAAAGCATGATTTAGGTTGCACATAGCTGAAGAAGGTAAAAGATGTAGTCACCCAGGTTCCTTGAACATGCAAGTGCAGACCCTAGAACCCACTTTCCAAAGTTCCTTTTCAGAACCTTTTTTACAGCACAAACTTACACTAATTAATAAGAAAAGCTGGAAAATAAGTATTTTCCTTACATTTCCAAACTTTTTGCAGTATTTTTCTACTGGGAGGAGGGAGATTAACATCAGACCTTCACAAACTCAAAATTTAGGAAGTTACTGGCCGATGAAAATTCTTATCTTTTGATAGTTTCAAAGGAAAACAAACCTTGGTTTAATCAAACATGTTTGGGGGCAGGTGAGGGGGGGCTGACAGGGGATGAATGCGGCTGGTTGCCTTTGTGTTTTTTAGTCTGTGGTTATTTAAGGTATTTTTAGCTTGTTTACTATAAATGGCTAAAACGTCAAAATCAAAAATTGTTTTAATTTGAAGTGGGGTTTTGGGGCTGGGTGGCAGTGGGCCAGTATTAAGTCTGATCCTGTTCTGTAACCAAAGTTGGTTTAGAAAAAATTATATCTGGTTGGACATTTTCTGATGAAACATTCAATGAGAGAGAAATTACTCTCCGTATTGCCTTTTTGGATAGGTGCACGGATAGTCCCAACCCATGTAAAACTGAAAAACAAAATAAAAATAAACAACAACAAGAAAAAGTACAATATTTTTTGTTCCATGGGGTTGGATGTGGTGGTAGCTTGAATGCTGTGCATTAAAATTGTGACAAGGCCTGAGACAGAGAACCTGCAGTTTTTCCCTAGTGCTTAGATCCTTGAGAATGAGTATGTGCTTGAACAATGTTTTATCTTGAAAAACAGATGATGTTTTTGCTCTTTTTGTACAAAATCAAGTTAGCCAAGAGAAAGTAATCATTACAAGACAATAAGGCCTTTAACTGTTTATCTAAAATGAAAACAAATGGCTTTATATGTGTACTTTTACAGCAGTATTTAGAATCTCTTGTTTTCAGCACTAAACATCTGTAATATTTGATAGAAGTATTTCCTGGCCTTGACGTTTACTTTGCACACCATCAACCCACGGTTATTTTCTTGATTAATGTAAAAAATAATTCTTACTCTAGAAAATGTGTCTGACTAAAAGACATTCTCTAAAACACATGAGAAAACAAGTAAATAGAACTGCAGTGAATGGTTTTGTAGGTATTTAATGGCTAATCTTCATCCCCCTTGTGTCAGAAAAATGCTGAAAGAAAAAAAAAAGACTATTGCTGGAACTCAGGATCTGTTAGGGAAGTAACACTAAATTTATCCTGTAGACTCTTTTTATTGATTATCACCTGAGAAAAAAAGAGATAAAGTTAAATGAGCCATTAGCCTGTTTTGATGCCGCAGTTCTTAGGATGAAATGCATGTCTTGGCATACATATAACTTATTAAATGGTTGGGTTGTTTGTTTTTTTTCTTAAAGAATGGAGCAGATGATGTGAAGAGACATCGATGGTTCAGGTCTATAGACTGGGATGCTGTACCTCAAAGGAGACTAAAGGTACATTCTGCAAAATACTGGACAGGACATGACAACAAGAAATTGTTCATTTAAACTATTCTGTTGAGGATTTGTTGCTCTGTGTGTTCACATGCATGCGTGAGCAGTATATGCCCACATCAATAATTATATGCGTTTTTGTCCTTTTACAGTACAGAATGATATTATTTGATTGTCTATTTGCAATTTGTCTATGATACTCTTACAGGTAGCAAGGTAGAAAAACCCTAGTTTGTTCTGCTCAAGTAAGTTGATTAGCATTACATACAATGAGCTTTAATCTTCAGTTGTAGGGTTTTGTATGTAATTGCTGTTGTAGGGAATGAGGGGTTGTTGTTGTTTCTTTTTCTTCAGTGTATATATGTGGAAATATTTTACTCTGAGTTTTATTTTTTTCTGCCAAGTTCAACTCAGGTAAATGCTTTAATAAAATGTAAAGCATATGGGAGTAGGAGGAAGAGAGAAGGTGAGAGAGAAGGATTTATGAATGTAATTCTAACATACTTTTTAACAGCACTGAATTCTAGTGTTATATGAGGGCAGATGTTTGCAAAAGCTATCAACACTGTAAAAATGCTTTTTAAAGATCTTTGGAAGTAAAACTGCCTTCCTTCTTTCCTTCCTCAAATTTCTGACTAGTACGGTTTCTTATAGCAGTGATTTTTAGTAATATAGGTTGCCATATACAGTCAGTGCAGTACTGATTACATGTTTGGTTTTACTTTTCTTTGCATGAGTTTCTTAGAATGAATTTCTGGGTAGCTATTTTAAATTGTGTTTGTGGACAACAGTTTAGAGGTGAAAATGTTCTTGATGTATTCTTGTAGACAACATCCTAAAGTAACACTGTAGCTGATTTTTTCTTTTCTTTTTTATGTTGGGATTGCTATATCCAGTTGATGTTTTACCTAGTGGCATTGTAATTAAGACACAATTTTCAAATTATTTACTGTAAATTCTGGTCATGAAAAACTGCAAAGAACACAAATCGTGAGATCATATGTTTATAAGTATTTCAACTCTGAAGTTTACGACAATCTACTCTATTACTAAATAGATAGCAAACAAATAGTATTAAAAACCAGAATGTTATTCTTGGATACAAACACCCGTTGTGCAAAATTTTTATTTTAAAAAAGTCACTGTAGCATTCAGATTATGAATTCAAAATGTTGTTTCTTATTCTTTGTGATGATTGAATTAAACTGTTAGAAGTTGAGATGCTGTTGAATTATACTTCAGATCAAAGACATAAATTGGCTCAGAAATTTACTTTGTTATTGTTAGAGGCAGAGTCAGTTTTCAAAATCTTAGTCTATTACATACTGATGAAAAGATGGAAAATATGAAATAATGGATACGGTGCTCCACTTTCTCTCTTAAAAAGTCTGAATTGTCCTATTGTACAGATGAAACATTGATTCACAGTCCTGATAAGATCTCAAACGTCAGTATTAGGCAAATAACATTGAAGGCTAGGAGAGAGGAGAGAAAATAATTCTGTCAGTCTTAATTTCTCTCTCTCTTTTTCTGTACCACTTCACAAAACTTGTTTTCTTGTCAGTATGCTTACAGAGAGGCAGGAATATCAGGCATCCTCTGTGGTGAAGCAGATATCTCTGAGTTTTCTTGAAGATCCATTCTCTATAGGCCTTGAGGTTCTTTGGCTTTTTGGAAAGCAAGAATCAGACTGAAGTGGATTTAGGCCAGGCTACATCTTCCCGTTACTTTAGAAATAGCATTTCTGAAGTCTTCTGTCAGTTTGGGTAGTTGTCCCAGCGTAGGAACCTTTGAAAATACATTTTCAAGTTGTTTTTGCAGTTGCCCGTATCAAAAATGTTTGGGTACGCTGGAGGATTGTGGTTATGAAGGATTAGGATCTGGAGCACTGTCCTGAGTACCCCTGGTTCATATCGTCTCTCTGGAACTGCTTAAACACGAGTAGAAGCTGAGCTTCTGGAACAGAGCAGATTCTGCCCATCTTCTTAAGTATCTGTGCAGTATGTTGTGGCTGCCATGTTGCCAAAACAGGGCTTTGCTTTTGGTTGAAGCTTGGTCATTACTGTCTGTAAGGACCCTTTCTTTCCATTTGGAAACCTGCTAATGGCATTGTTTCAAACTAAGAAGCCAAAAAAATCAGATTAGATCTTAGAGACGGAAGACTGGAAGACAGGCTTTTGAGAAAATGTAGAATATTGTTTTGCTTTGTTTTGTAGTTTTTCCTGTCATGTAACTTTTCTTGGCCAGTTTGGTGGTTGTCCTTAAGGTGTTCTCAACCTAGAGTGGTTTGTTTGGCTTATGATGATATTTAAGCTTTCCATGTCACTGAGAAGGGGATAGAAAGCTGAAGGTCTCTTGAAAGAAGAAAAGTTTTTTATCCTACGGTAAATCCTCTAATTGATTAAGTGTCCTGGAGAGGCGGTTTATCTCCTTCCTGTGGCCAGAGAGTCAGAGTAGTCTTGATGCTAGATAGAAGACAAGGCACTAGAGGTACAGTGAACCTGGTGGGCAATACTACAGCTGAAGCTGAAGCGAGCAATGCTAGAAGTCCAAAGGATCCTCTGAGGAAAGAGATAGAAACAGTTATTTCCCTTGGCACTTCCAGTTTTCTTAAAAAGATCCATTTGAATTAAGATGCTTTTACAGACATCCTTGTGAAATAACTTTTTTTTACAGTGCAGCACTTTCTTTACATGCTTTGATTTACTGCTAGGCTAGGAAAAAGCACATTAGGTAGTGTGAGGCAAGCACAAGTGAGTCATTTCAGCCTCTTTCAAAGCAATCAGCCTGTTTGAAAGCAATGAAGAGAAGAGGAGGCTTTCTCTTTCAATTACAAAGCAATTACCCTCACTGCTATCATGACCCTTCTTTAGTTGAGAAGGATCTGATGGTGATTAAGCTCCTTGCCAGCTGATCAGAGAGGTAAGGAGTGAGGAAAGAAAGTGGCAGATTATGCTGTAAGAGAATGTGCCTGGAAGCTTAATTGCAATAATATTTTGAAGTAGTCAATTTCCATTTCCAAAGCAGCTAGAGCTTGAGTGCTAAATAAATAAATAAGTATCTGCATTATAAGTGTCCTTTAACCACAGTATTTAACTGCAGATAAAGCTTTGGAACCTGACTGTGTTGCTGTAAGCTTTTCTCTCTCACACCAATCAATATTGGTGAAAGAGAAGAACTTCTATCAGTATGTACACCACCCCTACCACCACCACCACCCATTCTTTTTCTTAGTTCTTTACAGAACATCTGCTTTAATGTGATGGAGTGTGGCTGATTGAGAAACCGTACTAAATTCTTTTTGCGCTTTTTCTGACTAGCCTCCTATAGTGCCGAAAGTATCTAATGATGGAGATACTTCCAATTTTGAAGCTTATCCTGAAGATGACTGGAATAAAATGCCTCCAGTACCCCCTAAAGATCTAGAAATTTTCAAGAACTTCTGAATGCTACATATGCACTGGACGAGGTATGTCCAAATGTCAGGAGCTCGCTTCAAAACGTTGCAAGTCTGTGAGTGAGAGCCTTGTACAGGAATTACATCTTCTGATTAATAATAGTGATTAATGCTTTCATACAGCTCTTAAAACCAATATGAATTGGCCATAGTAATAGACGATATAAAGTAAACTTGAAATAATATGTTGTAAAGCAAGCCTGCCCAATGATAGAGATAATTTATATCATAGGCTTTGCTGTTTCTATAGTGATAGTGATCCACTTAGAGATATTTTTTGAAGTCCTTTCATCCTTAAAATTTTTTCAATAGCTTGTTAAAAGCAGATATCTAGATTGATTTGGCACATAACAGTCACGTTCATTTCTTGATTGCGAGATTTTTGTATTAAGAGTGAAGACTTTAATCTGACAACCTTGTTCCTCAGAATAATTTTATACCCTGGATTCTGTCTTACAGCAATGAAAGACTGATAATTTACATTCAATTCACATGCACTGTGTTGTGTTTTATATTTTTTTCACCTCTTTTTCTCTTAGAAACTGGAAGGAAACTGAAGCGAAGAGTAAGTCTGAAGAAAAATGGATTTCATATTTCAATGAAGACCACCTTTGTGAATGAGAACGATACTGCATTCAGATGTGAATATGAGAATATCTTAAATATCTAAGGAATTGGAGGCAGGCAAGAATAATTTTTAGCTGTAAACATTCGGCATTAGTTTAGTAAATTGTAATATTGATAGTCTACTCTGAAGTAGACTGACTAAAATGGTATATTAGGATTTTTTTTTTTTAAGTTATGGTTTAGTTAAGTTTCCTGCTATTCCCAGATCCTTTTTGCATAGTTAACTCATAGACTTAATTTTATAAGTTTATACTAAACTTATGTAATTAAAAGCACAAATTAGTGTATATGTATATAATGAATACAATACAACTAAAGCACAGGAACTGTGCAAAGATGTAAATTTTTGTATTTTTCAGAGTCTACAATTTTTATTTTTCAAATAATGTTTTTCAAGAAGTTCTCTAGGGATAAAAATCTTAAAAGGAAAAATGAGTTTTTCATCATCTTATATACATTTTATAATTCTTTGTAAAAAATAAAATAAAAATAATTAAGTTTTAAATAAGATTTGTACCTAAAAATTCCAATGCCTCACACTTGCAACCATAGTACTTGAAAGCAGAAAGACAAGGGCATGTTTTATTGTTGATTAAGATACATCTTAATGGCTAATCAATGAAGTTCTGTTACAGTGATGTCTCTATAAACCAGGATATTGAGTGAAGTAGACTGTCTGGAAAAGTAATTCCTCACATAACAACTATCTGTAAACATGCAATTCAGTGCATATTCATAAAAGGGCTCTCACTGGCTTTTAAGGGGTTGTGTTCTCTCAGGCTTGTTGTCTTCTTCACATGTAAAGCATGAGCCATAACAGACCTTTTCCATTATTGACATGCTTGTTGAATGCTTGGGACTTCTGAATATAAGAGGTAACACTAAATATATATTAGAGCCTGAATTTTCTGCTTCTGCTTTTGGAAATGTCCTAAAGTCTCCACTGCCAGGAATTCCACATGTACAGAGTTCAAACCTTAGACATAAGGAATCTTTTTTTTATACTTTACTAACAGCTTTCTAGCAGATTAAATACACTGTATTTAGGAAGTATTTGCAAGACTGCTTCATTTTAAGTAGCACCAAGTAACAGTATGTGCATCTGTATGTATCTGTGTATATGAATACGCGTAAACATGAAGGTAAATTGTATACAATTCAAGATTTTTTCATATTTCATATCATGATTCTTGTTTTAATGCAGGGAAATTGATTTTGAAGTGCTTTGATTTCAAAAAGTAAATGCATTAGATGTTGTATTTTTATCTGACTTTTAGGAAAGCTACAATGCTTAGATCTTTCTTTTTTTCCCCCAGAGCTCATCAGCTCACTGGAGTTTTACAACTGTGACTAAGAGCTCTACATAAAACTACTTAATTAGATGACACAGACAGTTTCTCCTATAAACAGTTTTCTATATTTATCCAAAATGCCATAAGAAATGTAGGCCAAAGATTAATTTTTCTGAGCTAAATTCTGAATGCTTATAAAGAAGGCATTTTACTAATAGCTGATAAAATTAACGTGTTTATAACTTTACGACAGATATACAGCTGGGGTCTCATGATGGAAAAGTTACCTCCAGTTTCTTTTGTTTAAGAAAGTCTTTCTTTAAACAGTGCAGAGGTGTAGTAAAATAGTAGATGTACTTTGAGAGCTTACAACTTCTAGCTTATTAGATCTATTTCTTTATCAAATTTAACCTTTTAAAGAGACTGTATAACTGGCAAAAATGTACAATATGTAACAAAATTGTGCTACTTCAGAGCAGTAGCTCTGGAACATTACAGAGTCATCCTGATGTTATGAAGTGTCACAAGTTGATGTCCCCAGCTGACGATCAGTGAAAGCTGTGTAGTTATATATAATAAAATACAGGAAAATCCATAGAAAATTATACTTATAACATGGTAAAATTACCTTGTTCTCCCGAGAAATGAATCTGGTCTACTTTATTTGTATCTGTGGAGTTAGTTATTCCAAACCAGTTGGAGGAACTGAAGTATGTAAAAACAGCTTACATTGTCTAAGAGAAGAAAGCACAATTTTGTGGGTTTTTTTGTTTGTTTGTTTTTAAGTGTAAGCTTTCAGTATTTTATGGAATTTGAGTACTACAAAAGCAGCTTTTTATTTAAAAACATATGTACTGCAACAACCAAGTGTCCTAAATATGAGGGTTTTGCTTTGTTTTGTTTTTCAAATTTAAAAACTGCACTGAGTTTAGGTCTTCAAAGCTGAGGAAATGAAGTTGCCTTTGATTAATGTGCTACATTGGTGGTCAGAAGTTTTGAGTGTTTGAACAACAGAAAATAGTACATCTTCTTTCTACAACTCTTATCCATTGCTGGCAGTGGATGCACTCGCTATGATAGAGACTAAAGAATCAAGTAAAATCTTCTTAATAATGCTAATCTGTTGACTTCACATTATTTTCAGAGCCATGTGTACATATGCCTAACTACTGACCTCGTCAACATGCTTTCTAGTACAAAACTCCTTTCAATTTTTTTAAATTAAAATAATAAGAAACCTTGTTTTTGAAATGTTATCTTAAATGATCAGTTTTCTCTATAATCTTGAAATTAATGAGCTGTTATTACCTTCCCATTTTATTTATTTGCACAAGTGAGTTGGTTTTATTTTTAAGTCTTTGCTGGGACTTCATGGACCACTAACATAGTTCTGTCTGAGTGCTCAAGTAGAAGTTCCCAAATACACACTGCACTAAGGACTCTGGTTTTATTTTTTTTTTAAGCAAGCTAGAACACTTTTTATTTTCCATTGAAGTTTCTGTTCTCTGAAATTCATTTTATTATGTTTGCTTCTGTTAACATGTGTTTTTGCATATAGACTTTTGCGTAAGGACTTTTTTTTTTTTGCAAGAGCCCATAGGCCTTTCATATTCTGCTTTGGTGAACGAGAATGTTAAACATTAAAAAAGCAATCTTTATTTTTGAGTTTTTTATATAAATATATTTTTAATTGCCCAATTCGAGGTTTTAAGTGATAAATGTGCATTGTAAACTTAATTGCCTTGTAACCAAATGATGAAAATGCTTCATGATTTAAATGGAGAACATGCTGTAGATTTTCCTGTATATTAGCTTGATCAATGAATATGTGTGCTACTGAGCTTTAACTAATGTGATCTTCCACTGTAGAAAAGTCATTGTTAATTGATCAAAATATAGGTACTGAACTATGTTTAAATGGATCAACAGGGATTTCGCAGGTTTGATAGCAATTAAGATATGGCTGTTCCTCAGCCCATCTGCTTACCATTCAGAAGAGGTGTGATGCAGTGCTTCCTATGCTATAGAGTTATTTTTCAGCTTTCAATGACTGTAGCATGATTTCTTTTTGTACTGTACTGTGTACAGACTTCCCATGTTTTGCACTTTTCTATGGCAAACCTGACTGCTTTATAAATACTCTGTTGTGGTAGAAAGTAGTGGTAATGATAGCAGGCATTTGTGTACTACATAACCAGTTTGAAACGCTAGACTTGCGAGGTTAACTTGGACTAATGTTGTATGTTGCTGGTTGCTTGTTGTAGCTCACATGTATAAGTACTGTTCAAAGTTACAAAGTCAGCCCTCATTGCACAATGAAAATCACTGTGATCTGTACATAAACCCTAGTAAAATTTTATTGCTGTTTAATTTATGTAATATCTGTCAAATCTGGATTCATTTAATAAACCTTTATAACTTTTTAAATGTTTAAACCTAGTTTGCTTCCATTTATGGTGGGAGGAGGTACAGGTTCTTCATCCAAAAATTGATGAAAGGGAGAGGAGTAGAAAAACAATTGTTCCTTCTTCTCAGGAGTTAAGTCTTTCCAGAGCAAGACACAAGTGGTGGAAAATACTTCAGTTGGCATAGAAGTAGTACCAAGAAGTACATTTTCCAGTTAATTTCAGGTAGTGATCTGATACTGAAAAGCGTTGACTTGGACTTCTCATTAAACTGTGATTAAATGACCCTAGCTGCTTTGACATTTTCACAACTTAATGACCTGAACGCTGTCCGGAACACTCATTTCAATCTTTGCAATCATTTCTTAACACCAAAAATATTCTTATGATGTCAGGCACACTAAACTAAATCTTTTTTTCCATCTTTATCAAGAACTTCAAAAGTCTGCTTTTACCAAAAAATATTTAGCTGTTGGTTTTAAATTACTTCTGCTGGTCCAGTTGTATTTTATTTCTTACCCACTAGATAGGTTAATCTTGCAGAGGTAAATATGTAGGTATAGAACTGACTGGATACAGTAGGGACGAGTTTAAGGGGTTTTTAACAGTTTTGTGCTTTATTTCTGCCTGGCTTAAATCTATATTGTGTGCATTGGCATTTTTCTCTCATTAAGCACTGTCACGTGCTTTTAAAAACTGGTAATGGAAAGCGAAGAACACCGCAATAAGCCCTGGCAAGCTTTTAGTCATGTCTTAGACATGAATCAAAAAACTGCTCAGTTAAAACATACCCAGGACACTTGCTAACATTCAAGAATTTGGTATTTGTAAAGAATTTGGTTTGGCATCTATTTCTTACCCCAGCCGTTTGTCATGTTGTAGAGTTTTTGTTCGTTTACTTTAAGCTGAGTACTGTATGTTTTTTGGATTTACCTGTGACTCAGAATCTTCTCCAACAAAGGTCATTTTAAATATGTTTTTTCACTAATGAAGGGCAGGTAAGTTTTGCTGGTCTATTTTTGTTTCCCTGGATCATATTCTTGTAGTATTACTCGCTGACCCCAAATCCATCTCATTTGCATGATTCATTAACCTTTTTTTTTACTGTAAAAAGAAATGCTGAAACAGTCTGACAAGAATCCTCTATTCTATGACGTGCTAAATAATTCAGTGTTAGCCCCACATCTTAGCTCTCGATTTCACTGTTAAGTAGTAACAGTATAATAAGAAGTGGTTGAAAGCAACTGTCACTTTTGCAGCTCTGAATCTTGCCCAGTGGTTTGTGAATCTGTATATATTCAGATATCAAACTCTTCCATCTGTGAACTCTTGCCTTCAGACTTTCAAGCTGCTTTTCACAGGGATAGTAAAAAGCATGTCTCAGTAGAAATCTATAGCTTTCACTTCTCTCTTCTACTTCTTTCTACCTACTCTCCAAAATATACTGCATGTGAATCCATGTCAATCTTCATATTTATCCTGTAAACCAGGAATATTGTAAAGCTTCATCAAGCTGAATTGTGTTTTTTTTTTTTTTCAGCTTACCCAAATATTTTTCTACTTCTCTCCAGGAAAATTCTAAACTGTGACAACAGGAAACTTCAGTAGTAAGTAGGGTGGAAAATCAGCGTGAGGGGCACTTCACTAACAAATGTTTATGTGATTGGACTGGAAAGGGAGGAGTCTATACTGGAAAGTTGCATTCTTAGTAGTACGTGGAATCTCTAGTATGAGCAATAGAATCATAGAGTATCCTGAGTTGGAAGGGACCTACAAGGATCATTGAGTCCAACTCCTGGCACCACACAGGTCTACCCCAAAATTCAGACCATATGACTAAGAGCACAGTCCAAACACTACTTAAGCTCTGGCAGGCTTGGTGCCGTGACTGCGTCCCTGGGGAACCTGTTCCAGTGTGTGACAACCCTCTCAGTGAAAAACCTCTTCCTGATATCCAGCCGGAACCTCCCCTGTCACAGCTTGACACCATTCCCTTGGGTCCTAGACTTACCTCAAATCTTAGTCCTGAATTTTACTGTTGTTTAGCTGGATAGGTCAGGAGTAAAAACAGGTGCTGTGATTCTTGAGTTTTTTGTTTTCCCAATTAATAACTATTATGTGCATGGCTTTTTTTTTTCTTACCATCTTTCAGATTTATGAAAAAAAAAATCACAAAGACATTACCAACTGTAACAATAGTTAAAGCTGGCCAAGAGTGACGTTTGAGAACCCTGTCCACCATCACTCCCCACATCCTCCTTGGAGTGTGAAACCTGTTTACTGCAAGTTGCAGTTAGGGTTTGGCATGCAGAATAGGAATGCACAATAAGATTAAGCTTCAGTATCGTAGTTCTAGAGAATCTCTCCAACTTCTTGCAAATTTTCCTTAAAGCAAAGGTGTACTTGCTAAAGCATGCATTTTTAGAAATGTTAATTATATCTAGCGACAAGGTATGGAAAGTATTGCTTTCTTTTATTTGAATTTTGCATCACAGAATCACAGTTTGGTTGAGGTTATAAGACACCACTGGAGACTGTCTGGTCCCTCCCCTGCTCAGTCAGGGACTCCTAGGGCTGATGGCCCAGGACCATGTCCAGGTGGCTTTGGAAGATTTTCAAGGAGGCTCTACACCCTCTCTGGGCAACCAGTGCTCCGTCATCTGCACAGTAAAGAAGTGCTTCCCGATCTTCTGGTTTGTGCCCCTTGCCTTTTGTCCTGTCACTGGGCACCACTGAAAAGATCCTGGCTCCATCTTCTTTGCAACCTCCCTTCACATATTTATACATATTGATAAGATCCCTCTGGGCCTCCTCTTCTTCAGACTGAACAGTCCCAGCTCTCAGCCTTTCCCTGTCCTTTGATCGTCTTTGTGGCCCTTAGCTTGACTCTCTCTGGTATGTCCATATCTCTCTTGTACTGGAGAGTCTAGAGCTGGGCACAGTGCTCCAGGAGTGGCTTCACCGGTGCTGAGGTAAGGGGAAGGATCACCTCCTTTGTTCTCCTGGCAATGCTTTCCTTAATGCAGCCCAGGACACTGTTAGCCTGCTTTGTGTCCACCAGGAATGTGCACTTCTCAACAACCTCTATCCTGAAGTCTCTGAGAAACTCACCAGCTCTTTTCTTCAGCAGCTCACAAACCATAGGACTGTTTCCCACCCTGTTCCGCTCATCATATTACATACATCTAGCTCATCTGCTTCTTCTCTTCCCCTCAGTAGGAGTCCCAAAAGCCCCCAGAGCAACCTTCCTCACACCCTTCAGTCAACCTAGACACCTTGAGCGCCACCCCTCTCACCAAGGGCGCTCTTTTACTGATGAGTCTCAAGCACTACAGAGATCCTCCAAACGTTACTTCCGTAGGATCCCAAAACCTTGCATTCCCCTAGCCCACCGCAAGGCAGCCCCAGCCCAACTCAAGCCATCCTTAGAGTCCCAAGTCTTCCTCATTCCCTCCCCCTACAATCCTCCAGTGGTCCACGAAACTCCCAAATCTTACTTCCCTCCCAAGGGATCCCAAATACATGAAGCCCCAGCTCATCCCCCACCTTTAGAGCTCCTTAGCTCCCTCACCTTCCACTCAACACCCTCCAGCACTCCAAGAGACCCCCAAACCTTACTTCCATCCCACAGGCTCCCCTGATCAGCCAAGGCATCCCCCAGCCAGCTGCAAATCCCTCTGCCCCCCCCATGTCCCTCGGGCATTCCAAGAACCCCCCCCAAACCATACATCTGTGCCACAGCACCTCCCCTGTTCATCCCTCAGCATACCCCCACATCCATCAGGGTCCCACCTTACCCCCATCTCTCCCTGCACAGTCCTCAACCACCACAGACATTCATGTCAGTGCCCAGCCCTGCCACCCCTATCCACAGGCACCCAGCACAGGATGGAGGAGGAGGAAGAGAAGCGCCCTGAGTCCCCTCACTGCTGCTAATATGTAGTCGTGCCAACATGGCCTGCCTGCTGTAATGACACTCTCACTATTGTGAGTGTCAAAAAGAAAAAATCCTCTCCCCTCTTTATGGTACAACCATGTCAGCTGCTGTCTTAAAAACATGATGTAGCAGTCTCATTGGTTAGAAGTGGTAACTGTAATTTTTAAATTTTAAAACCTGAATATAATTATACTTTGTGTGAAGTGGGTAATCAAAAAAAAAAAAAAAAAAGAAAAGTCTTAGATTGACATGGAGCAATTATACCAGTTTGGGCTGCTTCTGTGTGATTTGCTGTGCTTTTTTCAGTGAGAGAGAGTTGTGGCTGTTGAGAGCAAGCACCTTTTGCTGAACCTGTAACTTAGGACCACAGGCCGCTGCAGTTTCCGAGGGAAATCCCAAAACTGCTGTGTAACCTGCTGCTGTAAGTACCAAAAATGCAGAGATCTTTTATTTCTATTGTGTGAAGCTCTAAGGCACTGTAGAAATGCTCTGTCTCTACTGCACTGATTCACTTAGCTTATCAGGGTATATCACAGGAATTTTTGTAAAGCGTAGTCTGTTTCAGCTTAAACAACTAACCAAGCAGATCTTTGATTTGTTCCTTCTTGTCTCCAGCACATTGTCCATACTGTGTTTTTTGATAATGAAGAAAAAATGGAAGAGAGAGCTATTTTGGAAAACCAAGAAAGCTTGAATCGGATTTACATTCAAGAAATAATTGTGCCTGAATAGTCTTTGTTTGTACATGTGCTATTTGCTCTATCATTAAAGGCTGTAGAGAAAATAATGCCTGCTCTAGCCTCTTTGCTGCTCTTTGTGGTGGCTGCCAAGCTGTAAAATCTGCCCTCCTTCCCAATACTGTGTAAAATGAGAGAGCTTCAGAAGCCAGAGTTTATTTCAGTTCTAGCCATTAATTAGTCTAGATTAGAAAATACTTGAGACTAAAACCCCTGAGTCGGAGAAGGAGAAAAATGCTTTACAGCCATCATCCTCTTCACTTCTGTGCAAGCACAAGCTGTGCATAGGAGAGCGCTATGCTTCAAATGCTGCTCCTCGTGTCAATCACTTGAAGAAAACAGCACCTTGCTCAAGTGTGCAGTGTGTCAGCCTTGAGATCCTTGTCCTGCTCAGACTCTTATCATAAGCCTTCTCATTGTGCAGGACCAAATCTGTTCTCTTTCAGCAGCTTTAAGTGTGTGACCAAACAGTATAGCAAATATTAAGATTGGACTTTAGAACGACTCAGCTTTTCCACGGCAGCTTTCAAGTCCACTTTTCTTAGGAATTTAAGCATTAACTCAGTTTTTGAGTTAGGTTTGGTAAGACAAGATTCTCAGCCATTTAATGCTTCTTAAGTTTGGTGAAGTGTTATAAATAAGCGTTTCAAATTGTGTGTGTAATACATAATACTTTCTCTGACCTGATTTTAATTTCTCAATTAAAAAGAAATTTCAATTTTATCTAGGAGCATCTTGTAATTGATAAATTTGTAAAAATATTTAACTGAAATAGGGGTGCTAGACTTTATTAATAGAGTAAAACCTTCATAAGTGGCACCTTTCATTTCTACTGATTAATAGGGTTTGTTTGTTTTTGAGATGTGCTGATTAAATTACTCAATTTTCCATTCTTATTCTTTGGTCAAGCTTTTACCCAACTTAGTCACACATTTTGGAGGGAAAAGAAAAAAAAAGATGGTAAATATTTACTGGTAAATAAATAGGAGCATGTAAATTGTTTTGTCCTTTGTGTTAATAAAATTTAGCTGGCTGTATATAGTTAAATGCATTATTGAGGAACCACAACGTTTGTTCCACATTAATGCATTTGTGGTTTGCTGTGTATGATGGTTATATATATGTGTGTGTGCGTGTGTTTTGTTTTTGTTTTGTTTGTTTTTTTGTTTTTTTTTAATTAGCCTCTCTTTTGAAACAGTGCTGCACTCCTGTGCCATGACACTCGCTTCTTCCTGCCAGTCTGTCATCATGCATGTAGCAGTAATAAGTCAGCCAATTAACACAAGTGATCTATGAGAAATATTTCCCTGCTGTGAGCTGAACAGTGGATGAAAAACACTAGGTCTGCTTATTTGAGCTAAAAATGAATTACAACAACTGAGAGTAACTGTCCTTTTTCTTTTCTCTGCAAGTATTTGCCACTAGAAAGCAAGACTTGCAAAATGCTGTGAAGTAACACAAAATTCAAATAGCACACTCTGAACCCATTTTAATATCTTGACATGAAGGGCCTGTGACTCATGTAATCCCCAGCAAAACTTTGGTGATGCAGGAAGGAAAGTTTGGTGATGGATCACTTGAGTAAGCATTGTTAGGGTACAGGTCTTTTTAATTTCACTTCCTGGCTGCTGAGGAAGGGAGATTTTTTTTTTTTCTTTCAAGGTAGGCCATCCATACATGAGTGGCCATTACTCTTTAGTCAGGTTTTCTTGTTGACCCCTGATTTTGAGATAATGTATTCTTGGATTGTGAACATGTGTGTGAAGTCTGGAGACTCTGTAGATTGTCCCTGTAATTAACTATTTTAGATTTTATTTATACAGCTGGTGATGATTAACATGCAAAATATGACAGGTTTGAAATTAATGTGTTAATTTTTTAAAATTTTAGTGCTTTACTACATTGACTTGGCAATTGAATAAAGAAATTCTGTGAATTCAGTTTAAGAATAAGATATTTTAAAATAACAAATCTTTTGACGTAAAATATTTTAATTTTGAAAATAGGGTAATACTATCCGAACAAATAAATATCAGGAAGGTGGGCTGTTTTAAATTCTTCATCTGGGGATTAAAACTGGCAAGTACTGAATAAGAATAAAAAGAGAGGAAGTTGGAAACTATTCCTCTCTTCCACCCACCCGTCAAAACTTATGTAATAGAGAAAAAGTAGCTAGAGCACCAGCTGTATGTCTGTCTGACAGTGAAGATGAGATATCTATAAGGCATTTCTCGAAACTTCAGTCCAGGTCATAGTGAGTGATCCTTAAGTTTTCCTTCCTCTGTTGCTGTACTAGACAGATCTTACTGGTGTGCTCTCAAAAAAAAAAAAAAAAAAAAGTGACATGTTGGAGTTTTCATTTTTCCTATGCCACAATTTGGGGGTCAGTTATTTCTGAAAAGGAATTGTGAGTTGTTGTCATTCATCAGTACTCTTAACTCTACCTTTCATATCACATTGAAGTGCAAGTCTTTGACAGAAGTCTAAAAACCTGGTTTATTCCCCCCAAAAGAAGTGTTTAACTAGGCGGAAAAGGAACAGCTGAGTTAATAGTGTATCTTTTTTATCTACATTCAAAATTAGTAAGTATTTTTATGAAATATATTAACTTGCATGAAGTTTGAAATGTCACATTTTTTAAGCAACAGATGTGTTAAAGTTATAAAATAGTGGGCTTTTTTTGGTGCTTTTGTTCCTGGATGTGTATTAAGCAAGAAAGATGTCAAAGAGTAAATCTTCCAGTATAAGCAAATTTTCAGCAGAGTAGATGTCTTTGCATGGGTAACGAGTTCAGCAGCTGAACCCAGGGATGCACAGAGTAAAATGGCTTCACACAAATGATAACCTATCATCCTGGGAAACAAACTTCCATTGGGCTTGTGGTGGTAGGCAACAGTTACAAATTTCTTACTTTATTTCCGACTATAAAATATGAACTTCAGTTATCAAACCATGGAGTGATAATTTTTGTCAGCCATTCAAATATATTTCTTTAAAAAAAGACTTTTTTATTATTCTAGTGTTAAAATCTTGAGCTCTACAGAAACATACTCTCTTTATAGTTATTTAACTTGCCATGAGTCTGTGTCTATTTTTTTCTGTTTTCAAATTGTCAACAATAGTAGTGAATACAATAAAAAAGTAAAAGAGGATAAATTTACCTTGTAATATCTTTAAGCTTCTAGTGTCTTCTATACATTGAATGAAGGACATTTCATGGTACTTGAAATAATTCAGTCCATAAATTCTTTCTCTCTAAATCTCTTTGGTTGATCTTAGATTGGCATAGGTTCAAGCAGCTAAAAAGAGAGAAGCTGCAAGAAGATTACAGAAACAGTCATTGACTTTTAGAACATATGTTGACCAAAAGTGTGGAGTTTTTTTTTTGTTGTTGTTGTTTTGTTGTTTGTTTTTGTTTTTGTTTTTCTCTGTATAGGGCCATAGCATATGATGTATTGGAAGGAAAAATAAAAGCCACCTTGAAAATCAGGTTTGAGTTACAGCACAGTTTCATTTATTGCCAAAAAGTTGTTACACTTACTGGCTTCTTTTAGCTAGTTCACTTTAAAGACATCCATAGCTGTATTTTCCTGTATTGTTTTGGAAGCGCTTGCTTCACATTCAAGCCTTGTTTCCCTACTGCCCTGAGGGTGACATGCAGAGGAGTTCACTTCTGTTTATTCTATCAGAAAAATCTAAGATCCTGGTTCTTGTCAAGGTGCTATGGGAGATAGCAGCAATGAATTGCAGACTGAAACAACGCACTACTATGAGTCATATGAAAGGCTATGAGTGAGAAATAGACCAAAGCATTAAAAAAAAAAAAAAGAAAGCCTGATCATGCTGGTGTCTTTAAAAGGATTTCCACTAGTATGTTTTAATTAAAACTCTTTCAGACAAGGTCTTAAGATACAATGCTTAAGAATAAAAACAAATTTTCGTATTAATGTAATTGGTTTCATCTATCCAATCTATCTAATTTTGCATATTTGGAATTGGGGGAAGTAAGTAAGTGGTTTCATGTGTAATTGGCTGGGAAAAAAAAAAAAGGAGTGTCTCTAGGTAAGAGGATAAGTGAAAAAATATATAACCTCTAAACTTTTCTAACAGAAATGTAACAGTACATAACAAATGTTTATCTGTTTATCTATGGCAAGGAGGGAAAACAAAAACAAAGCTAAACAAAAGCTGCATTGCATTTTTTCATGGTATCACCATAGCATTTTTTTTTAACTTAAAAATGGAGTATGCAACATAAAAGATCTTCAATGCTCCGTTCCTTTGACACTATCTCTCCTCTTACTTCTATAAAAATAAAGCAAAACCAACTGAAAAACCCCACCACCCATAAAGTAGTTGATTAAAGGCAGATACATGCTTTTAGGGGTAGAGAGAGTATTTGAAACTAAAGAATAGTAGCATCTCAGAAATGGAAGAGGAAACATTTCCTTGGTTTGAAAGTTCTCTACATGAATCTTGTAGCTGGAGTCTTATATGACACTAGAAGGACTCAAGGTTTCATTTGAATTATTTTGTGGAGGAGACCAAAAAGGAAGGGGAAAGTTTTGTCTTTTGCTTAAACATTTCAAATCAACGTTTTGCATGCATCCCAAATGACATTTTTGGAACTGTTCCCAGAAGTTAAGAAAATAAAATATGCAAAATTTACTTTATTTTAAAGAATAAATAATTTATTCTAGATTTAAATTAGTTCAGTTTTAAAGTTTTCCAAACAACCAACAAACTAATAAATTCATTATTCTCACAGCTTTAGCTTCAAAACCTCAGCAGAGTTGAAACGAGAAAAGGAATTAGTTCAGTTCCTTGTGTTAAATATTTTTGAGGGCTGTTTAGCCTCTCTAGACTTCATGGAGGCCTGTAGTCATGAAATTAACTACACTGTAACATCAACCGCAGCATGCTCGTAGCTCATGACAAGCAAGTTCTTCTGCTAAAGGTGGTGCTAATTTGTGGTCTCTATAGACAGCTTTGGATTTTCAGTTGGAAGAAACCTGATCTTCTGTGTCAAACAGCTCATGGTAGGAAGAGTGTTACTTCATCCAGTTCCATGTGTTGAACCAAGTTTCCAGTAGTTCACAAACTCTTTTTTTTTCACCTCGGAGTGTTTCAAATGGCCATGCCATTCAGCCTTGTTTCTCTCGGGTCTAGAAGGGTAGCATGGCCTTGGGCCTGGGGAGGGGGCAGTAACCAGTGTAGGACCCAGCTCTTCGCAAACTGAGTGGCAGAAAATGGGTGTGCTTAAGTGTTGCTGGATATGTGCTGTATCCAAAGAGTACTGGATGCTGCTCAAAATATGCCTCTGTCAGTTGAAGAAGTTTCACCAGAAACATTTCCACCCGGTCCTTGCTATGGTGATGCGACAAGCTGGCAGATAGCGAAGTCATGTAACATTGTGCTTGCATTTCCACCAGCTGTGACTGTCTGGATGATTCATAAGCGCTAAGAAGCTCCTGTACAGCTAACTGGAGTGTAGACAGAGAGTGCATCACCACCAAAAAGCCCTTCCAGGAACCATGAGTGCAAGGAGGATTGTGGTCAGCTTGCCAGCCAACTCTTTCATCATGGCAGGCAGGAATGGAGCACAGCAAGACCTCTTGGAAGAGAAAAAGTTACCTCAGGCAGGAAGAGCGTTCAAGGCAAAGGCTGCAGCAGCCATGCATTTGTTTGTTCCCTGGGCTGTGTGACAGACCCTTGCAATCTGTCTGAAGATGTACAGCTGTCCGCACCCACCCCACTTTGTTCAAGCACCCCAGCTGTATAACTACCATAATGCTCTTGCAGGGCTCCTCATGTCAACAGAGTAATTCCTTTTGATACTTTGGCTTTTAGTAATACAGAGAGTGCGTCTTTCTTCCTCAACTGAAAAACATGCCATGGGAATTGGCCTGGAATATATTTAATGGAAAACAGAAGATGACTGATGCCCTTTCCAAGTAATGACTTATATATATACATATTTATATATATATATACACACACCTTGTTTATTTAGCAATCTGTTTATGTACATACAGTAATAACACCATTTTTTTTAATACCCCTCTTCTGAAATATCATGTAATGCAAAAAAAAAAAAAAAAAAAAAAAAGCCAACAACATTCCAGACAGAGTCAAGAAGTATTTGGCTAATGTTAATTAACAGAACCGAACTGAATTGTTCTTGGCCTTTTGGTGACTGGAGGAAAAAGCTAAGGAATAAAATAACCACAGAAGTACTATGATATTATATTCCAGAATTGTTGTATTTATTTTTAAACAATAGAAAATTGTTCAATTGTTTCAACCAGGCTTAGTTCCAAACCCTACTAAATTTGGAGTTAAAGAATTGATCTTAAAACACAGGAAAACAAAACAGACCTCCTCTCTCATTTCCTGTTTGAACTGATGAAAAGCTGGGCTCTTCTTTAGTTACCTTGGCAAGCATTAATCCCCTATGAACTGTCTTTTTACTCATAGATCACAGAATGCCCTCTTCTCATATGAAAAACATGAATTTATAATCCATTGTGTCTTGTAAAAAAAAGATTTTTTTCTTTAAAAATGAGCTACAGCACTATTAAAAACACTTTAATAGTTTTATACTACTGTACATAGAAGTGATCTCCGCTTTCAGCTTGTGGTGTTTTGAATAAAGTATGCATTCTAATGCTATTAATCAAAATCTTAGAAGTATAATACATAGCAATAAAAGCACAGTAAGGCACAGTGAGATAGCAAGTACATCTGTAATGCACCAAGAGCTCTGATTCCTTCTGATGGTCCTGATTCTAAAAGAGTAATATAAATGAATCAGGAGATGGAGACTGCACTGAAAATTTAAGTAAATGGCCAAGAAGCTTCAAAATTTCCTTACAAGAAAGACATTTGCACTGCCATCTCGAGAAGCTGTGTCTCTACTTACAAAGGGTATCAACCATTCCTTTGAGGTGCTAAGTATGGATTTAAGAGCATAAGGAGGCTCAAGAGTTTTGAGACTTTGGTCACAGGACTTTTTTTCTCTTATCTGTGTGAGTCTGCTGAAGTTTATATTTTAAAATTGAAATATATATTCTGTAATGTTTATGTTTGCAAACACTAGTGATTCTAGAAGTAAGTGATAGCATCATTACCGTTAGTGAGTATGGTACATCTTGCTCGCAAAATATAGTCCATGTAACGGGGAGTCATCCAGTGGGACCGTTTTCCAAAAACAAGGTAAATTTGTTTTTCTGATATTTTCTAAGAAGTTCTAACCTAGGGTAGCAATCATAGTTTTATTCAGATGAGAACTCTGTAGCTGTTTAACTGAGTAATCATTAAAGACTCACTCTTGTATATTGAGGTCATACAAGTAGCTATGACATCTGATTTAGGAAGACTGTGATGCTGATATGCATTGCTATCCTTTTAGGTTGTCCTTGCTCATTGAAAAATAGACTTATCATTAAACTAATGGACCTATAAGCTTAGCTTGTACTTGAACATGATTGGAAGCATTGGTTTTTTTCTGTAATACTTCAGGTCTTTCAAAGCACTTCACAAAAGCAAGATAATAGATTTCTTCTCATGTCTGCCGGTCCATCTTCATTAAGCCAGTCATAGTGGGGCAACATCATAATATTTCAATTTTAACTGAATGAAACAATGACTGTTAGCTCTGTGTGTAAATCAGTCATTTTGAAGGGAAAAATAGCACCAAGGGGGTGGACTAACACCAAGGTGCAGTGAAGAAAAAGCAAAATCCACCCCCTTAAAAAACACCACCACCACCACCAACAACAACAAAAAAAGCAAAATACAAACCTGAATGAAATTTTCTATTTTTCACTTTCAATAGTCTCCCAGAGAAGTTGCTAAGAGATTTTAGTGATGAAGGATGAGGTATTTATTGCATTTTTGCATCAGTCTTTATTAGTAAGGCCAATTTTTCTCAGGGTACCTAGACCCCTGGGTGAAGAAGATGATGACAGGGAGAGATGAAGCCCCTATGGAAAGCCCCCAGTGGAAAACTGTAAGTGACCTCCTACATGTTTTGAATGTTCATAAGTCTATGGGACCAGATGAGATTCACCAAAGGGTACTGAAGGAGCTGGTGGAAATTTTCGACCAGACACTTTCAATTACCAATATTTCTGGCTAACTGAGGAGGTCCTAATTGACTGGAGGCTAGCAAATGTGACTCCAATCTACAAGAAGGGCAGGAAAGAAGATCTTGGGAATTACAGGCCTGTCAGTCTGACGTCAGTATCAGAGAAGGGTATGGAGCAGATCATCCTGAATGTTGTCCCATAGCACATGTGGGACAATCAAGTGATCAGAAAAAGGCAACATGGATTTAAGAAGGGCAGGTTCTGCCTGACTAACCCGATCTCCTTCTATTACAAGACGACCTGCTAAGTGGGTGAGGAAAAGGCTGTGGGTTTTGTCTGCACTGATTTTAGTAAAGCATTTAACACCATCTCCCACAGTATTCTCCCGGTGAAACTGTCTGCTCTTGGTTTGGACAGTTGTACAGTTTGCTGATGAAGAACTGTCTGGATGGTTGGGCTGAAATAGAGCAAATAGAGCTCAATCCAGCTGGCAGCTGGTCACCAGTAGTATTCCTCAGGGCTCAGTACTGGGGCCAGTTTGTTGAACATTTTAATCAGTGACCTAGGTGAGGGGATTGAGTGCACCTTCAGTAAGTTTGCTGACAACACCAAGTTAGGCACGGGTGTCAATCTGCTTGAGGGTGGGAAGGCTCTGCAGAGGGCTCTGGTTGGGCTGGACTGATGGGCTGAGGCCAACAGTATGAGGTTCAACAAGGCCAAGTGCTGGGTCCTGCACCTGGGGCACAATGACCCCATGCAGCGCTACAGGGTGGAGGAAGAGTGGATGAAAAGCTGTCTGGCAGAATGGAGTATTGGAGTATGGGTCATATGGGAGTATTGGTCAATTACCAGCTGAATAAGAGCCAGAAGTGTACTCAGGTGGCCAAGAAGGCCAACAGCATCCTGGTATGTATCAGGAATAGCATGGCCAGCAGGACCAGGGAGGTGATTGTCCTCCTGTACTCTGCTCTGGTGAGGCCACACCTCAAGTACTGTGTTCAGTTTTGGGCCCCTCACTACAGGAAGGATACTGAGTCTCCTGGGCAGGTGCAGAGAAGAGTAACAAAGCTGGTGAAGGGACAAGAAAACAAGAGTTATGAAGAGCGGCTAAGCAAATTGGGGCTGATTAATTTCGAGAAGAGAAGCCTGAGGGGAGACCTCCTCGGTCTCTACAATTACATGAAAGGAGGTTGCAGGGTGTTGGTCTCTTTTCTCAGGTGACGAATGATAGGACATGAGGCAATGGTCTTAAGTTGTGCTAGGGGAGGTTTATATCGGTCATTAGGAAGAACTTTCATGGAGAGGGTGGTCAAGCAGTGGAACAGGCTGCCCAGATATGTGGACATGGCACGAAGAGGTTTGGTTCAGTGATGTGACTCAGTAGATCGGGGTGATGGTTGGACTTGATGATCTTGAAGGTCTTTTCCAAACTAGAAGGAAAGTAAATCTTCTCCTGCAATGCAGTGCCTTAAGGTGCAAATGCACAGGGAAGGCAGAGGGCTGTTAGGCCACTAGATGACACAGATCAGCTACCCCACTAGGAGACTGCCAACCACCTGTGCACAGCCTGGGAGGATAGTTTTAAGAGTGCTTCTGTAGTGAAATGCTGCTGCTCAGCACCGCGGGGGCAAGAACCCAACACCAGGGTGTCTCTGCTGTCTTTCAGCAGACCGTTTCTATAACAGTAGCAGAAATATGGGAGCCAAAGTAAGGAGTGGCCTTTTTCCATTTTCTTTCTGTAAGATGAGAGTCTGTAAGCATGGTCCAAGGGAAAAAAAATAAAAGAAAAAGACTTGTGGTGTAGAGCTTGTGGTCTGGGGTTTGCACTGAGATGTTAAATAGCAGCCAGAGAGAGAAAGCAGAGCTCTGACAGCTAGCTGGGGGAAGAGACCAGATCTAAAAGAGCACCAGGGTAGGAAAGGGAAGTTGTCACAAAGCCAGAATGAATTAAAAAGGAATGAGGCTGAAAGGACTTGAATGGAGAGATTTAGTTTGCCTCTTCTTGGATGGAAAAGCAACCTCCTTAAGAAGGAAAAATGTTTTAAAATTGTTTTTTAGCATGTTGCTCCCCAGGAGCAGGCCTTTTGAATGGCACAGATTGGTCTCCAGAGGAGTCCCTGCATCTGGAGGGAGCTGGGGCTGGGGGAGAGGTGCTGCTCACCCTGCCCATGTCTGCAGGCAGCAAAGCTCACTGCTCTGCCAGGAACCCTGCATTTCCCTGGCTCTGGAGGATGCAAGTGCACAGTTGTGTGTTCTCTCCTTGCAGCCCTCTCTCAGTTGGTTGCTTTTAATTGACTTGTGGATAAATTAAATAAACACATGCATTACTGTGTAAAAATTGACTCCGCTTCTTAGCTATCAGTTATCCATTGTGCAGCATCAGAGTTGTAAGTTGGAATTTACTTCCAAACACAAATAGATAGCTTAATGTCATTAACTGTAGTAACTTTTTATAGTATGAACCTGCATTATTTCTACCTGTGCTGTGTTTCCTCTGGGTAAATGTACCCGGTACCTTTGCGTCTCAGTATGTTCATGTACTTAAAGCTTTGATTGCTGTGTGAGATTTTATGTTTTCCAGTACTCTTGGGATAAAATTATGTAGAAATACTGTAGGGGGGGAAGAAATAAAAAATTATTAGAGTCTGAGGTACTAAATCTTTTTCCATACCCAGGCACAGAGAAAACAACAGAAAAATTATGCAGAGGGTAAGCAAGCAACTGGTTTTGCAGGCTAATAACTAATAACTAGTTTTTGCTGGTAATTGAACAAAACTCCTCTGGGAGCCCTAAGATAGTTTCTGCTCTGTTTCTTACCTGCTCCATCTCTCTTTTCTTCCTGTAGGTGAAATGCTGTGCCCACATGTTTGCAGAATGAAAGTCTGTTGATAGCAGTAAAGGTCAGAAGCGAAGCATAGGTCAGCATAAATTATAGGACAATTATTTGAAAAATTTTGAAATGGGATTTGAATACCCAAAGGGATACGCTTAAAAAAAAAAAAAAAAGTGATCTAGATTCTTACTCAGTAAATGAATCTAGGACTTGTACTTGCTCTACATAAAGATATATTTTTTTTTTCCAAGTATAAAATGTCAGATCTTACCTTGAGATATATCTAGATCCTATCTAATCCTGGGAAAATAGAAAGAAAGATCCATGTTTTCTAGGAACTTACAAAGTGAAGATATGAGTGTGATTCCTGAGAGGAGAACACTGATAGAAGCCTCAGCCTGCAGACATGCAGTTATGAATTTCCTAGAGATTTCTGCAAATGAAGAACTGATCCTGATTCTCCAAAATGCCACTCTGCTCACACGGCTAGCACAGTTAGAAGATGGTTTCTTGGCCTGAGGAGAATTGCCAAAAGGAGGTACTCAGTTAGCCATATAGTAATAATTGCTGGATGATTGGCAAACTGTCAAAAATTAGATGTGGATCTGTGGAAAAGAAAGAAAGTGCTACTGTTAGAAATAATGGGCACTCTGCTGTCACGGGACTGAATTTCCTCTCCTTCCTTAGGCTTTGGCAGATGGACATGCACATTGAAAGTCTCCCTCTGATTGAGAATAAAAGCCTCAAGTCCTCTCTTACAGGTTGGTAGAGTTAACTATGAAAGCACAGTCTCCCAAGAAAATTGTGTTATTGTCATTTTTTGTAAGAGAAAGTGATTACTTACCCAAGAAATGAAAATAGAATTCCAGAGAGCATCATTTTCTTTCTCAGCTTTCATTTCACAGTGTGTCTTCTTGAAGCTGGGTGACATTGTAGGAGCAAGGATCTAGCGTGACTGGATGAGAAGGCTAGCAAAAGCCCAGGGGATTAGAGCCTCATAGAGAGACTTGGGCTCCGTCCCTGAACTGGAGATTATTTCTATACAATGCAATGGTCTAATTAGGAAACACATATCCTTGCTTTCTCAGAACCCTAACTGCAGCTGTGAGTTCGTACTCTCAGTAACTTAACCTCTTTCTAATCCAGAGCCTATAGGACAGAAGACTTTAGACGTACTTCAGGTTCCTTTCTTTTTTTTATTAAATTCCTTCTGTTCCTCTCTTTCTAAGGAAATTGGGAGGATAAGGAATAAACCATTAAAAATAAATCTCTTCTATAATCATATAACAATCAAGAAAATAAGCAAAACACAAACAGCTTGAATAATTAAAGCTGTGTAGCCAAGCCTTAGCTGCAGGGCTTCCTGAGTCTCCCAGTCCCCCACCCACCCACAATCCCTCCGAGCCTGCCAAGAGTCAATGCTCTCGAGCAGGGAGCTTACCTGTCCCTCTGCTCTCCTACAGTTAGAGATTCCTGGCAGAAAGGCCCCCATGAGTGGGATGTACCAGCACAAGCCTCTCTCCCTGCTCCCCAAGCACTTTTAATCCTGTTCCAAACTATAGGCAGACAGCTGTGAGGTTGGTGTGAGCCACTGACTCCAGGTTGTATGTCGAACGGTCCCTGTGACCTTTCATGACAGAGGTGATCTATTAGCATTTACATGCAATTCAGTCATGGCACAGCTGCAGGACATAGCAATGCTGCAAGTGACATAAACGAGGCTGGCCCAAACTCCTTCTATCGTGTTATGCTCTCTAGCCCTGGGGTTTGCACTTGAGTTGTGTTACAAAGTCTTTGGCCAGGCTCCCTTCTTCACCGAGGAAGCTAAAGCGCAATTCCCTTACCCTTAACAAAGTCCAAATCAGAATCACATTTCTGGACTGTGAGCTGGACTGCTGGCCCCCAGCCCAGCTGCTCTATGGGGAAGCATATCACAGCCTTGGAAACCACCCTGAACATACCGTGGAGAAAGAAAGAGAAAAATGGTTTTCGCCTGTCCTGAATGCTCACAGCACTAAGGGGAGAGGGAAGTGCCAGAGCTGGCCTGGGCTCCTCCTGGTGCCTAGATGAAAGGCAACACGTCTGTCCTCCCACTTCTCAAATATCTGCTCCACTGATTTGGGCTGATTTTCCCCTAGAAGGAGAAATTTAGAGGGTGGAAGCTGAGATCATTTTCTGATAAAGCAAAAACATCTGTTAACCTCGAGTGCTGTCATGTCTGTATCCAGCAGCCAAGAAACCTCTGTTTCTGCTCCACATTGTCACTGGGCGATACTTTGATCAGCAGGAAAGGTCTAGGGAAATCAGATTTATGGAGAACAGAGCTTTGCTGGTGTGAATAAGAAGGGCGGCTGCTCTCGCTCAGCCCTGAGGTCCCCTGAAAAGCAGGTCCTCTGCTTTGACTGGTTAGTGAATTAGTTGTGCATGGTGAGTCTTGCAGGGAGGACTCAGAGAGGGAAGGAGTTTCTGGGAAGTCACTAGCCAGGAAACGGACCAGCAGAGGATGCAGATGGAAAACTAATGTCTTCTCGCAGTTACTTTAAATTATGATATCTGTGGCTTTTTTTGGTGTGTATTGTGATGCTGGCTGTCACTACGTGGAAGTTCCGCTTTGTGAAAGAGGGCTTTTGAGTAAAGAAAAAATGATTTTATATATATATATTTTCACTATGGAATTGTCCATGAAATCCTATATATAGGGATTCAAACTGAGGCTTATTTATCTTAAATTAACACTAAAAGGGAAAAATGTTCATTTGGATTGTCTATAATTCAAATATCATCAGGTGGCACTATCTCATACGTAAGTGGTGGACTCTCAGGACTCAGACAATTGACACCCTGACTTCCCTTTCTTGTTTATGAGAAGGATGGGCAGCCTTAAAGCTTGTTTTGATATTTAATTTTACATATCTCTGTTCCTGAATCTTACCTCTGAATGGCATGAGGTGGTATTCATTTTTCATGGTCTAGGACATTGATACTTCCCTGAATATTGCTTATCAGAAACATTTGTAATTGATATCTGTTTGTATACATATGGTTATTGAGGCCAGAGAGAAAACATTTAATAATTCATTTTTATTAAATCATAGATAATGTGTTCTGAATGGAAAATTGAAATACTTTGCAGTGAGATATCTGCTATCTAACAAACCTACAATGATGTCAGTAGGATTTTCTACTGAATATTGCTGTGATTATACAGTTATTACTCTTTCAAGGTCTTTTAAATATATCTCGACAGCAATGCTAACAGCTGTGGTTTCGCAAATACAGAATGCAGTTATTATTCAAGAGATTTGACCGACTTTGGAAGCTTTCCTTGCAATTTGCTGTAATTATGTGACTGCAAGAGGTGCTGTTAAACATTTTAAGGGTCAATGAGAGAGAATTTAATTATATCATGCTGACAGTTCTTTGCTTTCCACACATAAAGTATTAAGTGTTAAAATCCTTGAACTGATTAGTAGAAAATCAAGATTAATGTTTTACCATACTGTAAAGAGAAGGAAATGTGGGCACTGTTAGGGAAAAAAAAAAAAAAAAAGAACCCTGATAAACTTGACAGCTATAATCCTTTTGTGGGAAGGACTATGGTAACAGAGTATGACATTTTGGCTTTGTTAATGAAAAAAAGCCTTATGAAATAAACCAAAACTCAGATGTTTGATCGCTCAGGAGTGATTTCATACAGGCATTAGCTGCCTCCACGTATCCTAGCCTTACATATGCAGGACTTGCTGTGGAGGAGGGTAGCTGAAAACAGCTGCTTTGCCTCAAGCACTCCAGATAGCAGCTTCTCAAAACAATCTGCTGGTGAGCAGGGAACTTGTTGTGACTAAGTCATTTTTAGTGGATGTTTCATCTATTTGTCTAATTGTGAAAGCTCTTATTTCTTTGGGATTTTCTAGTGCAAGAGTCATGAAAGACAGATAATATTAATGTTGTTTGCATTATGAATTGTTGTTGCTTTGTCTTTAACACATGATTTTACAATTTGTATGTGTGTGTTTATCTGTTTTGTACTGTGTTCAACACAGATGGGTTGACTTTGTGGCCAGAGCTCTTGGATATGTCATGCAAATAATTAACAATAGTGCCACCCACCAAGAAACTTCAGTGTCCTATATATTGCAAATCACTGTCATGAGGGCAGTGGGATGGGCAGAAGGATAAAATGACTTGTTGAGGGTCACTCAATTAAATGTTAAGTTAAGCCTGCACTCCTAGACTCCTGACCTCCAAACCCTTTTTCTTCTCTAATGGACCTTTTGGTAATACCACATGACTCATGAGCACAGTAGGGGAAAAAAAAAAAAAAAAAAAAAAAAAAGACACTGTGTAGCTTCCATTCCTATACATCTTTGTTAAAATGAAAAATAAGAAATATGATGGAGCTGAGTCACCAAAGACTTCTGCACATTTGAGAGAATTCTTGACAATCACTTAGGAATGCATTCTATAATGGTTAAGAGTATCCCGTTTTGACATCCTTTCACGTATGTGAAAAATATGAAAATGGAAAATAGATGAGATGTTTCAGATCACATAGTAGTTAGTGAAGACAAATTTGTTACACTTACAAACTCACTGAAAACATAACTCAAAATCATGAGGTAAAAACGGTGGTCTTCTCTGTCACTTGCAGAAGAGCTAACCAAAACTTCTGCTATTTCCTGATTTTCTTTTTCTCTTTTCACTTATGATCTTTTTCCAAAGCTTTTTAGCGTGCACCTGCCATTGTGTCTTGGACATATTGATTAACTACTTTTTCACGTCCCCATGGTATTTTACTTACAATATTTTCTACAATCACACAATGAAAATGTATATAATTTGGGGGAAATAATGAAGCTGACCTTCCTTGATTTCCTTATGTACTGCTGCCAAAGACCATAAAAATTATGATGATAAATACAAACTCAGAATTTCTTAGCCAAGATTTTATTATGAAAATGCATCAAATTCCACTGAGATTATATTCAGCTGTGTAATTCCTTTGTTGAAAGTATGAGATCGAGCAGGTGGCTGGGAACAGAAATGGTTCCATTTGCCTCATTTGTATGTGTGTTTACACAGGAAAATACTCTTGATTTGTATACAAAAATTGTACAAAAGGTCAGACACCCCCAGAGTCCATATACAAGGGTAGAAAAATGCAACAACATAAAATAGAGTTACATATATATATATTTTAAACGTAAATATCTAGTCCTAAAACCAGAAAACCTTTTAAAAATACAGAATTTCAGCAATAGATTTAGGCATTTCCATGTTTACCTCCTAAAAAGCATTATTCAGTCATTAAAATCAATATGGCTATTAATATTTTCCCACAAACTTCTGCTGTTTTCTGGTATTTGCCTGCCAGACATTTAAACCTGATTTAGCCACCACATTTGATACTGCAGAGGAAGAAAACAGGAGTTGTAGGAAGCAACCCACCAGTGACCTATCAGGTTTCACTGAAACTGCTGTGTGGGATTAAGCAGGGAGATTGCAAAAAGGAGAGTGGAAAAATCTATGCATCTTTGTGTCGTGAGGCAATGTCTGATAGTTAATTCAAGCCTCCATAGACCTATATATGCCTTGTCGCACCAATTGAGAATTGAGATTTCTCTGTCTAGGTGAATCACACAGCTTTTGAGGGGATGAGAGGATTTCTGATATTTATAGCTGACTTGATAACAACAGCCTCAGTGTGTTCTGCTATTGCCTTGGTTTCACAATAAATATGTAGGTGGTGGGTGGGTATTTCCAGTCAGTGGTGTCTATGCTGTGTTTAGTAATAGCCACGTAGCTGTAAAAATAACCAAACCACACTTTCGTGACAGCTCTCTTCCCTTTATGCTGAAAGCAAGGCTAAACATATTCATTGTACTTCCTACACCCTAGGCATAGTTTTAGTGACCTTCTTTTTTAATATCACACACCTTGGTTTCCTTTCACACACAATCCCCTATCCAGAAAAGACTAGATGCATAATAAAATCATTAGACAAAACCACTGGTGATGGCAAGTCTGGAAATAAGTATGACACTCCTGGTAAGGTGATCTTTGGCTTTTGTTATTGCAAAAAAAGACAGTCTCATCTCCCTTGTTTTTCTTCATCTTCATGACTTGCAGGTCTGCCTTCACTCACATGGACTCACACTTCCCAGTGTTCTCTCTTCATCTTTTAGATGATTCTGGCAAGTTGTCATTTTGAATCAGAACCAAATGTCTGTCTCAAGGGAATTACAGATGCTCTTGAATGGGCTTTGATTGTTAACCTCTGGATTACACTCCTAGGTTTTGTCTGACTTTGAAATAAACAGAAATACAACAGTACACACCCTCTCCAAAATTCACCATTGCTTTGACATTGCCAGTTGGACTGGAAAGGGCACAAGAAACCAAACCAAATTTATGGCAGTTGTAACTTCAGTCTGCAACAAAATGTCCAGTAGCAAGTAACGTGTACTAAAGAGATAAAATTTTTATGCTGATGATATCAAAGATGGCATGAAGTCTCACTATTCAGGGTCTGTGTCTGTTGTGATTCAACCTATTTTCAGATTGGGGAATGGTAGGTGCAGAGAGAAGAGATTTACTAGATCAGTTGGCACATCTCTGTGCCAGCACAGGCATGCTCCCCACAGCACATTTTCTGGTGTTAAGTCTAATTTTAAATGTGTTTTCTACCAATTCCTTATGCTACCCTTCCTTACTTAGAGTTGATCTTATTGTCAGGTGGTTTTTCCATATGTTCAAGTGTTTGCTTTTTCAATTCCATCCTATTACTCCTAATAAACTCCCTCATACCATGTTTAATAACCTCTCTTCTTACTACCTCCAAGTACACAGACAGTTATGTTTCCCTGTAGTCAGAACTTAATCAACTTCCACATACTGAAGACATTACTACCTTTCAGGGTCTTGCATGCAGAACAACTGGCCCCATGTCTATGTTTTTTTCTGGAAGAAGCCAGTCCTTGCACACAGACCTGGCAACATTAATCAGAGCTGCTGAAGGGTGCTACAGGCAGAAGAGTGGGCCAGGGGACATCCATCCTACTAGAAGGGAGGCATGGAGAAAGAAAAAGAGGGAATTTGTCCCCTTCTAGCATCCAGAGAAGAGCTTGGGTAGGCGTAGCAGGGAAGGGGGACAGAGCTTTGCATTTATCAGATATCCGTTTCTAGCAGTACCAGGGCTGAGAACAGTTTGAAGAAACCACTCTGAGCATCCCTCCTTCCTAACAGCGTGGAGAGAAATGGAGGGGATCAATTCTCAGCTCACTGCAGACATCGTCCCTCTCTCCCACTGTCCCTTTGCCTAATCATTTATTTATTTATTTATTTATTTAACATTGTCCATAGGTTTTAGGCTTCTGGCACCTCAAAGACGTGTGCAGCTCAAATTTGGATGAGGGACACTGGTTGAATATGATATGACCCAAGGAACAGTACTGTGGGAACAAACGATGTTTCTCCCAGCTTTATAGAAGAAACAGGCAATGGGGAAGGAACGGGTGAGAGGGAAGAGTGTTTTTGGATAAGGTAATTATTAGTCCACCAAATAAAAACAATAAGGATCCACCATATTAATTTAGGTGGAGATAGAGAATGTTTTGCTATTTTATTCTTTTGGGAGGGATTAAAATAGCAGATTTTTTTCATCTTATTTGGTACAGATTTTCTAAGCCAATTTACATCTCCTTACCATCAAGGAATTCCCATCAGCATCATGCACTCATGAAACTTTCAGAACTCTCCTTCAGCTGCCACCGTACCTCATAGGCATGTAACTTCCACTGTCAAGCCAGAATAGGTACATTTAGTCCATGACTGTCCCAGCAGAACTCAATATGTTTCTGCTAATGTTGTCCAAGGGACTGGTCTTATAGATATGTTCTCAAGGCTGTGGCTGAAACAGTGGGTCCTGGCTTTTCCAGTATTATAGTAGAGGGAAAATTCATCCAAATTGTGCAGTATCCAGTTCAATTTCTTCTTTGCTTGTCAAGATTTGAACTAACATCACCTCCTGTCTGGTGGATGTACCACTGAGGAAAGAACTCGCCTGCTCACTAGTCAATGCTACTTACATTATGCATAAAATGCTTTAATACTTGAGCAAATGGGGAATGGAACTCTGCTTTTATAGAAAAAAAAAGAAAAAAAAAAGAAAAAAAAAAAGAGACGTTGGTCCTCAAGGTTGTTCTTCCTTATGACTTCCCATCTAGATACTGAAGCACTGGGCCATTAGATATGAAGGATGCTAACTCCTCGATTTTGCCAATAAAGGGCAAAATTAATTTTAGGCAGATCATACCAAAAAAAGAGGTCCCAGAGATATCTGTGACAGGTTCTCTATTCGTCAGAACAAACATTCTGATGTTTTGGGACAAGAGTATGTCCCAGTGACATAGGACAACTCCTTAGTGTTGGGATTTCCTACTAGATACCTCAAGTAGCTCAGCCTCCAGGGCTGTATGTATCTCCTGCTTGGGTGCCTGTGCATTTCACAGAAATGCTTATTGCTGCAGCTGTTTGACTTTGCAGGATTCGACTCTGCAGCCTTGATAGCAAAAATAAATTCATAACTGCCCTTGTGCCTCCCAGCTGAAAGTCCTAATAATTATGTTACGAAGTGACACTGTCACTGTGTCTCTTCATGCTTCCTCTTGTAGTGTGCTTTAAGGGATTTTTATGCACAGCTTGAGTGCAGAGCCTGATGATTTCTCCCTCCTCAGGCTTCGTGGCCATTTTGGGTCTGAATCCCTCCAGGTTAGGAGACTTTCAGTGCTCCCACACTCAGGGATTATTTCTGTCCAGGAATGTGCTCAACAGAAACTTTCTGTCTGTATGTCCTCCATGGGCTGTACTTAATGAAAAAATGCTTTGCGTTTACCTTTAGCAGAGGCTTCTGGTTTTTAAGGAGTTTTTCCTCATAATAAAGGCACTTAAACACCAGAATGCAGGACTGAAGACTCAGCATTTTCCTGTAAATGCCTCCCTACTCACAAGATTGGGTTTTTCATAATTGTGCTTGAATCTACCTAGTTTTTCCCTGTGTTATGGAGGAAGGTCTCAGTGTTTTGCTCTCTGTTGTCACTTCCACAGGGGCACAAAACACTAAAGTACACTTGAATGTTGATATTGGGCATTTCTGTCAAGTGGCTTGGTTCACTGCAGAGAAAACAGTTTTATTTGATTTTAAATGTATCAAGTCTACATTTGTATCAGGGAATATAATTAATCTAAGTGCTACATCCCTATTTTTCTTTTGCTAATACAAAAATGTCAAAAAAATGAAAGCAGGTGAAATAAAATACATTATTATTATTATTATTATTATTATTATTATTATTAAATTAGACAGATTTTTTAGTTCCCCAATTTAACTGTCCAGTTACCCTGTACTTCAGGTTGTTGTGTTTCCCAGGTAACAACCATGCCCTCTTTTTTTTTTTTTTTCTAGCACACTGGAAGATGATAGTATATTTTTAGGCAGTAACTATAGCAAAAGGATAAATTAAGAAACATATTCAAGAAATAGGAGAAAAGGCCTAACTAGATGTCATTGTGTTAAAAACACTTCCATTCATGACATCTTCCTGGAGCTGACTGTTCTTCTAGTATAACACTAAGTAAAATGAAAATAAATTGTAACCACTTGCATTGTTTTGTAGCCCAGAATGTAACTTAGAAAAACAATGTGGGATCACAATGAAAATTACCAAAGAGGCTGAAGTGTCACCAGACCTAATCCATCACCTATTCATCTAGCAGTAAAATTATGCCTTGTGTGTATTTACTACTATGTCTTTCAAATCCTGTGTATTAATACAGAATATGTTTCTTTTAAATGATTAAAGAAATATTGTGCTGGGTTTCATTGGAGAGGTTTTGTTGTATTGGAGAGAATAATAACAACCATACCCGTTTCTATCCTTATGATAGAACTGAAATATTCTGAGGGTGGAGGAAATGTCTGGAAGCTGTTTAATGTAGCCTGGACTTCTTTTTTTTCATTTAAACTGAAGGTTGAGCTGTTCAGTCATGAATGAGAACAATTGTGGCTTTAAAAAGAATGCAGTTGGGAAGGTTGGCTTTTACTGGCAGTTTGTGCAAGGTCTGTGCTTCCAGCATGCTGTCAGAAGCAAGTCTGGAGTGACTGAGGAGCTGGACCAGCTCCTTGGTGTTGCGTAAATGCAGATTTGGTCTTCCAGTGCACAGACTGTGATAATGGCACTAGCCCAGCAATAATCGAAGACAGACAGGAAAGAAAGAGAAGGGAGTCTCCTCTAAAAAGGGCACTATAAAAATTGAATTATAAACCAGAATGCACAGATTCCACTTGGCTTCATGGAAAAGCCCACTGTTTCTCTGTTGTTGTAGTCAGGTTTTAATTAAATGTAGGTGCTGGTTATAAATTTTATGGCAACCACATCTGGATGGTTTCTTAACACGTAGGTAAATGACTAGAGGTATGGCTTTCCCAAGGTTGCAGAAAGAAAGTTTTGTATAGTATTTTCTCTTGGCTGATTTGAAGCTTCTGTAAAACCAGGAATTAAAAAGAAATCTTCAGCAATTTACTGACTCTTGCTGACCAAAACTAAGATTAAATATATTCAATCATTTAATGTCTCTCTTAATGGAAAGTCACAAATGTGTAGGAAATAGTTCCCATAATAGGGAAGCAAAAAATATTGGCCCAGTCAAAGAACATTCAGATGCACTACAGTACTATCCTGAAGAAGAAAGCCTGGTAGGCAGAATTGTTAGCATTTTATTATTATTTACATTACCATCGCCTCCCAGTGAGACCCCATTTTGCTAGACTTGCTTAAGCCTGTCCCTGAGTAATGGTGACCTGCTCTCCACCAGCCTCTTTTCCAAAATAGTGTTCTGTAAGAAGGGCAACATAAAAAATACGAAATGTAAATTAAACAAATCTTTACCAGACTCCTCCATGTCTTTTTTTTTTTTCTTTTTTCTTTAACAGAAATGACCACCTGTGATGAATATATATTGAAAGGGAATAAAGGCAGTCATTGTAGGCAAATCAAGTCTACACAAAAGGTGTTATTTCTGAACAGAAGGGATGTCTACGTAATCTAAATATGTTACAAGGTTTTGTGAATTTCCTTTCTCTTCTTGACCTTTTATTTGGTGTCTTACACTCAGTATTCAGTAAACTATTCTTTCTTGGTGATGCTCTTCTCCCAAAGTATACTTTAATGCTATAGAGTTTTTCACACAGTCACTACAGAAATCAATAGTTATGATACTTCAGGTTGTCATAAGCATGAGGCCATTGTCTAGAGTGTGCAGTGAACAATCTTTCTCTCCTAACAAGACAGCTTTATCTCAGAACAAGATACTGAAACTCCCACTTACCTTGTAAATTCCTTAAATGCTGTTATATGATGTTTAGGTTTCTGTAATGAACCAGTCATATATTGCAGGCCTTAAAAAATCCTTTTGTACTGTGGGTTGAACTCATTAAATAACATGAAAAGATCTGAAATACCTGCATTTTATTGTGGGATTTCCAGAATCTTAACATATGGAGGAGTACACTTGTCAGAGAAGAAACAACAAAATCTGTGATTATACTACATTAAGTAAATAGAATAGCTTAGTCAATCATTTTATTAGTTCTTAAGATGTAAATGTTCAATGCAATTAAATCCTGTTATTAGTCATGTTTGTTTTCCTTGCAATGCAGCTACAAAACCTGGTTGGACCCTATTCTGCTATGTTTCCTACAGAGATGGACTCACCCTAGAGAGCTCGCAGCCTCTATGAATAATGCACAGATGAGCAAGCCGCATAAAGGGAATAAATAAATATGGAAAAACGAATGGAGAAAACAAATGGACTACATAGAGAAGGCCAATTCTTTACAGGCATTAACTTTGAATCCCTGCCTGTCATTATCTATTACTGATAGACTCAGTCATGGGTTACAGAGAAGTAATTTGTTTTGACGTTTTTATAATTTGATTCCTGATGTTTGTCTGATCTTGGCTGAGTGGTAGACAAGTATGTAATGCATAAAGTTTCTAAAAGCTTGGTCAAGAAATTAGGAATGAGTTACACAGGGCACATATCTTATGGTAAGAAGATTTTTGTAATTGACTTCACTAGATCCCTTGCAGCTGTGGTCCAGTGACCAAATAGGATTATTTAACTCATTCCATCTTTCATCTATGGGACAGAAGCAAGCAGTACAAGTGTCCTTGATCTTAGGGCTTGCCTAGGTACTTGCACTCTGTTCAGAAAATGTGGCCTCTGGCCCTGACAGAGGGCTGCCAATTGTAGCATATTGAAAAGCAGTAATTGTAGCTTAGTCAAATCTATGACATCACTATGCAGATTACCTGGCACTTATAGTCATAGTACTTCACCAGGCATCTATAAACATGGCCACTAAATATTCAGAAGAAGCTGTAATGCTATCTTACAGACTTTCCTCTCTTTATAAACACTTCTGAATTAAAGAAAACTTTGAATATTTGAATTTTAGAGCACACAAAGACATCTGCATCTCACAGTTCCACCCACTCCAAAATAGTTATTAATTAATTGAAGCACTGTGTAGTGTTTTTCCACAAATTTTGTGCCAAGCTCCCTTTTGATCTATTTAGTGTTTCTCATGTACATTGCTGACAGTGATTTAAAAAAAAAAAAAGAAAAGAAAAGGGGGGGGCAGTGTAAATGACAGAAGTTGAAGTGGAAAAAGCTTTAAAAGGTTTCTATCTTTTAGTAAAACTAATGATAAGCAGATAACTACATTTATTGTGCCGCAACTCAAGGATATCAATACCTTTGGTTTAATTCCCTTCTGAAATACTGTGCAATTCTTTGAAGAAAATTCCCTTGCCTTGCCTTGCCATGCATTGCTGTGCTTCACCTTTGCCATTGCCTTTTATAAAGGAGATATCATTAACATCTGTTAAGTACCAGCTCTAAGTCAGTAGAGCAAATGTAAAAGGGAGAAAAATCAGAGGAGGAAGAAAGAGTCAGAAAGAAGGGCTGAAGCCTTCCAACACCAGCATATACTTTTTACAAGAGCTATGCTTGGATTGAGGCTATGACCTCATCAGCATCCTTCATAGGCTTAGTCCCCTGATCCTTCGGATCTCTTGGACATTTTGTAGTACCTGCCTATACAAATCAGGCTCCTGGGAAATGGTACATACCGATTTTTTTTCCAGGATGGAGCTAAGGTCCCTGTCTATATCCAGGAACTGAAGAGGACTGTCAAATACCTATGAACTGATTAAGAAATTTAAACTGCTTTGGTTATTAAATGAACGTTTTTGCTCTTTATTGAGCCCAGAAGATGCGGACAATTCAACAGTTTTGCTAGTTTTTTATAAAAACCGAAGAGAAACTCTCTTTTCATTTGCAAAATACAAATAAATTAAAATAATGTAAACTGCAACCTCTGCCACTAAATTTAGGAATGTTATGTAATGCATTAAAAATGTAAAACTTTTTTCCAACAGAGATCGATATTTTATATGAACATTAAAATAGGTGTGGTTTTACTGCTTTTCTCTGTTTTAACAGTACAATAGACCCCCAAGCATAACAGAGAAGGGTAAGTCAGAGTGATGTCTGCTTTATGTTGCTGAAATAGTTACCAAGAATAGTAACGAATGTGATCTCAGCAGATTCATTATAAAGGATATTCTAACGAATTTTCTCTCTTGAATAGCTGGCTGGCAGATGAACATGGCTACATAAAAAGGAAAGCTAGAGGAATGAACATATAATGGTGTCCATTGTTTGGATATTGTTGCTAACAGTATGTTCATGCCTGTTTTGTATGAAGCCTCCCAGAAAGCAGTATTTTAGTAGAATGCAATGTATTTCTTTACTTTGTGATGTTTCTTCCTTGAAAGTTGGGAAATGGGTAAGAGAAAAAACAATACCTTCAAAAGAATAACAAATGGAGTGAGAATCTTTATAATCTTCAATATCCAGGTATATTCATACAGTTACCTTTAAGTGTTTTTTTTTTTTTAATTATTTTTTATTTTGTTTTCTGAGAGGGTTCCTTGGAAAGTTGCTCTAAGCCCTTCCACTCAAAATTTCTGAACTTCCATGCTGCAGTAATTCTCTTCTTTTACTTATGACCATCTTCCTGGAAAAGGAATCTTCATTTTCTATCTGTCTCAGCTTTCTTAGTTTTAAAGAAAAAACTAATAGCTCTCTTTCTTTTGAATTCAGTTAGTAAAGCAATTACAATTTCTCAGAAATCATGTAGGCAAGCTACATGAATAAGAGAAGGAGAATGCTGCTTTAAATAAAATTTATATGTTAGTGAAGACTGTTTTCCGTTTGCACAAGAGCTTTTTTTATCTGTGTTCACTGACCAAGTTCCCTGCTATTGTAAATGTTCTGCACCTCACTGAAGACAGTGAGGTGCTCCCAGCTGAGTTCACTCAAAATTAACCCTTCCTGAAACCTTCATTTGTAAGGATGGAATTAAGAGACATGTCAAGGCTGTTTGTACTTTAAAGCTTTCTTAGGCCTTCTTGACATAGTTGGAAGGAAGTTCATCATTAAGCCCATGATTATTGGCAAGATCATAGTCAAGTCTTCATTACCTAGGCTTGGTTAATATGGGTTTTGAATTATACATGCAGACACCCTTCACATCATATGTCTACACAAAGCAACACAGCTTCCAAAGAGTTCCTGTGATATGTGGATTCCCAGGCTCAGGCCAGCTTCAACTCAGAGCTTCATGCCACCACTGATGCAAACACTCATTCCCTGTTTCTTTCCCTGTTCTTCTAGACCAGTTTACACTTGTTTTATGTTACTTCTTGTTTTGTATTATTCAGGTTGCCTGTGGCAATTGGATATTAGGACACTTAAGAAGATAGGATCTAGCAATCCCATGTCTACTTTAGTTTCTCCTGAAAGCACATCATATTCCTACAGCACAGGCAGAACATTTTTTCTCCCAAACTTGTTTGTCCACGGCCAGACCCGTAGACCTACCTCAGGGCAGATGTTCATAGAAGCACCAAAACAATAGTGTTTTTCTATGTAAAGCTGTATGACAGTTTCAGCTGCTTTTATGTGTGTGGTTAAGGATCAACAGCATTTATACTGAAATCAGATTAAATAAAATTTTGCTGATTTTTTTATTCTTCAGGAAAAACTAAAGTTTTGTATTCCAGGTTAAAAAGGTTTGTGGATAGACAGACTTTATGACAGTTTTGCTATTTGGAACTGACTTAGATTAAAATTGGTTTTTGTGCTTTGTTTTACAGACCATTTCTTGAAATTTTTGCATATTGGCTTTCTTCAGCAACACATTTTATACCCTGAAGAAGTTTTTGCATTCAAATAATTTATTACAACGGACTGGAGATGGTTTGTTGATCCTCAAAATTTTAAACCAAGATTTTTATTTTCTCTCTGTTTTTAGAAGGATCAATATCTCAGAAAGTATATGGGGGAAAGGATAAAGGATACAGATGTTGGAGTTTTTGCCTAACTCATTGCTAAGAGCAGGGAAGTAGGCCAAAATAAAATGAGAACATAACTTACCATTTTTCTGTTCCAGCCTAGGACCACCATGGCAGTGTGAGAAACCAGGTATGATTCAGAGGTAGTATTTTTGAGGGAAAATAAATGGTAGACTAGATTAAAGCATACAAGTGATATCACTTGGTTTCCTACTAACTTTTCACAGACTAAATTCAAAGCCCTAGAAGTCCAAGGAGAAGATAAGAGACAGAGCCACTAGTTGGCATTCATCCCAGGGACACAGCCATACATAACTGGATTTCAGTAGTCTTCCTTTTTTGAAAATTGAGGAAATAAAAACAAAAAGCCTTTTCCCATACTAGAACCTTCCTTGAACATTTTAGCAGTCTAAAGTTATCTGTTTTCATCTCTTCTGAGCATAGCTATATGAAGTATTAGATATACAGCAGCTAAAATCTTGAAGACACAATTAAACCCTATGTGAGGTATTTTATTAAAAAGAACTTTGGACACAATAATTTCATTAAGGTTGCATAAGCAAACTTCCTATAGATGCACATGTCTAAATGTTGTTGGTTTCAATGCAATTGCATTGCTCTTTTTTTAACCCTTCAAACAATTAACTCTTCCATTGCCAAATTAAAAATAAAATAAAATAAAATAAAATAAAATAAAATAAAATAAAATAAAATAAAATAAACTTCTTTTAATATGGCATTGCCTTCTCCTGACAGATACCTGGCCCGTCTTTTGTTATATCCTGTAAATACATGACTATTGTTAATTGTTTATATAACCACTTTTCAGTGTTTTGTTTGTTTGTTTGGTTGGTTAGTGGGATTGTCTGTGTGAATTCACATTAAAAATAACTGAATGCTGATATTCAGATAATTCAGAATGATCAACTGAAGGCTGATGATATTTATTGTTAACTCACTGACACCAGTTAATGTTTAAAAGACAAACTTTATAAACTCAGTGCAGGAATTACTAGATGAAGTATATTGCCTGGCCTATGATGATAGATAGCCAAGACTATCATATGTGTTTTGCCTTTTTTTTAGTGTAAGAAACTGCATTATCAGTTTCCAGTGTACGTCTGCGCTTTTGTGCTCTGCTATGTCTTTTATGAATAAATTATAAACTCAGGCAGAAAAGAAAATTAAAAGGAAAAAAGAATGTTCATACACAGATGTTGAAAAATAGCCCTAGGTATGTGCTGCAGGACAGTTTATGGGCTGTCATTGTGCATTAAGTTTTCTATGACAATGTTAGTGGTTTCCAGGCCTATTGCAAAGATGAGAACTACAACAGAAAAACTTTGACACACAAAAGCATCCAAATGTGCTATCAACCAAGCAATCCTCTTTCTGTAATCTTTTCAAAAGAAATCTCACAACCTTTTTCACTGGGTTATGTCTCAGTTGATTATCAATGCTGCTGAAATGTAAATGCATCAGAATTCTTTTTGTAAAAGACATCCCTTTTCAGGATTAAGAATTCATGAAGAATTGTATTTTGTAACAGATTAATTAAATAGATATCATAGAAGTGTCCCCAGAATACTAAAAGGTATCAAACTAGATATAGACATTATTTATCAGAAATCATAATAGCAGAAAACAGATTTTTAATTATTTTTTTAGAGATTATTTCTAATTAATTTGCTACATAGGAGAAAACTTAAAAAGAAAGCTTATAAATTCATGAAAGAACATAGGAAGACCAAGTACCAAAAAAAAAAAAAAAAATTTGAAAGACTAAATAGATGAAGAGGGCAGCTGTTACAAACTTCCACATTATTTAGCAAGTGGTCATGGGCTCTGTGGTCAGTTAATTGACAGAGCAAGATTGATGTAGGCAACAAAAGAACAAAATATATAAACATCAAAAGACTTAGTTAAATTCAGGATTCAGGTACATATAACATAGATTTTCTACATTTGTTGAAATTTGTTCAGTTTCTTGAAAAATACATTGAATGTAGTGAAAGTAGATGATGTGTTCTCTCTTGAAAAGGTGTTAAAAAAAAAAAAGCTTCTGGAAAAACAGAAAGCATCTGGTTTGATCTTAAACTGGACAGTATAAATTTTCCTGGAAAGTTTAGGTATGTTGATGAATTATCTGTCTGGAAAAGATATCACCACTGATTCTTGTAAATAATCAGTCTTTGCTTTTACAGTTTTGGATGTTTTCACATGAAAAGGTTTATTATGTATGGAGAAATGGCAACACCCACAAAGCCAGTGATTTGCCAAGTGGATTGAGCCTTCAAACTATGGGAACCATATTCATATACATAGCTGATAAATGAAAATCATGTGCCTATACTGAATCCTCTTACAAAAACAGGGAGAACTCATATGGACCATTTTTCTTAGTGATTTTGTGTTGTTCCAGCAGTTCTATGTGTTGAGTCAGTGACACTCTACTACACCTTAAGGGATCTGGAATTTGTCTGGGAAGAGAAAGCTGCTTAGTAAGAAACTGATTGCCTTGTTGAGCCACGAGTACTGAGGATAAAGTATTATTAGTTGCATCATATCTTTCTAGCAATTTTTCACCCACAAATTCTAAACCACCAAAAAGATTATTCTCTGATATTTGCTTGCATTTTTTTTTTCTCTACTAAATCCTACTTCCTCTCTTTCTAATTAATAGTGGTACTGGGTGTTTTTGATTTTTACTGAAAAGATATAAAAGGGAAAAATTTTTAACTTCCAAATTTATATGTCTATATCTGCAGATGTAAAACTGTGATCTGCAAGTGTAAGATGGTATATTAAAGTGACATTTGCATATTTTTACTTGACTAAGATTTGAGCTTAGGATTCTTGAGTTCACTTACAGTAAATGAAGACATCATTAACATCCAAAACACAGCAAGGAACTCAATGACTTAGCTTAGCATTTGGAGAGGTTAACCTCTGGAAAGGTTTCCATATGGATTTGGTATCTATATGAAAACAAAACGGATGAAAAAAAAAAATCAGCAAAAATACACTTTTATATATTTTGGATCTATAATTATGTTTGCAGCTCAGACTTAATTCTATGACAAGGTGATATCATGAACTTGACTTGTAAAAAAAAAAAGCAAACTATTTTTAGGACAGTAAACATATTTCAGGTTTTACTTAGAAAAAAAAATGGTAAGATTACAGAACCACGAGACAATATTTTTGTGCTCTAATAAATTACTGCTGATGGAGACAATCCTTTGATTTCTGTATTAAGAAAAAAAAAAAAAAAGACATACCAGAAAATGGATTTTTCAGGCAAATCCTGTCCTGTTACTAAATTTCTGAATTGAACGATCTTAGACGTAAACAGGAGAAATATGGAAACTCAGAAAATCTTCAACACATTGCAAAAGAAAGAAATAGAAGAAAAGAAACAGAAAACACCAGAAGCCAGCAGTCACACTGTCTTTTCCAATACTCTTCTCCTTCAGCCTCAGAACTGAACACAAATCTGCAAAAGAAATCATTCAGTAAACGGCCTTTGCAGAGTTGGTTTGTGAAGATCTCCACCAGCAAACAACAGGGTTACTTTCACTGTCTAACTCAGACTATATATTGCATGACTAAGAAACAGTTAAAGTAAATTTCTAATGAACAGCATGAATTTAAGGTATGTCCCTTCTCTTTTAATGACAAGTTGGCTTACTGATTTCTTTTCCAATCTGTATTCAGGTTTGGACTCAGTGCCTGGACTGAGGAAAACTGCAGCAGCAGCAGTTGTTCATTTATTTATGTTGTATTTCTTGCTTCTCCTTTTTATTTGTGATCATGCTTGTCCCTTTCTCTTCCAACTTTGGCTGCAAGTGCACAGTTAACTAGTTCAAAGGGGAGAACAGATTACCTGACTTAATTAATCCATTTGTTGTTCTAAGTCTTGCTTTATTTATGAGCATTCTACTTTTTGGTTTTACTTTTTATGTCAGAAACCTCAAACTATTTTCACCTCAGCCTCAGGAATTTAATTAAAATTAATTAATTAATATTCAGGAATAAATTTAAAAAGTGTTTACTTCCTGCAAACTTCAGCTTTCTCTGAAACCTGTTACTTGGTGATGACTTGGAACAAGAGCACCTAGCAGAGGTCTGCCTTTCTGGCAGAAGTCTGACAGATCACTATTTTGTAAGATGATCTTCTGCACAAAATTGCAAGATGTTCCAGCTGGCTTTTTTTGTGTCTATACAGAAAGGCAAAGGGGAGGGTCTGAGAACAGGCATACAATTTCCAAACCTTACACGTATTAATGGCAAGCATTTGGCTGTGCCTGCATGTCAGTTTCCCTGTTACTTTTCATACATGCCAATGATTATTTTAAATCATTCCCTTGTCTCTACAAGCCTCGTGAATATTACAGAGAGCTTTTAGAGCACTGGGGTAGATCACCAAGGAAGGCTGAGGAGTTTCTAGATTTAAGAAGTTATGCAGAAACAATAAAGGTGTAGGAGGTTGATAATGTTGCTGAAGGAGGCAGAGGGTACTCAGGATGACCTGAAGGTCTCTCCAGAACAGCTTGCTATTGTTTCATGATATGTCTGGCTAGCTGGCGGCATGCTAAATGTATTGGAGTCTGTCTTCTGGAAAGAGGACAAAGCGTTCTTTTAGTGCAGTCTGTGAATTCACAAAGTGGATCTTGATGAACCTGGATTAAACTTAACACAAAACTGTAAACAGACGCTAGGCATTTCAATTCCCTACAGATAAGGGTATCTGTAAGGAAAGTCAGAGCTGCACATTGTGCAAATTAATGAGTTAGGCTAGAGTAAGCCTAGGCAGTGCTTGGATGAGAATTAACCTAGAAAAATGCTTAGAAAGGTGATTTCACTTCTTCATCATAGGTTTCTGCTTTCAGCAATCTTCTGGGCTGCTATAAGGTTGTCTGACATATCTGGCACTTTACATCATAGAGGCTGTGCAATAAAAATTGACTAAACAGGAATAATGAGATTACCTTCAAAAAAACGGATGTTGAATTGTATTTTGTTATTGAAGTATATTTTTAACAAAAAATATTTCAGAAATATTTTGTGAAGAATAAAGTGATCTTCATTGTTCTCCTTCATCCTCTCAGACAGTGACAGAACGAGGTTGTCACTACTGTGTGGAGGTGTTGTATACCACCAGTTGTGGCATATCAATGCGCAAAGCTCATAAAATCTTTTGCAGTTTTCAAATGCCAATATGTCAGGAGGGATTTGGTTTTCCTTTTGAATTGACAAAACAAACAAACAAACAAACAAAAAAATATACTTCTAAGAGTTAGACAAGAGAATAGATAAGAGGATAAGAGAGGGACTAAATGTCATTAAAAAAAAAAAAGAGAGAGAGAGAGAAGAAATCAGTATGATGTCAATACCAACACTCAAAAACGTCATACATAAAGGAAGCATACCGTTGTTTAGGTTGCATAACACTGAACACAGTGTAAAAACAGTTGTATTTTGAACAATCGAACTACACAGTAAAACAGGTTTGCCTTATCTATCAGCATACTTGAAACCCCAGCTGTATGCATTCCTTATAGTAGAGGTAGATACTAGATTAATGTAATTATATATGTATACAAATATAAACACATGCACATATATATCCTATCTAAATATGGAACCTATGTGCATTCTTCCCAAACTGGATCCTGCCAAACTTAAATTAAATAATAATAAATCAAAAGTTTTCCTTAAGTTAAATTCTAAAATTACGTTTCCATTCTAAGCTTGCTGGAGTGTCAGCAGCACAACCCTCCCAAGTCTGCACCAGCAACTCTGCAAGTGTTTTCCCTAAAATATGATAATTGTGAAGTTCACTGTTTATGAATTTTGGTCTTTATATGACAAGTATGCTAATATACAAGAATTGCTTGGCATAAGCTGTTGCTTCCCTGTGGCAGCTACCACTGTGATCTCAACAACCATGTGATTTTCAGAACCAGTGAAAGCGACAATGTGCAACAGGAGTACATTTTGTTGTTTCAAAGGTGATATATCTAGCACAGGTAGGAGTGGGCTTGATGGGATTTTCCTTACACTTCAGCTTGTGGTGGATGATAGCAATATAACTGTTTCTTCCCAGCTTCATCTGTATTATAAATGATTTAACACAGGTTGTGATATGGTGCTAGCTGGGTGGGCCATGCTACACAGACCCCTGAGGCAATGTTCTTCTGTTAAAAGTTGTGGAAATGGCATTGTCTTAGAAATGTACCTGGCACCAATTCTCTTGCCTGGTAAAGATTTATATATATATTCTGCTCTGTAATACAGTGCAGGTGTTAAAGTTACTTGGTGAAAATGACAAAGAAATAGCTAATAGAAAATCCATCCAGAGATAATTCAAATAAACATGTTGGACTGCTATTCATTTGATTCTCCATTAATGTACACCTGGAACAGGCATTACTCTGCCCAGCAGGAAGTTCACTGTGCTCCTGTCATGATTAAGTGATGTCTGACACCTCCTGCTTGTTTGTTTCACGTCACAGCTCCATAAGGTGAAAAGCAGTGAAGAAACAGGCTTTGTCTTTTCATCTGCTAATATTTAAGACTTAACAGCATTTTCAAGGGAAAACAAAGCACAAAAGAACAACCTTCAATAGAATATATATAAACTACCACAACCTCAACAGAGATATTTATTTAAATATCTCCCCCTACCTTTTAAGGTTTTTTTTTTTTTAATTTTATTCTTAGATTTTTAGACACGGGAAAAACAGTAATTACACAGGGCATGTTGTGGAAGATATAAAGCATTATTATGGATTTCTCCACAGAAACTGGATCAACTGGTCCAAGAAGACCAGTTTAGACTTTCTAAAGTCTACATTTTTAAAACATAAAGTAACAGTGGAAAATCGATTTTCATGGAAGTCTTCAGTGTCTCTGGATTCATAGGTCTGTGTTACGGGTGATAGCAGACACTTACTTGTGGACACTTGCAAGTACAGAGTTCGTGTACAAACAGCCACACCCAGACACTTTGGAGCAAGCTATTTTTTCTGAGCAAGCTCACTAGAAATGATTGAATTTCCAGTGAGGGATGCCAGAAACACTTTCCATGTCTCCTAAATACTGTAAGAGAGCAGTTCCGAGTTATGTGCCTCAATATGCAGAAGAAATCAATTTAGCCACTACCTTTCTGAATCTCAGCTTTTACCATATTAATTTCTCTCTTTTATTTGGAAGATATGAAGTTGTAAAGCAATAAGCAGTGTGAATTACATGCAAGGTATGTCCAAAGCCTGCCTTCTTGCCTTCCTTTAAAAAGTTTATATGCCATCTGTGGAATTGTTTCTGTAAATAAATCTAGGGAGCTATACCAGGGACTGTGATGATATGTTTTTGAACATGTGCTGACTAGCTTTTCAAAATCATTTTATAATTTACTGACTTTCCCCATTACATGGTGCAGGGTAACATAAATGGGTGTATAAATCCGAAAGATGTTTATATCCAGGAAAAACATATATTTCCAAATAACTAGAGAATTCCCCTGTCATAATAGCCAATAGTGCGCCAATTCCTTTAATGATCACCACAGAGTGTTCAGGGTTTAGGAGCCTGACTGTTTGTTTGGGAAGATATTCTTATAGAAAAATTGATACAGAATAGGTTACATATGTTCGGACCAATTTTAGAAGAATATTCATCTATCCTGATAATTGAATATATATATATACCAAGCAAGCCTCAGATGGAAAAAGCCTTAATTTTGTGAGTGATATAATTGAGCAGGTATAAACAGTCTTCTCAAGTTTCTTTTATCTAAACTACCTCATGCTGCTTGTTTGCCTACACACGTGCGTGCGATGTGGGAAGGAGAGCAGGAGGTGGCAGGAGACACCTGCCCTGCCCACCGCACAGCACTGGAACTTCTCTTCTGCTCTCAGACCATGGCACTACCATGGCCACCAACAGGCTTCCAGAGACACAGGCAGGGCACTCTTGAAGTAAAGCGCTCTGACAGACGCACATCCATTGTGAAACACATAGTACTCATACACTTACCAGCAGCTATTTCTGGTCCCCTTGGCAAGGTCTGTTGAAATTCCAAGTTGTACAAGTTGCCTATTTTTTTTTATATTTTGGTTTCTGTAGGCAAAGGTTCAAATATTTACCACTGAAGATCCTAGTTCATTCTCTTATTCTGTTTTCTTTTTTCATTTAGTGATACAAGCAAAATTAAGGATACAACACACACACACAAAAAAAAGGAAAGGAAAGGAAAGGAAAGGAAAGGAAAGGAAAGGAAAGGAAAGGAAAGGAAAGGAAAGGAAAGGAAAGGAAAGGAAAGGAAAGGAAAGGAAAGGAAAGGAAAGGAAAGGAAAGGAAAGGAAAGGAAAGGAAAGGAAAGGAAAGGAAAGGAAAGGAAAGGAAAGGAAAGGAAAGGAAAGGAAAGGAAAGGAAAAGAAAAGAAAAGAAAAGAAAAGAAAAGAAAAGAAAAGAAAAGAAAAGAAAAGAAAAGAAAAGAAAAGAAAAGAGGTGGTAAATCATGTCAATCATGTCTTAGATCTATGGTGCATTTTACTTCCAGGCAAGGTTGTTTTTTTAAAAAATTATTATTATTATTATTAATTTTTAATTATTATTTTTGAACAAGAGAAAGGTTCTGCTATATTAAAGTTCAAATGATAAAAGGATTTCTCAGAATCTAAATCTAAATTAGAAATTGGTATGATCCAGTCTTATAGACTTGGATAGCAGTGCGAGAAGGGCAGGGCAGGGCAGGGCAGGGCAGGGCAGGGCAGGGCAGGGCAGGGAAGGGAAGGGAAGGGAAGGGAAGGGAAGGGAACCAGGGAGGTCTGCTTGTCCAAGTATAAAAGAAACACAAGGTTTAGGGTAAAATCCAGATCTGGGCAGTCCGTAGTTCACAATTATATGAAACATGGAAGGAGAAGCCAGTTTGCAGCTTTCTGAGATTATTCTGAAATTCTATGTTCTAGAACTTCATATGCCCTTGCCATTAGCAGCTTTCTCCCAATAACACCATCGTTCAGAAATATTTGGAATAGCCCAATACCAGTAGATCAGACTTCAGGAATAAAAAAAAAAAAAAAAAAAAAAAAAGACAGTAAAAAGATTTGCCACTTAGCAAGCACAGATAATAACATTTCATCAGCCTCTCCACAAATGAGAATTTCCCAGTGGAATCACCTCATTTCCTTGTTTGTTGCTGCACAGTTATTTGCAATATATTAAATATTATTTAAACAATTCTACTGTGAAATTAAAATTTTAGTAAGTTCCACACTGACACTTTGAACTTGTGTTAATTGTTATTGGAACTATCAAATATGATTTTACTACCTAAATTTTCAGTAAGAAAATATTTCTGACATCACAAACTGCTTTTAGATTTAGTCAGTTGCACAAGTATTAGTATTTTAGACAAATCACAGAATTTTTCTAACATAGCAAATGCTTAGTTAATTGTAAAGCACTGCAACTGTCAGTTCAGGACATATTGCAGCATTTTCAGAGCACTGATTGGTTTTCTTCAAATTACAGGAAACAATAAGGAATCTCTTTTAAAGCCTAGGAAGCAGAACAATACTTTCAAATTGTTATTTGCAATACTAATTTTCAACAAAAGGGTTAACTTTGGACCAAAATGTTCCCATAGTTCGGCCAGTCTTATTTGTTTCACTGTTCTGCTGTCGAGCATTATAATGATCATAGAGTTCAATTATGTGTTTATTATCTTCCTGGGAAACTCTCAAGAACTTATAAAACAAAAACATTTTTCTGTCATCCTAAAAATAAATAAATAAATAATGAGATCTTGTAATGTAATATGCCTGTATGTGTTCTTTCTAGGGGGATATGTGATACAACAAATATTCAGCTGTTGCAGATGAAAGGAAATGAAGGTACCTTGTAAGAGAGGTGACTGTAAGAGAGAATGTATGCTCAAATTTTCATCAATTTATAGTGCTGGACACTGAAACAGCTACGGGATGAGAATGATAGTTACTGTTACTTTTGCCTTTGAGACAGAAACCTCCATCTGAGGTGATGTACTGTAACAAGTTCAGAAGTGCTCATCCACAAAGGACAGTGTAAAATCCTCTTTACACTGTCAGAGGAGGTTACAGAAAGCTTTACATGATTCAGTGTTATTATAGAAAAAAAAAAAAAAGATTAATCTACACCCAGAGAAAGAGAACTGAATGCCTTTATTTCAGATGAATTATTTGTTTTTCATTAGCCAAAGTAAAATGCCACAGTAATGCATTAATAAAATATCAATATTTACTTTTAAGCCTGCCAAGGTGTCAGCTACACAGAAGTTAAGAGGTTTGTGGGAATTTATTAATATGTCCATAGTCTGTCTCTGTAGTCTGTTCCTATAGGCCTCATATCATGTTTGATCATGAAAAATGAAAACTGCTGAATAATAGTTAAATTAACTGAATGCTTGCACTGATGTACAGTTCAGCTTATCCCTAGGAAGATGTCTCTAGCTGGTCAGACGAACTCTTCCCTAGGAGCACCTGTTTCCCTCTGTTGATGACTGTGGGTTCCCAGAGTGACTGGCTCCACTATAAATGACTGTTCTGAAGCTGTCTTAAATTGGCCATGGTAAAGGTCACTTTAGCGCTGTAAGGTTTCCTGCCAGTTTGAGGTGAACTGTTATATACCATCAACACTAAAAATGTTAGTAGTGCTGTAATTTGGGCACTTTGACCTATTTATGTTACAGTGCTTTAGAAATACAAGAATGTCATTGTGTCCTAAGTCCACAGTGGACCATAGGAGCTATGACAGTCAGTGTTACTTTCTGACAGACTACAGACTGCCTTTCTGACACCAGTTCTGGCATCCAGGGTGAATTTCAGTTACAGGTCTGTCAGAAAAGACAGGGAAAGCTCCCACACCACAACAGAAAATAGTCTGGGTTTTTGGTCACTTGTGGAAGCTGAGTGAAATTACTCTGAATACTTCCAGGCAAAGGGGGAAGGTGATCCATGTTTTTCTTGTTGTTTCTTTGAGTTGTTGCAATTACCAAAAAGGTCTCCTTGTGTTCAATTGCAGTAAGAGGTAAAAGGAGGAAACTATAAGTAAAGAGAAAGTTCCCACTGCATTTTACATAAAGTCCATTTTAGAAAATGCACTCAGTGCATTACCTTTTCCTTCAGGTAAGCAAGGTAAAAGAACACCTACTTTATATATCCTGACACAATCGGTAATACTCTTCTACTCTCAGCACCACAGGACTCAGGTGACTGCCTACCAATCCTTAAGAACTGTACCGTAGAACTTACAGCTCCCACAGGTCTTATGCACCTCCAGGGTTGGATGAGCCCTCAGGAAAATTTTAGTTTTTAAATTTTGGACTTGGGGGCAGAGCACCAGCATTTCTTTTTCTATTCAACTCTTATTTTCTACGTTGCAATGAGCTAAAATGAATGAATGTCGCATAGCCATTTGGAGTGCAGATGTTCTGGAGCTAAAAACTTTGGATATGAACCCAATCTTCTTATCTTTTTATAAGAATTGTTAAATTAAGCGGTGGGACTCAAGCCTATCTCTGATTTATATGTATCTTAGATAGCTAAATCTCTATATATTTAATCATATTTTTCTTATATTGGCAGCTTTCCTTCCAGAATATTAATGGTGTCTGGCACTTAAGTGCTGTTACTTACATAAAGAGCTAATAAATATGTCATTCAGCCTAACACAATGTGTTTGAAATAAACCAACAGAACAAATATATTTTTTTTTAATATGGCTGCTGTTATATTTTTGTCTGAAGACAGGAGCCACTAGAGGACACCATACACCTCAGAAAAAAGAAGAGTTCTTTCCCAGGGGAAAAATTTAAAACTCATTCCACTTGTACATAACTGACTTCATCTTTCTCACAAAATTTGTTTGTAAAGTTTGCAATGAAAGTATTTGCTTGCAATTAGCTTTTCGTTTCTATCTCATTTATCTCCTATGACACAGTTCATGGACCAGATGATCTTGGAGGTCTTTTCCATCCTTAATGATTCTATGGTTCTATGGCAACAGAATGAAGGCTGGAAAATTGAATTTGGACTTCATTTCGGCAAAGGTGCATTCTCTGTGAGTTATGCCTGGATAAAGTGAACTGTGTTCAACATTTCTTTTAAAAAATATGACAGCAGCAAAGTAGTCTGCTTTGTGTTTTCAAATAGCTGCCTTCTGGGACACCATACAATTTTAACAACAATTCATTTATGCCATGGCTATAATTGAAGTTGTGATGCTTTGCAATTACTTTCATTGGAGCTAGGTCTTCACTTTAGATCTGTAGGATTTTCAAGGAAAATGTTCTGTTTAGTCACTCAGCTAACTATGTATAATACATACAATTTCTGGAGGAATTGAGGTAAAAATAACATTTAGAAAAGTTCTTCTTTCTTTGTCAGGAGTTGCATATACATAATTTTCCACCTACACCACTTTTCCTTATCCACACATCAATCCCAGTTGAATAGTAATTGAAAATACAGAGCATCCTGTAAAACTGAGCCCTTTGTTCGTGTTAGAAACAAGGAAACCCTATAATCCTGGGTGGAAAGGTTTTGTTCTAACCAGTAGACCATTTAGTGTTATAAGATATATAAATACAGCTAGTTGGATATTTGGGCAGATGTTCAATTCATAAGTGTATTGACAATATGGCTTCAGTGAAGTCAGCAAAACTCTTTGTATTGATTCAAAACAACCTAGGTGGTAAGAGTAATGGTTATTTTTACATTAGTTTATGGTTTCATGTGAGAAAATAAAAGAATTTATAGTATCAGATACTAGAATTCAGATCCCAACCTTTCTTTTCTTTTTCTTGTTTCCATTATTGATATTCTGTTTGGAATACTGGGGTTTTCCTCCACAAAATATTTATAGTTAGGGCAAATTCTTAGCCACACTGGCAGGATTAAAAATACCGATCTAAACCATTTTATGTTTCTAGATTATTGTGTGACATTTATTGGGGGCATAATGAGACTTCTATTAAAATGAGGTTGAATCATGTACCTTTTTATTTCTTCCCTTTTTGTGTCAAATATATATATATATAAAGCTAATATACATATTAGCTTTTTTTTAAAAAATATTTTTTTCCTTATTTGTTAGTTTGTTTTAATCTCTGTGTTTAACCAGCTGAACCATCTCTCCTGCTTTGCAGAACTGAATGGCTTTCAGCTACCATTGCTTTTCTGGAGCAGGCTGGACACAAAGAAGAGCTTACTGAACACACTAATAATTGTGGTTCTGCTAAGATTCACACATCTAGTGTATGTCTGTTTCAAACTGGGGGCTGCTCTTTTGACAGTGTGACACAGTCAGAGATGATGTTTGGTTTTGTTTAATTTTTCTCATTTTGTCCTCATTTGAAAACAATTTTAATCATGAAGATACTGAAAAATTTAAACTCAGACTGAAAACTGAAGCTCTAGCCACTCAGGCTTTGTTAAGCCACTGCTGGTCTTCTCTGTAATGCAGTGCCCTCATGTGCATAACCAGGGCTCTCGCAGTCAAAATTCAGTGGCCAAATATAATGAAAACAGATTGTTTTTAGGAAGAGCGGGTGATTTAGGAGAGGGAGAGATCAAATGTTGTTCTTGCACTTTATTTTCTGAAAAGTCAGAACTTCAGCGTAAGACAATAATATAAGACTAAGCACTACTAAATTGTTGCCAAGTGTAATACTCCAGGACAATTGCAGGCTGGTGAACTCTGGCATAAGATATTGACCAAGACATAGATCTTAAAGGGGGTATCAGAAGCATATGTGATTTATTAGAGAGTAAAGCCTGCTCCTCACAAGGATAGTGCCATTTATCAGAAATGGTGTCCTGGATTTTCAAAGGATCCAAAAAAATTTCAAAAGGAAATTTGGCATCAAATTCTTGAGAGCATTCATCCGCATTTAGTGACTGTGTGAGCTAAAGATTGCTTACATGTTGGTAATTGAATATATGTGAGGGAAAAGATAGTGGGAAAGAGCTCAATATGTTATTCCATTCATATATGTATAACTGTGTTCTCCTTCCTCACTCTCAGACACACTGCTTACTAGAAATGCTGCTGCCCGAACTGAGAGTCTTCTCCAATTACTAAACCATAAAAGATAAGCAGCCACACATAACTGACATGCTGGTGCCAAGTTTCAAGCTATTCAGTATCACATTGTTCTTTGGGGATGCTGTCTTGAGCAACAATTATGACTCTTGTTATATGCCTTCTGCAGAAGAAAGATGCTGTTAATTTATTGGCCCACTGGGAAGGGAATCTCAGTGACACCAAGACACAGTGGCCACTTCTAAAGCTGTTTCCTTTTTCTTTTTTTTTTCCTGGTATTTTTGTTTTCAGTGAAAATAACTTTGATTATAAATCCATGTCTAATTTTTTCTTCATGGCTAATATAATGTGTGTCAGAGTTCATTTCTTAAATAGTAGGGATGAAAAATGTTTTGTGTTCTCATGGTTTAGCTTTGGTAAATATGTTTCATTTTTGCTTCAGACAACTGCTTACTCACATGATGTCATTTTCTGAGGCCTAAAATTATTACAGATTTTGGTGAAATTCCAGTAATAACTTGTCTTCTGGGTAAGAAGAAGTAAATTTCTGGGTAAGATGGTAAATTTCTTTTCTGATCTCACAGCATATTTACAGCTTTTGGACCTCCTATGGTGTTTCTATACTTTATTCACAGTATTTTTCTTTAAAAATACTGAATCTATACTTTTAGATAGTTTTTGAAGCAGTTTAAAAATCAAACTTGGATCTGAGGTTAAGCCAACATTTTTGTTTGTTTTTCATTGTTCAAAGGAAAAAACACATGGATTTCATATGATTTTAAAGAAATCATTTTCACATGATTTTTTATTTCATTTAGACAAATAACTGAAAGTTTTCTGCCTTCTATAGCTGTATTTAGAACTTCTCAAATGGCACCATCCATCTCTGTTTTTGTTTTGTTTTATTTTGTTTTGACTCAGCTACCTGCAGACTGCTTTTTGAGAAGACCTTTCCTCTGGAAGTCTTTTTGCAATGTATCCTTTATTTCTCCCTCACATGAATGTATAGCTTCTACTAAATTCATCAGGGCTTCGATTTATTTATTTATTTAGTTAGTTAGTTAGTTAGTTATTTTCAATTCCGAGTTCATTTACTTTTCTGTTTTGCTTCTTTTCCCTAGACTGTCCCTTTAACGTTCTTTTCTGCTTTTACCTCTTTCGTTTCTTCTGGACCACTCTTTTATGTTTATTTAAGTTTTGCTCTTCCTTATTCCAAAAATTTGTACAGATTTTGTGCAATGATGGATGCATTATTTTACATCTGTGCCCTCAGAAACTAGTGCTAGTAACAGTATATTGTTCCACTCTTCCCTCCCTCCCCTCCCTCCCTCTTCTTCCCACTGTCAGGGCTGTTCCTGATGGGCAAGATGACCCCCTGACCCACATGCAGCAAGCTGTCACTCCCTTTTTTACAATCCTAGCAAAACATTCCTTTTTTGTTATTCCCAGAGGAAGTGAATGAGTTATAATAATGGAGAGAAGGGCGAAAAAGCTCACAGTTGTTTCCACCGCTGGATGTTTTGGTTGCAAGGAGGGTTGTCACTGTATTATTAGGAAAGGATACTGTGCTATTCTAAGATCTCAAAACAGGAGAAAGCTAAAGAATTTAAATTTTTGTTTCCATGTTTACAGATACAGGAGACTATCTGTCTCATTGGTCCTCTGGACTCAGAAACTGATTAACAAAATCTACCTTCATTTGGGGATTTAACGTGGAGCTTTGGATTGGAATAAAAGGCAGACTGGTCTTTTCTGAAGTTTAGTTACCTGTATCACTTGGAATCACATCTCAAAGGGCTTCACAGCCCTGGTGGCTGCCCAGACCTCCCAGCTGCAATGGAGGTGATGTGACGGTCTTCTGCAGAGACCTATACTCCTAAGCCCCTTGGGAGACCTCTGTATTTCACTGTTAATGAGCACAGAGGACCATTAAAGAGCTTGTAATGCAGTTTCTCAGCCCATGGGGGTGTACCTTAACAGCACTGAAAGCAAAAGAAAGCCGAGTAGTAGATGCAGCTACATTACACATACTACAAGTAAGTGCCAATGTGATGTTTCATGGTCACAATTAGAAACGATAGTGTCATCTCTGGTGCACAAACATGTATGAACAACATTCTGCACAGTTTAAGATTGGATGAGGCCCAGAAAGGTAACGACTTTTCTTTATATTTCATAGAGCAGATGAATCTGAAATGTAGATCAGCTCTTTCCTACCATTTTGTAAGGTAAAAAGTTCAGCATTATTCTCCCTTTCTCCATTCTGCCCTGCATAAATCAGAATTTCATTTATCAGTTACTTATCATTAAGGACATCCTTGAAACCAGGTTTATTCAACTGCTGTCAGAGAGGCATGCTGTTACTTACTCCTACTGTACTGCTAATGGGTTACCCAACGTGAAGGAATCTGCTGACAAAGGATCGGCAGCTGGGAACAATCAGATATCACTGTCACATCCAAGCAGTCAGTAACACTACCTCTCCCACGAGAAATAGGTACTGTAGTGTTACTTGATTCAGGAGGTCAAAACTACTTTAGCTGCTTCTGCATTAAAAAGAAATAAATTGTAGGGTTCTTTCAAATGTTTGCAGGTCCCTGAGAAAGAAGTTATCAGATAGACAAAGAAAAGATAAAATATCCTAATACAAAAAGAATGAAGTGAGACAAAGTAACAAAGTAATGATCTTTTAATCTTTTCCTATTATTCTCATCTGCATGTTTTTTCTCAATTCTACACTCTTCTAGAAAAAGCCACCTGCATGTACATCTGAGCAGAGGATTTTATAGTCATTGCCTACAGCATCTACTTTATGCAGGTACATCAGCTCATGCTGGAAAAAAAGCATTTAAAATTAGTACTAAGATTTTATATGTGAAGATGCCATTGAATAAATAAAAATAAAAAAGGTGGAAGAAAAGAAATAGCACACAAAAAGAAAAAGAAACAAAACCAAACATCAACAACAAAAAAACCAGTTCGCCCATGTTCTTGACTTCCCAAATTGAAAATGAATTTTTTTGCTTTGAAGCATGCTAAACTAATGAAATTCTTCTGTTGAACACCATGTTCACAATAAGTTGTTGAGATGGCATAATTTTGTTATCTTTTGGGGAAAGAACTGTGGCTCCTACATGTGTTAACTGGCAAACAGGGGGGATTTTGTCAATCCATTTACATTTCTCAGTGCTAAAGATATTCACTTACACAAGATTGTTTCTACCAGGCTATTTTTAACACAATAGAGTGATGTGAAACTTTCCTGCTCAATTAAGTTTGATGTGTGGTTGAGCTGAACTGCTTAGAGATTAAATTAAAAGGTGTCCTCATTGTTATTTTTGGTCTGGAGATGAATTTATGCTAATAAATGTAACACATTGCATGTTGTACATAATTAGTATTTATTTTCCCTGGGTTATGTTATCATTTTCTAGTAACATATTTAACAGCACCAGCTACTAGTGTTAAGCAGAGGGTGTGCATATCGGCTTAAGATATATGAATACAAACTACTCAGATGGGACAACAATCTGCCTTAAACAGTACTGAAGCAGGAAAATGTAGGTAGTGCATGGGAAAAAGAATTAGACTCTGAGATTCTTCATTTTATCCCTGCATGTAAAACATGGTACATTTGTGTGATTGGTAAGGGCTGCAGTAATCCTAAATTTGTTGCCTTGGTTCTGACACTTCCATGTTTATGAACTTACCATGTGGTATGTGCTTCATAAAACAGTGCTCCCATTGTTAAGCTTCTTTGCACAGACAGTAAACAAATTTATTGGACTATGCACACTGTGCATGAAAATTCAGTCTCTAAGGATTACATTGTGTTTGCCAGAAACTGAGCTATTTCCAGTACATTTGAGCACTTTCCACATTTGAAAGAGTAACTGTGGGTGTGGGATAAACAGTGAGAGAAAGAAAGCCTATAACTCTTAAAATTTCCACTAATACAATGGAATGCTGGGAGTAATGTGCCTGCAATGGCAAGGAACATTTCACAGATTACATATCCAGAATTAGCTATTCCTTATTTACGTGTAGCAGATTTGTGGCACATATTGGGCAACATCCCTTTGTATACATGACAGATATAAACCAACTTATAACTGGAGGAACACTTCAAAGGCTCCATGATACCTCAAGTCACCAGGCAAAATGAGCCGTGAGAAAATAAGGTGATACAGAAAACGAAGGAATTAATTGAGATCTTCTGTTTTCAGTGTACATTTCTGGAGTTATGAGCTGCCACTCTTAATCCATTTGGTGTGGAAATATCTCTATGGGTGAACTCATCTAAACCAATGCAGCTTCCTTGCTACTAGTTTGTTATTTGGCTTCCCTAATTAGCCTCATATAAGCAATACTGTTAATCTCTCAAACCTGCGATTTTCCATGAGGAAAAGGGTCATTATTCCAGTTTTACATTTGGAGCAACAAACACAAGGAAGTTCAGATGCTAGGGCAGTAGCGTAACTTCTGTTTCAGTTCTGCAACTCCACTGACTTGATGAGATCAAATGACACCAGAAATTGTACATAGTGTATATATGAATTGCTGTATAATAGACTTTCAAAGAAAACTGAAGAAAATTGTAAGTCAAGATTTAATGTGATTGTGCTGTTGTCTGTGGGTTCAAATTCTCAAGAGGACTTAGTTTTAGGTCCCATGTAGTTAGACTTTGGGCACTACAAGCTGAAATAGAAATAAAAAAGAAAACATAATCTTCAGCCACCTAGTACAAAAGTCACCTGAAATCAGTAAATGCTGTTCTCTTTGACCTGAAAATTCCCTTGTAGCTGTGTTTCTGCTGCTGCAGTTGTTCAGGACTCTCCCAGCATAAGCACTCGGGTGCCTGCCTGCTTTCCCTCTGCTCCATGGTGAGAGCAGAGGGGCTGGCAGAGCAGCCCCTGACCTTCTGTGCAGTGCCTGGCAGTTCAAGCATTCAGAAAAGAAAGGCAAGACCTGGGACCCGTCCATAACCCCAGTACTATTTCTATTTGCTTCTTTCTTGTTTCCAGCTCATGTCTGGTTTTTGTCTCTGTTCCCAGAATCATTCGCACATTTTTATATTGAGTAGACACTGGAATAAAACGAAATATTTTTTTCCATTTTATGACCCACAGACTTAGATCTCATTGGTTGTCTCCTTTCCTAGAAGAAGCAAAATGTGAATTTGTCACTTCTTTGGCTGAGGAGGGGATTAAAACTTGGCCCACCACTTTCTAAATAAGTGCACTCACTAAGGGGATGTTGTTAAGGGTGGAGGGCAACAATTTCTATTACTTTACCAACATTATCTTAGAAAAAGAGCTCATGAGCTCTTTCAAATAACGTTTTATATGTGTCTACACTTGGAGTTTCTAAATCCTGAATAGGAATCACAGAATCACAGAATGACTGAGGTTGGAAGGGACCTCTGAAGATCATCTAGTCCAAACCCCCTGCCAAGCAGGATCACCTAGAACGCATTGCACAGGATGGCGTCCAAGCAGGTTTTGAATATCTCCAGGAAAGGAGACCCCACAACGTCTCTGAGCAACCTGTTCCAGTGCTCTGTTACCCTCACAGTAAAGAAGTGCCCCCTCATATTCAGCTGGAGACTCCTGTGCTTCAGTTTGTGCCAGTTACCTTTTGTCCTGTTGCTGGGAACATCTGAAAAGACACCGGCTCCATCCTCTCGACACCCTCCCCTCAGATATTTATATACATTGATGAGGTCTTTCCTCAGTCTTCTCTTTTCCAGGCTAAACAGGCCCAGTTCTCTCAGCATGTCCTCATACAACAGGTGCTCCAGTCCTCTAATCATCTTTGTAGCCCTCCTCTGGACTTGCTCTAGGAGCTCCATGTCCCTCTTGTACTGGGGAGCCCAGAACTGGACACAATACACCAGGTAATTTCTCAAGAGGTGTAGGTAGTTCAGTCTTCGCTTTTATTGTGCGGAACCACTACTGTGATTCTTGTCCCATATGAATCCTCAAAGTTTAATTCTGGGTTTTCAGTTCAGATTGGCCTTAAGCTACCTAAGAGACAGTGTCAGGCTGGTAGCAATGGTTAAACCTCTATGGCTACCATAACTAGGAGAAAGGCGGACAGCCTGATCTGGTTAGGCAGAGAGTGACTCAGGCAAGAACAGGACTACTGAGTTGATGCTCTCAAGTATTGCTGCCAAGTGTTCAGAGAAGATCCTGGCAAGAATTAAAACACGTATGTAAACACTTGGATTTAATGAGATGAAAGAGAGCCACAAAAAAGTGACTGTTTGATCTTGACTATTATTCCAGCATTATATAAAAACAGAGTTGGACAAGATTTCCAGAAGTTGTATACAAATTCTAATTTATCCCTCTTATCCTTCAGAAGAGTCAGTACACATGCTTGTCTAGTCTGTTTTTAAAGACATACAGTAATTGAAACAACACAACCTCCTCACACATTTTATTCTTTTTATCCTTCCTTATTTCTAGGAAATTCTTCATATCAGTTAACCTGAATCTCTTTGTAGCTGAAATCCATGTCATCTTGCTTTTGTCCATGAACCCTGAAAACAGATTTTTCTTTGCTTCTTTACAGAGTAATGTGGAACAGTTCTTACTTTCTTGGAGACTATAATGATGTCTTCCCTCAGTTTTCTATTCTCTAGTCAAAACAAGACAAACATTTTCAGTCATTTTTGTTGTAAATCAGATTTTATGACTCTCAGATCAGTCTCTTTGGTCTTCCTTAACTGTTGTGTCTAAAACTGACAAGTTTTTGTAGCTAAGGTTGTGCCAATTCTGAATTGAGTGAAGAATTACTTAAGATTTCTTATTTTTGTTTATATAGCTCATTATATTGCGTGCCCTTCCTTCAACAGCATGACACTGTTGACTCACATTAGCTCCAAATTTATATCAAGATTCTTTCACAAAGAACTACTAACAGCTTGTTTTACAGCTTGTGTTTCTGCTCTTGGTTATTCTTTCATGAGTATAAAAACTTTTTTTTTTTTTTTGCTGTTTCTTTGTAAATTTTCTGTTCTTATTACACCCTATTTTTTCAGAGTCTGACAAAATCAAGTCCTAATCCTGTCCTCTGGTAAACTGGTTACCCGACTCTCTTAGAATTGTCTGTAAATTTTACAAACCCATCTTTTCCATTATCTAGGTTCCCATAAAAATATAAAGTAATACTGGAACACGAAACAAACCATTATATACTATGTATCCTTCCATTTTGCTAGACCTAAGGTTTTTGATAAATATCAATCATAAATGACAAACTGAAATTATAGCTTGAACTCTAAAAGTTAGGAGACTTGAGGAATGTTGTATTCCCAGGAAAAATGAAATCTCTGGAAGGTCAGACTTCATACAAAACTACAGAATTTGGAGGGTTCTCTGAGGAATTCCTGTCTGACCTTATATTAATAAGAACCATGTCAACTGTGGCAATTTGCCATATTTAATTATCACAGATAGGATAGTAATTGAAATTAAAGATACAAAACTGCAGAAAGTGTTTTGGAAGATGAAGTCAATCACATGCAAAGCTTATGTCAGTCTGCATTAGTCTGCAGAAATCACTTAAAAGAAGCTGAAAGTACTGGAAGGAAAGAAAGATGTGGATACACAAGGCAGATTGAATGTTGATGCAGGAGTCTGGAAAGCAGATTCTATAAGGCAGAAATACTCAGATCAAAAAGCAAAAAGTTTCTAAACCAAAGTGCACAAGAATTATGAATGTGCAGGCTCAAATGATGTCCAAAATTTGGAAAATGCTGCAAGAACAGTGAGAAATGTAACCACCTGAGAAAAGTTTGCAAGAGAAGCTGAAGCAGGAAAGCACAGAATAAATACATGACCAGAGCAAGCAGGGGATAGTACAGGCAATAGAATGTAGCAAAGAAAAACTGCATGGAAACCCTGAATGGCACCATCTCATCTTTCTTCAGTGGCCTAAAAAGTTAATTATATCTTCTAAACTAGATGCTTAGTCTCCCTCCCCAGTGGTAGGAAAAAATATTTGCATTCAAAAAAAAAAAAAAATTACACAATCCTGCAGAATGTGAAATGCACAAGTGCAAGACAGGGTACAGTGGAGTCCAGTAGATTATATATAGAATGGAGAAGGTGAAAAAGGAACAATTATTCTTGTTAACTACTGACAAATAATGGCAGAAGTTGGAATTCATTGCAGAAAGGAATGAGAAATGTGACTATTTTCCAAGCACTTATATGCATGAGCAGCAGAGGTGGAAAACATTTCCTAAATGTGCTGTTGTGGTGTCCAGAGGAAGTTGCAAATCATGGTCAGAGAGGTCTAGGTCTGCCTACAGCCAAGAGAAAAATATAACTGCAAGCTGGGAGGATAAAAGTTGCACAGTAAGTAGCTCAACGTGCTTGTCAACTCTTCTTGAAGCATTTAGCATTTGTCCCAGTTGGAAATGTTGTACAGTACAAGATGGATCTTTGATTAAATCCACTGTGGTTGTGCTGGTGTCTGGAGATTATAGAAAGCAACAGTAAGCAAAATAAACCTACATGTGTTTGGGGAGATCAATAGGGAGTTATGCAGCTCCCCAGGAGCTTATGCAAATTGTGTTCCATAATTACAAGATTGTCAGTTATGGAGGAAGTTATATACATAACCCTTAACACTTCCACAAGCAGGAGGTAGATTACCTGAGGTGGATGGATAGAAAGCAGATCCAAGAAGTGAAATAGAGAAGACTGGCCTCATTGCAATATACTGTTCCTACTTGAAGTCATGTTTAAACTTTCCTTCTTTTAGGAACTCATATGTCACACTGGGAGTTTACATAAATAAACAATACTCTGTTTTGGATCCTTAAATATTCAGCTGACAGACACCTTGGACTAGCTGAAAGTTAAATTAAGCTAATGACTTCATAAACTTAATCAAGACCTTATGTTTGCACAAGTTAAAGATATTGTCAGTATTGTACTGCATAAAATCAGACTAAAGTGTCAGCTAAGGTGACATTCCTGTAAAGCTGTGGGTCCAAGACTGTTCATGATGCTAGGGAAATTATCACATTTCATTCTATGAGTTACCTTTCCACTTAATACCAATACACATCAGTTTTTATCATACATGGAGGGTTCTGTCTCTGTGTAGGTGAAGTTAGGCTGCTTATTTTTAAAAGCAGGAAATATTTGTTCAGTTCTAATGTACTATTCTGGTCATTTCCTTTCTAAAACAGCAAATGAGTCAAAAAAAATACAAGAAAATCAGTGGGATGTTATGCTAGGCTAATAAAAAGCAATTCACTTGGAAACAGTTGACATGCTGTTCAGTGGGTAAAGCCGGTCTAGTTTACATAGTATCTTCACAAACAAGATGGTAGTAGTAATGGTAGTAGTAATGGTAGTAGTAATTTTTGAATCTTACATGAAAACTTGCAAGACTTTGAGGCAGTTACAGTTCATATATATATGTATATATATACACACACATATATATATGTATGTATGTATATATGTATACACATACGACAAGCCTTTGAACAAATTAAGCAGGAAATAGTTCATGCAGTAGCCCTCGGGCCAGTCCGAACAGGACCAGATGTAAAGAATGTGCTCTACACCGCAGCCGGGGAGAATGGTCCCACCTGGAGCCTCTGGCAGAAAGAACCTGGGGAAACTCGAGGTCGACCCCTGGGGTTTTGGAGTCTGGGATACAGAGGATCTGAAGCCCGCTATACTCCAACTGAAAAGGAGATATTGGCAGCATATGAAGGAGTTCGATCTGCTTCGGAAGTGGTCGGTACTGAAGCGCAGCTCCTCCTGGCACCCCGACTGCCGGTACTAGGCTGGATGTTCAAAGGAAGGGTCCCCTCTACACATCATGCAACTGATGCTACATGGAGCAAGTGGGTTGCACTGATTACTCAGCGGGCTCGAATAGGAAACCCCAGTCGCCCAGGAATCTTGGAGGTGATTATGGACTGCCCAGAAGGCAAATACTTTGGGATATCATCAGAGGAGGAGGTGGTTCGTGCTGAAGAAGCCCCACTGTACAACAAGCTACCGGAAAATGAGAAGAAATATGCCTTGTTCACTGACGGGTCCTGTCGTACTGTGGGAAAGCATCGGAGATGGAAAGCTGCTGTATGGAGTCCTACACGACGAGTCGCAGAAGCTGCTGAGGGAGAAGGTGAATCGAGTCAGTTTGCAGAAGTGAAGGCCATTCAGCTGGCTTTAGATATTGCTGAACGAGAAAAGTGGCCAGTTCTCTATCTCTATACTGATTCATGGATGGTAGCAAATGCCCTGTGGGGGTGGTTACAGCAATGGAAGCAAAACAACTGGCAGCGCAAGGGCAAGCCCATCTGGGCTGCGGCATTGTGGCAAGATATTGCTGCCCGGGTAGAGAACCTGGTTGTAAAGGTACGCCATGTAGATGCTCATGTGCCCAAGAATCGGGCTACTGAAGAACATCAAAACAACCAGCAGGTGGATCAGGCTGCTAAGATTGAAGTGGCTCAGGTGGACCTGGACTGGCAACATAAAGGTGAATTATTTATAGCCCGATGGGCCCATGACACCTCAGGCCATCAAGGTAGAGATGCAACATACAGATGGGCTCGTGATCGAGGGGTGGACCTGACCATGGACGCTATAGCACAGGTTATTCATGGCTGTGAAACATGTGCTGCAATCAAGCAAGCCAAACGGTCAAAACCTCTTTGGTATGGAGGACGATGGCTGAAATATAAATATGGAGAGGCCTGGCAGGTTGATTACATCACACTTCCTCAAACCCGCAACGGCAAGCGCCACGTACTTACAATGGTGGAAGCAACCACCGGATGGCTGGAAACATATCCTGTGCCCCATGCCACCGCCTGGAACACTATCCTGGGCCTTGAAAAGCAAGTCCTATGGCGACATGGCACCCCAGAGAGAATTGAGTCAGACAACGGGACTCATTTCCGAAACAACCTTATAGACACTTGGGCCAAAGAACATGGTATTGAGTGGGTGTATCACGTCCCCTATCATGCACCAGCCTCTGGAAAAGTTGAACGATACAATGGACTGTTGAAGACTACACTGAAAGCAATGGGTGCTGGGACATTCAAAAATTGGGATACACATTTGGCAAAGGCCACCTGGTTAGTCAATACCAGGGGATCTGCCAACCGAGCTGGACCTGCCCAATCAAACCTGTTACGCACTGTAGAAGGGGATAAAGTTCCTGTAGTACACGTAAGAAACATGCTGGGTAAAACAGTCTGGGCTACTCCTGCCTCAGGAAAAGGCAAACCCATTCATGGAATTGCTTTTGCTCAGGGACCTGGATGCACTTGGTGGGTAATGCAAAAGAATGGGGAGGTCCGGTATGTACCTCAAGGGGATTTGACACTGGGTGAGAATAGCCCATGAGTTGAATTGTAGTATGTTAATTATTATATAATACTGTATGTCATCACTACCATGATTGCTATATATCATAGATGAAAATGGTGATTAATTAGAATGTATTGGAAAGAGTGTAACCTGAGCATGACATAAATGGTATGGAATAAGGGGTGGATATCTGGGATGACACAGGATTTAGGTGTATGTGTTTATACATGGTCTGGAACCTGACTTTTAACAATGAGATTTTGAGCCCCCCCAGTGTGATCAGTGGAATTCATAATGCTACTGAGCCTAAAAATGTTTTTGTTATTTTTTTGGATATCTAGCAACAGAAATGCATCCAAGATATTCTGTATTATTGGAAAATGAAAGGTAGTTTAGCTTTGTGTTTATTTAATATATGTGTATTAATAGGAAGTATAAATGCACATGCATTTATTGAAGAGCTGTGACATTTTTCATTGAAGAGCTGTGACAAGGGTTATTACAACTAATCATGATAGCTGGTTTGTCAGAAAACATAACTAATTTTAAAATGAGCACCTATGTTTCAATTGTACGGAGGAAAAGCTAATTTGATCTGCAAAACCAAATGAAGGGAAGTGAGTTTGTACCCTTGGAAACTGGAATAAAGCAACTGAAACTATAAAACTTGGATGGAGAAGATTGCATAATAAATAGAAATCTGTTTGCTATAATTTATATCTGAAAACATCTGGTATTTCTTGTTAAATGTGATTAGTAGTGCTTAAAAATGTACAGAACATTTTCATCAAATTATCATTGTTTTAGTTGTTGTCTATAATGCTAAGTACATTAATGAAATAAGACCAATGTTCCTTATTAGTATTTATCCTCCACATATAGTGTTTGTCACCCTGATGATTAAAGATGACAGCAGTGCTTCAGGATAGCTAATATCTGGCATGGGTTCATCCTCCAGGTAAACCACACAGGAGCTTTTTGGGGACACAGGATTCATTCTTATGGACCCTGAACCATCCATAACCTTTGTTACTGAAACCCCCCAGGCCGTTCCACCACATACTGATGGTCAGAGGTTTGATGGGTCACAGCAATGTCTTGGAAGCTGCTGAGGAGTCACTGCCTTGTGGACAAATGTTTGAAATAGTGTTCAACCTCACAATGTTCCAGTCTACAATATCAGGATAAAAGCTTTAATGTGGGGGAGAATGAGATCATATGAGGACTGCACTCATTTTGCTGTCTTGCCTTTGTAGAAATGAGAGATGATTTCTCCATCCACAGTTTCTCCAAGCTGAGTTGGAGGTCATTTACACTCATATCTCCCTTCCAGATGCTGTTTTGTGAATAACAATGCATTTCCTCAAATGCAAATGTAGCTCAAAGCTTATTGTAAAACTAGTAAAACCGCTGCTCAGTGTAGCTTAGCAGCAGCCTGTAAGTCTTTGCTTATAGGTTTTTGTTTTTGTTTTTGGCAATCTTTAACCCAACTGAACAGAAATTTGTGGAGTTTAACCAACTCATCTGAAGCTTGAAAGTGACTACTAATAGAAGTTACAGCTACCAGCTGATTTTCTGCATAATACCTTGAAAAAGGGATATGTATATCAGACTTACAAAGAAGAAGTGAGGTAGGGTTCTCTCAAACTATTCTGGCATCCCAGCCTGCATTAATCCTCAAACCATTGGAAACTGTATGGTAAAAGCCTCACAGAGCTCCACAGGCTTTGTGCACACTTGACTTTTATCAGATCAGTGAAAGGTAAACAGAACACTGAACTAGAGTTGTTATGTGCCCAGAGGATGTTGACAAATGATCAGCAGTCAGACTTTTGCCTATCAACAATCTCATCTACACTTGCAGACTCAGTAATGACTAGATTCCTCAAGAAAGCTACAGGTCATCGAACATACCTTTTTCCTGAAGAGATATTAACAATTTTAAAACTACCTTATGCCTTCAAGATCTGTGAATGGCATATATTTATCTTTGGATTTGGCTAGACCAAGTTTGGTCCATGTCACAGACTGAATCAATACCAGTACATTCCATACAGAGTTTATCAGTCTAAGCCTGAAAATGAGTGCTGATCTTCCTTTTAACATTGCCCAATCATCCTAGACCTGAAGTGCCATTATTTAGCATAATATTTAAACAATGTAATAAATTAGAGTGTGCAAGTAGGGACAAAGAAGACATTATAAGAATGTTCTGATACACAGGTGCTTTTTTAAATATAAAAATGAAGAAAAAAGGCAAATTGTTAATAATCACAGTGACCAAAAATAAGTTTCGAATGTTGTCAAAAGAAAATGAACTTATCTGTTTCTAGTATTTTTTTTCGGATTAATGCCATGTTTTTTCATTATTATTATTTTTATAAAAGTTCTTATGCAGTTAATGCTTTTCTAGCAGCTTATTGCCAAATGGCAAGATGGTCTCTCAGTCAAACTAAATCAAACTAAACCAAATCAATCCAACCCAACCCAACCCAACCCAACCAACCAACCAACCAACCAAAAACACCTAATTAGCCACACAGGTATTCTACTTTCCACTGTAATAAGGACATCATAGATATCATATGGTACTGCTCAGACTTTATCTTAATTCATATTGTTGAAAAGTGTAGTGAAAGGGCTGGGTTGTATTTCATTTTATCTTTGCCACTTTCTACCTTTCTAATTAGTTTTTAAACTTTTTCTTTTCTTTTTTTTTTTTTTAAGCTGGTAAAGGAATTAATTTTGTCACTTCAGGGAATTTATCCCCTGATTTATTTTTTTACACAAGTCAACTGTTATGCAAGATTGAATTATTTAGATAACAACATCCTAAAACTATAATTAATTGCAAATACATTGCTAGGTCAAAATGAATGGTTATTCTGTCTGAGAATATTGAAATTTTATTCATACAATTTTAAGGTAAAGTTATACAGTGCAATATGTTCGAAGATAATATTTTAAGATAGTAGTTTGTACTTGTGTTCTGTTTTTATCCTTTCAACTTCACAGTGTTACAATTTTTTTTTTTTTTTAAAAAGGAAAAATACTTTCAAGGAACACTTTTCCATTAATTACATGTTGGATCAGATCCTATGGCAACATTTTTATCCTGTGAAACGTTCAGGACTTAAAGAGCAAAAACAGACGGCAGTTCCTGAAGATTCATAGAATGATAGAGTTCAAGGGTAAAAAATTGCTGGTTGTGGCCACTAAATACGATGTCTGCATTACTGAAACTAAGTCTAATTACATCTTTTGGGAGTAATGAATATTGCAGATTAAAAATAATGGATTAATGAGTAAAAAATATTGAGTATTTCACAGGAGAAAAGTCAAAGATCAGAACATTAATTTATGATTAAATTGTTTTCTGGAGGGTGAGACAAGAAAAGGAAAAAAAAAACATGGTTATAGTTCACACACATTCATATTTTGCATAATTTTATTTAATTTATTCATAGGTATCAGAGATCCAGTGTAAAAATTTTTCAATTGAATTCTTGAGACTTTACATCATGTTATTAGACAATGGAGGTACTTAATTTCTTAGTTATTTACTACACTATTTCTTGCAAGTCTTCACCCAGAAATCCTCACAGCCTGCTGAGCTGTGGCCTGGTACATCCTATGATATCACAAAGATCTGCGTCAAAGCAACCACACTGCTTGCTGATTTGCAGGCGCTGTGTTTCAATGTTGACTTGGTTACAGTGTGTTGACTCTTGTCTTAATTCCTCAAAACTGTATATGGTCAAATAATACTGCATGGAAACCATTAAAAAATAAGCATTGACATACTTTGCTGAAGACACAGAAAAAATGAAAAAAATAATTCATCCCTCATTCTTCCCTCATCTCCCACTAGGTGTTAAGGAACAATACTACAGAGGTGCATCTTTTTGCTGAAAGCGAGAAAATGTTCCCTTTGGTGGAACTACACTGGATAATACAGAAGAGGCTATAAGCTACCTATACTTAAGAAAGAGAAAACCTCAGTCCAGGACCAGCAGGGCTTATTTAATCCTGGCTGCTGAGCTGTTTAAGAGAAGGATCTCAAAACTAAACTAGGACACTGAGAATTGAGATGCAACTTGCACAGAGTGTTATGAAAGAACATGGAGGATACATGAACAACTTATTGTGTCAGTAACAGTTTTGTTATGGACAGTTGGTAGAGAAGAGAGAAAAAAAAAATCAACATTTCACAAATGTGTCAAATTTCTTTTCTCTTTTTCCACACATCTCTAAAGGCTTCATCTCATCATGCAGTTAAAATTTTAAAAATAAGGTCGTGTAAATTTCTGTAGGTTTATTTTTAAACAGATCCCAACCAAAGAGGCAAGTTGAGATCTGTAAATACCTTTACGCTATGAGAGATCTCAGATCCTGGTCTGCTAAGTCTGTACCTGAAATACAATATATTCTTTCATGTTCTGCATCCTGGGGCACTGCCACTTCTGGACAAGTAAGTGGTTAGAATGGAAGGAGAAAGAGAGAAATGTATTTCAGCTGTGATTCACAGAAGTGTTTCCAAATCCAGCTGGGATTTAGGCATCCTTCTGAAGTAAATGAAACGTCATGGTGCCTAAATAACATCAGCTCTCTGCTGTCTATGGGCAGTGCGTTTGGTCCCAGATAATCTATGCCTTATGTCCATTAATAGCTGCTAACCAAACTCTCAGGTTTGATCATATCAGACATAATGACTTTTTCATGTGGCTATATGGCCACTGAGTCCCAAAAGCAGTGTAGCCAGGGCAGTGCAACATTGAAACAAATCTAATGAGCTTTGCTGAGCCTCTGCCAGCTGGCACAGAAACAGATTTCACTGCAGGGTGGGCACAGTACAGAAAGAGCTGAGCCTAGTTCTGGTGGAGCCAGCTCAGATCCAGAGCAGTGGTATTACTCAGCCTGTCCCACTTCATCTTAGTTTATGAAGAGAAGACAATAGGAATAGGAGACCTAATGGCCATTGGCCTTGGTGTGCACTGTGAGGCTCTGTGCTCCATGGATATCTTGGTTGTCCCAGCTCCTGAGTCCCATTTCTGAACGTGTGGTGATGACTGTGTGTCTGGAGGAGACCACGGTGTGCACTCTCCCTCCATGTTTCTGTGTTGCCTTCATACAGACATCCAACTCTGCATAAAAAGACCTCTGCTGCCCCAGATCCCTACTTTAGGTGCCCAGGGACCCAGAACAGAGGATCTGCAGGGCAAACCCTGTGTGAATCTGGAAATGGGCAACTTTGCTGCACAGTCTGCAATGTGCCACATGTATTGGAGCCATGGAGATAAGGAAATTAAATTTAAAATTGTATCAGGGGGAGGAAACATCCTATGGGCAAAGGGGCATACTGGAAAATAATGATCAATTAAAATTATTTTGAGAGGGAGGTTGTAGTACTCTAGTTCTAGACCATCCCTACCTCTTCCGTAGGATTTCTGCATATTAGAATAATTTATCAAACTCTGTGGAGAAAGAAGTTTGAGTCTGTTTTTCTTCATTTGGCTTGTGAGTGTTTTTCAGATGGTGATCAAAACAAACCATATCCTGCCCCTGTGGAAAATACATTTATACTTAAGATATGCAAAACAGGATATGACAAAATTCTGGAGAAAAAGTGCAGCACTGCTGATACAAGAGGTTCTGGTATAAATCATTCCTCAGCTCTGGGATTTGTGTTGGAAACTGCTCAGATAGATGATTTGATGCTTCTAAAGTTTAAAGGAATAAAGAGAAAGGAGAATAAAAAGACACTGATTTACAGTGAAAATGAAGTCATGTATTTAAAACGGAGTCATGTTCTCATCAGGATCTGTAATTGCAATGCATAATCTACTTTCAGGTTGTATCCAGCAAGTGAAAGAATTATAATATGAAGTTAGTTAATCAGAGCCTTCTCATTTGACCATGTATTACAATTTCTCAATTAATAAGCTACAATAACAGTTTGCTTTTTATTTTATGTAATTTTGACTTCAGCTGCTGTTTTCTATCTTCTACTTTGTCTTTAACTTGAAGCTCATTTATGCATGGCCTTTTTATTAAGCTAACTTACAAGAGCAGCGTTTCTATCAAGTCTAAATTTAAATAAGTGGCATAGGTGTAGTACAAAAATAAAACATTATTCTAATGGGACATAAACAACTTCTGAATAGTTTTATGTGGATGCTCCATAGTTCATGATATGCTTTTGTATATAGCCTTGTGCTGTATTATATAAAAGCAATAATAAAATCATGTTTTCACCATCTACGAAATAAAGCTTTTCACACTAGACAGAACTTGAAGGATGCACTTGTTCCTACGTATAAAGAGCTAATCCCTTCACTATTATTGTTAAAGGAATTTCCCATTGATGAATTAATGCTGTCCATAATCAGTGGAAGACATATATCTTACACACCTTTTGTACATTATAACATCATTGCAGTTTCCACAACTTCAATCTGTGCCTTTTCAGTGCAATATGCACCTTTTCAGTTTATTCTGAGGAAAACGTAATGTCTTGCAGCAGAGAGGGGTTAACACTAACGAAAGAATATAGGTCCTAAGAGCTTCACAGTTTAACTTCTTAGCCCTAGAACTATACCTGAAAAATAGTTACATGTTTAAATTCCATGACGAGCACATGAGATGTGATTAGGGCAACACGAAGAGGTTGGTACCTCCTGAGTGCTGGTTGAGAGGCACTGTTGAATGATGAATATTCTTGACTTTTTTTACTGTAGGCACCTGACTTGTGGCACAGGCTGGAACCACCTACTGAGAGCAGATGCTTCTGGTTGTTATACTTTGTTCATTAAATAAGGCCATTAAATAAGGTCATTAAGTTATTTTTAAATTCAGCTGTTGCTATATAAAATAGATAATTCTGCACTAATAGTCTGCAGGTAGCTTGGTATTCAGTTTCATTGCCCTTTTTTGCTGCAGCCATTCCAACCTCAAACTTTGACCTCCCAGAAAATTACTACTAAGTAAAACGTAGATGAAGATTCAGGCCTCTGTATTTATCGTACTGTAGCAACTTATTTTCTGGATTCCAGAAAATAAGATTAAGTTTTAAGGTGAAACATGGTTGCCAAAATGCTCCGAACAATTCTGACTTTGTTCAGAAAGAAAACTTCAACTAATGTGCTTGTAGCCTGTTTTAGGCTCCAGCACTCTTAGTCAAATCAATCATTTAGTACAAGGTCTTAGCAAGAGTCAAATTTCCTTCATTCCAGCAGAATGCAGAATAGTGATGATTAGGCATAAAAAATGATATATTAAAATAAATTATAAAACTTATAAAGCATAAGAAATAAGAAGCAAACAAAATCTATTAATCAAATAAAGTTAGAAATGCTTGCCTAGCCATACAAACATTTTATGAATTTCTAAAATCCACAGTGTCTAATGATTTCAAGTACTGCAAGACAAGCACGAGAACTTGAGTACAGATTTTAACAAAGAAACTATGTCAGCATCCAGAATTGCCAAAGGCAGGCTGTTCCAGATGTTCAGCTTGTAGGACAGAAGATTTAGTTTTACAGATGCCTCAGTGTTTCCTTGTGTCTTTGTATGGATGTGTGTTGGGTGGCAAAGGAAAGCTGCCTCTGATTTTTTTTTTTCTTCACAAGACAGTAGATACATTTTCTTCTATGATCTTTGCAGCTTTTGTTGACAAAAACAACTCAGAACGTGCTGAGAGAGCAGCAAGCAGCAACAGAGTTAATGTACTCATTGAAATGATTTCATCTTCGACACAGGCTCCTCCATATGCTCTTCTTTAACATACGAAATCCTATCCAAACCAGCTTAGAGCAGCAGTGGCGATGAGAGTACTAAATCCAACATGTTGGACTAAGACAGAGGAAAACTTGTACATAAAAGATGACCTTTCAAACATGAAGAAGGATACCACACAGTACATTGTGGGACCGTATAACTTTATTATCCCTTCGTCTCAAGTACACAATGACAACTGACAGCTGTAAGCACCTTGCACCCAAAAAAGTGAAGGTTCTCAAAACTTTTTCTGCCAGCTTCATCGCTTTACATTTAGGAAAACTGAGCTGAAGTGAAGCTAAGTGACTTTTCTAGATCAGGCTTTTGAAGTATATATTCCCATCCTTCTCCACAGAATATGCTCATATCCAGCATGTTTTCTTTTCTTGGGTTTGCATACTCACATACTTACAAAAACAAAGGCAGTCCATTTTATTTTCAGTTTATTTTCCAGTTTATTTTTCAAACTTGGTGGCTGTTATCTTCTTAATTTATATAAACTCCCCTTGCACTAAACAGAGGTGGCCACACACTTTCAAAATCTATAAAACATGAGGAGAAGCCAAACCATCCGTCCTGACTGTTGTGGTTTAACCCGGCTGGCAGCTAAGCACCACACAGCCATTTGCTCACCCTCCCCACCACCCTCAGTAGGATGGGGGAGAGAATGAGAAAAGAAGTGAAAGCTTGTGGGTTGAATTAAAGACAGTTTATTAGGACAGAAAAGAAAGGAAAATAATAATAATAATAATAGTACTGCTAATAATAACGTGTACAAAAGAAGTGATGCACAACAGAGGAGAGGAGAGGAGAGGAGAGGAGAGGAGAGGAGAGGAGAGGAGAGGAGAGGAGAGGAGAGGAGAGGAGAGGAGAGGAGAGGAGAGGAGAGGAGAGGAGAGGAGAGGAGAGGAGAGGAGAGGAGAGGAGAGGAGAGGAGAGGAGAGGAGAGGAGAGGAGAGGAGAGGAGAGGAGAGGAGAGGAGAGGAGAGGAGAGGAGAGGAGTCAATAGTCTGTGAGTCAATAATAGAATAAAAGTATGCTTCAGAAAGCTTGTAGACACTGGACTGTATTTCCTACTTTCTAGAGGTACATTTAATCTTTATGTCATGGAGGAAAATATGGAGTGTTATTTCAGTCTTTCTTTTTAAACTTCCTTGCTTTTAGAAGACTAAAAGAAAATCACTGTTTTCTATTCATATTCCAGTGTTAAAAGACAGAGTAAAACCAGGCGATCCATTACTGTGACATTTAAAATGACTTAGGCTCAATTTAGGATTGCTAATTTGGGCTTGTAACCATGATTTATAATCAATTTGTGGAAAAAAAAAATGTTGTTTTGAAACTTTAGTTCCTTCTCTGTTTAGCACATTCATCTGTACACCTTTCCATACCTGACTCAATTCCAGGTTTGTTCTCAGGGAAGGACATCCTGGCACTCTGCTACCCTCCTGTCCCAGTTCTTTCTGCTCTTTCCCTCCAGCTGTCCCGTTCTCACTAGCTCAGCTTCATTATTCACGTGCACCTCCATGGGATTTCCCATGAAGGCTCAGTAGTTATTGAGTGGAATCAGACAAACATGTCCTGTGTAGAAGAAAATGAACAAAAGCCTCAGTGCAGAAAGCACAACACAATAGGACAATGGTTTCCATTACAGGATGAGAGCTCTCTTACCACAGCTTTTTTGAAATCCTCAAAGACATGATCCTTATTTTGAGAGAAAAAAAGTATGTTATAACTTTTTCATTTTAAATTGGCAGGTAGAAAATGAGCAACTGTAAAAAGCCCTATTGCAAATCACAACTGGATTTCTCAGATGCTTTCTTAGCAGTACCAATCTGAAGTGAAAAATATCAGTAAAAGTCACCACAATTTCTGTTCAGTTGAAAATGCAACTTCCTCTGAATTTATTAACATTAGTTCAGTTTTCTGTGACCATGTGATTTTTTTTAATTTTATTTTTTAAAAGATCTTAAAGCTGGTATGACCAAGGTGTTTCTATTAAATTGTGATATGTTGACAACCTTCATCCTTTTGCCCCTTACTTCTGTTTGAGAAGGGAGAATCCACATCATCCTCAGATGCTGTTGGTTGCTGCTGTCAGGGTACTGGCTAGCTGAACCTCTAACCTGATACTCAGCCCTGGTACTTTTTCAGAAGCAGGTTGGAGGGTGACCGATATATCTTTACCTAACAGCAGATTCAGAGGGTAGAATGGCGATGTGCATCATGAGACTAAATCTTCAGTAGCAACTATCAATTTATCCGACAACAGCTGTTACAGGATTCTTCTGTCACTACAGCTCCAAGGTTTTGAATGAGAGTCAATCAAATCTGTCACTCAGTGCAATCTGAGTCCCTTAAAGTCAGTAGAAAAAAAATCTCGTTTTCTCTGGATTTGCATCAGGTTCACAGTGTTAAGTTTATTGAGTGCTGACTGCATCTTTTTCATTTGGCAGCTATTTTCAGCAAAACCAAAAACGGAGTTTGTGGAATAGGACCATGGTGGTCTCCTCAAAAAAAGACATGAAGCATGCACAATACAAAGTCTTTCTGAAATGCATCATGAACTTTTGAGATGTCATTTTACGAAACAGAAAAGTTGTTTTTGCAGAAAAAAAGTATAAAATTTCAATAGAATTTGCAGAAAAAATATAAAATTTGAAATGTAATTTATCATCATGTGCATGACATTCATCAACATAATCCTTCAGGTGTGCATGAAGAGACTAATAGCAGAATTTTAGCACAGGCATGGCACGTAATACAGTAGTGCTTTTTAGATGAATAATACAGCACATTAATATTTTCAGATTCATATACAATTTAAAAACTTGCTGAAATTCCTGATTTCTTTGTTGTTGTCAGTTACATTTTCAGTGTGTCATTTAGCAGCACAATGCCTCATTTTTGATCTGTTCAATCTGATCTATTGCTTTGTTTTTCTTTAGGTATTTTTTATGAACATTTGAATTATTCTGCCACGTTTATATTCTCATGAATTCTGTCTCTGTCTGCTTGTAGATATCAACCACTACACTTATGATTGCTGCCAATAGTTTGATTTTATGACAGATGACATTGGAGTTAATAGTTTATACATTCTCATTTGCATGCCATATGTAGATATTTCTACTCAGTTCTTCATATATATCTGGTGTTAATTAAACAGTAAAGAATGTATTCAAAATGTATTTGATTTAGCATTTACTTCTTATAGTTGATGAAACGTGCATTTTGCTTCATTTTCAAGTTCATTATTCATTATTTGTAATTATTCAAATATCTTATAATTCTTTCCATCACATCTAATGTTGTTGAGAGTATTTAATACTCAAAATCAAGTTGCCCTGACAGAGTTCAAAAACAATGATATTTCTATTCTTTGTTCAGAAAAGATTTCATGAAATTTTTCCTCTGAGTATCTGAAATTTTACACATTTTTACTTTTTGAAAAGTTCAATGTATGCAATATGCAACACATATTTAACATTCACTTTTTGGGTGAATTACTTCTTTCCAGTTAATTAACCAGTTCACTGATTTTTCTAGACTTCTTGCATTATTCTTTTGTTGTCGTTTTTTTTTGTGTTTTTAATATAAGTTTATGGATTTCTGCATACAACACCAGCCATTTGGTACAGATAATGTTTTAAGTAATTGCACTCCTTACAGCTGGCAAAATTTCAGCTGGATACTCTGGGCTTGCCAAGGATGACAAGGTTTCTGATTGTTGTCTTTGAGGATCACCTTCAGATCAGTAACTTGCAAGGCCTTAAACTTTTATTCTCAGTTTTATCCATGTAACTATTCTGGTGCAGAGTAGTCACTATTAAAAGGTGTCATTGTTAGGTTCCTTTTCATCCCTTACAAGCTCATTTCTCTACTGCTTATTAACTTGATCTCCCATTAAAATCTTGATTTCTTAATGAAAAGGTCCTTAGAAGAGCTCTCTTTCAAACTAAGATAAGACCACAACATGTGGGAATCTCTAAGTGGAATGGAAATAGGTCTGTAACACCCTGGAAGTTCTCTGGTGGGAGCAGAATGAGTCTCAGATGGTCTAAAGGCCTCTTCAGAAACCTAGTTTATCTTACTATATCCTGTGGTATGATACTGTCTAGATTATCCCCAGTGATGTGGTGGATTCTCCAACACCTGAGGTCACAGTTCACTGCCTTTGTGGAAGACAAGCTGTAGTCAAACATGCACTACTATCCACAAAAGAAGATAAAACAGGCAGTCTGGGAAGCCCTCAAATGAAGTAATATCAATCAATTTAATGATCTATTCTGACTTTATGTAAATCTCTAGACGTGGCTTAAAACAAACAGATATCTAATTGCATTTTTGCTTACAGATTTGAGCACTCATTAACGTTGCTGTCTTTTGGTTTCTATGTACTTTTCTGCAGCTGGCTAGCTAAGCACTGAAATACTTTTTTCTTTTGTGTCTGGACCTACAGATTCTCCATTACTTTTGTCTTTCCTTAAAAGAAAGACTAATGCTGCTCTTATTTTTCTAACATAAAGTTAATATTAATAATAATTAGCGCATAAATTATTTCTCTGCTCATCTGTAACTAATTACAGTAATGATAGCTACTGAGTTAACATGGTTTAAAAACAAAATCAGGAAAACAACAATCCTAGCAAAGTGCAGTTTTGGGGCTATGCCTAGATAATCATTAATTTTGCCAAGAAAAGATGGAATATTTTGTTTTCAACACATTAGAGGCCAAATCAACAATTATGTAAGGTAACTTCATTTTTATGGTGAATGCATTTGAAACAGTATCTACTTAAAAAGAACAGAATGAGAGTTCACATGGCATTTAATAAGACAGTAAACAAGAGCTTCCAGGCAAAATCCTCTCAGAGCTTCATGATGGATCTCAGCTGTATCTTTCCATGATGTCTGTATGCCCAGACATATCAGGCTTGCAAGAAGAGCACAATAATATAGCTGAGATACAGTTTATGACTATGAAGGAGAATTTTGCCCTAAGTTTTTAGGCCTTTTATACATTAACCTTTAAAATACATAGCACTTTGAGTGTCTGAACTTTCTACATTTCTCCCTAATGCCAAATTTATTGAAGAATATTGCTTGCCATAAAACCTATATGGATATTCTGCAACAGTGGACCTTTTTGTAAATGTGTTGTATAAATAAGTTTTCACTTGAGAATGGCATTCAAACAAAACATTTTTCAAGAAAGAAAGTAAAAAGAAAGGAAAAAGAAAGGAAAAAGAAAGAAAAAGGAAAGGAAAAAAAGAAACGGAGGGGAGGGGAGGGGAGGGGAGGGGAGGGGAGGGGAGGGGAGGGGAGGGGAGGGGAGGGGAGGGGAGGGGAGGGGAGGGAAGGGAAGGGAAGGGAAGGGAAGGGAAGGGAAGGGAAGGGAAGGGAAGGGAAGGGAAGGGAAGGGAAGGGAAGGGAAGGGAAGGGAAGGGAAGGGAAGGGAAGGGAAGGGAAGGGAAGGGAAGGGAAGGGAAGGGAAGGGAAGGGAAGGGAAGGGAAGGGAAGGGAAGGGAAGGGAAGGGAAGGGAAGGGAAGGGAAGGGAAGGGAAGGGAAGGGAAGGGAAGGGAAGGAAAGGAAAGGAAAGGAAAGGAAAGGAAAGGAAAGGAAAGGAAAGGAAAGGAAAGGAAAGGAAAGGAAAGGAAAGGAAAGGAAAGGAAAGGAAAGGAAAGGAAAGGAAAGGAAAGGAAAGGAAAGGAAAGGAAAGGAAAGGAAAGGAAAGGGGAAGAGAGAGAAAGAGAGGAAGAGAGAAAGAGGGAAAGATAGAAAGAGAGAAAGAAAGAGAAAGAAAGAGAGAGAGAAAGAGAGAGAGAGAAAGAGAGAGAGAGAGAAAGAAAGAAAGAAAGAAAGAAAGAGAGGAAGAGAGAAAGAGAGAGAGAGAGAGAGAAAGAAAGAAAGAAAAAAGAAAGAAAGAAAGAAAGAAAGAAAGAAAGAAAGAAAGAAAGAAAGAAAGAAAGAAAGAAAGAAAGAAAGAAAGAAAGAAAGAAAGAAACACATTCTGATAGTACTGGGTTTTAATGCTCAGTGAAATATTTTTCACTTGTCATTATGACCAGTTTAGACACTTTCAGAAACACTGTCCTGGTCTTAGCTGGCATAGAGTAGATTCTTCCTAGTAGCTGGTATGGTGCTGTGTTTTGGATTTAGGATGAGAATAATGCTGATAACACACTGATGTTTTAGTTGTTGCAGAGAAACACACTGGCTGCCCAGTGAGGAGGCTGGGGGTGCACAAGGAGCTGAGAGGGGACAGAACCAGGATAGCTGACACAGACCTGTCAAAGGGATGTCCCATATCATGTGATATCATTCTGAAACAAAACAAAACAACAACAGAAAAAAAGTGGGGTTGGCTGTGGGAGATGCCATTGCTCAGGGACTGGGCATTGGTCAGCAAGTGCTGAGCAATTGTGTTGTGCAACCTACACCCCCTCCCCACTCACCCTCCCCCCTCCCTACCTTTCTTATCAAACTTTCTTTATCTCAACCTACAAGTTCCACATTTTTATCTTTTTCAGTTCTCTTGCCCATCCCACTGCAGGGGGGAAGGAAGCAAATGGCTGTGTGGTGCTGTTTGTAGCTGCCTGCCAGGTTAAAGCACAACAAATAAATACTCAATGTTTTAAAAGTATGATTTTAAGGAACTCTGTTTTGAATGAATATTTGAAAACAACACATTGAATTTACAAAATTAAACTGCTTGATTGTCCCATAGAGTACTCTCCTAACAACTTTCCATTAGAAGATTTTAATCTTAAAAGGCATTTTATTTGTTTGTTTGTTAGTTAGTTAGTTTTTGGTGTTATTTTACCTTATTATCCTCTTTGGTTACAGAGAAATAACATTTGGGATGTTTTAAAAGGTGAGGAACTCATTTTCTAATAAAGCTTGAACATTCTGACAGTTAGCAAATCATCTCCATAAGTAAATCATGATATAAAAGGAGGCTGCTTTCATAAACACATACAAACATGCACTTTGAAAAAAAGCATAAAGATATTAATCGTTTTCCATATTTTCAAATAGTGCACATCTGGTTTAGGGAGATGAAAGGCAGAAAAATGTGGAGCAAAATTCAGTCATCTGATTTTGTAATTTTTTTGCATTATTCAAAAAATTCTTCAAAAAATATTCTAACTAAATTTCTGCAAATATAAATGTACTTCTGCGATATAAAAAACTTGACTTTAGAAGAAAAAAAAGCCAGGGCAGTAAGTATATCATACAAACATATCATTCCAGTTAAAACATTGCTCTGATTTTTGCAGTTGCAGAAATATCTCTAAGATCAGTGTCATGATGTTTATAAGGAACCTCATGAAGATGAAGATGTTAGCAGTCACTGATGTGTTGCACACTTTATTTTTCTGAGGATTTTCAAATGTTACTAGCATAATTTTATGAGTAATGATTATTCTGCTGGGCTTGAATGAGATCTGAGAAAAAAACAAGATAAGCTTATAGATAGGATATTTGAGCTTTTAGCATGTGGATCAAATTAAATGATTTAAGCATGCAAATACAGAGAAAAGCACTTGTACGCTGGAAATCTAGCACCTTTGTTGTTGTTATTTTGTGAAAATGGCAAAAATAGGTTATAAGTAGTTCCCACAACTACAAAAGTAAATAAATAAAAATAAATATATATTTTTAAAAGGATGGATTTTATAGGTGCAGGGAGAGAAACTAACCTTGTCTTGTCATTCTATGTACACAACTACTCCAACATCTCCTGTGTAAATACCTCAAGTCTGGTGAGATGAATCCCAGCCTTGGTGTTCCTTAGGGTACATTCATTCTGTTTGACTCTGAACTGGCATTTTAGTCCACTTTTCCTTGCGTGAATTCAAGGCTTTACTCATGGGTCCTACCAGGTGTTCCTGAGAAGTAACCAAGGTTTGTGCTGTCAAGTGTGTTTAATTGCATCACAGTCATCTCTGTGTGTCCAATCAACACTTTGACTAGCCGTTTGGTGTGGGCATTGTTGGCACCCAGGCGACTTCATGAGCTTCTACTCCAACAGTCTCTGTGGTTTTGATGAGTTTTGCACTGAGTTCTGCACAGCCCCAGTTGTTAGTACACCACCATGGGTAGGCTTGACTTTTTCTGTGCCAGCTGCAATTGCAACATATGTTATGGAATAAATTTACCTTTGGGAAAGACATCTGGCAGTTAGGCTGAGTTCACTGCAGAGTGTTTGGACAGAACTTCAGTAGAATCACACTTTATGCTACTTCTGTATTATTTATCATTGTTTTCCAAAGTAGTAATGACAAATAAGGACAGTTTTATAACAGAAGTTTTTTGTTGTTGTTGTTGTTCTTGTTGAAATTCCAGAGCAAATAAGTGAACTTCAATTTCTTTGAACTTTTTTTTATGGCATTCGAGAATGGGATTCCACTCGGCTGCCACTTCCTTATTAAACCAATGTTGTGGCATGTAGTTTGGCCAGCAAAAAATGTCAAATAAATAAATAAATTGTGCTTATTATCCAACTGTCAAAAAGCATGCCACTTTCCCAATATGTCTTTTTGCAGTAAATTGCCTCCAACCGAAACTCCCATCTTCTTGGTTAGATTTCACCAAAATATGAATTTATCCCTCTGCTTGTCTTTTATTAAAAAGTACAGTTTTTCTCCATTTTCACTTTCACTAAAAGTAGCTAAAAGCTACATTCAGAAATACTTTTCTTTTTCTTTCTCCTTTTATTTGCTGGTTTACACGCACATGTGAAAGACATTTTTGAACTTGTGACTCATGCTACAAAGCCTGACACTTCAGTGAGTAACAGACACAAATATGAATAAGGGGAAATAAGCTTATTCCTTACAGTAAAATGGGACTGGTCAACAATGCCTAATTTCCATTCACCATTTATTGACCCCACAACTGAGAAAGGTTCCATCAAGCTGCTCAGATGCTTGGTCTGAGACATTAGATAAATTTTCAGCAGTATTGGTGGTCTTCTCTTTGTGTACATTGAAGTCAAAGCCCTGACAGCTTAATTCTAGTTCATTGCTCTTCTCTAATCTCTGGTCAAACAACATAAAAAACAATCCATTCAACATCATTAGAATCAATAGCTGCTCATATTACTATTAATTGTTGGATAACGCAATAATATAAAGTTGACTGGAGTTCCACATTCAAACAGAATAGCAAATTTGCTACCATGGTATGGAAACAAAAAGAAAACCATTAATAATACAGATGTTTTATAAGGTCTTTCCTGTATGCAAAATAATAATTCCTCACTTCTTTTTCTTTCCCTGTTCTTTTTTTTTCTTTTTTTTTCTTTTTTTCCTTTCCTGTTCTCTTTAGAAGTCATCCTTTTCTTTGTAAGTCATATCAGATCCAAGCGATCTTTAGTTCCTCAATTCACATGTCTGTCAGTGTGAATTACTTCACAGAATCACAGAATCATCTAGGTTGGAAGAGACCTCCAAGATCACCTAGTCCAACCTCTGACCTAACACTAACAAGTCCTTCACTAAACCATATCACTAAGTTCAACATCTAAACGTCTTTTAAAGACCTCCAGGGATGGTGACTCAACCACTTCCCTGGGCAGCCTATTCCAATGCCTAACAACCCTTTCAGTAAAGAAGTTCTTCCTAATATCCAACCTAAACCTCCCCTGGCACAACTTTAGCCCATTCCCCCTCGTCCTGTCACCAGGCATGTGGGAGAATAGACAAATCCCCACCTCACTACAGCCTCCTTTAAGGTACCTGTAGAGTGTGATAAGGTCGCCCCTGACTTATTACACACTGTATGCTAGGAAGATTGTTTCAGCAGCTAATAAGCATATAAATGTTTCTCTTTCTCCTCCACAAACATCCTGAATTTTTTTCTCATAGCTCAATATTATGGGAGGAGTAGGGAGGATCAGAATATGATGGATGTAAGTCTATGTGCACAAGGGGAAGGGTTATCTATTTATTTATTTATCTATTTCAATTTTTGTGCTGTCATGCCTTCACAAAATAGCACCTAGCATGTCCTCAGAGACAGAAACTGAAAATGCAACCACCCACCATGTCTCTCAATAAACTGATGCATATTTATACCCGTCCACATTCTTTGTATTAAAATCTCCATTGTACTAAGTTATGAATATACTTTGTAAGCAAATCTGTCACTATGAGACTGCACAGAGAGAAGAATGAAGTCTTTTGTGTCTAGTTGACTTTTTGTGACCAGTGTGCACGAACTTAAGTTATTTAACGTGCGGCAAAAAAATATTTCTGTATTCCTGAATTCTCAATGGCAAAATTAAACAACTTTTTCCTTTCTCTAATACAGTTAATTTAGGTTCAGGAAGTATTTAGAGGAATCTTCATACGAATAGTGAGTACTTCCACTTAGAAGTTTACAATCCACGTAAATTTAATGAGACTTTGTTTCCCTTTCAGCATCTTGATTTTTCATGTTAGCCCAGATACTTACTATGTCCTTTCTTATTTCTTTAAAAACAGGGGATTTCCATCTATTCTGAGTGTATTAAGAGTGTGGCTGATGATATGCCTTCCACACATACAAGTTTTAAAGACTGCAAGACCTATCACATCATCAAAATGCAATAGAATGACTAGAATTGAATAACTTGCCAACAGCCATTAAGTATGTACAACATGAATGCAAACCATTTATTCTGCAACAGTAGAATGAAATGCTGTTAATAGCATCAAAGCATCTTTTAATTCATAGTTCTATTTTCCACAAAAAAATCCAGCAGTGTATATTCAATATATAGTGTCATTTTGGAGAGCTGATTATGAGACAAGCAAGCTCCATTAGAAAACAGCAAAAGAATTAGGAATTTAAAATAAATCATAAATCATAAATGTTAAGGGTGATTTTAAATTAAAAAAAAAAATGTAGTTTACATAGACAGGACTTCAATGTCTCAATTCAGTCCCATTCATCATGTTCATTCTGCGGTGAACAGATGGAATTCCCTACGCTAGTCCTCTATGTAGCAATGATTGTTTCTGTAAATGTAGTCCACTTTCAGATGAACTACTCTTACAGGACATCAACAGCTGTATCAATAGTTTTTGCCCGTTTCCTGAGATAATCTTCAAGTGTTAATCACAAATAATTTGACAAACTGTTTTTGAGCACAAAAAATAAATGTTCCCTTCTCATAATTTCTCTTATTTAAAATAATTAAAACGTGTTATTTTGATTTATTTTATTATTCAGAAGAAGATTAAAAAATCTGCATTATGTACTGTAAGAAAAGTAAGAAGCTCTAAGAAAGTAAAAGTAAACTGTAAGAAAGATATTCTAAGAAATGTGGTAACTATAGAATTGAGTGTGTATGACTGCTATATGTGTGCAGGTGGGTAAATGGGTGGGTGCTTCCATCCATGTGTGATAAGTCAGGCAATAGTTTTGTTTTCTGTCTGGTACAGGTACGTTTCATACAGAATATTATGCCACAGAGTGATACTAAGCCTCCCAAAATGACAGTAGGAAACTGTAAGAAAATTATGGAAGTAAAACAGACTTAGACTATATAGTATTTTATATCTTGTTCCATCTTCTTGTGCATAATAGAGTAGCATTTGGCAAACTGACTTGGAAACAAAGTTTAAAAATAACTGAGCTTTCTTCCCCGCAGAAAGCAGAAATAAAAGAGGCAGATTTGACTATTTGAACTATCTATCATACTCTGCATTTTAACTTATTTGATTAACCTTTTTCTTGTATGGAAGTAATGCTTGCACGATCAGCATAGGGGTGTGTCCATGCATAGTTCTTTTTTCCTTATTTTTTATTCTTTGAACATATTGGTCCATTTCAGTCACATTTAACAACTCCTTAGGCAGTAAGAACATTTCTGGATTAAATTTCTGTCTGCACAGAAAGAACAGACTGTATCTCAACCATAATGGAACCACACTGCTGGCACTTAAAGTCAAGAAGGTTATCAGTATGCTTTAAAGTGAGGAGAAGAAATACACATTGCAGCATATGGTTTGGAAATTGCATGGATGGAAGACAATACCATTGTACCAGGATAAGATAAGCAGTAAAAAAAGTGGGTCATGATGATGTTAGATTAGCTACCTGTTACAGAGCACCTAGAATCAAACCAAAAACAAACATACAAACAATCAAAACAGAACAAAACAAAACAAAAAACTTCTGTAGTTAACAGGAATCTGTATTGATTGATGTTTCGGGATTTATTAAGAAAACTATAATACTGAGTTTATGTTTATCAGCTACACAAATAATGTCAACAATGGCTGCCATACAGAAAGATTAAAAGCATCAAAAGAAGAAAACACTAGAGTAATCCACATGGACTGTGCAAATAGCATATGTGGCTCTAATATAAAGAAGAAACTTCTAGATATTATCAACGACTTTCATACTCAAACTGGTCCACATCCCATTTGAGCAGATGCAAATGTTTAAATGTTTAACTGTTTTTCAGTAGCACCCAGGAACTTGTTGAAAATCCTGCAGCTGGAGAGGTTGTTGTGTAACAGCAACCATTACATAGAGTTGGCAGTTTAGTAGGCTCCAGAATTATTATTGAATTGTGCTTAGCATTCAGAAGGTGATTGACATAAAAATAAGAAAACTCATTAAAAGTTATAAAGTTATGAAGTTATAAGAAGTAGATGCTATAATTAAACCTTTGCAAGGTACACTGACACCATTAAGGTTACGATACTAGAAGTGGGAAGCCAAAATATACCAACCAATCCAGAGAAAGAGCAAAAGGAAGCAGTCCAGATTAAACATCAGAGGCAAGGAAGAAGTCTCTTAGAAAGCAAATTGGCATTCTTTTGAAAGCTAAAGTCATGTCACATGGTAGAAAATAAAAGATCTCATAAACTTGCGGAGATGAAATATGAAAACAATGCAATAGTCTAAAAAAATATTTTAAGGAACAACTAGTAAATTTAACATAAAAATTATCATGAATCTTCAAACACTACAGGAGCCAGAAATCTGCCTGAAAGCTTGTAGAGCTAATCGATGATCAGGACATGAATTCATACACAAACTCTCAAACTCCTACATTCTTTTTGCTCTTGCTTGTTGGTTTTTTTGTTTGTTTGTTTGTTTTGTTTGATTATTTGTTTGTTTTTCTCATTTACACAGGAAAGACATCTGTACTTTTATAATACGTGTGGCAGAGATTTGATTTCAGTGCAGAGTGTTTGGGCTATAATTTCTTGACATAAAAATATGCTCATATATGACATAAAAATATTGGCAATGAGCTGGGATTGAATTACTGTGGTGGTTTTACCCTACTGGGCAGCTAAAATCCACCACATCTACTCTCTCACAACCCCTCCTCAAAGAAAAAAGGGGAAGAAAATATAGCAGAAAGGGCTCAAGGGCTGAAATAAGGACAGGGAGATCATTCAAAAATTATTGTCATTGGCAAAACAGACTAAGCATAGGAAGATTAATAGAATTTATTGCCTATCAACAGCAGACTAGAGCAGTGAGAAACCAAAAGCAAACTAAAAACACCTTCCCCCCATTCACTCTCATCTTTGTCCTCCCCTGAGTGGTGCAGGGGAACAGGGAATGGGGGCTGCAGTCAGTCCCTAACACTTCATCTCTGCTGCTCCTTCACGGTCCCTCCCTGCCCCTGCTCCCCGTGGGGTCCCTCCCACGGGATGCCGTCCTGCCCGAACTGAGCCTGCGGGGGCTGCCCACAGGCAGCAGCTCTTCAAGCACTGCTCCCACACGGCTCCGTACCACGGGGTCCATCCCCCAGGAGCAAACTGCTCCAGCACGGGTCCCCCACGGGCGGCAGCTCCCCCCAGACCCCCTGCTCCTGCGTGGGCTCCTCTCCACGGGCTGCAGCTCCGGCCCGGGGCCTGCTCCTGCGGGGGCTCTCCATGGGCCGCAGCCTCCTCCAGGCCACATCCACCTGCTCCACCGGGGGCTCCTCCACGGGCTGCAGCGTGGAGATCTGCTCCGTGTGGGACCCGTGGGCTGCAGGGGGACAGCCTGCTCCACCAGGGGCCTCTCCACAGGCTATTTGGGTAGATGAAGGGAAACTGGTGGATGTGGTCTACCTTGACTCCAGCAGGGCTTTTGACACTGTCTCCCATAACATCCTCATAGACAAGCACAGGAAGTGTGACCTAGATGAGTGGACAGTGAGGTGGACTGGCAATTGGCTGTATGGCAGAGCTCAGACGGTTGTGCTCAGTGGTGCAGAAAAGTTGGAGGCCTGTAGCCAGTGTCCCACAGGGGTCAGTACTGGGTCCAGTATTCAACTTACTCATCAACGACCTGGGCAATGGAACTGAGTGTGCCCTCAGCAAGTTTGCTGACAACACAAAGCTCAGAGGAGTGTCAAGAGGATGGAGCCAGTCTCTTTTCAGTTGTGCCCAGAAACAGGATGTGGGGCAATGGACACAAACTGAAGCACGGGAGGTTCTGGCTCAGTATGAAGGGGCACTTCTTGCATTTCGTTACTCTGAAGGTGGCAGCACTGGAACAGGTTGCCCAGAGAGGTTGTGGAGTCTTCTCTGGAGATATTCAAAACCTGCTTGGACGCCATCCTGTGCAACATGCTGTAGATGATCCTGCTCGGCAGGGGGTTTGGACTAGATGATCTTCAGAGGTCCCTTCCAACCCTGCCCATTCTGTGATTCTGCTCCAGTGCTTGGTGCATCTCCTGCCCTCCTTCTGCACTGACCTTGGGGTCTGCAGGGCTGTTTCTCTCACATGTTCTCACTCCTCTCTTTCAGCTGCTGTTGCCCACCAAGTTTTTTTTTTTTCCCCTTTCTTCAATCTGCTGTCCCAGAGGCCCACCCAGTGTCGCTCCCTGGCTCATCTCTGGCCAGTGGTGGGTCCGTTTCGGAGGCGGCTGGAGCTGGCACTGATATGACATGGGGCAGCTGCTGGGCTCTGCTCATAGGGGCCACATCTACAGCCCTCCCCTACCAAAACCTTGTCACATAAACACAGTGTAAATAGTGACTCCTGAATCACAAAATATTTGTATATTTTTTGATGTACTGAGGCTTCATTCTAGGCTTTTCAAAACTGATCTTTCCTCTTGGAAGATGTGCCCAATATTAGAACTAAATACACAAAGCTCTTTCTACACATGATGGATATTGATAAGGAACATTATAAACTGCTGGAGATAAAGAATATTTCCTTACTAATTACTAACTCTATTCAAGGATATATTTCTTATTTGTCTTACAACTTATTCATTCCTCCCTTTCTTCCTTCCTTCCTATGTAATAGGAATAAAAATAATATAGTATGAACTTATCACTTACTTACATTCCTCAAAATGCTTGAGCTGTTCTAGTTAATTAGCTTGCCATAAATCAGTTTTGAAAAATAAGAAAAAGACTGTCTTAGGGAAACTATCATGCATGTTTCTGACATAACTGGGGCAGGGGCGGGGGGGTGGAGGGGTGGAGAAAAGGACATTGTTCAGGAGGGGGACAGTCAGTGAGTGGTGAGCAGTCAGTGGGTGGTGAGCAACTCATTTTTCACCTCTGGCTTCAACACTACTGATGGGCTCTGGGACTCCAGTCACACTGAGTTAGAGGACTGTGACTGCGGGAACAATAAACTCCCAGTCAACCCCAAACTTATGAGGGATTTGCTGCTCCACCTGGTTGCATATAAGTCCATGGGACCAGATGGGATTTATCCTAGGGTACTCAGCTGTCTGATGTCATGATGAGACCTCTCTCAATTATTTTTCAACGGTCTTGGGAATCTGGAGAGGTCCCAATTGACTGGAAGCTGGCAAATGTGGTCCCAATTTTCAAGAAGGGCAAGAAAGAAGTTCCTAGCAATTACAGGCCTCTCAGTCTCACTTCAGTGCCTGGTAAAATAATGGAGATGGTTATTTTGGGAGTTATTGAAAAATACCTGACGTATACACAGTCATTGGTAACAGCCAACATGGGTTCACAAGGGGAAGGTCATGTTTAACAAACTTGATTTTGTTTTATGACAAGATCACTCATATAGTTGACCAAATGAAACCAGCTGATGTAATGTTTCTGGATTTCAGTAAAGCTGTCGATACTGGCTCTCACAGTATTCTGGACAAAATGAACAGAATACAGTTAGTTAAAAGCATAATAAGATGGGTGAACAATTGTCTGACAGGTCAGGACAAAAGGGTTCTTGTAAATGGGGTTACATCAGGCTGGCAATTTGTCACTAGTGGGGTTCCCCAGGGCTCCATTTTAGGACCAGTCCTCTTCAATGTTTTCATAAATGATTTGGATGTAGGACTTGAAGGTTTTTTGCACAACTTCGCGGACAATACCAAACTGGGTGGAGCCATTGACTCTGTCAAGGGTGGTGAGGCTTTTCAGAGAGCCCTAGACAAATTAAAGAACTGGGCAATCACCAACAATATGAAGTTTAACAAGAGCAAGTGCTGGATTCTGCACCTAGTGAGCGGCAACTGTGGCTATACATATAGACTGGGGGTGAGAGGCTGGAGATAAGCCCCACAGAAAGGGATCTGGGGTTTTTGGCACACAGCAAGCTGAATATTAGCCAGCAATGTGCCTTGGCAGCCAGGAGGGCCAACCATATTGGGCTGCATCAAGCACGGCATTGCTAGTCGGTCGAGGGAAGTGATTGTCCCGCTCTATTCTGCGATAGTACAGCCTCACCTTGAATACTGTGTGCAGTTTTGGATGCCACAGTATAAGAAAGATGTAAAACTGTTAGAGAGTATCCAAAGGAGGGCTAAAAAGATGGTGAAAGGCCTGGAGGGGAAGACATATGAGGAGTGGCTGAAGTCGCTTGTTTTTTTCAGCCTGCGGAAGAGGATACTGAGGGGAGACCTCATTGTGGTGTACAGCTTCCGCATGAGGGGAGCGGAGGGGCAGGCACTGATTACCTTGGGCCATAGGACCCAAGGAAAAGTCATGGAGCTGCAACAAGGGCAGTTCAGGCTGGATATCAGGAAAAGGTTCTTCACCGAGAGAGTGGTTGAGCACTGAAACAGGCTCCCCAGTGCAGTAGTCATGGCACCAAGCCTGCTGGAGTTCAAGAAGTGTTTGGACAATGCTCTCAAACATGTGGTCTGATATTTTGGGTAGTCCTTTGGGGATCCAGGTGTTGGACTTGATGATCCTTGTTGGTCCCTTACAAACTCAGGATATTCTATGATTCCCTCAGGACCCTTAGATTCATCTCCTCAGGTCCCATGGACTTGTGCACCTTCCGTTTTCTTAGATGGTCTCAAACCTGATCTGCTCACGTAGTACTTCATTCTCCCTGCCTTTGGGGACTCATATATAACTCAACATATATATACGTATATATTCTCGCTCTTGTGATATGGTCTAACAAATGTGATGGTCAGTGATCTGGGAACAAGGCCTGTTCCACCCTTGAGTTACTATACTAAGGGCTCTTATTTGCTAGAGTCTTACAGGAATGAGCATTTGACAACGTGCCTATAGGGCAGTCTGCATATTGAATATCAGCACTGGTGAGGGAATATGTGTTCCTTTGCTGTCTCCTAAAAGAGGGTTCAGTTTCCTTAACTAAAATCCCTTATACAGAAAAGTGATTTGCCTCAGCTTTTTACAACATTGATGGGAAAACTGCAGGGAGAGGGCTGTAAGAGCCATCATGCTTCTGTTTTATGATTTATTGGTGTTCAACATTTTTCTGTGGCCACAGGCTGACTTTTGTTTACATTCCTTAGAAATTTGACATTATACCAACTTCAGTCATCTGTCATATCAATATTCCTTTTCCATTCCCTTTGGTTATAAAGCTGAAATTAAAGCAGCATGGACCTCCCGTAAGTTTTTTCTTTGACTTATTTGTCACATTCTTTCTTTTGTGTTTTGTGCATTTATATTTCTCATAATGTTGGATCTCCCTCCTCTGCAGATACTGTACTATTCTGGCCTCAACAGAAAGGTGAGGAGGTAACTATTTCAAATAACTAAAACTTGGTGGCTAAGATTCCCTGTCGCATCTATAAAACTGACCTTTCTGTCTCTGGTTTGAATTCAGGGATGCCAAAGAGGACTTCCTGCATCTCAGATGCTTGTCTCTATCACTGAGCTATTCACTATTCTAAGGACTCCAACATGTTTTCAAGCAAAACATTTCAGAGACACTTGAGCTTACAGAAATGTATACCATGAAGATGTCTGCAACTTCTGAAAACTTCCACCACAAAAAAAAAAAAAAAAAAAAAAGGTTTTCCATCTAGTTCAAGAATACATGGCACTAGGAAATTAATAACTCCTGCTTGTTGTAACAATAATCTTGTTTTTGTTCCCTTTTCTTTCCACTGGTAAGTATCTGTCTCCTGGTCTAGATGCAAGAGGAAAAATTTTGAGAGCAGCTGTGGGAAGTCCATTCTAGTAACAGCTGGATTATGGAAGGAATAGGGGGCTAAAAATGGCTGTCTCGAGTCCAAGTATACTCCCTTGGTATGTTTTAATGTTAAAGTTTAATTTTGCAAAGTTAAATAAGATGCTTGGTCCATCTGTAACAGAATTCTTGACTTTCTACCAGTCACAAGTGAAATATTAGGCAGTTCAGAAGCAAGGTGCAGTCATGCACCAGAAACATCATTTATCTGTTCCTGGCAGACACTATGTTCACCCTTTTTGTCTGCTCTGTCACTATCATTGGGTAAGTAAGTATGCATTTGCCTTGTAGTTTTAGAAGAAAGTAAGTTGTGAGAACAGTTTAGCTTTTCTGATCTAGTGAGTGGCAGACATCTTCCTAGGTTTTCTATGAAGGCAATAGGGTTGAAGGAACTGCTAATAACAGCTGGGTAGAAAGTAAGAATAGAAGTCATGCATTGCTGGTGGTGTGAATATAGTTTAATGCAATTATTTGAGGATGTAGTATTAATATCTCATGACAAAGACACTAAAAATTCTTTATTTAGTTGTTTATGTTGGGATGATCAATACATCTCCCTGAAGGTGCATATGAATTATCCACAACAGTCTTCACACAATAGCCTAGCCCACCAGATATAAAGCTGACAGTTTCTTGATGACCTTTCAACATGACCATGTGACCATGACAGCGTGAACTGATTCTCTGTTGGCTTTTCAAACAGCAACTGGATAAAAACCAGCAACACTCAGGTATAATCAGTTTTCATGGTCTGTGTTTAGAAATGTTTTATTACCTTAAAATATTGTTCTTTTTGCCAAAACTGGAAACGAGTTACTGTAAAAACATCTTAGGATGAGCAGGATTAACATTTATTCTTTGGGAAGAATTTCTCCCACACATATTACATTTTTTACTTGAATAAACAAAGATTTTATTGATTTAATAGCATTAATTTAATTATACTCAGAGTGCAGAAGATGAAAGTAAAATTAGTATTTTATCTAATAATTATCAAGATTGTTTAAAAATTGAGCATTGGTATAACCCTCATAACTATAGCTTTATTGCCTTTATTATATTAGGAGTTAGAAGCTTGGGGAAAATTTACACTTTTCTCCATGAACATCTCAAGAGAAACAGACTCCACTTTCCTCAGAAGAAAGACCAATAAAACACAGCCTTTTTCTAGAGGAAAGGAGTGCATGAAGAACTAATGTTGGAGTAAAAAGGATTAGTCCATGGTAAAGTTGCAAAGCAACCATTCCTCAAACAAAAAGATGACCACCTGCATTTTCTCTTCTAGAACTAACTGCATGTCATCAGATGGCATTTATGAATAAAATGTGACTGAGAGGCTAATCATTGAATAGTTATTTACCATGATCTTCACCCCTGAAAACACTACATTTCCAACTTATATCTGTGCGGTTTTTTTTTTTTCAGGTCTTGGTCTAGGTACACTATTCACCATGCCTTGTCTCCATCTCACTGCGAGACCTGGATGCAGTCAAAAGCCCATACTTAATGCCTTAGGTTTCATATGAATGAAACCCGTGAGAGTGGTCCAGTCAAGGAGCTATGGGCTACTCAATCATTTCCAGTGTTCTGTTGCAAAATCCAATATGCATATTTCAAGATAAACTTGACAGTACAATGCCACTGACAAAAAGAGCTGAAAGCTGAAAGCTCAGTCAGGGTCGTTACCAGTATTTCAATAATCAAAGCATTTCATTCTAACCCAACCATAAGGGTCATTGACTAATTGACTGACGTCTTTTGTCTCTGCTTCTGAAGCAGGAGAAAGAGAAACATATTTAAGGTGTCCTCATTTCCATCCAAAACTCCTTTGCATTTATATCCAGCAAATAGCACAGAGCATAATACTTGAACCATTCAATTCCTGACAGTTATACAGGCAAAATCAGATGTCTAACGCACCACATAAAGAAAAAATCTTAAGTTTACAACTCATAGACATGTCCTGGATCAGAACCTTCCTTTTTCATCAAAGTTTTTAAAATTATTAAAGTATGTTGTCAAATTAATTATAATGTAATCTGCCTGAAAAGAATACTGGTATTTCTTTTCTTTGCCATGCATCACTTCTTGCAATCATTTTATCATGTACACCTCATGAATTATTTCACAAGACAGGTTTCCCTCCAGCTCTGGCCTACTCTGTCATAATATCTGTTTTTAGAAATTGCTGCTGCCTTCCTATAATTACTATGGCAAGTATTTTCCCCTTCTCCAAAAATTCTTTGGCTCAGTTACAAGGTTCTTACTCCAGAAGAGACACATGCACAGACTGAAAGAGAAATAGTGTTATAAAACAATCTCAGGTTCATTTAAATCATGACATTAAAAAGTGAAGAAAATAGAACCTTGCAGATAATATTTTTGTGAATGTCAATGGCCATGAAGCAGTGGTCAAAACTGGTCTCCATTCAAGATACCTCTTTTGCATTCTCTTTTATTGCCTATTTTATGTACCAAAAAATATTCTCTTTTTAGTTATTTATTTTTAATTGAAAGAGGGCTTGAAGTAGCCATGTATTATTGATATTTTATATCATCATCATCTGGAATGGTGAAGTAATTTAATACAGCTCCTGAAGAACTGGTCTTATCAGCTTACTGGAGAACTGGTTTCCGATAAAGGCATCCATTTTTTGGATTTGCATTCTAGAGTAAGAGGTATATCATCTGGGTATATATGGAAGGGAGACGTAACCTTATATGGAAGAGATACAATGCCTATATGGAAGGGGTGACGATCTACATTGTGTTAAAACAATGTGTCTTTTTCCCAAGTATATCCAACAGTGACTCCTTGTTAGGATGCAAAATCACTTCAGCATTCATGCCTGCATGAATAATATTTTTACTAATGGAAAAAAATATATATATTCAGTAAAAAAAAAAAAAAACAAAAACACTTGTTTCTTTGTTTCCACCTTTTTCTCTTCTGTCCTTCTATGAAAGCAGCACTGTTGTGTTTTTTTTTTATTTTGTTTTGTTTTGTTTTTAATCATGTTTTCTAGTGATTTAGGTACAGTTTAAATAGGAGTGGCAAAGTAGCTTGCATAGCCAGTGGTTCCAGAAGCCTGCCTGGTGAGCTTTTGCTTAGCTGAAGTATTCTGCTTAGAAAAATAAGTCATTCATTGTCATACAACACTCGTGAATGCACTGTTTGTCAGCTGTGAAATTCCCTTTTATTGTTTTTTACAGGATACCAGGTGAATCCGATAATCTCAGGATTATAAATATCAGAAATAAATTTGTTTCTCAGGCAATTTTAATGACATACAGAGAATAAAAGCTTTTGAACATTTATAAAGTATTGAAATTGATTATTTTTTAAAATGTTATGAGAAGTTTAAGAGATGGCAAGAAAGGAAAAAAAATATATATATAGGTGTGAATTTGAAAGAAAAGTGAGGTAAGGCCTTTAAAGGGGAAAAACTTCACTGGCTTAATACAGAGGTAATATATAAAGTGCTCCAATATGGGAATGATCCACCTCAGCTATGCTGTAGGAGTAAAGGCAAGCCACCACCTCACTTACAAGCTTATCTTTCCCAAACTGAACAGAATCCTGGCATCTTTCAGGACATAGAAGCAGTAGGAAAATGCAGTCAGATCTATACTAGACCTGTCATTTCATTCCATAGGTCTAGTTTTCACTTGCCTCACATATTTTAATATTGTAGTCAAGCTCTCTTTTCTGTAATTATAGCTTTTACGGTTTGTATTTACAAGCTTATGAAGAGGAGTGATAAAAGAACTTTAAGCTGATTGCACACCATGCAGAGAATGAAAGTATTCCTCAATGATTATATTAACAGGCTTTATGACCCCTTTGTGCTGCCAAAATCTCATAAAAAGTACATAATATGAAGTGAAATACATCATTGCACAGGTATAAATGACTACACAAGATGCAAGGAAAGCAGAATCAAGCCAGTTGTACCTAATAAACACTTTCAGACCAGGAACTTTTGCAGACTGTCATGTAAATACTTAACATGTGGTTCTACTCTGAAAAAAGTGACTATAAAATGCACTGTGGTTTTTTTATTGAATTTCAGTGATACCATGTTAAATTTGCTCAGCTTATAAGTAAAAAACATTTTTTTTCTAATAGACATGTTAGCAAACTCCATGTAAACATTCAAACTTAATTTTATTTTCTTCTAATGCACTGCAAAAATAAAGATTATCCTGACTCAGCCTTGCCTCGCCAATACCCTTGCAGACTTACAGATTTTATCTTTTAGTCACCAAAACAATTTGTGGCATCTGTATATGGAGGTGAATGCTTGGAAAAAACATACCTGAAAAATTGTACTCAGCAGTTGTGTATTGAATATCTAATGAACCAGACTGATTATAAAATCCAATACAAACTTTTTTTTTAATGCTGAATTCTTCAGAGTTTTGTTCTCTTCAGAGCTTTGCCCAAAACTGTAGAAATAAAAGCCAAGCACTTTTATAGCTCATTTAAGATGTTATTTCTCATACAAAATCGCCTTTTTCACTTTTAATAGTAGTGTGGGCAAAATAAAACTTAGTTTAATAGTTAAAAAAAAATATATAATGAAGACCACTTATGTTCAATTATTTCCTGGAGGTGTAAAAGTCCCATTGTTTAAAATATTAGTAGATGTGAATATAGGCTATTACCTGAGTCTAGAGACAATATGAATAAAATGTGTTCATGGGAATGACTCTGCAGTGGTAGGGAAACAGACTAGTTAATCTCACAGGTCATTTCCTTGCTTATGCTTTGCATTGGCATTCCCCACAGTATTGGAAATGCAATTAGTTTCCTAATAGAGAGGTCATCACAGCCTGGGAACAGAGGAGAGAGGATTGTAACGACCTATCACACACATTCATTTTGGTTGTCCTTAATGCTGCTCTTTAAAGTGTAATCTATTCCACTATTCACCCATAGTTCTTAAAAGAGAGAACTAATATAGTGCAGATACATTTCAGACAACTGAAAAACTATTGAGCTGTCTTTAAGTACATGGCATAATATCTATATAGGAAGCGGACCAGACTGGCAGTCACAGACACGACCAGCATTACTATAAACTGTGAAGAGTTTCTAGCATTTTCTCTGTCTCTGTCTCTCTTTTAGGGGAAGATACTGTCTCAAGTCTTTCACTTTACATTAGGCAAACACCTGTCAGAGCCCCATGGGGGTCAGGGTGTCCCTGGGGGCCATGGAGGTTGCCCATGGTGGCTGAAGGCAGGCCGTAGCAGCCAGGTCCCATCACGCTGTTCCACCAGGAGCAGGCAGCTGGGGACACCAGGGCAGCCCCAGGCCCAGGCACTTTCCTGGGGACAGGCCAAGGCCAGGCTGGGACATGGGCCCGCAGGGCAGGGGCCATGGTCAGGCCGGGCTGTGGGGAGCTGGAGCCTGGCCCTGCTGCAGCCTTGCTGGGGCTCATGGCCCCAAGGTGATGGGGGGGCCTGGGCCTGGCCCTGGGCAGGTGGGGAAGCCCTGGGGGCAGGACAGGGACAGGCAGGGAACGCTAGGGGTGCACTCAGAAACATGACAATGTGCCCCACGGGTTATAAAGGCCTGCAGACTTTAAAAAATGCAGGTCTCTTCCCTTTCTGGCCCATTGGAACTGCCTAAAGGCAAGCTAAAACAGAATTTTTCTTTTGAAAAGTTTCTTGTAGTGAGGTCATACAAGTTTCCATGCTTTGTGTCTCTTTTTCTTCTTTAAGGATTATTCTCTCCATCACAGAAATTAATCAACCGCTCTATTTCTGTTAAAGTCTAATAAAACAGCCTAGGAAATTACTCATGTTCATTTATCTGTAAATGAATTAATGATTTTTTTGGTGAAAAGCACTAACTTGAAGAGACATCCTTGTGAAAAATCACCAATTGAATCACTTCTGTTTGACATAGCCTGAAATAGCAATAACCTCTCTTCATTCATTACTGAAGTAAGGAGAACTCCAAATGCTTTTCTTGGTATTCACATGCATTTGAATAAGAGCAGATAAGGATCCTATATGTATAATTTGAGGTAACATCCTCATTCATACATTACCTTATTAACACAGCAATAAGGATATGATACCCAGAATGGGGCGTTAGATATTGATTGCACCACTAAACATCACAATAACTAGATCCCAAGTGGGAAGCCAAAATCGTGTTACAAGATACACAGGCTCTGTGTACAAGAAAAGTACACAGAAGAATAGTCAGATATCTTGGTGCGTTTTAAATCAATCTGAATGCTACAGGGAAATTTCAGATCCCTCACTGCCTCTGGGCAAGAGGAAATCCTTGGGCAAAGAGGATTCCTTCAACTCTTTCATCTCTTCCCTTACCATAACAAATTATTTCTAGAAGTTAACAGAATGTGAAAAGATAGGTGCAAGGTCTTCCCCCGACTGAAGAGTTACAGACTTCCTCATCCTTCCAAATGCCACTGTATGAAGGGTCCTCAGGAGGGTGCTGTTGAAACCGCTGAACAGCACAACATTCTTAAGTCCCTCTTTTGGGAAGAGCACATCTCCTTTCCCATTAACTGTTTAACACAAAATGCATAAATTATCTTCATTTATTCCCAAATAAACTTTATAAATTTATTTTATAAATTTATAATTTTATTTTATAAATATTTTATTTTATAACTTTATAATTTTAACAAATAAAATTATTCCCAAATAAACTCAACTTTCCTTGCCCCATTGAGAGTCTAATTCATTTATTCAGAATGTTAATCCGTTTTGGGCTTTCTACCTCTCCTTATCAAGCTTACATTTCTTTCTGGTTCACAAGGTGGAAAGAAGTACTCCAATGGCAGAAGAGTGAAGTGAACCCTGGTATCAGTAAGTGTTCATGACTAAACACTTTGGCACACACCAGGGCACTGCAGTGGATGGCTTCCCCAGGGGGGGAAGGCAGAAAAGGAAGACAGGACATACAGATCTGCCCCAGTGAGGTCCCAGTGCTGTGATCCCAGGTCAGCCAGCTGGGCTGCACCAGAGCTGGCTTAAGCACAGGCACCAGAGCCTGAGGAGAGGCAGGGGTGGCAGGGCCAAGTGCTGCACTCAGGGTCTGCATTGCTGAAGCAGGGGAACCTCCTTCCCAAGCATTTTTTAAAGAGACTCATCCACTGCCATACTTAGTATACTGTTCACATGCCTGGCTCTGTATGCAGGATTGCCCTTTACACACCAATCCTGTTTTCTTGTATCATCACCTGAAAGTAGGAGAGATGTGTCATCCAAGCTCAGTGCTGCAAAGCCTGAAGAACTACTGAGTAGCTGAGGAAAGAAAACTAGGGGTGTTTGAACAATTTGAAAAAAGTCAAGAGAAGCCATGCAGGAATTTTCAGGCCTGCAAATTCCAGTTTCAGTAATGTTTTTAAATACATTTGTTCAGCATTGTATACTCCATAGAGAACTGTAGACAGTGTCTTAACAATGACACAAAGGTAGGTAACTACTGTATTTTCTCCATTTTTCTCCATCAGGGAATGACTGATAAGCACACTGCCCAGTTCCACTGTACTAAATGAAAGATGCTGATTGTTTTAGGCACTCAGCAATGAAACGCGAAAAATAAAATGATTTGGATAGCTCTCCAAGACATATAGCCTGTAAATGACAAACATCTGTCAAAGTACATACACAAAACACAAACCTGTTGCATGAGAATTGTCTGTGATACATAACTCACTGTTTCTAACTGAACTCACACACTGTCTTGAAACCGTGTGTTTCTTATGTTACAAAGAAAAAGGTCACATTTATTAACTCAAGTGAACTTAACCACATTTTTACTAGGAAAAAAAAAAACATTTTTAGATGTTGCTAACATTGCAGAGTTGGCATAAACCTTTCCTCTGCCTTCTTAAAATTTGTTTTAAACTCAATATAGCTCACAGTGAGACTATAAGCAGTAAGGATTATTCTGTTTTGGGTGATATATGCTGTGGGAAGTGACTGTCCTCTGGCTTGCCCTTCTAGATCTTTTTCTTAGCATCTTAAGAGTTTATGTGGAAGTGGCCTCCCTGGAGAGTAGTAGCATAATAAAGAAATATTATTCTCATGTTGGCCAATGTCCACAAACTTTTATTCCCCTGTTTTGACACAAGCAAATAATTTATTCACTTAAGTCAATGCTGTATACATACAGGAAATCAGAGCATAAATCTATAACTTAGTTATACAATACTCTGACAAACACTAGGCTCTTGAAGATTCCCAGGGAATTCTGAAATTTTGCTCTTCTTCCGGAAGTCTTCCTCTAGCCTGGGAAGCCCATTGCAGATTGCAAGGTTTACATATGGGAATATTCAGGCAGCCCACTTCTTGAGCAAATTCATATTGTCATGGAGTTACAGGGTAACTCTGTATATCCCTGGTTTCTGAAAGGCTCTTGATATTTCTTTATGAAATTAGAAAACAGTTGGCTTCTCTAAATCGTAATTCTAAACTTTTCTGTGATCTGAGAGGTGAAGAGAGCAAAAACCCATTTGCTTTAAGTGGATACTGTAAGAAAACTATAAACTGAAGCTCTGTTTCACATAAAGCACTGTAGGAATAATATTAGCTTGCGTGCTCTTGTTTTTTTGTTTGTTTCTTTATTTTCCCACACATCTCATTTCATATTTAATCATCACAACATTAGATCTTTTTATCTGTTGTCTCTTTCTGGTTTTTGGTTTTGTGGTATTTTTTTATTATTTTTATTTTTATTTTTTTTTTGGCCAGTTGTTTGGTCGGTTTAGGGTGTCATAAACTGTATAACTTTCAATCACAGGTTGTTGTGGAGGTCAAAGTATAAACGCAAGTACTTAGCTGGGTTCTTGTATTCTGCTCTAAGCCTGGTAGAATCCTCAGTTAGACCACTGACATGATCCAGTAGGGCAGTTCTTACTAATTGCATTTACCATTTGATTCTTGGTTTGTATAATGAGAGAGAAAGAAACAGAATAGATGTTGTTAACAGTCTTAACTACTGCTTCCTAAATTGTATTGTAATGTCAAATAATCTTTGAAATGTAGTTATAAACTAAAAGGTCACAGTCTTGCTACTCATTCACATCTTTTTGTATGTGGTTCAAAATAAAAGACACCAAATATTGAAATTATTCATATTATCACAACAACATAATTACCAAAGGCAAGTTCATCTGATGGCTTTTTACTCTTGTCAGAAGTGCAAAGGTTCAGTGTGTTATAATCCTGGCAAATGTATTGCTCTTTTAAAAGAGCAATTACCAGTCAGGAACTAGAAGCTTTAAGCATCAGACATTGTCTGCAGAAAATAACAGCAATTACATTAAACTGTTTAAATGGCATGATAGTCCTTCTGCAGAAAGAGGCTGCTAAACTGGGAAACAGGTCTTCCAGATTTTTTTTGTTTATTTTTATTTTGACAGCATTTAGAAACTGCAATCATAAAATCCTTTTGGAGCCAGATCATTCAGATGCTGATTGCCTTCTAACCTAGAGAAGAAGTTACCCTGTTCACAGAATCACAGAATGGCTGAGGTTGGAAGGGACCACTGCCAAGCAGGATCACCTAGAGTTCCCCACAAAGCTTTTTGGTTGGGAGAGGGGTTGGGAAGGGAAACAGAGAATAGCTGTTTACACAGCAGCAGGCTTTAAGCCAGAACAGAGTAAGTTGTACAAGGAGGTGCTGTTTTTTCTTCAGCTGTTGTCATGCCGTTTCCTTCTGCTTTCATGGCTCTGCATAAAAGGGAAGAAGCTGGTCCCCATGGCTATAATTACTGGCCCACTGCTGAGAGATGATTAGAGGCTAAGTCAAGCTGACTCTGTAAATGGACAAGGGGAATGTAGAAAATTGGTAGCTGTGTGCATTGGCCTCACCACATCAGTTTATATTTCCTCACCTTTTCTTCAGCTTTTGGTTGTTTCTTAAGAATGTGTGGACTCACAATAGGAAATGTCAGAGAAAAGTGTAAAAAATTAATGAGAAGATAGATGATGGGCTATTGCTCCAAACAGTTTAATCTCTATTTTTATGGAGATCCCTCAGAGAATATTTGTTAAGTCACAGTTTTAATTTTTAAGAGTAACATGCTTTATGTCAATACCATTGGAATGAACTAAGTGGAATAAGCCTTTTATCTAACTGAAGCTTCTGTAATTTCTACGTGCACCCAAAAAATATTGTATTTTTCATTTGCTGTTTATTAGAATGTAATCTGACTTGCAAAGAATGGTAAAGTGGTTATTTTCCACAAACCATTTTGATTTTTATTTTATGCAATGCAAATATCCAAAACATAACAGAACCACCTGATAAATACAATTTATAAATGCAAGATAAGACCTCTTGTTTGTCAGGCTCACAGAAATCATAGAGAAGGCAGAAGGATAAGAAAAAGGAAGAACAGAATTTAAATAGGCTGTTTGTTTTTCCCAAAGTCAAGTCAATGACAGAATTGAAGATGGACCCATGTTTCTGTCTCCTGGGCTAACACATCTCTTTGTTATGCCATTATGCTTATTTGTGCTTTCCAGTTGTCTACTAAATCCAAATACATGATCTACTAAGTAGAGAATAATCTTTTTTGAGTTTTATTTACAATCCTATTACTTGTACTTTCTTTTACATAAGTCATTGCCTGAGCACAGCATATAATCTGAAAAATTTCCTCACTGCATTACTTGTAAAATCATCATTTTGGGATTCTGACATAAACATTTCAGCCAGCTACTGACTGAAATTGTACAGTCAGCTTGCATACTCTTGTACAGGGATGCAATACTAGGCTGTGGACATGTATAGTTTGCATACAGGAGTTTGACAACTGAATCTATTTAACATTCTTTACAACATCTGTAGAATCTTCATATGTGCAGCCAACTGGGTATCTATTTGCAAAGTGGGTCTCTATTCCTTTGCAATCAATAGTGACCTGATGAACGGAAAGGAGTCTAAAGATCTATGCAGCAAACTGTAAGGCACACACACATTTCTTTAGCTGAGTAGTTGTTAATACACTGTTGATTAAGGGTAGGATTCAGTTTTCTAAATACAGGTGCCTTGTGCCTTTTCAGAAACACTGGATTCCTGAGACATTTGATCAAGACTTGCAGTTACAACCACAGGCAATCTGTGCCCCTCTGGAGCAGCAGGTAGAGAGACCTTAGGGGTGATATCCAGGGACATCTTGAATGGCACCAATAACCTATGAAAGGGCAACTAAACTAAACTCTAGAAAGCTGTTGACAATAGTAAAGATTAGATACCTAGCTCATGCACAGAGCTGAACAGTTAGACATCCCATCCTTCCTCTCTAAAATCTGCTCTCTGTGTTCTGCCTGCTGTCAAAGTTCCTTTTGCCTTTTATCATTCCACCATGACGACCCATCCTTTAACTGCTTATTCTGTTCTCTGTTACATAATAAAAAACATGGATGATGTTATCCAGAGTAAGCTACTATGTATCACCATTTTGAATTTTGGGTAGAGCAGCATGGCAAAGTATTTTCCATCCTCTTGAACACATGAGGGATAAAGCATTTATGAAAACTGCTGTATACTTCTAGAAACAGTTCCTCTTTGCACAAGCACATACTTCATTACAACTGGGAATTATCTGCAGTCCTCCCTTTTAAAGGGAATTTTCCCCGAGGCAATAAATCTTAAAACCCTGTATATTTTATTCCTCAAAAATAATGCTGTAGATTAAATAAACTTCGAAACAAACAATATGTGTAACAGGAAGAATAAAGTGATTAGAAACACAAAAATGGCTGCTGACAGATTAAAAGGTGTGAAGGTGTGTTTGGTTGTTTTACTCAGCTGGCCAGCTGAGCTTCACCACAACCGCTCCCTCACTCCTCCTCCTCCAAGGGAAAGGGGAAGAAAATACAATGAAAAGGGCACGAGGGTTGAGATGAGGACAGGAACATCACTCAACAGTTATTGTCATGGGCAAAACAGACTCAGCATAGGGAGATTAGAGAAAATTATTACCTATTAGAAGCAAGCCAGAGAAGTGAGAAACAAACAAACAAACAAAAAATAACAAACTAAAATCACCTTCCCTCCATCCATACTCTTCTACCTCTGCCCCCCTGAGCAGCACCCTCAAGCAGCATGGGAGAATGGGGGCTGCGGTCAGTGCCTCTTTGTCTCTGCTGCTTCTTCACGGTCCCTCCCTGCCCCTGCTCCCCGTGGGGTCCCTCCCACGGGATGCCGTCCTGCCCGAACTGAGCCTGCGGGGGCTGCCCACAGGCAGCAGCTCTTCAGGAACTGCTCCCACACGGCTCCGTACCACGGGGTCCATCCCCCAGGAGCAAACTGCTCCAGCACGGGTCCCCCACGGGCGGCAGCTCCCCCCAGACCCCCTGCTCCTGCGTGGGCTCCTCTCCACGGGCTGCAGCTCCGGCCCGGGGCCTGCTCCTGCGGGGGCTCTCCATGGGCCGCAGCCTCCTCCAGGCCACATCCACCTGCTCCACCGGGGGCTCCTCCACGGGCTGCAGCGTGGAGATCTGCTCCGTGTGGGACCCATGGGCTGCAGGGGGACAGCCTGCTCCACCAGGGGCCTCTCCGCAGGCCACAGGGGAACTGCTGCTGCCTGCCTGGAGCATCTCTTGCCCTCCTGCTGCACTGACCTTGGGGTCTGCAGGGCTGATTCTCACTCCTCTCTTCCAGCTGCTGTTGTGCAGCAGGTTTTTCCCTTCTTAAATCAGTTTTTCCCCTTCCTTAAATCTGCACTCCCAGAGGCCCAACCAGCATCGCTCCCTGGCTTGGCTCTGGCCAGCAGCAGGTCCCTTTTAGAGCCGTCTGGAGCTGGCTCTGATGTGACATGAGGCAGCTGCTGGGCTCTGCTCACAGGGGCCCCTCCTGCAACTCCCCATTACCAAAACCTTGCCACATAAACCCGGTACAGGAGGAAAGTGGAATGACATAGTACAGTGTGCACTTCTTCATTCTTTGCATAAGGGAGGTCAAGATGGCAGGTACCATAACTAGAGAGCTGGTAAAAAATTCTACCTGCTACTGCTGTTTCTCTTCTTTTCCTAATTTTCCCTGATATCCTCCATGCTCTGGAAGAAATGTTATGCTCCTCCTGCAGCTCCTGTCATTCTCTCCCTGCTTCTGACTCACTTGTAGCATGGATGTGTTTGCAAAGTCTCTGTGGTGAATTAACCATTGTTACATCTTTTACTGTCTGAAATTTATTTAGAGCTTCTCCCTTACTCATCAAGATACAATGCTCAGCCACCTTCCAAGAGCGCCCCTGTTTCTGGCACTCATATGATATGCTCTGTTTGTTGCCTTTTATTCATTTTTGCCTTGCGATTGATAAACATGATGTTCTACCAGGGTTGCATTCTTTCTTACTTTCCAGAAATCTGTCCAATTTAAATTACACAGTCAGTAACTTTCTCTTGTTGCTACTGTCTCCTTCACTTTTTTAGACAGAAAAAATACAGGAAAAGGCTATAGAACTGCAAGAGCAAAGTCTATAGATGAAAACAATTTTCCATTAATGTTTGAAATTTATTTTCAGTGTTGCTTGTTAAAGATCTAGCACTGACCAAGAGAGACTGAACTCCAGCTTTTCTTAATTTCTTCCCAGATGCTAAATTTGGTTAAGCAAGTATGGCAACTCCAGTTCAGACCTAGCATTCCTCATAGAAAAAAGGTTAAAAGTGAGAAGTTCTAGCTAAACTACATTAGGATCACATAGTTTACCACCAGCACCTGTTTTCTATTGATTTTTTTTATCGTTGTTGTTATAATGCAAGACTTGTACTCCAAGCCCTTATAATCACTGGGTGCCACCCTGTCCAAGTCTGTGATGCAAAAAGACTCTCTTATATACACATAAGTACTTAGCAATGCCTTCTGTCTGTGACTTTAGCAAAACAGCAAAATAAAGCTTCCAACAAGTTATGAGCAAATGTTATCCAGACCAACCAACAAAGATACTTAATGCCTTTGTGTGGCCTCAGAAGTGTATTTATTTAAGTTTATCTCTCTCCTAGATCGCCTCATGTATTATACTCAAATACATTACACAAATGGGATACAATGTCTGCAGTTATAATGAAATCCTGGAAAAGGGTGGAAGTAGTATTGTCCAGAATGTCTCTACACAGTGGTTTTGAAATGAGAACTATTGAATTACACCATTTAAATTTCCCATCATTGTGACAGACTTTGTACTATATATATATATATGTATACATATATATATTCAATCATCTTTCTAGTTCCCTGTTAGTTCCCCTCCTTCTTTCTCTCCTCCCTGCTGGATACTCCTTGTACCTATTTGAAGACATGTTGAAGAGTTAGAGATTTGTGGTGACAAGCCAGATAGTGAGGTGGAAGTTATTTACATTATACTTTATTCCCTGAAAAAGTGTGGTTTTACATATCTCAAAAAAAAAATCTATAAATTAGAATTAAATTTTCTGAGCACAGTTTACTGAACAATAAAGGGGGAAAAGAGGCTAAACTCATAGAAAAGGAGATGGAGCCCTCTAACATTTCCACAAATTTATTGACTAATCTGATACATTCTATTTAGAGTTAAGCTATTTCTATTCTGATTTAGAATACCGTATGCAGCTGAAGATAGAGACTTTATCCTTCAATGTAGCAGAAGTATTCTGGGATAAATTCTGCACTGCTTTTTGATGCTATTCTTCTTTGTAGAAAATGCTTAAATAATCACTGAGACAAGGAGAATGATTATTAGTCTCTACATAAATATTTAAATGCCTCATGTAGATCTAATCCCTGCCTGTGTTCCTTCCAGCTACTTTGCATAGCTCCTGGGACCACAGGATCTGTGGATCTGTTGTGTACTACTAAATGTCCATAAGAGGATATCTTGGGGTTTCCTAACATAGAATTTAGTTCCTGTAACATGTCTCCTAGGACACCAAATGTCCTCAAACAGATTCCTGTGAGGTCTTTCTATACTTCTTTGATCAGAAATTTTAAAATTTGCAACATCCATTTGATTCGGAAAGTAGAGGGTTTATTATTGCTACTATTATTATTATGTTTATTACTATTATTTTATTAAGGCAGAATTACAGGAAATTTGAAAACCCTCATTATGGAAAACCTTCCCAGCATAAATATATTAGGAAACTGTGTGAGGAAAAGTTATGTTGCACTGTTAACATACACAGTAGATAGATTTACAAAAGGGAGATTTCAGTCATTGATAACATTGTAAATAGTACAGCAATATCTATCTCATAGTTCATTCATGACCCAAAGGTGATGTGATGGGTTAGAAGATTCCCTTACATTTTCAAAGGATTCATTTCCTCCTAGAAGCATACATGAGATCTCTTGAGAAGAGATTTCCTGCAAAGAATAGCAATGCAAAGAAGCACTGGTTATTTAAAACCCTTATCTGACCTCCAAAAAGACTCCATTTTAAATAAATGAGATTTATCTAGATGAGCCTAGATTTAACAAGAGAATATATACATGTGTACTCAGCCAAGGCATAGCCTTCTGAGAACTGTCACAATAACTTCTTTGGATATAAGTTATTGTTTGATCCTTCTAAAGATATATTGCCAAACCCTTGTTAGTAAAACATCAGTGACATTTGAGCCAAGTGTGGGAAAGGGATAGGAGGGAGGTCTTTTGACTATAGCAATTTTTCTACCCTAAAACACCTATAAATGAACCAAAATTATTATTTTGTTACAAACTGGAAGGTGATGAGGTTCTCCAATTTATCTTAGATTCGAAGGGATTTTATAGCTATCCAGCACACATAATCTTGTGTAATCTGCTCTGAATGAGAGCGAAAACATTCAATTAAATTAGAAATGCTTTTAAATGGTCAGAACAGCTTGCTTCACATTTAACCATAATTTGCTTGATCTTGATTTGCTCTCCCTCCAAAACAGTAATTAACTAGTTTAAAAATAAATTAACATTATAATTAAAGGGAGTAATCAGATTTCAGAAAACGCTTAGCTATCTAGAGTCTATTCAATTTGGTTGTTTAGATATGCAAATAAGTTTAAAATTCTCACCTGGTGCCAAATAAAATTTTCCCCACTGGAATGCTTTACTAATCCCATGCTTCTCTGCCTCTGGTCTGCTCGTGATTAGTAAGAAATTAGGGTATATATCCTCACACACACAAGCAATTGAAAAATAAAAAGAGAAGAGAGGAATAAAATTCCTACATAAGACATAGACTATTTTTTTTCAGTGATAGGTAAGACTGTGATAGTATCACAGATAGGATTTGCTCTGCTTTGCACAGAGCAAGTTATCTTCTTAAGACATTTGTTGTCAGGCTTTTTTTACTGAGATCTAGACAGAGCCCTGCACTGACTGGCCTTCTCACCTCACTCTCTGCCTCCCCCCAGTTGATTAACCTGGATGGAGACTGGTTCGTCAGACAGGATGTAGAACTTTTTGCAGTACTTTCTCAAAAACGTTTAACGATACTTAATACTAGTTGTCTGTGAAGAAACAGCATTTGATTTGTGAATGGGAAAATCACAGTCATCTATTTTTTTCTGCTACCTGGGATCAAGTGAATCTGGTCAGTATTGTCACTTCATTAGGCATGGAAAGCTTTTCGGAGATTGCATTTGTTATTCAGACTTTCTTACCTGGGATAAAAATAGGTTATATCACCCAAAGTAAGAGCGTTACTTTTAGTTTTCATTCTTTTAAGTTGATTTCTGAGTGGTTATGATCTATTTTAACACAGTATCTCCATAAAGTCTGTAAAAGAGTTTGATCAAAACCCAAAGGAGTTCATGGTTTAAATTATTTCAGAAATATAATTTGAGGTCATTAGCACTTGAAGCATCTTTTACTTTTGTAAAATTTTAGAAACAAATTGTTTATTTAAACTAACATACCACTTCAGTCAGAAGAGGAAGGGAAAGCTGAGCTAGTTCTGTTGGAATTTCTCCACATGACAGATGTATCTTATGAGCAATATCCAATTTTCAGTTTGAGAGCACAAAGTGGGTAGTAAAGCAGTACTGCACACCTAAGTTTACATTTTATAACGTAAGACCATGCTCTTTACAGTCAACCTAATTTTAAGACTACATTTCAGGCTTCAGCTTGATAAGATGAATACATATTATTGGACGTATGCAGAATCTACACATAGATTTAAAAGATGTTAGCACATTCTTTAATGTACAATCGCCATAACTTAAAGCAAAGCTTATATGATGTAATCTAGGGATACTGCCTGTTCCTCTGTCATTATGTGTGCAGCTGACAATATCAACATCAACATCAGTTAGAAAATATTCGGATCTCTAGTCTCTGATCTTTATTCAGCTAGCCACTGAAGAAGTTCAACACTCCTCTGGGAACTTCCTTCCAGTTCCAGTCCCCAAGTAGAGCTTAGGAAGGCCTGCCCCATGTTGGGATCAGGTTTCTAACATGTCAAAAATCTGCAGGAGGCTGAAGGCAGAAAAGGATTTCCTGTTCCAGTTGAAGTAGATCCCTTATTTGAAGGATGAATTTTCCTGGACCCTAACTCAAAAGAGTGTATATATACTGCTTTTAAATGAAAGTCTAAATACACAGCCTGAGGGAAAATCTATGCTTTTTATACAATGTTGTAAACAACAATAAAGACAAGTACCAGGTTTCAAGCCTGCAATGAGACTTTTACACCTTTAAATATTTTGAATTCCATGGGAAGAATTAATTAAATCTGAATTGAATTTACTTTGCAAGGACAGTACTTCTTGTTCTCTACTACCTGCTGTTTCATTGTATGTCCACTGGAAAGCTTTCAGCATTCATTTTCATTTCAGTGCATGGGTGTCATTTTTTGTTAAGTATGAAACAGACTGTTACAAGTTTTTTTTTGTGAAATGGTAATTTGCCTGACCAACTGGCTTCCGTATCTTTGCATGAAGAGTAATTAGCACTAGAGAATCCAGTATTCTAGTTCACTACATTTTGGGGGTTTGACACATACTTTTCAAAACCCAGAAGTATTGACTGTGTTTCCTGTATTGAAAGAAAGAAAAAAGAAAAGAAAAAAAAGAAAAAAAAAGTTTTTCAGCTGTTACTAGTAATTCTAGCAGATAGAGAAAAAGAAAATGTGAACACAGCAAAATAAAGATGAATTACCATGCAGACACTATGAGGGAAAAATGTAAAGTAGCTGGGGCTCTGCCCAGTGCTGGCCTCACAGCTGCTTCAGCAGTAGCTTCAGCCTACAAGATTGCAGCTGCAACTGCAATGCCCTCTCCCATGAGCTCTGATAACTCTCATTTATTCAGTCTCTCTTATTAATGTTACATTTTGCTCAGAATCAGAAGCTCATCTTTGCCAAGAGGATCCTAACATAACCTTCAGTCTCATGGATGATGTGAGCTTGGGTCCAGATTTGGCTTAGGATAAAATTCTGCTCAGGTCTCCTTCTTCCTTGGCAAGTATTATGCAGGTTTGTGTGATTATATAGAAGGTAAGCATGATCTTGCTCACCAGCCATGTTTTCAGCAAACAAGAGTGAGCCAAAAGAATAATGTCAGTGTTTAAATTTTGCTGAGGAAGGGTGGAGAGGAGGGTATTAGTCACCGAAGCTTACAATCATGTATGCCCTTCACTTCATAAGCACAGGATGGCTCTGGAAAATCAGGCATACCGGCTCCAGCATATTTTCAGGATCAACTAGCTGCTTCCCTTATCAGTCCTATGGTTGAAGCCATGTGTCATGACCTTAGCTACCAGATGATCCAAATGCTGTTTATAGGCCTTTTGCAGGTTTGGGAATGGTAAGTCATCTGATTGGAGAGTAAAGGCTTAACGTATCTCATCATAAAGAAGATGTCAAAAATAGCTCGGATGAATCACTCTGCAAATGTCACTTTTAGGTGACTACCTCAGATACAGCCTTCTTTAATAAAGATGTAAACACTGAGAAGTAGATGTGATTTCGAGCAACCTGGTCTAGTGGAAGGTGTCCCTACCCATGGCAAGGGGGAAGAACTAGATGATCTTTAAGGTCCCTTCCAACCCAAACCATTCTATGATTCTGTGATTCTATAATTCTATGATGAAACTCACTTTAAGGGTCTAAAATCCCTTTTCTATCCCCTGAATCAAAATCAAGGACATGAATCATTTTTTTGTTGTTTGTTTGTTAGCCAAAACCAAAATCTATTGTTCCTGTGAAATAAACCAAACACCAGTGGAAAAGCATGGAATTATTTGTCTGATTTTATTTGTTACACTCAAATTACAACTAATAGCAAGGAACAAACGTGTAGGAGTCCAGGATGTGATGATTGTATTCTGAATGTAGCATATTCAGCAATTCCTCTAAAGCCATCTGTGATCTGAGATGTAATTACACAGAGGAAAATTTATGAAACTGCAGTAATATGGATTTGTTTGAAGATACATTCTGCTATTTGCAGCTTTAATATCCTTCTCTGAAATATCACACAATGTCCTTTTTGTCCAGGGAAGTCCCAAAACTCAGCACATTGCTTAGTCTTTTCAAAGATGTGAGCAGTTCTTTCAAAAGCTAATGAATATTCACCAAATATACTGATTAATGTTTTAATCTTTAAAGGTTTGAGTCATCATGAATATATTATTTTTTCTATATTTTTTTTTAATTATAGTTATGTCATAAAGAAAGAATGTTGTATAATTCCTCCTATATAACCTTGAGGTTTACTCATATCTTTTTGGTTATCTATAGTTAATTTATGCAGCACTGAAAAGTTTCTATTCACCAGATCTTTTCTTGGATCACTACTGAAAATTAATATGACTATTTTGTCCTGGACTGTCTACATCTTGGTGAACAACCACCTGGACATGACTGGCAATTTGAGATTATAAGAAAGCTAGGGCTGCCAAGGTGGTACAGGCCAAAGCACAGACAGAGCTGTGTGATGTTTTTACACAGTGTCTAGTTGCATTTTTTCTGAATTTAAGCCAGTGCTAACAACTGCCCATGCTTTCAGAAACATGAGATTCATGTACAGATTCTCAAGCCCTATTTGTTTGTTTCACAGGGATAATGGCTTAAAGAGAGTTTTATCAATTTCTTGTCAGTTGGTTCAGAGCAGTTAATATTTCCACTTTTTATCTCTTCTGTAGTCATGAATTTCAATTTCTTATAGTGAATTTTGTTACTTCAAGCTCTGGTTTCAATACTTTTTAAAAATTATTTTTATTTTGCTAAAAAACATTGCATTTTGGGCGGGATGTATCAGCCTCCCCAGGAAACCAAGGTACAAGTCTTTCATTTGAATCAAGCAAGGCAGAAATTTGATCGCAAGATTCCTGCTTTGCAGGCAAACAATGTTTGTGTAACATTGATGCAAAATAATGGGAAGAAAATCTCAACATACTATTTTCGTTCTGTCTTACTTGCACAGACCCCTGCAATGCCTCACACGTGTGCGTGTATTTTTCTTCTTGAGTGCAAATTCCATCCTGTCAAGATTATTCTCTCCAGACCATCTTTAGAAGGACCTTCAATATAGTTAAATACTATTAATTATGTGTTACTCAGTTATAGACAAACAACTTGATACTTCCTTGAAACAGACAGTTTCATAAATTCAGTCCTATAATTCATACTGATAATAATAAGAAAAAATCAGACAACATTACTTAAATTCATTCATTTGTACATTTCACAATGAACATTCAGTCTTTTTTTCAGCTTCAAAGCTTTTAAGATAAACAGAAATAATAATAATAATAATTATTATTGTTGTTGTTGTTATTGCAGTTTCAGTGGAGGATGCAAAACACGAATGTTCATATCATTCTGTTTTCACATACTCAGAACTCCCTGAAATACTTACAATGCAACCTAAATCCTCGATACTAGGTTTCTGTCCGGATATGATTTTCTTGGCAATGGATGGAGGTTGAGGACTCCACCTTACTACTCCATTTTTTTCTCCCCAAACAAATCTCATTAGAAAGCAGGTAATTCCATAAAGAGCAGAAGCAATGAGGCCTAATTTCCCGTTGATTTCTCCTCTTGTCTCACAGGAATTGCCAAAAGAAATATGGGTTGGAGATCCAATCCCGTCTACGCTTATTTTACATGCACTCTTAAAAAAAAATAATAATAATAGTAATAAAAAATAATAATATTGTCAGGGAAGATATTGTTTACTATCTAATCAGGTGCAAACTCCAGTTGAAATATTTTCCATATGTGGAGCATTCATAATGCTTTTAATTTTGTACATTCTTTAGAATTTAAGAACAATTATGGTCATTCTGCAGCCTTTTTATCAGTACACGCATTCATTCATGCAGTCTCCTCATTGATCTAAATGCCTATTAGCACTGAACAAATTGTTGTTGGACACAGCCTGCCACATTTATATTTTTGACTCAACTTCAGTCACTGGAGGAGCGACTCATTTTCCTAATGTCAAGCATCTGGTGATATTTTAGACAAATTCAGACGCGTGCCTGAAATGCTGTTCCAGAAGGACACGGGTCTCATGCAGGTCCTGTTTTATATCTGCTAGCTTTGTATGAAGTTTCCCTGAGGACACCCTGAAGTAAGACGACACTAGATGCCTCTATTAGGCAGCTCAATCACTTTCTTAGTGAAACTGACTTCCTAAAATGAATGTCTACATGCCTTATACAGCCAGGGGTCATAAGTATCCAGAGGAAGGTTGGATTTCCTAAAGCCCAGATATTTTGCCTTTCTAGTCACTGTTTCCCTATGGCAATATTTAAATCTTCAACCTTCAATAACAATCTGAAAAATGTCACTTCTTTAAGAGGTCTGTTTCACCTATTGCCTAATATTTGGGTGTAAGTGAAGAACTTAATCCGTTAAGACATTAAGACACTCTTAGTATATTGCGACCTTTCCATCTTTTAAATTTGGTTGATGGTTGCCTACTAGGTCCAAGGGCTACTGTGCAAGGTAGAACAGACAGACAGTCTCACGCAGACATATACATGCCTACCTACTCACGCAACTTAACTGTAAAAGCTTAGCTTTCTTAGGGGAAAATGACTCCATGTATTACAGCAATGGAAGCTATTTTTTGATCTTGAAAAATATGAAATATTTTATATGCAAAGCAGCTCAGAAGATCAAAAAAACAGGGATGTTAAAGCTCATAAATACCTCTTATGTGATCAAGACCAATCTGTTACAGGGAAAAAAAATCGTTCCCTTTCAACCATTCATTTAGTCTTGATTTTTCTAAATTTCAGCATTTCTCCTGTGAGTCTGATCAACCATATCTCAGTCCCAAATTTCAGCCTGAAAGGATTCCTTAGATATCAGTATCCATTTCCTCTTTTGCCGTCATAGTTCTTTTATTGCCTCAGCATTTATCCCACTTAAAAATCTCTCTCTGTGTTCATTTTTAAGTCAAAATATAACAAGCCCTTTCAGTTCCCTATCAAATGAATGTCATTCCTTGGTTTAATACAATCCTTCTGTCTTTTTCTTGTTTTAGTTAAAATTTTCAGAAATCTAAATTTAAGTTACTGAATGTCAGTATTCACTATGTGTTATTTCATAAAGATTAACAAAAATGCCTTCTAAAAATCTAATCTTCCTAATAACATGCATCTTGTATTTCTTCTATGAACTCCTCAAAACCTAGATTTATAACTCAGGATTTGCAAACTGTAATCACATAGAAGAGCAATTAGTACAAATAGTGACATATTTAAGTAGTTTTCTTGCTTTTTGATTTAAAGTATGTTTAATTTGTTTAAAATATCTATCACATTTTTATGGGCAGCTTCTTCCCCACTTTTTCATTGTATCATGTCTGTGACAGGACTTCCAGCTATTTTTTACCTAAGAGAAAAAAATTTTAAAAAAAAAAGAAAAAAAAGAGAGAGAAAAATTAAAAAAAAAGAAAAAAGAAAAAAAAAAAGAAAAAAGAAAAAAGAAAAAAATGAAAAGCAAAAAGCAAAAAGCAAAAAGCCTGAGCCCAGAAGTCCAGAGTGAGTGAAGTATATGATATATTTATTTCTAACTTGTTTTTAATTATTTGGTAAGCATTTCAGAAATGAAAATATAGCCAATATTTGAGTTTTGACCGAGCAAAAGAAGGAAAAAGTAACAACATAATCTTTGTAATTCCTGCCCTTACTATCAACTCCATCTGATTAATTAAGAATTCATCACATATGGTTTCATACTATTGAAGTTTTTGCTCTCTCTCTTGAATATATTCCTTAACAATATAGAAAACATTCACAATTGCTTCCTCTGTAGCATAGCATAGGGGTGTGCCTAGTACAACTGAATAAACCTATTCTAAACACCCCCAGTTGTTTTGCAAGGTACCACATTAACTTTAAACAAGAGATGTTTAGTTTCTAGACTTCATGGAAAGCTCAAATCCCTTGCAGTTCTTTTCACTTTCTCAGGTGGATTTCTAGTATGGGGTTGCACTAACCTCACAGCTACCAGTCTATCTACTCAAAAGAAGTTTTAGGAGCAGAATCTGAAAGGAATTTTATTCTTCCATGAGACAAACACTGCCTTTTACATGCATTTTGCCAGACAGTCAACAGATGTAAATCTGTAAATTACTAAAGTTAAAATTATGTTCCATGTGAAATTCACTTACTGACAAATGGAGGGAAAGGGTAATCCAGTAGAGTTAAAATTAGCTCAATATGTCATGTCCACACACATGTGAAATACTTAGATGTGATTTATCCATATATATCAATAACATTAACATCAGTAGCAGTTGCTTTGGTCGGTCAGCCTAAAACTAACAAATAAAATAAAAACAAAACAAACAAAACTAAACTAAAAAAGAAAAAAATAGTTTCAGACTATTGAGTCTGGTATAAAACAAGTCCTAGGTAACTGATAAATCAGAGGCCAAAGGTTTAGCCAAGGTAATTTAGAGTAGCCAAGAGGATGATAATAATTGTGAGCAAAGACATATCAACAGTATGAGAAAAACATTGACCAATGAATAGACTTTGTATGCATGAAGTATATTAACTGGACACAAAAAGAAATAAATGCTTTAAAAATTGAAAGCACCATTACATATGCATCTGCTGGCCAGCTGTAGTGAGTAAATCTGGGCAATTATTCTCATAGGTTGATCTTCAGGACCACACTAAGATGACAATGCTCAGATTGTTGGTGATAATCTGACATCAATGGTATTTTGTGACACCACAACACCAATGAATAACCTCAAAATCAAAGAATAACCTCAGCATAGCATAAACTGTGTGTGCAAACAAAACTCACAATGAATTTCTTATGAAGACTTCTGAGCAAGACTCTCAGTAGTATTGCTGCAGCCAGTGTTAGAGAAGGAAGCAACTGTATTTTCAAAGTTGGAAATGAATTTTCAGTTAGAAACTGCATTTTCAAAGTTATAAATGACCTTCAATGACCTTCAACCTTCGATGTTGTATTTCACATCTTTAATAGGCTCTATTGTTTCTCCCTTGATTTTAAATCAGTATTCATTCACTGTTTATAAAGGTGTGATATGGTGGGAAAAAATGGTCCCCTCCACAAGAAAAAGGATGGAGTCCAGCAAAATGGCTGAGAACACACTAATGGCACATCTACACATTGAACAGCCCAATAATGAGGCTAATAGTGTCCTGAAGATTGAGGACATTAAAAGTCATTCAGCCCCCTCATCAGCAGAGCCTTGTGGACCTTATGCTGATCCAGATAGCTGTGTAGTTACTAGCCTAGCTACAATGGTAACCTCAAGTCCATATCACACATCAGGGTCTAGTGTACTCACTGTTGACCTTACAGCGCTACAGAGTCTGATGTCCAGTTGTCTTTGCCTTTGTGTGTCCTATGCTGTCTATTGGGTACCGCATCAACAGCAAATCTGTCTCAGCCCCATCACACTAGATTAATTGCAGCCTGTCACCTTGGTTCCTGCTTGACACAGAGCACCATCAGATGCATGCTTTTGTGCAGGAAAGTATTGCAGCCTTCCTGCTCCACAGTTGAGGCTGGGACTGTACCAACTACTGACTGTATCAGCTGTGGCCTTTGTCTCTCAGCATGACTCACGAAGTCAGGCACAGTGCCAGGATGACATGACCATATGGCCTCTGATCAAGGAGCAAGTTCCATTACAGCTATACACTATTTTTGCTGAGCAGCACAGACATCCCTTCAATATGCTATCTGCCTCTGCTGCTAGCCAGATGTTGGGAACAAACTGGGACGATTATCCCAGTGTGCTGTTCTGTAGAACATCAGTGTAACTAATACTAACACTCATGCATCCACAGCATAAATAGAAAACAACTGACCAAAAAATATGTAAGAGGTCCCAGGGAATATAAAAGAGTCCTCTTTTACTTTGATTTCATAATCTCAATTTCAAAAAATATAAATTTAGGAGATTCAAAGAAGAACGCCCTTGAGGTCATCTCTGTTAATTAGTGCTGAAATCTAAACTGTGAGAAATTGAATGCTATAATCAACAGGACATGAAAAATGTTCAAGAGTCAAATAGCAAAGGAATCAAGATAGCAAAACATAAAAAAAACAGAAGTCAGGTTGTAAATACAGTTAGGATGGCAGCTTTGAAACTCTTCAGTGAGTTGGAAAGTGCTATGAAAGAAAAAATACAATTATAGAACTTATAAAAAGTATTGAAAAATAGGACAGAGTTTGGGGGTTCTTGGAGGGATTGGTTGCTTTTCTTAATTAGCCTATGCTGCTGCTGTAAAAATAGAATTAATTAGACCCATTAAAGAAAATCATGCATGAAAGAAAAATATTTAATGTGAGACAAAAATGGAACACTTTGCTTTTTAAAGTGTTTTTTAAGCAAAGCGTTTTATTATTATTATTATTTTTTCTTTCTCTGAAGCTAGCTTTAGAAACCATTTTTCTGTCTATATCATACTTCAAGTGAACTTTGTGCTTTAGAAGTCTAGCAGCTGAGTCAGTGGTAACAGTAAAAAAAGGGAGAGTCTGCACAATGTCCGCTTTACAAAATGATAAAATGTAATTTGACTTGGCTCAGAACTTACAGATAGATATACTATTAAGCAAATATTTCTGCATTATTGGTGCACTTGTGGGGGATATTATTTTATTTTATTTTTTATTTATTTATTTCAGTAGCTGCTTGAGAGTTATTCATTAAAGACATACAAGTTCAAAGGCACAGGGCAGAGTAAGCTTTCTGATTTAGAAATACTAGAAAGAAAAATATTGTAAGGTTGGCCTTTATGATGTACGATTTTGCATTTTCTTCTAGTGTTAGAAGCAGCAAATAATTATGTAAAGGAGAAAGAAAATTATTATTTCATCATAAAAATGGTAAATGCAAGCTGGGAAAACAACAAAAAAAATAAAATTAGGAAATTACATGAAATAGAAACAGAAAACAGACTTCTATTTTTATAGTATAAAAGTAAATCAAGTTAGTTTTACAGAATCATTGGACAGTTAAGGTTGGAGGGGACCTCTGGATATCCAACCCACTCCTCCTACAGGGCCACCCAAAGCAGGCTGCTCATGCCCATCTCCAGGCAGCTTTTGAAGATCACAGCATCATAGAATGTCTCGTGTTGGAAGGGACCTTAAAGATCATTTAGTTCCAACTCCCCTGCCATGGGCAGGGATGCCACCCACTAGATCAGGTTCCTCAGGGCCTCATCTAACCTGGTCTTGAACACCTCCAGGGAAGGGGCACCCACAACCTCTCTGAGCAACCTGTTCTAGTGCCTCACCACCCTCTGAGTGAAGAATTTCCTCCTAACCTCTAATCTAAATCTCCCCTCTTTTAGTGTAAAACCATTCCCCCTCGTCCTGTCCATATATGATTGAGCAGAGTTACTCTCCATTTCTTTTGTAAGTCCCCTTCAAGTACTGAAAGTTCGTAATAAGGTCACCCTGGAGCCTTCTCTTCTGTAGGCTGACCAGCCCCATCTCTCAGCCTTTCTTCATAGGAGAGGTGCTCCAGCCCCTTGATCATCTTTGTGGCCCTCCTCTGGACCCACTCTAACAGCTCCACATGCTTCTTGTGCTGGGGGCCCCAGACCTGGATGCAGGACTCCAAGTGGGGCCTCACAAGGGCTGAGCAGAGGGGCACAATCACCTCCCTCGACCTGCTGGCCGCTCCTCTTTTGATGCAGCCCAGGAATGCAGTTGGCCTCTCAAATTTTTTGTCCACCAGAACCCCCAGGTACTTCTCTGCATGGCTGCTCTCAATCCATTCTTTGCCCAGTCTGTGCTCATATCTGGGATTGCCCCGGCCCAGGTGCAGCACCTTGCACTTGGACTTGTTGAACCTCATTAGGTTCACATGAGCCCACTTCTCAAGTTTGTCCAGGTCCCTTTGGATGACATCCCTTCTTTCTGTTGTATCAACTCTACCACTCAGCTTGGTGTCACCTGCAAACTTGCTGAGGGTGCACTCAATCCCACTGTCTATGTCATTGGTAAAGATATAAACAGTACCGGTCCCAGGACAGACCCCTGAGGGACACCACTCGTCACCGGCCTCCACTTGGACATAGAGCCATTGACCACCAAGATCCACAAGGAGGAGACCCCACAGCCTCTCTGGGCAGCCTGTGCCAGGGCTCCTCACCCGCACAGCACAGAAGTGCTGCCTGGTGTTCAGAGGGAACCTTCTGGGTTTCTGTTTGTGCGCATTGCCTCTTGTCCTGGCACTGAGAACCCCTGGAAAGAACCTGGCTCCATTTTCTTTGCACTCTCCCTTCAGGTGTTCATAGACATTGATGAGATCTCTGAGCCTCCTCTCCTCCAGGCTGAACAGTCCCAGCTCCTTCAGCCTTTACCCATAAGAGAGGTGCTCCGGTCCTTTAATAGCCTTAGGGGTCCTACCTCTGAGGAGCCCAGAACTGAACCCAGTACTCCAGTTGCTGTCTCAGTGAGTAGAGGTGGAGGATCACATCCCTTGATCTGCTGGCAATGCTCTGCCTAATGTAGTCTAGGACACCAGCAGCCTTCTATGTGGCAAGGGCACATTGTTGGTTCATGTTCAATATGGTGTCAGCCAATATTCAGGGGGGCCTTTTCTGCCAAGCTCCGCTTTCCAGTTGGGTGGCCTCCAGCATGTACTGGTGCAACAGAATCTTACATAGTGTAAATGATTTTGTACAGTTTTCAGCTCAAATATACATGAAATAAACACGGTGCTAGAACAGTCATGTATACAATCTTTCATATGGAATACTGGGCAAGCAAAAATGAAATTTTAAAGTGTTATATAAGCTTTATTATTCATTAACACCACTCTGGAGCTTCATTTCTTCTGCCAGACCATTTAGTTTCTCTCTCTGACATGTATGTGTGTACGTCCAATTCCCTGAGATTTCCCTATTGTTTTTGCTTATTTTGCTTCACTGTGTTGTTGCTCTTCTTAGGGCCATCTGACCTCATTAAATACTGTTTTGTGTCCCATAAATCACTGCCAAGAAGAAGAGGGTGAACTGTCTCTGATCTAGTTATCTTTGGCAATCTTTCAGAAAGCAAAGTCATCTACCCTTATTTTCAGAAATGGCATCACTGTCTTCAGCTACTTAAATCTCCTCTTCCCTCCCCCCAACATAAACAAACACTGACAAGAATAAGAAATGAGGAATGAATTCCATTCAAAATTAAAATTGAATTCAAGTAGGAAATACCAATATATTTTGTTGAAAAGGAGCATTTATTTTCTAGCTACTTGTTGCTTAAAATGTTAGCTAGGTGCCTGCATGTTAGCTAGGTGTAATATGTTTTTGTAAAATGTTAGCTACGTATAATACAGGGTTCGATCTTTAGTCACACAATCTTGTTTATTATGATCTAAGTATACTTATATACTTAAAATTCTAATTGTCTTGCAGATTCTTATACAGACCCTGTGTTCACCTGCTTTACAGTTTTGATTCAACACACATTTTTAGCTTAGGGAAGATAGGAAATCCTAGCTTACTTGACCCAAGCAGGAATACAGCTGCTATCAAGGATAAAGGCTGCTTGGCTTAGAACCTAACCAGACGTAATTATGAAATCTGATCCTGCAAATGCTCTGGGATAATATGCGTTTGCCAAAATTTGAACAAAGGTAAGACAATACAGGCAGCAGTGTGAAGTGTTGGAGTGTTTATATGAGCATGGGATCGTCTAGACACTTTAAAGCAATGGCGAAATGAGCTCTAATTGCATCAAAGTAAAACTGGAGTAGGAGGGGTGGGGAGGGACAGAGATCTGTGGTGAAACAGAGGTTAGTTTTAGAGAGACTGCATTGCTGGACTGACTGCATTTTTAGAGAGACTGCATTGCTGGAGAGACTGACAGCAAAAAGCCAAGAGTCATTCTATTCTGCTGTTACTAAAAAAGAACTTCTTGTGGGCTCAGATGAAAATTGTTAACTGCCTTTCTCTTGCAGTAAAACCATTCCATAGATGATTCCCAGGTTATTGGAGAGTCATCATGCCCAGATGGCTTTTAACACAGGTGTGATGATAATGTGTGCTGTAATTTGTGGGAATAAGGTCAGACAAGATTACAGACAAGTCTACTGTCTGTCTCCACCAGCCCATAGGCTTGTGATGCCCCTGGGATTGGAAATAAACCCCACTAGTGTAGACAAAGCAGCCAAAACTTAAAAAAAAAAAAAAAAAAAAAAAAAAAGGTAAAGACAGAAAATATTTTTTGCTGCCGTAGGTTTTCTTTTTGTTTAAAGAAAGGGTAAAAACTATACTGGCAAAATGACACTTTATTGGTGTAATTCCTAGGCCTTCTTCCAGCGTAGCTCCAACAGCAAAATATATCACTCAGCTAACAGACTGATGTGAGCCAGTAAATCTTTTAAGTCTAGACCAGTACTTAGCATTACATTCCAAATCCAATCTGGGGAGATGCTATGTGTTCATATTAAAACCCTAATTGACTGTGACTAAGTAGTAATAATTATAAACACAATGTATCTAGCCAGCATGAAAACCATACTTATTGTTTTGCATTCTGGTATAATCTCAGTATAGCCAGGAAAAATGTCTGTGATATGTCTTCTTTGTGAAAGCTACCTGTAAATTAGTTAAAAAAAAAAAAAAAAAAAAAAAAAGGTTAGAAGTTGAAGGCTACTGGAATCTCCCCAAAGTCAAAATACAGAACCTGGTCAACCTTTCTTGACCTATCATTCAAGAAAAACATGGCAGATATGATGATACATTGATTACCCACATGTGCAAGAGGTGAATGGTGAGATAAATAGAAAGCAGATAAAAACATTAGCTGTTTCATCGTGCATCTCTGTGGAGCATGAATTCCTGCCAGCAGCTGAGAGTTTTGCCCTTCAAGCATGTTTAACCTCCTCGAGTCAAATTTTTTCCATGGTGTTGTTTGAACTGTACAGGTTTAAAATTACTGTTCTCCTCCAGATGTGTCCTTCTCTTCTCCACACCCAACATAAGCATCTGGTGAAAGGACTGGATCATTCTTCCCTATAATAAATTCCACAGAAAGAGTCTAGGGAACAGGGAAATTCCATGAGTTTCTTTTAATTGAATTTCTACAAATTCTTCTTTCTTGTACAATGACAGGGGATAAAGGAAGAAGCCAAAAAGAAAAACAAAACAACTCAACATTAAACAGAGGATAAAGAGAATAATAATTTTAGCTTTTTTTTTTTTTCCAAACAGTTGAAAAAACAAGATCCATTTTCTTTGTAAAAGCAAAAGGGTCAAGAGAACATCTCCTAAAAAATGTGAATTTTTAACAGATTTCAAAAATGGAACAAGGTCATTCAAGATAAAGGGAGCAACAAAGTGTTACACTACAGAAAGTGTTTGCACCAGTAGAAATTAGGTACAATTTTGAAAACAGGAAAATTATTAAATGAAATATAATACAAAGAGAATAAATTGGAGCAAGTGCTCAAAAACATTACAGAATGATTTAGGCAAGGACTTTTTAGGGAAAGTAACTTATTCTGTCATGCTGGTTAAAGGACAACTGTTAGAGATGAGACAAAATATCTGTTCATCTTTTGTCTTGAAATGTCTCATTTCTTTAATAGAAAGAATTGTGAATGCCACCATAAACAAATTAAAAAAATGACTTTTAAATAGCTTAGAATCATAAAATCATAGAATAATATAATCACAGAATTATAGAATCACAGAATCATAGAACCATAGAATGGCTTAGGTTGGAAGGAACCCTAAAAATCACCCAGTTCCAACTCCCCTGACATTGGCAGGGACACCTCGCACTAGACCAGGTTGATCAAAGCCCTTAACAGTTCCAGGGATGGGGCATCCACAGCTTCTCTGGGCAACCTGTTCCTGCTCTTCACTACCCTCATTGTAAAGAAATTCTTCCTAATATCTAATCTAAACCTACCCTCTTTTAGTTTAAAACCATTATTCCTTGACCTACCACTACAATCCACTGATAAGATTCCCTCTCCTGTTTTCTTGTAGGCCCCCTTTAAGTATGGGAAGGACACTATAAGGTCTCCCTGGAGCACCTTCTCTTCTCCAGGCTGAACAACCCCAACTCCCTCAGCCTTTCTTCACAGGAGAGGTGCTCCAGCCCTTTGATCAAATGATGGCCCTCCTCTGGACCCACTCCAACAGGTCCATGTACCTTTTAATTTGTGGGCCCCAGAGCTGAATACAATACTCCAGGTGGGGTCTCACAAAAGCAGAATAGAGGGAGAGAATCATTTCCCTCAACCTGCTGGCCATGCTTCTTCTGATGCAGTCCAGGATACGGTTGGCTTTCTGGGCTGCAAGAACACATTGCCAGTTCATGTTGAGTTTTTCAACTACCGACACCCCCAAGTCTTTCTCCTCAGGGCAGCTCTCAATCCACTCTTCATCCATTTTATTTTTGTGCTTGGGATTATTCTTACCCAGGTGCAGGACCTTGCACTTGGCCTTGTTGAACTTCATGAGGTTTGCATGGGCCCACCTCTCAAGTCTGTCACAGAGCCTCTGGATGGCATCTGTTCCTTCCAGTGTGTTGACTGCGCCACAAAGCTTAGTGTTGTTTGCACATGTGCTGAGGGTGCACTTGATCCCATTGTCCATGTCACCAACAAAGACTGGTGACCCTTGAGGAACGCCACTCATCACTAGTCTCCATCTGGAGATCAAGCTTTTGACTGAGACTCTTTGAGTGTGGTCATCCAGTCAATTCCTTACCCACCGAGTGGTCCATCTGTCAAATCCATGTGTCTCCAAATTGGAGACAAGAATGTTGTACAGGACAGCATCAAATGCTTTGCACAAGTTCATGTAGATGCCATAAGCTGTTGTTCTTTTATCCAGCAATATTGTAAACCCATCACAGAAGGCCACCAAATTTGTCAGGCATGATTTGGCTTTAGTGAAGCTATGTTGGCTGTCACCAATCACCTCTGTTTTCCATGTGCCTTAGCAGTTTCCAGGATGTGCTCCATGATCTTGCAGAGAACTGAGGCAAGACTTGCTGACCTGTAGTTCCCTGGGTCTTCCTTTTTTCCTCTTTTTAAAAATGGGTGTGGTGTTTCCCCTTTTCCAGTTTGTGGGAACTTTACTGGACTGCCCTGACTTCTCAAATATGATGGATAGTGGCTTAGACACTTCACCTGCCAGTTCCCTCAGGACCCTCAGGTACATCTTATCAGGTCAATCAACTCTTCCTGAGTTCTTGGCAAATATTGTGCACATTTTATAAATGCAAGATTGCTCAGCTGGTGCTTATAATATGTATAATATGTTATACATATACACTATCAATATCCTAGAAAAGCCAAGTTCACCCTATTAGAATCTGATTATCAGTGCAATTTTAACAGTGGTTTAAATGTTAAAAACAGATAAGACATTTTCTTTCTTCTGGCTGTATTTTGTTACAAATCGTGAATGGGGTCTTAAAGAATAGGTTAATGCAATTGTATTTAATTGTCAGTGCCAACAGGGACTGCTATGCCAAGGTAAAGCATTTTCTCTGCAGAAAGGACAGTCAAAGTACTCTTTGTCTTCTCAGTAGTTCCATCAGGAAGCACCAGACCAATTCTAGGCAGGCCTGAGAGAAGCCACATTAGCAAAGTTCAATTTGTAGGGATGTGGGTTAAGTTCTTCTGATGGCAATCTGGGTATATTTTCTTTCCAGCCCAGTACTATGTAATCTGATTTCCAGATCCCAAGACTTTTTGACAGCAGCTGCCTGAAATCAAAACTTGAATAGCTTCCACCATCAAAACTAAACAATGAACCAAAACTGATGAACTGCTTGTGTGGAGATATGAATGTTGAATGCACCATTTTCAAAGCTGTAGGAAAGAGAGGCACAAATCCAACAAGTATCACTGAAATAATCTGTATTCACAACACTTTCTTAGTTAAAAGTGTTTATTTCTTATTCATTCAGCATCACCTCTATGCTTCCCTCTTTTCAATGTGCATTTGTTTCATTGATTCTTTACGCAGTGAGTGGCAGAATAGAAAGAAACACACACTTTCAATGCATTTGCATAATGTAACGGAAATCCTTCACTTTGTAAATGCCAGCAATACAAAATGTTGTCAGCATAATGCTCTTGTTTAGCTCAAATAAGCAAATTGCTCAGTTCATCCCCTGCCAGTCCTTACCCTCCTCGGAGTGAAAGCAACACAGCTCATGCTTCTTGCTTGTACACACAAGGCCTTCTAAACCTTTTAAATGGAGCTGCAGTAAAAACAGGGTCTTGGTTGTTTTGAATTCTCCCTACAGTCACTGTTGTTCCCACAGACTTAATAAAAAACAATCTTGCTTGCTGCAAGGTCTATTCTCACTATAATCTCTTTGAAGAAATTCAGAATTGCATATAGTAAAATACTATACTCAGTGCCACTGTGGTGTAGGCACAGTTGTGAAATTTTCACACCAAATTCCATAACGTTACTCATGCTAGAATATCAGAATCTTCCTGCATGTCCCTATGAGGAATTTAAAGGCATAGCTACAGGAGACTGAAGAAGAAGAGAAAATAGTGTTGCTTTCAGAGACTGCACAATGAAGTGGTCTGCAGTTCACTGTATGTTCTGGCAATGATTGATTTCTTGTGATAGGATGAAGTGTGAAGAACCCTTTAGAGGTGTAAGAAAAAAAAAAGAAAAAAAAAGAAAGAAAAAAAAGAAAGGAAAATGGCAAAGACACTTGCTGTAAATACTTTCAAATGAATTATAAGTGTGAAAGCTGAGTTAACAATAGAGAACAAACTGTCCTTCTTGATTTGGTGGATAATTGAATGGATTACCTGCATAAAGGATGAAGAGATTTTAAATCTTGAAGACTGGGAAGAGAAGGTTGACTGAAGCACATACCAGTGGAAAGATGACACACCAGCAGATATAGAGAAAGATAGATAGTGAACAGGAAAAAACACTTCTTTCTTCCAGCCATGAAGATAACTGGGGAGAGTGGCTGGGGAATCTTTCAGTTTCCTTTGTCTAGGTCTGTTCTTCTGTACTTTATTCTTTGCTTTTTATTCTAATTGTTCTATTCTTTGTACTTTTTTTCTAAGCGCCCCGTACCTCCTAAGTAGGCTACGCATTGTTTTGCAGATGTCTTTCTTTGGAAACTGAGAACAAATACAGCCATGGGCTCCAGAAGGGTTGCACTCTGTACAGGTGCCAAAGCCACATTAGAGTGTGCTCCTCCACGCAGCTTGATAGAGACAGCAGGACTCCACCACACACTTCATCTCTGAGCTGTGACAAAGAAGCCAACAGCTGCCTCTGCATGCAAACTTCATGAGATGTCTTTCTCTTCCCGGAAATACATTGCTGTAACAGAAACTGCTGGTTTAAAAGCAAACACAGAAAGCTGCTGGAATTAAGAAATGAGTGCTTTTGAAATGTTATGTTTTTCTGCAATATTTTTTAAACGATGCTTTTATTTCTTTTTCTAATGTTGTCCAGCAAAGCTTAGTTTTAAACAAACGTTTTACATTGTTTATCACTTATAGTAATGACAAGTTGCATAACAATTTGTTTAAAAAATGGTTAAAAGGTCATGAAAATTCTTTCCCCAGAAAATGAAAAGATGCTTTTGCATCACTGACTAATTTTCTTTCTTAGGGGAAAGCGCCAGTTGAATTTGTGCATTTTCATTAAAATTGCTTAACCACACAGTGCTTTTTCCCCTTCCCTAACAAGGTCAGAAGACACAGTTTATTGACTAATGACCTGAGATTTATGGATTTCAGGAGGATTATTACACCCTGAGCTAGCTTCCAGTCTCTGGGTAAAACATATCTGTGCTTTGGAAATTTCTGGTGTTTTGTGTCTAACATAGGTATTTCTTTTGCTGCTTCTCCAAAGAGAAATTTTTCTTATTGAAATAGTGGCCCTTGAGTTCAGTTGCCCAATGATTCATTATAACAATGTTTAGATCAAACAATCAAGGATGAAAAAAATGAAAAAAAAATCTACAAGTTTGGTATTCAGCATTTCCTCTTTTTTTTTTTTTTTTTCTCCCCGATTTCCATGGAAAAGAAATGGAAATTTAGAAATTTAGCACTGTCTGATCCTGCAGCATGCTTTAATAGGTCTCCAACCTGGAGTCCTTCTCCAGAAGTACAGAGGTGCCCTGTGTTTTGCAAAGTACATTTCTGTTCATCAAGCAGATACAAAGAGTATTCCTCACTCATAAAAAAGTCCAAATCATGTCTATTAGTCTATACTCTGCTATCTTTGGAAATGGTTAGCTACACGGTATTATCACTGTTTAAAGGCTGCTTTCTATTAAAACTCTGAAAGACGTTATAACTTGTTTTGACCAGACTATGCTAGATTCCTATGCTAACCTAGGGACATCTAGGAGGCTGTGGAAAATATTCTACCCTCCTGAAGAAGAAATATGTTTTTCTTCCAATGCCCTGTTATTATCACACACCATACAGTTCATTCTGCTTTCTGAAACGTGGAGGTTAAAAAAGCTATGATTCACTTAGTCCCAGTAGTTTTGTGTGCACAGTGGTGTGTCACAACATTTTAGAAGGAGGAATTTCCACCAGGGTTGCACCTTTTCTACCATCGCTCTTCCATGAGTTCAAATGATCTGTAGGCGTTGCATTAAATGTCAGATAGTTTCTATATACCATTTTCTTTCTCTTACTTCAATATAACTTCTCAGAGTTTGTGTAGTTAGAAAATGTAGTCTGTAATGGTAAGCATCTATAACTCCTATTAATCGTTCAAACTATGTAGTTCGAATATTGCGAAAAAAAAAAAAATGCTTCCTATATGAGCAATCTACATAAGATTACTCTTTCCAAGACATCAAAAAAAAAAAAAAAAAAAAAAAGTGAATAACATGGTCATTTGTTTCCATGAAAAATTTGAATGTTTGTTTGTTTGTTGTAGGGTTAGAATCACGTGTGACCCCAGTGAACTCCTCTCAATTCAGTGGTACTAAGATAAATATTAACTGAGTATCAAGAGATAGAGAAAATATGTGCTCACTGCAAGTAACAACAGGAAGGCAGACTTGATCCCTCATAAGGTCAACATCCATTCCAAGCCAAAACAATTTTGCTTAAACCATCAGAAGCCAAACTATTGCAGAGATGAGATTTATATGTAATAACTGAGCCGTGAGCTGTCATCCCAAAACAAATGCATCATTTTCCCCTCATCAAAGAACAAAATATTTTCCCAAATGTTAAAACTAAAAGGGTGTGGACAGAGGAATTGCCAGATAAAATTGGCTCTTTACCTACTCCTTTTTAGCGTATTAATCTGTGGCATAACTTCAGAGGCGGCATTTAAATAAATGTCTATATGCTATTTCTTAAAGTAAAGGGGGTGAAATGGTGTAAAATTCAGGAGTGAGTTATGCAACCTCTGCCCGAAGTTATCGTAGTATGAGAGGTAGGCAGTGAAAAAGAAAGTCAGTCCTACAGCATCAGGCTCATCAGCTCTGTTTTGTTTACCACAAATAACAGGTTTCTGGTTGTTATTTCACTTTTATGAGCCAAGAGGAAGAGAAAAATTGTCTAAAATAGATTCAGATATCCTTGCCAGTTTTCATTTTGTTTGTAAATCCCACAACCATATTTCTACCATCAGGCTACTGTCTAGGGAGAACAAACAATCTCAGTTTGTTGGTGTTGCTTCACAAATGCTTCCTGATACATTTGTTCTAAAAGTTTTGTATGTGGGCTGTAAGGTTGAAATGATAAGTATCCTAAGCCAAGTCATTTTAATAAAACTCCATCAGCTGAAAATATTACACTACAACGAATGATGACTTTTATTTTTACACTTGGAAAATCAAAATGCTACAGTTTAAACCATAGTCATAGAATGGCTTAGGTTGGAAGGGACCTTAAAGATCATTTAGTTCCAACTCCCCTGCCATGGGCAGGGACACCTCCCACTACACCAGGTTGCCCAAAGCCTCCAACCTGGCCCTGAACACCTCTAGGGATGGGGCATCCACAGCTTCTCTGGGCAACCTGTTCCAGTTCCTTACCACCCTCTGAGTGAAGAATTTCCTCCTAACATTTAATCTAAACCTCTTTTAGTTTAAAGCCGTTCCCTTTCGTCCTGTCATTATATGACCGAGCAAAAAGTTGCTCTCCATCTTTTTTAAAAGCCTCCTTTAGGTATTGAAAGGTTGCAAGGAGGTCACCCCAGAGCTCTCTCTTCTTCAGGCTGAACAGCCCCAGTTCTCTCAGCCTTTATTCACAGGAGAGGTGCTCCAGACCTCTGATTGTGGCTCTCCTCTGGACCTGCTCTAACAGGTCCAAATCTTTCTTATTCTAAATGATTTTGTACAAGTCAGGCTATTAAAAGCATCTTTGTAACGAGTTTTCTTTTAATTTGATATTAGTTTATCCTAAGAATACAAAAAGAATAAACCAAGAAAAGATAAACATACATATTATTTTTTGAAATATCAGTTTAACAGTTCCTGTCAATTGTCTAACCATTCTAACTATTCTAATAGTTATCTAAATAAACTGGATGGACAAACCTGGACTTAAACATTTTTTAACTAAAATCACAATTGAATGCAACAAAATATAACTCTTGAGTTAAGGCAACAAACATAGTTCTGTGGAAAGCAATGGAAATACAGTGACCTACAAGACTTGGTGGAATCTTGCGTTAGGATTGGGTTGTCTCTGAATCAAAAAGTAATCCTTTTGAGAAGATATTTTTCTGTTTTTCTCCTCTGCATCCTGGACTACTCAGACATTTTCAGCTTCCATTTCCTGAGTCACCGCTCTTCATTTTCTCTCCCATCTGGTGAAAGGAGACATATCTTTTCTGTTGTTTCCCTTCTCAAAAGAAATAGGCATTTAATGGTTTTATGATTCAACTCAAAACAACCACACCCAGCTGGTAGCCTCATTTCTTCTCTATTTTGCCTATTTTTTTCCCCTATTATTAAAATGACCTAGCTGCTTGGATTTTCTCTCATTTCCAGTTAAAGAATATGTTTCTCTTTTCCTCTTCCACTTTTATCCAGAGAAAAGTTAGCAGCTCACCAGCACTTCTCAGCCATTATGCTTTGGTGTATTTCCAGTTGGTGCAGATTATCATGTAATTTTTCTGTCTGCATTGCTTTTTTGATCTTTATGACCGCTATCAACACTTGGAAATTCTTGCTAACTTTTAGCAATGAACAGAGTATATGTAAAAGCTGGAAATCTAAAACAGGCCATTCATCTAGAATCCCTTTATTCTGCACCTTCCCATGCCCATTTCATTCTACCTCTACTTAACTATTATGGAACGTCAGAATCACCTTCCAAAATGTTCTTATCTTTTACATAACTCTAAAAGAAGTTTATGTTTTTGATGATTTCCATCCAAATTAAACTGAAGTGACTTCCATCAACAAGAGAGTATTTCAGACTGACTGGAGGTTAGCCATCCCACTGATCACCATAGAGCAGAGCACTTAGAAACGGTATTTATATTAGCAGTAGCAAAGAAACGGTATCTATTCCTTGACACCATCATATCTGTGAAAGCGGCTGTTAGCATCTGTAATCAAAACACTTTGAGGAACTGGTCAGGCCCAGCCAGACCAGGACTCCTTGTACTGCTCTAAGTCTTGGTCAGTGCATGTCCTGCTGTGTGAAAAGTTTCAATAAATTGGTAAGCACAATGCAGAGACTTCTTTCTGCACATCAACTGCCTGAAGAACAAAAAGGTTCTTGAATTGTTGCTTACATGTTTTCCAAACAGAGGCTTACTGTAATCAGAAGAAGGGCTTGTTGTGGGGTTGCTAGGTTTTCATTAATATTTAATACTTTGTCTGATGCAAACCTACTGGAAATATTCATTTGATTTGAATTAGCTTGGCTGTGAACAGTGTAATGTGGTTTGAAATCTGGCTAAATGATTGTAAACATAGAATAATGATAAACAGCAGCACATTGAATCAGAGAGAGGTGTCTAATAATGACACATCTGTTCCTGGTTATCTTCTTCACTTATGATCCCCAAGAAGGAAGTAAACAGCACATTAACAAAGCTTGCAGATGATTGTAATTTGCCCTAACTGGCATATGCAGAGGAACCATACAAAGGTGTATAAACAAAGAGGAAACACAGGCAGAAAATAATTACACCCAATCCAATTTGGAAAGAGGCAAAGAGGCAATTCTGGGATGAGAGGAAGGAGTCTATAACCCAATATATATATATCTTAAGTTGCACCAGGGGAGTTTCAGGTTGGATATTAGGAAAAAATTCTTCTCAGAAAGAGTGATCAGGCATTGGAACAGGTTGCCCAGGGAAGTGGTGAAGTCATGGTCCCTGGAGGTGTTTAAGGAAAAGGTAGATACGGTACTTAAGGACATGGTTTAGTGGGCAATATTGGTGGAAGATGGACGGTTAGACCAGATGATCTTGGAGTTCTTTTCCAATCTTAATGATTCTGTGATTCCATGATACATATCCTCAATGGGAGGAAGAAATGTAGCAAATGATAAAGCTGGGAAAAATCAAAGTGACATCCAGAATGTGCTTCTGAAAGACAGAGCAGATTTTTGAACTAAATGGACAAGGAGATGAGCAATGAAGATAAAACAGTCCCTTTCTATCAATGTCTACTAGACCTATGCTTGCTACGTTACAAATTTGAGGAGAGCAAGGCTAGTAAGCACTGAAAAAGCAAATAAAGTTCAGGAAGGAGTGGGATGAGCTTTCATGGCAAGAGACAGTTTTGAAAGTCTAATTCTCCTTTCCTCCTTGATGGATGCTGATAAATGAAGACCTTCACTTTCTTATCCTTCTGCAGTATGAAAGGAATTATGTTATTTTACAGCTTGTTCCTTAACCATGAAGGAGAATAAAGCCATAAATCGTATATTATGTTCAGGGATTTTTTGGAAGGTGGAGCCTTTAAAAGCTTGTGAAGTCAGATTTGTCTCCTGGTTATAACTCTGCAATGTCAAAAAATCTCTACTGAAGTTCACTTTTCTTCAGTGATACTTTTCTGCAACAAAACAAAACAAAACACAGAGCATTTATCATAAAATATTTTGTAACAACTTTGTCTGATGAGCACTGAATTTTGTTGGAAATTTACATATGTTACTGACATATTGTTGCTTTTATTGTCTTAATATATTTTTTCATAAATAGCAATCCCAAACAGGATTTTAATATCAAGTTCAGATGGCTGTTATGTCCTTTTATGCTCTTTGTTGCCTCTAAAAATCTGTATTTTATAAAGGTTTTTTTTTTCCTTTTTTTAACTTTCTGTTAACAAAAACATATCCAGAGCCTTAAGTTTCCATATGTTGGTAACCATAAAAGTAATTTTCCTCTATGTCCTTTTTAAAATTTGTTTAAGATGGAAAACAAACAAACAAAAAAATCACATGTGACAAGCCTTTACTGAATTTAATTCTTTCTCTTCCAAAAACACTTGCATTTGAAAACAAAATAGGATGATAGGATGTTTGGGGAGAAATCCAGAGATGCCAAAAATAGTAGCAGAAAGTATCGATAGCAATTGGCAGAAAATTTTGATCGAATAAGTCCAGTCACAAGATAAATAAGCGGTAGAATTTTCTAAATTACTGTAAGGTAAAAAAAAAAAGAAAAAAAAAAGAAAAAAAAAAAAGCCTAAGTCTATGAAAGCAATTTAATCCCGTGTCACCTCTAAATTCAGCACCGTATTGTCCAGGGCCAAATTACCTGCTGGTATGAACTGGTTTAGATTCACCAAGATTTGAATTGTTAAAACCTAACCCTGCATTCGTACTCCCCAAGTCACCTCCCTTTATAGGAACAAATGAACTCAGTGGAAAAAGAATGACTTTTTACTTAGAAATGTTTCTTTGCCTCAGTGTTTTTGGTATGTTTTTATTGTTTCTTCTGTATATTGCAGGATCTCTGTTTCAAACACACACACCTAAGCATGCACAGCATAGTTTCAGTTGTGCTCTGAGTCCAGGGTCTACTGCATGGACTCTTACTTTGTTGATGTGTCCAGAGTAAGATGCATCTGGGAACAAAGCTCAACTCAAAGGTGGTTGGCTTTCAGCTGCAGTTCTGGTGGCTTGTGTGAGTTCAACTCCTTTTTTCCAGTGCCAAGAAAAATTCAATAATATCTGGGTATAGCCTTGCCTCTGAATCCACTGCTAGTGCTTTTCTTTCACAGCCTTTCAGGGTACAGGCAGTAGTCAGCCACCTGTGGTTTAAATGAGCTTGTTTTCTGCTGTGCTGGAACAGAACAAAGAGGAGCTTGCAATGCTGTTTTAGCCAAGGGGCACTGACTAACAGCCGAGCCCCAGGTGGAGGCATTGCAATTTCTGCATAGCTTTGCCCACACTGCATGGAGAAGTGCTGTCAAGCTTCTCATACATTCAGAGGCAGGGAGAAAGAATATGAGAACAAGCGCCATTTACTGGTCATCAGAAAAGGGTTCAAAGTACAACTTAGACATAAGTAGCGTCTCTGTGTATGCATGTGTGTGTGTGTGGTGTAGATATGTAGGCAATATATGAAAAATAGGCTTATATGAGAAATAAAGCAAATTTTTCTTTGGTCTCTCGTTATTTATTGGCCAAAAAATTTTAACTGTTCTTGCACAATAGTGAGAAATATATACTGACATCCCTTTAAAGCTTCTTCCTCTCTTCTGTCATCAGTTTAGAGTTAGTGAGGTGTATGAATTTATACAAAAACAATGGCTGCACTCAAGCAAGAAGGCCTGACAGCTAGCTGATATTATCTTGGTCTTTGTGGCATTGTTAGTTTGTTTTCTGCTCCAGAACATTGTGCTAACTAACCTGTGGAATCTTTAAATGATCCTTCATCACATGCTTCTTGCTCTTTCTCGCCCAGTTCAGAGCCAGAAACTGTAGATTCATATTGCCTTAAGCAGTGGCTGGATCAAGCTCAGTAGCGTTCTTATATCCACACATAGTCAACAGCACTCCTGTGACAGTGTATGTCCTATTTGAGTAACTTCACACCTCAAACATTTTCCATATACAGTCAGCTTCACTCTAGCGGTAGATTCTCTGTGACATTTGGCTATGGTAGTTGGTCTTTACAAAATAAAGTTATTTCTATGTGAACAACACTTCTTTAAACCATAATGTTCAAAGCAACTTCCAGGGACAGAATCACTGTTCCAAGTACGGAACATAGTTTCAGGTGGAAAATAAGTCTAGGATAAAAAAGCAATCTGTTTCTTTTTCCACATACTTGATGTTTTTCTTACTTCACATCACTGCTGCCATAAAGAAAAAGAAGTCCTTAAAAGCATACAGTGGTATGTGTCATTAGGAAAACGATTTGAGTCATTTCAAAAATATGTTTCAAATGGCCAGTATCCTCCAACCAGTGGAAGTTTTCATGTCTTGTTGCTGCTTTTGTTTTGTTTTTATTGCAAACAGCTTGCTTTCTCTGGAAACATTTGCATGCTATACTTTTCCAGATACCTGATCTGAAATCTCTGATAACTGGTTACTACCAGTTAACTTGTAACTACAGCACTAAAATTTCAGGTTTTAAAATTTTGACTGTTCTAAATGTTCTTATTGCTATTTTTAATATAGAAACTTTAAGCAATTACAAAGAAATCTTGAACAGTATCTCTTCACATTACTCTGATATATTTAGTGGGAAAACATATCTCTGTTTTGTGAGACTGACAAAGGCATGCCGAAATAAAGTTTAACAAGAACTATTTTTCTGTAATTTCTTGGCACATTTTTTCAGTAAATAGCTTTTCCTAGTCAATGGAAATTAAATCACATCCATGTAATTTTTCTGTCAATGAATCATTTATGAAATTACTAAACCTGAGCAAGACGCTTTCTGCAAAGTAGAAATGGCAAATACCGAAAAAGATCTTTCTTTTTAGTCATATTCAGATGACAGACAGCTTGGAAAAACCACTTCAGCTCAGTATATGAAAGCTATGCTTATAGCAGTAAATCACAAATAATAATAGTAATGGAGAAACATCATAAAGCAGGCTGAAGACAGACATAGGAATTAGGGTACCAGATTCTCCTGTTTTCTTTATCCTTCTTCAAACCCTACAACAGAATTGTATGCAAGCAAATATTTTTCTATTATTTGAGCTGTGTCTTTCATGTAGAACCGACTAATGATGGTATCTAGCTGAAAAGTCTCATCGGACTAGCATCTGTAAGAGTGATATCTTGTGACGCAGCCTCAGCAAATTCTCTGAGACGGTGTAATGGAGGGAACATGGCACGGAGATGAATATTGTTTCACTGCAGTAAGTTGTACACGTGGAGAAGAAAATACCATTCTTCAGGATTAATTATTATTCTCCTAGAGACATATTTGACAAAATTCCTTCCTCTACTTGTGAACAACATATTTTGCATTTGAACTATTCTGCCACCTATGTGGATATAATGAAAGACTATTATTGTTCGTCTAAGAAATGTCCTACACCTGTAGTTTCAGTTGGTACTGAATACTTCCTGGAGTATATCATATCCATGCTATGCCTGAAAAACATTTTCTGAATCAGTTAAAAGTGTCAGACTGGAAAATTTTCATTTTATTTAACTGGCTAGCACTGACTTAATTCTTACTCACCAGGAGTCCAATTTGTCTTGACGCAACATCTATTTCCAGTAAAGAGACCATCAGAATTGCTTTTGCCAAGAAATGAAGACTGACTTGTACAGTACTGCATGAATTATTCTTCAGCTTACTTTGCAACACTTAGTGAAGTACAACCTGCAGTTTTTTTATATTTTTTTATATATATATTTTTTTATAGTAGCTGTATGTAATTGTGTTTAGGGCAAAAAGAGTCATTTCTTTCCTTCAAACAGAAGACAAGAAGTATTGAACTGTATTAAGGTGGAATATTATGGCAGTGTGGATCTTTCTAGTTTTCTCCATACTCCTCTTGCAAGCTGAGTTTCAACAGGACAGTAGCTCTATGCACAGAGACTAGAATAGCTCTTTTCTAAATGATTCTGTGATATTTGCTCACAGCAAATGACAAAACATCTGTATATTGTCAGGAAGAGGACTTTGGGAGACAGAATACTTTGCTCACTGGAGAAAGGTTTTCCCTATAACAAAGTTTCTATTACTCTCTGTAACAATAGAAAATATTACAGATTATAGCACTGGATGTTATTCAAAATGAAGTTTATTCTCTGATTCTCCGAAGCTTATTCTCCAAATTAAGTGGGGGTAAAACTGAAATCTGGATTTTATAAATAAAGATTTGTGATCAAGCTGCTCTTAGAAATTTAAAGAAAAGACAGAACAGTCATCTGTTTGTGACGTCTTTTTCTTGTATGAATATGGAAACGGAATTAATTGCATTGCCATCCTAGTAAAATTCACAGTCAAGAAAAAAATACTTGTTCCAGTGATCATATCTCATTTGAAGGTTTTGCTTAGAATATTTTTATCATTTGCAGATAGAGTGAAGGTTCCTTTACATTGAAGATTTTGACTTATTTTTGAGACTTGCAACTCTTTTTTTCAACTGTTTAGTTTGGGTTTTAACTCTCCTCAACCCCATGTCCTACTAGTTGGTCTACAAAGGTAGCTGAAAAGTACTAAAAAATAGTAAGAAAACTGGAATCTATGTTGTACAAATTATCTTGAGTAGATGTTTATTCAACAGTTCTGATCAGGCAATGACTCTTAACAAATGTTTTTCAGATTGTTATTGAACATAATCATGTTCACATTTTCCACTCTTTGTATCAGCATATGAGACATTGTTCATATCTCTTGAAATGCTCTCCACAGATGTGGCTTCAATACTGCACCCAGAACTTACTTAGCCCAAGACTTTTGTCATTCACAGGGAATGCATCCTAATATTTCAATTCTGGAAGCAATGGGGAACCGAATATGTATCCAAAATATAGCTCTGTGAAGTCGAAGAAAATATTCAGTAATATGTAACTACATCTGAGAGCAGCAACAAAGATATTAATTTAAAACAAAGGAGATCTTTCTGTCCTTCTTCCCCTCCATAGTACAGGTAATGTGATATACTGGAATTCTAAAGGACTATCTCTATTGGAATATCTCTAACTGCCTATGAGAGTTATTAGGAGCTAGTTCAGCCCCTTTGGGGATTTTCTGACATGCTTTGTACAAATGAACATGTGGTGACAGCATGAAAGAGAGAGTGTGAATTCCAGAGATACTGTAAAACCACTGATGCACTTGGGTAGTTTGGAAGCCCACCAGTCAGACAGATGGGTTCCAAAGCTACAGGTTTTGATTTAATTAGTGTTATTCCCCCTGAAAGCTGTTATTAAAATCTATTTTCTTTATAGGTAGTAACTTGATGACATTAATGAGATGGAGTATCTCATCAATTTCACCAACAAAATGGAAAAAAATAACCTGGGCTAGTATAATACCAAAGCCAGTAAGATTTTGTCTGCAGGCAAAGCAAGACATTTGTATTCACTGGGCATGCAAAACTATAAATACTGGCACGGTAAATTGTACTGAAGGACAAAAAAAAAAAAAAAAAGTTATTTTGACAATTAAGTAAATCACCCTGTACATAAATTGGGCTCAGAAATGTTATTTTTAGTCCCAAAGATGCAGGCAGATATATTCTTTGGAATTCTAACTCACTCTGAAGAAAATTCTATAGTGCTAAATTCAATTAGCAGTGGCTGCCAAAGTCTGTCCTATCCAGATAATTCAAACTGATTTTAATGTAGATATTTATTTCATCTTTAAAGTTACATGACACCATGTTACATACCGGATGAAAGGAGATGGGACAGTGTAGATGGAACACCAAATAAATATAAAGATTTAGTAGTGATTGTATGTGTTTCATAATCATCCACAACCACAGAGGTACACATAATATCTTCTTAATAGAACTGTGTCAATGAAAGCACTAAATACAAGTGTTTTGTTTTTTTTCTATTTGCAGAACTTTTTATCCCAGTTGAACTCTGCCAACAATTCTCTTCCTATGCTGGTTTAAGTTTGGCTGTTTGCCAGGTGCCCACCATGCCTCTCTCTCACTCCCCACAAAAGAACTGGGGGGGTGTGGGTGCGGGGGGTGGGGGGAGAGAATATGATGAAAACTCTCATGGGTCAAGATAAGGACAGGAAGATCAACAATTATTGTCATGGGCAAAACTGACTAAGCATAGGGAGATTAATATAATTTATTGCTTATCATTAACAGACTAGGACAGTAAGAAACTAAAAGCAAACTAAAAAACACCTTCTCTCTCCCATCCAACCTCATCTACCTCCTCCCCCTGAGCGGTGCAGGGGAATGGGGGCTGCGGTCAGTGCCTCTTTGTCTCTGCTGCTCCTTCACGGTCCCTCCCTGCCCCTGCTCCCCGTGGGGTCCCTCCCACGGGATGCCGTCCTGCCCGAACTGAGCCTGCGGGGGCTGCCCACAGGCAGCAGCTCTTCAAGCACTGCTCCCACACGGCTCCGTACCACGGGGTCCATCCATCCCCCAGGAGCAAACTGCTCCAGCACGGGTCCCCCACGGGCGGCAGCTCCCCCCAGACCCCCTGCTCCTGCGTGGGCTCCTCTCCACGGGCTGCAGCTCCGGCCCGGGGCCTGCTCCTGCGGGGGCTCTCCATGGGCCGCAGCCTCCTCCAGGCCACATCCACCTGCTCCACCGGGGGCTCCTCCACGGGCTGCAGCGTGGAGATCTGCTCCGTGTGGGACCCATGGGCTGCAGGGGGACAGCCTGCTCCACCAGGGGCCTCTCCACAGCCCGCAGGGGAACTGCTGCTGCCTGCCTGGAGCACCTCCTGCCCAACTTCTGCACTGACCTGTGGGGCTGCAGGGCTGGTTCTCTCACATGATCTCTCTCCCCTCTCCCAGCTACTGTTTTGTGGTGGTTTTTTTTTTTTTTTTTTTTTTTTTTTTTTTTTTTTTTTTTACCTTTTCTTAAATATTCACAGAGGCACCACCTCTGCTTTGGCCAGCAGTGTGTCCCTTTTGGAGCTGGCTGGAATTGGCTGCGTCTGACAGGTGGTTAGCACCTTCTCCCTTTGCACCAAAGTCACCCCTGCAACCACCTCCCACACTCCTCTGCTACCAAAACTTTGCCACACAAACCCAATACACATCCAAAGGAATAGGGAAGACCACATCTAATGAAAACATTAGCTTTATTCTCTTCTTTTCTTAGCAAGTATGATGAACATTGTCAGTTAATTCCAAGGGCAGCATCAAAGACATCAGATAGTTTGTATGTAAAAACATACATTGAACCAATGCAAACAACTGACTGCACAAAGTGAAGTAGATGTTTAAAATCTTTCCAGGAATAGGATTTTGCAAATGAAGGGAGGATAATAATAATAAATAATAATAATATACAAAGCAAATGCTGCACAATGCATTTGCTCACCACCTGCTGACTGACGCCCAGTCAGTCCCTGAGCAGCAGCAGCCACCTCTCCTCAGCTTTATTGTTCAGCATGAAGCCATATGGTATAGGGTATCCCTTTGGCCAGTCTGGGTCAGCTGTTCTGGTTTTGTCCCTTCCCAGCTCCTTGTGCACCCTAAGCCTCCTCACTGGCAGGACAGCATGAGAAGCTGAAAAGTCCTTGGCTCTTTATAAGCACTGCTCTGCAACAACCAAAATATTGGTGTGTTATCAGCATTATTCTTATCCTAAATCCATAACACAGCACCTTACCAGCTACAGTGAAGAAAAATAACTGTATCCCAGCCAAAATCAGGACAATAATAAAACTATAGTAAAGCGACATATTGCCTACATGTTAGTTTTTTGTATATGGCTATGTGGTGATTTGGGATTTTTTTCTTCTTTTTTATTTAATTTTTATGTTAATCTGTGTTTACCTTACACTGACCCATTTCACATTTAGTGGAAAGCTGCAATACAGTACAAGGTTATGATTCTTCATCTCCCTTTCCTCCCAGTACTATTGATATTGTGATTTAATGATACTGAGTAAAATTTAGCTCCCCTATAGATTCATAGAATCATGCAGGCTGGAAGGACCTCAGGGCCAATATTGTAATTAATTGTTGCAAGTTTACAATGGAATTTTTTATTTTGATCTTTCTAAATCATAGAATAATTTAGGTTGATAAAGACCCTTAAGGTCCAACCACCAACCTATCACTACTAAGTCCACCACTAATCAACATCTCTAAGATCTATCCAACCACCAACCTGTCACTACTAAGTCCACCACTAATCAACATCTCTAAGATCTACATCTACACGTCTCTTACAAACCTCCACAGATGGCAATTCCAGTACTCTCCTACACAGCCCATTCTATTGCTTAACCACGCTTTCCATGAATAAATTCTTCCTGACATCTAATCTAAACCTTTCCTGGTGTAACTTGAGATCGTTTTCTCATGTCCTATCACTTGTCACCTGAGAAAAGAGACCAACACCCTCCTCACTGCAATGTCCTTTCACGTAGCTGTAGAGAGCAATGAGGTCTCCCCTCAGCCCCCTCTTCTCCAGACTAAACAGTCCCAGTTCCTTCAGCTTACTCCTCGTAACTTTTGCTTTCCAGTCCCTTCACCAGCTTCATTGCTCTTCCCTGGACACACTTAATCAACTCCACACCCTTCTTGTAGTGAGGGACCCAAAACTGAACACAGGTCTCGAGGTATGGCCTCACCAAAGCTGGGTACAGAGGGATGATCACCTCTCTGGTCCTGCTGGCCACACTAGCTGAGACTGAATGAGCCAGGAAGATTTTTGCTTTTACAAAACCTCAGGAAATATGTTTTGGTTTTGCAAATACAAAACCAACCCTTGTTTTGGTTTTGGTTTTGATTTTGAATTGTCAGACCAAAGGAAGCAGTGAAAGAGAAGAATGGTAATTATAGCAGCAGAAATATAAAATGAGTTCATCTTGCTAGAGGTTGCAGACTTATTTGAATACGAGAGTTAAATTACCATTTATTTTTAGCATTCCATACCAAGGGTTGGAGAGTCTTTCTGAGCTCTCCAGCCTTTTAATTAGAAAGCATTTCATGCTTATTGTCAAAGGACAATAACTGACATAGCAATTTCAGAAATAATTGGCTGGGCATTTGAGCCAAACTCTGCCCAGATTCAAATTCAAAATCTTTGATGTTTAGAGAAGAAAAGTATCTGGCTTATGGTGCCTAACCTAACAAAATTATGTTTTGGTATGTTATTCTGATAAAGTTGAGTTCCAATAAGTTCTTTTTCTGAGAAATAAATGACAAGCAGACCTATGTATCCTAGTCCTTGAACATAAGCTTGAAAAAGCCTAAATAAATGTGAGAAATAATCTAATGGCAAATATCAACGGGCAAAAAATATTTCCATATTGTAACTGGCAATCATTCTGTAAAAATACTTCTTCAAGTTTCAAGTATAGTAAAATGGCTGTCACAAAAAGTTGTCAAAGAAGAACTTCTATGTATTTAATGGCAGGAACTGGTTTAAGGCATTTTTGAAAATGTAACCTGCGATATTTGGGAACAGACTCTTGAAAGAATTATAGGAGATTTCTTTTTTATTTTGCTTTCAAAAAGAAAAATTAATTCCACCTACAAACTTGAACTTAATCAGCTGTCTCCCTGCTGGGCATCATAAATGAAAGTGTTTTCATAATGAGAAAACAGATCAAAACATGTTTCACATCTGGTGAGTACAAATACAAAGAAAGCAGTCATTAGAGCTAACAGTAATTTTCTGGGTAAGAAATTTCTTGATGATGGTGAGTAAGCTTGAAAGTTCACTTATTTCAGAACAGAAATGGGCAAAAGAAGTGAGAAGAGAGTGGAAGTTAGCAACATCTTCTTCCTCTGATGGTGCTGGGACATATGGTACTGACTCCTGACCAGGACAGAGCTAGTAGCTGGTACAGCACATAAGGCAGAGAGCCTCCTTCTCCTAACCTGAAGTTGCTTAACAGCCACACCAACCTACTCACAGGGTGTAGGCAGCCCAGAGGGCATGCTGGCTTAGAAACAAGAAAACATATCCAACACACCCTATTTCCATTCTTCTGTCTCTCATTGGCATGTCTCCTCTCCACGTCCCTTCACTGGTGTCAACGTGCTCCCTGTAAAGGAGGAAATTTAAGGGCAGCTCAAACATCTGAGGATCCCCTCGTTTCAGAGGAGTCTCCTGGACCCACAGAAAGTTATTGACATTCTGCTTTGCAACTTCACAGTAACATACAGAGATCTTTGGTGAACTTTGAAGAACCCATAGTCATAGATATTTTGGTTTCTCCCTGGCAACATTGACTGAACTCTAGGATTTTCTAGTTCCTCGCCGAAGAAATTCAGATGAAATGCTAGGTTTCCTTCTTAACTCATATTTCCATAAGTACTTATGCTAATTTACATCTTCCTGTGGGTGGAGCTTGAGTGCTTTCAGCTGTTGACTAAAGATACCGAGTGCATGCTTCCTTTCTTGTTAGCCCTGCTCCCTGCCCTGAAGTTAATTCAAAGCTGACGGAAGGAAAGTCAGTGTCCTGCTAGTATTTCAAGTTTGAGGGTGTTCAGAATTTAAACCCAGACCTGGATCCAAATTTCATGAATAGCTTCCATCTTTTTAATTGCCTAAATCACAATCTTGGATCCAAACAAAACCCACAACAATTTTGGATTATCCCAAAGGGATGTTTTTGAAACAGTAGGGAAAAAAAAAAAAAAAAAAAAAAAAAAGCTCTTAGTACATTTTGGCAAAGAGAACAAAGAGAAAATTCAACCAGTGAATAATTTGTTGTGGGATAGAGAAAGCAGGATGCTGGCAGACAACTTCTTCAGAAATCCTGACATCTAAAATAGGATTTCTATTGCAACAGGTGTGTGGGGGTAGAAAATTAGGTCAGACATTTTTCTACTGTGTATAATCACTACTGACAGTCATATGTCTCCCAGTAGACTAAGGGAGTCAGATATTGCTCCACTATTGATCTGAGTCTCAAGACTGCTACAAAATCATCTATTGATCTATTGCCTCTACCACCTTAAGGACATAGTTCATAGTTCATTTTTAGGCTTTTTTTTTTTTTTTAATGGACATAGCTGCACTGGATACAGTAGTAAAAGATGGGAGCTACAAACCAGCAGTTTCAGTAGAAACCACTGCATGGAAGGTAATAAAATGCCCTTGCCTTTTTCCCCTTCTGTCTCATGTTTTATGCCATTTATTCATCATATTGATTATTAGGTTTGTAAAGAACATCCATGTAATTTTCAAACATTTTAATTTTGTTTCAAATTCAATGATGTTATTGCCAGCAAAGGCAATAGATAGCAATTGAATATTTTCTTCTAGTTAACGAGTTCTTGTATGGTTTCCTGCTTCTCATTTTGCACATTATTTCAAAGTATATGACACTGTATCATCTACATTCAATTCAGCTTTACTACCACTGTGCCTTCCTAATGTAAAACCTGACCTGTCAGCAGAGCAATTAGGAAAAACATAAAGATAAGGTGAGGAATTAAAAGAAAAATAAAAAAAAAAAAAGTAGATGATATGTATATAGTTATCAGCTGTACTGTAGGGCTCATACTAAGTGTCTGTATTCTCTATTTTTATTGTAATTGTACCTCTGTCTACATTATTACTGCATAGGCTAAATACTTCCCATAAGTACTAGGAAAAACAACAACACAGAAACAAGGCACAAATAAAGCAGCTGATAACTGATACTATTTAGGATTATTTTGCATGCTAGAAGCCCCTTTCTTCACTGTAGGGAATAGCTACTGACATACATATCATTTGAAATGTCTAAATCTAGGTGAAATTTAAATTCCATTTTAAAATGCAATTGAAGATTTGACAATCCTCATTTTCAAAGCACAAGCTAAATGGTCCTACATACTCAGTGGGGAGACACCTAGAGCTACTTAATGGGAAGAATAGTTCAAGTAAGGTTCAGAACAGTCCCCAGCTGCTGGGATTTCAAACAGTGAACTCTTTTGGGGTGACATGCCTGACAGCATGAGGAAAAAGAGGGGCAGGAAGCAGCTTCTTGGTTGTACACTGGCTCAAGCTCACCTTCAGCAGACCCATAGGTGGTGCTAGATAAGGAGGAGTAACTGACCTGCCAAACAGCAGAGCTTCAGCCCAGGGACCTTGACAAACTTGAGGCCCGGGTCAACTGAAACCTGGTAAGGTTCAAAAAAGAGGAGCAGCAAGTTCTGTGCCTTGGACAGAATGACTTCACACATCAGTCAAGCCTGGGGAGCAGCCCTGACGAAAAAGACTTGGGACTTCAATGAATGCAGGTTGAAATTGGACCAACAGTGCACACTCACCACAAAAATAAACAAAACAAACAAACAAACAAACAAATAAAAAGCGACCTGTATTAAGAGATCATAGCCAGAAGATTGTGGGAATTTACGATTGTCCTTTACTAAGTGCCAGTGAGGCTATGCTTGGCATAAGGTTTTCAGTTTTGTGTCCCATCCTGCGCCTTCCACCCCCCTGCCTAGTTCAAGAAAGGGTTGTGAATAAACTGTATAGGATTTAGCAAAGATCTATCAAGATGATCATGCATGTGCAACTAGAGACATGAAGTAAATTTCATCCTCAGAAATTCTGGAGATTCCACCAGACAAAGTTATGGCTGACTTGATCTACTGTTTCCAATTGCCTTGCGCTGCATGGGAAGTTTTACCTGATGGTCTCCAGGGTTCTCTTCCACCCAACATTTCTCTGATGCTAAGGTCCCATGTCTTTATTTGCCCACCATGCAGATTTCCCGGACCCTAGCCCTTTGCTGACCTCAGGGCATTTCAATACGTAGCTGCTTAGGGGGGGGATTGTTTGTTTGACTGTTTTTTTTTTTGTTTGTTTGGTTGGTTGGTTGTTTTTGGTTTTGCTTTTTGTTTTTCAATTTATTCAAGGGAGTGCTGTTAGCTACTCTCTAAACATCCCACTGGATCTTGGTCACCATGTAACTGCATTCAAGGAACACAGATCCAGGAGAGGAATGGAAAAGATGGAGACAGTGACAAAACAAGAAGGGATCAAGGATGAATCCCAGTACTGTGTTTTCACTTCCTAGAATCAGGGGATGAAATGCAAAGGTACAACCTGGAACAGGAATCTAGGCCAGTTGATTCCCCCTCACATTGCTGCTTGGACTGTGCTTCAAAGTGAGCAGCATTAAGAACTCCCTGACACTTTCATGACTAAGTTCCAATACAAGCATAATTTAATGAGTATGAAAATATCCCCAAGTTACTGCTCAGTGCAGTAAAGGAAGTGAAAAATCTTAAAGGCTGGTGATAGATATATCATCAGTGGAAAAGATGGAATATTGTAGTTAGAAGGAAAGATGTAATTTTTACCTTTTCATTTGTAAGGATAGTGGAAATTAAAAAGTGGTAGGGTTTGTTTGTTTGTTTGTTTGTTTTTGTGACAGATGAGAGAAAGAAGAATGAATGGAGAAAGATGGACAGAGAGGCAAAAATGGATTGACCAAAGAATGGTTGAGTAAAGACAGGTGAGATTGAAGTTAGTGTTCTGTAATTCTACATGGTCATAAGATTTTTTTTTTCCAAAGCTGTAAAGCAACACAAGAACAGAAGTAAAGACAAAAAAAAAAAAGTTTGAAAATAAGCCAGCAGTAGAGATTAGTGAAACAGTGTAAGCGAAGAGGTGGACAGGAAGACCTATAGTCATGCCAAAGTAGAGGAAAATAATCCCCAAAACATATTGACAATGAAACAAGTGGAGGAAAGAACAAGGAGGAGAAGACGGCATTTAAATCCTGGAGAGCACTCAGATGCTGCCTGAGCATTATTCCAGACCAATGACCTGAAGGTGGGTTCATTCACTTGCTCTGTCAGTCTTTCACTGTTTTGCTAAATCTGCCAGGACAGAGATCTGCTTTATTCTAACCAAGGTACTGGGATAGAAATGAAGCCATACACAGACAGAAGGTAATCCTCTGAAACTACCTACTTTTCTGATATAAATCACTGAAAGTGGTCTGGATTTGAAATGGTAATTTAAGATATGCCTGAAGATCAGACACTGCTGCAACTACAGTGTACTGTAAACATTCCCAAGATATTTATTAGTTATTCAGCTCTGGAATTACAAGCCTAGCCCCAACTTCAGAACTATGTGTAACTATTAAACCCAAGTATAAGGCTTAGTGTCATGGTAGTTCGTTTGTGCTGCATATATCCATGACAACTCACAAGAGCAACCTCATAGCTTTAGAGGGAAGATATTCAGTATTGTGTAACTAATCTAATGATACATACTGTAAGATCTTTAATTTAAAATTAACTAAAGAAGGAAGAAATCACAAAAGTGTTAAAAGATCATTTCTTTTCCTTTTCATTATATTAATCATAATTTAATCTTTGGCTATAAAATCAAAACTCTACAGCCCAACAAAATTCCCAAATATCTTTCAAAGTGCAGAGCCAACTTTCCAGAGACAACCATTGCACATATTCATCTCACCACATTCCACCCAAAAGTGGAATCTGGTCACTTTACCGAAAATCTTAATTTCAAGTGAAATATATCTATATTTTTAAATATTAAGTTTTAACTGTTCACAACCACAAATTCCCAGATGGTGTGCAGTTGGGAATAGAAAAGGGAAAACTTGCAAGGCATGGAAAAAATGCTCTCTGGCTGAGCTAAAAAAAAAAAAAAAAATATAGAAACTGGCTGGCCTTTGCTATACTTCTTCCAAGATGTAAAAAGAAGCCAATGGATGGCTGCATGCCATTTGTCATAATCAGTTTCAAATACATCTCTTCATTACCTTTTTTTTTTTTCCAGCCACCTTCTTTATTCCTCTTTATCTTCTTATCTTCAGTAATATATATCTATATATACTCATATATATAGATATATATATATATTTCTTCTAAAGAAACGTTATTGCAAAAATATTTTCCAGGGTTTAGTATGTCATTGGAATATTATAAGTTTGAACCTAGTTCAGGGCTCCGTCACAGTAATGCAGAGCATGCTGACATAAACATGACAGGGTTTGGTACTTTGATTCAAAGGGAGTAAGCACCCTGAACTGTGAGTGTTACAGATACTGTCACTGTCATATTACCAAAAAAACAGCTCTCTGGCATTAGTCTTCACAGTTACATTCATTTTTCCCATTCGAAGTTTTGATATTGCAAACGTAGAAGATATTTGCTAGATATTATATTTTTATTTAGAAATTAGGTAGTCTATCCAGGTGCCTACACAGAGAAGTCTAGAGCCACTACAGGTACTCTAAAGAATCTCCCTGGCCTCCAAATGCATCTCCAAAAGGGCATTGGTCTCTTCTGGCTCCTATAACATATTTGCAAGGCCCCTCTAGTATTTCAGGTACCCTAAGGAATCTCAGTTGGCACAAGACCTTTATGTTTAGTTAACTGAATTAAGCCCTGATCACAGCTCTCCATTGAGTTTTGAAAGCTAATCAGTTAATCAGACATCAGTGTTTTACCATGCAATTGCAAAGTCACCATAACTGCCTATAAAAAAACAAGTCACAATAAAATCTTGCCTTCCACCCTCATATTTTTAATACATAATATAATATTACAGGAACTCAGTGGTTTGCTGGTTGATTATTTTTTATTTTTTATCATTCTAATATGGATCCTTCTCTCCCTCTTCTCTCCCTCTACCCCCCCCCCCCCCTTATTCCTCTATGAAGGATCACTTTTCTGAGCTATTAAAAAGTACAATTCTCTTGTTTTAATGAGAGTCAAATTAGTTAAATCTATGTTAACCTTGCATAAATAGCATCTGGATTGATCCCCTGGAATCTAACAATGCAGAGCTCCAAAGGTGCTGTATGCAAGAGACTTCACAAAATGATGTACAGGAACTTTTTAATAAGTACAGTATTACATGGAAACATTTAAACTCCATTTCACCCATTTCAACAAATGGATTGAATTCTGCATATGCCATTGAACAAAGAGGATAAAGCTCCCTTTTCTCACCCTTTAGGGCAAAGGATATTGGATCTTAAGGCCATATTATCTCTGTGCACAGAAAACTTATTACTAGGCCTAGGCCTGGGCCAGACGCATATATATTTTAGGGAAATAATTCATTTGGAGAGAAAAGAAAGAATGATATCCCTCACAGACTGAGGTTGTAGGTTTTGTTTTGTTTTGTTTTGTTTTTTCTCTCCTTTTAATGAATAGCAGCTGTTCAAATGTGCTCAAGAAGGTAGGACGCTGAATAAGCTCCAGTGCATGGGATTACTGGGCAAAGATCCGGGGACAAGGTCAAAGGGGAATTACAAATAAATATTTAGACAACACTGCTCCCATTGTTGTCAGTATGTAAGTGATGATGACTCAGCATTTCTAAAAATCAGCAAAGCTTCATTTAGGTGTCTAGATACGAATTAGGAGTCAAATTAGAGGGACGGTACACAGTCCAGAGATAAACTATGTGTAGCTGTGGAAAAAGTAATACATCTGTGTTAATCTGACATCTCACGCAGACTATTGATTCCTAATGATAACAACTCTGATTGCATGACACTTGTTATATATCCGCACTTTGTTTTAGAAAGAAAAGAAAAAAAAAATGCTGTGGTACCTATGTTAGTGGTATTGTGTTTCCAAGGCTCCCTTTTCTTCTGAAAATCCATCTCAAAAATATTAATGTAGCAGAATGCAACCTTTTTATCTGACATCAGTGTTGGTACTCTATATGTCCCAACAACCTACCTTTCATTAGAATTCATTCTGTTTGACGAAGAAAGGTCTTTTCAGCATAAGATAAAATAATGCAAGTCGGATAAAGATATCTTATTAAGTCTTACTACATTAACAACAGTTCTTTCTCAATTATTGTAACCCAACCTGGTCATGCAGCCATCTTTGGAGCTATTTACTGACTTCTGTGTACGTGCACTAGTACCCTCTGCTGGTCAGAAATGTATTCTGGTGCTCAAATAGTCTGAAGAAGCAGAGGCAAACCATTAATAGTCATCTGAATGATGAATGTGTTTGTTTGTTTGTTTGTTTTTTCTTCTGTTATGATCAAGAGGTCCTGATCTCTATTCCAGTTACATGCATGACATTGCTTGGTAATATGAGATGGTTTCTGTATGTATTACGGTTCATTAAAAGTATACATAAAAGCACGAATAGTGGAATCAACAGTAACAAACGCTGCTGGAAAAGACATAAAATACTGCACAGCTAATCATTGGGAAAATAATTTTGGCATATATTACAGCTCTTTGTTCTTTATGTTCTTGCTGTCATCTGTTGTGCTATTTTCAATAATGTCAGATGTGAATTGATTGGCAACATCTTTTATTGAGGGAAGCAAAGCTATATTTAATGTCTATGGTTCTTAAAATTGCATAGCAGCATTAATGGTGCCTTGGCAATAGTAAATTCAATTTTAGCATAATTTCATTTGAAGAATAAAGTAATAATAACAAAAACAATCCAAAAAAAAAATATGTCTAAAGGAAACATAGTGGACAAGAAAGCAGTGAATTTCTCAAGTGGCAGACAGAGCAACTGGCCATATAAAGAATTTAATTTGGCACTTGGAACATTTTAGCAAAGTTATAGTAAATAAAAAAAAAAAAAAAAAAGCATGGAATTATAATTCTGATCTTAAATATTCCTTATTTGGAATAGAACTTCATTTTAATGTTTTCATGTTTTCTTAATGTTATCAGGTAAATAAAGCTATTTCAAACAAATACAGTTTCCAGAGAATGGAAAAAGGAGAGACTATTGTTATCCTGGGACTTTTAAATGTCCATGCCAATATTTCTGTTTTGACCACTAAATAGGATACTTCACTTCAGTAATATTTAATATAGTGTGATACTGAGCACATCCTACAGTTCCCCATGTCTGAGTACCTACCTTTATAACACATTCCATTTTAGCAATGGCACACAGAGATGAGCTTTTGAAGCAAGAAATCAATGTAGCTTCCCAGTGTGAATGTGCCAGAAGGTTCTTAGAGTTCATAACTGTGCCATCAGACACTGATGCCACCAGGTTCATGTAGGCCTAGTAAAGCTTGAACATTAAAAAGTCACTGTAAGCAGAGGGAGATCTAGTCTGGCTGGTTGTTTTGGTTGTGTATTTATTTATTTATTTATTTATTATATTTTTTATTTATTTAGCTTATTGTTTCATTTTTATAGACTATTACTTTGAATGAAGGAAATACATCCAGAAACTGTTCTGGTTTAGGTTATTTTTATTAAGCAAATTCTGTAATATACCAAAGTCCTTAAAGAGGTTTTTGTCGTTATTGTTTTTGTTTCCTATTATGCCTAAGCTTGGTTACCCATGAACTTTCTCTTCCTTTGTTTTCATATTTGGCTTTGTTACAAAGGATCAAAACTTTTATACACCAAGGAAACCTTTGAACAGTAAGAGTAAATTAGGAGAAAAGACAACTTATTCTGAATTCTTTTTTTCCATTTGCAAAATGAGACAGATTATCTTTCCAAAAGGAGAGAAAATAATCATTTTTTTTCCTCTTGAATAAAAGCTAAATGTTTTCTAGTATCGTTTCTTATCCAACTACAAACGGAAATGATCATAACTGATGTCCTTAACTTAGTGCTCTATGAAAGTAAGACTTAAATAATCCTTGTCTGCATGTCAATCTAATTGTGCTCTATCTTCTCCCCTCTACCCTTACCCAGTAACCTATGAAATCCTCAAGGCATTTCAAAAATATCCTAGAGAGGGGTGTAGAACCCAAGATGTGTTATGTTCTTATATATTCCATGAATATAAGCTAGTGAGAAGTTTAGAGATCCCCATCCATTCCTCCTTAGGGAAAAGCAGAGGGTTTGCCTTTGGCCCACCATGTATCAAAATGATAGTGGCTGGCAGGCCAGTCAGGAACTTGCATCTCTGAAATACTGACTTGGCATGCTGCCTCTTTCTCAGCTAGAGGGATGAAAAAGATATTAAGGGTTATGGTACAAAACTGAAAGTACTGTGGGAGTGGCAGCTGCTGGGATCACATGAGCCAGCTGAGCATTGTGTTGCAAGCTCTAGGAGCAGGGAGAAAGGCTGGTGAGAGGGGAGGATGGTCCCAAAGGCAACCGGGTTTCCATAGTTCTGCTGCTCATGTAGTCATTGGAGGATACTTTTGTTTATTTATTTATTTTTTCATGAACACATTTATTTTCAAGAATTAATTAAAGAATAGGATAAATTATTCTTCTATTTTATTTAATCTTCTTCTATTTTATTTCCAGTTTTGCCTGATTGGTTTCCCTCTTAGATCAGTGGGTAGGGTATGTTATAAGGGACAACCATTTCATGAAAGAAGAAATGCTGCTTTCTCACTTCTTCCTGTATAGAGATAACCTGGCACAGAAATATATGTTACTCTTCTTCTTTTTTTGATATACATATTGCTCATAAATGTTTGTTTATTCATACAGTTTCACTTTTAGCTATGAAAAGTGATTAGGTTCTTATGCATAAGCACCTAATGCGTAGGTATAAGGCTACTGTGAGGAATACAGCCAGCTCTTCCAACCTTTTTTAGATGGAATAGGAAGGACACTTTTCCAGAACTAAAGAACAGAGAAAATATAGCTACAAAGGACTTTGGAAACGCATTACTTTCAATCCAATCCACTTTTCCACTCCAAATCTAAGCAAAGTATACTTAAATCATTCTTTAAAAATTAGCTTTGTTGAATTGGTCTCAAAAGCTTTTGGTGATAGGCATCCCATTCCATATCCTGAAGCAATCTATCCTGCTATATACATTGTTTTATTCAGGGGGGGTGAAATGAATCTTCTTCATTGTCTTCATAGGGTTTAGAAATAAAAATTTCTGAGAAATAAAAACTGTGAGTCTTTGGTTAATTCTCATTTGGTATATTTAATACCTTCAGTGCTTCTACTAAAACAGAATAAAAACAGAACCAAGGCAGATAGACAATAGAAAGAGAGACAAATAATAAACATTTTAATTCAGATAATAGCACAATCTAACAGATGATAGGGGAGAAGGAGAAGGAGTTAAGGAAATAATTTCCAAGAACATATCTGTAAATTGCTTCAAATTCTGATAAATGCTGCCATTATGGGCATTTTTCATGCCTAAATTGTCTATGTACAAATGTATGTGTATTTCACAAACATAAAAAAATATATATATATAATCTTAATTGGATCAAGAGTGCAGAATGAAAATCAAGTTGCAACTGTGAATACCAGCAAACACTTTGAGATACAGATCAGAGTGCTGGAATGATTCATTTGACAAGTTACCTAATCTAAGTAAATATTATTGCTGTGTTGCGAAAGACTTTTAAAAAAATAAGGACTCGTTATTTACAGTCACGTTAGGGAAAATATATGAATGATATTGTCTTTGTACTCCTAGTCACTCTCCCTTTGTGAAAATTTTTGTGTTGCCTGTTTTGCAGTCTTGTTTCACATGGTGTATTTTTACAGATTTTTCTTGAAAATCACAGATTTACACAATATTTGAAATACATACAATTTTATATAAAAACTATAAACACATGTACATAAATGTATACAGACATGTATACACAGAGAGAAAAAGGGAAAACAAAAGAGAATGTGTGTTACTAAAGCAAAGATAATTTGCTTTTCTGGCTTACACAATGGAAACTATAGAAACATTTTATACAGAGCTCTAAGCAAATACGTTCTTTCACTTATTAATGTCTTAACTGTCTGTTTTCTGTGAACAAAAGTCTAAACCAGGCAGAACCATGTGAAATTCAAACAGCTACTATAAACCTTCATATATAAAAACAGTTCAGATTATATGTGGGTGGAAGATTCTACTTGACTACCACACCATGGTGCATGCTGATCTGACAGCAAATATTTTGCAATTATTTTATTTCTTTTCAAATACATATATTTAATTTACTGCTTATCCCTTTGCCATTTCCCCCATGAAAACATTTTGGTTTCAGGTGCTGCTCTGAATTAACACAAGTAGACATACAGTACTTAAGATTTTAATAAAGACTATAACAGTTTTGCATGCGACAATAGTGGTTTCTTTGCCACCAGTAATGTACAGGGATAAATTCCCTGTTAATAAATCATTAAGGGGGAATCCAGACATTGCTTTTCCTATGATTTGTGTCATCTTAGATAAAATTATTTAGGAAAAAAAAAAAAAATGCTGGATCACTCTTGCTTTTAGCAGTTAAATTCCAGAAACTACTGAAACTGGCCAAATATCTGAAAAAACATAACTGAACTGTGAGTGACATATGATACTGTGGTGATCTGATAGACAGAGAATACTTTTACTTTGATATTCAGATTTTATGATGTTCCTTTTCAGACTCTAACTGAAAATGATAATTTTCTTTATAAATTTCAGACTGAGTCATCTGGCCCATTTCAGCAGCTGGACCAGGAAAGAATCTTTCAACATGGTAGTTGCAATACATTTGTATTTGAACAACATACGACACTAATAAAACTAATAATTTTCTTTATTAGGTTTATTTGGTTTATGCCAGTTCTGGAAAGTCCAAAAGGCCTTTATTGAGTTAGGAAAAGATGGAAAAGATTGTGTCATATTTTCCATTATGGAGCCAATTTTCAGGAGCTTACAGCAAAATTATAATGTAGCTGAAACTGTTTACAAATTAAACTCCAGTTAGTTGCTTTCCCAAGTATAATAGTTTTCAGGGCAAGTGATAGGATTACTTCAAGATACTGTAAATAAGGTATTAACAATTTTTAGCGTAGTGACTTCCATGCATTTGCATCATTTAAAATGGCATGAAATCAGGACATGAACATTAACTTCATTTAATTAAGTAATAATATTTGTACAGTCAGCATGCCAAAGAATTTCAGACTGCTGTACTGTGTGGGGACTAGGGTCCTTTTGCTTCTAGCTGGGTCAAAAAGCTATAGACTGTCCCAACAACATGTCCTCTTACTTGATGAAAACTGTCCCAAAGGGGAAAAAAAAAAAAAAAAAAAAAAAAAAGAAGTCTAAGTAAAAATGGAAGGATCAAAAGGGAAAGCAGCTCTCTTAGAAATGCTTCTTGTGACCAGAGAATAGACCACAGAATCACAGGGTGGCTGAGGTTGGTAGGGACCTCTGAGCCCATCTGGCCCAACCTCTGCTCCAGCAGAGCCACCCAGCGCAGGCTGCCCAGGCCCATCTCCAGGCAGCTTTTGGAGATCTCCAAGGAGGAGAACCCACAGCCTCTCTGGGCAGCCTGTGCCAGGGCTCTGTCACCAGCACAACACAGAAGTGCTGCCTGGTGCTCAGAGGGAGCCTCCTGTGCTCCTGTTGGTGCACATTGCCTCTTGTCCTGGCACTGGACACCACTGAAAATAGTGTGGCTCCATCCTAGATCGCAGTTAACGTGAATGCTCCTCTGGTGAAGTAATCTTGGTTGAGGAAATCCCCATTTATGTCACCAAGGCCACAAGTCTGCCTTCCTGAGGCTCATGTTCCCAGACTGTCCAGTCTTCAACGTGGATGTAAAAATTTGGAAACCGTAAGTGTTTGCATAGTCCCGGGCATGAGCTAACATGTACACCAACTTTTAAATCCAAGCTGTTTACATCCGGCTGTCCTAGGGCATGGGTGAAGCAGACACAAAACTGCCTCCAGCTGATCATGTACATATGCTGTATGTGAACAAATGCATTTCAGTGAGGAGGGAAAAAAAAAAAAAGGATAAAAACATTTTCTTTGCAACACAATGTGACTGTAGGCCATTTACTTTGATTGGCAGATCCCCATTCCAAAATAGGTGCCTAGCCAGGTCAGCAGTCTAGCCAATACAAATTTGTATACCAGGCTAAGACCAGAAGCTTTAAGGGAGCCAGTGTTGCCACAGATCCAAACCCCAGACAAGTGATGCCATTGAAACCTGCTTCTCATTAAAACACAAAATATTGCATGCTGCCTGCTTCTACAATTCTTAGGATATAGATAAATATAGTCAAAACATTTGCATCTTTACTGCTTTCCAAAAACCTCTATCCTGGACTAGATAGGGTTTAATGTTTCATCTAAATGTACCCATTGTGGACTTTCATTACAGTCTCATTCCTTCTTGTAGGAAAACACTTGGCAGAAGAGTCATCACTGAGTGCTTAATATAACTGAATGAGATTAGGAAAAAAAAATTGATTATTTCTGTTTTTCATTCTATTTTCACATTTTTCTTTTGGCAGTGTCTAACTTTGCAGATGATCACTATCAGAGTTTTGTGGTGCTCCGTATTCCTAAATATTGACTAGAAAAGACATGCTACTAGCTGAACTAAAAAGGATGTTCAGGATATTGTGTCACACTGTTGCTTACAAATGGGTGCAGAAGTTACACTGTGAGAGTAACAATGTCAGGAAATAGTAGTAATGTGTGCCTAATAAAATCCAGACTGTATTCTAAGGAACTGCTTTTTCTTTGTGAGATTACTCTTTCCTCACAAGAAAACTGAAAAAAAAAAAAAAAAAATCCCAGCAAAACAAAGTGGCCTAACCACAATGCAATCCTCAAGGAAGTTAGAACACATGGAATTCATATATCTTGGAAGAAAGCAATATGTAATCCCACATCCCTGTGTATCCCATCTAGATAATTTAACTCTCCAGCTGATGATCAAGCAATGAGAATGTAAATCACTAAGATGGTTGCTTGCTTTGTAAGTAGTTAATTTCTGGTTTATTACCTCTTAATACTTGAGTGAAAATTTTTTTTTACTGAAATTGGATGTTTAGCCATTTCCACAACTATTCCATTACATTCCTCTGTTTCTTTCTCTGTGATCATTGTTTTTTTGTTTTGTTTTGCTTTGCTTTTTTTCTTGGTAAGGGGGGTGGAGGGAGTTCTATTTATCATCTGTGCAGTTCTTTCTAGATGTTAAGGCCAGCCTTGATCTAAAATAGAGCATACAGAGAGTTGGCCCATTTGCTTAAATCAAAATGGAATATTTTATTTTACATACAGTGTAGATTCTTGCCACAGATAGTATCCCACTGCAATGGGACCCCAACATTTTATCTACATGGCTAGATGAAAAGAAGTTTTAATATTAAGGATAGCTGGGTCAAGACCTGGGATCCATCCATTTCCAAACACTTGTCTAGGTGATACTCCACTGGAGTGGGGCACAGAGCACTCAGGTTGTGTGTAGGAAAAGGCAGTCTTTGAAAACATGTTAGTACAATGCACCATTGTATGGCCTACCATTCTCAGACAGAGATTCCTCACAACACCAGAAGAAGAGATTGATCCAATGCTTAAAATGCATCTGGTCAGTAGTGCAGTGGAGCGCAATTTAAACTGGGAATGAACATGTGCTTGCTCGTAAAAGTCACAAGGAAGGTGAGTCTGGACTGGAAAAGAAATTTCCAACCATTATCCAAGTACTGGCCGTAGTGGTAATCATGGAAGAAAAAATGCAAAATTCCAGTGTCATATCATCCAACAGGAAACCATCACAAAGCAGCTACTTGATATATGTCAAGAAATGATTTAATCTTTCCACAGATTTCAACAGGAACCAGTGACATCCTTAAACTTCACAATTCACAATACTCAGCCTATATTTTGTTTCCATTAAATTTATGGACTATTCATCTTTTCTGTCCTGCCATTCCCTTGACAAAAACCATAAAATGTTAAAAAATCACAGCTGCACCTCCTGTGATTTGTCTTTTTCCTGTGTATGTGTTTGAAAGCAGCTCCCTCTCCTATACTTCCCCATTGCCCAATTTCCTCTCAGAAAACATACAGTTCATAAAAGCAAGAATCTGTACCTGACTAGAGAGAAAAAGGTAAAAGAAGCTAGCTGGACTGGATCCATCTGGTCAATCATATATCACAGTTCTGTATTAAATGCTAAATACAATCACTAAGTACGTTACATACATGAGAACACTGCAACATTAAGCAATAGAAAAGAACCCCAGGGGGAAGATCATTGAACAGATATATCACAACCATGGGTCTGTTGACAAGCTTAATCTTTCCAATTAGATCTGAAACGTTCCCTTTCTGAAGGAAGAAAACATGACAAAAACATAAGATAGAAACTATTCTGTCATAACAGCCACAAACCCCTACTGAAGATGAGGAGATCCTGGATGTACTGAAGTCATGATTAATTTTTGGTTCACTTTAATGGGGACAAGATTTCACCAATGAATGTTCAGAGATCTTTTAGAGTTTAAAAAAAAAAAAAAAAGAGCAAGCCATGATGCTGACCAGGTTTGTCTTTCTAAAAGTGTTTGTTGGAATCTGCAATGGAGACTTCTTTAATCTAAAACATTTCATTTTTATGATGCTCTTAATTACTTGGGTTGGGGTTTTGGTTTTGGCTGTTTTCTTAAGACTATCTGTCTGGGCTCACCTACAGTAACAATGTGTGCAGACTGCTCTCACAGGATGAAGACCTTGAAACAGGGAACAAGGGATCTTTTCCATAATTTTGGTTGTTCTAAATGTGACAGAACATGACTTTTTAGATCTGTTTTATAATTCACTTGCCAGAGTTTAACTTCTTTTCTTAAACTTAAAGTTTTGTTCTTATTTAAGAATAAAGAGTCAACCAGCAGGGACCTGACAGAGAAGTTGAACTTAATGCTGCCACGACCTGAAAAAAATTGGTTTTACAACAGTCAAATCCAATCTGTTGAACAACAACTACAACACGGCACTTGACACAGCAGGGAAATGGTCTTCAAAGTCAAAAATATATATATATATTTTTTAACTTTTTCAGTCCCAATTTATAGTAGCCAAAAGCTTTACATTATAGGTGGGCTGCCATGGACCTGGGGAGCCTTGGAGTCCTAATTACTCTGAGAAGCCCCACAGCCATAAAGCCTGGCACATTATCAAGTGAGCTGCAAAAAGCCAAGAAGGTTGGAGAGATCAGGCCTCTCAAGGCTTCCATGTTCTTGGCTCAGAAATATCCCTCCAGGTGGTCTGCTGATGATGCTGAAGTTTGGAGAGGAGGCTCTGCTAAAGAGCCAAAGAAGGAGATTTTCATCCATCAGACATGTCTACGTTCCTGCAAACTTTTTAAGCAAATCAGCATTTTCCAGTGAAGCAATATTCCATGTAAAAATTTTCAGTCAGTTTGAATGCTGCCCTCATCATACAAAATAAAACCATATGGGCACTCACTGTCCTGCCTCTCTACAACCCTTTTCCTGCCATGCTATGCTCTTTTGCCAGTTTTCTGAGATTCAAATCATAACAAAACATACTCAGATTTTATACTTTGCTTATTCTGTGTTTTGATTCTTTACCATCTCTTTTAATGGCCTGTTTAATTCAGTGTTTTGCCTGAACAAGTTCTATATACTTGGAATTTTGGTCAAGCTCTAGTAAGGTTCCCAGCTTCAACATTTGTGTCATACATGACCTCCTTTCAGCATTTGCTTTACACTCACTGTACTGTATTAAAATACCTGCTATATTAAATAGACTTGCAAGATAGTCTAATGGATGTTGAACTAAGCCAGCATTCAGGAGCCTGTATTCATTTCTTTGTGTTACTACTAGCCTGGCATGCACCTTGAACATTGGACATCTGTAAAATGGAAATACCAGACACTTTTTAAAGAGTTTTAAGATTTATGGATAAAAATTAGTATATAATTCCTATTTGTGGATAAAAGTAATAGTTTTTAAATATTATTATTTCATTTTTTGTAATAACTACATTATTGGTTTTCATCCTGTGCTTCATGAAACTATGGAGGTACCTGGGTTACTCATGTGAAAGCTATTTATGAACAGCAAATCTATTGCTGGTTGGTCAAAATTGCTCTCCAGTTCTCAGAACCTACACAGGAGTATTGAGGATTTCAGAAGAGGAAAAGTTTTAAAAACTCTGAACAGGAGAAAGAGCAATAACATGCTAATTCACATACAGCTTCACTCAGACAGTCTCAGGTAGTTTATAAACTTAGGACTCCAAGATAGTTTAAAATTCATATCTTAGAAACTGCATTCATGTTAGAATCAAAGAAAGCCATGTGCCTAAAACTCTGTAAAATCACTCATGAAAGAAAATCCACGCTTTCAGTCATTGCTGGGCAAAATTTCCTGATCTAGAATGTCATTTGCCTGGCTTTCAAAAGGGCTAAAGACCAAAGATTTCTATAGTCCAAAGTGAAATGAACCTTAGAAAATTTGAGTTAACATTTATCTGAACATCTAAATATGATTTAAAATGTCTACACTTTTTTTTTTCCTTCCCCTCCAGTGGAAACACCAGAGCACATCTAACATATCATCATATATTTTAATGAAACTATGAAACTGAGGTCTAGAAACCCAGCAAACTGCTCTCTGGTTTGATATCCCAACAGCCCTCCAGAGCTTCACCTCTCCAGAACAAAGCAAAAATCAAGCTTATATGATGAAATTTCCTGGAAGCCAGTTCATGGCTCCAGTGTAATTCTTTCTGACTCTACATCCTCCATGATAAGTTGGCAAGTGCACTTTGAATCTCCCTGAGTAACAGTGGCTAAAACATCCAAGCAAAGTGCAGAAATCAATCAAATGTCCTTAATGCAGTTTATTTTATTATATTTTATGCTTTTTTTTTTTTTTTAAGAGGGAAAGAAAACAAAAAATGGAACTTTTGTGGAGAGACCCTTATTCACAAGATGTTTTTGTGGGAAGTCCATTGAGGATGTCTAAAACTTATGAATTTTAGAAGTTATGAGAGACCACATTGTGGATTGTACTAAAAGAGCCTGATTGAAACAGAAAGAAGTGTTGGGTTGGGGTTTGTTTTGGTTTGTTTTTTTTTGGTTGTTGTTTTTTGTTGTTGTTGTTGTTGGGTGTCAAGTAGAAAGTTAAGAGCAATATGTTTATCCAACTGGCACCCTTTTTACCATCTTTTGCCATTAGTGCTGTCATCACTTCTCACCAGAGACAAGAGCAAGAACTGAGGCACTGACAGAAAAAATACTTTCCTGATTATCTTCAAAATATGTCATTCAAACCAATTGGGATTTACCAGAGACTATATGATGCCTGGGAGACAGCATGGCTGTTTTGATACTTCTCTCAGTCACACAAATTGGATAGCAGTACTGTTAGCTACCCCACCCCAAATAAGAATCTTTGATATCAGGATAATTCTTTATCATCTCTTCTTTAAAGATGACATTAATTATGAAGAAGTGGCTCTTACGAAAATCGTAAGATAATATCAGCCTGTTCAGCAACAGGGACTCTATAACTGACTGCTGTACCCGATAACCACAATGTATGAAGTCATCTTTCTTCATGGTCAAAATTCATGAGGCCCACAGGCAAATGATGGATTTAGTTCCTGCCTGTCATAGATAATAGTACTAGTAGAAATATTCAAGGAAAAAGCAAATAGGGCAACAAATGTTGAACAGTCACAAACACTCATGTTGGTTACATTTATCACATGCTGAATTCAGTTTCCTAAACTTAAACACCTGAAAAAGAGTGAAATTGCCAAGTACAGTCCTAATAGCTTAATACGGACTTGGCATTTTCAGTCTTGATTCCCACTGATTTTGAGGGGAACATGGGGAACCTAAGAAATTCAAGACACAGCTATGTGCACCAGCTTTCTCTAAGTAAAGATATTGCATAGTCATTACTGTGATTATGCATGACATTTATGTATTCATCTGATGTTCAATATCCTTTTTTTTTTTTTTTCAATATCCCTTTTTTGGGTGTGTATGTGTAAAGTAGAAAGAATTAAAATCTTTTATCTCCTGCTGTTGTTAGGAAGTTTGGATTTTCAGATCATCATCACAGTACCATAGAATGGCTGGGGTTGGAAGGGACCTTAAAGATCATCTAACTCCAACCCAACTGTCATAGGCAGGGATGCCACCCTCTATATAAGGTTGGCCAAGGCCCCATCAGACCTGGCCCTGCACACCTGCAAGGTTGGGTCATAAACAGCTTCTCTTGGTAACCTGTTCCTGTGCCTCAACACCTTTACAGTGAAGAATTTCCTCCTAATGTCTAGTCTAAATCTGTCCTCTTTTAGTTTAAGACCATTCCCCCTTGTCCTATCATTATCTACCTGAGTAGAGAGTCCTTCTCCATCCTTTTTATAAGACCCCTTGATGTATTGAAAGGCTGCAGTGAGGTCTCCCCAAAGCCTTATCTTCTCCAGGCTGAACATCCCCAGCTCTCTCAGTCTTTCTTCATAGGAGAGGTGCTCCAGCCCTCTAATCATCTTTGTAGATATAATGATTGAAGTTTAAGTTAGTTCTTGTTTGGTTGTTGTTGTTTTACATGGACAATCTTAAACTAAATTATGCATCTCCCCAGTCTCTGCCTTTAACAGTATTGGCTTTTTGGGTGAATACTGGCATCCGCCTATTCCAGCATGAAGAATGATGCTCTTTAAATGTACTACACTCAACTGTTTCTCTTACTAATTGTGACCAGGAATTATTTTCTTCCAGGGACAAATTCAAGTCCCATAAAAATATTGAAACTCAGGCCTCAATAAGATGTTTTTAGGGCTTTATTATTATTATGGTGTCAGTTGCTATAGGTGATGAAATGCAGCAATACCAGGAAACTCCTTCTTTGCTCCAGGTGCAACATAATGTATGCCAGGAAGAAGCAATCCAGCATGCCAAGTGGGCTTCACCACCTGCCTGACCCAACTTACTTAACTACCACCATAAAGAGGAGTGACTCATTAAACAGACCTACCTTCACTGTGTGTAGAGCTAATTTTGGACTCTTGTCAGAGAGCCAGTTCAATGCCCCTGGGTTGCTTAAGCTCTATAATACATGAAAGATCTCGGTCAGAGTTTTTAACAAAATTTTCACATTCCTCAAATGCCAGGGAAGTTGTTCTTCTATGCAGCCTTCAAACAAGCTGACACAAGAGAAGCCTGTTGAGGTTGGCTCAGTTTATCTGAAGCGAGCCCAAAAAGGCAGAAGCCCATATAGCTGGAATCAGCAATTTGTCTGATTAACTATTTACAGTGTAGTCAGTATGTTTGAGGAAGCTGGATCCTCTTACCTTTCTTTATGGAAAAGCATATCCACTTGAGCACAGCAAGGCTGCAATTTACCCTTAGTGCAAGCGTGTTATGAAGTAACTATACTCTTAATGTTTAAATAAAAAATAAAATAAAATAATAAATAAAATAAAATAAAATAAAATAAAATAAAATAAAATAAAATAAAATAAAATAAAATAAAATAAAAATCAAGTGACCATTTAAGGCTTTTATGGCATTTTTAGCTAAAGATGATGGTATCATTCTGCATCATATTGTGATGATTTCCATTTGCTAGTCAAGGGTACTTTAAAATATCTGAAAGCATGGATAATACTCTTTGGACATATCTGTAAGTTCAAAAAGCCACACTGAAATCAAACCAGCAGTAAATGTTCCTTGACTGATATCTTAGATGCCAAATTATATTCTGGAAGCATTTTTTATAACCAAATTCTGAACTCTGAAATATGGGTTTATAACGGAAACACTTACAAAAGCAAGGCCAAATCCCTGCATCTGGATTCAATGGGAGCACTGTAAGGAACACATTCTACATGTAAGTTTATACAAATAAATGGTAAAAATCTACAGTAATGTAAAATTCTATGGAAGTATACATTTTTTTTTGAGGAAAACAGTAAACAGGTAGTAATAAAAAATATTTTTAATTTTATCCACTTTTTTATCTTTTATTTTTCAAAATGTTTTTTTCTAAATACATTGATGTAGTACTTCCAACTGAACTCTATATCTGTGCTGATAGATTTAATGATATGGCCTGTAAGTTCTCTTTGGTGTGTAATGTAGGAGAAAGCTGGGACTTTTGCTGACTGCTAATTAGAGCAGCCAGATATTTTGTGTCTTGCTTTATCCTGTATAGTACCAGCAGGAAGATGAATCAAATGTGCTCACTTTCCTAGAAGGACCCTGAAATGTCATACTGCATAGGATTAGTACGGAATGGGATCCGTAGGTTCCTTGAACTCAAACTGCTCTTATAACTGCAGCACCTTACAACTAAAGTAACGTGGAATCAGGTAGTAAAGTAGTCACTCACTTGCCCTTTGTCCCATGCTCACAGAAATAATTTGCTTGCAGCCTGGTAATACTAAGTATATGTTCACACCTTGTGCTTCAAAAGTACTAAAATCACACACTGTATATAAACTCTAATTTGTTATATTCTAGTCCACTGGATTTCACTTAGTCATTCATATCACACAGATTTATCTAATGCTGAACTACTACAAAGTTCTTAAAACTTGATAAGATACAGCAAAACAGTCCAAATCTGCCCTTATCTGCCCTGACATGCTGAGCATGAGGAAAATATACAGTCTTTTTTCCTTGTGCACATTCTGCTTCGCTAGTTACACAGCTCACAAACAAAACACTTATGATTGTTCATTCTGTAAGACAATATGTAAGTGAATCAAAATAGCTGATTGTTGCTAAAATCCTCTGACCTCTAAAAATAAACATTGGCTTTGCCTTATTCTGTTCAGTTCTTACAGAGGACATTAAGATGCCTGTGGCCTGTAGGAATCATTAGAGATGGAGCAGGACGCTTCTCATGATTTCTCAGAGATTCACTCCTCCAGAGTTTGTGCTCACTAGAGGGTCATTAATTGTCTGGCACCACCTATTCAAAACCTATTTCAGTATGATTACCCTTAGTGCTACAACGAATAAACTCAGAGACCATGCTTCTGGGCATCTGTTTCAGGGTCTCATGCTTGCCTTCAGGCATGTAAAATCCAGTGACTCTGAATTGATTCTCTGTTAGCTTTAGACGCAGACACATGTGTGACAATACCAAAAGAGGTAGGAGAGGGACTTGTTTAAATAAAGAAAGCGTTTGCAAAAGCAGGGATAGATAAAAACTGGAAGCTAGAAAATGGTTTCTAACTTGATATGCTGGAATAGGTGTCCAGTGAAAGCAAAAGGGGAAGAACTCTAATTAGTTTTGCAAAGGACCTTGTTAAATTTATGAAAAAGATTATATATCAGGATAACCCATGCGAATAGGATGCTAACTTCATTGACATAACAGTTATATGTGCTTATTAGTGAGGTAATATGAAGTGACTGCAGATTGTAGTGTGTTTCAAGCATACATCAGAAAGGGTGTAGGCAGGACACGGATCTCAAAGGGAAGCCTACCTGCTAGGAGGTGAATATTTGGGTCTGTATTTCATTGGCAGAACAAACTTGCACAGCTGAGCAGTGGATTGGCAGCAGACTGACAAAGAAAGAATTTGTTCTTCAATTTGAAACGTTGTCCTTCAGTATCAAATGGACAACAGCAGCTAAGAAGTTTAAAACCGAGGCAGTGGAGAAGCATTACACAATTTGCAATGGTAAATATACATGCAACCCACATTCACCCCAGTAAAGCGAAGGAGAATCATGTGGCGAATATTTACTACACACTGCTCCAGAGCCATTTTTTTTTCTTTAAATAAATACCTTAATAAACTTGAATTCTTGGCTAAGGAAGGAAAGCAAATGGAGTAAATTTCTCATCACCTCTTTTATTTCAGCTTTTATTTTGAGCAGAGGGAATTATTTCTTTTTCCTTGGTTAATTCTTTAGCTGACAACATAAAGAAGAAATTGTGGCTCTGTTATGCTTCATTTCTTATGTGTAGAAGCAACACAGAAAATGCCAGACAAAGATTTCCACATTATAAATCTTAGATAACTACCAGTCTGATAGATCCTGTGCATTTAAAAGAATATCTTCCTCTTCACACCATTTTACTGGAAAACCAGGAACAGAAGGAGAGGAACAGAGTAAAGCACTTTCAGTAAGAGGAAACTACATCTACTTCCTTGAGTGGTATCTCTCAGTACAGATTGCAGCAGAGGCCTTCTCTCATCCTCCTCAACAGAGTGCATCCTCAAATACCTTCACTTGTTAGTAATTTCAGGGGTCATTTACTGCTTAATTTACTGCTTTTTTCTTTTGTCATTTACAGAACAAATGTAAGGCAGTGCTGTATCTCTGGAGATAAGAAAAGGAAGGGACTTGCCCTCCAAGTTTTCACCCAGATGACCCCTCAGACAAGCCGGGTACAAATGCTCTGGTCTGGGGGAAGCCAAAGAGCTCTGTGTATCTGCGGCAGCGTAGATGAACGCTTGTCTGGCCCGCGCTGAGTGGATGCCAGATGCGAGTCAGCCTGGAGGTGCGTGATGTGCCACAGTGTTAGTGCAGCGTGGCGCTCAAGCAAACAAACTCCGCAGAGAGGCAGACATGGGATCAAGCTCACCCAGCAACACAATTGCCATCTGGAGCTGGCCTGCATCCACAGCCATTGGTCTGCAGCCGCCCACCAGACATACCCGAAGGCACTGGAAGCACGGACAGTCTTTGTTGTGACATCTTTCTTTGCTCTGGCTAAAGAAACGTTTCTTTTCCGCCTGTGCTAGCTGACTGCCCACCAGGGCTGAGGTGGGCCAGTAATGTGATCTATTACTAACTCCCTTCCTTCCACTGCTTATGCTTTCTGCATACCTCCGTGAGACTTGGCCTCTATCACTGCTTGCCCTCCCATACTGCTGACCCTCATTTTTCTTTATTTTCATTAATCATCACTTACTCCAACTAGTTTGTGATATAACTTGTCAGGCACCACAGAACAAACATGTGAAATGTTAAAAGCAAATAAAGGAAACCCTGACACTGGCACTGAAGTCAGCATACTCTCCCAATGCAAACACTTAGGGCCTGAAGACAAGTAGAGAACAAGTCAGAACAGCACATGGGTATTATTTCTGTAAGTTAACAGTTTGTTTTTCTGCATCATAAAATTGAATGCAGTCCATCAACTTTTCTAGAACTCCTCATTTTCATGCTGGAAGTTATACAAGGTCCTAATTCATCTGAAGAAATGTATTCCCAATTTTCTGCCAAGTAGTAAAAGCAAGAGTTAATCTATTACTAGCTCCAACTGAAGACATTTAAAAACAGCTGCTTTTCCACATATGTACCACTCACTGGATTTCAGTCTGCTGGGCTCCATCATTCTGCTCTTCAGGAGACAGCTGGGAAAGTCAAACTGTCCACCAGGTACATCTATCAGTGAGACTGTGATGGTCTACTCCTCTCCTCTTTGATCCACAGCAAATAAAATAATTCAGGTTTGGAAAGTCTATCCTGTTCAATAAACATCAGCTCAGTGATTTCCCTTTCCCTCCTTCCTCCATGAGGCTAATTAATGAGGGAAGCTAAGGGAGAAGCCCTGCTCTTCCCTGTGGGAGTGACGGCACTGGCTGGAGCTAGCAGAGGCTGGAAGATGCATGCTGCTATTTTTTTGGCAATGAAAGTGGGATAGGGCAGTACATGTTAACATATCAGGAAGCAGAAGCTTGGGCATGAAAAAGTAGCTAAGTGATGGCAAAACAGCCCCAAACAGGAAGGCCTAAAGGCAGGGAGGAGATAAGGTATCCAAAGGAGGGTGTATGAGAGGAGCAGTCACTGAGGGCAGCGATATACTGGAACTGAAGCTGCAAGGAAGCAGCAGAAACGATCCCTGCCCTGGGAGGTTCAGAGAACAAAGATCAGACAGTGAACCATGGTGCCATGGGGGGAAAGAGACATAAACCTTCCTACATAAGCACAACTACGTGGATGTACAGGCACCATCTCCCCTCTCTGACACACTCAAACACTTGCTTTAAATAGCATAAATAATTAATCATGGGGGCTCTCGGGAACCAGTAGCATTTTTCTCTTGGCTAACGCAAAAAGCCTTCCTAACTCTCCTGAACTTTTTCATTTGGCCATACTGATCTATACCAATTTAGAAAAGAACAATTTTTCACTACAATTGCTTGTTATCTGTAGTCTTAATTTACTAAGGTGCTCATATTTCAGACTGAAAGCCTGCTAATTTTTGTGCTTTATACCCGAATTAGTACTGAATCACTTTCTGTGCTCCATTTCTGTACCATTTGTAGGCTTTTAATTCCACACTACCTTAAAAAAACATAGCACTTGACTGATGAGATATGCAAGACTATGAGTTAAGTAATGTCCCTTATTCTGAAAATTAGGCTATGTTGAAACCTGTAAAATGTGAAAAATACCACATTTCCCTACTTATCCTCAGCTATTACAAATGCATTTGGTGACTTTATTAAAATGTAAATATAGAATTCCTCTTTTTAACAAAGAAATGATTCTTCAAAATCTCCAGAACTTCCTACTCCATCCTTACTCCAGATACTCAGCCCTGATATCTGCTTGCCACCATTGCCTCTCTGTAACAGTGTGCTTCCTACAAACTGCTATTGTATGGGTTGCTAAGCTTGCTAAGCTTTGTTTCAGTCTTTGATTCGGTGTCCTTGATCCAAACTGTCAAAAATACACAGGCAGGAAAACTGGTGACAATCTTACAAAAATCAAAATTTAATTCCTAACAGAGCAGCAGTGCTACAATAGCTTGCCAACACACCCTGCTTTGATGCTGGCTTCAGCCAAAAGAAGGTAGCTTCTAGGGCCCCATGTGAGCTAAATAACCACAAGACTAGTGGTAGTGAAGGAAGTTTCCCTCAAACATTGCTGATCTGAAAAGTCAAAAGCAAGTCAAAAGTCAAGGCATTTCAGAGTTAGTGGAGGAAGGATGGTGAAATAAGAAAGACAGCTCTAATAATACCCTTTCTCAAACTGTTATTCATGTTTTACCCTTCACTGCCTCCAGTCTTGTCCAAAAGCATGTCATTAGTTTGCTGTCTTCACTTTCCTACAACACGTACATTCTTGTTCATGTGAATAGCTTTTTATCTTCAGGCTATCTTTCAGAAATGGCTTTCTGAGAAACTCATCTGCTACTCGCTACAGTTCCTTAATATTTCTACATTATTTCCCTTGCTACTTTCCAGTATTTTCTTACCACTTGGTAAGTGTTTTGTAAGCAGCAGGTACCACAGCTGAAATGGCACATCACAGTGACATGGATGATTACCTTCACCATTTATTCGCTCTGCATGTTCCTTTCCACTGTGTAAAACATTTAACCAACATAACTGGAGTTATATTTACTACAATAGCTACCTGGCAACCCAACATCACTTGACTGACAGAGAAATTATACTGATTTACACCAGCTGTCAATCTAGATACTACTAAATGTCTTTTGTTGAAACATACCTGAAACTTCAAACTAGAAAAAATAATGTGACCAGGCCTATGTAGAATCTAAGACTCCCCTATCATGGACAATCCATTGCTGCTAACTCCCTTATTGTATCTGTCGTGCAGCAATAAAATAAATAAAATAAAATAAAATAAAATAAAATAAAATAAAATAAAATAAAATAAAATAAAATAAAATAAAATAAAATAAAATAAAATAAAATAAAATAAAATAAAATAAAATAAAATAAAATAAATCTGTCCTTAATATTTTTAATTCCCATAATTTTCTAACAGGATTCAGCTGGATCCCATAAAAATGTAAAACTTTGGAATAAGGTAACCATATAATAAAGCTGGATGGTCTTTTTTGTCAAAGCAGTGTGGCTTTAGCTGTTGATGTTGATGCCGATGTATTTAATGTTAATACACAAGCTATGTATTGGTATTGACATTGGCTTGTCTGAAAAATTATTTATATTGAAAACAGTGTGCATCATGTTGGTAATTTATACGCTGTTATTTTAAAATGTCACTGTAATATTTGTATTCTCTTATTTATAATATAGTTTGAAAACTTGCTCTCAAAGCTTAACACATCTTTTTTAAGGAAATCCCTTCTCAAATTTCAAATTCCAAGTAATAAAGTATTTAGAACACTACCCTGGCGACCTGGTCTTCTGTGTCACTTTTTTTCTAGTTCTAGCTGTGCATATTTCTATATCTGCTTGGTCCTACTATGTGATTTATTTTAACTTCATTGATTTTCAGAATCAAAATGCCATTATATGAAGGTTAAGTGTAAAGGGCTAGCACAACTAAGCCAGCTGTAACTTCCTCTATGTATCACTGGAGTATTTAGATAGCCCTCCTCCCAGTAACAGAGCAACTGTATACTTAGTAATAATACTTAAGGTAGCTGCGAGCTGCATAAGGGGATAATGAAGCAAGCTCTTGTCTTCCCAGAGGTAGTTGGATCATAATGAAAAAGTAAAAATGATAATGGTATTATTTTAACTGCAAGTGTTGGAAAGTAACATTTCAGGGACTGTTTAAATGATTACATCAGTAATAGGAATAGGAATAGGAATAGCAATGGCAATACCAATAGTAATTTGTATCACTCCACATGCTAGTTGGTTTGATAACATAACTGATTAAAGAATTATTACCTATGAATGAATCAAAAAATGTGTTTTCTTCATTTTCCACGGTTTGCAATCCTATAACAGAGCATCTACCAAAATTTGTCTTTATTTACTATGACACTTGTTCAAAATATGACTTACATTAAGGCAAAGCAATTCCTTCCTTCTGTAATTATGGGCTATCAGTTTATGTGTAGGGATAAACTGTGGTTGCCTTCAAACAGATATGAGCATGAGACCTCTTACTACTGCTTTCTTCAGTCAGAGCTTAGTAAAGTCAAATTCCTATTGGCTGCATTTTAACTGGCTCTACACACTGTGATTTTATGGGGATAAGTCAGGGGGATCAGATGATACGTTGGTAGAGACTAAATATCACATGCCAAGCAGAGATGCATGGTGGAAACATTCTCTGTGGTGAAGAACTCAAAAAGTTCTACTTTTTGGGGTAGATTTTCAAAACATTTCTAGTTTTCATCTAACTTTTTTTTTTTTTTTCTAAAAGAAGTTCCACAGCTAAAAGTCTGGCCTTTTTCCAAAATTGTGTATAAGTGCACTTGGAAGATATGCCTTGTCCAGATTCAGATGCTGACAACAGGTTATCGTCAGCCATTGAAGGGTTTTTTGTCCCTCCACTTTTTTGACAGTCACACCTGTTACAGGTTTCAGAGCCAAAAAAAAAATGGTTTGTTAACTCAGATTCCCAGTCTTTCTATTAATTTGGTAATTATACACTTGTCTACAAGTATACAGTGTATCTAGGCTTTACAGTCTATAATGCAATGCTATTTACTATATGTACTCAACTTGAAGGTGGAATTTGAAAGCTCCATGCCAAAACTCAGAGGGATTCTTTTGGCTTGAGAGGGATCTGTGTGGATTTCTGTAACTCTTTCGTGTCTTGGAAGACTGAATTCTTTGTTTTTCTACTACAGATGAGGGCAACTGGTATACAGGCTATCTAGAGAACAGAAAATTGGGGTTTAGCCAAAAAACACACAGTGTAACTGGATAGATGATGGTGTTAAAAACAGTCCCGTGGTACACCTGGGTGATGCCTTTTTCCCTGGACCAGAAATAGACTTACTTTTGTGTACTGAAAAAAATGCTGATACAGGAGGAAAATTGAGGACATGGATGTTAAAGATTTACTGATTGTAGTTTTTCCCTGGCAAAATCAAAGTCCGTTTCTCTGATGTATTTTAGAGGTAAAAAGGCAATTCACGACTATCTACATTTGGTCTGGTTCATTTTGTTAGTAGTTGCTGCCTTCTCCTGTGCTATTGTCATTTTGTCATTGCTTCTCTACTGCAGTTTTGAGATTCTTTCTATTCACCCACATATATCTGTGTGGCTCTCCTCAAGCATAACACAGGAGATGAAATTGTCCCGTACAGACTGGCTACGGGTCTCTGCAAAAGTGCTGTGACAGAACTCCATAACGACGGTGGTGAGGAGTTATTTGTGCTTAATTAGGAGACATTTCTTCTCAGAAAGAGTAGTCAGGTGTTAGAACGGGTTGCCTAGGGAGGTGGTGGTGTCACTGTCCCTGGGGGTGTTTAACGGGGTGTTGGACGTGGTGCTTAGGGACATGGTTTAGTGGGTGACACTGGAGGTAGGGGGATGGTAGGACCAGATGGTCTTGGAGGTCTTTTCCAACCTTAATGATTCTATGATACTATGAAAAACAAGAAATCTAGCCCGGCTGGTCCGGTTTCAGAGCACAGCGAGGTCCACAAACGCAGACAACCCGGGTGCGTGCCTGCACGGAGGGGCGCGCAACGGGACAAGCCGCACCCCGCAGCGCTCCGAGCGCTCCCAAATCCAAACTTTCCTCCACCTCCAGCTCCCGGGCAGGGGCCAGGGCTGGTCTCCCCCCTCCCGCCCCCCGCCTCGGTCCCGCCCGCGGCCCCCTGCCCGCCCCCCCGTCGAGGGGCCGCCCACCCCGCAAGAGGAGCCGCTCCGCCGCGCCCTCCCCCTGCACAGCAGCGCCCGGCGTGGGGAAGCGGCGCAGCGGAGGAGCGCGGAGCCCCCCGCCCCGGGCACCTCGGGCACCCCGCGCCCCTCGTCCCCATGTGGCCGCGGGCGGCGGGAGGCTGCCGCCGCGGGAGCTGCGCCCCCAGGCAGCCCGGCAAGCGGCGGGGACCCTCCGCCCTCGCCCGCCCCCCTGCTCGCCCCCCGACGGACGGGCTCGGCTCCAGACGGCGCTGAGGGACCGCGGCGCCCCCCAACAGCCCGCGGGGGGGATCGGGGCACGGCTCGGAAGGGAGTAGCCCCAACCCGCCCCCCTCCCCTACACGCCCCCCCGGCACGGTACCGCCCCGCCTGGCTTATGCTCGATTCGGGGGCACCAAATCACGGCGGCGGCTTCTGCAAAATGACGGGCGATGAGGAGCCCTAAGGCGGCGGGGCGGCGGGGCGCCGCGGGCTGCCATGAGCCTCAGCCGGCCGCTGCCGGAGGGGCCGCGGGGCCGTGCCAGGTAGCAGCCCCCCCGCCGCGAAGCCCCCCGGGGGCATGGGAGCGGCGGGCGGCGCCCGCTGAGAGCGCCGCGCGCGGCCGCAGGTAAGGAGCCGGGGGGACGAGGGCGGCAGGGGAGGGGGCTCGGGAGCGGCTCCGTGTGTTGGGGGGTGTGGGGATGGAGGAGGGGGGCTCCGTGCCGAGGGGAGGACGGAGGAGGGGGCGAGAGACCCCCGCGGGGCCGTGCCGCGGGGTGTCGGCTCCCGGTCGCTCAGCCCGGAGGGGAAATTCTTCCCTAATGCGAAGCATCTGCCCGCGGTGAAGAGAAAAAAAAAAATAATAAAGGGGTTGGGGGGACTGGGGCGGCTGCCACGCTGCGCGGCGGCGGAGGGGGAGCAGGCGGGCGGCGCGTAGGGATGCGCGTAGGGCGCCCCCGGGCGGAGGCGCGCAGCCGGTGCGGCCGCGCCCCCGAGGGGTCCCCGGTGGCAAAGGTGCGGAGGGGGGCCTTCGGCTGGGGCGCTGGGGGGCTGCCCCAGGCATCGCTTCCTTTGTGCGAAGGAGTTTCTTCGGTGAGGCTCGGTGCCCCCGCCCGAATGGGACTGGAGTGGGTAGGATGTTCTTGAAAGTTTTTTTTTTTTTTTTTTTTTTATGAAAGAGAATCTTAAGGAAAACAGCACCTGAATGTTCTCCAAACAAATTAAAAGCTATTTTTCTTTGTAAAGAATGGTAAGTGTCTCATTAACTTGACCACAGATATTTGAGAAACTTCTTCATGCCGATGAGCCTCTCCTTTGAACTGTAATAGTTTGCACATGACGCTCTTACAAAAAAAAATGTGTGTCTCGTTGCTAGCAGATCTGAAAAAATCTGACTTTTATACTAAAAGCAATAACTAATGGAACTAATAACCTCTAGTAGAACTGAATGTCTTTCCCTCCTTGTCACGCTGTTACACAAGAGCGAGACTACCAAATTTCTGCTTCTAATAGTAGCTTGCATTCTTGCATGGCTTTAATCTGAAGAGCTCAAGTTCTTCTCATGGTAGATAAGAGTAAGGATATTTCAAACTAACTTCTCCAAAGTTAGGCTGCTTAATCTGTAATTAGACATCTACACACTGGCTTTATTTTCAGAAATGGCTAGTGCTCAATAACAGTAGTATTTTGGGTTTGTTCCAGCGTAGTGTGCCTCTTTGAACAACTCTCCATGAGTCTCGTCATCCGGGTTTAGACACAGTTCTGAAAATCTGAACCTCGGTGTTGATAGACATGGCAAGGTTATAAATACAGACTTTCTTGTTTACATTTTCTTGGAGGCCTGTGCTTATGTTTCTAAATCAATTGTCAACTTCTATCAATTCTGAGCATTCATAGCTTCTGTTTGGTTAAGATTACAGGGTAAAAGCACGCCCAGCATAGCACAGTAAATGACAGAGTCCAGATCTGTGTCCAGCCAATTCTTACTTTCCTTTCTTTCACTGTCTGCCTCTCTCAGTGTTACCATTTCCCATGTACATTATGAATGGGATTTATTTAGCCTGGTTTTACCCTCCTGGAAGTTAGTAGTTTTAAAATTAGGCAGCTAGGCTAGGTGAGTTAGGGACCTAAGGGTTAGTTAGGGACCTAAGGAGGCTGATTTGTACTATTTCTATGTAGTTACCTGGTTGGTAGATACCTATCTAGGTAGATACCTGATATTACTCACCTTCTGGTGAATATGGGTTTCTTCTCTCTCGTTGGTTGACTGTAGAGGGAGCCATGGCAACTCACTTGAACCAGATGCTTCCCTTGAAGTTTTCTAATTTGTAGGTGAGACAAATGCTACCTTTGGCATATAGAGCAAACCTACAAAAGTTACTAGAATAAGAAGACTGCATAACTTTTGTAGAATAGGTACTGAAATGAGTTATGGGAAAGAAAGTTGACTTTGAAGTAGCAAGTGACTTGGACAAAATAAAAACTCTTCCCAATTGAACTTAGCCGTAATTGTCTGCAGACCTTCTGAGACGCTGCAGAGCATCTCACAGTACACAGAGCATTTCAAAAGCATTAAAAAACCTTCATTTCTTCTCTCTGTCTCCCTTTGTCGTCATTGCTGTCGTCTGTTGCTTGTGTCCCCTGGCCATCCCAGGAAGAGCGAGGTGAGGCGAGCCGACAAGATGCGGGAGAGGGCCGTGGTGGGGGCACTCTCCGTGGTGCTGATCCTGGCGCTGGGGCTCCTGCCGGGTGCCCTGGCCTGCCCCCACCCCTGCGCCTGCTACGTCCCCACCGAAGTCCACTGCACGTTTCGGTCCTTAGCAGCTGTGCCAGCAAGGATTTCTAAACATGTGGAAAGGATCAATTTTGGGTTTGTATTGCAGTTTGTTGCAAACAGTTTCATGTTCTTGGTGTTGAATCCTGGAATGCTTCGCACGCGTGCGGCATGCTGCGATCTTTGTATACTTTTTAAGTGGAATTGCAGAGATGAGTAGTTACTTCCACACTCTGTATTTCAAACACTACCATTAGTGGCATGAAGGAAGTTTTAGTGTAGCCCTGATATTTCAAAGGAAAGTTTGTAATACTTTCAAATAAGTATTTATATGATGGTGTCAGTTCTTATTGGCAAATAGTACATGCAGTCTTACAGTGTTTAAAAACTATATTGAATTAAACCTACTATGGGAGGATTTCTACTAGATGTTGATTATTACACTTGATACACAAAAATATAGAAGGAGTAGAATTATGTAATGTAAGCAGGTAGCATTTTGTAGCACAGTGAAGTAGCATATATTAAAACAATACCATAAAGACTAGTTATTCCATAACCTTTGAAGTTGTTTGTTTTTGTTTGTTTTTGTTTTGTTTGTTTGTTTCCTGAGAATTTAAGTGCAATATAAGCAGACAACACTGTTTTGGGGTGAGGGAGCTCAGGCTCCATATCACCTTCCTCTGCCAGAGTATTTCCAACCTACATTTCTCTGAGATGAGAAGGCAGGGACAGTTGGTAGGCTGCATATCACAAAAGTGCTGTGTATGGTCATTGTATGACATAGCATGGCAAAAGAGTCTCAGTCCTCTTCTGCTTGGTAGCAGAGCCATCTCTCTACCTGGTATGAACTCCTCCCCTAGCCGCAGGGCCTGTAACTTGCAAATGATTGTGCTATGACTAATAGTAGGGACATTAATTTATTTGCTCCTCTGTAGTTAAAATGTGTATCCACCAGTTCTTTATCCACCTAAAGTCTGATTTTAATCTCATAATACCCCTGCACTCAGTAAAACTGTATTACAGAAATCTGTATTTTCATGCCATTTTTCAGTCATCCCAGTGGCTCATAGTCAAATCAGTGGAAGTATCACTGGAATGATACATAACTATGTAATTTCTATAGTACAGAGCAAATGTCCAACTGGATCAGCCTTATAACATTTTGTAGTGTGAGGAATGTTCCCTATATTTTTTTCAGGCCATCTGCCATCAGTTTAGTTACTCATGGTCCCCTCTGAGAAAATAAAATTTCATACACAAAGTCATGTGATTTAGTCTTAACGTAAACACACATGGTTCCAAAGGGAGTCATTTAAGCAGCTTCATTGAAAAGCTGTTGCCAAAGAATCTGCAACACAGAGGGGCCAAGTGCTATCCACCAGCGGGTATGTCTTCAAGTGGCCTTATATGCCTCTTTATTGGGAAATGAAAATATTTCTGAGCCTGAACAGTAATCCATGTCCTTGTTTCTGTGATCCTCAACTCTTACACAACCTGCCATGGAAACCAATGTCTCTTCCTCTTCATTTTCTTTGCATATAGTAGAGCTCATGGTAGGAAGAATTATAATTATGTGGTCTCTTTGGAGCTCTCTGTGACATTTATGTCTAGTTATCTTGCTGACTCTGAAGCTGAGAAAACATGATAAAATTTAAAGAAATAAAATCTCAGGAACACTGCAGGCTATGATGGTACTGAAAACGTGTAATCTCTTCACTGCAAACTTCAACTTCAGTACAACTTCATACAAACACACCAGATCTTATCCAAACTACATTCATTTCTTTCCATGGCTTTAGTCTCATTAATTTTGAGCTCTCTTTGAAGCCTGCCTAATGTCATACTTCTTTATAAATTCTGTCTTTGTAGAATATATCAAACCACCCTCCTTTTCCTCTCCGCAGTCAAAACCACGCATATTTACAGTCACCTCTCCCCTATATGTAAACATTCTATGACAAATTCTATCCCTAAATTGGTTTTGAAAATGGTGTGTAAGCTTCTAAATTGTGTAGGCATTTTGGAAGTTCTATCCTGTTTTTAAGTAAATTATTTGATACTGCTAGCATAAAAGCCCTTTCCTATTGTTTTTTTTGTATTTTCATCACTAGAAATTACATTTTCTGAGTTGTCTCCTCTGCCAAGAAGAAACAGTCGTACTTATCTGTTGCATTTTTTTCATTTTTGAGAAATGTTTTTAGAATCTTTCTGTTTCAAGTTGCTGTATATTTAAGAGGTAAAGCTTATTTTCTTATCTGGAAATAATTTAGGAAAAATTCATATTTAGAGAAGTTTGCATATTTTTTTAGAAGGTCTGATGTAAACAGAAGGAATTTTAATAGGATTACTGCTATAAGCCTGGGAGATCTGTAGTAGGACTAAAAATATCAAAACACGTCTGAATTTTTAGCAAGTTCAGAATCTTCAGATAGATAACGATGAAAATTTAAAAGTATTTCCTCCATATTCAAAGTATTTAAATTTCTCTCTCTCTCTTCCCTTCATGTCTAGAAAGAAAGGATTAAAAATAGGAAAAGATATTTAAAATTGGATGCTTAATTTGGAGTCTTCATGCCCAGATTAGCTCATATGTCTAATTTTGTATTTACATATGGAAAATCCAAATGCAGAGCTAGGCAGCCAAACTTAAGGCTTCCATATTGGCAAATAAAACCTGCCTTGTTAGTCCTAAGTGAAACTGAATTGTTTTCAAACAGTTGATTTTCTATATTACTTCTCTAAAAGGAGTTATTGGGCTCAAATTATATAATTGGAAGTTCAGTTCCTAGATCTTATATAATTGGTTGATGCAGCCAATTACGTGTTGTAGCAGTAAGGTAAGAATGATGTGACTTCCTGCTTCTCTTGCTGTTTGGGAGATATCCATTTTTAATGTCCTCTGTCCAGGTCTTTATTCATTTATCGTTAGATGCAGTTTTGGCAACATTGCAGCATGTCTAGTTTGCCAGGCTCCATAGCATCATTGGTTGGATACGGGCCATTAACTTATTGCCATTCCATAAAGTGAGCTGCATGGAAAAACATACTGACAACTATTAGAACTTAAACGCCTATTTATTACTCTTAGTTTTAAATTATGGTTAAAGTGCCACAAATTGATTTAAAAGAAATTTTAATGTAAGCATGAACTAAGTATACTTGGCCTTGTAAAAATGTTTCAGTACCTTCTGGCTCTTTGACAGTGCACTAAGATCCATTCAAGTTTTCTTGATAGGTAGGTTATACTAATTTTACTTTTGCTGTCCATGATAGTCAGTGTGTGAAATGTAACTACACATTTTGTGATTTTTTCCAGGTTTAACAGTATACAGTCTATATATGAAAACTCCTTTGCAGGACTCACAAAACTGGAATTGCTTATGATACATGGAAATGACATTCAGAATATACCTAATGGTGCTTTGAAAGATCTCGTGTCTCTACAGGTAGTGCTCAGGTCTTTCTAAATTTCACAAATTTCTAACTTCAGTAAGTTGCTTAAGAAAAAAACAAGTGTGTTTTTGTAGTGCCTTTCCTAGGATTAAGGTACCATTCCTCCCCCTCAAAAATAATATTAGAATTCTGTTAACTATGCCTATGTCATACTTGATAATGCCAACTAATGTTCATTTGTGTTCTCCCTCTTTTGATCAGCATATCATTTTTCAGTGGTGCAAAAGATATTTGAATGTGGGAGGAAAACTTCTGAATGTTTGTTATTCTGTTTGGATTTAAATACAAAACTAATCTCTCTCTCTCTCTCTCTTTTTTTAAAGGTTTTCAAAATTAGTTACAATAAATTGAAAGTCATAACTGGCCAAACCCTCCATGGACTTTCAAGTTTAATGAGACTGCACGTGGACCACAACAGAATCGAGTTTATTCATCCAAATGCTTTTAATGGATTAACTTCTCTGAGATTGGTCCACTTGGAGGGAAATTTGCTCCAGCAGCTTCACCCACACACCTTTTCAACGTTTATGGTCCTTGATTATTTCAAACTGTCAACAGTAAGACATCTCTACCTATCTGAAAATGCTATTAGGACCTTGCCTGAAGAGATGTTTCAGGGTATGCCACTACTAGAGAATCTTTACCTTCATGGGAATCCGTGGGTTTGTGACTGCAGGTTAAAGTGGTTCCTTGAATGGAATGAAGTTTCTGGAGGTAAGAACAAAATTACCAAAGCCTCTTCAACTCATACTCTTTGATATTGTTTCCCCTGTTCTCCATATGAATAGATTTGTTATTTCTTGTGAATCATTACTTACATGATGTTGTCTAAGGAAGGAATGGGAATTAGATTTCCAAATTCTTGGAAGAATTCTTTAACTTCAGGCTATTAACTTTAAGGCTGTTATTCATGCATCCTTCTTGTCTATTAGTGTTTCTTCATTGACCACACCTTACTTTTTTAAGGGAGGCAATCTATTTTAAGTATTTTCAGAGAACACCTACAGTCCTGCTCCTTTTTCAGAGGAAGGTCTGCCTTCATGGCTTTAAACTAAAATGGCTTCAATCTAAAATGGCTTTAATCTTAAAAAAAAAAAAAGAAAAAAAAAGGTTGATTTAGATTAGATATAAGGAGAAATTCTTGACTCTGAGGGTGGTGAGGCACTGGAACAGGTTGTCTAGAGGAGCTGTGGATTCCCCATCCCTGAAAGTGTTCAAGACAGGTTGGATGGGGCTTTGAGCAACCTGGTCTGGAGGAAGGTGTCCCTGCCCATGGCACGGGGTTTGGAATTAGATGGTTTTTAAGGTCCCTTCCAACATAAGTCATTCTATGATTCACTTAGGCTTAGATGTGAGATAAGAATCACAGTGCTTAGATCAGGAGTCCACTAAATAGTTTTTTTCTTGTATGTCTGTTTTCAGTTTAGGCATTTGAGTCCACCTATGTCACATGTCAGGTAGCTAAGTGTTTGGTATAGTAGGCCAGAGGGATGGGTGTTACACCAGATCTGCTGATAGACTCTTAAGAGGAAATTGTCATTGAATTGCAACTGAAGATGTTTCAGATGAGTTCTGGAGTCACAAGGTTTATATAATGATTTCGAGCATGTGTGGTGGATGACGATGGGTCTTGCTGTCTTAGGATATCTAATTCATGGCAATTTTGTACATAGCTATAGAACAATAGTTTTAGGGATGTGTGGTACTTTAATGAGTAGTGTAAGTGTCCCTGATTGAACTGATACTTGAGGTATCCAACTTAGGTATTATATTTATGTAATTTACACTTTAATCTTCTTATTTACTCTCCTTGATCATATGAGTGGATATGCTAAGTGTACCGAAGATGTACTCTAAGTAATAATGATGAAATATTAGATGAACTTCCTTCCCTGTACAGTGATGGCTTGTTACTGTTTTTATTTGATTTATTTTCTGCACTAAAACGGTAGTGATTTTTGGAAAGAGGAGAATTAGTCCATGCCACTTTCATGCATGACAGCTTTAGTATCTTTATACGACTATAACATTGACTTCTTTGGGAATTTTGTCAATACAGAGTGATAGAAGTGCTCTTTGAAACACAGTAATGTTCCTCAGACCAGTGTGGCATATGCCAAGTTGATTGTGTACCAGTTCTGTCATGGAATGCACTTTCCTTGTCTTTGAAGCATCATATTTGAATCTGCAAGTGGTAGACTGGTTCACTTATATATTACATTTGTGAGAACTTCTCAAGAAAACTGATCTGCCAGACTGGCAAAGTATATATTTTCCTGTTTGAAAAGGTTACAAAATTTTGCCAGTTCTTTTCCCCTTGTCCTAGAATTTTATGTTAGAACCCACCTTTATTGTTCATTCACTCAAAGATCCCTCATTCCTCAGGAGCGATCAGCATAACACTTATTCCTAGAAAAACTGGAAAATAGCATATTTCCAGAGTAAATATGAAAGGCAACATTGACATTGTAGTAAGCAGCACAAGTTAAACATAAATACATGGCTGTTTGGCAGACAAGAATCCTTTTGGCATTGGTGGAAGCAAGGAGTCAAGGATATCATTTCCTGTTTTAATACTCCTCTGTTTAATCTTTATTTTATATTTACAGAGTTTGCAGTTGTTTCAGATGTCACGAAGAAGTACTTTTTTTTTTTTTTTTTGCTGCTGTCAAATAGATTGTAAGTATAGGAACTAATCAGCACATTTTGGTAGATACAGTAGAATTTTTTGTATATTGCCAGTATTACTATTAATGAATAGGGAAAAATAAAAAGCCTCCTGAATGAATGAGGAAATCCAGCATTTCTCAGGCAAATGCTGCATTTTTGAAAGCTGAGAGGACTCTGTCCTCTTCAATTTGTGTGCAAAAGATAGATGGGTAGGTTGTCACTGTACACATGCAGACTTTTTTATACAGCATAAATATTAACAGACTTTTAAAATGTTGCTCTGGACACTTCAATTTCTAGTAATTTTATTCAGAGGCAGTGAAACTAATTTTCAGAAGGATGGAGCATTCAAACTTCTCATTAAAGTCAGAAGAAACTACGGTCAGTTGGAGAAACAGGCCTGTTCAACTGTGAAAATAAAGAGGCAGCATTTTAAAACACCTTGCTTATATGTCACATGGCATAATGTTTATCTCATGTAGTCCATTTGGCACTCTTGAGAGTTCGCCGACTCTGGGACATGATTGTACACCTTACCTGTCATTTTTTGTTTGTTTTTTCTGTTTTGGCTTCCAGGTGTTCTAAAATGCAAAAAAGACAAAGCCTTTGAAGGGGGACAGCTCTGCCCTAAGTGCAACAGCCCAAAACAGCTGCAGAAAGAAGATATCCAAAACTTGAAAGATATTTCCTGTAGGAAACCTATCATTCAGTCCTTATTAAGGCACAATAGCAGCACTCAAGATGAAGAAGATGGAGACAGTTATGAACTCCCTCTGGTGGAGTTTCAGTCCTCTCCATGGAACATTACATTAAATATGACTGATGAGCATGGCAATATAGTGCATCTGAACTGTGAAATAAAGAAACCAACAGGCTCTACCAAAATTCAGTGGAATCAAATCCAGACTCAGGAGATTGATATAAATGCCACAATTTCACTGGATTTTGAATGTCCAATGAATCGAGAGAACTATGAAAAATTGTGGAAGCTTATTGCTTATTATAGTGAAGTGCCTGTCAAACTAGAGAGGGAACTTATGCTCAGCAAAGAGCCTAAAATAAGCTATCGGTACAAGCAAGGCTCTGATTATGATGCTTTGTATTACACAGGCGTAAAAGCTCAAATAATGGCTGAGCCTTCCTGGGTGATGCAACCTCTTATAAGCATCCAGTTAAACAGGCGCCAAAGTACAGGGAAAAAAGTGGTGCTGTCTTTTTTCACTGTGTTTTCTCAGGCAATTCATACCAAAGACACCAGGCAGCAGAGAAGCTGGGTAATGATAGAGCAAAATCAGAGCACAAGGACAGCACAGAGCGTCATGGAGGGGTCAGAGTGTCAGCTGAGCTGCAACGTGAGAGCCTCTGAGAGCCCTTTCATTCAGTGGCTCCTTCCAGATGGGACTAAACTGCAGGCACCGTTCAATCAGAAAGGCAGTAGGTTTTCTATTCATAGCAGTGGTCAGCTAGTAATCAAACCAGTGAGTTACACTGATACTGGTTTGTACTATTGCATTGCCCAAGTGAGACATGATATGGACATCAGGGCTTACAGACTTCTTGTGCAGCCTCCAGCTATTCAGATAGCTGATACGGATATAGTGAGGGTTGAAAAAAATGTTGGAGATCCAATAGTTTTGCCTTGCAGTGCAATTGCAATCCCAGAGGCACAGTTGAGCTGGATTCTTCCAAACAGCCAGATACTCAATGATTTACTGAACTCTTCAAAAGGATATATGTTGGACAATGGTACTTTGCTTATTCCAAAAAGCCACGTCAGTGACAGTGGCCATTACAGATGTGTGGCTGTCAATCAGCAGGGATCAGATCAGTTTGCCGTAAGGGTTACAGTAAATAAAATGGTGTCTGACAGGTCATTTAAAAGGATAAAACTGAAAAAGCGCCCAGGCTCAAAAAGTTCATCAAAAACAAGAGGGCAGGTCATAGATGATGGAGAGGGATCAGGGACAGGAGGGGTGGATGAGTTCCCACGCAGAAAGAACCGCCTGAAGGACCGGGAAGTATCCTTTAAACAAAAAAGTGACCAGGTGCCAGAGGCTCAAATTAAAAAGGGAAAGAAAGGCAGAAGGAAAATGAAAATTTGGAAAGGTACTGATAGAACCCAAGACAGCAATGTTGCAGAAGGCCGGAGAGTGTTTGAATCTCGAAGGAGAATTAATATGGCAAGCAAACAGATTAATCCACAGCATTGGGCTGACATTTTGGCAAAAGTCCGTGGGAAGAATCTTCCTAGAACAACTACAGCTGCAGCCATTTCTGTAACAACGGCATTTCCATCATTCATGCAGAAAACTACTCCTGTCCCTCATCCAGTAGCCAGCCCTCTGCCTTCAGAGACAGCAGCTGATGTGGTAGATTCCTCTGCTGATGCATCACCACTGGGTGAAGATGAGCCATTCTCAGTCACTGTTTCCCACAGCAGTAAAACATTTTCAGTCCAGCCCATAGTAACAGGGTCAGAAACTGAACCTTTCCCTGACTACAGGGTTTTAGAAACACCTGCAAGTACATACTCTGTAGAGGTCCCTATATCAGGTCCATATTTGACTCCTCTCTCTGCAACTGTGCAACCCCAAGGCCAGCAGCATCAGGATGACAGGACCGATTCTTTTGTAGTCAAAGAAAATATTCAGGCTGTCACTGAAGAACCTCTAACCAAAGAAACAGTAACTAGCTTTCCTAATATTCAGAGCAGTCCATTCACAGTGGAAAATGCAGATGCAACTGTATCTTCTACATCAGAGGAAAATTCTGCTTTTGCTGAGCTACCACTTGATGCTACTGTCCTAGCTGAATCTCAGACTGTAGATCTTCATAGCGTGTTGGAGACAAGTGAGAAGTTAAATGAAGTGGATCAGATGAGCGTTGACAACATAATGTTAATGCCTTCTCAGCTGGATGATATCATCCCAACAGATTCTGTAGGCGCTACTGCCATTTCGTCATCTGTTTCTCCGTTTGTTACAGAAAAAAGCAATGACTTGATACATCAGCACACAGAAGTATCCACAGGTCAGATAAAAATAGCAGACTTAAGTACAACTTTTCCAGCTGTCATATCCATGAGCAAGGAAGAACCAGAGACCCACAGGAATCCAGTGACTCAAGAAAGCACATCCAGCAGTTATGCAGAGAGTTTTCATGGAAGAGAACAGAACCTGGCTTCTTCAAAACCAGACCCCACATTCATTTTGACAAGCACTAATGCTCCTCATAAAAAAACAGAAGAGATACCTGCTGCTTCCATCAGCAGACTGACCACTGTGGCCACAACAACACCAACCTATAGAAAGACCACACCTTCACTTGTTACTCAGCATGCTAGGAAAAGGCCTTATGGGAGAAGGAGATTGAGGCCAAATAGAATCCGACAAAGAACAAAGCCTTTCCACACTGTTGTTTCAATCACAGAGGCAATGCCTGTCATTCCAAGAACATCTACAGTTGAAGCTGTGACCAAAACTTCGTCTGCAGTTCTTGAACACCTTGATCTTAAAAACAGTGTCAAAATACAGGCTAAGGAAGAGGAGCATATGGAATTCACTCCTTCATTAGTTACCGATCCAGCTGTACTTGAGAAAACAACCAAAATCAGAGAGGTGGTCACAGCTTCTTTCTTTAGGCCTACTGCTTCTCCACCTGAAGAAGAACATGTGACTCTCTCTGCTGCTCCTGAAAACATGGCACTTCCAGTGACTGAACCTATCACAGTTTTATCATCGTACGTTGTACGTAACACAGTTCCCACAAAAGAGTCAAGTACACTTCTGAAACCAGAGCAAAATAAAGTGCCAAAATACCACTCATCAGACAATGTATCTGAAGGGAATGGCCTTGAAGAAGATTCTAAAGCTACAGATGGTGAGGCAGAACAATCAAGTACAGCTACCATTGAGCATAGGAACAGCTTGATATCATCTACAAAATCTGTTTACTCAGAATCTCAAGAGCCCATCCTTTTTGACTCAGAAGTTGTGGTTAATGAAACCACTGCTGGAACATTCCAGCTGATGCATCCCACTATGACAGACTTAAGTATTCCTTTTGGCACAGTTGAAGTTTTTAAGGATGTCTCAGTTTCAGAGGAGACGTGGAAGCCCACAGTAACTTTAAAAACACCAGCAATAACTGAGCCACCTCAGCAGCAAGAAATGCTGACTTTGTCCTCCTCCTTCAGCACTATGGAAACTCAAACTTTTTCATTTATAGAAACAAAGAAATCTGTTGCTTCTGAGACTGGGGCAAAACCACCTTCCTTGGATAAAAAGGAAGCTGTGTCATATGGCATTTTGCAGACAGCTGAAAAGGCTCCAAATACACCCACTGTCTTTATTCCATTTACAAAACTTCCTACTCTTCCACCATCTATTTCAAGCACTTCATATCCTTCTCTTCATTATACCACCAAGGGCAGTAATACCTTCAGTCAAGAAGGGTTGTCAGAAACAAAACAAGTTGAAGCAGAAGGTGACAGAATGGTAGTGAGCTCAAGACAGAATGTACACCCCACTCCTTTCTCTAGCCAAAATAGGATTAGCATACAGTCTAAAGAGGAGCAATTCAAAGAGACGTACAGTAGCAGGTCAAACAACAGTTTATTGCTAAGTCCAAACCTTCCCCATCCACCTGCTGGAATGATACCAAGCCTAAACCAAAGACTGCCTGTTGTGCCTCCAAAGCATGTTCCAGTAAGAGGCACACTGAAGCCTCCATATATTGTAACACAAGGCTCATTTCGTTATTTTATAACACAACAGCCTCTTCACTACACAAACAAACCAGAGATAACAGCATATGCAGCACATACTATCCAGGACAAAAAATCTTTTGCCTTTCGGAGAGAGACAACTACCCCAACACAAGCCACTCCATTTCACAGAACAAATACATTCACTGCGAGCAAGTTTGGTATTCAGGGTCAGAACAGATACAATATTAATTCAAGATATTTTGGCAATAACTATGTTCCAGATAACAGAGGCACAGCAGGGAGACTACCAAATCAAGGGATGCCTTATTATCCCAGTTCCAGAATGCCATTCGTTTTCAACAGAACAAGGGTATTCCCTCACTTAAGTATGCGTCCTAAACCTGTGCCCCCTAGTCAGCTAGTCCCCAAAGACACAAATGAGAAGATTGGCCAAGTCTCCCCTACGAGGATTACAGTGCAGAAAGCTACAGTTATCCCAGTGCCTTCACAGACCATGACCACAACATCACCACCACCAGCAATTTTGAAGATTACCCCTCCAGCCTTTCTCTCTCAGCGCACAAGATCCCAGATATTCACTACAGTTCAGCCTCTTAAAAATGTCCACTATCATCATCAAAAAGTACAGTCTGTGCCTCATGTGGGAGGCATTGCACCACACAATTCATCTATAATTCAATCTTCCAGCAATTTCAGGACACCCAAAGAAAGACCTAAAATTATCTCAAAGGGGTCTCAGAGCATATCCATCCTTGCTGAAACAGATGTTCTTATCCCTTGTGATGCAGTAGGGGAACCCAAGCCTTCTATTACTTGGACAAAAGTATCTACAGGTAAGACAGAGAAAAAAGTGTTCTTCTACACAGTTTTAAGGGTACAAATATTTAGTTTTTTATGGTTTTATATAGATATATATATTGAAATGCAACATTATTACAGAAATATTGCAAACCACTGAAAAACACGTAATGACATTTTATGTCCATTTTAATCAATGCAGAAACAATGTGACCAATTTCAAGCAGTCATTACAGATAAAAATATCTTTGCAGTATTTCTTATAGTAAAAGAAAAATTCTAACATATAATGAATTTGGTTCTTGAAGGAGGAATAGCAACCAAGTGATTATTCACAGCAGTTAGAATTTATGATGACAAAGCTTGTGCATAAGGGTTTGTTAACATTACTACCTTAAATATTGATGTGTGTATCATCTCCATATTCAAAATAAAAAAAAAAAAAAGAAATTATGTGAAGATTTAAGAGGAATCCCAAAGTACAAAGCCCTTAAAAGTTCCCACACTGTACAGACTTGCCAAGCTATTATGGTTTTGCAATAGAAGCAAAGACCAAGGAGAGTGTCAGAAGATGTCATGTGATCCATCTGAAGATGTAGTTGGTGTTAAGTAAATCTATATTTTTCCATAAGCTTTTTTTCAGTGCAGTGACATATGTCTTAAAAACAAACCCTTTGATTTTCCATTTATTTCTTTCTTCTTATCTTCCCAGGAGCTGTAATGACAACCAACACCAGGTTACAAAGGTTTGAAGTCTTGAAAAATGGTACCTTCTTTATCCGAAATGCTCAGCTTCAGGATCACGGACAGTATTTGTGCACTGCTCAGAACCTACATGGCGTAGATAAAATGATTATTGTGCTCACAGTTGTAGCCCACCAGCCCAAAATTTTACTTTCCCGCTATCGAGATGTCACAGTCTATTTTGGAGAGACCATAGCAATGGAATGTCAGGCAAGTGGGACTCCAAGCCCACATATTTCATGGATTTTCCCAGATAGGAAAATTTTGCAGACAGTCACCACCACAGAAAGCAGGATTATGCTTCATGAAAATCGAACCTTGTCTATCAAGCAAGCGACTTTTTCAGACCGAGGAGTATACAAATGTGTAGCTAGCAATGCTGCAGGAGCTGACAGCATTGCAGTGAGGCTCCACATTGCAGCCTTACCCCCCATCATCCAGCAAGATAAGCAAGAGAACATTTCCTTGCCCTTTGGTAGTAGTATTAACATCCACTGCACTGCCAAAGCAGCACCTTCTCCCAGCATCCGTTGGGTGCTCTTTGATGGCACACATATTCGACCTTCCCAGTTTGTCAACGGGAATTTGTTTGTTTTTCCCAATGGAACTCTTTATATTCGCAACGTGTCCCCCAAGGACAGTGGGACGTATGAGTGCATTGCCGCTAACATGGTCGGAGCTGCCAGGAGAATGATTCAACTGCATGTGAAGAAGCAAGCTTCTAATGCTAAGATCACCGGGAGTTCTCCTCAGAGGACAGATGTAACATATGGCAGCATTCTGCATTTGGACTGCAGTGCTTCTGGTGACCCCTGGCCTCGGATATTATGGAGGTTACCTTCCAAAAGAATGATAGATTCCCTACACAGGTAAATTACTATTTGAGGTGTTGCAGCTAAATTACAGTTTGTATGAACTTAGAGAAAAGACCATTCATATTTGTGTGAGCTTCATTCTTGATTTCTGTGAGTTTTGAATTAGGCCTTAAACCATTAAGGAAGAATTTGAAATTATATCAAAAGATGGTCAAGTTGTAATTTAGCATAATTCCCTTGAAAACAGTAGTATTATTGAAAAGTCAGGTTTAAGTGTTTAGGATAAGCTGCCACTATTTGCCTTTTATAGCCATTCTGTAAATGTAGCAAAAAGTCTGATGGCAAAAAGTCTTATTCCAATGTGCTTAGTTGCATAATTAGGGTTTGCATAGATGCCCGCTTTTCCCCAGGATAACTGAGATCACTGAAATTGATGTATCTGCTGTACTAATCATTATACACTGTAAAGATAGGACAAAGAAATCATAATGATTTAAATAATGATGAGCATTTTAAAAATGTGTAAATAAATGTTACCTCACAGTAAAGTCTCTACTTAAAACAATACCTTCTACAATGTTCACAATATTAAGTAAAATATGACTTCTTCAAAGCAACAAAAATATCCTAGGACTTTTTTGGAAACACAGTTTCTACTCAATAAATTCTCTGTCATCATTGTAGACAGATGAGAAATGTGCTGAAATCAAAATACACATTTGTCAACAGCTTTCTTAATAGTGGACTGTAGTCAGCATTTTTTTTAATTGGACAAAAAATATATTTGGGTAGCCCATAGGTAGTACAAAATCCAGAATTAATTTTATGTTTCATAGCAATTGCAACAAAATAGTTCTTTCATTTACTGTCGTGAGATTTATGTGGACTATTTTTCTAATACAGTAGATCTCTTTGGGGAGAAAACCATAGAGCTACCGAGGAAATGAATTTTGACCACAATGCACCAATTCCACAGTGAAATGGAAAGGAATAATAGCTTTTTTTCAATAGCACATTCAAAATCTTTTTTTTTTTCCTTTTTTTTTTTTTTCCCATATTTCAAAGCTTAGGTCATTTTAAAGTAAAATTACTAGAGGTTACCTACTGTTTATTATTGAGTCTGAACATTTTGCTTCTTTGAGATTGCTCTGAGGGTTTAAAATGTTGTACCTGGGGCCAGAGGAAATAGTACATATTGATTTATTTTTAACTGGGTACCCAAGTGCCAGACTCCATAATTATGATCCATCTAGGTTTGTGTGGAGTATATTATTCAGATATGGCATGTTTGAATGTTACAGAATTCTGTACATGTAGTCAGAAAAGTCAAAAATAAAGGAATACTATTAAAGTCATTGAACGGAACAGGGTAGATTTGTTTGGCTATGAGTGAGTGGAATTATTTTTTTCCATTTTTTTTTTTTGGTGGTGAATATCTTGGTCACTTCAGACCATCTAATTATCTAACAATAGCAATGCTCCTGTGCTTTTTCCATATTGTTGGGTTGTCTTTTTTTGTTTGTTTGTTTTTCCCACGTTACACTCAATTACTAACTCCTAAAATGTGATTTTGCAGCTCATGTCCTGTTCTCTTTTCTTTCCTTACAGTAGCTTGGAGACAAGAATCAAAGTATTCAGCAATGGAACTTTGGTTGTCCATTCAGTTACAGATAAAGATGCAGGAGACTATTTGTGTGTGGCCCGCAACAAGATTGGGGATGACTATGTGGTCCTCAAAGTGAATGTGATGATGAAACCAGCAAAAATAGAACATAAGAATGAGAATAACCATAAGGTCAAGTATGGAGGGGACCTGAAAGTTGACTGTGTAGCTACTGGGCTACCAAATCCTGAGATCTCCTGGGGTCTCCCAGATGGCAGCATGATCAATACCTTCATGCAGTCAGATGACAGTGGCAGCCGGACAAAGAGATATGTGGTCTTTAATAATGGAACCCTGTATTTCAATGATGTTGGACTGAGAGAGGAGGGGGACTACACCTGCTATGCTGAGAACCAGATTGGGAAAGATGAGATGAAAGTGCGGGTCAAAGTAGTGGCCGAGCCTGCAACTATCAAGAACAAAACTTATGTCATTATTAATGTACCCTATGGTGATGTTGTCACAGTAGCGTGTGAAGCCAAAGGAGAACCTACTCCCAAAGTGACTTGGCTTTCCCCAACCAACAGGCCCATTCCTGCCCTATCTGACAAATACCAGGTGTATCGGGATGGCACCCTCCTCATCCAAAAGGCCCAAAGATCTGACAGTGGCAACTATACTTGTGTAGTGCGGAACAGTGCTGGAGAAGATCGGAAAATAGTTTGGATCCATGTAAATGTTCAGCCTCCCAGAATCAATGGGCATCTCAATGCAATAACATCTGTGAGGGAGACAGCCATCAGGGACAGCCGGAAGCTTATTGACTGCAAAGCTGAAGGTATCCCAGCTCCACGGGTCCTGTGGGCTTTTCCAGAAGGAGTAATCCTGCCAGCTCCCTACTATGGAAACAGGATCACCGTGCATCGGAATGGTACTTTGGACATCAGAGGGGTGAGGCAGACAGATGCGGTACAGCTCATATGCATTGGGCGGAACGAAGGAGGGGAAGCGAGATTGATTGTGCAACTCCTCATCACAGACCATTTGGAGAAACCCTCCTTCAGGGACCCTGTCAATGAAAGGATCACTGCCATTGCTGGGCACAGCATCAATCTGAACTGCTCAGTCCAGGGGAACCCGGAGCCAAGCACAAGCTGGATCCTTCCCAATGGCACTGAAGTGCTGAGTGGCAGCCGTCTGCACAGATTTTACCATAAGAGGGATGGGATCTTACACATCAGTGGTCTCTCTGCAGGGGATGCTGGGACGTACCGCTGTGCAGCCAGAAACCCAGGAGGTTATGTGGAACGGGTAGTCTTCCTGAAGGTGGGACTCAGGCCAGAAATCAGCAACCAGTACAACAACCTGGTGAGCATCATCAATGGAGAAACTCTGCAGCTCCATTGCATCACCCAGCCAAATCAAAGGGCACAGATCTCCTGGACACTGCCCAATGGGATGGTCTTGGATGCCCCCCAGGCTGTGGGTCGCTTCTCCCTCCTGGAGAATGGCTCTCTGACAGTGCGTGAGGCTTCTGTATTTGACAGGGGCACTTACCTGTGCAAGGTGTCCACAGAGTATGGCACTTCTGTTATGAATGTGCCTGTCATTGTGATAGCTTATCCCCCCCGGATCACCAGTGAGCCAGCACCTGTCATCTATGCCAGGCCTGGGAATTCAGTAAAACTGAACTGTATGGCCATTGGGATTCCTAAAGCAGAAATAACTTGGGAGCTTCCAGACAAATCTCATCTGACAACAGGAGCTCAATCCCGTCTGTATGGAAACAAATTTCTTCACCCTCAGGGGTCATTAGTCATCCAGCAGTCTTCTCAAAGGGATGCAGGCTTCTATAAATGCACTGCTAAAAATATACTCGGCAGTGATTCGAAAACAACTTACATACACATATTCTAACACTAAAACAAATGCCTTTGGCTGGATGCTAGAGTTCAAGTCACTGCCAAGGAAGTACAAGAAGGAAAGTACTGACTGTAACAAAGCCAGGAAGGCTGAGGGCAGAAAAAAAAGGAATTAATTCTGTGTACATGTGAAGTGCATTGCTTTTGTATTCAACATGATAGTACTTCCCTGCAATAGAAGGAGGCAGTAGATGTACTTAAAGTGAGGAGACTAATGCATTGGAAAAGGTCTTTAAATTGTTAAGGCAGTGTAATGTGTTTTTTCATGCTATCCAATAGCATCTGAGACCTGAAGTAGTCTATTCTTGTCCATAGTCCAAAGCTACTCCTTATTTCAACAAGCACCTTAAAAGTACCAAAGAAGTATTAACTGTTAATAAATGAGCTGCAGTGATAGAAGTGCTTTAGTATTTTGTTGGAGTAACATATTTTTCTTTATCCCCTGCAGTGCTTTTACATAATCTAGCCTTATAGAATATGATACTAACCTTTCTGTTCATTCTTCTATCAGCTCTTCAAAATCAAAGACTAACTTAGCAATAAGAGTGATCTATTTTAATAAAAATACATGCAGACATTAGTTACCATAACATATGAACAAACCTTTTCCAGCTACTAAGGATGCTCCAGTCAAATCATTCATTATATATTTTATATATATATTTTTAAATCAGACTATGAGACTAGAAAGAGTAACAATGAATTTGGTCTCATTTTATAAATTATTGGTCTTTACAAGACTCTGATACATTACAGTGTTTTATAATGTTAAGGTCAATATACTGTACATTTTATAATAAAAAAATATTTTCCAAAACTTGTATTCACTGTGTTTTTTTGTTTTGTTTGAGAAAACAGTGAACTCCAAACACTGGGAGTGTGAAATTAAGTCAAAAAACAGAATTCATATACTGTTGTACATACTTTTTATGCTTCTATACATGGTTTCCTAATAAAAACTTAACACTTCTGTTATATATAATTAACAATACATTTACAATTTCAATACTTTTCTTCCAGTCGAGGATGGTTATTTTAATATATTTTAGCATAATTTTAATAAGATGTATCTATTTTTCTGTTGAAAGAATTGCTAAAAGAGGCTGAGTATGCCCATGTTGCAACACACAACTCCAATCAGAATTCTGAAAAAGTTAACTATGCTTCAAAGCATTTGGATACTCTAATATATTCCTGAAGTCTTTAAAGTTCCAATCAGTCAGAAGACTTATGTTTTAAAACTATGATGAGAATAAAAGCTTTATTTTGATTTTCTCTATTGACAAATATGTTGGAAAGTAATGTAAAGTTTTCTAATTCTTTTATTTTTTGAAAATTGTAAACGATTATCAGATAATGTGATAGAATATTTTTTAGAAATCTTAAGTGCAGGGTAAAAAGCTTTTTTTTTTTTTTGGTAGCATGATGTATTAAAGTTGCACCTGTGTTACTGACCTAATTAAATAGCATTTTATTATATCTTTATTTTCTTCTTAAACCCTTGAGCCCTAAATTAGCAAATCAGTGCTCAGAGTGAGGCGTGTACCTATATATGTGGCAGGGAAGCTGCTGTTCAAAAAAGGAGTTAATGAAGAAAGGGACAAGTATTCAAGTATTTTAACAAGATTATTCATGTGATCTTTTCTAATCTGAGCAATTTCCTTAAACACGTCACAGATTAGGTATGTCTTTAGTTCCTTTACTTAATTTTAAAATTTTATTTTATTGAAATTCTTGTAAAATGGTAATATATTTTTTAATAATAATACATATTTTAAAAGGGTCTGAAGTTCTCATTTTAACATTGAAATAGAAGTCAAGCACTTTTATTCATCCGTCCAATCTTCAGTAAACACACAAATTTAGAAATATTCTTGGATGCTGAATGACTTCTAGATACTGCCATTATGCAGGAAAAAACTATAAGAAAATAGAATCTGAAATCAAATGTTTTATCTGTTGAGGTCAAATGAAGTATTTGATAGCATGGTGTTCATCAATCCAGAATTTGCTTGCTGCTAGTGGAAGTTTTGGAGGCATATGAAATGAAACATTTGGCGTAAGACTTCTTAATTCAAGTCAAGACTTAATAGCTTGCAAAATTCCCTCAGAATTGGACTTCACATTTTTTAAAGTGTTATAGTTTCCATTATGTTTATCTTTACCTCCTTTATATATTACTAATATTATCATACCATAATATCATATTACTAGTGATAGGCCTATAAAATACAATTCTATTCCAAAAGAAATAATAACTATGGCTTAACAAATATCAGATGAACGTATTTCACGTTCAGTCGGTGTTTGGCCATATGTCCTGTATTTCTCTGCTGAGATACCATTTGTCCATAATAACCACCTTGAAATCCTTTTGTAGAAATAAAGTTCAGGAGGAGACCAAGTCAGTCCAGGATTACTATTCTTAAGCCTGAGTCTGGATGTCATTCCACATGCTGAAACATCTATTAAATTAAGGCAGTCATAGGACTGTGAATTTAAGTCATAATTTCCTCCTTTATTTCCATGTTTATCTGAAAACCATGGTAAATAACTCAATGAAAAAAGTCACATTACTTTGAGGACAAAATACTTCAATCATTTTTTATTCAGAATTCTTCACTCACCTTTCAGACCAAGCACGAGCCATGCATTCAAAATATATATATATATATATATATATATATATTTTAAGTGGAACTTGTTCCCTTTTCAGTTTCCAGAGGTGATGGGAAATGGAGTGATTGCTCTTGGTTTGAGAAGGTTTCACAATTTTTACTTGATTAATCAAAGGAGGTACTGCATAGGTTTCATGGAAAGAAAAAGTTGGCATTCTTTTTGTTTTGAAAATGGAGAAAAAAAAGATTTGTTTGATATCTTTTGGAGAAGCATACTAACAAGATGTCTCATTAGAGCTGTGTAGATTACAAATAAAATGAGTTGTATATATATTTTTTGCTTTGGCCATCACAAAAAGAGATTGATAGTGACCATGTCCCTAACATGACTTACAACTAATAAAAATGAAAGTAGGAACATAGGCCAGAAAAGCAAAAAAAAAAAAAAAAACAGGGAAATAAACAGGCTATTCATGTAATCAAGATCTGATAAAATTTCTAAAACACTAGCCATTTCACTTACACATTTTAGTGATTATCTTCAAACGCTCATGAAGGCCGAGTGAGGTACAAGAGAACTGAAAAAAAAAAAAAAGCTAACACTGTAGTTAAGAAAACATAAAACAGTTGAACTTTTGGTATCAGGACAAGTACTTTGTTTAATACATTACTAAACAATCAATCAAAGAGCATCTGTAGAGTAAATCAGTGATAGGAAGCAGCTGTTCTGGAAGTTTCCACAACAAATCATATAAAAGCAAACTAATTAACTCCTCAAAAAAGTAATTAGCCTAGAGTACAGGAAGAAATTGGTATGGTATATCTTAAGCAAAATTTTCTTACATAGTCATACAGTCTGGACATTCTTCTCTCCAAACTAAAGGACTGTGATTGATCTATTATAAAATTGGAGAACAGATGTTTTCAAAGGATTTAAAGAGAAGTCATGATAATTGGTTTTCAGTTAAACATGTCAACTGAATCCAGCTCATGTTGCTTTTTGAGACCAGTACCATTCCACATTTTCATTAACGACTATCAGGCATGGAGAAGGCACTCTGAAAATAGGTGGATAATATAAAACTGAAAGAGGTTAAAGCGCAGGGAACAGAATTACAATTCAAAATGATCTTAGTGAAATGAATGGAGATCAAAAAAATTAATTCAGTGAATACAAATGCAAAAAAATTATTCAGAAGGAAGAAATTAAATACACAAACAGCAAACAATTTGTGAGGAAGGAGTAGGAGTGTCACAAGTTTGCACAATGTTATTTCAAAGAAAACATCACTTTGAAAGGAAGGTTTTGTAAAGCAACTCAACGGAAATTGAGATAATTATTCTTGTCCCAGACAGGCCCAAATGTAAAGTAATTGAAAGAAATCCAAGAAAGTGTTTTAGGAAAGATAACCTAAAAGGATAAATTGAAATAGGACAAATTTGTTTAGCTTCAGGAAAAAGAAAGAAAAAAAAAAGTATTAAACATAGTTAATCAAATGTGTGGGAAGTCAGCATAAAGACAGTAAACAGTTCTTTTTCAGGTTTCCTGAGGTTAGTATGAGGAATAATTGAGTTACTTACTGCAAGCAAGTTGTAGACTAGGTAGTAAGAAAACTTTGTAACTGTAATGATAGTTAAAGGGTGTCAACAATAACAATGGTAATGGTCAAGACCCAGGAAAGGGCAACTGCAAAAAGGTAGACCTGCTGCGTACCTTGGGCCTGTATTTGTGACATCACAAACAGGCTACCGAGCTTGGTCAAGCCAGATGACTGTCACCTGCTCCTGCTTTTTCTGTCCCCTACAGGGACAACTGAGGCTGTGAGAAGGAGACTTGGAAATATCAGAAGGGACTTTAGACGCTGAAGGGATCAGGAACACAAGTAGTGTTCTCCTCAATCCTCCCAGCTGGAGACTGGGACAAAAAGAGGAGGCAGCATATGGGTCAGGTGAATGATTGGCTGTGTAGCTGGTGCCATGATTAATGTTTCATGTTCTTCGATCTTGGGAGTGCTTTTGAGAGACCAGGCATGCTGTCACAGGATGGGGCGCACCTGACCAAGTAGGGCAAGAGTGTTTTGGGCAGCAAGCTGGCTGGATTCGTTAGCTGGGCTTTAAACTATATTTGGTGGGGGAAGGGGATGTACCTGTAAGTGACTCAAAAGAACTCCTGAATACCAATACTTTAAAAAAGAGCAGGGAAACACCTGTGAATAATCCCTTAGGAATTAGGAAGGACTCCTCTAAAAAGGCGTTATGGCCCATAGCCCAGATGAAGTGCCTCTACACCAATGGACACAGCATAGGAAAGAAGCAGGAGGAGTTGGAAGCCATAATGCAATTAGAATACTATGATCTAATTGCTGTCACGGAAACGTGGTGGGATGAATCACACAGCTGGAACATTGGAATAGAGGGCTACAAGCTTTACAGGAGAGACAGGCAGGGAAGGAAGGGTGGGGGTGTTGCCCTCTACGTTAAGAAACCGATAGACTGTGAAAAGTTCCCTCTGAGAAACAGTCAAGACCAGGTTGAGAGCCTGTGGGTAAAAATTAAGGACCAGACGTCTTGTAGTTATGGTCTGCAATAGGCCACCTGATCAAGAGGAGCCTGTTGATGAGGCCTTCTTGCTCCAACTACAGGAAACATCATGCTCACAGGCTGTCATCCTCCTGGAGGATTTCAACCACCAGATGTTTGCTAGGAAAGCCAAGTGGCAGGCAGTAAGCAATCCAGAAGACTCCTAGAGTCCACTGAGGACAACTTCCTCATCCACATATTAGACAAACCAACCAGAGAAGCATTACTTGGCCTGGTGCTCACCAAAGCAGAAGAGCTCATTAAAGAAGTTAAGACTGGAGGAAGCCTTGTTTGCAGTTCTCTGGTTGAGTTTGTGATCTCAGGGGATATGGGCCAGGCTAAGAGCAAAGTCAGGACCCTGAACTTCAGAAGAGCCAACTTCCAGCTGTTCAAAGAATTAGTGGAGGAACTCCCATGGGACATGATCCTTAGGGACAGAGGATCTGATCAGAGCTGGCAACTCTTTAAGGATATTTTCCATGGAGCGCAAGAGCTCTCTATTCCAATATGTAATAAATCAAACAGGGAAGGTAGGAAACTGGCATGGTTGAACAAGGACGTTCTGGTCAAAATTAGGCAAAAGAAGAAAATGCACAGATGGTGGAAACAGGGCCATGTGCCATGGGAAGAGTACAGAAATGCTGTCTGGATGTGCAGGGATGGGATCAAGAAAGCCAAGGCACTGACACAAGTAAACTTGGAGAGATGTGCAAAGAATAACAAGAAGGGGTTCTACAGGTACATTGGCCACAAAAGAAAAACTAAGGAGACTGTAACTTATCTGACAAATGAAGACAGACAACTACTAACAACAGATGTGGAAAAGGCAGAGGTACTTAACAACTCCTTTGCCTTGATCCTCACTAGGTCAGGTTTCCCACATCTCTCAAGTCCCCAAACCTCTAGGCAGGGGCTGGGGGAGCAGAGTGTGTCCCACTGTAAGCAAAGAGCAAGTTCAGGACCTCCTGACACAACAACTACAAGTCTATGCACCTTGATGGCATAGGGACATTTAGGTTGGAAATTAGGAGACATTTCTTCTCAGAATGAGTAGTCAGGCATTGGAATGGGTTGCTCAGGGAGGTGGTAGAGTCACCATCCCTGGGGGTGTTTAAGGAACGCTTGGACATTGTGTTTAGGAACATGGTTTAGTGGGTTATAGTGGTGGTAGGAGGATAGTTGGACCAGAAGATCTTTGAGGTCTTTTCCAACCTTAATGATTCTATGATTCTATGACATGCATCCCAGGGTCCTGAAGGAGTTGGATGATGTAGTCACCAAGCCACTCTCCATCATATCTGAAAAATCATGGCAGTCAGGCAAAGTGCCTGGTGACTGTAAAATGGAAATATCACTCCCATTTTTAAAAAGGGTAGAAAGGAAGACCCAGGGATCTACAGATCTGTGAGCCTCACCTCTCTGCCTGGGAACGTCATGGAATGAATCCTCCTGGAGGCAATGTTAAGGCACATGCAGGACAAGGAGGTGATCCAGGACAGCCAGTATGGCTTCACCAAGGGGAAATCATGCCTGACCGATCTGGTGGCTTTCTACAAGTGACTACATCAGTTGACAAGGGAGGACTGACTGATGTCAGCTACTTGGACTTCTTGAGGCTTTTGACACAGTCCCACACAACATCTTAACCTCTAAATTGGAAAAATATGGATTTGAAGGATGGACCATCTGGTGGATAAGGGATTGGCTCGATGGCCACACCCAGAGAGTAGTGGTTAATGGTTCTATATCCAGGTGGAGACTGGTGATGAGTGGTGTCCCTCAGGAGTCTGTCCTGGGACTGGTGATTTTCAATATCTTCATCAATAAAACATACGATAGAATTGCGTGCAACCTCAGCAAGTTTGCAGATGACACCAAGCTGAGTGTTGCAGTTGATACAACAGCAGGATGAGATGCCATTCAAAGGGACATGGACAGGCTGGATAAGTGGGCCCATGTGAACCGCATGAGGTTCAACAAGTCCAAGTGCAAGATCTTTTACCTGGATCAGGGCAATCCCAGACAGGAGTACAGACTGGGTGAACTCATTAGGAGCAGCCCTGCGGAGAGACTTGGGGGTTCTGGTAGACAAAAGGCTCAGCATGAGCCAGCAGTTTGTGCTTGTAGCCCAGAAGGCCAACTCGATCGTGCGCTACATCTAAAGAGGAGTGGCCAGCAGATCAAAGGAGTTGATTGTGCCCCTCTGCTCTGCCCTCATGAGGCCTGACCTGGAGTACTGTGTACAGCTTTGGGGCCCGCGGCACAAGAAGGATGTGGACTTGTTCGAGCAAGTCCAGAAGATGGTTACAAAGATGATCAGAGGGCTGGAGCACCTCTCCTATGAAGAAAGGCTGAGAGAGCTGGGGATGTTCAGCCTACAGAAGAGAAGGCTCTGGGGAGACCTCATTGCAGCCTCTCAGTACATCAAAGGGTCTTATAAAAAGGATGGAGAAGGACTCTTTACTCGGGTAGATAATGACAGGACAAGGGGGAACGGTCTTAAACTAAAAGAGGATAGATTTACACTAGACATTAGGAGGAAATTTTTCACTGTAAGGGCAGTGAGGCACTGGAACAGGTTGCCCAGAGAAGCTGTGGATGCCCCATCCCTGGAGGTGTTCAAGGCCAAGCTGGATGGGGCCTTGGCCAATCTGATCTAGTGCGTGGCATCCCTGTCTATGGCAGGTGGGTTGGAGTTAGATGATCTTTAAGGTCCCTTCCAATCCATGACATTCTATGATTAAACACTATTATTTTCCTTGAAAGCATTGTAAATTTCCCATCCTGGGAGACTGGTAAAAGCAGTTTAGTCAGATATCTGTCATAGGCACTGGACATCCTTGTTCAATGAGGAGAGGAACCTGAGAAATCTTGGGGGTTCCTTCAACATCTACATTTCTATTTATATGTATGTGTAAAATGCTAACTATCAGAAGGACTGTAGTAAATACTAATTCAATGAATTGGGAAAAGGTTTTCAAATTTTAATCTAAGCCTGTGATTTTTAGTTATGTAATCTTCATGATAATCTGTGAGAAATTCTTAATGATTGAGTAAATGGCAGATATGTACTCATAACAGATATGTTCAATTTAACTACATTTTTATGGTGGAGATCTCACAGAGAGATTTCTAGAAGCAGTTATAGCATAGAAGCAGGATCGCTTTATTATTCAAATAATAGCAAAGTTTATAAAGGTACCTCCCATTAGATCATTCACAGAGTTGCACAGATCAGAAATAAAGGACTGGCAGGCCTTTAGGTATTTATTTTACCCAACCTGTCTTTTATTTATCAATACACAGAAATCATATTTTAAATGAGCACTCACCATATTTCAATATAACCAACTAATATGAATATTTCCTCAAAACCTGTGCACATCTGCCTTGTACTTTTACTGTTAGTCATGTGATGTAACAGTATTCTCTCTCTTTCATTGTTTGCAACTTGACCATAGTGTACTCTGAGTGATGAAATGTGGTGTAAGTCCTCACAGAGAACATTTAACACCCCGTTAATAATCCCCCCAAAGAAATATTCCCTGGAAAAGATAAACAGTAAGACAGGAGCCATTGCACACAATCGGGAAACACGTTAATAGATCATGGAGTATTATCAAGGATATAATTTGTGGTAAAAATCATGGCTTGTTTGTTGCCATATCTTGATGTATAAAGTTGAAGATTGGTTTGTGTGTCCTAAAGGTTTGTGTTATTTTTCAACTACTCCCATTTTCTTAACAAAAGATACTGTTTTTCCCTGCAAGCCTTTTCTTGCTGATTCAGTCCAGTAACACCAACAGTGAAGTATTAGTTAGCATAAATGTGAGTAACTTTGATAAACAACTGTATTAGAATAGACTTACATGGCTGAAGTGCCACCCAAAACATTCACCTAGTCTGTGAGCATCCCCACCTCTTTCGTTGGTCTCATGTTAGGTTTCAAAGGTGATGTAATAGAGAGCCAGAGAGTGCAATAGAGGGAGGGGTGTGTAATTGAGGACATTCCTCTCATGTTTCTTCCCTTCCCATAGGCAAGACCCACTGTCACTCTTCAAATGGTGAGAGTGATGCATTTGACACCTGGCATAATGTGATGGGGAAGATGTTATGACATTGGACTGCAGCTGTGTACCACCTACTAAGCACCTCTTTGAGTGTAGGCCCTCCATAAAGGGAAATATATGTTGGCAGGAGTACCAGACTACAGCTTCATCCCAACTCCATGACCCTATTTGTTAAGCACAGCTGGTTGTAATATCAAAGAATTTATGTGTTAGCAATGCCTGGTGTGTCAGATCACCAATTGGGATAGAGTTATAAACATGTGATGTCTCTCAGCTGCTGGGGACTAGAGATGGGAGCTAACAGTGTGAGTCTTTACACAGGTGTGGGAGTAGGATGATATGAAATGGATAGTTAGATTATAAAATTAAAAGAATAAGTGGTGCTGTCACATGTAATTGCCTTCAGTGGTGCTCTGTATCGCTCGAAGCACACCTGGCATCACATGCATATTCCATAACCCCTGAATTAACAACACATGTACCAGCTTCACAGTTAACTTTGCTCCCCGGGGTATTTATAAATCAAGGCTCTGACTCAAAGCTAGTGGTTTGTTGTTTTTTTTTTTTCTTGGTTCTACCACAAATGCTCAAGGGGATGAGCTACTATATTGTTCTACTAAGAACTGCTCTGTGCTTTTATAAGCTTCTCTGAAAAATTGTGATAATAGACAAAGTGAACAACATTTTCGCTAACCTGGGGAATGAGACCTGGTAATGAAGGATACTAAACGCGTACAACTACTGTAGAGCAGGCAAGTAAAACAAACTACTGAAATCAGTATGAAAGTACTTGGACCCCTAGTTGTATACAAAAAGAAGTTTAAGTGTTTCATTTTTTTTAGATAAAATGAGCCTGAGAACTGCTAAGGAAATTGAAAGTCTGACTATTGTGAAAGTAAAGGAAAAAGCAAGTCACAGATATTTGATGCAAAGGTAACTTTTCTTACATAAAATTGAGGTTCACATTTAACACTGTTTTTGTTGTTGTGGTTTGTTTTTGTTTTTTTAACAACCACATTAATGAAGTTTCCTCATAGTATGAGGAACAGGTCATTAGCATGTTCAAGTATTTTTAAAAATCCTACTAGTAACTTGTTTAAAATCTGAAGATAAATCTCACTAGGCAGTTGTAGTGACAGTATTACTGTGCTATTATTACAGTATCCATGGAAGATGTATGCACATAATTACTAAAACACTGTAACAGGCGTATTAACACATTCTAAGTAAAGCATTTTAATCTGTAACATTAAAATAATACATATTTCTAATCATCTTTAGATCTTACATCTGTAATGCAATATGTTTGGGGAGTGGAGCAAGAGGATTACTTACAAGGTAGTCAGGCAAAGTGTGGTGACCTGATTTATTACCACAAAAAAAAAAAAAAAAAAAAAAACTGCTCTCCTAGATCCTTTACAGCACTTCTTTTGTTAGTATGGGATTTCTCCAAGTCAGTTCAATGCAATTCATAACAGTTTAATTGTTTTGGTAAAGAACTAATCCTGGGTAAGGAAAAAAAAATAAAAAAAGAAAAAGAAAAAAATGAAAAAATGCATAATTTCAAAAGTTTCTGTCTGGTAACTGGAGCTGAACCAGCTCATCCAGGAATGGTAACTAATGAAATGCCCACATGCAAGAAAGAAAATATAACGTGATATGGAATGAAACCTGAAAGCAGAAGAACCTCTTTCAACAGCAGTAAAATGTTATTCTTAACCTGACATTTCATTGGACCTTGCCCTGTGAGTAACTGGGAAAAAAAAAAAATCTCATTATACCTCATATAGTGAGATTTTAGTATTATACCAAAGTTTTTCAACATGTGTGCTTTTGTATAGTCTAGCAAATGTTTTCCTGCAGCATATGTAAGTGTATATTTATTGCCGTAGGTAGTGATCCTGACCTGAAGATCACCGTACATGGAGGAGCAGGTGGTCCATGTCACTGTTAGCATGAGCAGTCGCAGGCACCCTGTGCATGCACAGTGTGGCTTTCAGGCCTATGTTTTGATGTGTGCATCCCTTGGCCAAAGGATGAACTTGGCCAGTTTATCCAGCTGGAGCCAACAGGCAGATTCTACTTGGTCCTGGTGATTATACTACCTGTGTGGCCTTGCCTTTATGTAACAGTACAGCAAAGGTTCCTATGTGAATATCTTTATTTCGCAGTAAAAATGATGAATGAAGATGTTTTATTTTTAAAAATAGCTCTAATGGCCAAAATGGGGTAACCATGCCTGGGATGGGCACTGCATGGCATGCTGTGCCCTAATTAGAGACACTGCATCGCTCCGTTTCCAGCATATGAAAGGATATAAGGTTATCTATACTACCCTTTCTTTATAGTGTTAGTTCTAGTAAATGCCATTTTAGGCTATACTAGACAGAGTGCCTTTCTCATTGGGATCACAATGAACCAGTACCTCTTGGTGCAAAGCACCATGTATTCATTCCTCTTGATAGCATGAAAGCTGTATGGTCTAATGATCATTCTGGTGAAGAAGTGTTATCTTTATAAATGGCAAAGTTAAGAAAGATAATAGGCAAATAATGTTTTATAATAGTTTTGTTTCTTGCAAAATATGGCTTAATTCCGCATTCTCTAGACTTTTAAGAAGGAACTCTTTGAACACAATTTGTAGCAGCTTTCAAAAGCAAGATGAAATCATGCAGGTTTTTCTCTGTGTTGAGGATGACTCAAAGACTTGCCTTCAATTAGACCATATTTCTCATAAATATTCAGTGTTTCTCATAAACTTGCACAAAAAAAAAATCTATACCCTAGTCACCAAAATACATTGAACACACAACTATGTTTAATAACAGAAAAGAAGCTAACAGTAATGAAAAATGTCTGAAAAAAAATCCCTTTTTCCTCATTAATGAATATCTTGAGTACCATAGGAAGTACTGTAAGAGATACTTAGAGTAAGTCTGTTTAGCCCTGTGAACTTATGCTGTATGTCATGCTGTTTCATTAATCATTGTGTTTTGACTCATATAAATTCTCTTGCTGTGCTGACAGAAAGGGTTAAAGGGTTGCAAAGAGTTAAATGGAGAGGAAACATGAGGTGGGATTCTGGATATATGGCCCTACGGCATCTAATTTATCTGCAATGATAGAATTTCAGGACTAACTTTTGATTTTCTTTGTTGTGATCTTTTTCAGTATTTCAGACTTCATTTTGTGTGTATTTAGGCTATGTGGTGCCAAGCCTTTAAAACAAAATGTATCCTGTTATAACAACATTCAGTTCCATTCTTAAGCTGTTGGGCAACATTTAGCTGTTTTCAGTTTATCCAGTTCAACTTCTAGAAAAGAACTACTATTAGAATAAAAATAGTCCTGTTGATTCATACAGTATGTCAGTGAAGTTAAGGAAGATTCCCAGCTCATTTAAAAAAAAAAAAAAAAAAGCTTTTTTGTATAATCACAAACAGAGATACTGAAAGGCTTAATATTTGTTACTTAAGGGGACCAGAAGAATGCTTTTTTTTCCCTCTCTCTGTCTTTCTGATTAACCTCACGTAAAACAAGGCAACAGATACATACGTAACTTAGGCGAAACTAAATACAAAAATATAGGAAGGAAAAATAACTCAATCATGGGTGACTCGCTTAGCAAAGATTGGTTTGAGCCCTTCCTGCATAGAGATTTCTTCATGTTTGATGACATATCCTGTAAGTTAAATTCAAGTAATGAATGTTAGAATTGTACTTTCTGACACTGTATGGGTTTCCACTAAAGACAGGAAAGCAAAAAATTAACAGTAATTAGAGATGTCAGACCATCTCTGAGAGCAAAATGTAGCTCAGAGTAACTTTTCATACTGAGATGTACTGACAATGTTCTGGGTTTTGCCAATCTTACTATGTTTCAGTAGAAATAATTTAATTGAAGTTGATAAACCTTGAAGTTGATGTATCTTCAAATGTTTCAGTTGATACAGTTGAATGGAGAAGGGAGGGGAAGGAGCGGAGGAAGGGGGGAGAGAAGTAACAAAAAAATGACTCACTCCAAAAGTAATCTGATGTCATGATATTCAGCACGTATGATATCCTGCTTTCATTCTTCACTCAGGAAAAAAATGTCCTAATAGAAACATTAGGATTAAGCCATTACATCAATTTAATTATAAATTAAGGACACCATTCTACATTTATACTTGACTTCTTTAAAGGCCCAGATCCCATTATGTGTACAAGTGTTTGCATGACCTGCTCTCTTTCTTTAGATGTGTGTGTATGCGTAATTTTTGTCTTTGTATACATGCATTCTCTCTGTATATAAACACATTTATACATGTACATATAATACATGCATATATACCTGTACATACATATTTTTTATATACACTCTGCCATTCCTATGTGGATAAATTAGGAGGATGAATTGTAGAAATACACTACATATCCAAAGAAGGTTTGAACAAACTTATTTGACCTGAGAAGAAGAGGAAGAAAACTTGACTGGAAGGCACAAAGTATGGAAGCGTCCTGAAGAAAAAAATCTCACTTTTCAGGAAGATCAGCCAGAGCTCTGACAAGTGAAAAACCACACCTGCCACGGGCTAGTTGAGAGACCATTTTTGATGATTTCGGAAATACCTTGATATTTCACCTCACTGAGGCTCAGTTACTGCCTTCCCTGGCAAAGGACTATCTTCCAGCTTATCTTTGAATAGACGCTCTTCATTCCTTTCAGCCACCTTGACTTGTTTTGAAAACTTGTGGCCCAGCTGCAGATGCTGCAGTGAAAACATCAAATTTTGCACTGCTTTTATCATCTCAGGAAAACTCTCAGCTCTGGAAGTCTTTTATCTTATATTCTGCCAGCATGATCCAGAGAAGATGTTGGCAGTAGCACTCTGCTGATGTTACATGAATGAGATTTACAGTCTACATAGAGAAAAGAGATTTTAAAAAACCCAGCTTGATTGTCCTTGGATTAGTAATAAAACAAATGACCTGGTGAGGATCACACTGTATTTTTTAAAAGGTATTGATGAAGTTTATAGTTAATTGTATTCTGGGTCTTGCTACATTTCTCTTAAAAATGCAAAGCTCCTCAAAAAGAATTTTCAAGACTGCCAAAAACTATATCTAGCACAGCAAGGGAGAAACACTGTCTGTTAAATGCAAGCATCTTTGGCTGATGGTGAATATTTATACAGCACTTTCTATTTAACTTTTCCCTCTGCTTTTGCAATAATCTGCAAGACATGCTGAGAAAGATAACAAGCAAGGTTACATGCTACAACAGACGACATGCAGAAGTCATCAAAATAATTATAGCTGTTGTAACAGGCTGATAAAGAATAGGAACAAGTGAGTAAATACTAGTTAGTTTTATGTTGACTTCTGTTGAAAATAAGGAAAGATTTTGGCCTGTGATCTCAGCTGATATATAAACACAGTACACTCGAACCTTGACCACAAGTCTTCAGTGAAGAAGAATTAAGATGATTCAGAAACCTGAGGACTTTTAGATACAAGGTAGAAAGTATTTTTATTTATTTATTTATTAGGTTTCTTTTTAACATGATTATTAAATAGTTGAAATTGTCTCCCTAGTTTTTAGTTCAGGAAACATAAAACAGTCATTATGTTTGGTACCCATTTATTTTCAAATCACAGGACAGTAGCTGACAGATCTTTTTTTTTTTTTTTTTTAAGAATAGTAGGCTAAAACCAAGCATTGAAACTGTAGGAAAAAATACATGAAAAAGAGAGACTAGAGTACAAGGTGAACAAGAATAGCATCAGAAAACACTGACTTGTTTAAGTCAAGCTGAACTAAAGATCTTTAATTTTCAAGATTTATTTTCACAGTACTTCAAAAGTGAAATACCTATGTGACCTGTACTTATCAGTGTCTGATTATTTTATTTACATGTTTTCATCAGATTAGAACAAATCTCAGACTAAATCTTATTTCTACATTAGCTGTGTGAGGAGTCTGGAAGAGTTTGTGTATGAAACTGTCAAGTAAGTAATCCAGTAACTGTAGAATTTTATTTTTTATTTTTTTTTGGTGTAGAGGTATAATATTATAGGCACACCAAGCAGTAATGTCTAAACTAAGATTGCCTAACATTTTCCATTGAAAGCCTGAGTTTATATATGTTTATTACGTTGTTAAACTAATTGTTTGGGTTGAAACTTTCCAACTTGCCCTTTGCTTCAGACTCAGGATTTGTGTTTTTATTTTGTTTCTTTGTAATTCTTAAAAGGTTATACTGAAAATGGCTCAGTTGTTTCAAAACTGAAGTAAAGGAAACAATATGTGCCAAAATTACAAACATTTTCCAACTATTTCATTGAAGCATTTGGTGAAGACTATGATGTTTAGAAGAATGCAATTCTGGGATCAAAGAGTCATAGAATAAGCCAAGTTGGAAGGGACCCATGAGGACCATCAAGTCCAACTCCAAAGAGGTGTATTCTGTTTTACACCCTGATGTAAATTGGCTCCTTTTCACCCTACCTGATGTGACTAAGGGAAACAGAAGCATCGCATTGGTTAATATGACCCCCTGCAAGAAAATGCTGTGATCTAAATTCTCAGTGGTGCCCCCACATCCTGTCAGGATTCCAGACTCCAGCGTGGGGAACAAGAACCTAAAATTAAGTTGCCACATGTACAGATGTTCAGCATCTTTCAAAATAGGCTGGGCCTCTTCAGTGTGCCCAGATAAACCTCAAGTTAAATTTAATAATGACTTGACCTGCTTGTAAAGTATTGCAGATTTTGAAAATGCTGAACTACATTATACAGAAAGGAAAAAAAAAAAATACACATGGGAAATCAAGATGAACCCATGATACCACAGGAATGTACTTCTTAAATTACTTGTTTTTTATGAATATTCATAAAACCTTATATTCAAATCAACATCGAGTACATTGCTGGTTAAGAAATCACCATGTAAAAAATCAAATGAAAATCTAAGTAAAACAGAGACAAAGTATCAGAAGACCATAACCTTCAGAAAAAATGTCCCACATCTCCATGGGAATTAAGATATGTTATTCAATAATTCTACTTACAATTCTTCTGAGAACTTGAACCTGGGAAAGCAAGAAGATGAAATAGAGGCTTAAGGTTCTGAAGTAGTGTGCTAACTAATTGTAAATCAGTACTGCCATATTGCAAAATTCTGGGTGAGCATGACATGCCTACTTTCAGGTATCATCTGAGAAATAATTAGCTTGGCAGAATAGCTCTTTTAGATGACTCTCCTTTAAGGAAAATGCAACCAAATATGTGGCACTTGAGTCCTTTCACTTTCTCCCCAGATTGATTTCCAGTGGGAATGAGGGCTTGGAAATGAAGTAGAACTGCTAGAGTGATCAAATTCCTCCTGCTTTGTAATAAAATGTGCAGCTGAAAAAAGAACATGCTGTCTAGACTTACCTGCTGGGATTTGCTGCAGTGAAAAGCATATTCTTGGTCTCTTGGTCTTCCAGTTCAGGCATCTGTCAGGGCATGTCGGGATCTCTGTAAGCGCATATACCAAGGCATCATTTTTTTTTTTTTAAATAATAATGAAATGGGAAGGGAAATATGGAGCAGAAAGATGGCTGACGTTCCAATATCTTGCCTTCCCATGCATGCACCTGGATATGGGAGTTTGGAAGCTTTTTTGGGCTCAGGAATATAAGTAAAAATGTTCATTGTCAAACACTCAGAAGAAAGCATTTTGCTTTAGAAACTCTCCAGGCTCTTTTTTTTCTCTTTTGATATAAGGCAAGACCTGCTCAGCTGACAGGTAAACACAATAGGACAGGAAGTATATCTGCTTCAAAAGATTAAGTTGATTAGGTGATGACTGCAGTAGTAGCCGTACATTTGCTTTCATTTCTTTCAAGATTGTCTACAGTGAAACCTAGCTGGAATTTAGCAGACATTTACTTATGGTGTAAAAGTTGTATGTGTGTTGTACTCCCAGAGTACATACTTCAATGTCTAAGCAACAAGATGGACATATCTCAGAGGAAAAAACTGAGAAGTCTATTCATCTATTGTTAGATGATTGTGTCTTTATTTTGGGGATGCTTTATACAACTGCATTTGATCAAAGTGAAATGAGATGTCTGTAAATACTTCTGTATGTAAAAAGAATGATTAATATTTCACTTTGTATGGAGATTCTTTAAAATTAGAAGAGTATGACATGCTATTCCAAAATAAAACAGCCCTGGAACAGAACTGGCTAGTATTTGCTAGCAAAGAGAATAAATTTGGAAAATAACTCATGAGTGTATTAGCAGAGTACATAAGTAATCACTGCCTTTGATTAACTTCTAATCTAGACTTTTTATTTAGTCATGGTATTGCCAGTGCTTCTTGTTTATTTTTTCTTGCTTTGTTGCTTTTATATTTCAAAATCTGCTTTTGCAGGGTAGTAATTATGAACAAGATGTTATAACGATTTGTACTGGCATCACTGACATTACATTGGCATTATATCAGCTCACTCTTCATTTCCAGAACTCAACCTCAGGAATGTGGGTACCCAAAAGACTTGTATCAAGACCTCAGGAAAGGTTTTTGTGCTTAACATATCTAATTTGTTTTTACTATATTAGTTGGCCTCATAAAATGTATTTTCTCTATTTCTCCTAAACTTGTCTTGCTTTTGTCAATAATGGCTACAACACCATTCTCTTAAGCACTCACTGGACAAAATTTATACAGTTTGGGTTAATAAGAGGATAGCTCATATTAACTGGGGAAAAAAATAAACACTCCTGTTTAAGCCTTACATGTTCTTTATAAAATTCTCAGGACACAGAATTTCAAGATGTATGAAAGATATAGAGTAGCCCTCTTTTTCTTCCCCGTTTGAGACACCTCTAAAAAACATCAGTTTAAGGAATGTCTTTCATGTTGGTCCTACAGTTGTATTACCAGACTCAACTCTTGACTGATACTTGTTTAAGATGTCCTCTGAATTCAAACCATGTTCTATTTAAGCAATGAATAAATACATTAATAAAATAAAATAATAAAATAAAATATTGATGACCAATTTCTTTGTTCAGATCGCTTGTTTCTACCCTTTGTGGTCTTAATGTCTGTGGGGCTTGAAAGTAATCAGCAGGTTTACCAACACTGAGACGATGCTAGGCACAGGCAGCCAGAGGCTGAAATGACATGGCATTGCTCTTGAAGTGTGGGCTCACTTGGATACTTAAAATGTGCTTTTGTTTATACTATATAGCTTCCTGAGCATTTGTCACCTTAGCAGTTCAACTCTGCTGTCAGCAGTTCTGCAGTATTTATTATTTTATTCATTGTGGACTCCTCTGTGTTCATCATCCATTTATTTTCAGTTAAAAGAGTTCTTAGAGATTTAATTTAAACTTGTTGTGATTTCTCCTACTGTATTTGTTGAAATTGGTGTCACATTTGGTAGCCACTGTTTTTATTTACTGCCATAAAAACTGCCCTGACATTATATGATTTCTTCTTTTTTTTTTTTACAAAAAAAAATTCTCCTTTCACAACGTAAGATTTTTAATAATGAGTATAGCCATTGATATGCTTTTGTGTGTTATTAACAAGAATGGATTATATAAAAAAGTGTAAAGGTTTAAAATGCTACCATAAAAAATTTTAGAGCATGTGTGGTTCAGGCTCAGCAATAAATGTTGAAGGGACCCTTCCTTATCTGTGCTTTTGTCTTCAGTCTACTTCTGGGAAAAAATTGCAGATTATTTTCCAGGGGGAAAAAATGTTCTAGTAATCAACTCATAACTGAAGTAGGTGACTAGTGAACTGTTGTCAAAGAGGGTACCCACACTTAAGTGTTTTACTGGACTGGAATTTTATGCATTTTTCACGTTCACTGCTTATTCTGCTGTGATGCCATGGACTTCCTTGTCTGAACCATCCTTTCCTGACTTGGAAAAAAATCCCACCCCTTCAGGATTTTCTTGGCAGAGACTAAAACATTTTGGTTATTTACTCTGGGAATCTCTTACAGAAAAACTAATGCACTTCCCATAACTTTTTTGCTAAGTTTGTGTTGCATTTTGTTATCATTTTACCAATCAGTCCAACAGTTTTAACAAGCCTGTAAGTACAAGTACATCTTTGAGATTTGTTTCATATTACTCCAAAATAAAAAAAAAAAAACAGATCTGGTGAAGCAAATCATATATTTTTATTTAAAAGAGCAACATGAATGCAGTCAAAATCAGAGACAGCCTAATTCTTAATGAACTGATATAAGTTTACCTGTAAAGGCAAACATTCTCAAAACTGCAGACTAGATCTGTTGAAGGATTTAGTACAAAGTCTTGATTCATATTTCACATGACTTCAGGGCTAGGCTGCAGCTGGGAGGATGAAGAAATTGATACCAAAATCCATATCTGATTTGTGTTTGAGAAACTATTCCCTTAGTTGACAAAAATTCTGCCCAGAGAAAATTCAACCTGAGTAGTGTTGTGGAGCTACAGTCTGTCTCAGTCCTAGTTCTAAAATGTGTCTCCTTGTGTCTGTTCTGAGGATAAATGTTCATCAATGTTTACACTAAGTTTAAGACAAAGACAGACAAACATGGTATTCTTACAACCTCCTTCCCTCCCTAACTAAAACATCTGTAATTACTACTTTCATAAAGCGACTTTTCCATCCTTGGTTCAGTTGCATTCTCTTCCTGAAATGTATTAAAACTATAACTTATGGAGGTGTTATGGTTTGGGTCTTCCAAAAGTGACTTTGTGTCCCTCTTATAGATATTCTACTTCAAATTACAAAAAATAAATATTTATGAAATCTCAGAGCAGGTCCAAAAGTGATACACAGCGATCTGTACCACTCCCCATTTTCAAGGGTTTTGCTTCTGCTGTCTTATAGAAAGGTTGTTTCAGTATTTAACTTCTCTGATAATAAGTATATCATATGTTACATAGTATGAGATGTTTTGCAAGAATCTATGTCTACAGCATTTGTTCGTTTCCAGGAAGGCAAGTATGTTACTCTGAGCTGGTAAATCTTTAGTAAGAAAATGTTCTGTGTTTAGAAAAATAAACTGTTTATCATCATGTTTCTCATTATATATTCCTTTGGAATCCTTGGACTTGGGGGACCAGATTGGCGTGTACCGTCACTTCCTCCCTCCTTGTGTAACTAGGAGTATTTTGATGTTCCCTGAGCACACACCCTCAGCACTATGAAAGAGGAGGATGCTGTAATGCACAACCCCAGATACCATGCACAGTAAAGACTGTGTGCTATCACAACTCCAGATTTATGGGCAAACACCAATAAAGATTATCTAGTTTACCAACAAGGCTGTAGTGAGAACCCAGAGCATTGCTTCCACCAATAATGTATCAAAATAAAAGCTAGAAACTATTTTGTGAGCCATTCTGACTTTGCCATCAGATTATTATGCTTAATGAAAACTAGGGTAGAGTAGCCATTCACTTGGAGTATGAATATCACAGAATCACAGAATCATCTAGGTTGGAAGAGACCTCCAAGATCACCTAGTCCAACCTCTGACCTAACACTAACAAGTCCTCCGCTAAACCACATCACTAAGCTCTACATCTAAACGTCTTTTAAAGACCTCCAGGGATGGTGACTCAACCACTTCCCTGGGCAGCCCATTCCAATGCCTAACAACCCTTTCAGTAAAGAAGTTCTTCCTAACATCCAACCTAAACCTCCCCTGGCACAACTTTAGCCCATTCCCCCTCGTCCTGTCACCAGGCACGTGGGAGAACAGACCAACCCCCACCTCACTACAGCCTCCTTTAAGGTAACTGTAGAGAGCAATAAGGTTACCCCTGAGCCTCCTCTTCTCCAGGCTGAATAATCCCAGCTCCCTCAGCCGCTCCTCGTAAGACTTGTTCTCCAGACCCCTCACCAGCTTCGTTGCCCTTCTCTGGACACACTCAAGCACTTTGATGTCCCTCTTGTAGTGAGGGGCCCAAAACTGAACACAGTACTCAACGTGTGGCCTCACCAGAGTCAAGTACAGGGGGACAATCACCTCCCTGGTCCTGCTGGCCACACTGTTTCTTACGCAAGCCAGGATGCTCTTGGCCTTCTTGGCCACCTGAGCACACTGCTGACTCATTCAGCTGACTACCAACCAATACTCCCAGGTCCTTCTCTGCCAAGCAGCTTTCTAACCACTCATCTCCCAGCCTGTAGCGCTGCTTGGGGTTGTTGTGCCCCATGTGCAGGACCCGGCACTTGGCCTTGTTGAATTTCATACAGTTGGCCTCAGCCCATCGGTCCAGCCTATCCAGATCCTCCTGCAGAGCCTTCCTACCCTTGAGCAGATGGACACACGCACCTAACTTGGTGTCATCTGCAAACTTACTGAGGGTGCACTCAATCCCCTCATCCAGGTCATCGATAAAGATATTAAAGAGGACTGGCCCCAGCACTGAGCCCTGGGGGACTCCACTAGTGACTGGCCTCCAATGGGATTTAACTCCATTCACCACAACTCTTCGGGCCCGGCTATCCAGACAGTTTTTAACCCAACGAAGCGTATGCCAGTCCAAGCCATGAGCAGCCAGTTTCTTCAGGAGAATGCTATGGGAAACAGTGTCAAAAGTCTTACTGAAATCAAGGTAGACCACATCCACAGCCTTTCCCTCATCCACTAAGTGCATCACTTTGTCATAGAAGGAGATCAGGTTTGTCAAGCAGGACCTGCCTTTCATAAACCCATGCTGACTGGGCCTGATCGCCTGCTTGCCCTGCAAGTGCCGCGTGATGACACTCAAGATAATCTGCTCCATGAGATTCCCTGGCACTGACGTCAAACTAACAGGCCTATAGTTTCCCTGGTGTACCCTCTGGCCCTTGTTGTAGATGGACATCACATTTGCTAACCGCCAGTCGACTGTCTATATATATATAGACAATCTAAACTTTCTATTGCCCTTCTCAGTATATTTTTTGCTTTTTATTGGTCTTTATTTTCTGGTTACAGAAACACTTGTTCCTTCTTTTAAGTTCCTTACAAAGGGCTAGTTCAACTTGATTTTTGCAGTTTTCTTTCATTGATCTTGTATTTCCATTAAAAGCACCATTCTTTGTTTAAAAATGTGATTTTTTTAACATAATTTAATTAGATCCTCTCTTATACCTAAATTCTTTTCTGCATTGTCTTTTAAGGCAGTTCTTTCAGGAACTATTCTCTATAAAAGTTTTCATCTGATTTAGATACAATTTCAAATATAATGTTTGTGGGTTGGTTTTTTTTTTCCTTTTTTTTTCTTTTTTATTTTTTTATGCCATTGACGTACAAGCTCTGACTTTTCCCATATAGGCCCTTGATTTTTATGTTTTAGTTGATTCCTTTAACTACTTCTCACAGTTCATCAAAACTTAGTTTCTTTCAATACTGAATGTTAAACTGTTAAATTATTTTATATATTGAATGTTAGATATTTAGATATTTAAATATTGAATATTAATTACTTTTTTATATTTAGTTGTTCCTGTTTCTTATTGTTTAGTTACTTCTGTTTTTCTTTCTATTTAAACTCAGCTTACTGTCCAAAATTCCTTTGTACTTGCAGTTTCTATAGTATCTTCACTACTTGACAACAAATCTTAAATACCTTATTTCTTCCTAGTGGTGTAACTGATGAAGATATTTATTATTTCCATCACAACCATCCTACCATTACTGGTATTTTTAGTTCTTCAATTTCTGTGAAATAAGTGCATTCCATAATTGTATAGTTCCTAATAGTATATCTCTAATAGTAGTTGATAATCACAGTTACATCCAAGCCAGGGAGGTAAAGCAAATTTCCAAATATAGCTTTGTTTTTACACAGATTTGAATCAATTAGTTCTGTTTTCCATGTTGTCTCTTAATAGTCCCATTTGAGACTGTCATGACAGACGTAATTTTTTATGCTTTTTATCATTCCTGAGCAACTCTTGTGACTTATGTTCAATAAAGACCAAACTTACATTGTTTTTTCTTTTCTCAGGTCCAGTCTCTTGTATCTTCATTCCATAGTTCTTCCTGCTTTCTTATGGCAGTAGATGTCTCCTTTTTCTTCATTACCTCTGCATCTTCCATTTCTTTTCAGTGTCCTCCAACATAGAATATATTTTCTACCATTCAGTTACCCGCCATGAGTTCCTATTACCTGATGGTCCCACAATTACATATGTCAGCATACTTGTTCAGATAACGTAACCACCTGCTTGTCTTGGATTGAATATCTGCAAATCCTGGCCATTTATGAGCTTTCTCTCAATCCTGTCTCATTTTTCAGATTTCTTTATTCAATATTCTGTCAACCCTGTCTCAACTCCACCATTGGTTTCTAACATAATTCTAGTCTTTTTGTTTGCAATGAGGCAAAAGATCATGCAAACGTTGCTTGCCAGGTTTTTACACACGCTTAACACCAACATCTAGACCATTTTTCTGTCTCTATATTCTTCAGAACTTTTCACTATTCTTGGCTGTCACCTTTAAGAGAACAGTAAAATGACATATACGACTATGTTTCCTGATCTCAGGACACTATTAGTTTGGTGGGTTTTGTTTTGTAGCTTTAGAATTAATTACAAAACAGGAGTGAAACCAGAGGGCTTCACACACACGCACAACTGCAGAATCTTTATCCTCAAAGTAACACATAGCCCCCAAACACACTGCATATTGATAAACTTCTTGCAAACCTACATGCTTTGTAAACTGCATTATAAAAATAAATAACTAAATAAAACTATGTATAGGCAATTCATTTGCCAACAAATAACATCAAACTGAAATTTTTCCCTTTTAAAGGTAGATATTACACCAACTTTTACTATTTTCTCATCCCTCTGTGCAGGAAAGAAAGACCTATGAATACTGACTGCTTCTACAAACATTTTACAGGTTAATACTGGACTAGGCCACAGTGCTTCCATCTTCCCTTGCCTCCCTTGTCCCCTGAAGTAAATATCCTAACTTCTATACTAACAGCATGTATGGATGTACTTTCTCTGGGACCTAATTAATATCTTATCAGTCATTGATTAGAAGAGTAAGTTTGGGTCACACACAGCATGGTCACAGAACACAAATCACTGCTCAAGGGTAGGAATGTCAAATAGATTTGTTCAGGCTAACTTTGCACTCAGAGGATTTAGACTGTATCAGGGACCATCTGGTCATGCACATCCAGAGCCAAGCTGAGACAAAAGCACACAGACAGCCTGAGTTCCATATCATGTCCTCTAGCTAATTTGACAAAACAGAAATGTTGGCACGTTTTACGCATGATCTGAATCACATTTGTGTATATGGGTGATGTAGAGGGCCCCAGACTGCCAAGCCTGTTCACTGAAAGAGGATCAGCATCAACAGGAAGGAAAGAGAATATTCTCCATACCCCTCAAATATATTAGCTCAACCGAACTGTCTTCTCAGAGTGGTTTGGCACATCACATTTTTCTCTCTCTGTGCATGTGGGAACTAAAAAATGCTGTCTCCCAAAGAAGCAAGACAACAGCAGTCAGCAGCTGGAAACAGATGGTTCTCACAAGCATTTCTCAGTGGTCTACCAGCTGCTGGCTCTGATGAATGTTATTCAAAAGCTGCTGTTATGCTTGTCTTTGTCCTCAATACCTTGTTTGTCGGCCTTGGTGTGTTTCATGGTTAGTGTGCATTTTCAGAACAAGGGTACGGATGCAGTAAGAGTGAACTGCATCAAGTATTTTGTACATTCCTCCATGTGTTTTGTAAGGAGAGAGAGTTCTTCATCCTCTAACCACAAATAATAGGCCAAGATGAAGTCCAAGGTGGAGCAGGATAGACGTAAACAATGAAGTTTCACATTGAGTGAGACTCAGAGAGCCCAGCTATCTTCATGAGCATCTGTTGGTTGTTTTAGGAAAATTATTTTACCAACATTGGTAGCTCTTTAGGTTCCTGTGTCATGCATTGTTCCTGGTAACCTCGTACAGGACTTTAATTCTGCTCTTCGGGATAAGTCCATTTGTGCAAGGAGTCCTATGGATCTAAAATAGTAACACAAAGAAAAATGAGTTTGTCTGCACTTGTTCATGAATCTCAATAGTATTTTACTTGTCCAACTACTCTGCAGACATCAGAAATCATTGAGGGATTATGATAAAAATATGACATTTTTCCCTCAGCGTTGCCTTGCAAGTTTTCCTCTCATAGAATCTGTGTTTTGCTTTGGGACATTGAGAAAAATAAATCTCACTTTTTATAATTTAAATGTTTTACAGACCTCAGTTTCTGGAATATTTTGGAGCAAGTTTCTTACTGCATCTGTGTCTTTTCTACTATGTAAGTTTAATTAGCACCTCACAGTTTCGAATTTGATAGATTACCTTTAAAATCATACAGTGATTAAACAATTTCATTTGAGTTGAGTCACAGGTTTGGTATGTACAGTAAATCAGGCAATTCCCTGTTTCTTTCACAAGAGTTAATGAAGTCACCCCATATGTTGGCCTTCATCAAAGGTCTGGCTGTCATATAAAAATACAGTCTGCTCACCACATCTTTATAGGTTCATCAGTTGGAGGATTTCAGCTGGCAATGTTTGAGGTCTAGGTGAGCCACCCACAGCAGGAAAAGTTTTTACCCAAATGTGAGATAGGCCTCCTTCCCCTTAGCCCTCCTGGCTAAGGGTAGTAGACAACACTTTGTCAGTTCTCTCTCAGAAGAGAGAAAATAAGAGAGAGTTGGAAAGGTGTCTCAGAGGAAATTCACTAAAATATAGAAGAACCTGTGTCTTGAAATCTTTTTTTTTTTCTTTTATGTGGAAACACATTTTGTTTTAACCTCCGCATAAATTTTCACCAATGTTATCCATTCCTTTCTTGAAAATCACTAAGGAACCATACTTGATTATTTCCTTTGTTTACACCCATGATCTGCTAAAGATTTGAAAAGCTTGGTGAAAGTCAAATTCTAGTCCTGGTTGCAGACATGAAATCCTGATACACAGAAATATTACCTCATTTTGTTTCTGTATGTCAGGTACTAATGTTTTACAATCTATTGACTAGTTCTGAAAGATGGTTGGAAAAAGCAGTTAAACAATATGGCTCTGAAATATAGAAGAGAGCCTTTTTTGTTTGGGTTTTTGTTTTATGTGGAAACGAACATTTAATTGAACTGACATGGTGAAAACCTTGAGTGTGTGGTGTACCAGTCAAGTCAGTTCAACTAACCTTGCCCTTTTGTAAGCTACAATGAATTCTGAAATGAAGCTATGGTCTGAGGCAGTAGATCAAAACCATTATCCAGGCTCCCTGTGGGAATTAAGTTGGATCCAAACCAAAAAAAAAAAAAAAGGTTCCAGCTGTGCCTCCTTGCTCCTATTAGACAGGAAATTCGGAAATCTCAGGTAATCTAGCCCAACCACAAAACTTTCATAGCTATATATTACAAGCTTTCGCTTCGCACAGACCTACTTTGTTAATCAAACGTCATCAGTTAATGTGATATGAACAATTTCCCTGTTGTCTATCAAGTGTCTTTGTCTTCTGCATAGATACATATTAAAAATAAATGCATAGGTTCTCCATGAAGCTGTACCATGTAAAGGAACACTTGTGAGCTATGCTTGAGACAAATTACCTGTTAATATTTTCTTTGGCTTGTCATACCTTTTCGTAGAAGCAGAAAAGTGATTTTTTTTTTTTTTAATTTCATGCCTAATGGTTAAGAAAACCTTTGTCTCATTCCAAAACTAGCTCTAGCTGGGGTCATACCCAAGTATTGGTGAAGGAAGCAACATCAACCACAGCAATGCCAGCCAGAGGCAATATGATGATGTCTAAGGAAAGTTGTTTTTTGTTTGTTTGTTTTTTTTTTTAAACGGACCAAAGCATAAAAAAAAGAGGTAGGGAATTAAACATTGTAGGAGAGGCTGTTCTAACAGTAATAAGGTCTAGCAGGAAATGTGGATGTCTTTCAAAGAAACTACTGCTGTACTGATGGGAAGAAAAAAAAAAAATACATTTAGAAACTACATGTAAAAATCCAAAGAAAACTTTACAGTGTTTTGAAGTTTCTTGTCACAAGACACCATGGACACAGTCCTGTTCCTATTTTCAAACTGAATGGCAGCCATTCCACTTTAAACAAGTTGAAGAGTGTACACCACCGTAACTACAGCAGCTACCTGCTGGGCACATGCCAAAAAGCAACTACTGCTTTACATGTTTAGCAGTGAAACACCGTGTGGTTCCCAATGTTTGTTTGTTTGTTTGTTTGTTTGTTTGTTTTTTACATATTTACACATATTCCATTGGTGCATCTTCCTCCATTATTAATTATGCTCTGTTTCCAGCTGTTCTGCATTTCCACCCTTATTTCCTGGGTTTAATAACGTTGTCTCAAAAAAGCCACCGCAGACTCAGTTTTGGCAAATACAGTCTCAACACAAGTAAACACTGACACATTAAGTCATCATCATGTTTATCTTCCGTTACTTGTATGAAATATTACTTGCTTCTACTTTCCTGAAGAAGCAATTTATATAGTAAGTCAGAGTTCTATAATTTGACCTTTACTTTTATAGTATGATCAATGGTAAAGATGTAAAAAAAAAAAAAAACCCTGAAAGAATTATTCTCTTTTAGTGTGGCAACTGCCTTCTACTTATTATGGGACATATTATATGCCTCACTATTTGAATAAAGTTTTCTTCTACACCAAAGTCAAATTCTGTTAAATAAAGAGTCATTTTATAGATTTAGGTTTATATATACATTTCACCCTCTCTTCTAAAATTTCTTCTGTGGCCCTAGCTATCCCAAATGATATTTCCATTTAAGGTCACTGGATATTAATTAGTTTTTAGAGAGAGAAAAAGCCATTGAGTGATTAGCATTATAGGCCATACATGTAAATACCTAAATTCAGATTTATCTCTATAAAATTTAGATGGTTTATCCACTTATACTTACATAAGTACATTGGCATTTTTTTTCAATTCTGTTTTGTTTAAAGAACAAATTTGTTTAAATTTTCTAGTTTTTATTAACTGCATTGACATTAGGTTCTCAAAAGCCTCTGAAGTAAGACAGATATATTTTTAAGTGTTGACAACTATTTTAGTACACAGGATAACCAGTTTAGCAAATGACTTCATTATGCCTTTTGCAGGACTGAAGTGACTGCGTATTAAAAGAAAAAGAAAATTAGAGCTATTATGCGTGCACTTAACATTACTTTATTAATAACCAGGTATGATTATTAAAAAAAAAATAGGCAATCAAAATTAATGACCAAAATTAATGAATTAATTGCTGTTTTTGCTGGTGTTTTTGAACTCATGACTTCATTCTGTGTACACAGTCATCCTTTGAGTGAGGCCCTTGGTATCTGCTTTCCTAAATGCCATGCCACAGGATTTTGGTTCTGCTCCCCAACTGGAAGAGCAAAGCTCTTCAGTTGTTCCATCCACAGCAAATTTTGGTTCCCTGTTTGTTGGAACACATTTTGAGACAAAACCATGACTTACAGATCTGGAATCTGTTGTCTGAAAACATTCATAGGAATAAAAATTTCTCAGATTATTCACAAATGTTACTGAACAATAAAACTCTGAGCACAGGCTGAAGCCACACCCAGCATCTAATTAGTTTGAAATGTTTTTTAACTTTTTTTTACATTGTTTCACCACTTCTAATCTAACATATTGTGGGTTTTTGTTTGTTTTGTTTTGTTTTTTTCTTTCTGATAATTTCTTCAATCCATGTGTTCTATTAAAGAGGTTCATCTAATAGTTTCTCCTTTTGAACTATTTTCAGTTTTATATTTTTCTTTTCTGCCAAGCTGATATATAAAAATAAAGCACTAAGCTTGGCCAAAACACATGTAAGCAGCATAAGCAGGAGAAGATGTGTGGTTCTTAGACTTATAACTTCTTAGGGTAATTCAGGTTGGAAAGGAATCACATATATCTTTCCTATATAATGTCTTGGTTATATCGAGTACTTCGTATTCCATCAGCTAGTTTACATTCTGGAAGTCATATAACAAAAGATGCAATAGTTTCCTGCACTTCATACAAGTAACAGCCCACTACTGCATAGTATAAATTATGCCTACAATATCACCGATAATTATTTAAATGAAAATAAATTTTAAATAAGCACAGTAATAACAAGATTTAAGAGCTTATTTAATCAACATCTGGGTAGCGTCAAGATGAGAATAATTTTTTCCCTTAAAAAAATATTATATTCATAGCATATAGAAAAATAGCCTCAAGATTTCTTGAATTGTCATTCATATTGTAGATTTAAAAGTTCTCTATAACATACATGCTACATTTTGTGATTATGTTTCAATGTAACATTTCCTTGATGAGGAATACAGAAAGTGTTAAAGGCAAATAATTTTCAAATCTATAATGAATAATGCAAATATATCTAACAATGAAATACCCTTTGTCTCCCCAAGATTTCTTTCAACTCATGATACTTTTTTTGTCCATTTTATTCCCAGAATATCTACTTCTAACAAGACATGTTCAAATTTGAGTATGCCTAGAATTTTCCCATTGGCATAAAGTATAATTCACAGCTATCGGCATAGATGTTTGTAGATATTTTTAAAATAGTAAATTTTAAAATAATTTGAGAGATGTGTTTGAAAAGATATTTTTCTTCTATTCATTTTTAATTGCATCTCCTGAAGAAAAACAATGTCTTGTTGTTGTTTTTTTCCTGTGTTCAAAGCAAGCATCAATTAATTAATTTTATACTCAATTTCTCATGTGCCATTGCTCAATTAATGAGCATATATCTAAATTCCAATACTTGAGAGAAGGCTAGTAATGAGGAGATTAATTCCATATATGGTTCTGGTTGGCTAAACAACAAGGGTGGATAAGGGCCAGATACTAAACAGAAGATCCTTGGGGGGTATTTGAAGCATAATCATATATTTTATACAACATCTGCCATAGCACAGTCCCTGTTTGGGTAGTTTTTATATGCCACAAAAGTAAAACTATTCAAGAAATATCAAATCACAGAGCTGCATGGAAGCTCAGATGTGATGTCCAGAATACTGGACATGACAGTGCTTGTTCACAGATGATACCAGTTTCTCCTCTTTTAGGGGAATAGGTGGGTTAGAAAGTTGTATTCCAAACCAAATGTCATGACTGTTCATCTCAAGAACCTATATTACTCCACTGAAAAAGGAAGAAATGGAAATAGACTCATCAATGATCACATGGAGATTAGGCTTCCAAGAGATGGCCTCCAAGATCTGGAAATCGCTTGTGTAATTTGCCTGGTCGGTAATTTCACTCTCCTGAATTGGAAAGTGGAGGAACCACAGAAATGCTGTGGCTGAGATGACAGTCTGTGGAGTAAGGGAACCTGTGTTTGAAGTATGCTTATGTTTAATGAATGTGTACTTTCCAGTATGGTAAAGCCAAACTATGTGTGACCAGGTCTAGAGGAGATAAGAGATTTGCACAAAATGTTCATACAAGAGAAATAAAATATTCTTGAGCATGTTTTAACATGTATAAATACCTTTCTGCGCATCCTCAATACCATTTAAGATTGGCAGACACTTTATGTTAATTTTCAAACAGAGGAGAACACTACCAGCTTAAGAGAAAAGGAAAGATTAAGGGGACACTTTCCACAAAACCAAAACTTTGACACTGGAGAAACATGAATTCATCTCTATTCATTTTATCCAAACATTTCTGTATGCTCCCTAAAGTTTTCACAACTAGCAGGCTTGAGGAGGATAGTGTTTGGGCATTCTTGATCCAGTTGGTCTGGAAATACTGCCAGAAATATCGTGGCTGTCTTTTGTTTTTGTTTCTACATTCAGACTGACCCAGGAAGTGTACCAGAAGAGTATCAATAGGAAAGGCAACTCAGCCTGAAGAGGAAGTACATGACATGCAAGTGTAGACTTAATCATTTTACTTAGCATTCATCACCTTTGGAGGAAAAAAAAAAAAAAAAAAAGGTAAGTTATTAACTATCCTTCTCTTTCTTTTGGTCAAAAAATTAATGTTCAAAAAAAAATTTTATTTTATTTTTTCCCCTAATACAAGGTAAACAGGATAGTAATTGTATTATATAAGCAATTTGAGGAATCAGATGTGAAAGATAAATGAATATACAAGAGTCCGAGAAGTGTAAACGTTGCTTTTTGAAATAAGTAGAAATCCTGTAAGCAATACTAGTAGTAATAATAGGAAAAAAAAAATAGTTTGTTCTAAACAGTTTATGTGACTTGAGCCATATTTATTTCTTGTGTATGTATACTCACAATCAAGGTACAGATTTGTTCCAAAGACTTGTAAAGCCGATACTAGAAAAACTCCCACAGCAGACTGCTGATCAGGAAAATTATTCAGTATAGTTTTGACCCAATATGCTAACTGGTAGACTTGAGGCATAATCATTATTTATTTTCATAAAAATCTTCAAAGCAAATATTCTGTGCTATCAATTCACAAATGCTAACCAGATCATTCTAAAAAGGAAAAAAAAAAAAAAAGGGGCAAAGTAGATTTTTTAATTTGGTGGTGAATTACATATGTCCCTATATGGTACTAAGATAGAAAATTAAATTACTTTTCAGATTCATTTAAAAAGAAATAACATGTATGTGTTCCAAGATGGAGGAGTTAATCACAACAAACTAAAACTATACACATAAAGCAAAGATATGCATATGGATTCTATTCACATGCCTATTTATGTGCATTCTTTTTAAGAAATTGCATCGTGGTATAGCTTCTTCACAATTTTTCTGGACATGTTTATCATCTGTGTGAGCACTAGTGGTCCACTTTCTCCTTAATGAACCTAATATATTTGTGCACAAGGTGAGGACAATAACAGGTAGCCTGCTATGGCATGAGTGGATCTGTAAAATTAATTGTATACAATGAATCTGGATCTTCAGCTATAGTGGGTGAATTTGTCCTCCTGAAATGACCTCTGTAGATAGTTACAAAACATTTCTCTTAACTCTAAACCAAAGAAAGACTGTAATTACAAGAGGAGAATGATACAATTCTAAAAATGTAATCAAAATGCTGCTCTAGTGGAAGCAGAAGTAGAAATCCTTTAAAATAACCTGTGTGAAGTTACAGCTTCAACTAACTTCCTCTTTGTACTAGAACAGGGAACTCTCATTTGAGAGAAAGGGGAGAAGAGAAATGATCCACCATTAGATGGGGAAAAGCGCTGTTTTCTTACTAATAGCAAGACTGACAGACCTGTCAGTGGAAATAGTAGAAAAACTCTCCTCAGTCTAAGCAAAGATTTCGCTAGCCTCCAGTGGAAAAAAAAAAATAAATAAATCAAGTTAATAATTATTCAGTGTTTGGGATTTATAACAAATGACTTAGCCAAATTGAATGCTTTTAAAATAAGCTAGTGTAAACAAGCAGTATCACAGCATCAAAAGCGTTTGGATAGCGTAATTTTGTAGACATGCAAGGTGTAGGGCCAGGTCTGCCAAGGGAACTGGGAGAAGCCAAGAGTTCCAGTCACCACACTGGGTACCCAATAGAGAATATAGAACTTTAAAATTCCCCTGTAATGACTGTCTGTCCTAGGAGATAATTAAGACATACGGGCTGCTCTGTTGTGATCAGTTCTTAGGGACAGTTGAGTATCTGATGCTGGACATGTCCATAAATGTGTAGTAAATAGTCTTGAACTCTACCAAGATTCACAGATTATGTATTTCTCTACCTTCATTATCTGGGAGTCCAGATTCAATAAGCATGATTAGATAAAGCATGGCAAATGAAAATATGCCTGAGTTAGTTGTGGCTCTGTTCAGAGGAGAAGGGATGGAAATGTTGCTGTGTCTTTCTTAGGTGACATCTCTCATATTATTATGAGTTCATACATTCATTCCTCCTCTTCCTCGGGGCTCAGTGAACATTTATGTAATCTGTGCAAATGAGAAGAGATTCAGGAGGAGATGGGGAGAGAAACCATTCTTACTCATACATTACTTTTTGATACCAGGACAAGGAAAAGAAGGTACACATCTGGATCTCCCACATTCTCACTTCCAAGGTATGTACTAAAAAACAGCGTCAGGGTCACCAGCTGCATCCTTGTGAGTGTGTGAAGAAGGTCTGAGCAGGTACACAGGGACACAGGCCAATCTGGAGATGTGAATCCAGATGGGAAGATAATGGTTTTTAAAACCCAAAATATTTTCTTCCTCTCTGTAACGTTTGGTATCGTTAAATATTCCCAGGGTCAGGACAGTGACTTTCTTCAGTGCCACCACGACTTTAGCACCATAATGCTGCCCAGAGGCCCTATGGCCCCCCCTTCTCTTGAAATATTTTAGGGACCAAGGTGCCCCTAAAAACCTTAGAACCTTCAGCAGCTACCCCAGAGCCATAAACTTTTTTTGCTGGCCAGAACACAACAGTTAGTCCGTGAAGCAAAAAGTCTTATGCTATCCGTGTAATTCCTTAGTTTCTTCTTCTTCCCTCAAAGACAGCTATTCTGTCTTAAAAGCAGAATGGGCAGAATTTTTAGTAACATCAAATAACTACCTTGCCAGAGTTCACAGAGATGGTTAAGTAATTAAAATATTCACCTGAAAAGTAAATTTTTCTTCCATATTCACTTTCTTTTTTTTATTGTCATAATCCAATAATCTAAGGTTGTGGAAAACAAATAAATAATTAAAAATTAAAGGATCCAGATCTGAATGCCCTTGATGTCTTCAGGCGGAAAATATTTACTGTTGTGAGGAATGTTGTGTTTTCAACTTCAGAGAGTTTTTAATTGAAGGTATGTTTGTTCCATTAGCAATAAAACACATTAACAAAAAAAAATGTCTTAGATAGTGATAGGCATTCTTAATTTACGTAAGGAGCTGTGCAGCATTCCTATCTCTGTATGACAATGTAGATGCTTTAATAGAGAGGGATAGAATAACCGATCCCTTTGTCAGCTCATTCTACGCATTTTAACAACAGCATTAAAAATAGAGCTAAAATTACTACAGGCTGTATGTTATATAATAGTGCTTATTTATTTTAAAAAACAAAATTAGGTCATTGGGCAAAGCTGCATTTCAATTGAGTTGTCTGATTAACGGTGTTTGAATTTTGACAAGGAAGACACAAATTCATTGTTAAAATACTATTACTGGTGCATGTAAATAAAAGAGTGGGGGTAAAAGGAACTGAAAAATACACTCTAACCTTTCCCTTAACTCTTGCCATTTAAAACCTTGTCCTGTAGTATTTGCTACACAGAGGAATCTAAAGAACCACTCTATAGGGTCTTCAGAAGTGAATAAAGTGATTTAGTAGGGAATATATGCAGTAGCAGGGTGGAATGTCAGTGAGGATTTAGGTTAATGCCCAGCCTTACAATGTCTCTCCACCCTACACGCTGCTCCCAGACTAAGCCTGTTACTGTGGCATATCTGGCTTCCAAAAACAGGGAAATATAACATTCCATCAGCTTTTTTCATTATGGAAAAGAGCTGAAGGATTACATGTACCTATATGAAAGGAGAAATGTCCCAATTTGATGAAATTTTTGAAAGGTGAAATTTAAATCTTTTCACAAATTCATATCTGTGAGAAGGAAGAGAACTCTTTCTTTCTTGATCCTTTTCTGCCAGACATTTTAATCCACTAGAAATCAGGTATGAGAAGCAAAATTTTAAATGTTTGTTCTAATAATGAAATGAAACTTTACCACTATTTTGCAACTTTCATCAATAAATATTTTTTAAATTAATTCTCTAGTGTTTTTTAAAACTGTTATAGATTATTTGATTTTTCATTTTAATTCACTCTGCTCTGTACTGGAAGTACAGAAGAGTTGACGGAATGTCTTTCAGAATTCAGGAGCCAGATTTTTCTCCTTTAAAGTGAAAACAAGAAACCCTAGCCATTCTTATTCTTCCATAAAAATATGGCTTTGCATTTGTAAATAGTGACCAGTGCAAATGTTCATAGCTAAAAGACCATGTGCTATCTTCCATGCTCTACATGAGCACAGCTCTGTTGACTTACTGATTTTACAACCATAGTTAGAACAAAAGGAAGAGCTGAAAGGTGCTGTTAGCAGTCCTTTGCTTTCAAAACTTTTCTGAAAAGGGATGTCTGACCAGATTCAACCAGCTAGACCCCAGTTTGCCTTTTCAGTCAATACATTAATTTCTTCTCAACAGCTCTTAGCTGGACCAAATTACACTTGCTCATCCCCACCTCGTGAGAGATATTGCAATGGATGGTTACATTCCTAACATCTGTGGTTCAATTACGTACCTACATTGGGACGAGATGAACCCAGACCTAAGAAAGCAATACACTAGAGGCACAGTAACCTAACACAAGTCTAGAGCCAGTAGATACTTATGAACTAAACACCTAGAATTAAGTTATGCATTAGCTCATTACAATCAGCAACTTTTCTAAGATCCTTATTTAGCCTCTATTTTTCTTTTTTTTTCTTTAAATTCATTTTTCAAAGAAAAAACTCTTAGTCAATATTTGTGTTTGTGTATTTCTTGTTAGTGTCAGTATGCATGTAGGTCTAATTACGTTTGAGGGGTTTGGGTTAGTTGATTTTGCTTTTGATGGGAAGATGAGGAATACCTTACAGAGGCCTTCCAATACCTAATGGGGGCCTACAGGAAATCTGAGGAGGGACTCTTTATCAGGGAGTGTAGTGATTTGACAAAGGGTCAATGGCTTTAAACTAAAAAGGGTGGATTTAGATTAGATATAAGAAAGAAATTCTTTACTCTGAGGGTAGTGAGGCACTGCAACAGGCTGCCCAGAGAAGCTGTGGATGCCCCATTCCTGGAAGTGTTCAAGGCCAGGTTGGATGGGGCTTTGAGCAACCTGGTCTAGTGGGAGGTGTTCCTGCCTTTGGCAGGGGGGTTGCAGTTAGATGAAGAATCCCTTCCAACCCAAACCTTTCTAAGATTCTATGATTCTATAAGAGGAGGAGGGAAGACCTAGTAGAACATTAGACCAGAAAACAGTAAAACCATAAGCAATGGACAAACAAGAGACTAAATCCTGAACATGTGTTGGAGATAGTGAAACACCTTCCCATCTGTTCTTCCCTCTCTGTAAAAAAAGTAGAGTTGTGTAATAAAGGAAACATCTGGATTAGAAAATATAATTCCCAAATTAGATCACCACAAATCAGTAGTTAATGAAATACTGGGCTCTCCTCAGTGTTGGAACAAATTATTCATTTCCAGCTAAAATTGTGGGGTAATATTTTCTCATCTGGATGGAATGTTTTGCAACAATTATTTGTTTTATTTGCATTTTTGCAATTATTTGTTTTATTTGCATTTATTCCCCTTTTATATCTAAACTTTTAGTCCAGATTAAATTAACTAGTAAATGAATTTCACATGAATTTCACATCATGCTCCAGTAAAATTCAGTTGAACATTTATAGAGGTTAAGATTTAATCTAAAAGAATGTATGTGGAAGTCAAACGTTAATGTTTATGCAACTGTACATCCTCATAAATTCTCTGTTGTAGCACCAACAACACACGTGGTAGTTTTTTACCTTTCTCTGTCTGTTTAGGAGAGCCACATTTGTCATGAAAATTCCTGTTCCCCGCAGTAATATTTCCAGTTCAGAAACAATGTAACAGACCAACTTTAATTGTCACAGTTCAAATGAGCACAGTATTCCAAACAACCTGGTTAAACACAGATTACTCAAGCATCAGTGAGACAGAAACAAATGAGTAATTGGCATGAATGGCATAAACTGAGTAAATAATAATAATAATAATAGTAATAACACAGCTGTAGGGTTTTTCTTTAATAATTGTCCCAGACTCTTCATAGCAAATATATACTTTGGTTGTTGATGATTGCTCAGCTTTTAGTTATGCTTGTTAAAAAAAAAAAAAAAAAAAAAAAAAAAAAAGGTACATTAAAAATAGCACTCTAGTAAATTTACCAGTAACAATGGGATGTCTCACTTTTGTGCAATTTTATAGAATAGTAGCTTTCTTTACCTCACAAACATCACCATAAAGGTGTTAGTCTAATTGACCTCATTGCACAAAAAGGGCATATTTTTGCAGGAGTTCAGTGGGTTGCACAGGCTGCACAAAACTGTTCTATCACTTATACCCTCCAAAACATGGCACACATCTCAGAAGTATATTGAATCTCTCCCTTATTTGCCTCTAAGGCTGGTAATCAGTGTGTTGTTCTGTGACCAAGGTGTTCACTTTCTGCCCTTCTGGACTTGCCAGTCAGTCAGTCAGACCTTTAATGTCTAATTTTGTTCCTGATCAAGATCTGTGTTTACAAGAACAGAAAGGAAAATTGTGAGGGTGGTGACAATAATAGTTATCACAGGAATGCATAGCTGCTGGAGTCCTTATTCAGTTCGGGAACAGGCCAGACCATCATCATAACTTAAAAGCAGTCACTTTAAAGACTCTGAGGTAAGGTCTCTTTCTCACCCCAGAGCACTTTATCTCTGATAGAGATGATGTTGGCCTCTGAAGAATTCCATAAGTGAATTAATTAGCAGACTGAGCTTTTTTTTTTTTTTTTTCTTCTTTAAGATCTGGGGAAGTACTTCTGTAAGTTTAACTATATTTGCAATATGAGAAGACCTTGTAAAAGTAAAGATAACTTAAAAGTAACTTAAAGAGTAAAGTAATCAAGGAAAAAAGAAAAGAAGATTGCGAAATGCTTTTAAAAATATCACGGAGCATTAAAATATATTAGTAATTTTTAAGCTGGTGGACTGACTAGAACCTATGCTACCTGTAAAACTTAAGACTACATGTATATAATAATCCACTATAAATATATATAATATAATTTACCATGTGCTTATACTTTTAAGATTTCATATCTTTAAACTAGTATTAGTACCCACTATTAGACAAATATTCTCTCTGTGCAAGACTCTTGTGCAACAATTGAATAAGCAAATACAAAACCACCAAAGTGAACACAAATATCAACATAACTGTCCTCTCTTTGTGAGTGTTTAGACAGTTCGACTGCATAAAATCATCCTCATATTAGGCTTTTGGAATAAATTAATTAGAACAGAAACCGTGATCTATGAAATGAATTATCTGGCTTGATGTCATTACTTTATCATCATATTGTTACAACATTAATGCTTAATTGCATGTTTATATTGTGTTCTTGTTGTAGATGGAATGTCTTAATGAAAGTTGCTGTTGCATGAATTCATTTTTCTTTTTTTTTTAACCTCATTTTTTCTTTCTTTTGCTTTACTGGATCAGACATGTGGTCAAGAGACTTTTCTTAGATAAAAGTTCAGACTTGAAAGAAATTCAGAGGAGGGAATTATTTGCTGGAGAAAGCAGATGAAAGGAGGTTCTTTTTTTGCTCTACAAGCCACTTTTGCATATTCTCATGCTGCTCCACTTGGTGTTTCCAATCAAGATCAAGGGGTGTTTCCTACTGTTTTGGGCTTGTATTAATTATTCTGCACATCTGTTCCTCTCAAACAGAGAGCACAGATGTGAATGCTTGTAGAAAAGGCAAAAGAGGGGTGGTCTACAAGTATTTTAGATGTGTTTAATCCTTCTCTTGGCAGGTAAACTATTCCAGGATTCTCCATACATTTTATTAAGCTGAAGGCAATAGGGATCAGGCTAAGACTGGTTTTCTTCGACCCTGCTGGAACTGTGACCTCTGGAATTTACATTTTTCTTATGACAGTATTCTCTAGTGAGCAATAACACACTACTTTCACTGAACTGTTACAATACCACTTTCTAATCTCAGCCCTACAATGAGCTCTGCCGAGTATGATAAAAGCCTTCTTGTAATATTACAGTCAAGTCAAACTGACTTGATACACAAAGGAAATGGACAGAAAAATCTGCCTTATATAATGGTTTCATATGTAATTAGTTTTTCATAGACTGGATTTCAGCCACAATTGCATCATTTTCTCCATTTTGTTAAATCCCTGTTGACATCTCAATAACTATCTTCCACCATGGATAGACACTTCTACTGTGGCTGACTGGCATAGTGGTATTAATAGTTTTCATGAAAGTTGTTGGATAGAAAAATATGTGAACAGTTGACAACAAAATAAACAAATAAAATAAAATAAGTTTTTCTTCAAAAATGGAGATGTGTCAGAATCACTCTGTGCAGCACTGTATGAGCCAAATTGACCCAGAGTGGAATGACAGCTCAAAAGCTGAGAAGAGAACATATATCCCAGATCAGCAAGTGGCTCATGAACAGCAGTCAATGGGAGACAGCTAAGATTCAGTTTCCCTTTCTGATTGGTTTACACCATCAACTTCAGTTTAATTTAGCTAAAAAGCACCAACTTCCTGACCACAGAACAAACTACTATTTCTTAGGTAAATATGTTTCCCCCATCTTTTTCTTCTGCTTTTCTCTTTTTCTCTCTCATCAGTTTCAAGACTTTTTTTTTTTTCATGATGTAGATGAAGAAAAGATGAACACTATAAGCATCTTATAGTGCAAAAAATCCAATTGTAAAGAGATCTTCTTGTCAGCATTAAAAGATTCGAAAGATTTTCTTGCCAAGCAACTGGCATAGAAATCTGAAGAAAGAGGAGAAATATTCAACTCATTTTAAATCTATTTTTTGTTAATTCCACCTTATAGGCCTAAGTGATTTTTAAGACTGCTAGTCAGTCAAAGTAAAGCTTTTCTACAATGTGCCCCTCTGATGGCTGAGAGAGTACCAAGCCATGTCTGTTTTTCTGGCAGCATAGCACAGTTATTGCTGCAGGTTCAGACAGAGCAGAGTTGTGCCAGGTGGCACGTACCCAAAGTCATTCACTGGGACACAGGACCACATTAATGCAGAGGTGTTTTGCATACCTGAAACAGCTGAGAAGCTTCATACAGCATTTTCCAGTACCAAAGGCAGTCATCAGCCCAGAGGTCTATTAATACGTTTTTCAGTGAGAGAGAAAAGAAGAAACATTGACACTTCAAAAGGGTAATGTAACCTGACCCACAGAAAGAGGTGGTAGAAAGAGTCAGTTAACAACTTTACTGTTTCCATGTTTTGAAATAAAACAGTAAGAGCACTAGAAACAGACCACCTACCAAAACGGTGACTATTTACACATGAGCCAGAGATTGCAGTCTGACTGTGCTACAGTTGATTGGGAGGAGTTACTCCTGTCATCTCTAAGTTAGTGCAATATTTCAACCAGTTTTCAGAGCTTAAATAAGTTCAATGTGCAAACTGTGTTTAAAAATGGTTCATGACTTCACACTAGTTCCTTCCCAGAAATCTATTTTATTTGGCAATATTCTTGCTTTCTGAAAATATTATCAGTTTGGCACATGGAAGGGGATATCATTTTTGGCACATTTCCTGCAACCAACAACAGGATGAGATGCAGCAATGCTGCCAAAGGATTTAACAAATCAATTCTGCTTGCAGTTGAATATCAGGGTTTGCTCAGGATTTTATCTCTTTTCAGTAGCAAAAGAAGCCATGATGTTCTTTATCAGACAAACTATCTATAGATAAGATGATAACCTCAAACCTACAGTAAGAATTCTATCTTCATAGAATAAGAGATGTCTTGGGACTCCATATCACACAAGACCCAAGTAACAATAAAATTTTCAGCAAGAGCCCTGGATTTTAACCTGGTGAAAAGTGAACTGGGTACATGCCATGCTCAGAGTGAGCAGTCAGACTCCTCTTACTATTTCCACACTCGTTCCCTTTATTCCTTTTTCTATAAACTTCACCAGACCCTACTTTGGAAACAGCATAAAAAAAACATATCCTTTTTTTTTTTTCTTTTCAGATGGTCTCTGCCACTGGATTCAGTCAGAACGAAGCCACAAGTTTTTATAAAGGGAGAAGCAGCACTGGGGACAACCTATTTCTTTACAAGAAGCTTCCCTGTGCATCAGAGCTCTTTATGTAAGTGATTCACAAAAGATCAAGCAAGCAAAGATACTCGCTTGAATAATGAGACATGACCAGCCAACACTGCACTGTTAACAATCTAACTTCCAAAAATGAATTTCAGGAGTTACTTCCTCCTGTACTCTTCCTATGCAAACATCAAAACAGAGATCATATGTCTGATTTTTCTTAGATGATTCAATTTGATTTTACCTGTGAATAAAATATAAAGTGTATCACGATCGCTGGAGAAATATTTTACTTTATGCTCAGTAGTGTATGTTCATTTCCATTCAGTTATGTACATAAATGTAAAACGTTTCAAAAGTCAGAATAGGTAACTGGGAGATGGTTCCGTATTTTTCAGTATGAGCGGTGCTGACTGAATTGTGTGGTTTGTTTAACATACTACTTGAACTGGTAATATTAATGAATTTATGACCAACAAAACCATCACAGTATTTTTGTGCATATGAAAAGTACACAACAAAAAATTATCTTTTTTCCTCATTGGTAACCATTGAGATGACCCAAAGCTACAAATCTGTAAGTATAAATAAGGATTCCTACCACTAAAAAGCTTACTCAGAAAAATACTAAAAGGCATAATTGATGCAGGATATTTAACTCTCACTATGCCAAGAATTAATATTTTTTTTTTCTGTCCCATTCTCTGTTTTCTACAGGGAGCCCACATCATCAACATGTGTCTCCAAGACTGGTGCATCTGCCAGAATTTTGGGTTTTATAATCATGGAAAGAGTCTTCAAGACAAAACTGCTGAGGCCTGATGGGACCCACCTGTCTTGACGCAGGAAATGTTTTTTGGCTCATAAGCTATTAAGACTGATTGAGAAGGCTTTAAACTAGGATCAGTGATGGAGGGGATACCATTAGGAACCCTGAGCTTAAGCCAGAGGATGGTGCGGCAGCATCTGAGGGTGGCAAAGCTAATGGGAGCATCTGTGCCACTCCAGGGAGCACATCTGAAATACTCATATACCAACACACAAAGTATGAGGAAGAATGTGAAAAAAATGGATGCTTTCATCCTTTCCCAAAGCTATGTTATCATCGGTATTAGTGAGACTTGGTGGGATGAGAAGTATGACTGGAGTACCGGGATGGAGGGCTATCAGGAGGGATAGACAGGGCAGGTGAGGTGGAGGTGTTACACTGTACCTAAGAGAGAGATTAGACTGCACAGCCCTTGCCATTAGGGATGGTGCTGTAAAGTCTCTGGGTGAGGATTAAGGGGACAGATAGCAAAACAGATGTCATCATGGATGTCTACTATCGACCACCCACACAGGACAATAGCACAGATGGGCTCTTCTATAGGCAATTAGGAGAAATCTCTGGAACAGTTGCCCTTGTCCTCAAGGGAGATTTCAACCTCCCAGACATAAACTGGGGATATCATAATACTGCAACAAGCAAGTCTGTAAAATTCCTAAAGCATGTTGAAAATAATTTCCTGTCACAAGTACTCAGTGAGCCAACTAAGAAAAGTGTCCTTCTGGATCTCTTGCTCAAGAATAGGGAAGGCCTTGTGAGAGAGGTGACAGTAGGTGGCTGTCATGGCCAAAGGGATCATGAATTAGTAGAGTCCAAAATTTTTGGTGTAAGGAACAAAAATGTCAGCAGAGTTGCCACCCTTGACTTTAAGAGATAATTTTAAGCTTCTAAGGGAGCTAGTTAGCAGTGTGCCCTGGGAATTGGGCCTATAGGGTTAAGGGGTCCATGAGAGCTGGTAGCTTTACAAGAACAGCCTTTTAAAAGCACAGGAGCAGGCAATCCTACTGTGCCATGAGTCAAGCAAGAGACTGGCCTGACTGAACAGGGAAATCCTCCTGGAACTAAGGCAGAAAAAGAGAATATGTGATTTCTGGAAAGAAGGTCAGGCTTTTATCAATGATCTGTATGCAGGAGTTGAATGCATCCTCAGCGAGTTTGCTGGCAATACTAAACTGGGAGGTGTTGTGGACTCCCTGGAGGAATGAGAGGCTGTGCAGAGGGATCTAGATAGATTGGACAGGTTGCATTGCAATCAGCAAAAACATGAACTTCAGCAAAGGAAAATGCCAGGTTCTGCACCTGGGACAGAGTAATGTCAGGCACAGGTGCAGACTGGGAGATGAGTGGCTGGAGAGCAGCTCAGCAGAAAGGGATCTGGGGTTGCTGGTCAGCACCAGGCTCAACATGGGGCAGCCAAATGGACAAAATGCATTTTGGGGTGCATTAAACACAGCATAGTCAGCAGGTCAAAAGAGGTGATTCTCCCACTGTATTTAACATTGGTGTGGCCTCACCTTGAGTATTGTGTGTAGTTCTGGGCTCCACAGCACAACAAGGATGTTAAGGTTCTTGAAAGCATCCAGAGGAGGGCAACAAAACTGCTAAAAGGGCTGGAAAGCATTTCCTGTGAGGAGAGGCTGAGGACACCTGGCCTGTCCAGTCTGGAGAAAAGGCTAAGGGGCAACTTCATTGCTCTCTGCAATGTCTGAAGCACATAGAGAAGTGCCAGTCTCTGCTCCTTGACACTGATGGTCACCAATGATAGGACACAAGGAAATGGCACAAAGCTGTGCCAGGGGAGGGTCAGGCTGGGCATTAGGAAGATTTCTTTACTGTGAGGGTGGTTAACCAACATAAAAGACTTCCTAGAGAGGTTGTTAGTGATCAAGAGACACTTGGATAATATGTTATTATTAATTACATTATAAAAATAATTAAGAATTAATATGCTTTTAGTATGCTTAATAATATGCTTTAACTCTTGGTTAGCTCTGAAATGGTCAGGCAGTTGGACTTATCCTTGAAGGTTCCTTCCAACCAAATTGTTCTGTTCTGTTCTGCTCTGCTCTGCTCTGCTCTGCTCTGTTCTATTCTATTCTGTTCTGTTCTGTTCTGTTCTGTTCTGTTCTATTCTATTCTATTCTATTCTATTCTATTCTATTCTATTCTATTCTATTCTATTCTATTCTATTCTATTCTATTCTATTCTACTTTGTTCTGTTCTGCTCTGTTCTGTTGTGACCAAACTTTTTTTGGTCTATTTGAATATTTTCTTCCTTTCTGAGACTTGTTGCAGTCTTCTTGATTTAGCACAGTTATCATCGGTCAAATGAGGATCCCCTGAGGGTCTTTTCAAGACCCTTGGAAGTGTTTTCTAAGATAACACAGATACAGAGCTTAGACTCCTGAGCATGTTTGAAAATTAATGCTATCACTAGTTTATCAATAGTACCCTTATAAATATATTATATATAGCCTTATAAATATATTTATATAACCTTATAAAAAGATGGAAAGAAATGTTATTGATACAGCTACATGCTGAGAATGACTAGACACAACTTTTCTTGACATTGTTAAATTTATATTTATTAAAAGGACTTGTGTAAATCTTTCAGCAATTTAGATAATTAAACCTCTTACAATTATTATTTGTCAGCTATGATCAAAGAATGAGCCATGAAGGAATACTGCAGGATTTTCTTAGAACTTGCTAGTACAAGACAAGGCACTTTAGATAAGTAGACCACTCTTCCTTGGCAAAATTTTACAGATAAGTATTACTAATATTATATTATATCTGTTTCCCTTATACTGCCTTTTTAATAAATATCTGCATGCATAGCACAGTTATTTTTTTGTGACTAAAACATGTGTTGCAGATTTAGATTGATAAATCAAATGGAGCAAGAACTCTTTAAGCTTAGGGGAGAGGTCAGGAAACCAAGGGTGAAACAGTCTTGTCAAGCTGTCTTTAGGAAATTCACATCCTTGCACTACCATCCTGCAAACTTTACATATCTAAGTGTTCTTATAAATAAGGTTGTGATAAATGCATATAAATAAACATTTTAGAATCATAGAATGGCTATAGGCCCATAATTTTTATTTATAAGGCACATCTCATGAGATTGTCAAATATATGCACTTGTATCCAAACACGTATATTTTACATTCTTATAGCAATTATTCCTTCCAGATAGCTATTTTGCATCATCTTGAGTCAACCTTTGTTGTTGTTTACAGTGGTTTATATCAGAATCACTACATTAGTTTAATTTGCAGACTGTGAATTACCAGTTTTCTAAGATACCATATTTTCTAACATCTTTAGACTAATCTAACATGAGTCTCTCCTATAAGAAAAAAAAATTTTATTTTTACCTCTATAATACTCCTCAAAATATTGTAATGGCAATGTGAAAAGGTCACAGAATATGTGTAAAATTTATGTTGTACTTTGGAGCACTTCCATTTGTTTCACTTTGCTGTAATACCAAAGTTTAATAATCTTTTTCTGTTACAGACAAATGAATCAACGTGAACTTCCAATAGCCTTTTAATAGTTGATTTTGATGAGGCATTGCTTGTTTCTTCTAAATTAAGGTGTCTAGAGAGTAGTAGTTTTTTGTTTTGTTTTGTTTTGTTATGAACATTTATCTTAGATATCCCAAAATAGAAAATGTACACTTACTGCACTGGACAGAGTATAAATAAATGTTGCAGAATGTTTCTGGTCTGTATATATGTATCAAATACAATCTTCAAATTTTTGACCACATTTAATTTGCTTTAAAGTGCAATTTTAAGGTAGAAGCAAATATCAATAGACTTCAGTAAATATATTCATCTTCCATGGAAAACAGTTTTTCAAGTCTTAGCAAAACATCAAGCTTTTGTTCAAAATAGACACCTGGAAATAAAAATTAGAGAAAGAATTTAGTTTCTCATTTAGAATTCCCATGTGCAATTGTACATATTAAGTAAAGATATCTATAGGCTGGGAAATGCAAATAATCCTTGCTATCAAAGCAAATCCTTGCTAATCAAATTGCTAGAAACACACTTACTGCACTTCCAGTATAATTCAGTCCTGGTGGGTGTTGGCTTCTTTTAATATATATGTTGGGTAAACAGTTAAGTTTACCTCTTTGGATTGTTTAACTTTTTTAAAGAGTATGTATTTATGACAGTTTCACTCCTAATAGCCTCTAGAGAGTTTAATGTCTATCACAAACCTTTGCTAATTTGCTAAAAACTATTTCAGTTCCTTGATTGATTTAATGTGGCCCAATTGATCTGAACAGAACAAATGCTTCCATTCCTCATGGTGCCATGGAAAATGCAAAAATTCCCAGATGTGAATATCATAGTCAAAACTATTTTGGAATTTTTTGAAGTGTTATTAAAATAACTGATATGATTGATGGATATCCCTATCCATACCAATGAGTCATATATAAATAAATCATAGACTCACAGAATTATGGGGTTGGAAAAGACTTCTGGAGGTTATCTCATCCAGCAGGACTCAAGCAGGGCCACCCAGAGCATGTTGCCTATCACCATGTCCCAGAGGCTTTTGAAGATTTCCAAGGAGGGAGATTCCACAAGCTCTCTGGGCAACCTGTGCCAGACCTTGGTCACCCTCACAGTAAAACATTTTTTCTTGTGTTCAGAAGGAACTTCCTGTGTGTCAGTTTGTGCCCATTGCCTCTCATCTTGTCACTGGGGACAGGCTCTGACTTCTCTTCTTTTCCTAGTAAAAACAAGTATTTCCAGTATTGAATTTTTTTTCTCTTCAAAATTAAATCCTCATAATCAGGCTGTGTGGTACCAATTTGAAGTACTTGTGAGAGGGTTTTTTTCTCCCCTGTCTAAGGACTCCTGAGAAAACTAGAGGACACCTGAGAGAATGTACAAAATAGAGGAAAACTGAGCACCTTTGGAAAGAGATTTGTCACACCAGAGCATGGCAGGCAAACCTGGACATACCTTGGTCTCTCCACTTACTATATGGCAGCTCCTGTGTATGACCGAGCTGACATCTGTCCTCTGATTTGGGGAAAACAGCTTCAGACATAAGTGCATATTTAAAATAAACTTGCAACTGTATTGGTTGAATAGGTAAGTAGAACCTAAAGACCTATTTTGAAATACTATTTTATATATCTTCATTAATCCTATTCATTCTAAAATTTCAATATTAAAAAGAAGGAAAATTAAAAGTGCAGTGTGATTACTATTTCTATGAAGATAAAGGATTTGCACAACACACTTCAGTAATATAATACGGTTGTAAGGCTTAGTACAAACTTGGTATCAGAACTAAGTAGAGATATTTCACAATGATCCAACTTTCAACAGTTTGGTTACACCTGTCACTTTAAATTTTTCCACAAAAGCTAAACTGTAAACCTGAATTGGACTGACAGTAACACTCTAATCTACTTGACTTATTTTCTATAGATAATTAATTTGAAGAAATGTTGTATTTGCTCATTCACGTTGTTATGTTTTGAAGGATAGATTGAGAAATTATTTTGAGAGGGGAAGAAAATTGCCCTCATAACTTTCTTTCAGTCACGGTAGTCTTTACTCAAAAACAGGATACATTTAGAAAGAGGAAGTAAAGCAGGAATTAGTAGGTTAGTCTGCAGTTTTTCTGTCAGGTGTAAAATGGTGTGGATTGTGTTGTAATGTCCAAAATTTTTTGGGACAGATGTGGTTATGTTCTGTGATTTATGTGTTAAGCATGCTGTTTTGGTGAGTAGATTTCCTGTACAACTTATATTCTAGTAAATAACAGAGGCTTTTAGAAAAACACAGGAAAGAAGGATCATCGTCTTCCTTTTCTGTGTGTTTTCCACTAGACCTCACAATTCATCCCAAGACGAGGAAAAGACAGCTAGCAGGAAAAACTTGAAGGTTACTAGAAAATCCTGGGAGAGCCATAGTTTAAGTCAACTTTTCACTGAGCCTAACAAGCTCATTCAGAAAATGTAGGGACTTGGAGAACTAAGCACCCCAGTCAGATAAAGTCTCTCTTTCCGAGAGGAAGGCTTTCAGATTGGCATATAGTGATGCACACTGGGATAGTCTGAAAAGTTTTGGACTTACCTTGGACTTACCTTCCTCTCCAACAAAGCATGGGCAGACAATAACATGAAATGCTTTTATATGGACTTTTTGAAAAACTTTGCATTTTACTGTGCTTTATTCTTTTAATATGAAAAAAAAATGGGAAATAGGAACAGGAAGAAATTTGAGAGACAATTTACTCCACCCACTGCCTGACAGAAGGGTTATCTGTAGATGTCATTCCCTTTGGTGTCTGTTTAACATGTTTGTTTATACATACTTTTACTGGGGAAAACTTTACAAACCTACTGGGTAAATTATTCCACAGTCTTATGGCTGTTAGCAATGACAAAGTTTTTTGTTCAACTCAATTACCCCACTTGTTGAACTACGGACCCATTATTTCAATTAGCTATCAGGTAAAAAGTCTTTTGTGTTTCCATTACTATATGGAAGACAGTTATCATGTTCCTTTTAGCAGTTTGTTTGTTTTGTTTTGTTCTGCTGTCTAGGCTAAACAACAGCTTATGCAGTCACCCTTCTGAAGCCATTTTTTTCCATATTCTGATCATTCTCAGTGTTCCTCTCTGGTCTCTGTCCAACTGGTTCACATCCTTTCCTAATTACAGTACTCTAAATAATATTTAGTGCTCCAACTGAGGCTTCAAGATCTTCAAGAAGACTTGAAGGACCACTTATTGTGTTGTTCAGAACAATGTGCCTCCTAGAGCGCCTTTTTCACAACACTACTGGCTCACATTCAGCTTGTGCTCCACAATAAGCACAGATCCTTTTCGTTGTTAGAGAGCTGTAGCTCAGCCAGCCCTTCCCCGCCCTGCATTTGCACAGATGGCCGTTCCTAGTAAATACCTCGCCTGAAGAAAGCTACCAACAGCTCCACAGAGAAAACCAGGGATTGCTGTGCAGACCCAGATGTGCAACATAAAACCAAGACTGACTCAAATATTGAGAAACAAGCTTTTCTGCAGAGGGAGAGGAAGTCTTCAGACCCAATGCCTCAAAGGAAGTCATTCCTGCAGACTAGAAGGGAACCCCATGCACACTCCCCGGCGCCATAGTAGGGTTGGAAAGGATTGAGTTCAAAATAGTGAATAGTGAATAGAGTAAGGAATTGATCCTTATATTGGGAAATGTTATACAATAATATAGGATGCCAGGATAAAAAGGGGGTGAGAAGCTTTAGGGAGAGATGTAATCCTCATTCCTCTGGAACTGCCTCTTCACCAGAAATTCATTTCAATTCACTTAGTGGTGACAGATTTACTAGAAAAGGCTGAAGGAGTGGCATCACTCCTTTTCAACTCCCCCACCCCTACACACACACACACACACACATAGAGGTTGGCATAGAACACAATCCTAGCCTTGGAAGACAAACTCTCCCATTTACAGTTGCTTCCTCATCACCCTGTGGCCCTGTCATCAGACTTCTCCCTCACATTAGCTCCTGTGGCTGAGGTTATTGTTTGCGAAATGGAATTCTGATGATCCGTCCTTCAGAAGGGTACAGCAATTTAAGCAACAATATTTCCTGTGCCATGTCAGCTTTTGTAATGATGCCCATGGCCAAAGAAATATTCAGAGGCATTTCTGTTAATATTTCAATTTACTTTCCCTTTACCACTTTTTATTTCTTCTTTACATCTAGTTGTAATAGCTTCATGCTGAAGCTTGGTCTCTGTAGAGCAGATATGCAGAGGTGAACTTACAAGCCACTGAAGAACAGAGTCAACGTGTAATGTATGTGTAATGGCATTTTTTAAATACAAATTAAAGTAAGGAGGAGGAACAGACTGCTGCCAAATGCTGAAGGCTGCAACTGGTAATGGAAGAATTATTTTCATGCATTTAAGAGAAAGTGCTGAAGTGCTGAAGAGTTTTATAATCTGTTTTATAAAGTACTTGACAGTGCCCCTCTAACATAAACCTGCCCAGAATAATTACTAGATTCCTTGGCTATTCTCAGCAAGTTAAAATAAAAGCTCCACCTTTCCCTGTATGAAGAGCTGTGATTTTTGCCCCTTCAGAGGGAATGAACTCATTCTCCTCCTGCTTATTCCACCATATGGCCTCCTCTGAACAGCTGAGGGCCAAACAAAATGCAAGCCTTTTCTGCTTGTGGTTCTTCTTCCCAGAGCTTGAAAGGGCTGCTGCGCCCTTTCTTTCCTACATCAAATTTGTAATGAGCCTCTGCCAAAGCACAGGTCAGCAAGAAAAAAGGAAAAAAAAAAAAAAAAGGAAAAAAAAAGGAAAAAAAAAAGAACACAGGTTCTTTCCTTTGACTTAATCCTTCTGACAGGCACAGATCCAGTAACTCATGAAGATCCTCATCAAGTATGTCTGCTCCATTTCAGTCAGGTGAATATTGTCATGTTGATGAAGTATCCCAGAGGAACTGCTAAGCACGACTTCATTACTTACACTGAAATACCCCATCTACTAATCTTGGCAAGCAAGAGTGACTGTTTCTCTGAAACTCCCCACTCACTATTTGAGCTGTGGCAGCTCCAGCAGCATTTCAGCCATCTTCCTTTGGAAAACTCCTCTGTAAAACAGCAATGACAAGTGGGTCAATAAACATCTATGAAGCATTTGAGCACATATTCTACTTTTACTGGTCCATTAATGCAGGCTCAGTGAAAGATAACTGTGTTTTAATAACTAGCATGCAAGACATTGACTACCAAATGCATGAAAAAACTTTTAAAGCAGTTCTTTCAGAAACAAGTCCTTGACCCTGCAGATATTTCAGATCTGGGCTGCCAAGACATGGCATGTAGCGCTGTCTGTGAAATCATCACTGGCTGCAGAAATATCAGAATCGTCAGCTCTGACTTGGCAAAAGGTTATGTGGTGTACCAAGATAGCTTATACAATAACAGGGGGTGGAGTGTTCATGCATCTTTTGTCTTCAACTAGTTGCTCATGTGAGTGTGAGAGAGGGAAATCTTGTGGTTTTATCTTTTCCAGTTCTTTGGGGGATGGTCAAAAATGTTGGCCAAGCGCAGGTTTTATTTTTCCAGAGAATGAATATACTGCTTTCTGCAAAGCAAAGAACAGGTTTCAAAGCCTCTTTTTCACATTGTTAGAAACTTAGAGGTATACAGCAAGTACAGAATTACAAAGGGACTATTACAGTTATTTCAGTTGTGGATGTAATAAAAATTGGCTTTTCTGATCTCCCAGAATTTTTACAAATTTATAGCATTTAATAAGGGTCATAGATATAGCAACAGACAAAAACTATGTAATCAACAGCAGGCTGGTTAAACACTTGTCACTCACTTATTTCTTCAGCAAACATTTTTTTCTCCGACATACATAAGTGTGTAATCCTACAGGAATAAACTGTATTTGACCAAAAGAGTCAAGACATTTGGTCACCTACCTTCAGCATTCCCATCCCCTTCCAACAGGATAACACTACTTGAACTCTGATTGAGTTTTTAAAAAACTTATAATTATTCCCTGGTATCTTATTTACTTTGTAATACACCTTGACAAAGTTATACAAGGGCAAGACTTTTCTTAGCATTCAGAAAGTCATTTCCTTTCAAACACCTGCAGAACAAAATACTCTAGAAACAACAAAGGTCCAGGATGCAACAAAAAAAAAACAGGCAAAAGCAAATCCTTCTCTCTCATGAAAGGATCTCATGATCCTTAATGTTCGTGTTTTATGAAGAACAGTTTTCAAAACAGTCCTCTGGGAAGGAAGCACACCAGTTTAGGGCTAAGAGCTGCTGCAGAAAATTAGCTGATGTACCTGAGAAAAGGCAGTGTCTGCATCTCCTGCAACAACTCCTACTGTCTACTCTCTAGATCCCTTCCAAGAAAGAACCTTACTTTTATAGTTAAATATTAAAGAGGCATGACTAACTATCCAGTAACATGAAATGTGTTATCTTGTTCAAGGAAACACTGGGTGCTGAAAAACCCAAGGGCTATATTTCTGTTTCTGCTACAGGTTTCTTCCCCAACTATTGTTATTTGTGCCCTACTAACATCCCCAGGCAGGAATTAAAGCTCCATTATTTCAGGTATGGCATATTCAACAAAAGATGATTCATGCACCAAGGAGGCTAAGTTCATGATGACAACTATGTTCTTGTGGTTAATCATGAATATTTTGCTTTCTCTTCCATGAAAACTTGAGACAATAACACCCAACCTCTAGAATGTATTTTGAGTCTAGGAAGTGTTCATAAACATTTGGCAAGTGCTTGATTTTTAAGTTTCAGTTTACTAGAGAAATGTAAAGTAATATATATACTTTCCCTCCAGAGCAAAAATAACCATCGTAAAGAAACTATGTAGCACATGTAGCTGTTGCAAAATAAGCAATTGTAATATTTCAGATTTTTTTCCACACAAATACGTGTTCTTTAAATGACCCCAGGGTGTTATGGTAACTGAGACCACATTCCTTCACAAGTCATCACAGCGCTTTTTTTATTAATAATTATACTATAATGTTCGGTAAGTTACAGTAATGCTGGAAATCTCTGTCTCTTGCACACCCTCACTGTTAGATCATCAGTTTGACAGTGAAATACCCTAAATCCCAAACCAGCTCAGAAATGATCTTTCAGCAGACTTTAAAATTACTTGGTCCTTAACCAGGTCTCTCTGGCTTATCAACAGCCAAATTTTCCCAGCATATGTGTCTGCTATTTCAGACTTCTGTTTGCCAAAGTGTTCTTTTGGCTGGGATCAACCCCCTGGGTGTTGTGCTGGAAAATTTGCCAGAAACTGGAGGGATTGCACTACATTTGGATCCTTCTATGTTTTCCTCAGATTTTCTTTTTAGTATGATTTCCTCTTCTGAAAAAGGTCAAGGAAATGACAAAAGAGTTAAGCAATTATAACATACAATATTCATGCAACATACTTGTGTAACATAAATACATCTTCTCAAAAGCACAAAAAATCCCATAATCTAAATGTAATTATGTAGAAGGAGAAATTTGGAAGCAAACTTGTTCTCCTTTATGTTAAGCTGTGTTGGACATCCAGACACTAAATGTAACGATATAGAAAGCAGCTGCTATAACCTGACCACTATTATCTTTTTTTAATTGGGTACTACTGCAAGACCTTCTACATTCTCTGTTAATTTTCCTTGCAAAGTATTTCCACATCAATATCCTCCACATGGTAGCAAAATGTTTGAAGTCCTATGCAAAAGAAAAAGTGATTGATGGTGTATTGTACAGCTAATCCAAAGCTTACTGATGTCAATGCAATTCTTTGCTTTGGCTTCTGTTGGTTTAGGGGTCAGACTCTAAAGCAGTGCTTGTGAAATGTTAAATGTTTATTTTAAATAGCAAAGGATGAACTGCAAGCCAAACAGCTTATTCAAAAGAGAGAGAGAAAAAACAGCAAGGCAAAGATTATTCTCATTTCCATGCTGTGGACTGTGGAGGCATAATTCTTTTCTTAGTGTTGATTTATAAATAACTTCATTGCCAATCTGAAAACTCTTCAAAAGAAGAAAAGGAAAAAAAAATAAAAAGGCATTCACAAGAACACAAGAAGCAATGCTAGAAACATGAAGAAATCACATACTTTCTGAGGCAATAAATATTGTGAAGTCTTAAACACATGGTATTGTGGTCTTAGAATCTTAATCCTACATGCTCACACTCCTTTTTTAATGATTCCCATGAAATTAGTAATTTCGGATACCCAAAAACACTTCAGATCTCACATGTATTTTGAGTTCTGAATTTTCATGGTTTACTTAGATTATCCCAACACGCCGTACTGAAAGCAGTAAGATAACTGGACCCCACTATCTGTTCAGCTCATCCCAGTGATTCTGCTCTTTCCCTGCTTTATCTGGCTGTATTTTCTGAGACCTGCTTCATATTAAATACAGAACTCCTGCCTTTGGAACAGCTATCGGAGGGCTTCACAATTCATTCCAGTAAAGAATGATGTGAAAGCAGATTCCCATGTATTAATGGACTCATTCTTCCTCTTAAGAAAACAGTGTAGAGTAGATTTTCTCATTCCAGATCAGACTACTGATACCGTATCTCATCTCTAACATCAGTCAGATATAGCTGCATCTGAGAAAAATACAAAGGGCAATCATATGCATGAGACCATTGAGAGCCTTCCATTGCTTCAGGCCACTTGCATTTTAAAGTTTCAAGGTCTTATTCTTTTAACACAACTTTGTGGCCCATAGGTCATGTATCATCAATAGGTTGATTATATATTTTGAAATTAATTTTAATTCATTTTTTCTCAGATTCACTGGAAGTACCTTATTGCAGTAACACAAGAAAGGATAAAGATCTTAGTTACCTCTTTCAGAATGTTTTGTGTGTTATTCTTCAGTCTCACTTTATGTATCTAGGCTAGCAGGAAACAGGTCCAATCTGTTTGATATTTCCTTGTGAAGAAACCACTTTCACTTTTACAACAGTGCCATGTATAACTGAGAATATTCCAGCTAGGAAAGTCTTATTTATACAGTGGAACTGTAATCTCTCCCATTTCACAATCTCATTTTCTTTCTTAACATGTTTTTCTGCTCTGCTGCCCACTGTCTGGCACTAGGCTAACACTGTTGTGAGTCCATTCATTCCTCAGTTTGAACACTCTTGCAGCTTTCAGAGGGTCCTCATACATCTTGACTTTTGATTAATTTTGAATAATGTTTGTCACCACTTCACTATTGTATGAGCTTTGCCAGCCTTTGAAAAGCAAGCAGACAAAATGTGTAATAGACTGTAGGATTCTTAAGGCATTCTGCTGTGAATTATCTTGTAGAAATTTTTCCTTCCTGAAAATAATGTTTAAATTATATTTCTTCAAATTTTATATTTTTTCCTAAGCCATATTCTTTGGCAAAATGAAGACTATAACTCCTGCGCGTGATTTAAAGGATAAACATAAAGGGGGGAAAATAAATCTGGTAGTCCAATAAAATAATTCTGCCAGAGAAAAAACATAGCTAATGTCTGATTAGTGTCAAGCTTCCTGTGCTACTTGCACCTTACCTTTCCTTAAGGTTACATTTCATGGAGGGATGGAGGACTCTCTCCAGCAGCCTACCTTCTGGTTTATCTTCTCATTTTTGAACAATGCTTCCTCACCTTCCCTGACAAACACAGCAATGCATAAAAGTCATGTGGTACAGGGGTCTTCAGTTTTCTGAGTAATTGCATTGAGAAGCAAAAGTGGAAGCCAAGCTCAGGATGTCTCCTGTGACAGCCCATGCCAGCAACTCCCTCCATACAGCGTGGAACTACCTGGGTATGTCCATTTCCAAATAAAACAGCCACCCTTTGTTGAAATGTGAACATTAAGCAGTTTTACAACCTGTAATAAATATCCTAATAAATGCAGTGTTTTCATCACTGTCAACTAATTCATGAAATAATCATTTACTGAGGATTATTTGTATGTCAAAGTTAATGCAGTTGACCTGTTTCAATTTACCTAAATTCTTTGTATATAATGACAGGCAATTACAGTCAATAATGTCAACCACAGTTATTGAGTAATATTGCCAAATGATAAGATGCAAACTTTTCTAATCATAAGCCAAATCATAAGAAAAAACTCACCTCTTGAGAGGTCAATTGACACCATGATGATTAACAACTAAGAGATTACATATTTATTACTTATTAAAAGTCCCAGCTACCTATGAATAATTTATATATTTCACATAGTTTATTATTCCTCAGCATACATTTTAAGTATGTGCATGTATATGTCCAGAAAAAATAAACACATCTTCCTTGAATCCAAAATCTAAGGCACAGGTCCTTGGGATATTAGAACCAATATTATTGAGTGTTGATACTTGAAATCAAACAGACCACTAAATCATCTGGAAAACAGTACTCAACAACCATTAAAATTGCACCCAACTTTCAATAGTTGATTCAGAGACCTAATTTTTTTTCACTCACACTTAAAGGAAAATTGGTCTTGACATCTTATAGGCTTTTATTTTAGTTTAATCTATATTTAAAAGAAAAATGAAAAAACAAACTTGCTGAGTTCTGAATTGTGACATACATTTTAATTTGTTGAAAGTAAATTTTACTGTGAAATCATTATAGAAATGTTATTTATTTATTTTTAGACTTTTTTGTTGTTGTTGTTGTTATAAACTAGAAGTTGTCTTCATTTTTCATACTTGAACTCTGAAATATGGCCACACTGGAGATGGCAGTCAAGCTGCACAGCAACTTAAATCTTGAACAATCATTCAGTTATTCACTGGCAAACTTGATTTCACCACAAATTGAATCCTTTCTGAAAAACACTACCAGAGCAGAGTTAAAATAACAGAAATAGGGATTATTTTAGCAGTACTGCCTTTACAATCAAAATTATTACAATTTCAATAATAGCGTTTAATTTAGGATAGATTACAGTGTTTGACTTTACAGTAGAATTATATGATTTCATCTTGGATCACAATCTTTCTTTTGAAGAAATTCCTGCTCTTCAGAAACCCTGTATGTAATAACTGTAACTTTCTATCTGACCTTTCTGACCTAGTAATAGTTCCCATTATACTAGCATTGATATAGTGCCTGCTATCTTTATCTTCTAAGAAATACCTGAACTTTTCAAATTTTGTGGTTCTTCTGAGAGAAAGCTAGGTGACAGGAGCTACATTTTTATCTCAAAACCTCTCATGCTGAGATATAGTAAAGAATATGGTGAATTTATCATTGGTCAATATTTTAAACCGAGATTAATTAGTTCTATGAAAAGAAAGGTCTATCTCAAAACCAAATGATAGGTTTCATGCAGAGTTCATGTGTAAAGTGGTGAGTTTTTTTCATAGTTTACAGCTTCTTTCATGCAGCAGATTGGATTATAGCAAAGATTTTTTCCAGCTTTAACATTCAATGTTATTTTTGTCTTGCAAAAATGAATTCCACAGTTGTCAAGAAAATATCGTGCCTTCAGCAAATGTCTGACTTTTAGAGGTAATGGATCCAGTGAAACACAAAATCCAGTTCCACACAGCACTTCACAGTGCTGGTTATGCATTTTAGCAAAGCTGAACTCTCATTCCAAGCAACATCTTTCAAAAGTCATTGAATTGGGAGTGTGCCTGGATAAACACACATTTTTTGCTGTTTCAGACCACTAAGTCCCGCTTGATGAAAGTGAGACCCAGTCTACCACCTCCCACCCCAAACCTAAGCAACCCATGCACTGGAAGGTGCACCCACTGCGATTCCTCTGTGTCCTGTGCCTTTGGCACAATACCCATGTATTTGTCTCACGTGAGCATTCAAATGGCCTAAGGTGTCTGCAGTTTTTCAATGTTTATTCAAAACTGAATTCCTTCAGAGTTTAAATACATAACCAGTGGAACTAAGTGAGATTAGTCCTACAGTCTGCTGCTTTCCTTATGTATGTGCTGCTATTTTTAGGGAGATCACAATATATACTATTCAGGATAATAATAAACGTTAGTAATTCCCATTAAAGGGAGTAGAAACACTGGAGTTCTGCTGTGTTTTTAACTAACTTTTTGGCTGGCTCTCTGCAGTGTAGTGGGTGGTGGAAAATCACAGCACACCAATGGCATGGTAACAATTTCCTCTCCAGCAACAGGCTTCTATAGGACATCCTTATTTGAAAGCAGTGATATTTTGTAACCAAAACACTACCTGAAAAGCAAAAAATGCTATGTAGGTCTAACTTACATATTAGGCAACTTACATTTTTCCTAACACAGTTTCTGCTCTTATTAAGTATTATTTTTAAAAAATGACATAATTAGAAAGACATTGTGCAAGATTCCATAAAACGATTTGCTGTTAACAAAATAACAGCTGAACAGCTACAACTGAAAGTGTGAATCCAACATAGTGAAAATGCAGGCCCAATTCAAAATCGTTATCTGTAAGTGTATCTATAGTGATACTGAAATAATACAAAACCTTAAATTCTGCACTCCTCTCCTGAACTTTTTTATATTTTTCATTATTTTGATTTAAATAATATAAAAATAATAAGCTAAAATTTGCAGTGCTTTTACAGAGCAAATGCTGTGTTGAGAGGAAAAAAAATAAAAATAATAAAAAAAAAAAACATGGTTATAGAAACAGAAAAATGAACAGATATACAGCAAGCCAAAGGAAGCAATTGAAAATCACAGCAGGCAGGAAATATCTCTATAAATTTAATGCTCATCAAAGAATATTAAGAAATAAGAGGGGGTTGAACAGCCATAACACAAGATAATAACACTACTGTTAGGGCCAGTGAAGAAGATGAACTCAAAAGAAGCAAACAACAATCTGTGTGCAAAGAGCACAGTGTAATAGTGAAGCAAAACTGCAAGCCAAATAAAGAATTACCTAATTGTATTATATATAACTCACTGTAATAAATGGAAAAAAAATCTGAAATATTCCACATTAAAATAATCAGCAAAAAGGGAGGTGTGGAAACTGCATTTAAAAAAAAAAAAAAAAAAGGAAAAATCAGCAGAGAAAATATTTAGTCTAGATGTCACTGTCCTGTAAATTTAATTAGTAAATAAATAAATATTCATGAGCAGGATGCATTTATAAAGACTAATTATCATATAGCTACTGTAACACACAAATGAAAATCTTAACAAGTTTTAAGAGTAGAGTAATTTTGGGAAAACGAAAAGACATGATGTCAAATAAAACCCTAAAGTTTAACCAAAATGGACAAAATTAACAAAAAGAGACAAATGAGGTTGGGGTCTCTCCAGCCAATCTGAGTGGGGATTATTAGAAATGCAATCTTTGGCCTATATGTCTCAAATGTAGGTTCAGCATTCAATGTTTGAGTCTTTTATTGAATCAGGCTATTCCACTCAACTCTCAACAGCTGCCAGAAATCTTTGTATATAACATTTTTTGTCTTTTTTTTTTCCCCATACTCGTAGGAGTTTATCATTTAATCCTCTGATTCCAGTCTGATGTGCTAATTCACTGGTGATGACTGCACTCAAAAAGCTAGCGGTGTTTTGCAAATTGCATAGGTAAAATATTTTGCACATAATTAGAATCTCGTTTTATAACACAAGCTGCTGTATCTCCTGTGTGTATGTTCCTATTTCTAAATTGGTCAACAGCACGTATAGCACACTGCAGAGTCTGAGAGCTTTTCAGTTTGAGGCATCCAGAAACTTCAAGACTTAGCTGGCTCAGTGAAGGATCCAGGCTGTGAAATCCACTGGAAAGTGCCAAAATGAAGCATGTGTTGTTTGACCTACCTCAGAGAGACAGAGGATATCAGGAACATGCCTGCATCATATGATGGGGACCTCGGGGATCTTGATGGATGAGCTATGAGCAGGTGCGGTGAGGACCCTCTAGTACTCTAGTAGCCCCTTACAGGAATCCCAGTCTCCTTGCAGAAGTGGTTTCCCCTGCCCGGGGCTGGGAGCCATAACTGAGGTAATGCACAAAGAACTTTGGTCTCTCTTCCTTTCTGGATACTCTCTAATTACTTCATGTAACTGAATGATTCATAGTGACTTTCTTACTAATTTGGTGGAACAAGAAGTTAGGTCACATTTGTGGGCGTATGGAAACACACATATTGAACAAACTGCTAAATGGACAGTGCTACTGACTCTTCTGTTCCCTCTCCTGAGTAGTCTGACTACAGCCTGTTCCCTTGTAATTTCCCTGCTCTTCCTGGGAAATGAGTGAGAGTTTTAGGTCTGACCCTATCAGCTACAACAGCCATTACATATGTTTGCCACTTGGTTAGAGAAGAAAATCCAGCCACTTTTTGGATGTGTTTGCCGAGCATGTGTAGTTAAATTGCATTATATAGCAGCTCTGTTTGGTGTTGAAAAGCTTACCCAAAGTGTCTTGTATCTGGCTTGTCCCACAAGCATAGCTAATCCACCAGTGTTCAGGGAGCTGAGGCTCTGTCCAGATACCACCAGCCTTTCTGCTCAAACGGGGCTCCATGGCCAACAGCCCATATTAACATCCTGACGAGTACAAGCAAACTGAGAGAATAAATTCCTAGTAAAATTGGGTGACCCACTTGGTTTGTTGAGTCATACAAGGGAAGTAAATGATACATCACTGACCAGATTTTGCTTGTTTCTCCATTTTGCTTTTATGATTTTGCATTTACATTTACACCAATGCATACTTCACCAGTCCCCCCTCCCACAAGACACTCCTTGTGTCACCTCTGCACTTCTGTCCTTCCCACCTTGCTATTCCCTCAGAGTAGATGTTTTGTATATGCTTAATGTATCTGCTCTTTATAAAGCACAAAACAGAGGCATTTCTGAATTAAAAAGCACAGGTATGGTTGAAGCTAAAGAAACAGGATTTCCTGAATAGAGCCCTAAAAAGCACACAAAGTGCAGACAGAAATAGAAGCAGCTGTTGCAAAGCAAGGAATACAACTTTCTGGGGAAGGGAGGTCAATAATTCAGAGGTGAGCAACTGCAACCAAGTTAACCCAGGTTTCTAATTTATGGGAGAGAGGGGTTTTTGAACGTTGTAAGTGGAGGAAACAGGAAGGTGTTGAATAGGAAAAGTATGTATAGTGTCAGCAAAGAAAGTGGTGACAAGTCAAAGGACCACTTTTCTTGTTAAAGAGCTGCAATCTAGGGGGCCTGAAGTACTTGAAGTACCTGAGAAAATAGTAGGAAATGGGGCACAAAATATCTGAATTCAAGGTTGAAAAGATGAGTGTTGGGATGGAAGAGGAAAAGGGTATAGTGGAGTTTGGGAAGAAAGAGAGTCAAAATGTGAATAAGATCATTAAAAAACAAAAACAACAACAACAAAAAAAAGTAAAATCAAGTTTCTCTCCTTCCACCTGCTAAGGTTTGTTGTCTTTTATTGAAAAATTATTTTTTTTTTTGAAACCAGGATGTTTCCTGCTTTTAGACTGAGAATTAAAATAACTATTATTATTATTATTGTTATTTAGCAGTGCTGTATCCTTGCGTCTGCTGCTTCATTATCTTCTGTGATGCAGCTTAACTGTATTGGTCCAAAATGCACAATAGTGCCTCACCAGAAAGTTCATAAACCCGTTAGGCTTGAAATGAGAGTGAAAGTTTAGTTCTTGAATATCTTTCCTTTGGAGACCTGAAGGCAACCACCCTAGTGAGTTTTAAGAGATGCTTGATATGTTTGTGATTGTGAACGTGAGCTTAAAGCCTTTTTATTGCAATAGCAGACTTCTGGACCAAATGAATATTTTCCAGGACTCGGTAAGTATTTTCAGACCTACATGCTAATGATCTATGAGAGTACCATACATCAAGTGAAATGTGGACAGCCCCACAGAAGGACTAAAGGTCATGAGAAACTAGAAATACAACTCAGCTGCCCTGATGGGTTATTTCTAAATAAACAGAAAATAAAATAAAATTAGTCTTTAGAAACATTTTGCATCTTGCACTTATTATAGGAAATTCATGAGAATTTTCAGTAAAAATTTCTTTATGTGTTAATGTTACCTTCTAAGTCAGAAGACACAAAAGTAAAGAACCCTCCCACCATATCTAGTTCTCCTCATTTCTTCCTGAGTAAAAAATCATTAGAATGGGTGTGTCAGGGAAGTGGTGGGGTCCGCATCAGTGGAGGTATTTAAGAGACATGTGGACATGGTGCTAAGGGACAAGGATTAGTGACGGAACTCAGTAGGTCAGGTTGGTGGTTGGACTTGATGATCTTGACTCATTCATGCAAATTCCATTTAGCAGAGCTTTGTAAAGATTCCTTTACAGCCCCAAGGTGTGGCTTTGCATTGACATAACAGAAAAGAAAAAATCAAATTCCGCGACAAGGCTGTGAAGGTCAGTACAAAAATCTAAATCAACCATACCTTGGACAGAAGTATACCACGGAAATAGGTTGCTTAAGTTGTTTTAAGTTTAGCTTCAGCTAAATCACCACAATGTGTCCTTGAAAGAAAAGTAGCCTGCAATATCTTGCAAGGGACAATGAGGTGCAAAATTACATCTACTCAGGAAATTAAGAACGTTTCCTTGGAAAAGGCAGCCTTTCTGAAGAAATGGTGTTGGTTAAGCACTATATCCTCAGAATGGTGGAGTATGGGCTCAAAATTTACAACAGTAAAACAATGTTAATGGCTAATGATTTACAACTTCTAAACATTTTGGAGGCTTCCTGTTGGAGACACAGGTGATCTTCTTAGCTGTCAGTTGTAGCAAACGGAAAAATGAAAGATTTTTGTTGCTTCTTTAATCTATGAGTATTTCTCTAGAAGTGTTCAACACTTGCAAAAATGCATTACTGGTAGTGATAGATTCAAATCTCATGTCTGGGCTTTGCTAATAGGACTGTCTTTATATAGAGCTTTTGCACAGCAAAGAGATTCTGTAGAAATACCTCAGATTTGACTCTGCAAAAGATAAGCACATTTCAGTTACTAGACTATATTCCTGACAAAAGCACTATGCCAGGAATACAATGAAAAGCCTTAAATAATTCCAGTTCCCTTCTGAAGCAACTTTTTTTTTTTTATCAGCATGTATCTAAATAAATTTGTTCAATTAAAAAAAAAAAAAAAAGGAAGTGAAGTCACAATATGTCCATGATTCTTTGATGCTGAAAGATACAAGATCAGTTAGTTAATTGTAGAGGGAGATTAAAGTCTGATTGCCCTGTTAGACTGGGCTGGGTTTTTTGTTTGTTTCTTTGCTTGTTTGTTTAATATCTGTGTGTTAGCATACACTACTGAACACATTCAATTAAGCTCATGTTGCTTAATTTGCCAATTCACTTACAATGTGATGTAACATGCCAAACAGATATCCATAGGGATTCATTATTTCAACATGCCCATCAAAGGATATAGGAAAATGTTAGTCTTACAGGTAAGGAGGAACTTCACTATGAATTGCAAATGAGAAAATCTAGATATTGGCATTTTGGTGTGTTAGCACAGACAAATAAGTGAGCATAAGAAATAATAATTAAAAAAAAAAAAAAAAAGGAAGAGAAAAAAAGAGGTGGAATAAGCTTTTCCCTTTTCTTGTAGTGCAGTTCTTTCAAATTCATATTAGCTTATCTTTTCAAAACTGTACCTAACCATTGCATAGGTATTTTTCTCTCCAGACAAAATTAATTTGTTCTGGATAGCATTTGAACAGCCCTTGAGCAGATGTTTTTCATTTTAAATGGAGCTTGCAGGCTCAATACTGATTCAATGAATTTTTTAACCATCAAAACTTAACAAGCGTCTAGTACAGCACTCCTTTTACCTCTAGTCAATTTACCAGTTTACAATGTTTCTATCCCTCATGTAACAGTAGTCTCATATTTTTAAAATCTCAAAATTTTGTAACAGTCTACTCTTACATATCATATGAAAATTGTTACTGCTCTTCCCCCTCCCCCTCCTTTTTTTTTTTTTTTCCCCCAGAGTATGATGAATATTTTATGGTATCATTTTTTCCTGAATAACTGAACCAAAAAGTTTAGGAAAAATAAAACAAACTTGTTTTTTAATTAAAATAACTGAAAGAGAGCTGTGCCATGATAAGCCACTGGAGAACTTATTACTTGCTACACCAGTAATGAGACCTAATAGTTGGACAATTGTCTATACAATGAACTTTTAAAGTATTTTTTAAAGTATTCCTGAAAAAAAAAAAAAGTTTCAGTCATTCTAATACAGTTACAACAACAATTAATTCTTCATTTAATATTTTCAGTGTGCTTGAATTGAAGCATTGCCAAGCTGCTTGAAATTACCAGCAATAATCACTGTGTCTTGTTCTGAGGCCTTACTAGACCTTTACCTCTATCCCAACTTCAAAACAACTCTGTTCAGCAATAGAAAACCATGCTGAGTCCACACATCTGCTAATTCATAGACATACATTTGATTTTGTGTATGATCATAGAACCACTGGATTACCCATGTGTGTAGAGCATATGATGAGCAAAGTTTGGTGTTTCCGACTTCACTGAACTGGAATCAATTCCAAATTTGAGGGGCTGGAATTTAGACCAGTATTAAAATCTTTCATATATTCAGACACTCTACACTAAGGGGGAAAAAAAATCATCTGAATTTTATCTATAGATATGATGATTTCAGTTTGACTCTTCTCTGGCCAAAGAGTGGAAATTGCTGCCCCCTGATGCCTCACTTGTATGTGTAATAGAGACGATGATAATCCAACACATTTCTGGTGAATAAAAAATGGATTGTTCATTGTTCTGTGCCTTGTAGATTTACCTACATCAGATAATAAAATTGAGATGTGCTCAAAAAGCGTTAGCCTAATTGGGAAAAAAATGGTTCTGCTGTTAATGACCACCCACAGTATGAAGCAATGGAGACATGTGCTTCTGTCAGGTTTAGCACAACATTTTGGCCAGAGTAGCAGGGAAAGGTCTCCAGAGCTGAACAATGCTTTTCCCAGTATAGGTCATTCCTGAAGAGCAGAAAAACAGTAAACGATACTGTAGTTAATACTGCTACGCACAGGCAGTAGATAAAACAAATTATATTGTATTTAACTGCATGTGGCACTGGTTCTCTTCTCCTCCTTTTCAGGTATCGCATAAATTGACAAGATCAGCACCAAATAATGGGGACTGGACATGGCCAATCTGTAGAAAATAAGGCTGTAAATTTGATTTTTAAAAGCAGAAGCATGTAATGAAAGCTTTTAAAAACACATGCTACAAGTAAAAAAAAAAAAGTGTATGTTTTTAGATAACTATGATACTTGAAAAATGTTTGATCAATGTATTTAAATACGTGGGTTTCATTAGGAACTCCCCTACTTGAATTCCCTGAGTCTCAGAGAATTTTTTAGCGATGTTCCTCCAGTTTCCATATTTCATACACAGATTGTGGCTCCATGTTTGAAATTTGGGCCTCTACTCTGATAGATTTACTTAAGCTGGCTCTTGCCTTCTTCTTCAGTTAATTCCCAATAATTTCACTGGGACTGTTCACAATGTAAAGGAGACTGAATGTGGACCTCTAAAACTGAGACATACCTTCCAAGTGGGTAAGCAGCTGTGACAACATTGGTGTCTTTTAAAGAAGTATCAAGTACAACTCCTCATCAGATTGCATGGGTTTTCAGGCAAGAATATCTTGAAAACTTTTACATACTATTACAGAAAATTTTGTTCTTTTCTTTCTTGTGAGTTGGCCAAACCCCAGCAGCACTTCAGTGAGCTCCAGATGTTGTTATGCCCAAAATTTCAGTGAGCTGAATTCCCGTAACTAGAACCACCTCAGACATGAGTAACACTCCCCAGCAGCTTTCTGGTCCATAAGCTTACAGAAACAACTGCCTCACCTAACAGCACTGCATACTTCTGTCCAAATATTGCTTTAAATATATATATTAAAAAGCATGGCAATTTTTGGCAGGCTTTTTGAGACTTATTACTCCTGTCAATTAGAGGCTATGGGATTTTCCAGATCAAAATCAGGCAGCCCTAGAGACGCATGACGAAACTCCCAATGACATCCTGCAATCCTCCACCATTTTAAGAAAGGAATCTTTTTTTTCTGTTTCTCAAAGTTAGGGTTAAAATAGATTTCATTGTTTCAGACACTGGGAAATGTATTTGAATTTTAGTTAATTTAGTTTCAGAAGAAAACAGTAAAAAATACTATCACTTAATAAAAGAGAAATCAGTGGGCTGGATCCTCTATTCTGGATACATTTTAGAGTATGTATCTCATGAATCTGTGTTAAGCCAGTCCAGGCCTGTTTCCTTATCTTCGCTGCACTCTGGCATACCACAGAGCAGCTCACAGCAGAATCTACAAGGACCAAAGAGAATGATCCCTGCACTGAGTTTATCACAGCTGTACACAGATAAACTCCAAGCCACCTAAGCACATAACTTAAGACAGCAGTGTGTAGCTTAACTACACTGCAAAACCTTGCCAGAGAACCATAGACATGAAGACTACGGGACCATAAATACTTTTAATAATAAATAATAAATTCCCAGAATAAATTCATGGGATCATAAATACAGTTAAATATGGTTGCAGCAGCCACCTTAATACCACCAACTGCAGTACTGACATCTGTCATTATATTCCAGTTGTATTCAGCCTCGGATAAGGTTTGTTCATAAGGTGATGCTTTCCAACGTTTTGTTTTACTTTCTCAAAATTTAGCACTAGGAATTGAGTTTTCTTTCTTATGCAATTCATTACAAATATGCCCTAAAAACAGCATCATTGACATCATATCTGATTGGAAAGTCCATGAATTAAATACAACAACAACTTACTAATGTTGTAATATCCATCCTTTGATTCCCTGTTAGAGGAAGAATCTCATTATGTCATTATCATTATACCTAAACAATGCAGAGGGTTTTCACATTTGATTTTCACTGGAGAGTTGTGATTATTGACAAAAGGTAAGCATCTTAAAAGCTTAAGACAAAATATATGGTTTGGGTTTTTTTTGTTTGTGTGTTTTGTTTTGTTTTGTTTTGTATTTAAAAAGGGATGACAGGACTGGAGGGAATTTATAAAGCAAACGTGGGCTATGTCTTAGTATTAATCATCAGGTGAGCTTCTTAAACACAGCTGTATCCTTGAAGTTGCTGGAATACAGAAGTTTCTGGGGAAGGGAGATAGTTATAGTCGCTGCTGTTTTACTGCAAAGGGTGGAATCAGAAGTCCATAGTTAGTAATTTCAGTAGTTCTTTGAATTTGAAGTTGTAATCCGAACCATTTTTTTTAATGATGTATAACAACAGAAACCCTCATAGTGAGATGCAGGGGATTCCCAGCTTCAGCATTTGAGAGTTGAGAATGAGGTGTTCTGTAACAGGCCAATCTTATCTCAAATAACTACATAAATCGGAAATAGGTATATGTTGAAGGACATAAGAAAATTGAATCAACTGTAAAAAATAAATAAAAATGAAAATGAAAATGAAAATGAAAATAAAAATAAAAATAAAAATAGAACTTTAAAAATAAAAATAAAAGGAGAACTTTGTGCAGGGAGGACAGAAGGTAGGCCACTTTCTTCTATTTTGGAAGCAACAAGAAGCAGCCTTCTACCGAAACAAAAATAGTGTCCACCCACTGCAACAGCCAGGCTGAGGCTGAAGCTCAGACAGAGTTTCACAACCTCTCCAGGCAATCACCAACACCCAGACAGACCTCCCTAGGATCAAAAGAGTTGCCTAGACCCTCAGCTGAAGGGAACTCCAGAATCTGGAAGTATCTGTAGGGCCTGAAAGCAGAGGTGGATGTCATGGGTGCTAGTGTGGCCAGCTGGATGGAGTTTTCAAGTGAATTGATGTGTTCTGAGAGGAGCTCTCCAGCCTTATGTACTTGCAAGGGGAAGGCAAGCTAGCTTCCAACCTGGAGCTTATGGACTTGACTGACTCACAAGACAAGGGAGACTGGACCATTGCCTCTGCCCAGAGCAGGGGGAGGGGTCCTCCCCTTGCCCCCAGTGTGCCCCTACGCAACAGATACACAAGTCCAAGTGCAAGGTGCTGCACCTGGCTGAGGGCAATCCCAGGCATGGGTACAGACTGGGAGAAGAACTCATTGAGAGCAGCCCTGCAGGGAAGGACTTGGGGGTTCTGGTGGACAAAAAGCTCAACATGAGCCAGCAGTGTGCGTTTGCAGCCCAGAAGGCCAACTGCATCCTGGGCTGCATCAACAGAGGAGTGGCCAGCAGGTCGAGGGAGGTGACTGTCCCTCTCTGCTCTGTCCTTGTGAGGCCCTACCTGGAGTACTGCATCCAGGTCTGGGACCCCCAGCACAAGAAGGATGTGGGGCTGTTAGAGTGGGTCCAGATGAGGTCTATGAAAATGATCAGAGGGCTGAAGCACCTCTCTTATGAAGAAAGATTGAGAGAACCGAGGATGTTCAGCACAAAGACAAGGCTCTGGGGAGACCTTATAGCAGCCTTTATAGCACCCCCCTAAAGAGGGTCTACAGGGGAGACCTGGGGAGGGGGAGTGACACTCTTTGTCAGGGAGTGTAGTGATAGGACAAGAAGTAATGGTTTTGAACTTGAAGGGAGATATAGATTAGATGTTAGAAGGAAAATCTTCACTCAGAGGGTGGTGAGGCACTGGAACAGGTTGCCCAGGGAAGCAATGAATGGATGCCCCATCCCTGGAGGTGTTCGAGGCCACATTGAATGGGGCCTGTGGCAATCTTATCCAGTGGGTGGCATCCCTGCCCATGGCAGGGGGGTTGGAGTTAGATGATCTTTAAGGTCCCTTCCAACCTGAGCCATTCTATGATTCCATAGGAAGAAAAAGAGTAAGATTTGTCCAGAAACCTTATTTAAGGTCTTTATATTGCACACTATTGGATGAATTCACATACATGCTCAAGCTGCCAGGCGACCTATTGATACATGACTTAACTCACACAGACTGTATGCTTGGATCTGTCTGTTAGCTCTCGTATAAATATATAACACACTCTGCAAATACCCCAGCAACTTAAATTATTTCATGGCAGGAACAGGTATTTTTGGAGGTGAGGGATCAGTTTATTTCAATATGTCATCAATATGTCATAATGCAAGCCTGGTAAAGAAATTAATTAATCTACAAAGACTCAATGTATTCTACTCTGTTCAGTAGTTTAGTAAATAGTCCATGATTTAGTACTTCACTAATGAGGGAAGATGTCTGAAAGCCTGCGCATCCAATACTTAATGGAGGAAACATTTTTGTATGTCCATAAGAGATCTTTATGGGCTCTGTAGCCACTGCATCTTTCACAGATTCTGATTCAGGAGAGATTATCTCATTATGTCAACAGGGAACATGCTCAGGACTGGCATGAATTTCATCTCTCCGTGGCCTGACCACTGCAAGACACTTCCCCTTAATCTGGTCCCACTTCTGAGCTTGTTACCTTCCTTTCTGGTACTTTCCTAGCAGCAGAGATGACACTTTTAGAGTTATTTAGGTCGTTAAAGCTGTCCTTCTGTCCCTAGTGAGACTTTCAAAGGCATTTAAATTTGGTACCTTGATTTCAAACCAGAATGTTTCAATGTGCTGCTGAAAACCTAAACTATGTGATGATGTGTATGTTTAGTTGCAAAATACTCCGAAAATATGCTTCAGTATGTGCCTCCACTGTGCAACCAATCTATACACTACATACACATGGAAACAATGAAAAAATGCTAGAAGTGGTAAGGAATTCTCCAGTGAAACTTTGCAGCACTGAGCTTCTTCAGCGATTGCCCTAAAAGCATCATTGTTTATACCGTGGCTCCCAGTATTGTTAGGCTGCCCAGTTCCTCTGTGAAACTCAGGCTGTGTGAAACTCCTCTGCCTGCCTCTGATCCCACAGGGCTGCCCCACACAGTGCCCTGACTCTAGCACACTCCTTCAGTAATGAAACAGTTGGTGTAAAAAATCAGGAGACAGAACAATTTCCCAAACATTTTTTGTATTATTTAATTCCTGTACAAAACTTAAAAAATTTGATTTTGGTTTACATTTCAAAATTTCAACACAGAATTTGAGGCTGTAATCAGTTATAAATGGTATATTTTGAGTGGAATATTTCAATATTTTATATTGAAAGTCACTCAGGTAATTACTCAATCTGCAGCAAAAATACTAATAAAAAGGATGAATTTTTAGTCCACTCCTACAGCCAGAAGAGACTGATATGATTCTTATATGCTTATTTTTCCTGGGTTTTAGACCATTACATTTTCTTGGACATACTCTAGCGAAAAATGTTTGATCTGTTTTCTCAACAGCAATAAACACTTGAGTCTTCTGTACCTTCCATATTTCAGTGCCAATAGTCAGAAAGACATTATCACTTGAATTCGAATATGAAGGAACCACAAAGTCAGATCAAAGTCTGTGCGCAGAGTAGACGTATTTTCTGTCTGGTAAATAGCTGCTTTGAAATGACATTTCCATCTTTGAGATTTATATGCTCATAAAGTCAGGTGCGGTATTGTAGATCTTTACTTAAATGTTTTTGCAACATGCTTTACTATGGGTTTTAAATCAGCCTCATCTTTGTAAAAAAGAGGTTACAGTGTTGTTTCCAGGCAAATCTGTTCTACAAATCTGCACCTTTTTTCTTTATTTGTTTTACTGTCACTCAGAGAATGAAAATGTATATAAACAAGTCATCCATGAAATTCCAAGCATTGGTGTCATAACTCTGAGGCCTTTCAATCTTTGTATTCAACCAGTTCACAGCTCAGACGTTTGACTTGATTGAGTACAGATGTCTATGATATCACTAAGTTCTCTCGAAGACAGAGTATATTATTGCAGTATTAACATTGAATATGTTTCTGTTTAATATGTACTCCTGAGACCAAATTCCCTGTGTCATCTGGAATGCTTTTTCCAGATAAGAACAAATCAATAGAGTTCTGCTAGCAGTTAAGGTCAAATCCAGCCCCAAAACCAACAAGTGAAATTAATATAACTAGATGGTTTGTTGTGGATGCTAATAGTTTATATGACTTCAAAAACATATCAGACAAACTCGTGGAAAAAGAATCTATTCAGGACCATTAACTACAAAGCTCAGGAAATCCCTGATGGAGGTGAAAAAGTATGCTGGTATACATTCCCTGTTCATACAGTCTTTCCTATGCAGATGCTATTATCACTTATATAAACAGGAAAAATTAGATCATCTTTAGTCTGATCCATTATGGACATTTATTTGTTCTTATCTATATTTTGAAGACAGCAAGAGCGATTCCTAAAAAATATTTCAGTCATGTCAGTAAATGAATTAATCCAATCTAATCAAAACCACACAAGAAACCTTAGGAGACTGTAACACTTAATAGCACATGCTTGCAATGCAGCAGTGCCAATACTAAAACAAATCGTAAGTCTTCTGGTGTTCAGTGAAGACTCTAGTAAGGACAGTGCAGATCAAAAATATTAATGAAAAAAAAATCCCAAAATGTCATTACTGGAGAGACAATGCAAATGCATAGCAGCATAAAATTTGCGTATTCCAAAGTAATATTTCTTGCATTGGGTAAGCCCTTTGGTTCTTCACCATTATTTCTGGTATACAAAAATACTACATTTGCAGCTTTCATAGCTGTCATATACAATTTTTAATCAGTTGAAATTCTACACCGCCCTGCTCCCAAGGTGTTTGAAAGGTTGCTTTCTCGCTGCAGTGAAAATTCAAATGTCACTACAAAAATCAGAGCTCACTCCTTCTTGTTTAAAGTTCTGTCACAGCTCCTCATATATCGGCACTTCCTGAATTAACAACAAAAACAGATCCAGAATTTCCTGTTAAAGTAACTAGGGAAGCATTCCTGAATTCTTCTCCCTCCCTCTCCCACTATTACCTGAACAGATGTGGACTTTATTTTGGGTCAGCCATATTCCTTACCACATCCTGTGACTGGTTTATATTAAATTCCTTGCTTATCTCTCCAATGTCCATTCTAGTTTTACGACACAGTCTCCTTACAAAAAGAAATGGGGTGTTGATTAAAGCAGTACAATCAATCATTTATAACCCCTGTACAGTCCAATAAATGCTGATGTTGTCATTTAAGCCTTGTTTCAAAACACACCTTAACAAATGTACTTAAATCAAACATAGTTAAGGTCAATTTAAAAGATAATGGGTTAGGAATAGGAGTATATATCTTAATGTACAACACCAACCATCATTAAATTCCAGTTCTGCAGAATTCACAGAATCTTCAAAGTTAGCTAGCATCCAAAAGTTTAAAAAATCAGCTGCAATTTATCTACATTAATCAACCCATTATGCTTTTAAACTCAGCATTAACTGAAATCAGACCTTAAGTGTCTCCTGAAAGTCCTGCTAAAAAGACACAGTTCCTTAAAGTGATGCAATTATGTATCTCAATGTTCTTAAAAAAATAGCAGTTTATTTCTACTTCTCCTGACTGCAAATAAGTCTGAATATACAGCTTGTACTGCTCAAAAACTGTAAGGCTGGGAAAAAGAACACAGAATGTACTATCTTTAGAGATTTATTGTATTTAAAGAAATCCCATGATTTGGGGAACTTTGCTCATATTCATGAGTAGTTGAGACAGAAAATCACAGGTCTTTCTGTTTTTTGCATATTAGCATAACATTTATAGAGTAAATTGAAGGTGTTATTTTAGTTTACATCAACTTAACATGCCTAGTTCAGATAGTTAATAGCCATGAAGTTATTCATGGTTTTGCTCAAATTAGGGAGCAGAATATGCATTTGTAGAATCTGAAACTTGATTGCTAGTACATCCCAGAGATCTGTGGATCATTACTACTGCTCTCCATTGATTACGTTTATACAAGAACGACAGTATGTGCTTTGTTCACATCTCTGTTTTGTGGTAGAGAACGCTATCTCATGTATATTAAATAAGTGCTACTTTTCAAGCCTGGACTTAGGATCATATGCACTTACAAAATGTCTTGATGAAATTTTGGGGGAAAGTATTTCTAAAACTTTATATATATATATATATATATATATATGACTGAAAAATCAGCCTTATTTCTACTGTAAAACAGCTTTTAATTTTAATTCTAAACTAAAACTATGTGAAGATGATATTTACAAAATCACTCGATAGTGCTAAGGAAAATGCAGTGCAGTACAATACAACATTTCACTTCACAGAAGCTTAGAAATTTCAGTAGTATATATTTATGGATCAGAAAATCAAAAGAGAAGTTGTTTTTTTCATTTATGTTAATGTCTTAGTACCACTCTATTCAGAACCCTCAATGTGAAATAAATTACATTCTCCATCGGTCCCTTTTCCTGAGATAAACACAAACAGATGGATACATGTAAGTCAGGAAAAGAGATTAGTCCTATGGAAGACACATTAAGAAGAACCAAATTACATCTGTGCTTTTACGGTGGGCTTCAACTAATGTTTGCCTTCTTAACTATGCTATAACTGAGCTCCAGAATTCAGAGGGCTCTTCTCTCTGAGGATTTGCATCCAACACAGAGGGGATGATTCACAATGCGAAGAAGTATTTCTCTCACCACTGACCACAGTGGAGGCTGGGTGCTGTACTTCCTTACAGTGAAAGTTAAGTGAGATTAAACATTCCTTCTCATCATATGTTCCTTCTCATAATATTAAGCATTCCTTCTCATCATATCATATACCAATATACCAATACTAAAAAAAAAAAAAAAATAAATAAAATCAAAGACCTCCCCAGTAGATGATATCCTATATAGATGATACTCTAGTTTATAGTGATGCTACATATCCAGGGATAGCTAACTAATTAGTCTTTCCCTTCCCTTTGGAAAATCCATAAAGTTTTGCTGTGGTCTGCAGCTGAAAGCAGTTTGCTTCCAAGTGATAAACACAGATGTTTCTCATAAACAAAGATACAGCAATTAAAATTTGCGTGCATATCAGATCTTTCTATGAAGCTAAAAGTAGCTCACAGTAACGGGTTAAATTCAGAAGTACTTCATTGTATTTTAAAGGGCTGCAGAGACCATCAAGCAGCTGTTGCTGATGCCCACCCAGCAACTGTTTGGGGTGCATCGCAGGGGGCATGGGATACCTGAAACTGCTCCCTCCATCTGGGCAAGCTGCAGCACTGGTTCATATGCAGTCTCTCAAGCTCTCTGCTTAGCTCAGGTTAAACTTGGAATAATTGGTGGATACTCTACAAAATTGGAAAATTACTGCTTCTGTTTGACACCAAAAGAAGTCTCGTGGGATTAAAGTTTAACTGTTTTCTGAATATACATGTTAGCTAAACAAAAGCCATGCTTTCACCCTCCAAAGTTGCCTTGTTTATATTCTTCTGTGAAGAAGTCACTTCTACAACACCATGGCTACCGCTTGTCCAATCTCACATATTTCATGGAAAACAGACTCTCCGTGTCACTTCCTCACGTAAGTATAACTTCCTGGCTTAACTACCAGTAGTTTAAGTAAGTCTCTTCCAGAGGTCTGCTGTTAGGGACACCTTGGGTTTTATGATTCACCTATTCACTTTCAGTTATTGCAGAAAACAGACCTGCAGGCTTCACGAGGTTTCCACATCTACTCACTTTCACTTTAGGTAATTGAAGAAACAAAATAAACATACTACTTAACACCCACAATGACTTCCTTGCTTCATCTTCTTACTTGCTTGAGCTGTCTTTGGATCTAGATGCAAATCTAGTTAAAGTATCTTCTTTCTCCCATGCAGCTTGCCTCTTATATGAGGTTATGTGGTGGGTTGGTATTCCCATGGTTTTCCCTGCATTACTTTATACCATTCTGTTCAGCTATACTCATCCCCTGTAGGGTACTAAACCCTTCATGATTTTTAGGCAAGGACTCTTTGCCTCACTACCCTACAATGCAGGAGGTACCAGCTTGTGGGTAGACAGGCTGAACACAGTCAGGGTCTGTACAAACGATGCAGCCATGATCATCCTAGCTTAACATACAGTTGCAGCAGCTACTGGACACCAGCACCTCATTCTTTCAGGATTAAAGTTTCAGCCACTAGTCAAAGGGGTTATGCTTCTGCTTCCTTCACATCTTTGGCCATATGAATCTTTCATAATCACCAGCATTTAATCTATTATGGAGCAATACTTGCACAGTGCAAAGGGCTTATCCATTTCCTATCTTTCCCCCCAACAAGTAATGGGCTAGGAGTGAATAAAAGGCTGGGAGGGGACACAGCCAAGACAGTTGACCCAAATTGGCCAAAGGGATATTCCATACCATATAACATCATGCTCTGCAATAAAACAGGGGGAAGCAGGCAAGAGATCTTCCAAGACAGCTGTTGCTCAGCTGGTACGAGTGGGTGAGTGTTGCTGAATCAGTTGTGGGCTCTTTCTCTCTCTCTCTCTTTTTCTTTCTTTCCTTCTTTCCTTTTCTTTCTCCCTTTCTTCTTTCTCCCTTTACTTATTAAACTCCCTTTATCTTGACCCATTAGTTTCTCTTGCTTTTGCCCTTCCAACTTGCTCCCTCATCCTGCTGGGGAGTGGGGGTGAGCAAGCAACTGCTAGGAGCTTAGCTGCCAGCTGGTGTCATCCTACCAAAATGCCAGAGAAGAAAAGTATTGATGACCCACTTAGGATAAGTGTTTTACTTGCTGATTTTTTTATTTTTTTGTGTGTTCTTTTACATCATTATCCATTTTCCTATTGTGCCACAGAGAGTGCCTAAGTATTTTACTAGAGGTCTTTGGTTCTATCATGAATCAAAAAGGTTTCCTTTGTGATATTTGTTTTAGAGCCTAAATCCACATGGGCATCAAGCCCCAGCTGCATATGCTACATTTGAAAAATAGGAATTAAGTGCTGACATTGTTGACCCTGGGTTCAGAAAGTTCTGCCCCACTCCCCCACCCCCAGTATGTTAACATCTATGTGCATTGAGGATACTGCCATATAACATTGGTGGTACACATACAGAAGCCTACCATTTTCTATTTTCTTTCTGGATAAATATTTACTAGTAATGACATTTCATCCATCATGCTATGTAATAAACCATAAAGATGAATTAGAAAATTACCAGTTGGCTGCAAACTTATGTTGCTATAGTAACATTTCCATTGCAAATCATATTATTGTAAAAGCCAATGTGCATGGAAATTTTTCCATTAGCCTGCATTAAGATTATAGTCATAACATGCCTATGGTTTTCCAAATATGCATGTGAAAAAAAAAAAAAAACACCTCACATCTAATACTCCAAGATGCCTTTTTTTTTTTTAATTTAAATAACTGTAGACATATGGTCTGATATGTACAGGCCAGTGACCCACTGGAGTGACAGAATCCCCTTCCTTGGTGTGCGCTCCATGTGGCACAGCGATGACACACGGGAAAGGTGGCTCACGGCTCAGTCCTTCACACAGATTAAAAGCTTGTGAAGCACTTGACACTTCTTGTATGCATAGCTTGAAATGTTGATGTCCCTCCCTGAATTTTTCAGGGGTATGAGCAGTCCACTAGAGCTTGACCTCTTATCATGCTAATACATTTCTGCTGTTGTAAGAGCCACTCGCACATGTGCTTGTTTTTGCAGGTTGGTCAGATATTGCTGACAGCAGATCTTTGCAAAGCTTTGTGGCTGTGCTCAAGGTAGCTGTCACAACTAGCATTAAAACTAAGTTAATGGTTCTGCAAGAAAATAATCAAAAATAGCCAAAAGTCCAAAATAATTTCTAAGCTACTATTAGCAAAACTATAAGGAAATTCATACAGTAAAATTAACTTTCTGAAATAAACTTTGCTTTCTTTAGCAATTTGAGGTCTGTTATAACAACAAGAAAGCAGTGCTGGAACTATCACAAGTATCCCTGAAGGAAAATCTACAACCAGGTTGAACTTTTCAACTTCTAAGTATTACTTGCAAATAAAATTGTCTAATTCTGCCCAGCTGGAAGACAACTATGCAAGTACATCTTTTACTAATGCTGTTTACTGAGGTTTTGCTTTGTTTTTTTCCTGTGTAGCACTTAGCATTAATCATATTTTCCACAATAGGTATTTTAAACCCTACGCTCAATTAAAAACCTAATTAAGATGAGCTAAAACAAAAAGTGGTCTTACAACTTGAAAAATTTTGCCCTGTTAAGTCATAAGTGAAAAACTGAAGGCAAGCCTACAGGTATTCAGCATGGTCTGAATGGGTTCTCTAGTTATCTATGTCTTCTCTTGGGAGATGTAGTACTATTCGAAGGAAGCCCTTGAATAAACCTTTCCCTGAAGGACTTTCGTTCTCTCTTTAAGCAGGTGCATATGCACCTATTCAATTTACTATGCAGCTTCTCATGGCAGAAGGATCATGCTGATAGTGCATACTCCCATGAGAACAGAAGAACCTGTCACTAAAGTAGAGGAAGGTGGAAGACGCTGAGGAGCTGGTGGTGGCTTTCTAGCTAATGCAGCCACACTAAGCTGACATCTTCAGGCACTGCCCACCCACAGCCAGAGCCCAGCACCATCAGCCCCTTCTCCCTACACAAAAAATGTCCTGTCCTACTCACCCAGGAATGAGACAAGCAATGCCGCTGCAGCCCCCCTCCACCTGAGGTCAATGCCCCACCACTAGGTACTGACCTTAATGAGGTGCTGGCACGTCCACCATGGATAGAACGGACTAAAGCACTCAGGGGAAAAAAAAAAAAAAAAAAAAAGCTCAGGAGTGAGCTCAACACTGTCACAGCACTCTGCTAAAAGGGTGCTTAGGGTCAGATTTATTTTGTTTATAACCAGTGTAGTGCTGGATCAGAGAGAAGCTAGACAACATTTAATGGTATGTCCAAAAAGCAGTGTGCTTCTGTGGTGGTTTTACCCTGCTGGGCAGCTGAACTTCACTGCAACTGGTCTCTCACTCCCCCTCCTCACTGGGAAACGGGGAGAAATATGATTAAGAGAGCTCAATGTTTGAGATGAAGACAGGGAGATACTCAATAATTATCGTCACAGGCAAAACAGACTCAACATAAACAGTAATTTAATTGTTAATTATTGCCTATTACCAACAGACTAAAACAGTGAGAAACTAATAGCAAACTAAAAATACCTTCCCCCAATCCACTCTGTTCTATGTCCTTCCCCTGAGCAGTGCAGGGGGATGCGTAGGGGCTGCGGTCAGTCCCTAACGCTTCGTCTCCGCCGCTCCTTCACGGTCACTCCCTGCCCCTGCTCCCCGTGGGGTCCCTCCCACGGGATGCCGTCCTGCCCGAACTGAGCCTGCGGGGGCTGCCCACAGGCAGCAGCTCTTCAGGAACTGCTCCCACACGGCTCCGTACCACGGGGTCCATCCCCCAGGAGCAAACTGCTCCAGCACGGGTCCCCCACGGGCGGCAGCTCCCCCCAGACCCCCTGCTCCTGCGTGGGCTCCTCTCCACGGGCTGCAGCTCCGGCCCGGGGCCTGCTCCTGCGGGGGCTCTCCATGGGCCGCAGCCTCCTCCAGGCCACATCCACCTGCTCCACCGGGGGCTCCTCCACGGGCTGCAGCGTGGAGATCTGCTCCGTGTGGGACCCGTGGGCTGCAGGGGGACAGCCTGCTCCACCAGGGGCCTCTCCACAGGCCGCAGGGGAACTGCTGCTGCCTGCCTGGAGCACCTCCTGCCCTCCTGCTGCACTCACCTTGGGGGCTGCAGGGCTGGTTCTCTCACATGTTCTCACTCCCCTCTCCCAGCTGCTGTTATACAGCAGGTTTTTTGTCCCCCGCCCCCCCCCCCCCCCCTTTCCTAAATCTGTTCTCCCAGAGGCCCAACCAGCATCACTCCTTGCCTTGGCTCTGGCCAGCAGCAGGTCCCTTTTGGAGCTGGCTGGAGCTGGCTCTGACATGGGGCAGCTGCTGGACTCTTTTCACAGAGGCCACCCTGTGCCCCCCCTGCTACCAAAAGCTGGCCACATAAATCCAATACAGATCAGAGTTCCCAAACTAAAATGAACCAGAAGGCCTCACGTTGTCTTGCCTCTTTTCTCTCGCATCCAGGCAGTGTGTGGCTGCTGCAAGCTCTCAGTGAAATCAGGGCTCTTGATACTACGTTTGCCACAGCACATGGCTCCATTTATTAACTAGGAGGTCTGTGCTCATAATGCAAAGGTTAATGCATGGAAGAGTTTCCTAAAAGCAGAAACAGGTTCCAGACATGGACCCATTTCAAAAGAGTGAGACTGTGCAGATTAAAGCCCTGGAAAGATAAGAGGTTAAATAATACTTTAGGGTAGAAGGGTCTGTGCTGCTGCAGCAAAACCATGGCATATTCAAATAAAATGAAAGTGACCTTTTAGATATGAATCCCATCATCCACTGATTATATTATACGTGCAGTTTGGATGTCAGACTCTGAAGATACTCCATTTCTCTTGGCTTACACTATGGAAACAAAAAAAAAAAAAAAAAGGAAAAGGAAGACAAAAGTTAAGAATATCTTGATCACTATGCACATCTGGTTTTAATTAGACAAACTGCTATATGATTTCAACATTGTGCTCCTCCCCTTTCTTTCCTCCCTGCTACCCTGTGTCAAGCTCCCCATTCTCAGTGAGATCTGCAGGGCCATCCCTCCCTTCCTTTCTGCAGCACCCCTTTTACTGAACAACAATGCTTGCTTTTTCCCTCAGATGTTCTGCTGTCAGTGGACAGGGACCATGCATGAACTTGTCCCTTCAAGCACGAGATCCACACTGTCATTTTTTCTAAAATACAATTGTCAGTTTCTGTTAATGAATCATTATTTCTGCTGCTTTGTGGGGTTTTGTAAAGCAGTGTTCCCATATCCAACTACAGACAGCTAAATAAGACAAGCATGAGAAATTAATATAAGAACTGAATGCCATTTGCAAACGAGAGTGAGCCAAGACAAACCATCCGTTACAACAGCTTTCTTTAAAAGCAGGTTTAAATGAGCAAGTTTTGAGACTAAGGAAAGGAACACTGCAGAAACAAGCTGAATGAAATATAATGCTTCCAAATAATCAAAAGAAAATATTCACAGGTGTTAATCAATACACTTTCACACGGAGAAATGAATTATCACCATAATTCTTCCCATACCACCATTATTATCACCATTCTTCCCATATTTTATCAAAGAGTTATCCTCAAACACCCAAAGACTGAATGGGATTAAAACCTCAACCTAACAAAAGATTTGGCCTCTCCTTTAAAAAACAGTATTGTGGAGAAACATTCACATTTTTTTGATTTACAAACCTTGTGAGCCATCAGTGCATCATGGAGTGTTTTGGTATCAGCAAAGTAGATACGTTACTCTCTTCATATGACTCTCAAGCTTTTATCATGAAATTACTGATTAGAAATCATCTAGTAAGTGATTGTTATGGGCCTGCATGACCTGAATAACAGAGTTGAGAGTTAATTAAATTTTTTATTAGTGTCACGGTACTCAATTTATGAACGCTAGAAAAACATGGATTTGTGCTTGTCACTACCTACCATGTCCCTTCAGCTTTAGCTCACAACCATTTTCCAGTAGTACTCGTGTTCTCATAGAAAGCTGAAAAATTTACTTGTAAAAATGTGTTGGATTATTATTATTTAAAAAAAAAAATAGTGCCAGTGAATCCGAACAAACAAACAAAAAGTTTAAAAACATCACACAGATACATAGAACTACCTTCTTTAATAGCCCAAAATAACACTTCATTTGACAGATATACGTGCAGGACAGAAAACTAGGCACGAGGATCAGAGTCTAAAGGACTAATGCATCCCAGCTTGGCAGGTAGCAGATGCCAGCTCCGCAAGCTGTTCAGAGTCTTCTTTCTGTCTTGCACTTGAGATGCATTTCCTCACACTTCTCTTTTTATGGACAAAATGACCTTGTCCTACTTTCAGTCTTTTCCACTGCCATAAATAGATATTAATGCACTTCAGTTTTCCATTCCATTTTAACAATGTTCAGGTCAGATCTTTCTGACCATTGGAAGTGGATATATTAACAATAACATGCTAGTTCAGTCTGTTTCTGTCCTGCAGCTATTTGATGTAACGCTTAAAACTGAGAGATTTTATGGACAGAATATCCATCACAGTTATGGGTATTCCACTACTGACATGACAACTGCCATTGTTTTCCCATAAAGTGATGATAACCATCTGGAAACACAAGTAAATGAACAGACAGTACTTCAGATAGAATAAATATATATTTTAACGAACATTTTTACATCCAAAAGCCCAAAGAAGAATATAGTTTCTTTGTTGAAAAGGTAGTAATTTAAGTTGCTTTTTTTATTCCTCCTACAGCTCCTACAGCAATGTCAGCCTAGCATGAAAATTTCCAGTTTGTAAAATTTACCCCCAATATTTTTCTAAAAATATGTTTACCTAATTTTGTCATGGTTGCTAAGCATTGCTCTGATAGAAAATTTTATCATTTGAGCAATAGCTCCCTAAATTACATTTCAAGGATTTATTACAATAATGAGAATGTCATTTCATTCATTGCACAGGTTTTCAAAATCTTCAGTGCGTATCATAAAATTCAGCAAAAACATGAACAAATAAATTTTGTCATCATTACAGAATGTTAATCAGGTTTAAATTCTGATTATGTTCACCTGAAGAGCTCACCTGATTTGGAGGCTTATGTCAGATTTATAACCAAATATTTTAAGCTCCTTGAGAATGAAACAGAAGACTTTTGCATTCTGATGATGATTCTAATAATTTCACTTATAATGCTTTAGTAAACCAAGGAAAACACACTATACATCACAAATAAATGTAACAATATAAAACATGTACCTGCCATGCAATACCAGCTTAGTCCCAGTACCCTGAAAATCACAAGACTTGGTTTCTGCTTCAGGTTTTGCTTCTGAGCCCTGTCTGCAAGAGGGATTTAAGAGGCATAGGAGGTCCAAGTCAAGGATTAGGATAAAAAATTTCATTCCTATAATAAAATGTGCAGTATCAGAAGAGGATATCAGAAGAGGTTAGAGAATCTCTATTGATTTTCAAGGTTTAATTACACAAAGCTAACTTCATGTGTTGCTGGTGCTAGATTTGAGGTAGTGCTCCTCGAAGTGCTCCTTCCAACCAACTCTATGATTCATTGATTTCAGCAACAGGAGTGGCTCTTGCCCAAATGCATCTCTAAAGGACTGCAGGCATACTTTAAAGATCTGATATTATACAACAGCTGACACTGATTTTCATGCAGATGTAATTTACAGTGACTATGTGGAATTTGTTCTACAAAATCTTTCCTTAATAACCTGACCCCGGGCTTTTAACATGCAGTTTAGTTGATTAGGTTCAAGTAAGTATAATATTATGGTTTACCATAGAGTCAGATGAAACACTATAAATAAATGTTTATATTATTCTGGGTTTGTTTTGTTTTGGTTTTAGTATTCTACTCAAATACTTAAGTTGCATGAGATTTTTGTACTGTTGGCTAATGCATCTGATTACAAACCCAAGTATACAATACACATATGGCTGAAGACACCAATGACATCTGATTAGATCATTTTATGACTGTAGAAAATAACAAGGCATTTCAAACCCAGTTAAAAAGCATTGTTGTAATATGGTCCTGATATCACTATAGGGTTTAAAATACAACAAATTCAACAATATTTTAACAAAGAGAGAGGAAAAAAAAAAAAGGGGAAACTCATCATAGTGGAGTTAACAGAGCTCTGTTTTGAAACACATGCTTGCTTCCAGTCTCTTATAGAATACAGGTTCAGGAAATTATTTTATGACCTAATTTCCCCTGACAGTGTTTGTTCTGATGCTGAGCAGTAAGGAGCTCTGCCGTGTCCCTTGCTTTGCTGATTGCAGCCCTGGTGCTCTGCAACTAATGAGGCCCAGATGGGGCCACGAAAAAACAAAATGAAGTGGGTGGGAAGGGACTGATTTATAGTCCTACTCATTCTCCTCCCCCTCCAAAATAAACAAAACTAAGAAATAACAAATCCCCCTAGGCTACCAGAGAAATCTCTAGTCCATATGACATATACACTCTTAGAGGTCTCAAAATGGAGCAAGACAGTGAGACCATCAGATGCATTCCTTTCAACATAGCATACTAATCTGTAGCTACTATAACTGCTGTATCTTTTTTGGAGTCAGTTTGCCTTGGAGGAACATGTGGCCTACGTGTGATATTTCAAACAAATGGTATACGTTTTCAGTCCTGCTTGTGTTAGTTGTTCTATTTCAGTCCTACGTGTATGATAGGGCTTAGGATCTCCAAGGACTATCATGTCTGAAAAATCTAGCATAGCAGAAGACTAGACTGTTTGCGTGTGCCTGCCTGCTCATAAAAGTTATCTACACAAATATTTGATTGTAGGTACATGCTGACTTACCAGATAATGCATAAGAAGAAGTATGCTTCCTTTAAAATAAAACCATTTTAGAGGTAGAAATAAATCATTCATGCATGAAGCTCCTTTCATATGATTCTTGGCCCTTCCACCACTGCTTTCTTTCTATGCACATACCCCCCAAAAAAGATTTTGTCACTGGTGAGTAAGACTTGCATAACTCACTTTTTATATGATTTGCTCTTTCATCTGGTCTTCTTCATATTTGTTGTAATCATCATTTTGGAAGAGGGAAAGACTGTTGATGTAGTCTACCTAGACTTCAGCAAAGCCTTTGACAAAGTCTCCCACAGTATTCTCCTGGAGAAGTTGGCAGCCCATGGCTTGGACAGGTACACTCTTTGCCAGGTTAAAAATGGGCTGGACGTCTGGGCCCAGAGAGTAGTGGTGACTGGAGTGAAATCCAGCTGGCGACTGGTCACGAGCGGTGTTCCCCAGTGATTGATGTTGGGGCCCATCCCCTTTAATATCCTTATTGATTTGAATGAGGGGATTGAGTGCACCCTCAGTAAGTTTGCAGATGACACCAAGCTAGGGGGAAGTGTCGATCTGCCAGATGGTAGAAAGGCCCTGTAGAGGAAGCCGGACAGGATAGGTCAACAGGTAGAGGCCAATGGGATGAGATTCAACATGGCTCAGTGCTGGGTCCTGCACTTTGGTCACAACAACCCCATGCAACACTGCAGGTTTGGGGCAGAGTGGCTGAAAAGCTGTGCAGATGAAAGGGATCTGGGCGTGTTGGTTGATGCTCGCCTGAACATGAGCCAGCAGTGTGCCCAGGTGGCCAAGAGGGTCAACAGCATCCTGGCTTGTATCAGGAGTAGTGTAGCCAGCAGGAGCAGGGAGGTGATCGTCCCCTTGTATTCTGCTCTGGTGAGGCCACACCTCAAGTACTGTGTTCAGTTTTGGGTCCCTCAGTACAAGAAGGACATTGAGGCCCTGGAGCTTGTGTCCAGAGAAGGGCTACAAAGCTGGTGAAGGGCCTGGAACACAACTCCTATGAGGAGTGGCTGAGGGAACTGGGGTTGTTTAGTCTGGAGAAGAGGAGGCTCAGGGGAAACCTTACTGCTCTCTACAACTACCTGAAAGGAAGGTGTGGGGAGCTGGGGGTTGGCCTCTTCTCACAGATAACTAGTGATAAGACTAGAGGGAATGGCCTCAAGTTGCACCAGGGAAGGTTTAGGTTGGAAATTAAGAGACATTTCTTCTCAGAAAGAGCAGTCATGCATTGGAATGGGTTGCCCAGGGAGGTGGTGGAGTCACTGTCCCTGGGGGTGTTTAAGGAGAGGTTGGACGTGGTACTTAGGGACATGGTTTAGTGGGTGACGTCGCTAGTAGGGGATGGTTGGACCAGTTGATCATGAAGGTCTTTTCCAACCTTAATGATTCTGTGATTATATGGAAATCTAGCAGTGATCTAAGAGCAGTATCATGCAGATAAAATGGTTTTATGAGGTAACAACATAGCATGCTTGCTTTACAACCCCTCCATCTACAAATTAGGGTATAGGATTAAATGACATTTTAAAATTTGAGATGAGTAAAGAAGGATAATGAACTGTCTTGATAAGAACTATATTGTCATACCTCCTGACACCTCTTGATTAACCATAATAAAAACTGATCTTCATTAATATTTCTAAGTTTTCAAAAAGTGGTTATAATTTGGAAATCAAAGGCACACTTTGAATATTATATTAGTCTCAAAAATGGGACTTTGGTGTCACTAGGTCTGTTATTTGCAATTCCAAGAATATGTGAAAAAACACCTCTCTGATATCGTTGAAGCTAGGCATGTGGCAAGGTGGCTTTGATTTCAACAAAATAATACCATGCAGCTCTTAGGCAGTGATGGCTCTGAACCTCAAGCTCCAGACAAACTGTCCTACTAATAGTTTGCAGAAGATGCTGACATGTTAGGGAAGTAAGAAGTGCTCACAAGTGCACACTGGAGTGTCAGCTTCAATGTATTAACAACATCTAACAATACTTATGTATACTGTAATCTTACATCTCATGTACTTCTGTATACCGTACTCATAGTGTTTTATTCATATTCTCAATCTACCCATGAGTATTCACAACAAGCAGCAAGACCCAGCCATGGCTTCACATGCTTTCTCTTCTCTTAGGAAAATTAGCTCCCTGGTTAGCAAATGCAAGACTGGAGGACTGTGGTCCCCTGTCATCCAGGAATTCTGCCTCTGAGCTTTCCAAGAATGAAAAAGAGGAAAAAGTCTATCTCAAGCTTAGTGAATAATATAATGATTTCACATTTTTTAAATAATTAATTGCTGGTTGATGTATTATTTAGTAGTGTTCTAAGAACGAAGAAATGTAAGCATAGTCCAAGGATGCTCATATTGCCCTGCTGTGAAACACCATGAATGGTAGCAAAAGACCAAATCCAGTATGGAAGGGAGTGGGAAGGGAATGGGAAGGGAATGGGAAGGGAATGGGAAGGGAAGGGAAGGGAAGGGAAGGGAAGGGAAGGGAAGGGAAGGGAAGGGAAGGGAAGGGAAGGGAAGGGAAGGGAAGGGAAGGGAAGGGAAGGGAAGGGAAGGGAAGGGAAGGGAAGGGAAGGGAAGGGAAGGGAAGGGAAGGGAAGGGAAGGGAAGGGAAGGGAAGGGGAGGGGAGGGGAGGGGAGGGGAGGGGAGGGGAGGGGAAAGGAGGGGAGGGGAGGGGGGGGAGGGGGGGGAGGGGGGGGAGGGGGGGGAGGGGGGGAGGGGAGGGGAGGGGAGGGGAGGGGAGGGGAGGGGAGGGGAGGGGAGGGGAGGGGAGGGGAGGGGAGGGGAGGGGGAAGGGGAAGGGGAAGGGGAAGGGGAAGGGGAAGGGGAAGGGGAAGGGGAAGGGGAAGGGGAAGGGGAAGGGGAAGGGGAAGGGGAAGGGGACCTAATTTCTTCAAGAGTCTCTCCAGTTCCCCCAGATCACTCAGTTTAGGGTAGTTTCTCACATTGCAATATGCCTGAAACTGTAGATATTATTTTGTAACTTAATGGTGCATTCTTATCATTAAGTTAGACTATAAAATCTTAGGGTTTGTATTACCTTACTTAGAGAAGGTGGAGATGTCTTTAAAACAAAGAAAAAGCCCCTCTGAAGGTAAGCCCTGCACCACTGGTTCCTTACCAAGGTGCTAGTAACCCCACTGGGCTGAGGCTGCCAACGTGAAAAGCATGGCCAGGTGACTGCTCCAGAGCCGGAGGCACGACGGGGGTGGGGAAAGGGGAAGCATGTGAAGATTGGCAGGAGGAGAAAACCTCAGCACTGAAGCCCAACTAATGCTGGGAAGTGCTGTGTACACTTCCCAGTGTATACATTCATTCAGATGCTATGGAATAAATTAGCTAAAATGTCATTGTACCATGTCGCATTTTTACCAAGCTCTTGTTCCTTTTATTAGGTATATCATGAAACAGAACATCACAGATGCCCTCCAAATTTAAATTATCACAGAGGCATTTTTCTTTTCCTTTTCTCTCTCTCTCTTTTTCTTTTTTTTTTTCTTTTTTTTTTTTTTTTAGCAGCAAACCACCAAACTCAGGATGACAAATTGTCTTCACTGCAGGAACACCAGGGCTTTTAATCACATGGTCCATGCTGTTGGGAGATATTTAACAATCTTTAATCTACATTGACTACTTTGTAAATGAAGCCAGCCACAGGGTCTGATGGCTTCTCTTTGTCCTTCCACATGGAAGGCCAGCAACAATCAGTGTAACATTTCGTTTTGCCTTGAGCTGGTTTTGTTTGTGGCATAAATATGAAACAGTATCATTAAGGATGGGTGACCTAATATGACACTGCTCACCAAAACATTTTCACACTCTGCAGGCTATAAATCTATTGACGTTCCTGTGTTTTGTGAACGATTGCTGTGAAAGTGAAGAATATCCACATAATTTTATTTGACACGTAAACTGCACTGTGTGTTCCATATCTGTCATCACTGCACTGAAATCTATCCTTGACATTAATTTGTACAAACAGTAAGTCACTTGAGGAGGAAAATACTTTTTTTTTTGTCTGGAAAGCGGTGCAGCTTGGTTTGGTAGGAGACAAATCTGTCAAGGGCACTTTGCCAGTCACTAAGCCATGGCTGTCATCTAGATCTCTTTCTCATGTAAACAAAACTCTCTTCATAATGTATTTTTTTTCCTAGAAGTGCTTTGTTTACATACAAAAGAATGCAAACAGTGATCACATTAATTTAAATTGGAGAAAAAAAGGCTAATGAAGATTGATGAGGTGGAGGGTTGGCTATCTGAAAAATTCTGAAACTTCAGACCAACTTCTTAAAAGCATAAAACTTAGCATTAAAAAAAAAAAAAAAAAACATAAAACTTAGCAAATTTTTTGTCTTTTTTTATAGTCTTTTGAAGTACAAATGCATTGCTGTATTCATAGTATTCAGAAATCAGTAAACGGTTAAAGACAAAGCCAGCAAAACCCAGATACCTTTTATACTTTTTTTGAATGTAAGACTATAAACTTAGACCATGTCATGATCTGTTTCCTTAGAAATGGACTACAGTGAAAATTAATGCTTTACACAAAATATAAAAGAGAAAACACTGTACATTTAGTAATCTTTGAGATATTGCATAACTCCTGGATTCCAAACATTCTCCACTCTTGCTGATTTCAAAACCTCACAGCATTAGGCCCCACGTATTTTAAAATAGGTCCTAACCTATCCAATAGTCTCACCTCCCTCACTGAAATCCTGATGAAAACCCAAGCCACTTATAAACCAACTTAATGCCATGGATAGCAAGATCTGAAAGGGTTCTTGTAAGATTTTTCTTCCAAAATGGAAAGAAACATCTTTTCTTTCATCCACGCCAAGCTTTTGAATGTCTGTTCTCAAAGCCTTGAGCATGAAAATAGTTGGAAAACCTTAATTCCCTATTTCCAATATTTGTAACTGTCCCCCAGACAATCAAAGTGAATTCATACAATGAGCACCCCAGTACTGGCTTAGCCCTAAAGATTATTTACTGTAATTATCCTCCTCTCTCAACACGCACACACACACACACACACACATTTTAGGCTCCAGAATATCAACCCTTTGTTCCTAATATAGTTTAAAAGGAAAGTTTTCCCACCTCCTTCCTTTCCAGGTTTGTTCATAAATGGAAATATGTCACAGTTGGTTTATATGTGTAATTGTTTTTAATTCTGCATTAAAACCATTCTTCATTAACTGTAAAACTGGAATGTCATACATGAAAAGTAGCTTATTTTTCCAAGAGCTGTGCCTGTTCTTAAGCTCTTCCTGGATGACTGGGATAACAACAAGCACAGTCATCAGAAATTCCAGATTTCTCACTCCCTGAAAATGGCTCAAGTGCTTCCTAGGTTTGTCACAAAAATCTCTGCTTTTCATTCTGACCTTGCACCACAAAGTCAATAGGAAAAAGATTTGAAAAGCAGACAGTGCTGTTCTATCTTCAAAGACTCAGAAGGCTCTTTTTTTAACTCCAAAACCCTATAATGGGACACAGGACTCCTGCTGACACTGCGGGTCTGCTTAAGTCAAACATGAAGGAACCATGTTTGGTTGACAGACCCAAGTTAAAGTAATAGTAAAGTTATTTCTTTATATTCGTAGTATTTATTTAATGTGTTTATTTGTGTACAGTTCTGCAAGTAGGATGGTGGCTATCCGTAGTGAGGCTGAACATCAACATCTCTTCTCTGCTTTCTGGCTTGTAACTTCCACAAGCAAGTTCCTTTTTGACATAATTTTTAACACAATTGTCACTTTGGCCATAGTTAGAAAGCAGAAGACTCAAAAAATCCCCAGGCATTGCATTCTCCTTGTTTATTTTCTACAGTCTTTGTCTCTGAGAAAATGGAGAAAGCACAGTCTCTCTGACTCAAACACCAGCCTCCAACCCTCACAAACGATGGGATCTTTCACTCACCAGAATAATAATGAATAAAAATAGGTAATTTCTTCCAAAATATCATTGGTGAAATGTGGTGAAATAGCTGCTAGATTTCTAGCAGTCTTCCCTACCTACCTCCTTAATTCAGAGTACCCTGACCCAAAGCAAACTTACTTTCGTTCTGCCTGTATCTCCTCCGTTACAGCATGCCGAAGAGCAGGCAATAGGAAAAGTCCACATTAACTCTCATTAAAGCAGTACTTCCATCTGTGAAAAAGACAGTTTTGTTATCAGGTTCTCTAGCATCAATACTCTTGGTTAAAACTAAATTTTATAGTTTATTCTTTGTAGTTCATGAAATTCACATTTTTGTTATCTTGGAACTTCAACCAAAAGTATTTTCCCACTGCTGCTACTGCTAGGCTACTTCTAAGTGTCAGGCAACAAGCCTGTTCTAAACATATCTCCCACACAGAGAGTTGGAGGCGATGGCTTTGAAATCACAGAATCACATAATAACATAATCACAGAATGACTGAGGTTGGCAGTGATCTCTGGAGGCCACCTGGTCCAGCCCCTTGCTGAAACAGGGCCACCTAGAGCCACTTGCCCAGGACTACATCCAGATGGCTTTTGAAGATCTCCAAGGAGGGAAATTCCACAACCTCTCTGGACAGCTTGTGCCAATGCTCAGTCACCCGCACAGTAAAAAAAAAAAAAAAAAAAAAAAGTGTTCAGAGAGAACCTCCTATGTTCCACTTTGTGCCCATTGCCTCTTGTCCTGGCACTGGGCACCACTGAAAACAGCCTGGCTCCATCTTTGTTGCACCCTCCTTTCACGTATTTACATCATTGAGATCCCCTCTGAGCCTCCTCTCCTCCAGCTCTCCCAGCCTCATAAGAGAGATGTTCCAGTCCTTCAGTCATCTTCGTGGCCCTTTCTTGTACTCTTTTTAGTATGTCTATGTCTCTTAAATCCCAGAGACTTCCAAAGATCTGCCAGATAACAAAGGCCATGTTTCTCCTCCAGCTGTTAGGGACCTCAGAGCTCCAAAGTTTCTTGCAAGGACCAGCATAGGACTCAGAAACAGAATAAGAAAACTTCTGAATGTATTTACAGACAAGCTCCCTCCCACCCCCAGATTTCTAACCATTAAAAAGAAGTCATCTCAACAAATTTCCATCCGGTTTCCACAGGGCTTTCCTATGCTGGAATTGAACAGAGATACATTATTCTGAGCAGCAGCATTTAGAGACCAAGCAGAAAAGCAGAAAATCACTACAAATAAAAGCAGTTTATGCTCTATCATTTCCCCATCTTGTCTGCCAAATGCAGCTCACTTTCTGATACTTTTCAAGAGAAGGGCCAGCAGCTGAAGGTGTTTCTCCATGCAGTCTGCAGCCCCAATAGTTCCTTCATTTTTCTCACTTACACTTTTCCTTATTTCTCCTGTTATCAGGAATGTCCTGTAAAATTATACTAGATAAGATCCATGCCATGGAGCACTCTTCTGTTCATTGGTGAGCTGACTGATAGCTTGCTGACACAGGAGCAGAAGGTTCAAAGCTGGAGGTGAAGCAACCCATACACATATCTTCCCTTTTCAGTTCTTAGAACTCACAATGAAGGCATGCTACCTCTCACATCCCCCTGCCTTTAAGAAATTGTTCTTGAAATAAATTATACCAATGAAAGCTGTGAAATTTGCCTGTACCAACAAGAACCTAGAGGTGTATTTCAAGTGAAAGCTGTGAACTTTTTATTCTAAACTTTACCTTACAAATATCAACTAGTTGCACATGCTTTTTCCATAGTTATTTCAGCAGTATAAGCTACTTGTCTTGTAAAAGTTTAACATATAAATCATAAAAATATACTGTAGATCATTTCCAGACTGTATATGATGTTTCATTAGTGCCATATATTCTGCTCATCCCAGATGAAGTATATGTATGTCACTAAAAAGACTGAATGAAGAGCAATAAAAATTAATATAATATGCCAATGACTGGTAAGAAAGTAAAACAAAGTGGACAACCAAAAGCTGTAATGTTAAAAAGTTCTCTAATGAAAGTTAGCTGTGAGAACAATCAATGTGCTGCTTCTAAGAAAATCTATACGCAAAGAGCCATTGAGAATTAAACTAAGCTTCAAGATACATAGTTAGAATTTTATGATTAAAAATTTTTCCTAGGAATGGGGCACAAATCCAGAATCTTTCATATTAATGAGTCTAATTTAGGTCAACTGACTGGTTACAAGAAAAAGTAACTAATCACAAGCCTAAAAAGTGTTTGTTAAATCCTTCCAGTGCTCTGTTTCAACCTTGTTATTCATTTTCTGCATGACAAAAGCATAAAATGTAGTTCCTAGTCCAAGAGCAGTCAACAAAATGTACAATCCACAAAAGTATATATAATATTCATTCATTATATTAATTTTCTCTACTCTCCAGAAGCATCTTGACAAATTAATTGAAGTAATGTAAAGGGGGTAGGAGGAAATGGTCAGAAATAAATGTTATTATTATTTATACTTATCAGATAATTATCATTATCAGATAATATTCTCTGTCCTGAATGTTAACATTGTTCTGTGAATAATTCCAGTGAGAAGGATAGAGGTTTGCATACAACGTAAACTCATTTTAAAATAACAAACGCTGAATTCAAACTCAGTATAATCAAAGAACTTTAAAAATAAATAAATAAATAAATCGTTGCACTTCTTCCCAGGGAATGAAACAAATCTTTCAAAAATATTCAGATCAGGAAAGACTCGCCTCCATTTCACCATATTTTTCTTCCTTCACTCTCATATTAGTCACCTACTCACTGATCAAGTTTTATTTTCCCAATAATTGTGGGTATAGAAGGGATAAATTCAAGATTTTGTTTCTCTCAAACTGATTTCTTGGGAACTGGTGTCTCTATGGTTGGCTTCACTTCTGTGACTCAAAAAAACTAACAGTGTAGTAATTAATAATTCTGTGTAAGTTGCCTGGTCAAATCAAACCTGTTTCACTAAATTTTGCCTTTTGTGTGAGATGCAGTAACCTCTTATTTTCTTGGGTCATTCATGCACTTTTATTTTCATTCGTAAAATCCCAGAACTGGAAAAAAATATTTAATTTAGATACAGTGGGTTCCCCATATAACAGGCTTTGTAATTTGATTCTGAGAAGAAGATTTATAAAGAAGTTTATTAGTTTGCATAACATAAACCAATCTTTTTTTCTTTTTTCTTTTTTCTTTTCTTTTCTTTTCTTTTCTTTTCTTTTCTTTTCTTTTCTTTTCTTTTCTTTTCTTTTCTTTTCTTTTCTTTTCTTTCTTTCTTTTCTTTTCTTTTCTTTTCTTTTCTTTTCTTTTCTTTTCTTTTCTTTTCTTTTCTTTTCTTTTCTTTTCTTTTCTTTTCTTTTCTTTTCTTTTCTTTTCTTTTCTTTTCTTTTCTTTTTTCTTTTCTTTTCTTTTCTTTTCTTTTCTTTTCTTTTCTTTTCTTTTCTTTTCTTTTCTTTTCTTTTCTTTTCTTTTCTTTTCTTTTCTTTTCTTTTCTTTTTCTTTTCTTTTTTCTTTTCTCTTCTCTTCTCTTCTCTTCTCTTCTCTTCTCTTCTCTTCTCTTCTCTTCTCTTCTCTTCTCTTCTCTTCTCTCTCTTCTTTTCTCTTTCTTTTCTCTTCTTTTCTCTTCTCTTCTTTTCTCTTCTCTTCTCTTCTCTTCTCTTCTCTTCTCTTCTCTTCTCTTCTCTTCTCTTCTCTTCTCTTCTCTTCTCTTCTCTTCTCTTCTCTTCTCTCTCTTCTCTTCTCTTCTCTTCTTTTCTTTCTCTCTCTTTTCTCTTCTCTTCTTTTCTCTTCTTTTCTCTTCTCTTCTTTTCTCTTCTCTTCTTTTCTCTTCTCTTCTTTTCTCTTCTCTTCTTTTCTCTTCTCTTCTTTTCTCTTCTCTTCTTTTCTCTTCTCTTCTTTTCTCTTCTTTTCTCTTCTTTTCTCTTCTCTTTTCTTTTCTCTTCTTTTCTTTTCTCTTCTTTTCTTTTCTCTTCTTTTCTTTTCTCTTCTTTTCTTTTCTCTTCTTTTCTTTTCTCTTCTTTTCTTTTCTTTTCTTTTCTTTTCTTTTCTTTTCTTTTTTCTTTCTTTTCTTTTCTTTTCTTTTCTTTTCTTTTCTTTTCTTTTCTTTTCTTTTCTTTTCTTTTTTCTTTTCTTTTCTTTTCTTTTCTTTTCTTTTCTTTTCTTTTCTTTTCTTTTCTTTTCTTTTCAGTTTAGGTTGAATAGTCCTTGGGTTCTCTAAATTTCCGTGGAGTAAGATGATCATTTACATCCCAGAACTGCTAAAGATTCTTGGTATACCTTTTAAGCTGATTTGCTGCTTTTGCTCTGGAAAATATTACTTGAAAAATCTGATCTCTAGACAGTTTCGAAATACAAGAATATCATAAGAGGGGCAGGTCAGCTCTGTGTGCTGAGTATGTGCTAGAGTTTAACTATGCTCTGAAGTTTTGCCTCTGCTAACTGCAAACAGCTGACTCTTCAGCAGCTCTTCTTTGAAATGAGTCTTTAGTACTGAAGCACCAGCAATGGAGTTGTTAATCACGATCAAAATAGAAATAGGAAAAATTCAGTACTGAATTCAGAAAGGAGACCAGTGGAGATCCTCCAAGCTGGTGGGGAAAAAGAACAGAAAAGAAAAAAAAAAAAGAAGAAAAGGAAGGAAAGGGAAAGGGAAAGGGAAAGGAAAGGGAAAGGGAAAGGGAAAGGGAAAGGGAAAGGGAAAGGGAAAGGGAAAGGGAAAGGGAAAGGGAAAGGGAAAGGGAAAGGGAAAGGGAAAGGGAAAGGGAAAGGGAAGGGAAGGGAAGGGAAGGGAAGGGAAGGGAAGGGAAGGGAAGGGAAGGGAAGGGAAGGGAAGGGAAGGGAAGGGAAGGGAAGGGAAGGGAAGGGAAGGGAAGGGAAGGGAAGGGAAGGGAAGGGAAGGGAAGGGAAGGGAAGGGAAGGGAAGGGAAGGGAAGGGAAGGGAAGGGAAGGGAAGGGAAGGGAAGGGAAGGGAAGGGAAGGGAAGGGAAGGGAAGGGAAGGGAAGGGAAGGGAAGGGAAGGGAAGGGAAGGGAAGGGAAGGGAAGGGAAGGCGGGAAGTAAGATTGTTGTCACCTATTTAATTCAGTCACAAAGCATTAGGTGAATTCCCACTAGATTTGTGTCCTGTGCTTTTTTTTTATTTATTTATTTTTAAAACTAATTTCAATATAAACCCTATTGGAAGTACCTTAACACAGCTAGGATATTGTCAAGTTTTCCATTGTATCTGTTTTCAGAAGTCTAAACTAGAACTTCAAGGGGAGAAAAGGTTTCTGGGGCATGAAGGGATAAAATTTGACTTACAAAATCTTCATCCTAGGAGAGCCTATTTTTCCTATTTTTTAAATATAGAGACAAAAAAAAGTGAGTTTAAAGACTAGGTATACAGTCAATTTATTATTCCACTGTCTCAACAGCTGTCAAGCAGAAGCAATAGATTCTGGTATGATCGATAGTGAAGGTTATTTGGCATATAAAGTTTTTAATGTATTTGGGGCTCATTTTTTTGAGGTAATGGAATTTGGGTTTTCCAGAGAGCTGGACTGGGATCTGATCCAAGACATTCATATTCATTAGCCATGATTTTGTATCCCAAGGTAACTCTTTGGAAGAAAACAAATACATCTGGATTTCACATAGATTGTAATGCAAAGCTGCAAAAGGAAATGCGAAAGTAACTGTTTCATTGCCAATGTAATAGACCCAAAGACTAACCAAAGTCAGAAAGAGTATAACGCAACTTGGGGAATTTAAGTAGCAACCAGACTGTCCGCAATATATTACAGTGATGAGCTTATTATTCATTAAAAAAATGTTACAGGTCATAAAATAATAAGAACCATGTCGCCTTTTCTAGACAAAGAAGTTGTGTATTTTTCCTTTAAAAATAACTAGAGATACTATCTTTTTCTTTTCTTTTCTTCTTTTCTTTTCTTTTCTTTTCTTTTTTTCTTTTCTTTTCTTTTCTTTTCTTTTCTTTTCTTTTCTTTTCTTTTCTTTTCTTTTCTTTTCTTTTCTTTTCTTTTCTTTTCTTTTCTTTTCTTTTCTTTTCTTTTCTTTTCTTTTCTTTTCTTTTCTTTTCTTTTCTTTTCTTTTCTTTTCTTTTCTTTTTTTTTTTTTTTTCCCCGCAGAACTGAGGAGGAAACAAATGTAGTGAAAATTGCTTATTTCTTATCCAAAAATGCTCTGTCCAATGTTGAAAATCAAAGTTGGCAACCAAGAAACCAGTTAGTAGGATCTCTGTGTGAAAAGGCCACAAAGCATGGAGCCATCTATGAAATACGGTCTTTTCAATGAATGATTCATAATAATCCAAATCTATAAAGTTTTCTGAGTAGACCTCAGAAGAAAAGTAAATGTGAATATTTCTCTTTAGAGCCATTTGTAAATGTGTGGCCTCTGAAGTCTGTCTCCAAGGGATGCAGTTTGAAGTAATATTATTTTAAATTAGTGGTGGTAATATGGGCTTTTAATTCCTAGGGAAAAAAAAAGACTTTTTTTCACTGTATAGTATTTATTGGCATAGAGTTCTGGTAGTTGAAGTCTTCAGTCGCCTTGGAACAGGAGTAGAATGTCCCATTTTTAATTTGGTGGATCTATAGCCAGCATAGAGTCCAGCAATAACAGCTGCAGTGCAGGTGTGATAGGCAAGGAGCCTGCCTGGACAGAGCTGTCTCGCTGCCACCTGGGTCTTACAGGAGCAGCCTTGGACTGAGCCTGACAGGGGACGCCTTTCCAGGACCCAGCAAAACCAGCACCCAGGCTCCCTGGGCTTGGCAGGAAATGTGCTGTGGCCCCCAGGCATTTGCACACGTGTCAGTGTGTGAGATCCACAAGGTCTGCCGGCACACATGCTCTCATATTTTGGATCTTTTCCCTCCAAATAGGTAATATAACTTAATTCCGCAGCTTTGCCTGGCCTCAGTTCTATTGTACAAGTGCACAGGTGAAGAACGATACAGCATACTCTAGAAAACACAAGGTTAAGCTCTCATTAGAAAGTCGGAAATAACTTGGAAAAAGAATATAAATTCTCTTAAAAACAGCTAGAGTTTATTTATAAATTCCCTATTTTGGCTTTTCACTTAGGATGTTTAAGACATGTCTCAGCTGTTAGAACTGTAGAATCAGCTCATAAGGCAACACCCCCTTTGTGCTCAACAGAACTGAAACTTTTTATTTTCTAGATTGAACATTATCTTTGGAAGCCAGAGACTTTGTGCCACTTCTTCACACTGCAACTTGCACAATCATTTTTCTGATCCACTCTCTCCCCCTTTTTCACTGTAATACAATATCTGTGATTGTGACTGACTCCACCTCTGCATCAGTTCCCGCATCAGCTGATTATCAGCATCAGAGACCAGCTATGGCTACCACAGGTTGTTTTGTCTGTTGTCTCATTTTACATGGATACCAGTGAGCATGGGCATTCTTCTTTCCCATCTATTATCCCATTTGCATTAATCTGTATTATATAAATAGAGAGAATACATGAATATTTATCATTATGCTATTAACAATTAATATTATTCTATTGTAAATATAGTAAGCATCACTACCTGTATCCACACTTCTTAGTAAAGTGAAAGAAATTTCTGTTGCTTCTTTGTTGCATCCAATCTATATTTACCATACTGGTTTGTGTAAAAAAGCCTTTATTTTTCATGAGTTCATCTTCTACACAATCTTCAAAGTAAATTCTTAATGCTGACAGAACTTCCCCAATGTACTAATGAAATAAATAAAGGAGTCAACTTGTATATCTTGCGCTCCTTTATTTTAGTGCTTTTTACCCAAGTTGCAGGTACTTCATTGATCATCATGGGTAAAGCATTCACTGGACACCCGTAAAATAAAGCAGAATGATGATTGTCCTCCCTGGCCCCATGCTCTCATTTCACTGGCATCAGACAGTGCTAAAGCACATAAAACTGCAGGGAAAGACAAACGGTAAATTTATCAGTTCTCAAAATTAGAGTATTTCTGTTTTGAGTATGATTTTTTTCTCAGCCACAAGAGGTTACTAATTTGTTCCAATATTGCTATGAGCAATTGTGGCCTTCTTTAGGTAGCACATAATGTCCTTCTGCAACGGTCCCTCTGCCTGCAGGGGAGCTTCCTTGTCTTTGGGTTGAGGCTGACTCTCACTCTTCCTGGCCAACGCACAGGCTTTCAGGGCTCTCTGTTTCCCTGCAGCAGCTCTTTTCCAACAGCAACACCATCTTCCAAACAGAGAAAAGCTGACAGCAGGGAGAGAGAAAGGATTTCCTGCAAGGGAAATCCTTTAGTAATGAATGGATTACTTCCTTCATATGCTTTCAGAATAGGGGTCCCTCATTTTACTTTGCTTTGGAGACATGAAGAAAAGAAGTAAAATGGTGCTAAAGCTCTGTGCCTAAGAGCACAGGAAGAATTGTTAAGCTGATTTTAAACCCATGAGAATGTGCATGAATCTGCAACAACTGTGCATTTTTAGAGGTATCAAAAAACCTTTTGTTTCTGCCTAGTTACATATATTAATAAAAACTAAAGGCATAAATCTCACATAGATTTTAGCATGTGCCCCTCAGCAAAGGAAGGTCCACAAAGACCTCCTTTAGGTACCTCTGGTACCTCTGGAGTCAGTTGGTCTCATAGCAAAAGAGTTTCTTTCCATTGTTTCATGCTGCAGAAACAGGACACTGCAGATAGAGAAATCCCTTTACTTTTTCATTATTTCTGATTCCTTCAATAGCACATATTCAGACATACATCAGAGAAATTAATGTATTTCTTTTTACTTCTAGGCAGTATTCATGACTGACTATTAACTTTTTGGCTCTCTCTTTAACAGCCCTGAATACGACTTAAAATATATGATAGTTTTAATAATATATTAGCTAAATTTATTAGCTAACTTTGCACATGAGAATGGAAGGCACTTGCTCAGTCCTAGTGTACGATTCTCTACCTATACAGGCAGAGATGTTATATAATTCTTATTTAAAATAACCCATATTATCTATATATATCTTTAAAATACTTATAGGTCTCATTCTTGCAGAAAAGTTTATGCAGAACCCAGTTGGTCCTGGGGACATTTCTGTCCTTAAATCAGAAATTATTTTTTCTCCATTTACCTTCCCAAAATGTATATAGACAGGATTTATGAATGATGCCACTGTTCAATTCATTATCTTCATTGTATGTTCGAGAATTTCAGCTGATCTAATAATGCATCCACCACCTATCACACAGAATTTTCTGCCAGTTTGTAGATGGGAAGTGTAATTGTCTGTTCTGGACAGAGGAAATGCAAAGTGCTGGTCTATCATACGTAGCTTTATGGAGTACAAGACATAACACTGATGAAGTTTAACAAAAGTGTTTTAATTTAAAACTATAACTCTCTATATGTCTCTAAATACTCTCTAAGCTTACGGTAAACTTGAGATGTTTGATGTCTTGACTCTAGAATTATCCATCACTGTATATATATTTTTGAAGAGCTTAATGAAAATATCAGCTACTGGGGTAGAAATAGTAAATTACAGCAATTAAGATATAAATAAATAAATAAATAAATAAATAGAAAATAGAGAGCTGCATAGAGACATTAACAATAAATTCAAATAATTAGTGTGAATGGATTTTCTAATTACTTAAAAACACAATTGTTTGAATTCCCCTTAGATCATCAGTCTTTCTTTACAAAATCTTTTTTTTTTTTTTTTTTTTTTTGTACAGCACTGCACAATTAGGACAATGGGTTTCCTTTTAAGAAGGAAATTAAACTAGCTGTAATATAAATATCCTTTTTTACTTCATAGGTCCTCAAAGCTATTTACAAATGCTGTGTATGCAGGAAACACTTCAACATCAACGCATATCCTCTTCGAGGAGAGAGAGGGTAGGAGCATTATAAAACAGTTGAAGGCTTGCAGCCAAACAACACAGCTAAAGTTTGAGGAGGAACTGGGGGATAAATAAAGGAGTGCTGTCAAGATTACTAGGACTAACATGAATCTTCTTGCAGAAACCATCATGTTATCATAATGCACACAGAAATTGTAGAGTGCTGGTGAAATGCTGTAGTGTACTGCCCTCACTTCCCTGTACCTCATTTTCACCAGCTAGTGAAACACCAGCCTGGATTCTGTTTTAAAGACTGCAGGAAAATTTGCATAGATTTGACTCCTATTGCCACTGTACATGTGTATCTTAATGCACTGTCATTGACATTTCCCAGTCAAGATTCAAAAAGGGAATAACAGCTTGTGAATAAAGCATTAGATGGAAATGAAAGACACTATAAGAATAGTAAGAAAGAGTTAATATTATTCATAACTGTCACCAAAAGTTATTGGCCTACTGCCCATTAGTTATTTATGTCTTTTGTTACTGATGCATATGCATGTGCAAGAGTCCTACAGCACATTTACAGTGTCATACTTAGATGTTTCACACAAATATAATCCTCCCCTGGTGTTTGTTCAGAGTTGTCAGGTCCACAGTCATAAAACCAAGGACTACAGTTTGCTTTAGGAGAACAGCAGCATCTCTGTCCAAACATCTCTAGTGCCACATTAGCAAAGATATTATCCCTTGCTGTAGGGGTGGCCATTTCTTTAATCCATCATTACATCATTCGATGCGGCACCTGAAATTCAGAAAGTATAGGTTTTGAGAAACATATTTAATTTAGGTCTGTAATTTGCAAAGATTACCCAGAAGTGCAGCTCATCTTACAAACACTGACAGGGCCTTTCAGGGGTTGTGGTCTCCCTGGGGGCCATGGTGGCTGCCAATGGTTGCTGAGGGCAGGCCCTGACAGCCAGGCCCCATTGCACCGCCCCACCACCTGGGCAGCCCTCAGCACTTTCCTGGGGACAGGCTGGGCTGTGGGGACCTGGAACCTGGCCCTGCTGCGGTCTCACTGGGGCTGGTGGCCCCAGGGTGATGGGGGGCCTGGGCCTGGGCAGGTGGGGGAGCCCCTGGGAGGTAACAACCACAACACAGACTTTGTACAGAACTAAAAACCTCCAATCTAGTAACAGCGCTGTCTTTGCAAACCAGTGTTTCATTAGTAGCTCCAGGAATCCTGACCAGCTTGTTGGTTATGTCCATGCCTGAAAGCATGTCCCCCTGCACTGGTGCAGATGAACCCAAATGTTCCCTGCCCATGCCCCTGTGGTGCTGAACTGGGGCCAGTGTTGACCCAAAGGCCGTACATTTCAGTGCAGTTCGGCAGCTGGCCGAACTCCTCATGTTGAAGGCTGTCAGAGCTCAGCACCATGCCCAGGAAGCCGTCTGCAGCCGAGGTGGGTGTGTATCAGCCTGGAGAGCATCACACCCCGCCTAAGTGCACCTGCCATAAGTTATGGCCTGAGGTTGGAAAACTCCACAGTTAGCTGATGGTTAGATTCTTCAGAGCTAATATATTTTAGAGACAAGCATATTTTACTGTGGTTTGTTGTTTTAATTAGCATTACAAAAAAGCATTTCTGTAACTGACAGAAACTGACACCATTACATTGCAATTCATAACGAGCCTTTTTTCTTCGTAGCCCCAAGCCACTAAGTGAACACATCAAAAGCTGTAAATATGTTATAGCTCTGAAATCATAATGTTTGGCATCAATGTAGAAATGCTTCGTAAACGTTAAAGAATACAGGGTCTTGCTACATGCAAGCACTACATTCCCCAGTATTGTAGTCATATATGGATCAAGTAATGTTTTTGCTTTAAATGGGTGCATCTACTCTTCTGAAGCAAATCCTGTGTCCATTCATGTACATGGTGCAGTGGTTTGCATTGTGGAGTTAGTTGAACTGGCATGCACAAATGATTTCTTTCAGGGGAAATAAAACTTGAAGATGCATTGCAGCACCACACCTAGTGTACTGCAGCAGCTCCTGAGCGTTCAGTCTCTGGGACCAGCCCGAAATAAAACAAAAGCCCCACAGAGCACTGTGAGACTGTAGCACAAATTGCCCCACCATGCAGATCCAGCAAATAGTGTGTGTATTTGTCCTCGGTCCTTGCTAATGTAGACAGAGCCTATGTGACATGATAGTCTGTTTTTTCACCAAATTTCACCCTTTAGTTTAATGGCGCAAAAGACACTTTTCATACAGAAGCATTTTACATGATATATTTAGCATTCATATTTCCACAAGGAGAACACAGGATAATGCAGGTTTTATGCTGTATTTCCTCTTGTAAAATGGCCTTACATCATGATATATTCTACTGCCTTGCCATCTCATATGATTGTTTCCAAGAACAGTTCATGCTGTCTTATTCCCCAATTTTAAGTTCCTTTCTGTATTTATCTTTTCTCTCTTTCAGTATTCTTCATGCTAGTGCTGGAATTACAAACAAGAAACTACCAAGTGGCAAGAAAATTGCTTTCATCTGTAATGAAGCATGCAAAATTTGGTATATAACTTCCTGAAGAAGGTGGGATGAATGCATTCTGAGCCCTTTGGCACAGCAGACTAACTGAGCTGGGAGTTTAGGGTGACATAATACATTTTTCCATGTAAATGCAAGGAAGAAAAAACACAAAGGAATCTAGGTTTCATCCATGTTGTCACAAAGTCTGGTAAAGGCATTAGTGAAAGGCACTGATTAACTTAGCACTCATATAAATGAAATGTGCTGTCAAAGTCATTTTTACTCTTAGTCCAAGTATAACTTCATCATCAGCTGTTGGTAACATGTCACTTTCTAACTGTTGTTATTTCTCATCCATATGCTCACTAACATATTTGCTACTCTGCATTACCACAATAAGCCTTCTTTTAGTACACATGCATTGGTGTTTTCATAACACCACCAGAACATTATCCAGTGACAATGTACTTCTTTTCAGATATGACCTCATGACTAAATTATTTCTGACTTTCTGCCATGTATACCCCTAGGTCACATATGTATTTTTCTTAATGGGGAAACAAATTCTACTGCATGGATTGAGGTATGCAAAAGAAATGTTGCTCAATTACTGTTCTCTCTCCCCTGACTCTCATTTAACTTTGCCCTTTTTTCTTTTTCTCCTTTTCCAAATAATTATATAGAACAGACAAATGAAGTACAGAATTTCTAAACTGGGCTTACTGCACCAGCATATAGGAAGAACACAAGAAGATACATTGTTTTCATGATACTGTAAAACAGGAGCTCAATAAGAGACCTAATGTCATAGAACATGGGGTGGGAGCTATTCCAGGTCTAAGTTTCTTGAAAACAGAATAGGGAAAAGACAGTGCACACAAGTAAAGTTACCCTAGTAAGGCACAGAGGCCTTGTAATGTTATTCATCTCCACTAGCTTGGCTGAGAGCCCAGTGACTGATCTCCTCCCTCTACCTTGTACCCATTGCCTTCCTTCAAGAATCTTTGCAGTACACATCTACTTGCTTGTCAGGCTGCAAAGAAGTTTTGAAACTGTAAAAGTCAGAGTAGCTGTTTCCCAACTGTAGGATATCTTTCTGCATACTTGGTTTCAGCAAGAATACTGCTAATGCAGTATAAGCATTAAAAAAAAAAAAAAAAAAAGCTTATGATTTAATATATTTCCTTAACTTTACTACTAAGATCACCTCTGGAAGTTGAAATTTTCCTTGAAAAACAAAACAAAACAAAACAAAACAAAAGTAATAGCAAGCACCTGGCAAAACATTGACTGGAACAGTGAAAACGGGGGCAGGAGGGGCTTATTATTATTTTCTCTCCAAGTCATATTTCAAGACAATGTTTAAATCAGTCATACCACTTATATGATTTTCCAGCTACCTAGATCATTGGCAGAGATTTCCATGTAAATGTTGCTTCATAGCACCACCGCTCTGACAGAAATTGGTGCTTATAAAAGGGGAAGTACCAGCATGTGCAAGTGTTACTACTTGAAATAACATGGCAAGAGGAACTGAAGGCTTGTTTTGAAACTACATAAAGACTGTTTTGCCACATTAACACCAACTGGATGTGCAAAAGCTCCAGACCTCGGAAAACTGAACTGTTTATTCGGTCAGGTGCCTAAAAAGAATCAGACATTAAAATCTGTAAGCATTTAAATTCGAGGATTGTTTGGCATCTCTAATAATAACTCACCAGACATTTGCAGTCATGTGAAATAGCTCAGCCATGTCAGTCAGGCTATAATGGCTAAATGAAATCAGTCTAAGTTACTGTTTGTGCATTCACATTTGCCCAAAGAATATGCTGTTTGAAACAACAGAATCAAACTCTGGTTAGAGAAGTCTGAGTTTGGAGGAAAGCCAGGGAATTCTTTTATCCACAGAAAGTTAGATTCCTAAGCAAAGTCTCAAAATGTGGGCAAATGTGGATTAGTATAAGAACTGGATTATCGTAAGAAATATGGAGTCCTTTTGTATGATGTCTTTATACCAGTACGATACATAAAGCTGTAATTGTGCTTGCATTTTTTATCTGCAGATGGTTAAGAGGCAGAAAGGTTATGTCAATTTCTCTATTTATGCATAGAAATCTAGTAATTACATGTAAAATAAATGGAGGATTTAGATTTGCAACCCCTGAAAAATTTGCATTTCATAAACAGATCTTGTTAAGAAAGTCCTAGGCCCTCAGAATTTAGGTATTCTATTGTGCTGACTGCATCTTGTAAAAGCTAAGGCAGAATTGCTCTCTATAAAGTCAGTGTATCTTGTTCTTGAATGGGCCTTTAAAGATGTGGCCAAAATAATTTTAAAAAGATAACTAATGTAACAGGATTTATAGTTCACATAAGGCACAGATGCACAATTATAGGAGACACTTGGAAGAAAAGAATCACTGTGAATTTTTCTACACTAGATTATTAAAAGCCATATATTAATATTAAAGAGCAAGAAAGAAACAACAAATTACTCCATTTCTGTTTGAAACAAAAACTGCAGATATTTATACTAATCTGCAGAATCAATCACGGGGAAGGGGTAGCTTTCATGAATGGACTACAAAATATATGCAGTTTTAGTAGTGAACATTTTGTATTGGCATGAGAAATATGACATAATTGTTTTCTCATATGCTCAGAAACAAGACGCAATTGACTGAAAAAAAAGTACGGTAAGTTGGATCAACAAAATGAAAACTCTTGCAGAGGAGCAGCAGTAGCTTTCAATTGCTCCCTGACCAGACAACACCTTACTTGTTATTTTGGTGTTATTATAAGGCTGCCAAGGACAAATGGTCCAGAAAGGTCATTCCTTCTTTAAGGCCAGTTTGGCTTTTCTCCTGTACTGAACCAGTGGGTTTTGTTTTATAATGAAAAGGAATCCTGCAAAACTGCTTAAAAGCACTGGTTCCTAGTGTGTGCTTCAGTCTAGACTGTCTTGTCTATGCAGTTGCTAGACCGCGTTGGGTAACAGCCTTCTCAGAGACTCATAGAGTTGTATGTCAACAGGGACCATTACATCATCTAATCTGACCTGCAAGATATCATAAGACCTCATCCAGTTATTTCTGTTTTAAGCCCAGTAATCTATTTGGCTAAAACTTTTCTTCCAGAAAGCCATCCAGGCTTGAGCTGAACATATTAAGAAAGAAGACTATGCCTTCTCAAATGGTTTGTTGCAATGTTTGATCAGAAATGGTGACTTCTTTCCTGTTTGCAGATGTCCAGATTCTCCTGTTAGCCATTAGTATTTGTTAAGCTGTTTATCATTATTATATCAGTGACTCCAGTATTCATTATTTTCCCTCCTAGATAAACCTTCATTCTTTTGAGAAATCACCTCTTGCTACATTCTTTAATCAAGTCTTTTTAAGCCTCTCACTGTAGATTGTGTTCTGTGACACTAAAATTATTTTTCTATATCTTTTTCATTGTTTCAAAAGTCCTTTTGAGAAAGAAGGTAGCAGAGGAACAGAGTTCTAGCACTCTGCTACTCCTTTGCATGTATTCATTCAAAGATCACACAGTCCTCCTACTATAGTAGCATTCTGGCATTTCATACCAGGTTGAGGAAACACTGTAATCACCAGACCCTTTTCAGGGCATGCCCCTGTTTGATAACAGCTTGCCTTTTGAGATCCCGTGGGTGAATGCCCTGCATGTTAACACCCATTTTGTTGAAAGGATCCAGCCTATCAAGCGATCCAGTTTCCAGTGTAAGGTCGTCTTGTTTTGATCATTACTTAGTCTTCTTCAGTCCTAGAAATAAGTGTTTTCAGCAGGTTTTTTGTTGTTGTTGTTTTATGTGTTGTGTTTTTTTTTTCTCTAAGTCACACTTACAAAGTCAATTGTGCTACATTTAAGGCAGATATTTAAAAACACAGGTCTTAGAATAACATTTCCTCACTGACAACTGCCTTTGTATTATATTGCTGTTAGTCTATTCTCAACCCATTTTATATATTCTTGGGTAATATTGTAGGGTATTCACCTTGTAAATCAGAATTCAGTCTACATTATATAAAGTCTTTCAAAGCTGTATGTAGATTGCAAACTTGTAATTAACATCACCTCCCAAACTAGTAATTGCAAAGAAGAAAACTCATGTTTGTTTGACAGCTAATGCTAGTGTAGCTGGTCCAAGCTTGCTCAGGTAAATCTTCCTGCACATTTTAAACATCGGTACCACACCACCACTCTCCTATTTTTTTTTTTTTTTTGAAACTTCCCTGGTATTATCAGTATTTATTTTAAAAGCATGGCACTAGGCCAAAGATTTTCTTTACCACCTATTAAAGTATGAAGTAAATGCAGCATTCACTTCAAGACAGACAGAAGGGATGTCTCCGCACAATTATCTCATCCAATTTGGGTTATAACTAATCCGTCTGCTTTATAAAAAGGTCACAGATGAGGCATGCTTGAGAGCTGTTAGTCCTCCAGCATCTCCCACCATTTCTGGTTGCACTCAGAAACAGACCCATCCCCCCCAGCAGCACCCCGCAGTTCACACGGGTCAGTTCACCAAATGTAGTACAGGGAACCAGAGGAAGTGCCTTCTAGAGACCTACACTCACAAGAGGTAAGAAGCCAAGAACATAGCACTAGTAAGGAAACAGTAATTGAAGAAAAGACTAATATGCACTCTCTGAGCTGGATGTCAATCACTCAGCTGGTGTCTGCAGTGAAAACACAACCTCGACAAGCACAGCTAAGAGCAATTCCTCAGTTGTTTCTGGGTCTGTCCCATTACGTGCAGGCTCAGGCTGCAAAGAAGCTGAAAACATTCTCACCCCTCTCCCCACATAGCCTCTGTGTCACGCTCCCTTTCTTCACATTTAGCAGCATTAACACAGCCAGCATGGAGAGGCGGCTGTCTTCCAGCTCTGTTTCAAGAGTAGGGCTGGTGGCAGTGCAGTTGGCTGCACCCACTGGCTGGCTATAGACCTCTCCCCATGGCTGCAGTAGGTTGAAGGCACACTTTCTACTCAAGAGCACCTAAAGCCAGGACTGTATGTGCTAGGGCTATAGGTGGTGCTCCACACACGGAGGTTTGGGCTGTTGCCTTCCCCTCCCACTTCTCCCGGATGCCCTGTGCCAAGAAGTGAGGAATAAACAGGGATCCGGCCATTCATTCACACTGGGGCTGCCTCTGTTCCCATTTTGTTTTCTTTGCTGCTGCCCAAGCTGAAGTGAAGCTGTTGATGTGTATGGCAGGAGGCAATGAAAGGTGACTGCTTCGAGGAGGAATTCTTTACAGCAGATGTTTTTTAAATAAAGCAGAGGGTTTGTGGTTTTTTTTTCATCTAATGCTTTTAGCACACTCTAAGGAAGTAAAAATCTGTTCTGAATACATAAAAATTCAGCTTCATGAAAAGATGTATTTAACTTCTGATTTTTTTACTTTACATATAGTTTGGAGGACATTTTTCTCTCTTTTAACTGTGCTTCTAAAAGACTGGCTTCTAATGTTTCTTACCTAAAGAGCTATATTTCAATTAATGACATTTTGGAGAAGAAAAACGTTGTTTTCTGAGAAGTTTTTTTACTCCACAGACTAAAAACAAAATAAGGAGAGAAAGCAGAACTGAAAAAAATCTCTCAAGTTATTTTATCTTATTGAGACCTAATAAATTTGTCTCAACAGAATTATCAGTAGTAACTCCATTTCTACATTAGGTTCTCATATCTGAGGTAGGTCGAGCTCACCTGGAGTCCCCACAACCCCTGCAGAGCACTACCATGGAATCCTACTGGAAAAATAATTACTCAACTAGAATATACCTGGCACATCAAAACTAATACCCTTCAGTCTGATGAATGGACAGATGCCTGTGTAGGATAAAACCAGAAGACATTTATATAGAACAAACCCCGATTCCAGGGATGCCACCTAAAGCCCTTTGTGCCTTTTATGCTTTCTCTTTAATGAGAGAGTTAAAGATTACATTAGACAGTATCTGAGCTGTCTGCAACAGAATTTGTTGACCTGCTGATGTTTTCAGTAGCAGACAAATTTTATCGAGTCAAGTTAGAAAGATGTCCTGAGGATGTTCATAGCCATACTACAGTGTATTTTGTTTCTGCTGTATAAGTTCAAAAAGTTGTCTTAGGATTTAACTAACCAGTTTGTAACTTACAGATGCTTTAATTAGAGTGCATAAACCTCCAGTCAGTTCAACCTTGAGAAGTTGCAGTGATGGTTGCTCCACATACCATATTTTGATTATATCGCCAGATGTTTAGGAACAGCCTAATTGTATTTTAAACATCTGCCTGTTCCCAGATGCTTCATTCTTGCATGCAAATAAATTCTTAAAGGACTCTAAAACACATCACAAACATAGATATCATGATCCCAGTGTTTTAGATTGCAAAGCAGAAGACAAGTACTCATTAAAAGTCTGACCAGCATTATGAAAGTAGGCTTACTAAAGTACCTAAGTACTTAGTACTTCGATAAATAGTTTGGGTTGCCTAATGCATAGCTAGACTTCAGCTTTCCAGCTTTAGAAAGTAATTGGCCTCTTTGCTGCAAACGTAACATTCAGCTTTAAGTGAACCGCAACGTTCAGATATACTAGCCGGGAAGAGTTTGTTGGCAGACAAAACAAGGTGACTGTATGGACTCTATTCATCTTTTGTCTGAGCTGTATTCTGTTACCTTTACTCCGTCTGAACAGTCCCGTTGAAGAGAAACATGGAAGAGCCCTGGGACTCTAAAAGCAACAATACAGTTATTCCTAGAGATTAGGACATTTTTACTTGCTGTCCAATGCTGTGTTTCTCTGCCCTCTAGTGGTGAAAACACCATCTCAGAAAAAAAACTAAATTTTTAAAAAACATGACCAAGATTTTAGACAGAAGATATTTGAAAGTCTGGAAGGTCTTAACAAAAGATAATATGATGGTTTACATTTAAATGGGATACCAAAGCATTTAAGGCACCAAAATGTGCCTTAGTAGACTATTAGTATAAACATCATATATTAGTAGAAATACTAGTAGAAAATGGGGCATGACTTATATAACTGCTTGTTACATATTTGTTACAGTATTTTAACTATGAATTTCAGGTTGAAAGTGTAATGAATAAGCAACATGTTGTTAGCAGTGGCAGAAAAAGATTTATTCAAGGAATGTGCCTTCTAACTAGATAATTCAAGCATGTGTTGTAGTTCAATCCTACAAACAGAAAAAGGCGAACTTGATTTCCATATTAAAAAGCTTGTTTTTCTGAAGATTATGTTCAAGGCTTCTGTCCATTCATCAAACTGAAGGTTATCAGTTCTGAGGTACTGGGTATAATCTATCTGGAATTATAGATTTTGCATAATTTAAATTTCTAGTTGACTTTCTAGCTAAATTAAGCCAACAAGCTTGGATAACTGAAATAAATGTCATGCACATGCTGTATACCTGAAATGTGTTGAAATACTAAAGTGTATAGAAGCACACTAACAGCTTTCTTTTAGGCACTTTTCCATTATTTCACCTTCTTATGTTGTTGCCCTTCTAGATAATTTCTGCCTTGACATTTATATTATGTTGTAGTAATTACAGTAGAGTTTAATCAATAGTTAATATCAGATCCTAAATAGTGAATAATAATATTTCTTTTTGATGAGGGTATAGAAGCTGTCAATGCACAATAGATCACAGCTGTCACATCAATTAATGCCTGAAACTTCCACATCAATGTAATGCCAAACTCTGTTCATATAATCTTCTTTACATTACAGGATTATTTTGAGGAAGCCTATAGTAATTAGCATTTCTTCTGATACATTTCCCATACTTACTAACAAACTAGCTAGCTCTATAGTATAACAAATATTGCTAATATTCTGGTTTTAATTTTCTCATGTGTATATTTATATATATACACACTATGCATGCACATATATACACCATATAGTAATATATGAGAAAATAATTCCATCTCATAAATGCATAAGAAATGTAAATGATTGTTTTAGAGTTGCTAAGGTGTACTTTTGCTAGTGCAGAGTCTGTAAAGCACAGCCATTAATAGTTGTGTCATTCAAAATCCCATCCCTGCTTTAAGCAACAAGGGCAGCTTTCTGGACAGTCTTCAGGAACAGTTATGGGAACTGCACACATCAGAGTTGAGCCTTCTGAAGTCAGCGGGACACTTCTGGTATTTCAATAATCCCCGCATTTATGCCTGTCTTAAAGAATTTGAGCTTCAAACCCAAGCACAGTTCTCTTCCTTATCACCCAGACTACAAGAGGGCAGATGAAAGCACAGAGAGAACAGAGAGCTGCAGCACAGCCCTGGTCCTGGTAGAGGCAGTAGTAACTCCTGTCAAGGGGAGATGACAGGGTCAGGTGCTGGATGTGTTAGCAGACATTGGGGCAGCAGCCAAGCAGGCAGACCAGGCTCTCTGACGCACCAAAGGGTCTTCCCATACAGGGAGAGATGGAGAAAAGTCAGCTCTGCTCAGGGAGCACTGCAGTCTCCAGGTCTTCAGCAATGAAGTGAGCACTTAGCAAGACTCTGGAACAAGAGGGCTTGGGTCAGGGCATGCTGTGGGGTTGCGTTGGGCAGAAGGGGAAAGGTTTGCAGGGGAAAGAATCAGCGAGTGATAGATGAGACTGGAGCCTTTTGGGGTCCTTGGTAACTGAGCATAGATGTAGCCCATATTGCTGGTGATCAAACGCTGGGAGAGGCCCTAGAGAGAAAGGTTGACTTTGGCAGCAGAGCAGAAATAAAGTACCTGGTATTACTGAACACTTATGGTTGGAGACCAGTTAAATTATAAAACTACAGGGGAAACTCTTGGTTTGTTTAATATTTTGAAACTGGCCAGTGTCTGTAACGCAATATGGGAAGGAAGGAAGTCTGTAGTTTGTGGGGAAATCTGATCTGCCTCATTGGTAAACCCAAGCCAGTAAATTCCAGGATAGAACTAAAAATAAAGAGGCTTTTAAATAAGTGCTAGGGTTAATAAATATATAACATTTAAAGTACAAGGAAATTTTGTTTTCTGCAGAAGTATTTTGCCAAACATTAAAGAGTTGTTCATTTTAAAAATGCAGTAAGGGAACTCTAGTTCTGCTACTGAAAATCTGCTTAAAACAATAGTGGCTAAAAAGTCACTACTTAAATTTCTGTAACAACAAAGTAAATAACAATTGTCAAGTTCAAACACAATTTCCAATGCCTCAGTAAATACATATAGAGAGAGAGAAGGGGCAAAAGATAAAACTTTTTTAACTGTATTTGTTGGTATATCCTGTAGTGGAGACCTTCCTCAAACTACCCTTGCAGTAGAATTGAATTCAATAACCTGTAAAAAGGGGATCCGTAGTACTTAGTTACAAACCACAAAAAGCCAAAAGGGAGGGAATGGGTTGGAAAAATCAGACATATTAAAATATAATATGCACATGGGGGAAAAGGAATTAAATCTATAACTTCATAAACGGAAAGAGTACCTGAATGGGAATTTTTAAAAAGAAAAAAAAATAAAGAAAAATAAATAAATAAGGAGAGAGAGAGAGAGAGAGTTGTCAGAATTTTTATGAGGCTACAGGTGCTACAGTATTTGGATTCCAGATCATAGCATATAAGGTACCAGCAAAAATTCCAAGGGTATTTCTGTATGTTTGTCTATTCACCTCCCCCCAAAAATCTCCAGATGTTGAAGTGAGATGCTAGCATAAAACACAGCACATTCATGAGTGAAAAATGTGAGATCATGTCCACTGTAGGAGTGCCTGGATGGCATACTGTCACTTAATCATTCCTGCCGAAGATGCATTTGTACCCAAAAAAAAACCATTTCTAGCATTTTAGTTTATTTTAGCAATTTCTTTCCCACAATGCACTGGCAAAAATGCACTTCACAACCTTAGCCAACATACCTATGCTAGCAAAAGTCTGTGGTACAGCCTTGGGTTAAGAATGCCACTGATATAAAAACATTTCACAGAACCTAATCCATGTTTTTGTTCCATGTAGACCATCACAGCAAAGTTGGTTCTATGCGGCTTCCTCAGGAATTTTCCCATCATTGATTTCTGGAGCAAAACTGCCTTGCCTGACAGTGCAAACAATATCTGTTTGAACTGTTATGAACTGACGTCCCCTTTCTGCAGTGGTGGAGCTGTTCAGGTGCTTAGCTGTTGAAGTGGGCAATTCATGTGACTTCTGGTCTGAAAGAAGCAAAAGGTGCTGTTTTCTGAAGTGGATCCTTGATTCCGAACGACAAATGCTCTTCCCCAAGTTTATAATACAAAAATACTATTTAAAAGGACTTTGATTTAACAAGAACTATCCATAATGCTCTGTATGTACAGGCTAGCGTTATCCTTTTTTCTCTTCATTGTTTTCTCAGTGTGAGGATTACAATTAGAAGGCTTGAAATCAAATCATGTCATGGTTTCTGAAATTCAAAACTCAGTCACTGCAGCTGGTGGCAGTTGCCATGAAAATACTGAAGATGGTTTTAAGTTGTCACGCGAGCTGCAGTAACAAGACACATAATTTCTATAACTCTAAAATAGTAGTCATTACCAAAATGTACTCCAGGATCTCTTTTCAGCTTTGCCACTGGGGCTCTTTACAGATAAATATGAGTGTTGTTCTGTCCCCTGCAAGTCATATATAATCTACATGCAACGCATGCTCTATGATACCGTTTCCAGCTTTTTAAGGAGTCTCAAGACCTTTCACCTTTTCAGATCCCATAGTTCTGTGAATGCTGAATTACAGATTTCCTGTCTGATGTCGTAGGAACTGTTGCATGTAAGTTAAATGACTAATAACAGGCAGGAGGTCTCTCATCCTCATTATTTCCTTTATCATGGGATCACTTTTCAATAGACAGAAAAGTTGACTTGAATATGGAACACTCAAAGTTGTTAGGCCATTTGTTTTACTGGCATTTTATATAATGCCCAATTATTAATAGTCATTAATTGCTAATGAATAAGCAATGGAAACTAAAACCTCCTATACTTCCTTTTGAAAATCTTTGATAAAGTATGTTAGCATAAATGTATTTTTGACTTCATACTCAAATTTAGAAAAATATTGAAAATCTGTAACACCTTGTGAGTGCCTTATCTAGCTCTTTTCATTTAGTGGCAACAGTGGCTTGTAGTTTTCCACTGTGTTACCTTATAAATTGGCATGCTAGTAAAAATATTTTATAAAATTGTCATAAGAAGTGTTCTAGATAGACTCAAGCTGTGTGAGTATATTTGGTCTCAGCATCAGAAAACAGACTGAAACTAAATACTTTAGTCTTCTAACCATCCCCCTATAGCTGGACTAGCACCCCACTGAGAGTGCAGCTCTCGGTATCTGCAAGAACTATTGCACTGCTGGAAACTTCATAAGATGGCAAAACACAGGATCAGGTAATACCTCCAAGTTTCAAGCACATGCTTTATCCCAGCCTATTACTGGTTTAAGCAGTTTTAAAGGGCAGCACTTTTAATAACATGTTAGATAGGGTCCTTGCTTCTGCAGACTGTCAAAATAAAAATCTGTTTTGTGTATTTTGTAACTTGTCTGAGAAAATCTATGATTTTTTTTTTCACATCTCACCACTGTTTCTCAAGCACTAAGATCAATACATTCTTGTTTTATTGTTTTTCCCTAATATTTCCAATGTACATTTTAGTCTAGCCATCTCAACTACCTAAAAATTTAATCTTCTATTTTGCTCGCTTTATCATGTGGGGAAAAAGGAATAAATATTTGAAATAAGCTCTGTCAACTCTGGTATGTGTATACATATATATATATATACATACATTCACACGCTAGGTTATCTCTACCTTCAGTGCAATGGAAAGGAGGATGAGAGACCTCCTGCCTGAGTTAAATCATTTAACTTACACATGACAGTTCCTAAAGAGTAGTGTCAAAGCAGACTGCTACAGACGCTTATTCAGCCTGCATAGTCTGGAGGGGGTCAACAGCGGGAGTGATGATACAGTGCTTAGAAGAGCCAGGTGTCCCACTGGAGTGGCAGACAGAGAAGCGACCACCCCTGTGGGACAACACAAGGACTGTGAGTGGGAAGCAGGCAACAGAAAAAACAGCATATGTAAACCTGGGACAAAATCAGTGCATGTCCAAGTGCAGCACAAGGGCCTCAAGAGTCTGAATTGTGTACTCTCTTGTGCAGGAAAGCCCAAGAAGAAAATTTCTTTTCCACTGAGGATCACCTACGGCAGGTTTTCTTCAGCTGAAGAGAGCTAACTTCTGCCTCTCTTGTAAAAGGTGGGATTCATGAAAGGGAAGTCCAGAATCATGGTTCACAGCATCAGAGAACCACAGAGTGGCCGAGGCTGTCGGGGCCCTCTGGAGGCCACCAGGCCCAAGCCCTGCCCCAGCAGGGCCACCCAGCGCAGGCTGCCCAGGCCCATCTCCAGGCGGCTTTTGGAGATCCCCAAGGAGGAGACCCCACAGCCTCTCTGGGCAGCCTGTGCCAGGGCTCCTCACCCACATGGCACAGAAGTGCTGCCTTGTGTTTAGACAGAGCTTTTTGTGCTCCTGTCTGTGCTCATTGCATTGTTCCCATTATAAGGGCTCTTTATACACCTTCTTCACTGTTTCTAATAGAAAAATCCACCAGAAATCAAGGGAGCAAGATACAGAAAAAACATGTTTCAATTTTTTGGGGGTTAGTTCCCACCCTACTCTGCTGAAGAGTTAGATCATACCTACATGCAAGCATCTGGCCCCTACCATTTACACTGGCTTAGACTACACCACAGCAAATTGCTTTTCAGAATGGAAACACCCACAGATTTTTCGGTTCCCTTGAGAGGTTAGATGGTGTTTAAGTGATCTGAATTGCTCTCTGATACTTGTGGCCAAGTGTTTTCCAAGTTAGGCCAGAAGTAGGTAGGTAATGGGAGCACCTGAATTGCTGCTTTAACCTAGACCATGAGCACGCTTCTGAAGCATGTCTCCCAGTCACCCCTACTTACTGCACTCCATTTAATGTTGCAGAGCTGTCCTGGAGTGCAAGCACCAAGTTGCTTTCAGATGACGCAAACCTGGAATACTTGCTTCCAGGATGACAGGTAAGGCTCTGCAACTGCTGGTGGGCATTCACCCCTTGAAAACCCAACACAAATCAGACTTCAAAGAAATCACACCGTTTTACATCATTGCAAACAGATATAAATGTCTTTTAGAAAAATAGAGCAGCAATGGCTTCTAGAAAAATAGAGCATGAGCCAAATATTCTTTAAAACCTAACAAGAGTTCAAAAATAAATTAGTCACTAGAGGGAGACTCTTAATCATCATATCCTACTATAAAACTGCTACGAGTATGGGACTTCAAACTCCTAGATGTACTTTAAAAAGGTCAGTAAGTGATATTTCCTCCATCCCTTAGTTTAAAGAAAACAAGGCTAAAAGACAAGAGTATGCAAGATTTTTGCAAAATGCCACAAACATTCATAATTCAGAATGAATACGGGCTTTCTGAAGATTTCCCCACAGAAAATAGGTACAGAGAGCGCAGTGGCAGGGAACAGAATTAGCTTTGCTTAGGCTTTGTGAAAAAGCCCTCTGTATGTGGCATCAGTGAAAGGACATTCATCTTTCTCCCCCTCCAAGATAAAATACCAAAATAAAAACCACTTGCCATTGTGAGAGGATTCTCCTTAAACCACAAAACCCTCTCTTCTTCCTTTATCTTCCTTACACTATAGTTGTGCCCAGGTGGCAATTCCCAGTAGCCAGGTTTTAAGGAGTGCTGCTTACACAGTAGTGATCTGGTCTAGCTCCTTATGAGTTAGAAGGCCACAAGCAAAACAAGGAAGACATGTTCCTGCAATGTCACTATAGATGTGCATTCAATTTTCTGCTATGCTCTAAATTTAGTAAATAATGCAGCAGTTATAGTTTGTGGTTTTCCATTACAAACACTATACAATTTGCAAGAAGTCATGGAAAAACATAAGAAGAAACAGAAGAGCTGTGGAGGAGACCCCAGCTGCAGGAGGGCCTGCCCCAGTCAGCACTGGGACTGATTGCATCCTGGACAGAAAAATGCAGCACCTCTGAACGTGCTTTCATTTTAGAAAACATTCAGCAGCAGAGGGCATCAGACAACCAGAAACTGTATGTGTGTTAATGAATCCTGAAGTGCTAAAGTGAAGGGGAATGTGAACTGGAGATGTACAGACTGAGTGACTGTAGAGGAGGATAAGTGGGGATAAGGAAGCAGGCACTGAGGGTAGGAGGAGAGAAGGGAAACCAAACACATCATTTCTGTGTGTGCCAGCTGTAACCTCTCCAGCACAGAAATTTTGGGTTGTGAGAGAGTGGAATAGGGGTCCTGTACAGTGCTGTAATTAGCCTCAGACATGTTCCACTAGCAAAGTAACCTGAGCACTGCAGTTGCTGGTGAACCACCAACTCGTAACAACATCCCTTCTCTTTTAAGGCATGAAAGCACAGGAAATTCTCTGTCAGCAATGCAAGATTGTTGTTTGTTAGTATTTCACATTTTCCCAAAACACTTGGTACAACAGGACTCAAAGAAGAAAAGTCAAGAAAGAAAGCATTAGCCCACATGTTAACTTAAAGCATCCATTTGAGTGATGACTAGAAAACAGGCAGTGCTCAGATATGAAGCTGAATGACTCATTTTCCGCAAGGGCAAACTCAGGTCTCTTCCTGCCATTTCCTTCCCACACCCTGAAACTGCTTCTTACTGCATGTGCAGAGGTGACCTTGTCATCACTGCAGGCGCTCAGGGCGGCTACAAAGTGAAGATATGCACTCCATTCCTGTTTCCACAGGCAAAGAATTGCTGCTTTGTAAGTACAGTAAGTTTCTGTTTTCCTCGGTGGAATGCGGGGAGGTTTATTGGGAACTGTTACTTATAGCGTCTTTCATTGGAGCCTGTCAGACTTGAAGGAGGTCCTTTGCTGCCCATGAAAACATGGTGGCTGGGCAGAAAGCATTTTAGCTACATCTCTGGTGCTCCCAGCCTGACCTTCATGCCTGTATGAATGTCATCGTTGTGCGAATGGCAGCAGGACGTGCAGCTTGAGGGACTCCAGTGTAAGTCAGACCATCCAACAGCTTGTCAGCTCTGGTACAGCAAGGCTTTCCTGTGAAAAAATGCGCATGAGCAGCCAGGGCAGATTTAAGGACTGCCTTCAGCAACAGATGTTAGATGCTGTGATGTAGTAGCAGTTGCTGTGCTGAAAAATTTGGAATGGTTTTAAGTCGACTGAAAATAAGCTCACACTCCAGTGCATCAGCTGCCTGCTTTGAGCCTAACTTGATATTACCAGGTACTGTATTTCTCCCCTGCTGTCTCTGGAAATGCTCAGGAAAATTTTAACGGGTGTTTGAAAAAGTTTGTTGCTGTTGTAGACAAAAATATCTCGAGGAAGTGTTTCGAAGGCATTTCCCTTTACAACAATATTATTCTCATCCATGCCTGAGTACAAAGTGAATCGGCAGCAGAGAACTTATCATGAGTGAGTCTGGCTTTTTTTATCTATGTGAAGTCTGCAGATAAGGAATATTTAGAAGATATTTTCACAGACTGAAGAGTAGCAGACTGAATGGAATATAACCTGGAAGAGCTTTCAGTGAGTGTTGCGTAGCTGATGCCACAAGTGGGTACTGTTTTTGTGAAAAGCATCTGAGCATAAAGAATGTGAAAAGTGCATCTGAGCTTATCTGAAAATGTGAATAATTTATCTTATGCAAACTGGCTTGAATTGGGATCTCAGTATCTTGTGAGAATTTTAATAGAAAAGCAGAGATGGATTTTAAAAATTCAGTCAGTAAAGCGAAAGAGTAAGGTAAGGAAGACCTGCAAGTTATACCAACCTCCCCCCACCCCATCCCAGGATTATTAAAATGGATGAAAGAAGAGATAAAATCTAAGTTATTATTGAGGGGTTTAACTAATGGGAGAGGGAGGAATGAGTTTTGCTTGGAGCTGTGTTTGGTTCCCTCAGCAGAGCCATGCAGGCCCCACAAGGTTTTGTTCCCAAAAGTGCTCGTGGCCAAGTCAGCATCACTACTGTGTGGGTACATGGGGCCCTCTCTAATTTCTCAAAAAGGTGAGGAACAGGGAAAAAATGCTCTGATTATCCCTTTTATTCCCCTAGGAGCTGCTAGGGTTCCTCTGGCAGCACTCCCGCTGCTTTCACTAAGGAAGCGGCCTGGCAGGAGTAATGTCATGCAGCACAGCAAGCTGTTGTCTGTATTTTACCTACTGTTTCACAGGCAGCTTCCGAGGAAACCCTTCCAATTCCCATTAATTTCACCTGTTTTGGAGGCATGTAGCATGTATACATAAAACATGGCTCAGCTGTACCCTAGTATCTTTCCTGTAGAGGCCTAGGATGCACCAAAGGCACAAATTCAGATGCAGGAAACAAAGTTTGAATGTCTGTAGATAACAATGCTGCACCAGCATTTATGCATTGTACACGTCTGAATATCAATTTTCTAAGCACAGAAATGTGCGAAAGCTTTCGCCGTGAGGCTTGGAGTGTTGATCAATAAAATGTATGAACCATGGCTATTAACTAAGTTGCTAAATAGTATAATTTCTGGAAAACAAATGTTAAACCAACAGGATTTTTAAAACTGGGACACTTGGGATAATTTAACCAGACATGGGATAAAATTGAAAGGAGTCTTTTGAAAAGCCTGGTCACTCGGCTCCAACTTTAAAACCTTTTAACATTTTGTCTCGCCCTGGTAGTAAAAGAGAAAGATCCAGAAGAACCTTTGCAGAAAGCTGTACAGAGAAGGGGAAAATAGCATAAAACCCTGAAATCTGACACGTACAAAGAAGGAAAAAGGCTCAGCTTAGAGTATAAAGCCAAACAACAGGAGGACACAGATTTGGTGTCTTCTGTGAAAATGTCATCATTGAAGGAAGATGACTAGAATTTCTATGGCTAAAGATATCCCTCATAAGCCTGAAAGGAAACTTGGCACATTATATGAAGAAGCAGCAGGCTGCTTCTGTCTCTGTGATTACAGAAGAATAATGATATTGAGGACTAGGTTTTAAAAAGATCTTCTCTTCCTTTCTGACTGAATAGTAAGTATTTTTATAAAGCTGTCATGTAACAAAGGAGAAATATTTTGCTATTTTAAGAAAAACTTCACAAAAGAGCAAAATTCCTCTAAGAAGTGAAGAAGTCCTATCAATAAAAAATACTTTAATGCCCTTACTCTTCTTCATTTAGGAGCTGATCAAAGTCATACTAAAGTAAATAAAACAAAATGAATGTTGTACGGTTTTGATTAAGTTTTATCTATTTTTATTGCCTTAACTACTAGGAAGATGCAAACATGACAAGGCTCTTTCTCTTGGTTTTACAGGATCTGAACACTCCAAATGCAAAAATGATTTGGCAACTAACATCTTACTGGTAAGAAAAGAGTTCATGAATTCTTTTTATGTCATTATTAAATCTAAAGTGATCTAAGTTTAATGACAGAATATCATATTATAAAAGAATGAGGTTGTTTATCCATAAAATATACTCATGATGTTATTTTTTTGTCTTTTTGGTTGGTTGTTGTTCTTACCATTGTTTTTAACACAAAGGTCTCAGTCTGAGCAAGAAGGATGTCAGTGGAAGCTGACCAAATTCTCAGTTTCCCAAACCAATTTCTAGAAACATCCCAAATTATTAAAGCAAAATAATTTCTTCATCATCTTTAATGTGTAAATTCCCAAGGGACACTGCTCATGAGAATTTTGTAAACAAATGGGAAAGGGTATCTTAAATTTATGCTCCTGACGCTTTCCTTTTTATGACATCTGTTTGGGTCAGTGATCAAAATTTAAGATCCCCTCTATGTTCTGGGCAGAGAATGGTCTGGTCTACAGACAAGCTCATGTGGGAAGGTCTTTAGCCATGAGCAGTGGGAGGGATGAATGGACAGACCTTTGGCTTCTTTCCTTCTTCTGTGTTTCAGGACATACCTGGTCACGTCCGTGATTTTCGGTCTGCTTCTGCAGCTACCACTGGCACAGCTTTCCATCATCACACAGCCAAACTTTGTCCTGTTGATGGCTGATGATCTTGGCATAGGGGATGTAGGTTGCTATGGGAATGATACTATCAGGTAAGGAAACAGACTGTAATAATGAACAGACCTGGTGTTATTTCCTGTAAGCCTGCGATCCTCTGCCCATCATCAACCATTAGAGCTCTCTTCAGATTTGTTTACTGGAGAACTGGGGAGATTTCCTGAGGGGGTCACTATGTAAATATAAAGCACTACCAGGATTATCTCACACACTAGAGGGCATTCCCAGGGCCAGCTCTGCTATCCAGAGCTGTTCCACTCCGGAAATATGTGAATAGTTCTTGTGTATTCCTTCCAACACTGAGAAATGCAATGCTCTTGCACATACCTGAAGATAGAAATGCTGTTTCCTCTTTCAATGTATCAGGCCTCATTACCTCATTCAACTCTGTTTTGCCATTCTTTCCAAGTCTCACATAAAAATACAGTTTTAATCACTATGATGCGCTATGTTACTGGGAAATACTTCTGTATACAGACCCGAGATCATAGAACTTGTCTACTCGTTAAAAATTATGCCACATTAATGCCTGCTGGCTTCCTACCAGCTTGTCATTTCTCTGCAAAAAAAAACAGACTTGGTGGGAGCACTCGCCTCATCCAGCAAAGATCTCAGAATCTCACCCTGCTGGCACCAACTGGCAAGTTTCAGACAGGCAGGTGATGAGGCTCTGCATGGCTCAGCCTTCAAGATAACATCATCCCCAAGGCATGAGTTCTCTTCTTCAAGAGCAGTGGGATGCATTTTGCCAAGACACTTCATGGGACTTAGGAAATAAGAGGGAATGACTGGGTTGAAATTTATCCAGGTAGCTATTGTTAAATGAAAAGAAAAAAAAAAAATAATCATCCCCATTCTTGAAAATAAATAAAAGAAATCAAAATAATTAAAATAGAATAAACTTCCAAAAATGAAGATAAGTGTACTATTTCTCATTCTCATTCCCTTGAAGGCCCTCTGAATAATACCTAACAGTGTTGGTTGCATTTTTAGGACACCGAACATCGATCGCCTAGCAAAGGAAGGAGTAAAACTGACCCAACACATCGCTGCAGCTCCACTTTGCACCCCAAGCAGAGCAGCTTTCCTCACTGGCCGATATCCCCTCCGATCAGGTTTGCCTTGCACAGCCAAGTGGCCTTTAAACTTTGCTTTATTGCTGAAGGGAAGAGTGTCGTACAGTTGGCACAAAGGAATGAAGGCATGCAGAGACGAAGTGCCATAGACTTACCGTCACTCACTAAGGACACAAAAGACTCACCAGCTAGGTCTAGTACCTTGGAGGCTGCATCTATATTTATGGCATACAATGAACCAGCCCGGAGGGAAGTAAGGCAGAGAAGAACCAGCTCTGCAGAGCAGCTCTCTCCCCACCAGCTAGCAACTCTTGTTGCATTTTGGTGCTGTATTGCACAGCTTGCAGCCAGAATGGAGTTGGTACAAATTGTTTCATTCAAATAAGTCATTACACAGAGTATGAAAAGTAACACATCTTTAAAACACTGGTTACATTTAACTTCGGTTTTGGGGGACTCCTCATCAGATATAAGAAATAACAGAGCCCTTCAGGGAACAGAATATATCTATGCAGATTTGCGTCCATTCCCTCCAGTCTGCATGCAGAGTGAGTCATTTACAGGTCAGCTTTGTAAACCTATATATCAAAATTCATCTGTCCTACAAAACAACAGTTTGACAGCTATATTATTTTTCCCAGTGCTGTTTTTGAAGAAAAAATACTATCCTGTCAAAATGCATTCCTGAGCCGAAGAGGTATGAAAAGCAAACAGCTCTGTACGTTTCTAACAGTGACTCTAATGCTTGTTCTATTGCAAAAATCTTCAGTGCCTTCATTCCTGAGGCATTTTGAAGCTGACATGTCATCCTACTCTCATCCTGACAGCTCCCACTGAGATAGCTGAAAAATGCACATGAACTTGTATAGACTCTGTGTCCCCCTGTAACAGCAGGGCTGTTCAACACTTCCAAGACATTTCATACTTCACATTACATTATATGATGAGGTTATGCCAGCATATAACGCTGAATAACGGGGTGTAAACCTGAGGAGAAGACTAGGGTGCTATATAGCTTCTCTGTGGTTTTCAGCAGTTGTATACAAGCCCTCCCACCAGGCAGGGACATTGTGAGTTTGCAGGCAGCCTTATGCATGCTGGAGTTTGAGGCTGAGAGAGGGCTGAAATCTCCCTGCCCTGCTCCCTGCCCTCACCAACACACCAGCCCAGTATACTGCATGCAGCCTGGATGCCACCGCAACATAGAAATGCATCTTTACGACTGTGCCATTCCAGATAAAATGGTGTAGTATGAAGTGCAAAGAAGGATAGGTAATATGCAATGGAGAGATTTAAATCTTTTAAAATCTCACCCTTGTACACTGTCCAAGATTCATTTCCCTAAACAAACAGCATTAGGATAAACATTTGACACTGTAATACCAATGAAACCAGGAAACAAGGAAGTATATTTGATAAAACTACCAGTTGTACTTACTGAGATTTTATTATATTTTGTAGGAATGGATGCAATAAACAATTATCGCGTTATTTTTTGGAATGGTGGCTCAGGAGGGCTCCCTCCAAATGAAACCACTTTTGCCAAAATTCTGCAGCAACAAGGCTACAGCACAGGACTCATAGGTATGGAGATGTTCCTGAAAATGTTCCATTCAGACCATTTGGTTTGGTTAGCAACTGCTTATATCACAGTTGTGATACTTTTATTTCCTGATACAAGAATATTATGTAAGAAGAAGTCCTGACCAAAAAGAATCTCTCTTAAAAGAACAAATATGTGATAAAAAATGATCTTTACTGTTGGCCTGCTTTCAAACACATTGACCTATGGTAGTTAAAAGATATACTGGAAAATATGTTGTTAAAAAATATTCCTTAAATACAATTCTACCACTTATATGATAATTATTCCAGTACTATTAAATAAGAAACATATAGCGTTTCATGCAAAGATGCATGTGCATGCTTTCCAAAGAGCAGAGCAGACAACTTGTAGACAAGAGAACAACTGCTACTTAAAGCAATAGGATCAGTTCAAAATGTCACAGGATTTGGTCTTTCAAAAACAAACAAAACAATTATTTCTTCTTTAAGTACAGCGTGCCACTGTAGTTCACTAATATTTCAGTACAGCCCATGAAATATTACTTCCTTCAGCATTAATAAGAATTCCATTTTACTTTATATTTTACAGGACTTTTTTTTAATACAGTTGTAAATTTTTTGTCATGATCCAGTTTCAAATATTTATTTATCTTAGATATGTCACATAGTTTCACAGACTGAGGAAATACAAATGTTCCTGAGCTGAGTCATGAAGCAAGAAATCTTATGCAGCACGTGCCCACATCACCACAGCTGAATAGCCACTACATTGATTCACCTAAGTGGTTTGTGTTTGGTTTGTTCTGAGCACAGCCAGTGTGACTGCAAAGTTAAGTCCTATTAATAAACTGTGGCTTGATGTGATAAGCAGACTTTATGTTGGGAAATGCTTTACAAAGTCTTTGTAGTCAGAAATACAGCGTTGTATAACAGGGTCTCAAAGATTAATTTATCTTAATCAGACAATTTATTATCTATGGTATTGAGTCTTTTGCAGCATGTCAGAAGCCTTTATTGACCTCAGCTAGAGGTTTAGGTGTTGAAGTGCATCTGAAGCCCAAGAATACATTAACTGCACCTCTATTTATGACCAATACATTTGTATGTTTATTACAAACCTGTCTCATTTTATAGCTGGCTCTAAATATATTATGAGGTAAACTGAATTTTAGCTGAAAATAATTCATCCACCAATAATATAATTTTATATTTACATCCAAAAAGTAGCATTTTCCCCCTCCAAAGTAGATTTTTCTGCTCCTATTGTAATGCATTGCAATTCTTTTGAAATCTACTCAGGGGTCACTGTTAGTATATGTATTAGTGACATAGTGAACCAATTGCTTAGGATAATATGTTTTTGTCAGTGCACAGTTCTTTACTCCACAATAAGAACTGGTTGCAAATTAGTTTTCAGGTAAAATTCTAAGAGTTCACTTTGATCTATAAATCTGGTATCCAAGGCCTACATTACATCAGTTGTAAAAATTAATTAACTGCCCCTGAGACAAAGAAGAAAAAAAAAAAAGAAAAAAAAAAGTAAATTCTGGTCACTTGATTCACATACCTGTAACCCTCAGTGTTTGAGCCAAATGAAACAACTTGTTATTTTTCCATGTAAGTGCCTAACCAGTCTGGCTGAATAGACTTAAGAGGGAGGAAACGCATGATTTTGATGTGCCATTCATCATAATAGTGGACATATGTTCATAATAAAGAACAAATGTTATTGCAATTGCAAACAGCCATGAGGTGTTCCTTTTGATATATGAAGACTTCATTATAAAAAAAAAAAAAAGGCTTTGACAATTATTTAAAACTTGATTAAATACAAATAAATGGTAACAAAATATAAAACAAAGCTTTCTATTCTCACCCAATATATGGAGATACTATTATCAGCAAAGTTACTTACATATGTACAATTTCATAATAAATCTTGATCTCCTGAGCTCAAGTTCTTCTGAATCTGATGGTTTGCCTGGCAAACTCAATGTTGAGATGCAAGCTGTTTATTTACACTGTCCGTAGCTGTGACCAGCACATCACTGAGTGTTGCCATAGGACTGCCATTAAGCCATCCAAAACTTTCCAGAAAAAAAAGATTCCATAGCATCTTAAAGGTAAAGAGACAACAGAACAGCGTTATTTTTACCCGTGCTTACAAAAGGACTCCTTCCTCCTATTTCATACCTGACAGGTCTCCAGGAAAGCCATACATTTTGCAAAGTTCTGAAAACCCAAGGTCTTCCCTATTTCTTGTTCCTTTTATAGTCCAGACTTTGTTGCATTTGATCAAAGCTACAAGGCATGAATATGTATACAGAGCACCCTAACAGGGTGGTGGAAATAACTCTGGTGGAAATTTATAAATTGTAGTGGTTAACTTTCATCATTTATAAGATATACCCCATTTTATCAGTACATACTTGGTATGTATCTGTAGGATGAAGAAGCAGGAAAAGAAAACATTTTTTGAGAAATGTTTTTAATGAGAAAAAGTTTGTTTTTAAATATTAACTCTATATTTTAATAATGCATATTTTTAGGGAAGTGGCATCAAGGTGTTAACTGTGAATCCCGCAATGACCATTGTCATCACCCTTTGAACCATGGGTTTGATTATTTTTATGGGATGCCTTTTACGCTAATAAGTGACTGCCAAACAACAGAAGCACCAGAGATGGACAGAGTCTTCAGAAGAAAACTCTGGCTTTACACTCAGATTATTTGCCTTTTTACACTCACTGCTGCCCTAGGGAGAATCACCGGCTTGATTCCAGTCCGCTGGAAAACACTGACCTGCCTTGCTGGGTTTAGTCTCCTGTTCTTTGTGTCTTGGTTCTCAAGCTACGGATTTGTGAGATACTGGAACTGCATTATGATGAGAAACCATAAAATTACTGAGCAGCCAATGGTGACAGAAAGGACTACATCCCTTATCTTGAGAGAGTCCATTGCATTTATTGAAAGGTAAAGTACATTTCCTTTGATCACATTTATTCTGGTTCTTGCATATCTTTCAACAGCATTTTCCCATGTGAAGTCTTTGTAGAATTATAGGATCACAGAATGGTTTGGGTTGGAAGGGAATTAAATCCCATCTAGTTCCAATCCCCTGCCATGGGCAGGGACACCTCCCACTAGATCAGGTTGCTCAAAGCCCCATCCAACCTGTCCTTGAACACTTCCAGTGATGGGGCATCCACAGCTTCTCTGGGCAAACCGTAATATCTATAACTGTGAAGAAGAATATAAATACTATTATGCCTATTAAATACTAACAATGCTAATAATGACACTACAGTATTAAACTATAAATTGTCACTTAAAGACATCTGTTATTCATAGCCTCATTGAAGTGGATAACCTTTCCAAATTTCCACATGTTGGATTGAATGTTTATAGGCTATTTTGAGGAAATGCATATTTCTATGCCTGTCAGTGTTCAAGAGGCATTGGATAATGACCTTAATAACATGACTTAACTTTTGGTTAGCCCTAAAGTGGTCAGGCAGTTGGACTTGTTCATCATTGCAGGTCCCTTCCCAACAAACTCAACTCAACTCAACTCAACTCAACTCTCCTCTGCTCTCCCCTCCCCCTCTCTCCCCCTCTCTCCCCCTCTCTCCCCTCCCCTGCCCCCCTCTCCTCTTCCATTTTGTGACTCCAACAGTGAATCTTTAAAGGATAACAACAGCTTGTGGTAGAAATGTGTGTGTGGGCAGGGGAAAGAGAAGAAGACCTGTGAATTAACCTTATTGTATGGACTGACATGTGGGGAGCCACTGACAGGCAATGAACTTGCTGTTTTTATTTTAGTAGCACGGTGATGGTTTACAATAGTTGAAAGTGGAGTTTCAATGTGAAAATTTTCTATGTATGATTCAGAGAAAAAAGAGAAAAAAACATTTTATCAGACAGACCCTAATCACTGGATTTTAATACCTTACAAAGTAAGATGTTTCTGAAGTGGTTGCTGAAATATGTATGCAAAGCATAATAGTGTTTTCCATTATTCTTGACCTCTGTATGTATTGGGAACCCTCCTCCTAGTAACAAAGCATTGATTTCTGTTTTTTAGAAATAAGCACAAGCCATTCCTCCTCTTTCTTTCCTTTTTACACTCCCACACCCCTCTCCTCACCACAGAGAAGTTTCTGGGGAAGAGCAGCCATGGTTTGTACGGAGACAACGTAGAGGAGATGGACTGGATGGTGGGTAAGTGGCCATAGCAAATAACAGTGTCTCTCTAGCTAATGCCTAGGTGTGAATATGTAATAAAAATGCAGTTGTTATTTGTTAAGAAAACAGGGAAGAAAATTAAAAGCAAGAAGGAAAAGAAGTCCTAACATCAGCCTTGTATGAGCACTATTGGTTTACGCTGTTGGCTTTTTATTTTCTCCAGTTTTGTACCAAGTGAATCTGTTTGTTTGTCTAGTGTTTCCCAGTTTTAACCATGTCCCCTTGGCTGCTCTAAAGATAACCAGCTGCTTCTCTTCCTAAATACTACATGAACTAAGAACTATTTAACTTTCTATAATTATTCCAGATCATGTAATTTCAGCCTCTTCTGTTCATGTCTTATCTGTTTCTAAGCAGGACACATAAGAAGGTGATAAAACTGATAAGCAAAGTAGTTCCAGGTGTAAACCAGCAGGCTATTTTTCTGTGACTGATGAATTCTGCAGAGTACTGAATATTTTTCAGTCCACTCACTAATCCAGAAATGTTCATAAATGTTAATTGATGTTTCCAGAAATTAGATTCAAGTAATTTTTCAACCTGTTTTTTTCAAGGAGAAGGAGAATAATTTTTTATTATCCAGCCATGCAGTAGGAAAAGTAGTTACATTTGTAAAAGAAATAAGAATCAGGTGTATATATACAGAAATAACTGTTTTTCATACCTATCTTTCAAACATTTTCACACTGTAGATATACTTAAAAAGTCAGAATCAGATCAAGAAAAAAGATTTACATCACTAATATATGTTAAATGCAACCGGTAACTTGATGTAAATACTAGCAAAGGTCTAGAAAATTATAAGATAAACGTATACGACATTTTTTCTCATTTTTCTCTGTGGCCATCACTTATGCAGAATCTTACTTTCTGGGAATCTTGGATCAAGATTTCTTTCCATATTTTTATAGCACACCACTTCTGTCCTTTACAATAGAGGCTAGAGGCTTCTCGTGTAGTTCTTGCACTCTTTTCTTATAATAATAATAAAGGGGTTAGAGCATGTCTTTTTTTGTGTGCTTTTATAGACAGTGAAATGACATCTATACATCTCAGTGCTGCATAACTCTTCCTTTAAACACTGAGTAGACCTACATTTTTTAACGTTTGCAAGTCAGAGGGTAAAATCTATATTGTGTGAGCTATGTTTTTGATTTTTTTAATGCACATATATTCCTGTGTTTACAGGACAGGTTCTAGATGCTATTGACAAGGAAGATTTGAAAAGTACTACATTGGTTTACTTTGCCTCTGATCATGGTGGATGGCTGGAAAGACAAGAAGACAAAAGGCAGCTGGGTGGTTGGAATGGAATATACAGAGGTAAGAGCTGTCAGGGGTGGTGACAACCCAGCAACAACTAGCAAATTACTCAGAACACCTCTAAAGATGAGATAAGACTGTATGCTTCAGGATTAACTGTCTTTATTGTTGAGAAGCATTTTTGTCTCTTACTAACTATGCATTCAAAAATATACACAAGCCTAGCACGTGTAGATGTTCTTTTAATGAATAATTCTCAAACTGTCATTTCCTCATGAAGTGATTGATCACAAGTTAATTTTCATTAAGAAAGTGTAACTTCTCTATAAATATTATTAGCTGCATCTTACATCTGAGACTTTGCTTTAACTACAACAGGTATGTTATATGGTTGCAAAAGAGAGAGGAGAACTTGGCTATGTAATCACTTTAGACCTACAAATTGTATTCACACTGAGTTCTAATGGGGTAATGTGTTTGTAAAACAACAAAAAGGAGTAAGGTTAAATAATGTTACTTATGGGGTGATATAGTGAACACATTATCAGTGATGCTGATGAGAAGGAAGTTAGTGGTAACATCAAGAGAGTATGGAAGACTCATGAAGATAACATTAGACAGTTTTATGCTAATACCGTGTCATTAATCTAAAAGGTAAAAACTGTTTATTTCAATGATATATATATATATGTTATTTTTTTATTAAAGGTGGAAAAGCTATGGGAGGCTGGGAAGGAGGAATCCGTGTCCCAGGGATACTTAGATGGCCAGGAGTGTTACCTGCAGGCACAGTTATCAACGAACCTACAAGCCTTATGGACATTTACCCCACAGTAACTCATCTGGCTGGAGGGGTAGTACCACAGGACAGGTACAAACACAACTGTCATTATTGACCCTTTTCTCCCAAGACAATAGAAAATCTACTTTGGAAACAAGTTCTAAGGTTCTAACATTTTCTTTTTCACTCCTGCTCCTTTTCTAGACACATAAGTGTTACCACAGCTCAGTCACCTCATCTCTACATTTGAGATTCAGCATCTACTTGTAGTCTTCTACAAACTCTTCCTTGTTCAAAGATGTCAATTCCAACCAGGAGCGTACAAAGGAAACACAGTACCGTACAACTTATCCCAGTCTGATGGTCTCCCTTTTTTCTGTTAGGGTAATTGATGGCCGGGATCTGATGCCTTTACTGCAAGGAAGAGTTGAGCACTCAGAACACGAGTTCCTGTTTCATTACTGCGGCATTCACTTACATGCTGTGCGGTGGTACCAGAAGGACAGTGAGTACAAGAATCCTTTCCAAGAAATGAGGTCGGTCTACAGAAAGCAGATTTATCTAACGTTTTTTATCTGGGACTGCAGCTTTCCAAGTAGCTCCAGGTGTAAGGTGATAAAGAACTTAATATCATTGTCGTTACTTATATGGCAAAAAGTGCTTGCTCATAGCTTCCAGGTACATGACACAAGCTCTGCCATGCTAGGCAGGATACTGGAGCTCAGGATAGGTCTCACCTACCTCTCTATTTGAATGCTAGGCCTGGGAAGTCCATGCCCTTTTTCTCTCATGGAGAAGTCTTTTCCTCAGTCTTTTGTCTGTCCTTCTGCTACCTCAGCAAGGAAGCAAGCCATGGAAAATCCAAATCTTTTTTGCATGTCTTCATAAAAAAAATCAAAATCAGGGATAAGTGATATCTGCTGGAAACTTTAGAGAAATTTAGAAAAATTAGAAATCATTTGAAATTATTGATTTTATTTTGTGGCATTTAATTTAAATGAAATTATAATGTTATGTCAACTAGTGAGTATAGAGCTGAAGTGCAACCCAGTGCCCAAAAATAAACTCTAGGAAACTATTCACTCCTGTTATACACACCTGGTGATAGCCACCAGTATCACTGCAAGCCTTCTTTCTTTCCTGCCAGGTGGAGCCACCTGGAAGGCTCATTATGTGACCCCAAACTTCCATCCACTCGGGGCTGGAGCTTGTTACGACAGAGGATTTTGCCCGTGTTTTGGGGAAGGCGTGACCCATCATGAGCCTCCATTGCTGTTTGACCTCTCGCGAGACCCTTCTGAAGCCAAACCTCTGTCAGCTGACACCGAGCCCCTCTTTGACACTGTGATAGAGCGGATTGGGAGAGCCATAGAAGAACACCGCAGGACACTGACTCCAGTACCGGAGCAGCTCTCCCTATACAATGTCATCTGGAAGCCGTGGCTGCAGCCCTGCTGTGGGACATTCCCTTTCTGTTGGTGTGATAAGGAAGGTGATAGCGAACTTGATGACCTATAAGGGAAACAACCAAAGTTCCTAAAGTTTTCAGGTCTTTTTTCTCTGAGGGTGTTTATTGGTGAGTTGTTTGATTATAATTTTTTTTGTTGGTTTTGTTTCATTTTTAATGAAATCTTTATTCGAGAATTTCTCCAGTGAATGGCACAGTATTTGGTAAAGGTGTCTTTAAGCTGGATATTCTCAGGGAGGGATAAAGACAGTATGATCTGAACTGCATGTTTTAACTTGCATCTGCTGACAACTGAATAAATAGTTCAAATGCACTGAAACAGGCCAATGTTAGAGCTGTACCAGTAATTCTATGACTGGTTGTTTATTTTTGTTGTTTATGAATGTGCATTTAGAAGCTTGGTTTTCTTTTTTGTTCTGAATTTCTAAGTCATTAAGGGTCTGAGGTGTCCCTTATTTTTTTTTTATACTTACTGGCAATGCATAGCAGGCCCTTATAAAATATTTTTGCAGACTACTTTTCCTCCTGCCTCGCAAATAATTCTAGAGTAATTCTGCCTACAGTTCCTCACAGAAACTCCTTTATAAGTGGCTTCCTTCCTTCTGTGTAGTTAGTCTCTCCAGCAGCAGCAATGATGGCAGCTGGATAGCCTGGCGCTTCTGGATCAGGATTAATTGCCTGGTTGAGGATTAATTGCCTGGTTGAGGCATAAAGCTTGAAAATGTGATGAGCTGGGGCTGCCAGTGATTTTTGAGAAGGAGAGGACTCCTCTGATTGGAGTCAGCCTCTTTTGATGGAGAACAAAAAAACCAAAGGCCTTCCCTTTCCAAAGCCCCCATTGCACCGAGATTCCTAAGCAGCACTGGCAAAGGCATAGTGGAATTCATGGTCACAGAAGTACAACACAGATAAACAGTTTAGTCATTTGGGCACAGGTCACATAAGTTATCTTGCTGCCCTAGAAATGGCTAGGACCCATTTCTCTCCTTTGATAAATGTTGGACTTCTTTTGGTTTTATTTTCCCCCTTGTTCCCCACAGTACATCCACTGGGAAATCTGCAGCTAAATAAAATCCTGCAGATTAAAAGCAAAGTTGTATTGCATGCTGTGACCTCATGCATTTCACAGACTCTTGCTCCCAGAAGAGCACCTAGATGCTCCTTCACTGCTATTCATGAGAAAAAGCTTCAGTCCTATTGTGAAAACTTCAGGAGATGAAGTGAATCCATTACTTCACATATACTGTATTGTTGCTTAATTTTCTCCATTTTTAAGTGTGTGTGTTTTATTTCTCATTTGAATTTATTTGATTTCATTGTTTCTTTCTTGGCTAGATTTAAAGGTATTTTCATATTCAATAGCCAGTATTTTCTTTACAAGAGTTTACTGCAATAAGGCCAGCATTTATCAATCTTCTCAGTCTTTTTCCAAGACCTCACTTCCGTTCTTAAGCCAGTCTAGTATCTGAGATTTTACATCCTCTCAGTTTTTTAACACCCTTAAAAATATGCAGGTATAAGACCTGTTCATATAACTGAAACAATTTTTCTTGCACATGAATACTTCATAGCACTGCACGATATCTGTTTGGAGCTAGATGGCACAGGAAAACATCTGAACTAGAAATTGTGCTGGTCATTGGGGGTTGGCCATGAAAGCACACTTATCGGGGGGGACAAAACTTTTGCTTGTTCCAGTCTCAGGATCATCTCCTAGGCACCAACATGTAACTCTTCCCCCTCCTCTCCCCCTTCAGTCTTCTTCCTCCACGTGCTGTTGAACAGCTACATAACAATGTCACCCCAGCCCCCAGTCTCCCTTAATAGGAGTTTTATAAGCAAATGGTGGCCCATGCAGTCAATAAAATTGGCCCATGACCAGTCATCATGCTGTACCTTCCAAGAAGTTTCAGATGTTGCACTTCTGCCACTTTTTGACCTGTAGCTCTTCCCAAGACTCAACGCATTCAGGTCTTGTTTGCATAGTCCTGTTGCCCATGGTCGATTATACCCAGTTAATATGGCACAAGCAACATAAAACTCATTCAGCCCACAACAGTTAATGAAAATCTGCTTTCAGAAAGGTTAGCATTATTAGGACCCATTGAGATATGTTTGCTTGTTCTTTCACCAAAGCACAGACTATCTGAGAAGATTCTGGACCACCCAATCACTCAAGATACAACTCTAACTTCCTAGGTTTTTACCACTTCATGGCCCTTGATCATTAGGGATGCTGCAGATCATGGAGAGTGTGGGAAACATACCACAGATGCCCTATGTAAATTTGCACAAAGCGTATGGGGACTGTAGACTCACAAATAGTCATGCTCTTACACCTGGTGTTGACTCTGTTGGGATTTAGTAGTGGTTAACTTGCACTACCAATCACTCCAAGAAGAAGGCCTTCACAGCAAGACATCACAGGTGTAACTAAATGCATGATAATCTAATTGCAATCAATATCACCAGGACAGGGTGAAGCAGCAGGTGTAACAGGGCTTTCCCAGTCACTGACCATCCTCCAAAGACACCACCCCAGCAGGCGGTCAATGAGTTTCCTACAATAACTTTACCATCACAGTTTTGCCAGTCATGTTAATTCCTCAGTCACTCACAGACACAGACGAAATGATTTTCATGCAGATCCACAGAACACAGAGAAGTTCTTTTTTTTTTCCTCTTTTCTTTTTCTTTTATGTATTTGAAGTGACTCTTGCAAAGCAGGGGGTTTAAAGAATCCATATGCAGAAGCTCATTAATCTCCTCTAATATTGCATTGTTCCTTTTGAGTGCTTTGTTCTCAGGCCATTTGTGAGTTGATAGCAACCCATTTACATATGTAATTCTGGGAATAAATTCTTCAAATGATGACTTTTTTAAATGAAGAGCTGTGAAATGTTTTGAAAATTTCAGGCTTTTAAGACATTTCTCATTCATTGTCAGTATTGTAAATTCAGCAACATTACTATTTACCACACAAACTGAGAAAAAAAAATAAAGACAGCAACGGGATATGATGGGCAGACCACTCAGTGCATAAGGGATTGGCTTGATGGTGGCACTCATAGAGCTGGTCAACAGCTCAATGTCCAAGTGGAGATCAGTAAAAAGTGGTGTTATTCATTGGGACTGACATTGTTTAACATCTTTGTTGGTGACATGGACATTGGGATTGAGTGCACTCTCACTCGAAGTTTGCAGATGACAAGAAGCTGTGTGCTGCAGTTGACATGCTGGAGGGAAGGGATGCCAGACAGAGGGACCTGCACAGGCTTGAGAGGTAGGCCTGTGCGAACCTCATGAGGTTCAACAAGGCCAAGTGCAAAGTCCTGCATCTGGGCCGGGGCAATCCCAAGCACAAATACAATCTGAGCAGAGAATGGATTGAGAGCCACACCTAAGAGAAGGACCTGGGGGTGTTGGTGGACAAGAAGAATTACATGAGCCAGCAATGTGAGCTTGCATCCCAGAAAGCCAACCGTATCCTGGGCTGCATCAAAAGAAGCGCAGCCAGCAGGTTGAGGGAGGTGTTTCTCCCTGGAAGATCTGGATGCCCCGTCCCTGGAAGTGTTCAAGACCAGGCTGGATGAGGCTTTAAGCAACCTGATCTAGTGGGAGGTGTCCTTGCCCATGGCAGGGGTGGTGGAATTAGATGATCTTTAAGGTGCCTTCCAACCCAAACCATTCAATGATTCTATGACTCTATTTGAGTCTAAATTTTTTACAGGCTTCAAATTAGAAATTCTCGACACTAGGGACTTTCTAGTTCAACACACTCTCCCTTCCAGCACATAAATACAAGATAGTGTACTGTCTAGTCACCTAAGGCAAGAATCTGTATTTGGTAAACTGCATTGCTGTGGACTATATCATCTAAAGTGATAGTTTAAACACGTAGTTCACACAAACATCTACATTGTAAAGATGCCTATGTAAAGGATAAGATTCATTAATCTAAGTAGGTATCTAGTGTCATCTCAGCTGTCCTAGGGTATGAAATGTCTTTCCAAATCCCAGTCTTCTATACACATAGGCTATTGGTCCAAACCTAATTGTGTCTTCCAAAAAAGAAGGAAATATATTAATTATTTTTTTCTAATGAAAGCAGACAGTGTCTGCTAATGATCCACCAGAAGGAATGGTGAGAGATAGGCATCATTCTCAGACAGGGTGAGGAAGGGACCAAATCCTCTGGAGGCATATTTTGATCTTGGAAACTCAAGCTAAAGACAGTAGATATCCTGAAAATATGTGTATGTTCAAAGTAGTAATGGTGAGCTCCCCAGAGGTTATTTCACGACCTCTAAAGGGAACTGGGCGGAATTTTAGCATTTATTACTATGAAAATGACACTCTGGTAGCCATGAAGTCCCTCCTACAGGACTTCAGCTGCTTCTTTGAGCTCAGTACATCCTTTGGGAGCTGCTAAATGTAGGCAGCTCCACGCTCACTACAAATGAGTGCATACTCTCTGAGGGACAATCTCCTACTGAGACAGGAGCAGTCATGAGGAAGAACAGTGCTGCAGGCAGTGTATTTTGTTATTCAAACAGAAAAATGACTATGAATATGGGTGACATTTGGACTAATATGCTGGCCTGAGCATATGAGATGATAAACATTTGTGATATTTTTTCCTTTGGCTATGCCTTTAGCTTAATCTCACAGAATGTGTAATTTTTATCTCTATATATTATTTTCAGTCACCGGTTATCAATTTCTTTACTTGGCCAAGTAGTACAAACTGGTTTATTACTATCTTATTAGAAATAGAATAAGAATTTCTTGTTGTTTTAGAAAGACTAGCACTGAATGCTTAATCCCAAGTGTGATGTTTGAACTCTTAGTATTTATCATCATTGCGTCCTTAGGAGTACAAGGGAATTATTTATATGTCGTTTAAAACAGAGGAAGTCAGTGAAAGGCTTCTGTGAATTTGTAGTACAACTAAGTAGTAGAAAGTAAGCCAGGTAATAAGTAAATAATCATAGCAGCAAATTTGACAGAAAGAGAGATAAACATTCTTTTGCTCCTTTGTGAAGTAAGTTTATCAGACTCCTCTCATATGTAAAATAAATCATATTATTTCTGCTAGACTCAGAAATTTATAGGTTTGGTCCTCATGTACACAACATTTGGCCTTCTTGAGTCAAATCATCCATGATTATACACTAAGGGAAGACAGGGTATCATATGTCTTGTATGAACTAGTACATTATTATTAGATAGAAACTACACCAGTGAGTACTACAGCTCCCAAATTCTATACTGCTCAGGGTTACATTTGTTGTCAGTAACACTCGGTTTGCTGTTAGCAACCCTAGGATACTGGTCCTGGGAGCAAACATCCTTTGAAGCTGTTCAAAGTGCATCAGCAAAATTGCTACCAGAAAGAAACAGTCACATGAAATAAATAAATAAATTTGTATTCTAGGCAAAACACTTACATTTGGATTGGTAAAAGTAGCCTCCAAGGATAGAGAATGCCTATAAACAAGATTTTGCCCTGTGTTGTGACAGTTGCAGTAGCCTTCTAGACTGCTTAACTCACAGCTTTAGCATATTTATGATAGTTTGAATAAACAGCTCCTGAGAAGCTTTCTTCAGCCAAATAAAATCAGCTCAGTCAAAGCTCTGCAGAGTGCTGCATGTTCAGGTATTGACAGATGCGCTGCTCTGGGAGCCTCACAGCTATCAAGACGGAAAAAAATTTCCCCCTTGCAACAAATGTGCACATAGATATCTAAGAACCAAGAGATAGCCCATATATCCTCAGCCTGGTCTGTGTTGCCTCTCCTTTCCTCATTTATTTCCCTCTGAACTCTGTGAAACCATGGCCAGGCCCTGCATCTGACTAGTTTTTGAGAAATCACAAATAAGTTACTGAATATTTTGCTCATGTTCTAGCTGTAGGAAACTCTCAGTCTCCCTTACGATGGGCCCCTGCTCTCTCTCCACAGGACACTCAACGGTGAGTCATGAAGGGATAGAGGATTAATTGCTGTCTTGCGGACACAAGTGAAGCCCACATGTTGAAAAAAAAAAAAAAAGTGAATAAAGGTGGATTTTATTTCCTATAATAAATAATTACTGTTCAGAAATGTGTGATCACTTATCCCTCCAGGTAAGAGAATAAATCCATGCAGACTTGCACTCATTTCCCTCTGGCGGAATTCCAGGCAGAATGGGTGGCTTGCAGAACAATTTTTGTTAGGTGTGTATCCCATTTTGTTCATCCTGTAAAATAGTGACCTGTTTCACAACTATATTATTTTCTGAAATTTCTTCTTTTAAGAAAAGCTTTTCTGTCAAAATGAAATCCTCAGAAAGCTCCAAAAATGAACTAACGTATATATGCCTCTATCAGAAGCTCCCTAATGCCTGGTGCTGCAATGATTTCAATCTGTAAATTCTTGGAGACTTTACTCCGATGCTGGGAACCTCCCACTGTGATCAGCTGGTGAGAGCTAGGCAGCTGGCCAGTGTTTTCTGCAACTTGACCTTTTGTGTGCTTTTTGAAATACCTCTTTTGCTAAATCTCACTGTTGTTGAATGGAAGGCTGATCTTTGATGGACAATTCACAGTCCTGTTCCCGTGTGGGTTTCTACTACCATTAGACTCAAACTCACGGCCTTACTTTCACACCTCTGCAAAGAGAAACATTCAATCTAAGATGAACAGAACTGGTAACTCTGAAATTCTTCAACAGATCTTGAAACTTACAGTCTATTATTTCCTTTCTTGGCAGAAGTAACTTGGATCTCTTATTTACTTAGCCTCCGAATTTCACTGAGCATGTAGAAATTCAGTATCTTTGTGACTCCTAATCTCTTCTTATATTTGGGGGTCATTTAGCAATGAAATAAGAACAGAAAGTTCTGGGAGGATGAGGATCCTGTATTGAATGTATTTCTTTAAAGAACAGGACAGCACATGAACCAAATTGAAGGCTTGTTGTTCAGTCTAGCAGATTCTTGTCTCAGACGAAATTATACACTTCCGTCTTAAGAGAGAAGCAGCAATATATTTATTGATATGATGTAGTAATCTAACAAATCTTAATTGTAAATAAGACATCAACTTAAGATTTGAGATGCCAAGGTACACTAGATTATTTATTGCATAGAGGACAGGGTAAGTCAGACTCATTGGGGGACTCCTGTTGAGTCATGAGGTTCAGAGTGGACCCCTGTGCTTTCTAAATTCCTTAAACCAAAGAGGTAAGGAGACTAGGTGTGGCTGAATCTAATTCTAGTCCCACACTTGGTAAATGGTTTGTCTAAGGATTATAAATGCACAAACAATCTAAGATATAATCTTAGTGAAGTTTACAAAGTTTGGCAAGCTATCAATCACTTACAGGATCTGTTGCCACAAGGAATCTCTGTGAGGAGTAAGGGATGACCCTGAGAGGTGTCTCTGCTCAAGGTGAGATCCTCTTATGCAACCAGTTGCCATGCAGAAGAGTTCAAAGGGCTTGCTCACTATTTAAGGGGTAAGACACTGAACTAATTGACATATTGATTTTTGGTGCATACTCCATTGGCCCTCAGCTGCTGAGCAAGATGTCTATCTGTCAGTTTCTCCAGCACACAGCTTGAGCCAATATTGTAGTCACTATCCACATGAGCAAGGCCTCAGGTGTAGCCAGTACGCTGGTGACTACCTGCCTGAGCAAGTCCTCCGGTGCAACTTGACTTCAGCAAGAAATCACCTGCAAGATCATACACAGTTTTCAATATTTCAGGATGTGCTATTCTATGGAGATCACAATGCAACATTTTGAGAATCTGTCTGGCCCCATGGAGTAATATTTTTGTTCCTGAATATACAACTTAGTACCTGCGATGTCTGCACTTAGGGACATGGTTTAGTGGGTGATATGGGTGGTAGGGGGGATGGCTGGACTAGATGATCTTGGAGGTCTTTCCAACCTTCATTATTCTATGATTATCTCAAGCTTGACTGACAACTTCTGTCAAATAGCATCTCAAGGGCAAGAAATGAATGGCAGTACCTGGAAATGTCAAAATCAGAATTATATGAAAAAAAAATCACATGGCCTCTGTCTGTACCACAATACTGAAGTGCATACAACATTGCCACATAATTTCTATTCAGTGTCACATCAGCTTGTAACTAAGCATTGTTACAAAAAATAATAATAATAATAATAAATGTTTAATCCATAAGTAAATTACTAGTAATGTGATATAAAGAGGAAAGACTTCTGTCATGTTTTTCAGGATTTGTCTTCAATTATTGTTTCCTTATCAGTACTTCAATGTTCTTCTTTTGTCTATTCTTCACAGGACTTTTTTTTCGTATGAAGAGTTTTACTAACCTCAGCAGAAGACTGGGATACTTCCAAAATTCAAACACATGAGATAGCTACAGGGTTGACTTTCTTCAAGTTTGGAAAATATTTTTTAAACAGTCAGCATACCCATTAGGCAGTCTATTTATTTCTTATTAATCATTGCTAAGATTAATAAACTATTTACAGATGAGTTACCTCAGTTTCTTCTTTCCATGAAATTTCATAATCTCCTTCTAAACAGTGAGGGTAAGACATGAGTGGTATGTAATCCTTTGATTACTACAGGTTATTTTTTCTATTTCTCAAAGCTGGCAGAATTCAAAAAGGACCAGAGCTATTCTGTATGAGATTGTGGTTTGCATCTCCTTCTTGTGTGTGACCTACATTAGGGGGCCATGCAGACAGCCTCCAATTTTGATAGAACTTTATCAAGGAAAAGAAAAGCTAAAGGCTAGCAGACTCTAAGTGAGGAAGCTAATTTTTAAATATTGTTTCTTAACATTTAAAAATATGTGTACTTTCAGGAAGCCACCACCAAGGTGCTTACTGTAAAATCCACAATGACCACTGTCATCACCCTTCAAATGATGAGTTTGGTTATTTTTATGGAATGCCTTTCAGCTTAGTAAAGAACTGTCAGATGACTTAACCTCCATGATTGATGAGAGTGTTCAGAGTGAAGCTCTGGTTTTATAATCAGATGACTGGACTCATTATATTCACTTTTGCCTTAGGAAAACTTACTGGCTTGGTATCATCTGGCAAACCATCATCTGCATTGTTGGGTTTGTTCTCTGCCACTTACTGCTTATTATTGATTTGTAAAGCACAGGAACAGGGTTATGATGAGAGCCCATGAAATTACAGCACAACCGGTGCTAATGGAAAGGACTTCATTTCTTATCTTGAGGGAGGCAGCATCATCTATCGAAAGTTAAAGTGTATTTCCCTGCAAATATACTTTTGTTTCTGAGGCACCTTTCTTCTCTGTTTGAATGTCTGAGAAATGAATGATCAGTAAGCCACCAGTTTTCAGTCTTTCTCTGTAGGCCAAACTGAAGATGCTGTTGACAAGGAGGGTTTTTAAAAAATGCCATATTACCTTTCCCTCCTTCTGATTATGGCAGACAGTTGGAGAAACTAGGTGGCAGAAAATTTCTGGCTGCTGACAGTGGGATTTCTGCAGGTGGGAACTGTCATTCAGAGACAGGAATGGTGTGGTCAGACCTGAAATAGAGTAAAGGGGCCAAAAACAAATCTTATTTATGCTGAAGGCTCCTACTCCTTCCTTGCTTTCACACTCTCCTTTCTTTGTCCCACTCCATGAGCTACAGCTATTCCCATCAATTACTTCTTTGGGCTGAAGTTCTTGGTTCTTGAAGAAAATAATGCAATTGCTATTGCAATATGCATATAAACATTTAAGTCCCAAATGCACCCCTCAAGACTTATGTACTGTACCCAGTAGGGACACTATGAATCTCTTCCAGATGTTGGTTTCATCAAGGTCTACTTATCAAGGTCTATATTGTTTGTTTGTTTTTCTTTTCTCCACATTGCAGGGATATTTTATATTAATATTTATTTTGGCCTCTGAGCATTTTAGGATTCCCAATAAGACGTCTACACCAAGAACCTCTACCCTCTTTCCTATCTCTGGTTGAATAAAAGTACATTATTCATAGAATCATAGAATGGTTTGGGTTGGAAAGGACCTTAAAGACCATCTTTTTCCAACCCCCCTGCCATGGGCAGGGACATCTCCCACTAGACCAGGTTGCCCAAAGCCCCATCCAGCCTGATCTTGAACACTTCCAGGGATGGGGCAACCACAGCTTCTCTGGGCAACCTGTGCCAGTACCTCACCACCCTCAGAGTAAAGAATTTCTTCCTAATATCTAAATCTACCCTCTTTTAGTTTAAAACCATTATTCTTTGTCCTATCGCTCCATTCCCTGACAGAGTCCCTCCTCAGCTTTCTTGTAGGCCCCCGGTAGGTACTAGAAGGCTGCTACAAGGTCTCCCTGGAGCCTTCAGTTTTCCAGGCTGAACAACAACCTCAGCCTGTCTTTGTAGGAGAGGTGCTCCAGCCCTCTGGAGCTATAATTCAGTGCATTATAGAATGAGACTTTTGTACCCTGTTTTTAAACCTCCATAAACACACATTCTGTAAAAAGAGGGGTCTTGTGTTCCCAGTGACCTCTGAAGTTGCATGACAAGCCAAGCTATGCAACCATGCAAGTATTAACACTGGCAAAGGAGAGAACCCACAGACAGAGGAGCTACAAGGATACAACCAGGCATTACAGAGGCTGGAATTGCAATGCACACACCAACATGACACTGCAGTGACTGACTGTGTCTGGGCTGGCTTGCTTGCCCTCTGCATTAGCCATGGCTGCCCTGCTTCCATCTGTAGGGTGATTCTCCACACAACACAGGGCAGCCGGTAGCCCCACTGCTTGTGATTTAATGATCTTCCACTCAGTTACCACTAAAGCTCTTTCTACTGGCCTTGGCTGTGAGAGTTTTTACTTTAAAACAGTTACTATTTGGTCAGCATTTGTCATAGGGAATGAGCAGAGAAGTCCTCACCTTATGGTAAGTGGGATGAAAAGCTTTGCACAGTAATTTTGAAGGAAGTTAGCACCCACCGATTACTCTGAAACAAGTACTAGCAGTGCTTTTGAAAAACCTCTCTTTACAAAGACCAGAAAGCTTGAGAGGAAGAGGAGAGCGAGAGCAAAGCTCATGCAACAGAGTGAGCATGAAGTTAGTATAAACTGAGCTGCTAATGAGGGGGAAAAAAATAAAAGAGCCTTCGTGTTTCCCCCAGGACGGACTTTTCCCTCCTCCCCTTGCAGGCCGCTGGCGCCCTTCCCAGCAAGCTGGGGCTGGCGCTCCCCGGGCCTGGCAGGGCCTCTCCGGCACTCCAATAGCCAAAACAACGTGTGAGTGGGGTTGGGGGGACGAGGGGGGTGCTCCATAATTAATGGTCTCTGTTTTCCTTCTCCTTGTAACCCTTCACACCCAACTCCAGTTCTGGGAGGATTTGGTGGTGAATGGCAGGTATTCTGCTTTCCTTATCATCTTTGGAGAATTGCTGGGGCCTTGCAGTGGTGAACAGCAAACACAGTTCGCCTCCAGGTTGCTTCCATGCAATGTCCGTGGCTCCTCTAGCATCAGGGCTCGTCCTTGATTAAAAAACACAGGTTGGTTGCTTGGAGAGTTTGGGTGAGTGGCAATGCAAAACACCAAGTGGTAATACAGTGCTATAACCATGGTGACAGATAGCAAGTACTGATGGCAGCAGTATTAAATCTAAACTATGATACAAAAAAACCTCACCAGCTGCAAGTACTGACTGTGCTCATACCAGCTCCCAGCTCATTGCCCACACCCCTCCCTGAGCATCTGGCTGCCTGGAAGCTGTGCGAAGAAGAGGGGGAAAGGTGGAACAGCATGTTGCACATGGCATGTGTTTCTTCAGGAGCCATAGGGCATGCTGCAGTTAGCACTTTTAATTGCATTCTAATATATTGTTGAATGTGATTAACCTGTTTTGCAGTATGTATTTACAGGAGAGAAAACAAGCATTTATTCTCAGCTAACAGCTAAGCAGCAGCGTACCTCTACACATTATTTGGAAAAGTTTGTCCTAATACTTATAATTCATTTCTGATGTATTTAAATAGGTGGCAAAGGGTGTTTTGTTGTTGTTTGGTTGGGTTTTTAATTTTTGGTGTTTTTTTGATTGTTTTGCTTCAATTAGAAAATTATTCATTTCAGTATCCAAAGTAGAAAAACAAAATTTAGAAATAAAACCAGTTGTTTTGCTGTGTCTGATGACTGACTTTTCACATAACTGACATTTTACATCTGTACATCTCCTAGCATCTTTAAGAAGGAGTTGATTCTTTCAGCTCTGATGGATTCCCTGAACGCATGGTGGTGTGGCCAGTCTTCTGGGGATGAGGGAGATGAGATATGAGAGACATGACTGGCTTTGCTAAATTAGTATTTTGGTCATGGGCAGATGTTTTTGAAATGGAGGCGTGTCTTTTTTCTTCTCCATAAGACTCAAAGAATAGACTCTAATCTGGGAATGTATTCAATATGTGAAATATTCATAGGATGGGGGGAAACTGCCAGGAGTCAAGCTGCAGTGGGTGAGGAAGGGGCTGATTTTCTTGCAATTTCAAGCTTGCAGCTTGCTTGCTGTAAAGCAAAGCTGAAGAAAACAGCTCTGCATGACAAAGTGCCTAGAAAAAGCTTTATAAACCTATTTGGAGTTGTTACTAATCCATTTGAGTTAGGTCCACCTGATTCAGCCACTTAATAAACCAAGCAAAAGCTTCTTTTGTTAAATCTCTTAAAGTGACTGTTTAGCTTCAGGCTTTGCAGCATTGCTGGCAGGTTGAACGAATTGTATTGTATCAATTAAGACTTCGCTATTGGTTGATAAATTTGGAGAAAGAAGTGGTGGGGCAGTCATGTGTAATACCACTTTCAGAAGAGAGTAATTTCTAGATAAGGCTTACAGACAATTAAAAATGTTTAACTGAGCGAGATATGTCCACGCAGAGTTGGGCTGGCCTGTTCCTGTTGCTCATGGCTCATTTTGCAGAAATGTTTAGTGTGATTTACTACAGAGTCTCATGAAATTTTATGTGGAGATACTAGACTGAATAACTGGTGGTGCATACTTCTGTAAATGGAGAAATAAAGTTTTTAGTTAACAATGCCATTTGAGAATTTTTCAGCTGAAATTAACTAGTAATACCATTGATTATGTTCAAGCCAATAGCAAGTAGTCTTACAGTTTGTCAGCTCTATTCGAGTTTGGGGAATCTGCCGTTACTTCTAGTCATTCTTTGCCTGGGAGACTTCTGTTGAGAGTAACTTAGTACCTTCAGAGTTTCCTTTGTCCGTGCAAAGACTAAGCAATCTATAGATTTATTATTTCAAGATTATTTTGGTATTACACTGGCTAGAAGAATTTATGTATTGGGGAGCTATATTGGGGCAAGAGCTAACAGCAATATTGCAATTGAAAAAAAGAAAGGAAAAATTTGAAGAAACTTCCTCAAGTGCAGAGCCATTTTCTTCAGGTTATTTGAACCCTTTAGGTGAGAGTGTTAAAATTGGCTTTAATTGAGCTCTTTTAGATGCCTGTAAAATGTAGAGTAGTCTTATGGCTATTTGGGAATATGTTATGCAGTTTATCTGTAATGCCAACAACTAGATGCTGGTTCGTGGGCACACAGATATGTTTGTTGCTCTGATAATGTTTACTATTAAATTTCAGCTGACTGTCCTTCTGTGGAGCCCCATAACTTGTTTCTTTACAATACTTTATTTCTTCCACTTTAGGCACTCAGTCTTGATCATATTGCACTGTCCTTGGAAGCATGATTGAACAATAAATTACCTTGCTTGCAGAAAACAGGCATGCATTTTTATGCTTCTCCTTCCAAAAACTGTCTCAGTCTCAGCAAAACTGATGAGCTAAGACTTGTGTTTTGACCCCATGAATTTATGCACTAATTAATCTTCTACTGTTTTGATCTTAACTAAGCTCTTTTTCTCATTCAATATAAAACATCTTTCCCACTCTTGAATTCTTTATTTGTTGTTTTCTGCCCCCTCTCCAGTTTTTAAACTTAGTTTTGACCTTTTGATCAAAAAACAAAACAAAACAACAGTGTGATTCCCATCAGTGCCATGTCTTCAAGGTAAAATCACCTCACTAGTACCTCTCTTGTAAAAAGACATAATTGTCTTTTTGTCTCAGATTGACTGAGGGGTTTTTTTGTTTTGTTTTGGTGGTGTTTGCTTTTCTCTAACATCACAGTAGTGACTATACTCAATTTGTGCACTTATTTTCAGGATCGTTGCCTACCAGGAGATGATTGCAGCCCTACCTTACACAGCCATTGCTGCTGTTCTATTCAGGTGAACAGATTTCTGGCTCCCTCCTGCATGTATTTGTTTGTACTTGTATTTTTTGTCGTATTTTTTGATTGGCCCACCTTTTTTTCCCAAGCAACCCAGAGTTCAAATTAATCATTTTTCCTGATGATTTGCTTTGTATTTGTTCCCTTCCTAACCTCTGTGTAGGAAATTCAACTCCATTAAAAATCATGTCATTAATGTTCTCTCTCTCCTCCCCCCCCCCAACTTTTTTTTTATTCCTCCTTGACTGTTCTAAGGTGAGTACAGGAGCCAAAATTTAACAGCTCAGTAGCTTTTCCAACATCTGGTTGCCTGTGCCAATGGCTTCTAACCTGTACTTGAAAGGTCATTGTCAGTAAAAATGTATAGTTGATCATCTATGGTGTAAATCCATATTAAGTCTTGTGAATAAAAATATATAAATAGCAGCCTGTGTTTTCCTAATGGTTTGCACTTACCTAATTCATTAAACTGACATTGTAAAATCACTTTGTAATAATATGTCTTTATGTTTTAAACAAGATCTCTCTCCCAAAGTGGAGTTCTCTGGCTATGCCTTTAATATCATAATTTCCAGAATCTAATGGGTAGTTCTGTAGGTAGTTCTGAAAAGGTTTATATGTGTGTATGTTTTGTATTGTTCTTTATTTCAGCTTTATTGCTTTTGAGTTTTATGAGAGTTTAGTAACAAAACATTCTTACAATCTTCTTCCAAGTATTAAAAGATGGTCACTTTAATTTCCAAGCATGGTTATTTTATAATGTAAGTTCATGCTACCTGACACATTAGGATATGGACTTGCAACTATAAGCAGTAGGTTACCTGGGATGGAATTCGTCCTTGACCCTATCTAAATCCACAAGCAGGGTTACCACTGGGGTCAGCAAATACCCAGCACTTAACGCCATGAGAAAACAAAATGCTAGGATGCTGCTGCAAACGTAATTAAAAGTGGATTTCATCATTTGCTTTCTTTTTCTCTTTTATGTAACAGACGGAGACGGGAAGGACTACTCTTGTCCTCAGCATGGAAGGAAGAATGCCCGAGTGACAGCAATTGGCTGTCAGAGGCTGCTTATTTACAGGGTTCTCTAGGGACCGTCCCCCTGCACCTCTAACTGAATGTATTAGCATTCTGGAAGGATTTATTATACCAGTACAATGCTCTGAAACTCTTATGGAATGGTGCATTGACAAATAGGAAATTTTCCTTTGCTTAAAATAATTAATCCAAGTATAGAAATTGAAAATACCAATGTTGTTTCTAAAGCAACGTCTCATCACAATTCTGTAAATCACTGTTTTAACAAAGTACTAGAGTGTACAAAACACAGCTAGAACTTTGCTCCTGGATGATTAAATTACTGTAGTAACCAGCTGGTTACTTATTTACGACTAGGAGTGCTCAGTCTTGTCTGTTTACAGAAAATCCTGTGTGTTGTGTTTACCTGTTAGAGGTGATGGTTGCTTGTTTATTGAAAAATATGTTTTTCTATATAAGATCGTCACACCAAAATTGCAAATCCTGGAATGATTTGCAGGAGATTTCTCAGTCTGTGCAAGAGACTAAGCTGCCCTGTGTCCATCAAAATTAGCATGTATTGCAATGACAGTGTGCAAGTTAAAAATCAGTCCAGGACTAGGTCTTAAGATTGTTGATCTAGCAGTACTTAGTTGGAAGATTATGTAGTTTCAAATATTCTAGGCATATTTATATAAGTCTGGTATGCATGTGTAAAAATGTAAATTCTCTTTTTGCCAGATATTAAATATAATTGTCTGGTATGGGGATGCTGGCATCTTGGAATGCCAGTAGAAAAGCTCCTGCAGCCACTCTGACTCAAGTGACCTAGGTGGTAGTGATGGAAGAAGTGAAACCCATAAAACTCTACCCTTCTGCTTCCCACTGAAAGTAAGGCTGGAAAATGGAGTTTCCCACTGTTTTGTTTATCATATTGCAGATCTGCTGCCAGAGGGACTCCCAGCACTGTCCCAGTCTTACAAGTCCCATATGTTAAAAGTTACTTTGCTGCATTACAGGAGATGCCTTCTATTGGCACTGTCTTCATGCTTACTCTGGAACACATTTGGCTTGACTACAGCTATGGACTCTAAACCCAACATAGTTTTATTTCTGGCTGACGATCTTGGCATCGGAGATGTGGGATGTTATGGGAACAATACCATAAGGTAAAAAAAAAAAAAAAATTAAAGTCAATACAATATATAGCATAGAATATCTTGGGTAATTAAACCTAATGATAAAATAAGAAACATTCTTAAGTCAAGGCACTGGTAATTCAGGAATTTGTGCATTTAAGTCCTTGTTGTATGCATGCACACGGATTGAGGCCTAAGTAAACAATGTACAGTGAACAAAAAAAAAATCATATTTTCATTTTGATCTTTTTAAAGTTCTTTCTGAGAATTTCTCCCCCACTCCCCAATGTGCTAACTCTCCCATCACCTGTTTTGGTAATAAGGTTTTCTGTCGTTCTTGTTCATGAATTTCTTTCCATTTTATACATAGTTAAGCCTTCCTCTGTCCACCCACTGTTTTTCCAGAATCCCTTGTCCACTTGCTTGCTGTCTCCTCCAATACACCCCAGTCTAGACTCCTGTGGGCTGACACAAATGAGTCATTGCATGGTTAAGTTCCTTCAAAACCGGTGATTACATTCCTTCAAAACTTAAAGGCAAAGCAGAAGTGAATGGGCATTGGGAGCATGTCTTATAAGCCTCAGCTCATGCCATCTGAATGGTGTACAACCTTTTGCTGGCAGGCTCTGTGCTCATCTCCCTCAGATGATGGTGGTGGGGTTGTGCAGAGGAATAGGCTTCTGGAAGACCATAGTCCTCTTTTGCTGGTGGTGAAATAGTCAGGAGACCTCTTTGGTGGTGTTGTAGTCCATTTATGTGGGAGAGCTAGGCTCCCATAAAAATGTAAGCACATAAAGTTACATGTGAAATGTTAGAATATAAAATATTAAAATATTAGTTGAAAGTAAAGTTACATGCAAAGATGCACCACTGTATTATGAAATAAGTACAGTGTTTAAAAGTATGGAACAGGAAAACTTGGTTCCAATAACTCTAGATAGTCTGGGAGACTCTCTGGCTTAATTAACTCTGAAATTCAGGGTCCAAATGGTCTGACAAAAGCAACTTGCAGGAAGTATTTGAATACAAAAATATAACCCTCCTTAGATAAATCTTTCCAGTTTTATTTTCAAACTAAACATTACCAGCAAAGCCCAGATTTCTTTTCAGTGTTGCCAAATGTACTCTATGGCTATGTCCCAAAATGGATTCTCCAGTGGCTATAGCCTAATTCACCCACTGTATCAAGTTTTGTTACTATACTAGTCCTGCAGCATACAGAAAATAACTTTTTGAGGAAATGCTGAAAAGCTTCAGTTCTTCTTGGAAATGTATTAAAATAAGGTTTGGGTTACTTTGCTTCTATTGAAATTGAAACTCTGTTTTAGGACCCCAAACATTGACCGCCTGGCAAGAGGAGGAGTGAAGCTTACTCAGCACATTGCCGCAGCTCCACTCTGCACTCCCAGCAGAGCAGCATTTCTCACTGGCAGATACCCCATCAGATCAGGTTGGGCCCATTTTGAATTTCGAATTTCTATGTACAGTGCTGAGGTACTACAATAACCAATAAGAAGGAACAGAGGAGAATTCAGCTACTTCCTCACCCTGAGTTGGAAAGTACATTGCCAGTGGCTATAACTTTATATATGTGACTTCTGAATGGGAACCACTGCCTCACCAGCTGAGACACCTTTAGCCTTACTTTGTAGGATTCAGGAACACTATATGATAAAAATAGATATGTATGGAGAAATGCTAACAGTAATGTCTGTCATTTCTTTACTACAATAAAACCTGGGGCAAACTGTTGGAAGTCGTCTTGATGGTGGTGGTTAGAGGTGAGGGGTTGAAACAGGGCTCCCAAGAGAAGTGAGAAAGTTCGTAGCCAAAATAGTGCAGAAAGTCACAAAACTCCAGTGAAAATGGAGTGTTGGATCCACTCCTCACGTACCTAAGGCACCTTTTGGAGGAATTCATAGATATCTTTCTTTCACTAGGAAACATACAGCAAAATTATATGCTTAGTTTAGGAGACCTACATGCAAAATCTGTATGTTGGGTAAACTGTATATCACTTAACATTGCATGACATCCCCAAGACAGGGAAATGCAACTGTTATCTGTCATTTTAGACTAAGAGCAGAGAGACTAAATTAGCACAGTTACTCAGAAAGGCAGAAAATAAAACCTGCTATATAATGTCCCTATTGATTAATTCTTAGCTTGATGGTAAATCTGGTGCCAAGCGGTATTTGTTTTGACGGATAACTCTTGACTATCTGAAGCACTTAGGCACACTATTGATAATGTGATGTGACTGCCTTCAAGATATGCTTGGCAGAGTGAGGCACTCTGCTGTCTTCAGGTTAAGCACCTGATCTGGGGGCCGAGAGGAGCAGCCCAGCAAGCAGAGTGCAGGAGGCTGGCAGGACTGACCTAACTATTTCCATCAGGGATGGCTTCCAGCAATCAGTACCGAGCACTGCAGTGGAATGCTGGATCAGGAGGGCTCCCTGCAAATGAAACAACTTTTGCCAGGCTTCTACAGCAACAAGGCTATACCACTGGGCTGATAGGTACGTGAAAAATTTTTAGCATGAGTCTGAAGGATGACCTGGTTACATGAAGGGAATTTAGGGATTGTAATTGCCCTAAATGGTCCACAAGTACTCTCCAAAAGATTGAGGAGAGAAAACAACTTGTATTTGCAAAACTAAAAATACTGTGGTGTAAAGAGTTTTAAGAAAATACAAATGCCTGTACATGGTATGGGAAACAGAAAGGATTAAAAACTGTCTCATAATTATAATGGGTGAGAATTTATTTTACTTGGCCTAAGACTTTTCAATGGTTGGTCCACTGAGAGAGTTTTGTTAACATAGAGATTGTTCCAAATAAAACAGTCTTTAAGTATTTCACCTGCCTTTATGGGTCAAGAGGCAAATAAACCAAAGGGATAGGGAAAGAAAGAAATAAAGCTTGTACCCACAGAGCAGATGGTCTCACAGGTGAGATTGTGAGGTCCCAAAGAGTCATGGTACTGTAGCAGTTCCCTCAGATGAAGCCAAGATGCAAAGATGTCAGAGAAACACTGCCCTGGAGCACTTTCCTCTCTGTGACTTTGAACAGACTTCAACAGTTCCAAGTTTCATCATTCTTTTGCCAAATACTCAAAAATGGACTGGCTAAGTGTCTCTTTTCACTTCTATTCTGCTTTTACTACTGCTCAAGTGATAGAAACTTCTGCAATGGATGCCTTAGCATGAATTAATAGGTAGGGTAAGCACTGTATCCCTTAAAGTGAAGGGGTTCAGCTGTGCCAAATGTAGTCATCTCCAAGTTCTGGAAATAAATATGGCTGTATTGAATCACAAACTAATGAAGTGAATCTTTCTGGCTGAGTCTATAAATTACTTGGCAATCCTGTAACCCAGCAAACATCAGGGTGGTTTGATCCAGCAGTTTTCTAAGCAGGAAACAGCTTTTGTCTGCTTGCTCTGTTAGGGAGACTGGGCAAGGACAGTGTGAAAGGTTGGCATGTAGCTTTTTCTCCTCTTCATGTTGAGTAGAGATAATGCCTGGGAAATCATCTTCCTGAGTCCGGTGATCAAAATGTTTGGTAATGTAGGCAAAAAGTTTACTGGATCTTTTAGTAAATTTGTAACATGATATTAAAATGAAGTTGCAAGTAAAGCATTTGAAAGTTGGGAAGCAAATGTAATAAAGCAGATGGTGATTTAGAGTACCATAATCCCCTGATCCTCATTAAAAGGTGATTAAAATCCCATCCCTATGTGACCCTCATCACTTTAGTAGCTGACCACCCTTCAGATTTCCCTGTTTATTGCATGACCATTTGGGGATTGCACATCATGATACAACATTCACCTGATCAAGCACCGATTTCTCCGTGCATCCTTATGCACCTCAATACTCTCCTGAAAGAGGGAGTGACTCACCTAATCCCCAGGCAGATGCTTACAATGCTACCTTGGGCTTCTTTTGAGTTGTCCAAAGTTGTTTGAGTGTTCTAATTTCTGTCATGCTTTAAAACTTTCAGGAAAGTGGCATCAAGGTGTAAACTGTGAATCCTTCAATGATCATTGTCACCATCCTCTAAATCATGGGTTTGACTACTTTTATGGCATGCCTTTCACACTTCTAAACAATTGTCAAGAAAACAAACCTCCGGAGCTGGATGTAGCCCTTCAAGCTAAGCTTTGGCTTTACAGTCAGATAATTATCGTTGCTGTGATCACTCTTACCACTGGAAAACTGACTGGTTTGATTTCCATCCGCTGGAAGATAATTGCCTGTTTTACTTTGGTGGGCTGCCTTTTCTTCATTTCATGGTACTCTAGTTATGGCTTTGTGCAGCACTGGAATTGTATCCTGATGAGAAACCATGATGTCACTGAGCAGCCGATGAGATTAGAGAGGACTGCTTCCCTTATGCTGAAAGAGGCAGTGTCATTTATCAAAAGGTAAATGATTGTAGTTTTCTTTAAAAGTGGGAGAATACTCTGGGCTCATGGAATAGTATTTTTTTCCCACAATAACTATAGCTGTATCTTGATAAGTTTGAAACCCACATCCAAGTTCCCTATTAAAAAACCCAAACGACTTAAATTTTAATTGCAACTGCCCACTTTGGAAGTAACAGCAAATGAGATGACTTTTCACCAAATCACACATGACCATCTCACCATACACTGTAATCTGTACATAGTTAATTCACTCCAAGATTACCCAGCTAATTTTTACATTTCACTCTACAAGCCTCATTTTTGCTTTTTCTCCTAATCCTTATAAAACACACAGATAAAAGGTGCATGATGCACAAAATCTTGTGAAAATCTGAAAACACTTGAATTCCATTTTCATGTCATTCAGACACTTGAAAAGGAAACTGGGTAAGATCATTCATTTACTAGCTTCAAGTTCCTCTTTGGCCTGCACAGCTGTTGATAAACAATTCAGTGTGCCAAATGTCGTTCTGGAAAACAAGGAGAATAACTATTCTTTTCTTAAAATATGTGAAAACAAATGTACTGACAAGTATAAAAGGCCATCTTAGAAAAGCCATACAAATCTTAAAGTAAATATAAAACTGTATCCATTTGCATTTAATTAAAGAGGCATCAGAGCCAGGCAACTGATTCATTTAAGCACTGTGTAAATGCTATGCCTGTTTACACATTGGAATTTGAAATAATCTGGCTGGAAATGATCCTTCTTGCCTTCATTTTATGCAAGAAAACAATAATTAACTATGATCAATGAGGTTCAGTATGTGTGGGTACAGTATAGACCCATTGTGTCTGTGCATGGATGAATACGAAAACTCAAAATATTACAAATGTACATCAAAAATTATGTTCATTTTTTGTTGTTTTTAAAGAAACAGGTATGGACCATTCCTTCTCTTTGTTTCCTTTCTACATGTTCACACCCCTCTCTTCACCACAGCAAAATTTCTTGGGAAAAGCCATCATGGTTTATATGGAGACAATGTAGAAGAAATGGACTGGATGGTGGGTAAGTATTCTTGATGAAGGATTTGTTTCAGATACATATGCCTGTGTATTTTAAAGCAGGAGAATTAATAAAACCAAAATATCCACAGCAATTTAAGCTGTTAAAGACTTCTTGTAGTGCATTGCAAAAGGTTATTATTGAAACATTATAAATGTGGGGTGATCTTTCTAATTGCTTAATAGGAAACTTGCTGTTGCTCTTCTTAATTTTAAGGCAAAATTCTGGATTCACTTGACAAGGAAGGTTTGGAAAACCATACGTTCATATACTTTGCCTCTGATCATGGAGGACACTTGGAAGCTCAGGATGGCTCTGCCCAGCTAGGTGGCTGGAATGGTATTTATAAAGGTAGAAAATTCATTATGGCCTTACATCTAGGTTAGAAACAGAAACAATGAATTTGCCTGTCTGCAGCTGTCAAGGCTGGAGTGAGTTATATTGTTTTCTAGCTTGAAATACAGGTGACATTCAGAGGTAATTTAAAGTTACCTTTTCTTTCAGTAAAGTTCAAGTGTTATTACACATCTCCTTGATAAAGGGATTGTATAGTTTGATACCTGTAAACTATTCAGTGTTCTCAAATGAAAGTCACTGAAAAAAATGTGATAGTTCCCTTCATCTCTCTCCTCTCCCCCTTGCCACCTCCAATAGGACTGTTCCTGATTTGCTTGTTTCTTTTCTCATTATCTTCCAGAAATCATTGCTACTCACCTAATTGTTATGAAATAGGGTAAGGGCACATTGTGCTATGACTTGCAGCAACCATGTAGTCCCTCTATGCTTTTATACTCTATGCAAAATCGGTGATTAGTGTAAGATCTGAATGACTTTGGTGGTCTACAAAGACCTCACTCTCTACGTTCTAATCTTTGTGCTGTGAATAATGCTTCAACCTGCTCAGCAGTGCGGTAGCATTTTCAAGCCAAAAGGATATGCATTCTTTGCATATTCTCCCACCTACCCCAGCAGCCCTGTGTAATCAGATCACCTGTCCTGTCATTAATAGGTGAGAGCATGCGCTGGGGGAAGGAAAGCTCAGGGTGTAGGCTCTGTTACCAGCAGTGAATCATCTACTTCTTGTCCAAATTTCTGATGTGTTTATTTTCACAAAACAGGTTTCTTCCAATTCAAAACCTTCTTGAGCCTCTCCACAGGACAGAGACAAGGTCAAAGATATGAAATTTTGGCTTCCATGTGATGGATGCTTTGCTGCTGAGCAATGGAGTTTTTGGCTCTTATGAAAGAGAAGGGCTTTCAACTAGTACACAGATCTTCTATCTCACTCCATATTTCCTGTCTTTGCTTGATAAATTATTTGTTTTTATGGATAATAAGACTGATGCATAAGCCTGATGGGATCTAGCAAAGGCAGTGTTTTTGCCATATTGAATATCTTAATTAAAACAGATTTCTGCTTTCAGAGTTAGTTAAATATTGTCTTAATATGTATTGAGCATCAGAATGTTTTATTAGGTTAGTTGATGCTGGTAGCAAGTTGGAGAAAGGTGTTTTCCTGCCATTTTAAGTAATGTGTATATGGCTTGATTTTATAGGTTCCGATTTTTTGCTTCTCAGATGTTCAGAGATGTTGCATTAAGCATCGGGAGAGTCAGGTCCAAATCTCAATTTCAAAAATGTAAAATATGTATAAGGCATATGGAAATGTAAGTGTTAAGGACACAGATTTTGAAGGGAATCCATGGCTACAAAAATAAAATTTTTTTTACAGCTATTTATTAAAGTAGGATACTAACTCTTAAGTCTTGTGTAGGTTTAAACAGAATATCAAATATTTCTTCAGTCTTGTGAGTACTTCCTCTGTGAGTTCTTCCTCATGAGTTTCCCTCTGAACTGCCATATGTTGATTAATTTTACTGCAGGTGGAAAAGGCATGGGAGGCTGGGAAGGAGGGATTCGTGTGCCAGGAGTATTCAGATGGCCAGGAGTGTTACCTGCAGGCACAGTTGTCGGTGAACCTACAAGTCTGATGGATATTTATCCCACAGTTGTTCATCTGGCTGGAGGAATATTGCCACAGGACAGGTGTGGAGATGTTTTCAACAAGAGAAATTCATAGGAGAGCTAACTACTAAATAATTAGTGTTGTGTTTTTGTTTATGTTTTTGGTTTTTTTTTTGTCATCCTTGGAGATCCCACAAGTATTCCCTTAGTCTCAAGCCTAGTCTAAAATTTTAAATGAGAGAACAAATCCCCCCAAATACTCCCACAGATATGCATGTGGCCAGAGGAGTTGCTCCTGCAAAAGACCAGGTGCTTCTTTCAAAAACAGGTTCGACATCTCTCATGAAAGAATTGGTGGCTGAGGTTCTTCTGGTACTGACAGACCTCTGTTATGGACACAAATTCCACTTTAGGTTCCTCCTAAAATGATTAAATCCATTCTTGTCCAACAGATTTCTAAAAGCTCCTTTGAAATGTGCTATATGTAAACAATTATGAGATCAGTATTGATTTTCTGAATAAAGGATATTTTTCGAGTAGACCAAACTCTAAATGGTGTTTAAATATTGCTAAATGGAATGAGTTGACCCAGCTATTTTAAAACTAACTAACTAAATTAATTAAAATCTAGGTATTTAAAATACTGGCTTGACAATCTTCTGGCTGCTCTAAATCTATGAACAAATTATTCTGTAAGCTGTCTCTAGCACCAGTGTAGCTAATGCAAAATCACTAATAAGTATACAGTTCATACTGTCAGGCTTGTCCCCACCTAAGTACATTTCTCCCCATTACATTAGGGTGATCGATGGACGAAACTTGATGCCTTTACTGCAAGGAAGAACTCAAAGGTCAGAGCATGAGTTCCTGTTTCACTATTGTGGGTCCTACCTGCATGCAGTGCGGTGGCACCAAAAGGACAGTAAGTGTAAACATTTGTTCCATGTTAACTGCAGAATATGAGGTTTCTCCTCCTGTTGGCTGCTTTGCAAATTGACAGGTTTATTATATGATAGGTGTTTATCTGTACTGATATCTGAGATTCTTGAAATTGTTATGCATGATATACCAGTACTTCTAGCTAGCTGGAGGTGTCTTACAGCAAGGAGAGATTTGTAATAAAGGAAATGTATTATAGGAAGTGGGGTGGGAATAGAGGCTGTCTACTACTACACTGGAAGATGGATGTTGTTGTCTTCATATTTCTAGTGTTTTCCATCTTCAAAGTCATTACTCAGTGCAGAGGATCTGGTTTGTGGTGATGGGAGAGCCACAAACGAGAAGAGGTGTCTGTAGTAAATAGTCATACTCCCTGAAGACACTTTAACTTGAAGACACTTTCCATTTTCCTCCATTGTCTTATAGTCGTGCCATAAGTTTTCTTTCCTGCCAGGTGGAGCCACCTGGAAGGCTCATTATGTGACCCCAAACTTCCATCCACTCGGGGCTGGGGCTTGCTATGGAAAAGGAATTTGCCCATGTTTTGGGGAAGGCGTGACCCATCATGAGCCTCCATTGCTGTTTGACCTCTCGCGAGACCCTTCTGAAGCCAAACCTCTGTCAGCTGACACCGAGCCCCTCTTTGACACTGTGATAGAGCGGATTGGGAGAGCCATAGAAGAACACCGCAGGACACTGACTCCAGTCCCGGAGCAGCTCTCCCTATACAACGTCGTCTGGAAGCCGTGGCTGCAGCCGTGCTGTGGGACGTTCCCATTCTGTTGGTGTGATAAGGAAGGTGACAGCACACAAAATTTGTGAGATGAGTGATTGTTAACATGTCCTAAGGCACTAAGTCCTCTGCTGAACAAACTTTCAGAAAATAATCAGGTCTTTCCACTGTCTGGCAACCAAAGTGGCTGAAAATAAAGAGAAGTAATGTTGAGTAGAGATTTTCTTCCTTATTCTTCACCACTAGCCAGAAGTCTAAGGAAATCCTGTCTTTTGTGGTAAAGGAATTGAACAGATGGATACTGTGTTGTTTTTTTTTTTTTGTTGTTCATTTTTTGTTTTCAAATTTGCATGTAAGAGACAACTGTAGAGGTATATGACTAAACTCTGTCAACTTTATGCCTGCTCAACGAAGACAATTGGAGAACTCTGCAGAGAGCCTAGTGTATAGTGTTGAGCAGGCATACAGTAAGAAATATTGGACTTAGAAACACTACATGTTTGCAGTCAAGCCCTGTGGTCTATAAATCATACTTATCCAACATAGCAGTTTGAGTCATTATAGCTTCCTGTATTTTTCTGTTATCTTTCCAAGAATATTGTTGAGACGTTGAACAATTGTGAGTTTGTGGAGGATACTCCCCAAGCTGTAAATAACTTCTTGAGTAGAAGAATAGAATAGAACTTGAATAGAACTAGAACTTTGAATAGCACTTTTTGAAGCTGTAAATAACTTTTTGAATAGATCTGCAGCTTTAGTGAGTGACGATAACACATATCACAGATAGTAGAAAGTACCAAACACTGAAGTCCGGTATAACTCTGCAATACTGACAAAAGAGAGAGAAGCATTTTGCTCTACAGAAGGAGGTCTTGGTGCATACTAACTTGGCAAACAGCAGTTTTATTGAATAAAAGATGCCAATTAAAATGTTTTGGATAAATAGCTTGCACTGTTTCAAAGTCAGTTAGCAAAACACGGTTCATTTGAGAGTTATATTGGAATTAGTGCTTAAGAATATTTGGCAGCAGTATACTTATGTTTACAAACTGTAACTTGTAAAAATGGATCATGCCAATACTAGTTAAAACAAAAAACAAAACAAGCAAACAAAAAAACCCACTAGTGATGTGATCCTAGCTAGACTTTCTAAGGAGGCATGTAAGTTTGTTTGCACTGAAGTTTGCAGTGAAACTGTAGAGATTTTAGTGCTTTAAACTGTATTTTTGACCATTCTTTGCAGTATGTAGATGAAGTCAGAGTCTATCATAAGGATGCTGCTAAAACTCTGTAGAGAAATTGGGCTTTGAAGTGAGTAAATGGAAAGTGAATGTTTGTAGGGATTTTTTTATTCTCCTGTGACAGCCCCTGCAAGCATTTTACTTGCTCAGCCGGTTTAATTGCTTAACAGTTTTCTTATCATCTCAGTGTTTTTTCATAAGCATTACATTAAGAAAAAATAATAATAATAAAAAAAAGATTTCTGTTTGTGTCATTTCAATATTTAGCTTCTTCAGTACAATAAGTTCACTCTGAAAACTTGTCAGAGTTATAAGAGAATATATCAATGTCAGTGTCTCCTTGTAGTACTGAGATGTGAGAAACAGAGAGGCAGTATAAAGCACACAAAAACTCAAATGTTTTTGCTGGCAGAGAATTCACCAGTAGTACTGAGTAGTGAGGAAACAACAAATTCCTGTACTTTGGTGTAGTTTAAAAACAGCTGGAAAGGAGGAAATACTGCAGGGCTGGGAATGCAAAGAAACATAATCCCCTTTCTGCTTCATTGTTACAAACCTTTTTTTTTTTTTTTTTCCTTCTCCTAATAAACGATCTTGGTTTAAAAATTAATTCTGTTGGAGACAATAAGTTATCATAGGTGTTACCTTTGCTTTGGGTCACTAACATAGTGGCGAGTAATAGGATGTAAGGGCTGTACGAGCAGCCTCCACTTCCAGGCATAGTTTTATTACTAGGGAAAAATTCAAAGCGTTTATTATTATTATTATTATTATTATTATTTCCTTGTTGTTTTAAAGACATGCCAGCAGCAGCATGGGCACATCTTCAGTAGTGATCACATGGTCAGAACAATGGAAACAGTCTAGAAAACTGAAAGAAAAGTTTAGTCATAATTTGGACCAAAGACAGATGTAATTTAATACTTACATTACTGGCAACTTTTAAAGACACACCTTTCCCAAAGTGTGACATAATTTTCAAGAGAGACAATTTTCAAGAACAATCTTTGCACCAGAAAGATCACAAGCTGTTAAGCAATTGTACCAAATAAGTATTATAGTCAAGTAGGCTTTAGTAAAAGTAGCCAAGTTTGACACCTTGTGTCTTAAAAGGTAACCAAACGTAGTCATGTGTGCAAAGAGGTCAACAAACAAAAACCTGCCTCCAGCCGTGGTTATCCCTGCCAATGTGTTACACAAACCTGCCAGGTGAAGCTGCTTCATCTTTCTGCCTCACTGACTTCTGCTGACTTCTCTCGAGTGCAGAGTTAAATTCAGCACTGGCAGTGTTCCAGAGACTGAGAGGACTGAAATGTCAACAAATGAAGAGACAAGAGTTTCTCTGATTGCTCAAGACCTTTGGAAGGGTAAAATGTATTACAGCAGAGCTAACTTCCCAAAGAAGTGTATGTGTGGAAGGAGGAATGCTAAATACTGCGGGAGAAGACAGTGCAATTAATATCTTCAGGTAGGTTTAATATCACAGTAGGTTTAGCTTTCCTGAAAATGCAGTGAAGAATAAAAGATGACATGAAAGAAGAAAAGGGAGAGGACAGGCTAATCCTGTTATCCTGCCTGGAAGGCAAGAAAGCAGGGTGGGAGGAAACAAAACCGCAGGCTCTGAGTTCAGTTTTGCAATTATTTGTGGCATCTCTTTGGAGGCATTAAAATAGAGCAGTGCTAGGCTTTACACAAATCTGCACAGAATTAACCGGGTAGGGAGTCTAGAAAAGGCGGTGGCCGTGTTGTGCCAGTGTTTCAAGAATAAAGACTTTGTACTCTGCCTGGAATTCATGTGAAACCTCAGCGGCTGTCCCGCTCGCTCGCTGCTCCTGGCAGGCATCCCAGCAGTTCCTGTGTCCAAGACTGGGGGAAGGGAGATTAAGAGCAAAAGCAGTAAATCCAGTCCCGCTTCCTCCCACGCACATCTTAGAGGATCAGGACTGCTCAACAAACCAAGGAGCAAGAAGAATTTGAGAGCAAGAAGAATAATTTGTTTTCCACATTGTCAAAAGGGGCTGGCCTTTTTTATTAGACTTGATGTCCGTTTATTGTGGCTTACTGGTTTACAGAGGAAACTGCTATTTGCCGGATTTGCTATTTTCTTGGATTTGTGTAAGTTACTGTGTGGATTCTAGAGGACAGTATTTTTTTAGATTTATGCATTACATTGTTTTTTGTTTTTGTTTAACAGCTAAGAATTCTTCACAAGCCCTAGGCCCCAGTATAGTGTTCATCACACTCCCAGCAATGTCAGTGAGAGCTCTGCTTTTAGAAGGAATCAGCCCCTAACAGAAAAAGGTGAATATGTATATTTAAATTGATTTTTTTTAAAAAGTTTAGTATTTCTTCTAATCCTTCAGTAGGGGTAGTGTTCGTAAAATGGCTTGTATTAAATCGGGAAGCACTATTTTTAATCTTGCCACAGCCAATAGTATTAAGATCCAAGTGTCTTTTAATATTACCACTGCAGCTCCTCAGTTTGTATTTCTCAGCTTTCTTTAGAAGCTCTACAAAATCTCAATCTAAACATCAATGTAACTGCTGTCACCAGCTGGCTGTGCCACATGAACATGTGGGGACACAGTGGAAGGCAAGAGAGCTGTTGTACCAGCTTGGAAAGCTCATCGACACCCACAGGAGATGAAGAGAAAGAAGTGTGGCAAAATAAGGATTACTCATGGACTGGACATTTCATATTGTGATCTCATTTCGCAGTGAAGCAACAAACATCTTGAATTTACATCAGTGTACAGCATGAAGATGAGGTATGCCAGTCCCAGTGCAACCAATTTATCCCTGGCATCTGCATGTCTGTTTGAATGGTTCCAGTGCAACAGCTTCTGCAGATCTCTTGGTCTGCGTCTATTCACAAGCAAAAAGAGTGCATGCCCCAAGCCATTCTTTGACCAAAGCAACTGACCTCAGCAGGCACAAGAAACTGCTTCCACTCATAAAATGTGTCTTGCCAGGCAAAAATAAATATTTAGAAACCTAAAAGCCATTTCTAGACTTTTAAAGTCCAGGTTGAGTTCACAGAGATGGCAGGTAGAAAAACCTGCTTGTAAACTTATAAATGGCATTATGCTTAGAAGTTCTTTATCAGAATATTTATGTTTCTGGACAGTTTTTAGTAACATTCAGATAGAAGCACCTCCCTGAATATACTAGATGGCATCCAAACCTAGGTGTTACGGTCCCTTCCCTAAGAATTAAACTCTAATTATTGATTTCCAGACGGGCTTTTCTTTGATGCATGCTTTGTAGTTTCTAAGCTCACGATAAGGATTAGCTTCTTTTCCTGGACCTTAAGATAGTTTGATATTACATAGAGAGTGAGGTATTAGTTTTACTTATCACTTCCTCCCGTTCGCCACCTAATGGAAGCCTTCCTTTCATGAAGTTCTGTGCTTGTATTTAGTAACTGGCATCTTTAATGCTTGTTTCAAGCTGTGGGCATTTAGCCATCTTGCCAAACACCAGTCCCCCTGAAGTCAGTGGCAGATAAGAGCAGGCTGCATCTTGTAAAACTGCATGCTGTGCTATCTGACCCTATGTGTCCTCAGAAGCACTCTCTCCTACCTTGCAGTGTCAGTTCAGGAGGGCTCTGCACACACGTGTTCAGGAATTCGGAGAGTGCATGATCAAGCCCTAGTAGTTCAGTCCCCCCGCTCTTACAGTCAGCCCACAGGCGGTGGTGATGTGATTGTGGTAATGGAAGGTAGTTAATGACTAACTTCACAGACAAGATCACAAGAGCTGCTGGGCTCTGATTGCTGGTTTTTGTGGTTTTTTTTTTAATGATTTTTTTCCTTTGTTTTAACCAGAATTATATAACAAACTGTGTACCCATTCCATACAAGGGGAAGCCATGAAGTTTACCAGGGAACACAGTGGTAAGAAAAGGTATCGCTAAGGGTCTTTCCTATGTTTTTAAGTGTTGCACATAAGAAAATGTAACCTCTGATATTTAAAAAAAAAAAAAAAAAAAAAAAACTTCGATAATCTAAGAGCAGAAAATATAGATTTAGAACTATAGGTCTTTCAAGACCTTTCAGCCTATTCTTATAGGATACGGAGGTTTAGTGGCATATGTAGTATATGGTGTATTACATGTAATATACGTCTGATGAGATGGGTGCAAATGTCAAGAAGGAAAAGTACATACAAGATTCCTGTGCAAATGGGAAAAAAATAATACTGGTTTCAGAGAAATCAAGTTTTGTAATACTCGAGAGCTCCATCTGCTGCCAGTATTTGGTAGCTCTTTGCATCTAAAAAGTCTTCATAATACTTAAAGGATAATAATTTAAACTACATTCTAAAGCTCGCAGCAGTTTCCTAATATTAACCTTTTTACTTTTAACTTCAGGAGCTGCCTAAGCATTTGGCTCATTTTATGTTTGTTTCCAAGAACTTGTGTATCAAATCCTTCAAAACCCAATTTTTTACTGATACTGGCTGATGATCTTGGTATTGGAGATGTGGGTTGTTATGGCAATGATACAATAAGGTAAGAGTACATGCTACAGATTAAATTATCTCCCCCCCTTACTGGTGAATTTTAGTAGAAAAAAAAAAAAAGCCACTGATGGCATTACTAGAAAGCTCCTTATTAACGGATTAGTTTATCTAGGTACACTTCTTTTCAAAGACATGTATAAAATAAATGTTCTACAGTAATTTCTACTGGAGTAATAATTATGCGAGCATGCTTGAGTGACTTTCTTGGACTTCCAATTTTCAGCATGTATCGTCAGAATTTTGTAAATGTGCACATGCCCTATATTTTTCAGGCATGTGTATAGTTTGTAAGTTTCCACAACTCATGGGTTGAAATGCTAAGGACCACGATTAGGATATAATACCAGCTAACAATTCCAGTAGGCTTGTTACAGAATGACAGCCCAGTCTATGATGTGATCTATTTCTCCCTAGTGCAGTTTTCAGTCTTGATGTAGCCTGGCTGATTGGTAGAATGATTGTGTGTATATATATCCCTTGCCTATTCTAACCTATTTTAGTCTCACAAATTGTGTGTCCTGTTTCTATTAGAATCTTTTTCACTGTGCTTCATGAGCTTCTGACATAGGATAGACCAGAAATACCTTTATATATATATATATATATATATATAACATATCTATAGAAAATTTCTTTTCAAAGTAGTTAAGATATCTCAAAAATATATAACACAATTTTCCTAGTTGAGTTGTAGATAAAAAGAGGAATTTGTAAATTTGGTGATGATGTCCTTGAGAAAACTAGAAAGACTAGAAAGACACTGAGAAGTTCTGTATAATACATTTTTTATCAGAGATGTGATTTTTCTCTTTAGGACCCCTAACATCGATGGCCTGGCAAAGGAAGGAGTGAGACTTAGTCAGCACATTGCTGCAGCTGCTGTCTGTACTCCAAGCAGAGCAGCCTTCCTGACTGGCAGATACCCCATCAGATCAGGTTGGGCCTCTCTAATGGTTGACTGCAGTTTGTCTAGCCATTATTGCTATTAAAAATCCCCTTAAATAAACCCGTTATAACCCTTTAATAAAGGCTAGTTAATCTAAGGATTTGGGGCATCAGTGAGATGGGCAGAAATCAAGATGACTAGATTCACTGATTGAGTTGTATGGGAAAAGGCCCACATAAAGCACATTTAATGCAGTTAAATGACCACACAGAAAAAGATAAAAATCAAAACAGCACAAAGCACTCAAAGGTAGAAACATGAAGAAAAACAAAAAAGTGTGTAAACGCTGTATGTTCAGTGGTATTAAAATTATGTTAAACAAACCATAATATTTTGAGTATCCTGACAAACGTTTTCATAATGAAATCTGTTAGATGGTGGAATAGTTCTCAACAATAATGTTTTAAAACAAATATTTTAAAAACAAGACAAAACTTGAGCCATGTTATCTCCCAGTAATCATGAGTGTAGATCTTCTGATCTGATTCTGACTTGCTAAAGAAGATGGCTTTGTGGATAAATGAAATCATGAGCTGTACATTTCAGAAGTGTGTACCCATGACTCTGTTAATCTTTTGTTTTACATAAACTTTCCCCTTTTTTGTCTCTTTTTGTTTGTTTGTTTCTTTCTTTCTTTCTTTTTAATGTGTGATATTTTAACACTGTGATATAACTTTTGTTCTAAGAGGTTGCCTAATGTCCAAACATAGACATCTTGGTGCCATTTTAGACACTCCAGCATAGCTGAGGTATCTGCATTGGACTAGCATTTACAACATGGGACTTGGAGGGGATATCCTTCTGGGGATCAATCAGAATGCCCTACAGCATACTGAATGTACAATAAAAAGGTACTAGACTTAGGCAGCTGAATCTTATTCATTAGAAAGAAAAATCTGAAAAGACTGAAAATCTTAAGTATGGCTAGTTTTAGTTTAAAGACTGTTGTTTTTCTCCAGGCATGGCATCCAATACGCAATACCGTGTTCTTTTTTGGAACGGGTGTTCTGGGGGGCTCCCACCTAATGAAACTACTTTTGCCGGAATACTGCACCAGCAAGGTTATTCTACAGCACTTGTAGGTATGAGATGTAGAAACTTGCCACCTTTTCATTGATGTTATTCAAATGAGGCTGTGTCAGTAAATATTTTTCTTTTCCAAATGTCCAAGATCAGTTAAACTAGAGTTTTTGTAGGCATAACTTTAAAAATCAGCAGGGTTTTTAGAATCCCACTCACAACCCCCAGTGTCAACACAGTAATGATAAATCCAAAATAAGGATGTATGGAATACTCAGATATACACAGCAAAAAATAAATAAATAAATAAAAATAAAATCTTGTTTGCCCAGCACAGATTGCTTTAGAAGAACCAACAGAGATATTCAGTGATCTATAGTCTATCTATTTGAGCAGGAAAATGTCTGCCAGTTGGCACCCAGACACTACAGTGTCTTAATTATATCTGATGGATAGATTTTCTATTACTTATGCATCCTGCTTATCATACAGACTCTAAAAATACCTTAATTTTCTTCAAAAAGCAACTCTGTAAAGTGAGACCCAAAAAAACAAAACACAAACAAATAAACAAAAATGAAAGAGTCCCACTGCCTCCAGTGGTTTTTGGATCAGAATCCATGTTCAAGAAATTAAACCCCATTAACTGTTTGCCAATTTCACCTGAACAGTGATTAAAGGATTTGTCCTTCAAGCACCTCACATTCTTAGGCTCTTTTTGAGGTAGTCAAATGTGTCATGTGGTTAATTGTAATGACAATGATTTTCATGCCTCTATTTGGCTCCAGCAAACTGAGGTGTCATGTCGTTCCTAATGAGTATTAGTGATGTACAAGCTTCACAGGAGCCTGTGCAAAGAGGGGATCTTTCCCTAGCTCCTTGCAGTCTGTTATAGCTTATGCTGTAAAACACATTCATATGCAGGCTCACAGAGCTGGTTCGGAGCTCTCCAAAGTTATTTCTCTGGCTAATAGGCCCAAAGCCCGTGGTCATAGACTGTCTGTCTTTCAATGTCAGGATAATTACACTGCTCTGTAATATGACTTCATGAAGCTTCATTATCAGTGCATGACATATTCCATATGTCAGTACATATGTCCAATTGTACTGGATAATTGGAATGGCCTATTTTTGCTACTCATTTTAGGATGAATATAGACACAGAGAGCCAATGTGTACAACTTCTTCCTGAAATCTGTTCTTGAATGTGAAGGTCAAATAGAAATTGTGTGTAAATTAGCTCATATTTTTGCACTTTGCTGTATATTTTGGCAAAAGGGATTCTCCCCACCAGGCCACCCATTAATGAATGGCTACTTTATCATTTAAAAATAATAAGCACCAAATAGCGCAACCATATTGGTACTTATTCAGGGAGATGGCTGAGCTGGACTATTGCCCTGTATGGAATTTTGTTAAGATAAGTGAGGAAAAACAGATATTCTGCTCAGATAGAGTGCCAGAGTATGATTGCTCCCAGACAGCCTGTCCTATTCCAACCTGCTCCTCCCTTGGCTGCACCTTAACTGAGGAGTGCAGCCAACCTGTTAGAAATACAGGCAGACACATATGAAAGTAATAATGTTGGATTTTATTTAATACCTTTATTTTAAATTTGCAGGGAAGTGGCATATGGGTGTGAACTGCAAATCCTCCCATGATCACTGCCATCACCCTTTACATCATGGTTTTGATTATTTTTATGGCATGCCTTTCACCCTTTTGAATGAGTGTCAAGGCACAGATGACCCGGAACTGGCCAAGTCTTTGCAAGATACATATTGGCTTTGCTCACAGATAATCTTCCTTGCAGTGCTTACACTTTTGATTGGAAAACTTACCAGCTTATTCCAGGTAAAATGGAAAATAATCATATGTGTGGCCATCTGTGGTCTCCTGTATTTCCTTTCCTGGTTCTCCAGCTATGGATTCACCAAGTACTGGAACTGTATCCTGATGAGAAACCATGATATCACAGAACAACCAATGAACCTAGAAAGAACTACTTCTAATATGCTGAAGGAGGCAGTTTCATTCATTGAAAGGTAACCACAAAAAATTGTATCACCTCTTAAGGGTTTTCTAAATCATACAATTGCTGTGTCATACGCCACTTGGTTAGGCAGCTGGCATGCTGCACCACATGCCCCTACTGCTGGCAAGTAACAATTTGCTGTTTTCCCCCTACTTGTCAGCATCCAACTGCTGTCCTTCATCTTTTGCATAGCTTGTCAGCAACTCAGGAAAAAGAAGAGATGATTTTGTTGCCTTTATGTTTTGTCCCGAAAGGGGTCCTGGCCAAGGACTATGAATTCCTATTCATAGAAATAGAAAAATGATCTTAGCCTGATGAATGGACTGTCATTTAAAGGTCCATATGAAGTTAATATTTTACGAGTAGGAGACTGATACTGAATTTTGTTTTGTATTCCCAAGGTGTCCTTCATTTACAGTACTATCAGCTAGATTTAAACTAACGGCTAATTTCTTAGAAATATTTACGTGACAAGTCTGAGCATATCCCTGAATAAGATTATATTATTTCTCTGAGGGCTTGGAGGTTTTTTGTTCATTCTTTTTTTTTTTTTTTTTTTTTTTACGGGAAATTGGGGTGAGAGAAAACTCTTCTGTAAAACTATGAACATAGATACCCTCATAGAGGATATCCTCAGGTTCGCAGGATATCCTGCCTGGCCTCTAGCTGCCCGTGTTAAAGGAATATGGTTCCTTGTGGGTCAAGTGTCATACCTGCCAGTTTCGCAAGAATGTCTCAGGGACGCCAATATTTAGGCTTAAGGAAGTGAGTCCTCTTGTCCTTGCCTCTGTGTGTGTGTGTCAGTCTTTAGGCTATGAACTTTTGTGCTTATTTATCTACTGTTCTACACATACTTAATTTGGAACAAGAGAAATGTCCCATTACTATTTTGTCTTCATACAGAACCAAAATCTTTGAGGGGTGTTTTAATACCCTCTGTCTCCCAAGGTCTCGAAAATGCAAAGATGTCAAAATCCAAAATTTTTACTCTAGACCCTAACCATATTTTTAGTGAGATAGTCACTACCATATTACTGTTATATATATCACTTGCATATTACTGTTATATTTTGTTCTGAGTGATAGTTTGCAGAGAAATGACTACTGTTGTTTTCTTTTATTTCAGAAACAAGCATAGACCGTTTCTTCTCTTTTTTTCCCTTTTACATGTTCACACCCCTCTGATTACCACAGAGAAGTTTCTGGGAAGAAGCAGACATGGCCTATATGGAGATAATGTAGAGGAGATGGACTGGATAGTGGGTAAGTGGTGGCTTGAAGGAAATCCTTCATGTATTTGACAGTGGAGAAGAAACACCCCATCAAAGGGGTGGTCACAGAACTCCCTATTTATATATGACAAAAAACATGCCTTGGATATATAGTTAGCTCCAAACGTTGCCATTTCATTACCACACCTTTCTTCTTCTTAGGCTGAAAGTGCAGGCTTTTCTTGTGACAATTTTTTCTTCCTACTTTTTAATTGACACACTTCTGTGTTGTAGAGTTAAATAAAGTCAGATAATCAGATTATTAATCAATATGTATGATATTACTCCAGCTGTCTAGTCTCAAAAGATATAACTGGTGACGCTGATGAAGCATAATACACTGGTTGTTTTGTGTACTTGTTCCCTTCATCAAGAAATAATCCTTACAGCAGAAGTCTGAACTCCTTCCTAGCCAAAAGGCCAAGTTAAAAAGTTATGTTTCATTTAATAAGTTAATTAAATTTAAAAACATAATTTGCACTCACAGCTCAGATTTATACCTAAGCCTTAATTAGTAGCTCCTTTTCGCTTCAATGGGGTGGAGAACGATAGCTCTTATTTACATTTCCTGAAAAGTGAAGGCCCTACTGACAAAGTATTCACCATTCACCTCTAGTTGCCGCACTCCAGACCAGATTCCCTGAGCCTTTTCTACCTCCAATAACCATGTTTAAAAAAATCTGCCTTGAAAGGAGCCTGATTGCTTGTGATTGGCAGGCTGAGCACCTCTGCAAGATCTGATCACACCAGAGGACTCTGGCACACTCCTTTTCTAATTTTTGGCACCAGCTACATTCAGAAACAAGCTACTCAAGCAGAGCAGAATAGCAGAAGTACACTGGTGTAAGGAACATGAGTTGCATAGGACAAACAGGATACAGTTAGGGAGGACAAAAGTCTCCTTCTAAGCTAAGAGATTTGGGCTGTAATTCAGAACCAAGAGGCCTAGATTCAATCTAAATTCCTTTTTGGAGGTAGGTGTTAGTTTTTAAGTAAGGTCAATAACCATCTTGACCAAGGGGACACAAGAAATCTGTAAAGCAGAGCAGACTGAGCTCATGACCCCATCACTGGCCCTTGTTTTTTCCTTGCATGTCAGCTGTTGTTGCTTCTGTAGCTATGGAAGCTGTTTGTGGTGATCATATTTTGATGCAGTGGGTGATTGGGAAAAGCAATCAAAGATAAATTATACTCTGTATAAATGTTTTATCCTGTCAGTACTGAAAACGTTCCTTATGAAGTTAGATCTGAATTGCACTCTGTGGAGTTTTTGCCACTGACTTCCAGAGAAGATTTTGGCTGATCGTGTGAAGCCTCATTTCAGAGTCTCTGTTTAGTTCATGGTGAGACAAAAGCATTTCTCTGGGACGAGGAAGCGCTATTGTTTAAGCTTTTCAAGATGCTTGAGGCTATACAGTGGAGAGAGTCCTTGACTAAGAATTTATAGCATAGAACTGACAATATTTTGAGAGGCCTGAACAAAAGGAGCATTCATTTAACTTATTTTCCATTTGGTTTTATGTTTTATTTTCCAGTAACAGAATTTATTTTCCACAAACGGAATTTGGATGCATTCAGCAGCTTTCTGTTCAGCTCTTATCACTCCCATGATTTAGGATTACTCTGCATTGCTTGTAGTAGCTCATTACAGAACTCATTGACGTCAATGGGATGTGTGTCTTTACAAAATTTAAAAAATCTGACTGCATCTCAGAACATAATTTTGATGTTTTGCTTTGTTTATAGGTAGGCTTCTTGATGTTATTGACAAGGAAGGCTTGAAGAATACCACATTCATTTATTTTGCATCTGATCATGGGGGATCTGTAGAGGCTCACAGAGGAAATGTCCACTTGGGTGGATGGAATGGGATCTATAAAGGTAAAATCTTGGCAGCATGTGCATGCATAAAACTACCTATTAAAAATAAAATGATAGATTAAAATATGTCCAACTATTTTTACAAAGGTATTTACAAAGCAACATGCTGGAATGAAAATCTTAGTTTGTAGGGCTGGAGCAACTTTAGGGCATCAGCTAGTCATCCTTCAGTCCCTAGACAAGACCTCTTTCACCAAAGCTGCTCCTGACAGCTACATTGTCGTACCTATTCTTGAAGACCTTCAGTGATTCCCCAAGTACTCGTTTGCATTGTCATTGCTACTAGATTTGTTTGTTTGTTTCCTGGTATCTACCTTTCCTTGCTGAAGATTATGCAGAAGTTCTTTCCTTATTCACCAATCTAAATTATTTTATTTGACATGATTTCATCTTGGCAGAACTGTTACTGATATGCTAATTTCCTTCTACATGCTTAAAAGTTATACGATTATTGATTGCAATATTTATTCAGGCAGTCTACTACTATTTGTTTTGTTTTGTTCTGTTTTGTTTTCCAAGATAGACATCACAGCTTGCCTTTTTCCAGTCTGATACCTCACCAAATCTTCACAACTCAAACAAAGCAAATCTTCATCAACTAATGCTATGAATGCTCCAAACATTCATCAGGTTTAGACTGTTTGAAAACATCTGCCCTTAGTCAAGGCTCTGATGTTGCCTAATGGATCATAGGGTAAACTATGTTTGTTACTTGGTAACAAGCCATGTTTTTGTATTAAAGACTCATACAGAAGCATTGTTAAAATCATTTAATATTTCAATTTTCTTTCCTGTTTTGTTTGTTTGTTCCCCAATGAACACCAACTAGTACTTTCTGCATTTCTTTCGTCATGATACTTCTCATTTCTCTTTCTCATCACTTGTTACCTTTCACTTTACATGTTTTGTCCTTTCTGATTTTATCATTAAGAGCCCGTAAAATAAACCATCCTTAGTAGCCTGACCGAGATTCTGCCTCTTGTATTACTCCTTCTTGGACTTGAAATCCACCAAAATGCACATGAATTGCCTAAATAATTATACTTCCTAGTTTTGCACTGGAATATGAAAACCTAAACTTGTGCCCTTTAATACTGGTTCTTTAAATACTCACCAATTCTTCTTGATATTTTTCCCCACAAACAGTTTCTCTGAGGAGTCCTCCCTTATCAGTCCTGTAGCTTTATTAAAATCTGCCTTTCTGGAGTTCCTTGTTTTTTTGTTGCCTTACTCCTTTAGGTCTTAAATTTTTCATTGTCATTCTCACCCAAACCACCTTTTATGTGGTTATTCTCCACTTATTCTTGCTTTAGTACTAAATCATAGAATCATAGAATCAATCACAGAATGGTTTGTGTTGGAACAGACTTTAAATGTCATCTTCTTCCAACCCCTCTGCCATGGGCAGGGACACCTCCCACTAGATCAGGTTGCTTAAACCTGGCCTCGAACACCTCCAGGGATGGGGCATCCACAGCTTCTCTGGGCAACCTGGTCCAGTGCCTCACCACCCTCTGAGTAAGGAATTTCTTCATAACACCTAATCAAAATCTACCCTCTTTTAGTTTAAAACCATTACTCCTTGTCCTATCACTACACTCCCTGATAAAAGAGTCCCTCCCCAGCTTTCTTGTAAGTCCCCTTTAAGTATTGGAAAGTTGTTCCCAGGGGTCTCCCCAGAGCCTTCCCTTCTCCAGGCTGGACAACCCCAACTCCCTCAGGCTGTCTTTGTATGAGAGGTGCTCCAGCCCTTTGATCATCTTTGGGGCCCTCCTCTGGACTCATTGTAATATGTCCATGACATTCTTCTGCTGGAGGCCCCAGAGGCAAATGCAGGACTCCAGGTGGGATCTGATGAGAGCAGAGTAGAGGGGGAGAATCACCTCCCTCACCCTGCTGGCCACTCTTCTTTTGATGCAGCCCAGGATACTTTTGGCTTTCTGAGCTGCAAGCACACGTTGTCAGCTCACGTCAAGCTTCTCGTCAACTAACACCCCCAGGTCCTTCTCCTGAATGCATAAATACTCCCTTTTACTTGCTTTTTCCATCTCGTTTGTCATTTTGTAGAAAATAAACTTTTTTCCTCATTGAAAAGCAAAGAAAACAGTTTCTAAAGCCCACTGCTGGTTAGTATTTATGTTTTTCCTCCATTTCCCTTAGATGAGCTCTGCTCTCCTTTCTCTGTGCTTCACCATGAAGTCAGGGAGTGCTACTTTGCATCAAAGTGTACATCAGCGCAGCAGAGGCTAAAGACCAAACCCTTAATGCTTTTATCACAACAGATCTGATGAGATTCCTTAATCTGAACTGAAATCCTCTGGAATTCCTCTAGCTGTCTGAACCCATGAGATAACTCTTGATTTCCAAGACCTGAAAAGCCACTCTGATACCTTGGGCAGCTTGGCACTTACTGTATAATGAAGCCTGAAAACTGTTCCCATTGCTTATTTCCCTACAAATGAAGATTCAGGTGCTTTGATCTTGTTCAGCTTCAAAATGCACATTCTCTAGCAGTAAATTCTTTGATGAGCCACACAATAAACTTTTGATAGAGCTTAGATCACATCCAGTAACAGTCCTAAATGGAAAATTAGGATATGAAGTTTCCATACCAGTAACAGATGCAAAAATAAAGCCAATGGGCTAATTTGAGTCTAAACTAGGGTATTCACTTCTGCTAGCCTAACATAAGTACATGAATAACAAGAGATGAAAGGTGAATGTGATTAGATAGTGATTTCAATGAGAGGACAATGATGAAAACATGCCTGCTTAGAGATGAGACAAGAGGAGATAGATATAATATTAGTTTAGAAATTATCAACAGGAAGGGGTTATTCACATTTATCTCTGCATACAACAGAAGAGGGGACATCTTTTTGAAACTAACAAGCAACAAACAATTAGTTTAATTCATAAATATCTGTAGAACTCACTGCTGTAAGGTGTTTTTACTGCTAAGAGGATATTAAAAACAAGAAGAAGAGCCATGCATATGGGTAATAACAGATGTTAGTAAACAACAAGGTGTGAGAAACCATCATCCTACAAAGCACAATGTTATTGCATAAGTAGGTGGACTTGCCCTTTTTGTAATCCACCATACCACTTTGTCAGCCTCTTAAACCAAGCTCTGGGAACCTTGGCTCTCAGCTCTAACTATGAGCACACCTCATCCATAGAAAAAGCCAGAGTTTAGTTTAAACTACCATTTATGGTAGTTTATTAACTGAACTAATGGTAGTTTATTAACTGAACTAATACACTAGCTTCTAGTTTTGCTTGACAATTTTTCTACAAGGTTTTTCTGCAATGTCTTGGCATTTCTGCCCTAGATAGGATGAACAACAGAGCAAATGTCATGTAGGTACCTGAGCTTCACACTTACATTTTTTTTATTTTCTGAATGGGCCATCAACTTGGCTAAAGGATTTCTGGCTTTAATGGAGTTAAATGGATTTTCTGGCTTAATTAATATCCCCACCCTTGACATTAAGAATAGACATTTGCAATTAATTAATCATTCTCACTTTGAAGTAGCATTCAAAAAAATCATTTGACTTATAAGATAACCAATGTATGGAAGAGAAAATAAAAGGAGAAGATTAAGAAGATTAGAGGAATGCAGGAAAAAAAAAAAAAAAAGACTGGATTTTTTTCACATCAATAGAAATGTAGGTGGGAAGTCTTCCTTACTGCAGAACATTTAGAGTGCTCCCCCATTTACCACATGGGTTCTGCACTTGGGACCACCTCAGACCATCCCTGGGATTGTAAATTCTTGGAGGGCAATCAAACATTATCATAGTTCCTCTCACTGCTCTCCAGGATTGGAGAAATCATTTTGTAATGTTCAGCTACCTCTGGTTTAGGACTGTCTTACAACCAAGCTTGCCCTGCGTTAATCCCCCTTTCGTGGGCACCATGTGAGGCTGCAACCTCTCTTTCACTGACAGAGCCAGATATTGCTTTTTACTAATAATGGATGTGCGTGTTTTTAGGGAGTGCGGAGATTATTCTCAAACATGACATTCAATTAAAAATATGGGTTAGAATGTCTTCTCAGGCATCAGAGGGTGAAAGTGTTCCTCTTATGCCCAAAACGCTGCTTTGTGTTGGGTTTCTATTTCTACCACACAAGGAAGTGTAAAATAAAGTGAGTAATAAGTAATCAGCTTATTCCTGAAGAATGGAGCTTGCATTGTAGCCATTCTGCTGTTCTCCACGTTTTCATTAAAAGTAGTTGAATATTTTGAAAGTTTTAAACCCTTTAATTATACATGCATAATAAACGTCTAGTATCTCTCATTCTTATATTTTTATGGTATTTTTTTTCTCCTCTAACAGGTGGAAAAGGAATGGGAGGTTGGGAAGGAGGGATCCGTGTTCCAGGAATAGTTAGATGGCCTGGAGTGTTGCCTGCAGACATAGTTATCAGTGAACCAACAAGCCTTATGGACATTTTCCCAACAGTGGTTCACCTGGCTGGAGGGGTAGTGCCTCAAGACAGGTACAAAAGTGGCTTCATAAACCTGCTTGCTCTCCTTTCTTGATTTAGATCAAAGCTGACTATATGTCACACATCCTAACACCTGCGGGTTAAATTCTATTAGTTGCTAAACCAGATAGTTCTCTAGCAGTCTTCTGTTTAGTTTTCCCCATCTTACCTGATTATATGGGAAAGGCAAAGGAAAACAACATGTGTTATCAAGGATCAGTTAGCTAACTCAGTTTTCTAATCACTGAAAGGGAACCTGGCCGACTGGGGTCACCGGGATGACTTTAAAAAAAAAAAAAAAAAAAGGAACTTTTATATGAAACTTTTTTATATGGAACTTTTATATATTCATAAAGCTGGTTGGTCCTGTTAAAAATACCTAAGAAGACAGGCCCTTTCCCAGACTAGGATGCCTGGTTCTTTGTGAGTAGGGAATATGGAGCAAACAGCCTGTATTTGGGTGCCAGTAATGGAGAACTAAGTCCCTCAGAAGTAAACAACTGGTAGCATCTATGTAAGACTCCTCTAAAGAACAAGTGAAAGGTTGGGTGGCTACAACATTCTGAGCAAAAAGCAGAAAAGTTCTTGTGTTGCATAAATAAGCCAACTGTCAGTCAATTAACTAAATGGCACTATTTTTACACAGCCCTAAGCTCACAGAGCTCTTGGTGATTTCAGTTTCAGGGAGTCAGATTAAAAGCGGTGACCCTTGCCTTCTCTATGGTTATCACTTATTTACCCCCAGGAAAATCACATTAATGATAACTTATCTCCCCAGGATGTGTGAACTAGATGCAATTTCATAAACTGCTGTTAACTACTAATCACTGGCCTCCACCCTTCCACACAATTAAAAATGTCAGGGCTCGTTAGCTAAACAGTGGCCTATTCTAGAAATAATACTTGAAATCCTAATTCTGCATGCATGCAGAGTGCATACCACTCACACTCCAGCTGCAGGGTGAAATTCCTGAACAGCCTGGTGACCTCCGCCCTCTCCACCAGGGTAATCGACGGACACACCTTGCTGCCTCTACTGCAGGGGACAGCTCAGCACTCCGAGCACGAGTTCATGTTTCACTACTGTGGTGTGGTTTTGCATGCAGTGCGGTGGCACCAAAAGGACAGTGAGTATAAACATTTCCACCCTTCTGCTGATCAGAGATAATGTAATGACCTCCAATTTCCAATACAGTAGCATATAAAAACATCTCTACACATGTGGAGTTTCTTTCTTTAAACTTTTGCAAGGTGCAGAATGGCTGAGCTGTTAGCTAGCTATCCTGCCTGGCCTGAGGGAAGGGTTTTGCTTCCTGAGTAGCATAGCTTTAAGATTCCATGTTGTTGCTGTGTCTCTATAGCTTTTGCTGTGAAAGCACTCAGGATCGGCTTTGCTTTGAAGAAAAAGGAACTGCACACATAAGGTCTTTATCTTAAGGAGTAGTTTGTTTGTTTTCAGTAGCCCTACATTATTTGTTTTGTTCTTTTTCAGCTGTGGCATGAGGCAGGCTGACTGCAGCTGTAATGTTCTCCCTAGCTTTCAACAAGCACCCAATTTTTGCTGATGTCACCCTCCATTAAAGCATAAAATAGAATGGGCTAGCAACTGGTAGCTGAGTCCTTACTCCTGCTCAGAATGGAGGGTGGCATCTGTGTGACCAAACAGAAGCAGTGATTCACCTCCTGATTAGCACATCTGGGCACATCATTAGCACGTTAGATCAGTCACACCTAAAAGTGCCTGCTTCTCTCCACTGACTAAAGAGGGAGCTGAGACTGCCCATATCAGATATAAAAATCTCCCTTATATTAACTTAAAGTTAATTGAGATGAATTATACCTTCTGTGAGCAGATGTGAGAGTATTTGTAAAGCTGACAAATTAGTGGTGGTGCTATACATCACCACTATACATTTTTGTTTGTTTTGTCATTCTGCACAGCTGGAAAAATTCAGAAGCCAAAGGAGTAGGCTATACCTACTCACCTCCCTTTAGGAACTTGAATGAGCCTCTTTGATTTTTGTTTCCCTAGCTATGAAGGGAGAGAATTACTCAGTTCTTATGAGACTACAGTTAGGTAACAATTACAAAATGCTAGGGTATTCCACCAACATCAGCTGTTCAAATTCAGCTGTTGGTATGCTGACAAGAAGCTGGCTGATTAAGAAGTACTTTGAGTGCTGACATTGTGGTGAGATAATGTTAGGCAGCCCTGAAAATCTTTCTTATGTCAAATGCCCGTGAAATCTTTCTTATGTCAAAGTGTTAACTGAGTGATCTTTCTTGAACTTATTTACATTTTCTTTATGATACTTTCTGATACTATGACAGTTTCAAAAATTAATAGTATCAAGACAAGAGTCTGCCTGCTGAGTAAACACCTGAAAACTGCAAAACTTATTCATACATACAAATATTTCAGAGTAGATTTCTCTGTTCCTATCAGAGACGAGACTGTTCTGCTAGAACACACAAGGGCATCAGGATAATTACTGAGAACTTTGCAGTCTTTCTTGTTGGCATGAATAAACACATACCAGGGTTGCAACACCATTTTTTTTAGTCACGCTGCCAGTTTAAACTTGAGGTCAGTGCCCTTGACATCATGCCACAGGAACATGGCTCCGAGGCAGGAAGTCACTGAGCCTGGCTGACAGGAAACAAGGAGGAAAGCAGCAAAGACATAATGTGATGCTGTGTGGGAAGGGGGAGAAAAGAAGTTCTGTAGCTGCCCATCTTCTGCCTTGTAGCTGAGCAATGAGACATTCACAACCCCACACGTCTGAGTCTGAGAACTCAGCTTAGGTCCGCAGTCAGTGCTGTAACCAGCAGGCCAGCCAGGCACTGAGGTGCTAAGGGGAGGAGTGCTCCTGCGGGGGTGCCCTGCGGCACCCGCGCTTCCACCCGGCCCTCGACCCCGGCCTGGCTTCCACCCAGAGTCGGGGGCCAGTGGCCAGGGAGGCCATGAGAGAGGGGCTCGGCTGTGGGCCGGTCAGGAGCCGCCGAGGGGAGCGGGAGGGGAAGGGGCCGCCAGGGGGCAGCGCGGCACCGCCACAACCGCCCCCAAACCGCCACAACCGCCCCCAAACCGCCACAGCCGCCCCCAAACCGCCACAACCGCCGCCGCGCTCCCCCTCAAGGCGCAGCTACCGCGCTTGGGGGGCGCCTCGGCGTGAGTCAGACGTCAAATAAGCACTTTAGACAGGGAGATTAATAAATAATGACAATAACAATTCCCTGGATCTCTGGCGCAGTTACCAGCCCCACTTTTTGGTTTCAAATTTGGATGAGCGTGCAGAGGGAGCGTGCCCTTCCCCCTCGCCCCCTCCCGCCATCACAAAAGTCCATCACAATTCTTAGAGATCTCTTTAATGCATTTTTTTTTTTCCACACAGAGAAAGCAGCTTTGTCTGACTGCACAGACTCCTTGAAAACCACTGCTAGAGGAGTCACACTGCACTTCCCTAGTGAAAAGTTAAATTCATACACCACTAAGGGACAAGTTTGAAGAACTCTTTTTCAGGCTAAAGTACTGTTCTCCACCCCTCCTGCTCACCTGTTGTCCCCCGAGGCTGTACAAGGTTTGTCTACACCACAGTTTTACTTCAGATGAGAAGCGTGCTTTTGAAGCAACCCACCCTGAGCATATCATGTTCTTGTGCTTTGGTTTGCACTGTGGAATGAACTTGGAAGACCATGACTTTAGTTTAGAGCAAACTATCTTTAAAATAGCTTCTAGTATCATAACAAATATGCTCTCATCACTGTCAGATTCTGAGCAGGCAGGACCAGAGAGATAATTTCCAGTAAAGCACCCCCAAAGAAGTACAGTGTGAACGTCAAGCTATTAACACCTCTTTTGCTCTACTGAACAGTTTTTAATAGGTTATACTACTTGCAATATAGACACAGATATGATATACAGATGTTATACAGAGTTATTTTGTCTTCCTCTGAAACTAAAGCACAGCTTCAGCTCTCATGCATGCCTTTCTACAGTTTTTACCATTGAAACACACTGCTGATGGCTAGGGGATTTAAAACAATGGGATGTTCTGCATATGAAAGACTAGCTCATCAAATACTGCTCTTTGGCTCAACTTTCAGCTAGGACAAATTCTGATTCTTTGCTCTGACAGCCGTTCCTTCTTACTAGGCTGACAGATTTTTTTAAGTCTAAGTTTTCTTATAGTTGGGCCCATTGAAAGGTATATCACATTCATATTATGTATTTAATGTCTGTTCCCTTTTATTTGCTGGACAGGCTGAATATGAAGCCATTGTGTCTTGATGTCAGGATCCATAAATTAAGCCCTTCACTGAAGCCAGAAGAATCCTTTAGCTGTATGTTAAAGTGTTTTCCCCTACCACAACACAATAAGACTTATTAGTGATAGCCCATTTCTTTCTGCTCATTAAATTGATTGATTGTTACCAGATGGGTTTGAGAGATGTTTGGATGGAAGAAGCAGGCTTTCTTTCCCTTAGATATATTACATTAACATGTTGCCCTAAAATTCACACACATTCTTCAAATTCCATCAGAGATACTTCAGTAGTAAATTCTGTATCCCTCCTTGCCTCTTAGAGAGGGCCCAAACCCCTGCTGGTTCCATCAATGCTAATTTCTACCACCTTTTTTAATTTTTAATTCTTTTTTCCTTTTTTTTTTTTTTTTTTCCCTGATCCCGCTGTAACCTCACTATTTACTCAGCTCACCAGCACAGGTTAATTACAATCAGCCTGACTCTGTCCTTCTGAATGAACTAACAAGGGCCTGGCTCTCTCCTACTCTGCCACCCCAGTAATTCTTTGCAGCTGTGAAAAATAGATATTAAAATTTTTGTAAAATCAGAACAATTCTGCTCAGGCACTCTACTCTCAATTGCTGTAGGATATATGTTGTGAGGAATTCAGCTCAGTTGTTAAAGAGTGACTTGATTTGTTTTTTCTGAACACTGATCACAAACTTCTCTATTGTAGGAGTTCATATCTGTCTATCTCCTATTTGTCTATGAAATGGTCAGTCATTTTAGCTGTATCACAGTCATACAGATAATCAGAAAAAAATGCATATGGCCCAGAGAGTACTTATTTAACTCCTTCTAACAAGCATCTATGCTATGCAACCAACAGACATAGGACCCAAACCCCATGCTTAGGGAACCCTGATATGACAGAGAATGCTCGCATTCTTGTCATAAGATAAAAACACACTTTTAGTCTCAAGACAGGGAAAAGTAGGTGGTGTTGGAAGACACCCCTGCCAGCAGGACAGCACCCACCCAAACAGAGCTAAGGAACACCTGTCCTCGGTAAGCCATCAGCAGCAGTGAGCCATTTTCTTTTCTGAAATCCAGCTCTGCATCCTTTCTCTGACAATTTCAGAAATGGAGATATCTAAAATCTAACAATTCTAAAAGTATTATGTAAAAACATTTCAGAACCATTGAGACATCTTCCCTGCACAGGAATGTAGAACGATAGTTCAGCAGGATGTGGAAATTGTAGAGTAGAAATAAATAGAAACATGGCAAGACAGCAACGGAAGATTTTAAGCTAAAAGATTATCTGAGCTTTAATAGCTGTTATTTGCTCCCCCTCACATTTTAAGAAGTTTTGACAGTGATGGTGGTATTTTATTTTTATTAATAATTATTTTTTTTCAATTAACAACATGTCCTAGCTACAGTGACACAAAACAGACAAAGAGTAAAGCTACAGAATCCCCGACACAAAGCACAACACAGGGGACAACAGGAGGAAGGACAGTTCAGCAGATCCCATTGAACCAAAAAGAAAAATGCCACATAGGCATTTGTCATTTCAGATGTCAGCTGTTTGTGCTCAATGCATCAAAGAAATGGCTCCAAGTGTTGAAGATCCCCTTTCTTCTCCTCTTCTTTTTCAGATATAGTGTCTAATAGCTGTCTTCTTACTGGGCTGTTCTTTGCCTCCTCTTGGAATGTGTTCAGTGTAGTGCTTTCTAAACAGAGGGAGAGGAACAGAGGGAAAGGAGGAGGGAGGGAGGAAGGAAAATCCCCATTTGGACTGCATTTACTTTGTCATATTTTCACTACAAGTTACAGATCTGCACTTATCCAGTGGTCAGTACAACAGCCTGGTAAAATACAAGCTCTGAAGCTGCAAACTGATTGCATTCGTGGTGTTCACTTAAAAACTATTCTCCACATTTTATTGTTTTCATGGCCTGCCATTAATGCCCTCTTTGAAGAAGTGCTTGAAAATGGGCACAGAAATGTGTTGCATCAGCTCCTGCCCAGGTGCTGCTCCTGGCTCAGACATACAGAGCTAGCAGAAGAACCATCTACCAGTATCTACATTGAGAAATGGGGGATACATTCTCCATTTTCCCCACGAAGAGGGGTGTAGAGTTTTAAAGGGGCACAAGAAAGGGGCAGGCTCTCCACACTCAAAATACTAGACCTAAGCATCCACCTAGTGTATATGGCCTTGCAAATACTTGTAGCCCAGGTGTGCCTTTGAGTCATGGAAACAGTTCTGAGTCCCTGCCAGCTCCCCAAAAGAGCCTTTTCCCCAGACGTGACAACCACGAGGGAAGCTTGCAGGTAACTTAAAATTTGAACCACCTTTCCAGGGACCTCCCTGACTCCTACTGCCACTGAGCTGTTCAAATGTGCTTTTGTTACAGGGGGCACCACATGGAAAGCTCATTATGTGACTCCAGTATTCCAGCCAGAAGACTCCGGAGCCTGTTTTGGAAGACGAATTTGCTCATGTTTTGGGGACGGTGTAACCCATCATGACCCTCCACTGCTGTTTGATCTCTCACGAGACCCTTCTGAGGGAAATCCTCTCTCGGCTGACACTGAGCCCTTGTTTGATACCATAGTGAACAGAATAGGGAAGGCTGTAGAAGAGCATCGCAGGACACTGACTCCAGTCCCACAGCAGCTCTCTCCTTACAATAACGTATGGAAGCCGTGGCTGCAGCCGTGCTGCGGCACATTTCCCTTCTGTTGGTGCGATAAAGAAAACAACAAAGCAGATGACATACTTTAATACCAAAATCAAAGTACAGTTAGCTTAAAAAAGGTACTAATTTTCACATTCACATGACTACAGTCATACAGCAATGGGGACAGATTACACTGTAATAACTGAAAGGGACATTCTTGATGCTTTTTGTTCAATCTCTTCTCTCACAAATATTCACTAAGCCTATACTTAAAAAAAAAATGGTTTTTTTAGATGCTCAAAACATATTTTGCCTATGAGTCACCTGTATAATCTATGCCTCAAATGCACAATTCTAGATCAAATATCCAGGTAAATGAACCAAAAATTCTTTCCTTACTGATTTTAAATTCAAATAAATTATGGATGACATGAGATTAAACTTTAATTGCTACTGTTTATACATGTAACATGCTTGTTAAGGCAAAAGGACTGAGCCCAAACAGATCTCTCTTTTCAAGCCTTACCTTTTTAATAAAAAAGCTGCTGTGTGCTTAAAAACACACTTATACATTTAACTTGGAACCATGAAAACACACTGGCCTCTAAGAAATAAAAGCTTTTAATTTACAGCAACAGTTTGCTTTATCTGTCCATTCATTTATCTATCATGTAAGAATTCCCAGGGAGAAGAAAACAAACAAAGAAACAAACTGCCAAGTATGTTTTAAAAAAGTAGGTAGCTAAAATTACAATCCCAAATTCAGCAGGTAAGTATCTAGCTATTCTGGAATACTAAACCACGGCAACTCCTACTGACGTACCTTTTCCATGTTGTTAAATCATGTCCCATGTAAGAGCATTGAAAATCATCATCCAGCTGCCTGGACAAGATAGTCCCAAATTTCACAACCTGCGAGACCGATTCATAAGCTGCATGTCCCACTTCAATGGTAATGCTCCTGATTTCATATGCTCCACGCTAATATGCTCCATGAAAAATGTGCTTTGTTTTGGAAGACGGTATTTTGGTTTCAACAGGAGGTGTTAAAAAAATCCACAGCACACACACTAATCATCTCAGTGTATAGGTCATATTCAACAAGCCAAACAAGTGTCAGCACTCTGTACAGTCATTAGGGAAAGGTAGGGAATTAAAATGTCTAATCCTCTCTCGCTGCTCTCTGGTTAACTAAATCATCTCTTAATATATAATCCTAACCATGTTTTTGCAGGGTTTTTGTGTCAACTCCAATTTTTATGCAGAGGCTCCTGCATTTTCTGCTTAAAAGAAAGTAAGTTGTGTGGTAGAGACTGATATTCAAACTTCTAAGCCTTCCTGGGCACGGTGTATTCACTCCTACCACGCAGCTAAATGCCTGCATGATTTCAAAAGTGACAAGGGAGGGCAAGACCAGCACAGCAGAAGCTTCAGGTAACTTGTTTCCCTAAACCTAGCAGCCTTGCACAATACGAAGGTCACCTGTGTGTCATTTTTCCCCCTCGTAGGACAGGGAGGAGATAAGGAGGCCAGGGCAGCACAGCACTGCTGGGTTGGTAATCCCAGAGCAGCATGCAGCTCTCGAGCTGTGACAGCAGGTCCCAGTCCTTTCACCAGCCTCAGGACAAGACAGCACGTGTGCCTGGAATTACACGCTTTTCAAGGTGTTTTCAGGCAAGCTCCTGACTTTTATCCCCCATGTGCACATCACCAGTGTGGTAAGTCGTGATGTTGTCTTGGGCTAAAGAGCACATGTTGTGACCATGATGCAGCACCAAACGAAGTCTCCATAAAGCAAAAAGGGCATTTCTTTGTTATTTTCCCCTTAGTACTTTTCCTCTAAAAGGACGCCAAGCAAATTATGCGGATATTATTCTGCATAAATCAAAGGGCTAATCTGACAATGAACTGATAAGACAGATCAATGTCAGGCTTGACAGAAGTATCTAAAAATACATTTGTTCTTACTGGCTGATAGCATTTAAATCGAGATCAGCCTTGCTAAGAACTTGTCAAAAGGCATTTTTCTGTGGCTGACAGGGATTGAAACCAGAGCAGCTGGATTCACAAGGAAAGAAAATAGCATAAAAGACCCCGTGCTTTAAAGCCAGTTTGGCCGATTCAGAGGTGGAAAGGAGTGATCTTGCTGCTCAGGGGGGAACAAAGGCAAAAGTTGTTTTCCAGAGTCAACCCAGCCTGCCCAGTAACACCTATGCTGCCAGTAAAACACGAGCATAAGCTTACCCTCAGATCACCCCAGCACCCTCCTCCCATCCCCAACCGGTCAGACACAAGAACCTGCCCCGTCACAGGCTAGGCCACGACTACCGGGTCTACCAAGAGGCAGGCAGCACAAAAGCACACGTCCAAGCTCCTGCAGGCAGAGTGGGAAGCCCAGTACATCAGCAAAACCCCCGAACCTCACCTCTGAGCGCAGTGTGAATACTTCTGGCCCGTGGTCAAAGGCAGGCTAAGAGCTAGCAAGAAGAGCAGAGGGCATTTGGATGGGCTGACTGCACATCCAGCACTAAAGCCTGCCCTTCACCTCACAGCAGAGACATGGTAAATTATCACCAGAATTAGAAATTATTTTATTATTATTTTATTAATAAAATTATTATTTTATTATTATTAGAAGTTATTAGGTAAATTATTTTACCTGTTTCCTGCAGATCCTGGCCATGGAGTGGTTCCAGATCTCTGACTTCATACACTCTGTATACACTATCTCCTGGGAAACATATACTCCCCCTACAGCAGGTGAACCCAACACCATGCTTAAGAGTTGTCCTGGGTGCATGCTTCCACATAAAATGCATTAATGGATAAAAGGCTGTTTTTGTCAAATGCGACATATTTGTATTTGTATGATACTAAAAAATAAACTCAGTTACAAAGGTGTTTTTTTTTTGGAAAAAAATATAATGATATTCTGAAAAAAAAAAAAAGGAATATATGATGAGTTCTCTCCATTGTTTTCTCATGGCTTCTCCCTTTGTAGAAGGGAAGAAGTACCACATAAACTGGCCTATTAGGCAAATCTGAGACAACTGGCAAACCACCAAGCTACTGTTAACCACAGGAGAATGCGCCTACATAAGGTTAAATACAGATGCCATACAGAAGGAAGCAGCTCTGTAACAAAGGAAGTTTGTTTTTATGGAAAGAGCTGTGGCTGAGCTGTACAAATGTCTGACATTCGTGATGTATGAAGCTGACTTCCATCTAAATAGTTCGATCATTATTAAATAACATTTGGAATCTCTGCACTAGACTGACTCAACAAAGTAATTGTTGAGTCTCACAACAGTGAGACAATAAGCTTCTAAAATAACTCACTTCACCATGTTTAAATACCACAGACGCGTTGACGTGCTCTCTGCTGCGACCCAGGGGAACGCCAGTGCATAAATCACTAGAGCCCATCACCTAAGAATACAAATAATTGTGTAACAGACAAACTGAAAACAGGATTTTGAAATCAAACTTTCTCCTGCTTGAATTTGGGGGAGAGTGGGGGACACAACTCATTTACAAGAGTGATGTAACTGAAGAAGTGAAATCAAAAAACTTGTGCTCCCCAACAGATTGTAGGCTAAAATACACACACAGTGTTGAAATGAATCTCAGAATATTTCTCTAGAATGTTTTAATTGCAAAATTACTTCTGAACAACTCTGCAAAACTCCTATTTTCTCTTTGCGTTAACGTGCCCCATTACTAAGATGTTTGAAAGGAAAAAAAAAAAGTGACATTTCTGAGGAAAATGGGGATATTGCAGATTGTGAATGACTTTGGCTTCTGTTCTGCCACGTGTCTAAAAGCCTTAAGTTCTTCAAACACGAAGAATTTAAGGAGGTTTCAAAATGAAAAAACAGGTACCCACCAATCACAAGCAATCACTTTTGTTCCAAATACTTAATAATATGGGCAGGCTTTGAAAATTACAGTTCTTTAAATCTAAAATAAAACAAAATCACCTGTTTCTGGTATTACACATCTAGAGGAAAACCTCCTCCATCTATCATGGTTCACATCCCTCTACAGTCTTGTAAATGGATACAAACACTTCTCCAAGGCGGTTAATGTCCTGTCATCCTGAGGTGGGAAAAATATTAAAATAATCACAAATCGAGCCCTGGCTCTCTAGGAATGTTATTTTTTTTCCCCTCCATTTTCTGAGAGTTTAAAGGATCCTGGCAACAGCCAAAGCAAAGTTAAGGAAAAGGCTTAAGGAAAGGCAACTGTGCTTTTTCCTGCATTCATAGTATGTCATTGCAAATATTCTAATGGTTTTTATAATGTTTTATAATAAGTTATATATAAATTATTATTTTTAAGTACCTTGACTATAATTATGATATGCAATTATTACAAGCGCAAAATTTATACCAGGAGGTAACATATTGCTTGAGCGCTGCCCCTTGTAACTCAGCACTAAATAAACTACTTGTTCATGAGCCAGACAAGTCAGGATGAATAGACTTTCAGCTGAAGCATTTTGCAGCCCATACACTGAAAATGCAAGGTATTCCAATGAGAAGTATTAACTGACATGCCTTTTTGCAGGCTATTTAGAGTTGACTGCTAGGCATTTTATCTCATTTATGGGGCTGATTTAAAAATAATCAAACCTCACAGTAGTGAAAACAGTGGAAAAAATGAAACAGATACAACTTTTTTTCATACACTAACCTAAACACTCTCACAGAATGGTAAAATCATTAGAGGTATGAATTAAGAGAACTAGGTCCATCTCATGTTATTTTCAAAGTTAAATGAATCAAAACAGTTTAGCTTAGTAAAGCAACAGAATCCATCACAGAATAAATAGGCATGCTGCAGACTCGCTTCTGTTGAACAGGCAGACATTTTCAAAAACATGTAGACATATAAAGCCACCTGCTAATAACCCAGTCTCACGTTCAGGGACAAGAAAATATATAGGCAGAAAAATAACGAGTTTTTTTTTTTGTTTTTTTTTTTTTTTTCCCCCAAATATCAGCCTTAGAAAACATAACTGATGTGAGCAGACTGAACTACGGAGACAAAACTCTTTTTTCCCAGCACAACCAAATGGAAAGGTCCTCACAAGAAACCAGGCAGTACAGTAAGCAGGGACATTTCAAGAACAACAATCTCCTTTTCCTTTAGGCTTGGGAAGTGCATTAACCCACTCGTCTAAGATTTTCAAGAATTTTCCTTGTGGCACGCCCACAGTATCTCCTGTTTTTAAATGAAGAGCACCCAATAAAATTGTTGTACTGCAAATGAAACTACTCTCCTAAGTCCTGCTGTAAAAAATTAAGACCATGATAGCAGAGGAGACAGCGTATTTTGACTCAAACACAAGCTGTCCACTTGAAATGCCAAGTCTGCCACACAGAGACAGGTCAGAGTTTGGCCTTTCAAAATCCTTACAGCCGCTTCTCAGGTCACCAGGACTTAAACAACGCTGGCAAAACCCTCAGTCACACACGCTCCACACACACCAGACATTAAGAGATCTCTGGTGGTTTTAATTAATCTAATATACCATCTTTCCCCTTAGCATTTCATCGAGGCAGGGTGCTGGTTCTACAGCACCTTCCAAATTTCTAAAGTGAAAACGTGTCTTGTTCAGGGATGAATGGTTCTACCAGAAAGTCTATTTTTCTTGACTTTCTTTACCCTAAAAGTGCCTGGGGCTACAGCATACCTTAATATGGAAGAACTTCTGGGTGAGGCTTGGTCTAAGTTTTATTCCCAAGCTATCCTTTGACTTAGCAAACCCTGTGCTTCACAGCAATATGCTGCACATAACTCTCTCCAAACCTGTTTGTGACCCCACAATTTCACAATGATGTCCATAAAGATCAAAGGATGCTGCCCAAAGTACAGCACATGTGAATTCTGGATAAACTGAAAAGGCTGTCCCTTCTCGCACTCTGGCGACAGCAGTACTGTGCTAGAATCCACTAAGATACCACAGTACTTGTAACAATTTCAACGTTTTTTGTGTAAAGACTTAATGCACAAAAACTTGGGCACGGTTTTTAACAGCAGCTATATTTTTTCTGAGAAACATGGTAACCCAACTACTGTGGTGCTAATTCAAGAGAGATTCTAAAGCTTATAATTATGTATGCCTATAGAAATAACTGTAACTCACACCTTTTAATTCTGCTCAGCTGGTAGCGCTAATGTCTCAAAAGCAATTTAATAAGATGGAAAAAAAAAACATATTAAAGTAAGCAGTCAGTCACAAACAGCACCCCCTGGCACAACATAAACAATCTGTAACCATGCATCTGATGAGCACATGACTTCACAGGTACTCTCCATTTCTGCTTTATTACCATGACATTAGTCAGCTACATTTCTTTGCAAAACACCGTATAATCCACACACAATATCAATTTACATCTTAACACTTTCAAATGCATTCCATACCAGCTCTTTCTACTACATTGATATGCCTATTTTGAAACTTTTCAATTACTGATTTCCCATCAATAATTTTTCCCATAATCTAAGTAATTCTCCCAATAAGATCTAGTAGTTACTACAGGAGTACAGCTGCATAAAGCCCAAGTTTGCATTGCTGACTACTGTTATATAGAGTTTTCAAAAACTGTTTTAAGTTTATTAGCAATAACTGTAAAATAGTTATAAAATGGAGTACTTTTTCAGAAGTGCACAAGTTACTTGTGACTAAGAAAGAGATCAGTGTATCAAACGCCAAATGAATACACTCAGTACACTGCATAATCTCCAGATAGTGCTGTGCTGGGCCATACAAAACAAGACGCAGAAACGGCCTGCCTGCGTGAACATGTGAAGGTTACCTGCCATGGGAAGGCAAGTTATCATGAGTCCCTTTATGACCAGTGGAGAAACTGAGATGATTTATCTTCTGGACATCTCTCTCTTCAACTTCAGAGATCTTCAACACGTAACTTGGACTAGAAGCATAACTTCAACAGACCCCCAAAGACAGAGAGACCCACAATTCCCACATTTGGAATACTTAGAATAAATGAGAAAAAGAATAGAAAGAGAAATAAGTAATTGAGAAAAAGAATAGATAAAACTGGAAATAGCCCACAAAAGTAGAAGTAACTACACTATTGCAAACATTAGGTAGTAATTCTAAAACACTCAACGATCACTTTTCTTCCTTTAATGGATGTTTTGACTCTTTCATTCTTTTCCTAATTTGTGTAAGTTATCCCCTGCTCTTCCCATCCTTTTTGACAGAAGAAAAAGAAAACACTATTTGCTTTCCTCCTACCCCTTTTTCCTTCACTAGCATCTATGGCAATCCCTCTAGTGTGTAACTTTGCTCTACTGTCTTTTAAACAAATTCCCCGAATTATTTCATTAGGTTTATCTGTACCAAAATTGGTGACAGATTAAGACTGAAACATGTCTCAGATCCCACATCAGCACAGCAGAATTCTCATTCTACGATTTGACAGTTATTTATAATGCTGCTGAATATGTTATCATATTAGCATGCCTGACAAGCTTCTTTCTTTCAAAGTGTTTCTTTTTTTCTTGTTTGTTAAAACAAACTTGCCAAGATTAGTCACATTTAAATACCCAAATTCACAAAGCAATCCCCGTTACTTAATATAAAGGAGCCTCATCAATACGTTTTTCTGGAACTCCACTCAGATTTATTAGTTCCAACACACAGTTATTGTTTGAAAGGTCTTTAAAAGGCTTATTTACTAAAACAAGTACTAATTGTGTTTTCAGTTGCATTCAAACTGGAGCAACTATGCTAAATGAGAAGAATGCCTTTGTCAACTGCAGTCTGGAGTACTGTAAACAAATTAATATGAAGCACCAGAAGGTTTATACCATAGTGTCAGTCAGCATTTCTTCCTCTAACTATGCAACTCTGAACACAGAAGTAAAGCTAATGTATATTAAAACAAACAACAAAAGTGGTATCCTATATCAAGAACATAAAAGGTTAACATACATTATCAGTCTATCTTAAGACTATTCTTCATCACACTGGTACCTGAGCAGCTTCCACATAAAACAGGGAGAATATCCACTAGAGATCTCTGACAAAGTCTGAATGTACTCCAAACCTAATTATACTTAAATGAAAAAGTTTAGTTATAGACTCGTATGAGGCCACGATCTCATCTCATTTTTCTCTCATATTGAAATTTACACCATGGTTGCCCTGGGACTTGTTAATTTGCTTTCAAGAGAAAGGTTTTCATTTTAAAAGTTTTTGAAGCCTCTTCTAAGAGATAAAAGTACTCTGAAGTAATCTCAACTTCCAACATATTTTACTCATGACTGTTCCTGCACAGTACTAAATGGGGAACAGTGATAAACACGAGAGTTTCAGACTCAGAAGGTAACATTCATTATACCTCTGAAGGCACTACTGGGGAACAATAAAGATAAGGCACACATAACTGTTAAAAAACACAAAACAAACAAGAGTCTCTATCTGTTAATCTTCCCTCAACTTTGGTGTCAAATACACTACGAAGATATCCAAATGCTCAAGGTTGCATTTATAGAAGAAAGAGATCATGACGATCATTACAGTTCACTTCTTCTTAAAGTAAAAATGTGTCCAGTTTCTTTTTAATATGTTCAAAAGCATCTTTTCCCATATAGTCCATACGCCCTTCCTCCCATTTTCTCCGTTCATCTTCAGGATTTGGTTCTTCTGGTTTGAGGTGAATAGAGAGTTCTGAAACAGAATGTGTAACCTCATTCTGCAGGAAGAAGCAGAACAGTGGGAAAACAGTCATTTGATTGTTCTTATTTCAGTGCTATGAAGTTAATACTTGGAAGTCAAATTTCTGCTTTACACGGTTGCAGGTAAAACATGCAAGCAAACAAACAAAAAACAAACAGTATTTGAACACTCATGCTTACTTTGATAACGTGATCTCGTTGTCTTAGCACCTGTGAACACCAAGCATTTATTTTGCTTCTTTTAACTCAAAGCTTGGCACACTCAGCAACAATACAATGAGATTTCATCATGGGGCTTTCATGCCGGCATAAGTTTCTATATATTTTGGCCATGCATTTTATTGTACCTTCAGTGAGATCAGTATTATTTATCAGACATGAAGCACTTGTTAAATTAATTCAAGAGACTGATATTATCTGAGACTAATTAATTTGGAATGACACTACAAAACTCTGAATCGTGGTTCAAGATCAAGTTATCATAGGTGCAGAAATGTAGGATATATTATTGATAATTTCAACCAAATAAAAGAAAAAACATGTCTGTGACTGACCAATGTTAGTAAAACTAGAACATCCCAACAATTATAACCAGCAATAAAGAAGAAATATAACAAAAGCTAATCAAGACAGGTACTGAAAATCTGCTTTCAGTACTCTTCCAAGAGAATCAAAGGCAAACAACTCACTTCATGTTACAAAGTTAAAATAAACCAGAACAGCCTTCCAGTGAAGCCCTCACCAGTTATAAACATGCTTTAGAATAGGCCTGAATAACTGCAATTAGTGAGATATCAGACTTAAACTGACTAAGTGCCCTGGAATTGCCATTTTATCTGCCAGTTTTGGGCACAGGACTTACATGAGACTTGCACCCACAGACCCGGTAAGGTATTTTGCACAGCCAACATGACACTATATACTGAAGTTAACTGCACTCTTCCTATGTATCCTTGCCTGAGACCCAATCTGTACATGACCTTAAAGATCAATAAACACTCTGAAGAGCATGCTTGACTCACAGTACATCATCTTCCACTTGCTTAGAAACATCACTTCAACAGGTGAAAACAACAAACAAAACATGACAAAAAACGTTGATGATTATGTTATTGGCCAGTTCCAGGCTGGCACTGAAAAATATACACTTAAAAACTAGAAGTATAACTGGTAAAATTGGATCATACGCCATTATTGGAAGAGGTTAAGAAATTAATTACATAGCTGAAATATTTTTACACATTGCATCATAGTTAGTAGATATTTCCCAAAACGATGCTGGCAGCAAAGACATGCACGCAATTATCAACCAAAGTGCAATGCAGAAAGCTACGTGTACCAGTTCTGAGGCTTCCTGAAACGCAGGATGAAAAGTAAGTTGTTCTGAAGGTCTGTCAGGCTCAGAGGGATGGACGTTAGAACTGCATTGTTCAACTTCACATACAGGTTGCTAAAATACAACCACTGAGGTTTTATTAGGAGAACAATTTTTTTCCCAGTTTTCTTATCATGAAAATGCATACAAGACAAGTGGATTTCAGTCTTGGGATAGAGGAAAGCAGTGAAACATCATGAAATATTATCAACAAGGACAAAATTCATCTCACACAGCTTTAGCTATCAAAATGGCACCGAGTCTAAGCTCCTACTATAATCAATCCAGGATAAGTACCTCCAGAGGGCAGCTCATCTCATCCTAAGATAGTTTCAAGAGTGGCTGGCACTCTTCAGAGACTACAGAAAGAGCCTGGAAAACTAGCTTACAGTAGATGTCTACATTCACAAGGCCAAACTTAAATGGGAAACAAATCTCATTTTAGGATTCTAGCTTGCTCTGTAACTCAAGCTTTTTATATGCATAGAATGAGAACAGAACAACGTATTCCAAAAGATAAATAAAACAGGCTGCCCCCAATATATTTGCCTTTGCCACATATCAAAACATAAATGAGTAGGCAGCCTCCACTCTGGGGTCTGCTTTGCCAAAAGCAGAACAGTCTCACAACACTACTGAAGCTAAGCAACATAAAATGGAACGATGGTGTTCCTAACTAAGATGAAAATCAGGTTGTTCACTTCAAATTAATACAATCTTCTGATAAACCAATCTTACTGTATTGTAATAAAAAAAAATAGTATAATTGACATTTGAACTTAAATGAACATTGTTATTTTTCCACCCCAAAAGAGCATCTTGAAAATGCATTCCCTATTTAACTTCAGCATTTCCAATGGTCAGGCGCATCAAATACAAGATAAAACATTCTTGCTAATCAACTATTCTTAAGTTGTAAGACTCTGCGGTTTTCCTTCAGCACTTCCACGCTCAGGGTGGAAAAGAAGGAAGGGAAGACTACAGCTTTATTTTATGGAGTAACTATAGTCTGAAGTGCTGAACATAATAAAAACTGTCTTCGCCTTAACAGAAAATAGTCCCCGAGAGCAGACATTACAACATTAATTTTATTTTCCCCCAGTTGTACCTTGCTAGAGCATGGCTTATCATAACCACACAGTGACTTACACCTGCAGAAACATTGCTCTACTACCTCCAGTTAAATTCCTGCACAAAATAAGGAGAGTCAGTGCAACAGAAATACCCAAATACATGAAGAGTGACAGAAGTACCAGGACCTCTGCAGTGATCACCAGTGAATTCTTTGCAAGATATTCCGTGTTGCACAAATCATTGAAATCTGGGGAACAGTTTTCATAGTCAGCACTTCAGGGATAAAACAAAAAAAAAATCTACACAAAAGGGATAAAAGGATTTTAGCTTTAAGTATATTTATTTACAGGAACATTAATACTCAGTAGATTAATTTGGTAACATAGCTTCTTTTTATTACATTTTATTAAGGACCTAGCAGCTTTCAGTACGTAATCTCTTCATAAAATTCAGTGCAAACTCTTTCAGCCTCCAAGTACATCATGCGCACATGACTAAACATTAAAGAAAACAAATATTCTTGAGACTATTTCTCATGAAAGCAAGAAAATTCAATGGTGACAGCTAAAGTGAAGAAGCTATTATCTCCCAGATCAGAAACCTAAATCAAAATCTTATTTTATTATATCATTTTATTTTGTTACTGCATATAAGAATATACAGCACACTTACAGCTTCGAAACTGAGTTCCTCAGGTGGACAAGCCGTGGAATGCATTTCATATGTCTGCTCTGGAGGTACAGGCATTTGCAGCGAATTTGCCACAGAAGGCTCAGCCTTTTTCAGTGTAATTTCAACTCCGTTGAAAGTATGCTAATAAAAACAAGAACATCCTGTCACTGAAATAAAATTTTGCAGGAAATCAGTACCTTATTTCCAACAGCTTCACTTCTAACGTTTTCAGCGTTGAAATTCATAAAGTCAAACAATTTGTGGTCCCAGTATCAGAACATATTGCAATTTAGATTTATGAACTAAAGAGTATGCTGCCATCATCAGCAGGGAAACCTAACAAGTCCTTCCATCTTAATGTTACTGTAGCTGAACTATTTCTTCACTGCCCAATTTTTTAAAAAAACTAACGTGCATTGAAGTATGAGATCAAAACCTACCCATTCCTTCCTCTGCTTTCCAATTTGTCATGAGATTTATAAACCAAATTCCTCTCTGGAGCTTTGATGATAATTGTCCAACTGATTGTATGACACTATGCAATTCATTTAATGATGGTAATAGTTTAATATTTAAAAAACAAAAAATAAAATATTTTATATGCATAAAGTGACCTAAATTGTCATGTCTGGATATGAAATTAAAAATCATATCTTCCTTCTGCTCATTAGTTTATAATGTAGGTCTCCAAGAAAGCATCTGTTTATCAACAGATTTTTATTCTATTCATGCAAACTATACATTGCTGTACTTCCTCTGATGAAAAAAAGTGTAAAGAGCTCAGTAAATGCTTGATGATGTACAACTAACTTATATAACATCCCAAATGTAATTAACTCTGCCTCTGCAAATCTGATTTGTTAAGACTCTCATAAAACAAATTAAAATGCAGAGCTGATAAGGTAGATTTTACTACAGCTCAAGGCCTAGTTTGATGGTCTAAATCAGCTTAGCTTCAAGAAGTCAGAAGTCTGTTTCATAGCCAGATGATCACCTTCTCTGCCTAATTTGTCCCATATTTCGCATTTAATTTGTAGAACATATTTACATACATTTGCCATACAAATTCCTCCTCAGTTAAGAAGGCGAGTGGGAGAAATCTTTGTAAAGCCATGGTACCCCAAGTGTTTCCTAAACTGTTAGTTTAGATGCCTGTAGAAGCAGTCACTGCTATTGCCAATCAGCAGACGTTTTCCCATGTAATTCTGTCCTCCGGAGAAGGCCGTTTTCATAATTTTTCTGTGACTCAGTACATTCCCACTAACTCCTTGATAGTTACCTTGCATTCCTCAGATTCTGATCGTTCCGTCTTTTGAAGGTTTTCTAACAAAGGCAGTATACTGGCACTGTATATATTCCACCAGAGGGCAAGAAATGACAGCTGATGAAAAGACCCAGAGGTGGTGCCATCGTGCATAACTCTCTTTGTTTGAAGGTTGTATTTGTAGTTCCAGGGCTTTGTCGCTCCCAAGAAGTGAACAACTTTGGCATCTCTGCCAAAACTGTAGAAATTAAACATACAGATCTATACATCAAAGATAATTTTAGCATATATACATTGCTAAAGAAACATGCTTACTCTCTCACTGGTGAGGCAATTTTGACATTTTGTAACAGCAACACATTCAATATGAGTATATATATATAAACATTTTTATCTTTTGAGATTAAGGTATTTCACATAGCATACAGTAAACAAAAGGCTACACTGCCATTTAGCTTCCATCTGCTAATGCCAGTAGAAAAACTCATGAAGGAAACTAAAAGGCACATGCAGTCCCATTTCCAGTCCTTCTCCATGCCCTGTTCACAAACAAATAAATACCACCTCAAACACCAAATCAACAGAATTGTTTAGCACTTTAACATTGTTTAACATTTGAAAATGCCTAATAAAAACATCATCCTAAGTTCACCCCCCAAAAAGAATGTTTTGTGCAACTGTTACAGTTAAACTGTTACAGTTAAACTGTTACACCCTAAATCTTAAAAACAACTTGCCTTTTGCCAGAAAAGTTTCTCTGACTGAACTGTCTGGGGTAATATAATTACCAGCACAAATTCAGTTTCAAGAAGAACCTAAGAATTAAAAAAAAAAAAAAAAAAAAAAAAAAAGAGAGAGAGAGAAAGAAAAAAAATCCCAAATATTTCCCATAGAACTGACTGAAAAAAAGGAACAAATTTAAAAGTAAAGCACTCAGAACCTAATGTTGAAGTAATTTACATATTTCCAAATTTGGGAAAAACTTTTCTGAAGCAACTTTTGAGACAGAGCAGCCAACTCTGGGACTCTCTATCTGTCCCAAAGATAGACATAAGAAGCTTTCGTATTGCTCTTAATCTTCTATTACACAATTTTTACATAATATGTCATTTCTTACTGCTGTAATTTAAATCAACAGAATATGCCAGTGTTATTCTCTCACTTTCTTGTAATAAATGATTTGTTGTTAGCAAGCTACAGTAATTTACAATCAGCCAAAAGTCACTACTTACTGATTGAAAGCAGGAACATAGGTGTATACAGCACTGCTGCTTAAGTTATAGATGAAAGGTAAGTGTTTACCAATATCTGCTGTTGCCCAGTTGCTGAAGAAGCTATTCAGCAAGCCTTGATCACCCCCTAAAGCATACATAAAACAGTATTAGCATAATGTATAAGTACATGCAAATTTACATCAAAATTTCATGTCCAAGGATGGATGTGAGACTGGTATGATCACGGGACCGCAGCTTAGACTTGACAAAACGGCCACATGAGCAGGTGCAAGTGAGTAATACCTGGTCCACTCTGATGCAATTTCAGTGTAAGTGGAGTCCTATCGGAACATACGAAGAGAGGAGTAGGAAGGGGTTTTGGTCTCCCTCAGAGCAGAGGATCAGCTATATTTCTCTCTCCTAAACCAGACGGCAAAATTAAAACTTACTGAGCGAGGCTCAGACACAATGTCCCTTCATTATAATTTTCTGGGAATCACAGCCTGCAGTAAGTCAATGTGTCCTAAATACTGCGTAAGAGGCAAAGATCTGCACCATAAATTTTTGTGGAAGCGTAATTACTTGAAGCCTAGAGAACTCCTGCCTTTCTCCATTCTGCCAGATAGCACGGAAGCTACACAAAAAATGCCTTATTCAGAATGAATCTAATTTCTTACACTTTAACTCTTATGCCTTGCCCCTCTGTTATGCCTTACCGTCAAAGCTGCCATGTTCAGCAGCAAACTGGAGCAGCAGGTTGTAAGTTTTTAAAGATGGTCGGAACACAAATACACCACTATTAAAGCAGTCAGGCCAGCCAGAATCCGGAGCTGCTGAAAACTCTTCTCGATCGAACAATTCATCAACATTGCAAAGCACCTTGGAGAGAGTAGTAGAAAAGAAGTTGTTACAGAAGATGTTTTTCTGGAACATAAGTAGTTAAATCAGTACTAACAAATTCAGTTTAATTCAACCAAGTATGTAGCTTGCATAGCATAAAAGGAGATACAATGCCAAACATGTTTGTGGCCAGCACTTATTTTTTAATGTAATAAGGTAACATTAACTGTGGTTCCCCATGACTTCTCTGACAAAAGTGCAAACCCTATGAAATTACTTTATAAGCCTCAGAGACCCTCCAAAAGGTCCCTTTAAATATTACAACATACCATGAAAACATGTAGTCTCCTATTTCTTAGCTCACTTTCTCAGTGAAATTGAATCCATTGTTCTCAGTAACTGCAACAAAGCTGAGAATCCAAATAATTTGACTTAGCAACAGGATGACTAAAGGGGTAGAAGAAAAAAAACACCTCTTTTTACTGATTTTCTAACGTATGTTAAGCTCAGAGTCTTGCTTTGGTTTGGTTTCAAAGCTTCACAGTGAAGTGGCAAAAATCAATCAGGTTAAGGCCCAGATCAGTGTTAAAGTCGGTAGAAAGACGGCTGTGCAGTCACTGAATGCCTGCACCCCACCCATAACAGTCATCAAGGGAGCCACTGTGAAAATAGAACGATTACTACTTTTTTAAATTCAATTAAAAAACACAGCCAAATACTTGCCTTCTTCCTTTAATACTAAACAGGAAATCATACGCTTTTCCCCTCACTCCCTGAGAATAATAATTTAATTTGGTTTCTAATGCAACTATAATCTTATTAAATCAAAATGCATCCCACTCTCTCAAAATGAAGCACTTAAGTGCAGAGAAAGGCTGACATGACTGTTGCCAAAATTAGTTTGTTTTTTTTTTTTAATCTCCTTATGAAAAAAATATGATTGTTTCTGGCTTTTTTTTCCTCTCTATTTTATAACTAGGCTGCCTTCCTGACCAGAATAAGCCCAAACGAAAGTATATGAGAGAGATCTCTTCTAAACATCTGTCAGAAGCCAATTTGAATAGTGTGTGTTTATATCTTTTGAGGACAGTCCTGAGACTACTCTCAGAAACAGGATCCACTTCTCTGCAGCCAGCAGAACTGTGAGCATTGCCAAACATCCAGCTGGAGCTTCTGTGACCGTGTGTCCCCCAGCAAATCTGGTCACTTGGTAGGCCACCAGGTTGCGAGACAAGGAAGCATCCCACACCCAGAGCAGCTGTTTAAGACACACAAAAATGTTGCCACGGCTCCTGCTTTACTCACCAAAGTGTCTGCATCCATGAAGACACATTTGCTATAATGAGTAAGAGTCCAGCAGTGAAGCTTAGTGAAGGTTACACCCAGTTCTGGCCTCTGCAACAGAGCCAACCGGACCGAGTCAGCACTGTCGAGTGCATCCACCTCGATGACTTCATCGAACACGCTGCGCAGGACAGACCTACCAGAGCAAGCAGTGGAGGGAAAGAAGGAAATTTATGGCGGTTCATCAGACTTCACTTCTGGCACAAAAATAGTGACACACAGCACATTTACTATGACAGTAACAAAGGTTAGATTGATTGGTCAGAAAAAGACATCAAAAGTGCAAAGTCCTTGTAAACAGTCTGCTGAAGTGACAGATACGAGGCCATAAACCATCACTTCTTCCACTAAGGGAGCAGCACATCCACTCTGGGACGCCAGCACATCCCAAAAGTGAAAGGTGCTGCATGGAGGAGAAAACAAACCTTACCTTAGTTACTCAGTCTCCTATAGAAACACTGTCAGAAATTAAAGTAGCTTTCACTCCTGCACAACTGTCTCTAAGGAACAGCACCGTGCTATGTTATGTGTGCATTGTACAGGATGCGGCAGGCACTGTCAGTGCAGTTGTTTGCACCTATCATGCCTGAGCAAAAGCAGCTCCAAAACTGCACCTTCTAAAACAGAAATTATATGCTTGCTCACTACTATAAGTCATCTCAAATGAGACTTTTAGAAAAACATCTTTCCTCTGTGCATCTCTTTCACATGAGTTTAATAGGTGATATCAAAGTAGCTAATTTTCCTTCAAGGCACACAAAAAAAAAGTCTTTTAAACAGTTTATTTATTTACATTACACTATTAACTACAATATCCTGGATTTCATATAAACACAAAAAGAGAAAAGCCTGTGCTGATTATCGAGATTCCAGAGTCATTAGATTTTGCTCGCCTGATCTTCAAGGGACTAAAGTTAACTGTGAAAGAATAAAGAGTAGATACAAATTTCTAGAAACGCAGTTCAGTAACAAACATTTTAAAATGTTATCCTTGGTTTAAAAAAAAGGGGGGGGGGAGGGGAGGGGATCTCGTCCCAGTGAAGGTAGAGGGAGTGGGATGAAAAAATTGAGACTTAGCATCCACCCAGTTGTCAAATTTAACAGTCGTTCAGGAAGGTTTCACTGTTATCACAGACCCTATCTGTGAGAAAAATCCTGGAAAAGCATATTTACCTATATCTAAAGGAGCAAAAAAGGGAAAAATATGTTTCTTGAGACAGCTGCATTGCTAATACTGTAAAATGGCATATAGAAGTTGGGAGTTTGCATGCTTCCTAAACCACAGCAGAATTAAGAGCTTGAGTAGTTGTGGCATGTCATGTTCCTTTTAACAGCTAACACAGTCCTCCAAAAATCAAGGCTAGAGTTCAACAGATCTAATAAATTTCTGTACACACAGTTCTGTCATGCCTGTAGAATCACATCCCAAACTGGAAAGTGATTAAAAAGAAGGGCAGAAAGAAATGTATTTCCCATCATGTTAGCAGTGCACTAATAGTTTAAGATCTGTCATCTGAAATTGAGCCACTGATGTCTTTGGAGAGTTCTGATGTCAGAGGTGGTAGGTCTCTTGCTCTTCCTAAAATAAAGAAGCACTCGGAGGAAGCAAAAAACAAACCAATACACCTTTATTTTGGCTCAAAAGCAAGACACTAAAAGCCTAGTTCCCAAACTTTCGGCTAATGTTCCCAATTACGAGCTTGAAAATCAACTTCTAGCCACAAGCTCTACTTCTGCAAGTGAATTCTTACCAGGCTTACAATCGTATCATGGGTGTTATTTGTGACTCCCCCTCAGAAATCACTAGCCAAGTGGGAAATTCTACAGACAATGCCATGAAACCCGCAGGAAGCCTATTAAAATCCTTCATGTTACTTCTTATTTTTTCCATATTATCGATCTCCAAAATAACATGAATTCTTACCTCATCCCACTGGAAACCCCTGGTGTAATTAGCACTGCCAGTTTTCTGGATGTCGTATGGTTCCTCAATGACTGTCCAAGAACCAGAGCTCCTTGACAATAAACATCATCAGTAGCGAGGGTCACAAAGGCTTGATCCGTTACTGCGAGCAAATATTCAGAAGAGTCATTTTACAGCTTTAATATAAGCTCTTTTGGCTCTACAATCTCCCTCCTCCAGCTAACCAACAGGCTACAGCTTATAACAACCTGCAGCTCCTGTGATAAGCTCTTGTCTTGCCCAAATTCCCCCAGAGGACAAAACTGAATAGAAAATCCAATAAACATAACAGCAGAATATATGCCTTTTTTTTCTTTTTTCTTTTTTTTTTTTTTTGCCTGATTTACATAATACAAAGTAGGAAGCTTTCAGACTAGCCTTAAACAAATACTTCTCCAGGTCACGTTGCCTAAACCTAATGGCAAATCAAACAAGCAGATCTATAAATATTTAGATTGTACATTTATCTAACATAACATTGTATCTAACAATACAACTGATAAAGAAAGTTTTCCTGTTTATATAGTGCCAAAGCTAAGGAAAAAAAAAAGTTAAACACAAACCAGAAATATCTTTCTTTCCATTACCTCACTGAATCAACCTACCAGGCATTATTCTTCGCTTTACTCCCTTTGCACTGGAGTAACTGGTGCTGGCTGAACAACTGGTACCTACTGACATATGCAAAGCAACTGCTGCTGAGGTTGGCAACCCTGCCAAAGTTACGGATCCCTACCTATCCTTACCTTAAGCAACTCCGAGAAAATTAGTTGTGTTCCTCAGAGTCAAAAAGCATATGAGAAAAAAAAAGTTACAATAAAAAAGAAAGCAAGCTACACTCCTGCACAATATCACCTAGAGCACATTTTGTAAAGGTACTGGGCCTGCGACACCAGGTGCTGCTTCTTCAGCTCTGCCCTCCAACAGAGCCATTATCAGGGTTCTGGGGCAAGCCAGAACCTAAAATTCAGTGATGTCATGGGCATCTCTCAGGGATGAAGGAATACCTCAGTTTCCTAGGCTGCAAAATTAACCAGAACGAAGTAACTGGGTCACACAGGATGAGGTGAATTCCACCGAGCTACAGAGCATCAGTAAGAATTTGTCCTGAACTACTCGAATAAAGCCACCGTCAATTTTAGGGAAGAACAATTGTGATAAACTATCAAAAAACAAAACAAAACACGGTGTCACACAGTTTCCAGGCTCTACGAGAGACACTCAGAAGGAATCTGGCAGAACCAGCGCAGAGCACCCAACAAGCGACCTCAGAGGCTGCCGAAACGCGCAGGTTGAAACCTCTGCCCTAGCATCGAGGTGTGTAATGAAGTATGGCCGGTGCCCTCAGACACCGAGCACTTTCATTTCCATGTCATCCAAACCCAGAGGGAAACGCAGGCCCGCTGTGTGCTGACCTGTCCCCGTATCACCAGCCAGACCTGAACTCTCAGTGGGGACAGCCGCCGCGCTCCTCCTACACCACTGCAGGCCCCCGCGATGCTCAACGAATTCGGCAGTGGCAAACTTAGCCAAGACACTCAATCACCCACCCAAACGTAAAACAGCCTGCAGATCCCTCAGCTAAGCAAATTCCAATAGCCTTGTTAATCACGATTCCCAGAAGCACATAAAGAAAAAAGGATCTTTCTCTGTGGAAACACCTGAACCTCCTGTTATTGCAACAGCTCAGGCAAGTTATGGGTGTTGCAGAAAACAACGCATAACTGGTGCTTACATGGAGAGGTTTGGAAGCACAGTTGTAAGCTGCTCTTACTGCAGCTTTCCAAAAGGTTACACAAATACAAGCACACATCCAAAAAAAATAATAATAAACAACACACACACACACAAAAAAAAAAAAGCTGAAGGCCACTTCAGCAATAAAATTATTCTCAGAAGACACAAAGACTCCGAAAAGAAAGGCACTTTTGTGTTAGGCAACAAGCATCTCCAGCCAAAAAAAGTAATAAAACAACTAGTGAGAAGAACGTGGGGGGGAGGTTAGTACAAAAAGCAAACTGTGAAGAGAGTAGGTGTTTAAATCTTAAAACCGCTATTTTAAATAACAACCATAAAACCGAGCACATAATCTCCTTACTGCTTCTGCAAATTCTTTTAGCTACAGAAACCAAATATTTACATATATAATGCACCCAAACTACTAAACAAGCTGCTCATCAAAGAGTTCAGCAAGTTGGTGTGGCAAATTACCACATCTTACACATACTTTCATGCCAGTACCTCTCAGACGAAAGCTGTGGTCAGAACGAGAAGGAGGCAAACAGCTGAACGAATACAGCTTCTAAGAAACTTTGGCTAATGCTTAGCAAAGTAAAGAAACCCATTGTCTCTTCTGAGAATCAGCTGTGGGATACGTTTTCTGGCCTTCTTAATATAGTGAACTATTACAAAGATAATTAAATTGATAATCAAACTACTGGCTGAAACCATACAACATTAAAATGTTACTGATGCAAACAGAAACAGATGCTAGCTATTTTAAAATGATGCAGAGTTATCAGTTACTCTGTTAAAGATCACGGGTGGGGGTTAAAATCAAAAGACTTTATCATTACTTGTTCTTTCATCTAATCCATGTTTTCAAGGGAAAAAAAAGCGTTACTTGAATTTCCCTGTTTGGACCATTCCTTGAAACTCTGTCCCTATAATTACTCTATTTTTAAAACTCGAAACTACAGATAAGATTTGCATAAAGATCTACGAAACTAAACTCTGCCAAAAATCCCCATTTAAATTAAAGAAAGAATAATGTTGCTTTAAATTTAACCTACACAGGGCTTCACCCACTGATTCCAAGCTGCAAAAGCAGCAATATTTGATCTTTAAGTTTGAAAGCCAAGGGTATGGGTACTTAAAATTCATTGCAACTAGATTTTTTTTTCTTTTTTTAAAGTGTCAAGGGCAGCTTTATGCATAATTTTCAGTTCTTTGAGCTGAATGACAATAGGATTTTTCACAGAAAACACCTAGTGTGAAGAGTATTGAGTTTTCAAGCAAATTGTTTTCAAGCTGTGGAACCCTATGGCTGATATCACTAACTCTCAGTGAATTATAAGAAAAGTAAGCGTATGATTAGAATCACATTAAAACTACGTTGTATGAATTTATGACTGCTGATTTCTCTTATCTAGACTACCACACAGCACATGAAGTTGCAAGTTTAGAAATCATCATTGCCAGCACTGGCAAAAGTTTCTCAGAAGAAACCAGAGACTTTCAAGGAAATAACTGTGATGAGTTATTTTAGAGACCCAAGCTGCAGATAGCAGCACAGAAAAGACAGAAAAAGTAATGTGAATCACTACAATAGGCAGAGTGATTTTATGCGCAATGTGTTCCAGCTTTTTTAGTCAAGATCACCAGCTTCTTACGCTACTTACTCATAGCAGTGCCTCAGACAAAACTGCCAGGGGCAATATTCTTAAACAGGCCTGAAAACCAGTTCTAGGGCTGCAGAAAAGCCTTGGAATCTGCACCAGCAAGCAGACCGAGCGGTCCTCACTTTGATGATCACAGAAAAAGGGGAGACAGAGAACGAACCAACTCCAGTGAGAGTCAAAAGTTACTCATAAAATAAGCGCTGAATGAAACACATACCTGCCAGCTTCAAGACAAGTTTAAGTAGTTTCTTTCATAACCCAACAGACATAGCTTTGTAAACATATTTTTGTCTTCTGACAGACAGAGAAAGGATAAATGTGCTCTAGCAGTGACTCCTGGAGTAACAAATTTGTCAAGTTGCCCACTCCAAAGCTGCCATAGGAGACAGAGACATGCAGGCTACAACTCTCCTGCAGGCACACTCTAAATAACACATTGCTGTCACGCATAAAAATAAGAGTGCATAAAATTGCTAAAAATCCCCAACAGGCTGGTTATGTCCCCCGTACGTACTGCCTTGCGTGCTAACCAACATTGGCCCTTTGTTTTCTTACATCTCTCCCTGTTGCCATCTGCTGTTCCTTTCTCACCCCCCCACTGAAGATGTGATCCCTGTGGGGCCAGCACGCTACAGCCTGGGTCTGTGCCCACTCTGAAACCTGCAGCAACGAGGCCATGGCCACTCCTGCCCACCTCACCTTCTGTGGCAGTGGTGTTGTTACCCCTCTCCCACACCCAGGTCCCTGCGCATCTTCCCCTGGAGGTGTGTTTGCCCACAGGTGGGTCAGGCTTACTGCAGAGATAAATGTCACAGCCTCCTGGCTTCGCTGACCTAGCACAACCATCTTCAGAAGCATCTGGCACAGAAAGCTCTGCTCCAGCTGACACCTGGAGCCTCAGCAGCAGGGAGACGTATTCTGCCACAAGTATGCAGGATGAGTAACGGTGTGAAAGGCTCTGCCAGACCACCCACAGAAATTATTATGCAAATTTTCAGCAAAGAGGCGGTTCCTGCCATAGCAATCAAGCGATGGCTGGCGATATTAATTCCCGTGTTTGCTTGGTCTGGGTCCAGTAGTGGAGATACTCGTGTTACTGATGAGCGTTGTGCTGGCTCAGCCAGCACCTCTACATGGAATACACGTTGCCATTTGATGGCGTGCAGTATTTCTTGTGGTCTAACAAAGCCCTGCCCGACCCAAACCAAATTCTCTATTATTAAAGCAACGCTGAATTTTACTAGGCAGGATTATGACTTATCTTGGAAGGCTACAGAGAGGAGACTCGTTTCTCATTTAGCATAGATTTTATTAAGTATCTTTCAGTTATGAACAGCTTGGTACCGCTTCAAGAGCCTGCAATTGTGTTATTCAATAGACTGTAAACTATCTCTGTGAAAAATCAAATGCAACGATGTTATAATATGCAATTAAGCATAATACTAGTTGTAAAACAGTCATGTTTGGCTTTGAAAAACGAAATATGAGTAATTGTTTGAGCGATCCGTTTAACCTCTGGGAGCTCAGCGCCGGGCAGGACAAGGCAGAGGACGCCGCACCTCGCACCTAACAGGCTTCGCCACCCCTCTCCTCCCGAAACGCGAGTCCCGGCAGAGCCGAGCCACGCCGAGCCCCTCCCGCACCCACCCGCAGCCCCGTGTCGCAGCCATGTCGCGACTCCGCCGGCGTGGCCGCTCCACCTGCCGCCGCACGGAGCCCGCCCGGCTCGCCCCCCACCAAATGGCGACCCCCCCATCCCCACCCCGGGCCGCTAATGGCGGGCGGGCCGGCCGAGGCCGTACTCACCGGACATCCTGCGGCTGCGGGGCCGGCCGGGATTAGCCTCCTGGCTAATTAGCCTCCGGGGGCGGCGGCCGAATCGCGCTCCCTGCGCAGACGAACAGCGTGAGCGGCGGGGCTTGGCACGGCCCGGCCCGGCCCGGCCCGGCCCGATCCCGCTCCCCTCTCGCCCCCTGCCCCGCCGGGCGCCCCCGAAGCGCCGCTCCCGGTCCCGGTCCCGGCCCCGGTCCGGGCCCTCGCACCTGCCCGGCGCCCCCCGGCGGCTCGGCGCGGCGCTCCCGCCCCGTTGTGCCCGGCCCGGCCCTCTTCTGCCCTCCTGTGCAGCCTTGTGAGGGAAAACAGAGCCGTCCGTGGGGGTTAAGGTCGCGGGCTGTGGAAATGAGCGTTTAGAGAATGAGCGCAGCGACTTCGGTGTGTCCGACGGTAGCCAGATGGCACTCGCCGCGTCGCCGTGAGTTGGCTGTGCAGTGAGGGTCTTGGCTCCCCTCGGATTCTCTGCAGCCATCGTAGCCCCTGCAGACACCTACATGCTGCTAACTGGCCGCCCCGTCTACAGCTACATGTCTTCTGAGAGAGGGTGCTATTCACAGTGAGATACACGTATCTGCATATGAACATACATTCAAAACAGCATATTTTTCTGCAAGTAACTCCAAACTGAACCCTGTCTATGTAATTCTACCACCCAGTATGTGAGGTAATTTTGGGCTGATTGCGTTCAGCAGAGACATTTTTACGTCAAAGCTTTCAATGGACATCAGTGATTACTTAGCTAAGAATGGTGATTTGAGACTGCGTCATCAAGGAAATTACATGTACCACTCAGCTACTAAACCTTTATTTTCAGCAATTTGTGTGTGATAACTGGTGAGTTATGAGGCTGTACAAGTTGCAGCGTTTGTTCCGTCACATATGGGAAGTATTCTAAAAAAGATGGTATCATTGCTCTAGTAGTAGTGGCAGAGGTGTTCTAGGAAGAAAGGACATAAATGCATAGGAAATGAAGCTTTATTTACCCAACGGAAACAAAAATTTCAGGAAATGTGTTGATCATCTGCTTACATAGCTTACCTAAACAATAGAATCATAGAATCATTAGGGTTGGAAAAGCCCTCCAAGATCATCTGGTCCAACCATCCCCCTGCCACCAATGTCACCCACTAAACCATGTTCCTAAGCACCACATCCAACCTTTCCTTAAACACCCCCAGGGACGGTGACTCCACCACCTTCCTGGGCAACCTGTTTCAATGCCTGCCTGACTGCTCTTTCTGAGAAGAAATGTCTCCTGATTTCTAACCTGAACCTCCTCTGGCACAACTTGAAGACATTCTCTCTAGTCCTATCAGTAGCTACCTGTGAGAAGAGGCTGACCCCCAGCTCCATTCTTACAAATAGCAAGATTGCTATTGTAGATACCTTTATTGGCAGATTTATTTCAATTAGGGGACTTTATAATCAACAAAAGCAACTTATTGGTAATTTAAGCCATGTTTACACCCAGATGTTTTTCTGTTTTGCTGGGGTACCAGCAACACTTTTTATAGCATATGCTAGACTTAAAATGGCAGAGCCAATAATACAAGCTAGAACTCTGATGGTCTAACAACTAGTTTATATTCCTTCCTTTCCCTTGAGATTTAAATATGTTAGAGCTTCCCTACATAAATACCAAACTGATGGAATAATTACGCTAGTTAAGAGGAAAATTAGTACTGAAAATTGTGCCTCCACACCAGTATATTGGTGGCATGTTGCTGTCATTAGCCCAAAGAGCTTCAGAAGGTGAACATTTGGTCAGGGTTTTGTCTAATTCAAGTTCATGGTGTTTGCTCAAATTCTCCATAATAAAATCTGCTTTTTCACTAATAATAACAAAAACAACTTCTACTGAGTAAGAAATTGGTTTACAAATACAATGAATAAATTTAAATCACTTGTAACAATATTTCAAAAGCAAAAATTGGTATGCCCTTAATAATGCCTATAAATCCTTCTATGGACACTGATCCTGAAAAAAAAAAAAAAAAAAGATTCTTAAGCTGTTTCTTTTTTTCCCCCTAAAGTCTTCAGTAGGTCACAGATCACCTTGGATATAAAAGGTATCAGCCAGCATATAATCCATAAAGTAACAAGCAAAACAAACAAACTGCACATCATCTTGGGTAAAACACTGTATGTGTTTATTGAAAATTTTCAAGAGAAAGAAGGAAAATACATATTTTTTTTGTTAACAAGCAGCTAACATCGAAAGTACAAAATGTTTTAACATTTCGTTAATCAAAACTTTATGTCTACCTGGAAAAACATACATCATTTTTTTAATAAATATTAACGTGGAAAATTTGTATTTTTAAAGAAATAGCATGTGTACTTGAAAACCATATTAAAGTATGTTACCATTCATAAGTTGAAAGTGATAGCCACAGAATTACTCATTCCTTCATGTGTTGTCAAAGTGTTTCCGTATTTAAACTGATGTACATTATAATTTCTTACTTTTAGGATCAAAATAAAGATTTTGGTAACCTCCTCAGCAACATAACAATTTCAAGTATAATGTAGACAAAATAGTATTTTATTTTACAAAAAGTGTACTTTTTCAGATGACATCTTTCTCTCAACAATTTAACAAACACAAAATCATGTTTATGCAATCTACATGCAATTTTAGTAAGAAAAAGCATCCTTCATGTATAAGATGAAGACAAAACACATGGATTTCCTCTATGCTTTTAAGTTAGCTAAAATATCTGTACTGTAGAATTATGTCAGTAAACTACTAGTTTTGCCAGCTTTTCATCTACTTTTCATTCATTTGCTAGTATTTTGATTCAGTTAGCTACATGAAGACAGAGAAACTGGAAAAGTGTTAGTTTTTGTTGACAGTCTTTGTCTACATAAGAATGTTTGCTAACACAATCAGGCTGATCAGGAACGAAGGGGAAAAGATGAAACAGCATTGCTACTGAAATTGTAAGCATCAACCACATCTCTGCTAAAGGATATGTATGAAATTTAAAAGTTGGTGTGACTTAGATTTTATAGGACAAAGTGACACAGACTGGTTCTAAATGATTCCAAAACCTTTGAATATAGTGTTCCTTTACAGAAATTATTAATAATATGGTTCTTAAAAAAAAAAAAAAAAGTAAAAAACAAAAAGCCAGATTGCCTTCATAGGCTCCTGGAGCAGGCAGATAAACGATAAACATAATTTATGGCAGATTCTAGTTCCTGAGAAGAGCTAAGTACCATTTCAATAATAAATAAATAAATAAAATCAACTTGTTTTCCTATCATTTTTGTTATTTTAAACAGTGGTTCATCAATGTATTTTTCTTTTCATGATGTATTTCAAAATTAAGAATGAATTTTCCATCTATAGCTCTTTCTACTTTGCAAGAATTCAGACATAAGATACAAAATAAAGGCATGAAAATTCTTAATCCTTTATACTACTTTAAGTTTTCCTTAAACATTACAGAGAATACAGAAATATGCTGAAGAAATCCAAAATGTATGAATGGAAATGGCAATTTCCTTATTTCTGTTCTATCAGAAAGATTAAGTATTTTGGCTAATTTAGAAAAAAAATGTTCATGACTCAAATGTTCAAAGCCAAAACCTTTAAATTAAATTTTAAGCTCGTATACTTGATATCTGTGTTATTTAAAATAACTTCTGAATCAAAATATTTATCCATCATTTATGAATACACATCAGATAGTGCAATACTATTCCTGGACATTTTAAGTACATCTTTGATGATGTAAAGCTCAAGGTGTAAGAGTAACATCAGGTCAAAGAGAACAGTATTGCAATGTCTTAACAAAACGCTCATCAGAGAAAGATATTTTTGTCAGAATTATAAAGCAGAAAAAAAAAGTCAGATCTGTGGGCTGAATGTCGCCAACCGAAGGAGTCTGTCATCAGCGGACAGTTTTCATTTCTGCAGCTTACACTGTAGCCCCACCTAAAAAAAAATGAAGATTCATTCATTTCTCCTCATCATTTTTCCTACGGATATGCTATGCCAGTTCTACATCAGCTGCTTTCCATGCTCTTTTTGCCCCCATCCTTTTGAGACATCAGGGGGGAACCTTGTACCCCTAGAGAAGTATGGGCAGCCTTTCCCTTTCCTCCATTTCACTCCCCTTTGCAGAGGTCAGGTGGGTCACTGATTGCCTCATCATGCCTCAGTTACACCCCAGCTACAGAAACAGAGGAAAAAAAATGACAGGACCCTCAGGGCACGAACAGGCCTCAATGGCCCTGACCAGCCACCCTCAGGGCATCCCCAGGCCTTGCTGTGGCTGAGGATGTCCCCCATGGATCCAGGTGAATGTCCTCTGTGTAACACTGTCCAGGGAGCACCCAGCCCCTCCACAGCTCCCCGTGGCATCTCTAGCAGCCCTCAGTCTAGCAAACCTCTTCTGGATGAGGCTTTCTGAAGCACCAGGGAGATACTGGATCTGCCAGAAATGGCTATGGAACTTGTCTGTGCACATCCTGCATTTCATTCATGTTCTAAAAATCTGGCAGACTTTTTAATATGTGATAAATGTCTTAGTTTTTAGTCCCATTATGAAACTGAGAACTAAAATTAGAAGTTTAAATTGACCTGTATTGCAGCTAAGTGGGGCTGTTCCCAAAAAGGACGTTCACAGGGCAGCCTGGGCCACAGCCTGACCAGCGGGGTGCCACCACACTGCACATAGTAGAGGCAAGCAGAGCGGGGTGGTGATGACAAACAGGTCCTATGTGCAATCCACTGATCCTCAGGGGGAGACAAAGCAACCAGCCAAGCCCAAGGCCAAGCTGAGAAACCCAACAGCAATCCAGGACCAGGGCTGGGGCAGGCACGGTGCAGATGTAGACCAGGACAGGACAGAAAACCCAGGTCTGAGCTGAAATGGGGGCCCTGGCCAGAGGAGGTATGGTGATGTCCCAGGTGAGGCTGATCTGGGTGACTGAGGCTGGTCTGTGGGCTCAGGGCCACAACACTCAGTCACCTCTGTGGCTGCAAAGACTTCACGTTTCACAATTCCTTTTAGTCCTTTCAGCATGCTATGGCTTCCTATGCTTGTCCTTGATGAGCCATATTAATTATCAATATCTCTTAGAGACCACTGAGATTGTGTAGACTTTCAAATGTCCTCATCATTGACCTATCTCTGCTCTGACTCTGACTGATTTTTTTTTTTTTTTATTTATTTGTAAAATTCCCATCTACTTCAGTGCTAAATGAACCCGGAAAGTGGGAAAACAATTTTGTCTTACCACGTGGTTTGAAACAAAGTTTGTTGTTCTTGTAAGCTGTGTAGGCAGCTATTGATCCAACAACTAATATCACAAAAGCAGAAATTATAGGAGAGGTAACTCCAGCTATTAATCCTGAATCTGTAGAAAACGAGAGAAAAAAAAATCAGAGGCACTGAAATAGTATCACTTAAGCATATTCCCTGCTAAGATCTGTTTTTGCAAAACTTTGAGAATTGTTTGGTGAAACACTGGAAATCTATTAAGTAGAATTAAACAGAAGACTGGAAATTATGTTACATGACAGCTAGTGTGAAAACAGTGTCATACAGATCATTTAGTATATATACTACTTATATAAGGCTAACATTTTCTTACTTTTCATGGTGAACTGGAACAGATTGTAGAATACATTATTTACTATACCTGTGTTTCCACCGTGATTGAAATGATGCTCTTCTTCTCCTGGAATAGAGGGTGAAGTTTCATCAAGAAATGCCTTTCATCATGTTTTGAGAACAAAGTATATACTCAGCAAAGTGTGATTTCATACAGCGTGAAATTGGGAAGCTAGAGTGGGACTCTGTGAGAGAGGAGCTCTGATTCTAATCCTGACTCGCACTGGTGTTGGTAGGAGGATTAACCTCCCCTCCTCCAGCCACTTCATTTCTGAAGAAGAATATTATCTGAAGAATATAAAAAAAAAGAAAGGGTAATCCTTAGCTGTCTACATCAGGCTGATTTAAAGGAAATAGAAGGCCAGTACTGTACTCTCATTATCCTCTACTGCCAGACAATCAAATGATTTATGTCAAGATATAGACGTGATGCATTTACTTTCAGTTCTCAGCAGAAGCCCCTTGCTTTGGGACTATCCAAGCTGAATTTGAAGGGATTAATCTTGCAAGGTGCTGGTTTAGCCCTGTAAGGCATTTAGGGATTTGTTTCAAAAGATCTAGAGCTTCATGCTCAAAGCTGTGGTTTGTGGAGAAAGGTGGCTAATCTAAATAAAAATAGCAGAGTCTTGTGCTACACTGTTGGTGACAAACAGATTCCTGCTAAAGCAAAACCATCCAGCTCTTAATTGTAAATATTAGGAAAAAACTGCAAGGAGAATTGGCAAATAAATACTACCTGCTATGTGCGGTGGTAAGGGCTTCCCGTCGACGAGATCTAAGTCATTAAAACCTCCTGCAAGACAAAAATTAGGATTTCTGTTGGAAAAATATCTGAACAGTGGTAACCCCTTCAGCTCTTTTCTACTGTTCTAGGGAAAGGTGAGGGACCTTTGAAATCCCACCAGCTACATGGCAGTGGGCCAGGTGCCTTGCACAAATAGTCACCTGTTCACATTCACCCAGAAGCTGGATAATGAAAACTGTTTTTGGCTACCCGTTCTGAGCATGAAGACATGCACGTTTGTAAATAAGTGCTGTATTTAGGAACCCAGAGTTTGGACTCAAATCCCAGCAGCTCCTGCAGCGGGAAGTCAGTGGGTCCCTTCTAGGCAAGACTCAGGAAGGGCACGTCCACAGCTCACCACCACAATCATACCAGAAGTAAATATGGGGTACATGGTAGTAGCTAGGATTGATGTACCACTTCCACTGTATTTAGAGAGTGTCTGGGACTACATTCAAAGCAATATAGGGTTAAATCCATCTCCCCAGTCCCACCTGTTGTATGCCCCAGAGCCATCTCACATCCATATCTCAGCATGGATTTGTACATAGGGTTATGCACTCCATGTCGATAGATGTCAGTTGAACCTTAGCATGGTTCAGTGTGTACATATTCATAATGAAAGGACAAACAAGAGAAGTATTAGTCTCCTGCCACTTAGGAGTCAACATCCTACATTTGGGGTAGGCAGAAAAGCTTTATGGTGCCATCACAAAAGCTCAGAAAGTCTTTCCAAACACTGGGTCAGGAGCAGTGATAAAAAAGGAAAATAGATGTAAGGGATGATAAAAATTATGTATAAAGAAAGAATAAGAAAGTAAACTATTCAACATATCTGCTCCAAACAGCTCAGTGGTAGATTTTCTTAGGAGAAATTATTCTTACCAGAATTACTGTGGCTTCCTGGCCGTGGTGGAAGAGGTGGGTATAAAGGTTGTCTTGGGATGTCACCTATTGATAGTAAATAGTTAGATGGTTGGACAAGCAGAACTGACAGCTGTAAATGAAGAGTGTAATAACCTGGGATTTTGTACCTATTGCTCATTTGTCCTCTGGTGAATTTAGAAAAGGACCTTGTCACTAGTTAAAAAGTCGCATGCCCTCTATCAACAATAACTAGCTACTAAATCTAATTAGAAAGCAGAAAGGAAATTTTTCAAAACTGAAACGAGAGAAGAACTCAAAAAATGTCCAATGAAAATATTTAATGTATTTCTGGCATGTCCTAATGTTAATCAGTGCTGACAGCTGGAAAGAACAGTATGCTACTGTAGGTGTCAGCGGTGCAGTTACACATAGCCAAGAGAGCAGCTGGTGTTCTGGGCTGGGCAGGAGGCAACAGGTTATCTCTGTGCCCTCAGCAGGTATTACTAAGAACATTACATTACATTAGTTCATCTAAAATATGATGAATTCAACAAATACATGATGAATTTTCTACTCTTAAACAGTGCAAAATGTACTCAGATTTCAGCTTTGTTCCTTAGGACTTTGTGCTGGCATTTAGTCTTAATTCCTGCCAAAGTAACGGGAAGAGGTGCACTGGACAGAGAGGGATTTGATTAGCAGTAGCAGTTTCCAAATTGCACACAAAGAGTTGGAGCAGCGAGGCCTGACCCAAGTAGGATGCCCAGGGCTGTTCCTTTGCATACACAGCATGGGCCCCCTCTTGCTGTCCCTTTTCCAGCCAGGTCAGTAGCTTATTTAACTGCTCACATAGGCAGCAAATTTACATCTGGTAAACCAAAGCTAGGTCACGGAAATAAATAACATTTTCCCTCCCTCTCCTTAAATCTTTCTTTCATCTACAATGCATAGCAGATGCACTTTTATCACGTTTTCTTCTTGTCTAGATGCTAAACATAATACTTCTGCTTGTAACTTTTATGTTCTGATTCAGAAAATTATTTAGAGATATGCTCAGCTTTCAGCATGAATTTAGCCTACTGCAGCCAATAGATTCTAGGCACATTCTTAAAGCTTTTATGAATCAGACTTCGCCTAATTAATTCTATTTAATAGAAGAAGAGACTTTTCCTGTTCTAGAACCATGTGTACCGACCTAAGACTCAACACCAAAGTGGAAAACTGTCAATCCCATTATTCGTTCTATTATGATGCTGCAGTTATTCAGTCTTCCTTAAGCACAAGATATTAGTAGCTATTAGATATTAGACATATTCTATGTCATAGCTGCTAAGAAAATAATGTCACCACAGCTATTGATAGAGGTACATATATTAATCTCATTATACCACGTATGAATATCAGTTAAAAACATGAACTGAAAATGGACTAAAGGGAATCAAGGGAATGGGAGGATGGCTATTACTGAAGATGCTTAAGTCATTCATTAATAATTTAATCAACATACTAAAACAATCCTCTCATAAAAATAGTCAGTAAAAACTTGCAGGAATGGAACAATTACTATGAGCAGGAAGAAGTAACAGCATAAAAAGGGGACTTATCAACAAAATTAGATTCCGCTCTATAAAATGCAGACTAACGCGTCATTCAGCACAGGTACAAAATGTCAGAGGAGAATCTGGAAGTGGGAAGGAACAATGTAAAAGGTATGATCCTCTAAGACTGAAATATGACTAAAACAGACAGCTGCAATAGGAGTCGTAATTCAGAGGCTCTGTGATAGGGGCTAGGAAATATTATTTTCTTTTGTGTAGCCTTGATTCAAGTGGAATTTTATGTCTTGATTTAAAGCTACTTGCACTGTAGGTTATTTCAGTGTGCAAGAACCTTTCTAGAGTACTTCACGGCCTTAATACACCTCCAAACACATCAAGTAAAATGTGGTGCAGAAATTTCCAATGTCTTGGATGTGATATATTTACACAGCTCAATACAGTATTGTCAATACTGCCTGTATGAGGTTTGGATGTTATAGAAATACCTGGAAGTTACAGCAGGTTACAACAGCTTGACTGCCTCAAGCCTACACTGTAATACATCCATCAGTGCTTATCTCTAAACCACTCCTTCCTGCACTTCTGATTTGTGGTCAGCAGAGCTAAAACAAGCTCACAGCTCTCTCCCCACTGTTACCTCGGATTTCTAAACTTCAGCAGATTCCCTTCTGGAAGCTGAAGGAACTACTGGCATTATCTGCTGTCTTCAACCTTCCGCCAGAGGCTGCCACCCTGGTCCCTTGTGGCTGACTGGGCAGTATGGCCACTCCTTAGCCACAGCCGTGGTGGGCTGGCATGGTGATGTGAAGCACAGCTGACTTCTGTCCATACAGATTGAACAGCCTGCAGGCTCCTATAGCTGGCAGTTGGACACAGCCCATCCTACTGTCCCCACTCTTTTTGTACAAATTAGGCAGACTTCAGAAAAAAAACCAAAAAACACACATATCTGAGAAAAGAAAGTACTCACCTCCACCAAAAGCATCTCCTAAATGCAGATCATTGTCTGAAAATGAAAGGGAAGAAGATGTAGAGAAGTCAGTAATACACTGTTCTTGAGGGAAGTGAAATGTTAGCTTTTAACAGAAAATGTAAAACAATTTTTGACAAGGAACTGTTTTTCAGGTCATACCCACAAATTCAAATAAGATATTCCACTTTTCTTGAAAAACTTTACAGAGCTTAATATTTGCCCACAAAATAATAGACAAATTATATCATACTTTCCACTCAAAATACAAAGGATTTATTCCTTCGTAAAAAAATCTTATAATGGAATCAAGATCAGTACGTCTTTAGTATATGTGCAAGATACATAAATAAAATCAGTTATATTAAAATATTAAAATGTATCTGGTTATTTTATTTTATATTTAAAAAAATTTATTAACATCTATGTCTGTAGTTGAAACTTGTATGTGCATGCTTGGCTTGGGTGTAATTTGTTGCATTGCAAAATCGGAATACCTATTTCAAGAACAAATCCTGGGAAGTAATAAACCTACTTAGGGAGAGAGAATTGAATTAACTAATTTATGTAAGGGTCACGGTGAAAGAAAAAAATTGTGCTTCAAGTGATCATATGCACCTGTCTAAGGTTGAGCGACAATCTGTTTTTCTTTGGCTGAACTATAAAAGTTTTAGAATGTTCTTAAATGTCTGCATAGGCACGTTATGCAGTGAATCACAGGCTGTTGCCATTCCCCAGCACTGTGCATGTGTCTCACAGTGCCTGGAATGGAATTTTCCATTAAATAAACAATTTGTCAATGAGCTGCATAAGGTGCACAAACAAGAGGAATTCCATTTCCAATGTTCAGGTGTGGATATGAGTATGTGGGTGATATTTTAGGGTATGTTCGGAAATGACGGTGAGCTCTCAAAGGTCACTGACTTATAGGCAGAAATACATTACTGTCCCTCTCTTGCTCCTAGTTAATGTGGAGTGATAGAAAAAAAATCAGAAGAAAAAGCAAAATCTACCTAGATTTTCATAATGATGCTTATTGCCACACATATATATATATTATAAATATATACTTTTTTCTTTATAATGCATCATGATGCACAGGTCTGCCTTCATGTGTTCTTTCCATCCAGAGGGAGAAGGAAGCTGCTTTTGAACAGTGTCTAGTCTCATTATATATAAATATATATAGAGAACATTTGTGTAACTTCTCTGAAATGCTTTGATGTCACCAGGAAATTTGGAAGGAAAATAATCAAATTCTTGCTACATGAATAGGTTTGTTCTTGTCAAGCCAGGTGTTAATTCTGTCTGGGTCTGGCCAGCAGAGTTGCATTTCAAAAATACCTTTATGTGTAAAAGGTTAATACTGTAAGAAGCAATAAATTGCAAATCGGATTCCATTTATTATCAAGATTAAGAATTCAGGTAAAATGCAGTGTTCCACTTAGGAGCCTTCATGCGGAGATTTGTTAGAGAAATGCTGAGGCTGGCATGAATGAAGGACGAATGGAAACGTGTGTCTGTAAGCACAAGAAGAAACAGCAGAACAAAGGGTTAAAAGAACAGACTATAAAAGTCACCATTCCCTGCAGTAAAATTGAGGAATGTGTTGTTTCTGTGAAAACCAGCAAGCCTGAGCTCCCATAAGGCCACAGCAGAGATAACTTGTCAGCAGGAGAAAAGCAGAAGGGCACTCTAAAGCCAAAGGTTGCAGCTTATCAGCCATACCATTATTTTTCCTGTTAGCCCACCCAAAAAGCAGACTAGAGACATAGTCTGTATACCTCAAACAAGCACAAGCAGACAGTGGACAGCAACCCAGCCTAAGGTTCAGGGAGTCTGAAGGAAGCAATATTATGAAGCAAAGGACCTTTCCATAATAGCTGGTGACTCCTGCAGGGTATGAAAGATCTGCCCATAAATTAGCTTGGCATTTCTTATTGAGAAGAACCACAGAGACAGGATAAGGGCTCAGTAGCTGGTGTACCTTGTCCCACATTGCACATGATGCTCACCAGACTACTGGAGTACACACATCTTGGTGCTCCCGAGTATGCGGGTTTGAGTGTATGACAATCAAATTAATAGCAGGATGAGCATGAATGGCTAAAATCAACGTATGTAGAGATTTTAAAAACACACTTCACCTTTCCCTTCTACTGAATTTTGTTACACTGGTTGGGAACTACCCACAGGAGTGCTTCTACTCAGACAGAGGTTCTTGTCTGGGAAGCGGAGGACATGGCCTGTACCACACTCTACCAAAATTGTCATCTCAGCCACACTCACTTCTCAATGATACTGGCTGAACGAGACACAAAGAAAACCCTGAAGTTAAGATGAAACATCAGGCAGATGTTAGGACATACTTCTGTATCATCTCTGTGCACGTTTCCAAATCCAGTAATTTACTTTAGCACTTTTTTCTTACTAGTTTTAATTGCTTTTAAACTCCCTGAAATTCTCTTTAGTGCTGGGAGAGATTCCAAAATGGTCTGGAAAATACGGAGTTCTTCATTCCCAATAATTAGCAAAGCTGATTCAGGTAGGGCAATCGTCCCACTGCTGCCTCTCTAACAGATTTAGGAGTCCTTAAAAATTCAATTTCTCTCACCTGACTGGGGCAGTATCACCATAGATATTGACTTCTGACTTGGCTTCCATATGTTACCTTTAAGGAAACTCTGAGGAAAGAGTCTTCCAGGTCTTCAAGTAACCTACTTTAAATGTCTATATTAGGATGACAACTAATCCACATTTAGGATTACGCGAACTGTTCCTAGACTTGATGATCTCTCCCCACTGACTTTAAAGGAAGCCAGAACAGCTAGTGAAGTAGAGGACAGTGGCTTCACAGTACATTGCAACAGATACTACTAGCCTAGGTCAAACAAAGATTTTCTTTGCAAAAGCAAGTGGGAAGGAAGAATGCAACCATTGCAAGATTCAGTAGCTATCACATTCACAAAACACTGCCCCCTTTGTTCGAAGAGTAAACCAACATCATGTGGAACATGTAACTACTTTCAAGTATCTAAAACTTAATGAATATTTATCCAAGAAAAGATTGAAGGTTGTTGTGTGGGTTAATGTTACCCAGCATTTCCTGATTCAAGCATTTTGCTTGATAGTCAGAAATTTCCTTCAGTGTAGTTTAGGTGTAAAATGTCTATGTTGTCGCAAAATGTGCTGTCATAAATATGCATGTGGTTTTATTGTTGTTTGGGGTTGGGGTTTTTCAACAGCAACAGGTATTCATTGAAAGTCATAATTTTTCATCCTCAAAATTACAGCTAAAACCTTTCAGTCCTCTCTGCTTTTACCAGTTTCCTTTCTTTCTGACACAGTCATTGTAGCAATCAATACAAGATAATAGTCAAGTCTGTTATTAAGCATTAGGAATACTTTTGCTAAAAGAAGAGGTAATGCAAAGAAGTAGAAGAAGAGTTACCCATTTTTAGCTACAGTTACCCTTTTTTATACTCCCCAGGAATGTCAATCCAGGCTGCAAAAGTATTGAGGATCTTCAGGAAATAAAATGCTATCTGTAGCCAATCATGCTTTAAAGCCTTACTGGAAGTAGTAAAGACATGTAATTGGTAATTGTCAAAAAAAGTACTTACTTTATATACAGAAGACAGCTAGTATTCACACAAATGATCCCAGCTATGGCATATTAGCAAATATAATCAAAAATATCATGGGAGACAATTTCTACGTATTGGAATCAGTTATGACATGTTCATTGTCTGTATTACTCACTCAGCAGAGGCCGTGTTGGTCTTCTGATCACTGTTGGCTTCCTGGTAATTATGTCATCTGTGGGACCCAGTGACATACCAAAAAACAAGAAAATCTTAAAATTGTTCAACTTATCCAAAAAAAAAAGTATCTGCAAATCTAGAGAGCTGCATAAATTTTTATGCATCATGGCAAAAACTAAAAAGGAAGGAATATATTTCCAAGCCATGATCTTTTTTTTTCCAAAGAAAAATTTAATTTAATGGCAAAAACATTGATTTGTTTAAAACAAACAAACAAACAAAACCAAACAGAAAAAAAACCAAACACCACAGCATTTTCCAGTTGTATGTAAATTAAAAACCTAGCATTATCCTGACCTGTAGACTTTTAACTTAAGTACTAGCTACTTCGTCTTCCAGTTCTCAACAAAAAGAGAACAGACTAACAGACTTAAGATTTGTTATTAGATCTAAATGCCATAGGAAAATAAGGATAGCAGATTTACCTACCCGGGTGATCGAGAGCATCAGCTAAGTCAAAGTCACGTTGACCTAGAAGGAAGCAGAGAACATCAGCAGGCAGGCATCCAAGACCTCTGATAGCTCTGGACAAAGCCAGAACCCCACTCAGAGGCAAAAGGAAAATCCATCCAAACAGGAGCTGGCGTAGAGCAAGCTGTCAGCCGCTGTCCCTGCCCCAGGCAGCCCTGAATGACCCCGCTCAGCCAGAGCTGTGAAGCTCTGAAGCTCAGTTTTAGAGATCAGCTTTCCTGGCATGCCTGCCTTGAGATTGCTTGTCACCTGAACCAACTTTTTTTTTTTTCTCCTGTAATTCTCCAGCACTAATATATAAAGATGCGTTTACCTAATTTAGTTTCCACTGTACCTCAGAAAAATAGGAAAAGGGAGAAAAGAATCCTTCACGTTCTGTCTTAGGTGACAATGATGTCATGAAATGTCACAGCAGGAAAATGATGAGTATCCTGCCCTTCAAAGTTAGCAGGTAAATAAAACTGGAAAATATTTAACATATATAAAGCAGAGCATACAACTTTGGACTGAGCAAACAGGTATTCATCCGAGATTTCCATTCCACTCTCTACAGTCTGCCACTGTCCTTTTAATGCGCAGCCTTCGTGACTCACCTCTTTGTAGAGAAAGTATCTGTTAGTCCTCATGTGGACTGAAACTCCATCATTCCTGGGTTTGCATGCCAAATCAAAGCTCAGCATGCATGAGTCCATGGAAAGCCACCATGCGCCATGGCTTTCCTAAGCAGGTGTGCTTTACGTGTCTGTCAAGCAAGTCTCTTGATCTGCGTCTGTTTATTAGCCTGCCTGAAAGGCTTAGTACCTAGCCTTCGACTGAAGTGTTTTTCTTGGTAGGTCTCGAATGCCTCACAGCAAGAAAAGTGTCGTTGTTCAAGCAGGGAAACTGAGGAGCAGATGGAGGCTGTCACAGCCGCCCCGGAGCAGCAGCGCTCGGTGTCGGTCGCTGCTCTGTGGGTGCTGGCAGGCTGCGTGGCGTTCCCCACATTAATTACTGCTCTTCAGTAACAGCTCTTGTCTGTGTCAAAGAGCTCCTGGAAAGATTAATTATCAGTGATAAAACACCGTGTGATCCTCAAATAGAAAGCAGCACTCTGAGTATAAGGTGAAACCACTTTGATTCCCGTGAGGATTTTAACGTAAGTTTGTGAACTTAATTATAGCTACTGTCTGACGAAAGAGATAAAACGATGCTGGAATGCTAAATAGCCAGTGGCCTCTGAAGCAAAACCATCTCTATAAAAGAGCATGGCAAACCCATGTTTGAAAAGGAAAAGCAGATAATAGCATAAGGCTATCCCACTAATGTTATTAGGGTACCATTTTCTGCCTCTTCGCTTGACCCGGTTGTGGAGTGTCCCTTTCCCCTGCCCTGGCCTCTCAGCCAACCTAGCTGGCCAGGTCCTCAAACGGATAACACCCTAATGCTCTGACAGGTTCTTATTTTTATATGAATCAATTAAATGCGTAAATATACCAAGTGGCTTCCTCAGACAACATTCCCTGACAGGGTCCTGAGGCACAACCACCCCCTGCTGGCCCTGGGCCTGCCCGTGGGCTGTCACAGCCCTGCCACTGCCCTGCCCCTGCCATGGGACCTGCAGGCCGAGGGGCAGGCCCTGCACACAGGCTGACGTCCGTGCTCGACCTCAGCCCAGCCACCTCACCGCAGTCCTGCCATCCCTAGTGCATCCTGCTCTTAAGACCCACATGTTCAAATTATGGTGGTTTTTTTTTTTTTTTTTTTTTTTTATGAAGCATTTTTTTTAGTGCCAGCAATAAGAGTTCAGTCTGAGTGTCCTTTGATTTTACCCTCTGGACAAATCTTCATTCATAATCAGCGTCCTGAGAGCTGAAGGAGGCTGTCTGATCTGAGCCCTGCTGCACGGGAATGCCACTTCTCATCAGAGTGAGTCATCAGAAATAGTTTTGGAAGCCCAAAGAGCTGTTGGCCACACCAGCTCCTTTGTTACAGGTCCTGACACGCAGGAACTAAGGCTACAGAAAGCAGCTACTGAGGTCCTAATGCTGTAAGGAGAACTTGACAAAATCATCTTCTGAATGACGACTATGGGAAGCTTCTGGGTGTAATATTTCTTTGAAGTTAGGAGAAGGAAAGAAAACTAAAGAATGGAGGTCTCAAATCAAAAGGGATGGTGGAATGAAGACAAGATGATGCAGATGCTTTCAACTGCATGAGAACCAAAGCAAAACAGCAGACTGAAACGATTACTGGCATCTGCCCTTCTCCTGGAGAATAACTAGGTTTCCCTGTTCTGTTGTATGTGTGCTCCAAAAAGGTGGGAAAAGACCAGAGGTGTTGTTTTGAGATGGCAAGGAAGAAATAGAAGACTGACAGAATTTTAAGAAGAGAAGAAAAGAAGCCTGAGAATCTCCTGCAGAAATTATTCAGGTTGATTTTTTAATTATTTCTGATGATAAATCAAATAATAAAAAGAAACAGACACTAACACAGAATGACTGGGAGTAAGAAAGGAATCTACACTGAAGTCTCTCTGGCTGTGTAAATATAAGCCTTGACAGATGGGCAGTATGTGGACATCTGTGTAGCATAGTAAATGATATTCCAATAAACTGAAAAGATTGCTTGGACTTCCATCCTGACTTCCTCTGATAATAACATGAAATGGCCGCAAGGAGAAAAATTTTGTGGAGCAGAATTTTAAGTGCTCATTACCATTTCTGAGGCTGCACCTAGACATTTTAAGAATCTAATTTTGGAGGATAACAGATGGTTAAATAGCTGAACAGCCCAGATTTCATCCACAAAATGGTGGATCTAAAAACAAACACACATTAGAGACTCAGACAATATTTAGCTCAATAGGAACTGCAGTCACTTCAGGGAACTCTGAAGATAAATGGCATCAGAAATTAATTAGACAAGCTTCTTCACAGAACAAACAGGCCAAAAGAAATTTGACTTTCACCTATAAAAATCGCCTTTCTGGACCAGCTTCCATGATGGAAACAGCTGGAAATTTACTGATGAAAATGAAAGAAATTTCAGTAGAGAGAAATCATTTTTATTCCTTTGGATTTATATATACATATAAATTTATATATATATATTATTTTTAACACGGATGAAGTTATGAAAAAAATTAGTTATGCAGGATGTGCTGTCTCAGAATTATCTCTGTTATTACTGCTTTGGGCTAATATGCTATTTCTTGGCATCATTTCTAGCCTTTCTTCTGGGAGTATCCCTGTTTGTACTGAGAAATAAAATTATTGTAATATTGTTTTTTGTTGGGTGGTCCACAATTATTCTTGACGTATTATTTTAGAAAATGCTTATACACTCCTGCTTGACACCACAGAACAGTCTTTATCTGCAAATGAGGAAATGCTAAGCTAAGAAAGCAAAACTTCCAGATGGATATACAATTTGTATCGAGAAAGGAGATGTTTTAATGATGTTTATATGAGCTGCTCAAACACAATGAACTATACTAACAGCAGGACTTTTGCTGGCAGTTTCAGGCTTATTTGGAATGTAATTCCCTCATCTCCACCAAACATATGGAGCTGTGCCAGCAGAAGTTTCAAGTGTAGACCTGGCTTAAATTGCTACCACTAGATTTCCCTGTGACAGCCACGCAGGCGAGAATGGACTCCATAAAGCCAAGCGTCAAAACACTATCACTCAAACTGCGGAGTTACTACATTTATTTTTACAGGCATAATTCTTTCAGGCAGGACACTTGCTTTCACCAGTGCCCATACTTTCTGTTAATCTTTTTAGTACAATGTGTGGAAGGCTGGTGATATAAAATCACTGTCAGTCCACTTGCTCTGCTCTAGAGGGTGTTATGATTGCTCTTTGCCACAGAGATAGCAAGGCAGCTCTTACTAAGTTCCCTTGAATATAAGGCACATCTTGCTAAAGCAACATGGAGCTCAGGTCACCTTAGCCCACCAAGGCAGTCACTTCCTTGCAAAATCATGTCCTCAGGCAGACACACACTTAATATTCATTAACTTTTGCCCATATGAGCTTTCTGAAAGTGTGATCCAAGTAACTAAATTCCAGACAGCAGCATCATTTGCCTATGATTGAATTTATAACCTAAATATTAAAGAGATCCATTGCCTTTTAGCTGTGTAACTGATTGATTTCAAGAGTCAGAGTTCCCACAGATTGAGGAGACTATACACAGAACAAGGCCAGGTTCTTGCAGGTCGATGTTACCTGTCAGTCACTATGACTGTAGTCAAAATTTTTCTGTCAAAACCCTACCATGGCATCAATCTGCAATTCTGAAACTCAGTAAGTAGGCTCAGTCCTGCATTGCATCCATATGAACAAAGCTCATGGCCATTAAAATGACACACATTGAACCAAGACAGCTTAAATATTGTTAAATGACAATCAGGTTATAGGTCAAATGAAATGAACTTATCAGGCATTTAATACATATAGCCTAGTAATTAAAATGAATCTTAGATACATGAGAAAATGTGTTAATATGTGCATATACATCTTACGGGCATACATCTTTAATGTGCATGTATATGTTAGATAAATTCTTTTTCTCATTGAGATGATTAACTTAATGGGCTTTCAGTGCATCGATAGCAGTCATGAGTGGGATAAGATTAACTGTGTTACAAATAAACTAGAAAGCAAAAAAAAAATAGTCACATGAGCTAGCTAGAAAGAGAAAATAAGTTGATTTAACATTATGTGAAAACAAGGAGAAAAAAAAAGGTTTCTTCAACATAATTAAATAAGAATTGTTCTGCAAATACAATGAGCTTAAAAGATTTTGAAGCTGGCAGAGACTGAGGAAGAAATGAATGACTCACAAGTGAGAAAAAAATATCTGAAGAGGAACAATATGTTACCTAACTCACTCATGGGACTTATGTTCTGTTTAGCAGAAATGGTAAGTTATTCCTTGTATGGATCATTTCTGATTATTGTACAATCATGATACTTATTTTCCCTGTAATGAGAAAATAGTATGTATTCTCCCAAGTCTGTGGTTCAGAACATCCCCGTTTACTGGTCCAACTTTACTCAGGAAGTAATTAGGTTTGTTTAAAGGAAATTACTCATATAAGAAAAGTTGTGGAAGAATGTAAAGGTTTACGCCCCAGAGTGGACACTTCGGACGAAATCTCAGTGAGTGAGTACCGTTTCTTTGATGTAGTACTCTCATGATCCATATTTCCTGATGAGGTTACTGTAGCTTTTCTTTTCCACCACGGCCCTTTCATTCCATAAACAATGATTGCCATTTCAGCCCCTTGATGGCGTGGCGGAAAATGAGCGTGCTTTAAAATCTGTAATTTAGATCCAAGTTCCAGTCTATAGACCACAACATATGGACCTGATTATTGGTTTCATGTGTTTTGCTAGGCCACTTCTGTTTATGTTTTGAATTCAAGGGAAATTAAAAGTCTCTCTCACTTATTCATACAAAAACACATTTAAATAATTACCAGCAAATAAGATATATTAATAAAGCAAGTCTGGAAGTACTCCTTTAGGTCTGGGCAGCATGGTCTCATCAAACACTAAAGAATAACTTCTATTTTTATAGTGTTTACTTTGCCATGGACAAATAGCAGCTGTTCAAAGGTAGCTACTGTTCTTTATGATGTGATGCAGCCCGCATACAAAAAATCTAATATATATATAATTTTCTGTATTTTGCTTCAGAGTGAGTGCAGAAGAAGCTGGTTTGTCCTGTAAAATTACAGGCAGAGCAAAAGATTTGGTATCTCTAATGAAGCAGCACTATATGCCTCTGCATCTTATGGAAGCAGAACACGGAAACTGAGATTTTCAGCCTTGTGTCATGGGGAAGTGGAGCCTATGTCATGGCGTGGGCTGTTCAGCCAAAGCATCTTGCTGTACATGCGTGGTTCATGAAGCTACCATCCCATTTCAGCCATTTATTTCGAGTGTTAACCACAGTCACATTTCGTGAGATCTGCTCAGGGAGGTGGTCCCAGAGAGAGGCCTGTATGCGGGTTCCTACCGAGATGCTGTGGTGCGGCACAAGCAACTGCTGTGTTTGGCTCTCAGGGTGACAAGGCACTGTCTGAGCACCCACTGGCTAATCCTCACATTCCCTCGGTGGTAGTTTAGAGACAACAGGGGATGCTGAAGATAATGCAGGAAGTCAGGGAGACGCCAGGCCTTGTTTCTTCTGTTGCTCGCAGAGTGCCTTCTCATCCCACCTCCATCACCAGGGCAGTACTAGAGTTCATGTACTACCTTTAGCTCGTCATCAGGCTGGAAGGGCGGCACAAATCTTGGTAGTGTTATTCCATAACTGACAACAAACAAAATTTTTTTAATTTTTTTTTTTAGAAATTCTATTGTGTAGCTAACCCTGTGTTCCTGAAGTCACAGTACGCCATCTGCATATGGGTCCCGGGGGTTAGTAACACCGCCAAGTCAAAGTGGGTGGCCAGGGTGTCTCATACGCATTCTCTGCTTGTGCTTTCAAGATGCAAGACAGCAAAGACGTTAGGCCTACAACCTCTCTATTTCATGCCATTAACAATGTGTTTTCTTTAAAACAACAGGGCTGAAAAGAGTTGCTGGAGGTCAGCAAGCAGGTCTGTCCAGCAACAACATGTCTGCTGAGTCTCAAGAGCCACCCCTCCTCTCATTTGGACTAAACGAGAGAAACAATTAAAATCCCTTCACAGAGATGAAGGAGCCACTGGAATGCACAGAGAAGCCTCTGTGAATGACCCTGGGCAAAGAGAGATGGGGCATTAGTTGGCACCTGAACTTCAAAGCAGGGAAATTGGGAGAGGATCTGGCAGCAGAGCCCTCAGAGGGAACAGAGGCCAAGACTCCCGGCGTGCAGAACACTCCGCAAACCTGGGCTGGATTTAGAAGAGAAGGGCCAGCCTTCTCTTTGATAACACCATGCTCAGGGAACAAGCTGCTCTGTAAAATCTTTGTGAATGGAAATATCTGACTCGTATCTCAATTTCTGCCTCTTGCAGATGCCAACCTGCAAGGAGCAGTTGCAGTTTTGCCGCAACATAGATTGTGATCCGAGGAGGAGGGGGCGGGTTGTGGCTGCTAACTCAGGGCTGTGTGAGGAGTGTATGCCTGGTTCCTCCACTGCTATAAGACTTTGGACACAAGAAGGGACTTGCTTTATTTTGTCTACTAATCTTAGTGCATACTCTGACTGTTGTTTTCATTTAATCTGGAGCATTGTTGCTCCAGATTTTTTTATAGATTCCTCAGGAATTCCAAAATCCATTGATGTCAAACAAAGCATACACAGCGGAAGTTGGATCATTATATTTTCACAGCTCATTCAAGTTACTTCTTTCAATTGGGATGGCCTATCTCACTTTCAGCTGGGATGACCTATCTGGCTTCATGAGATAATGTACTACAGAGCAGATTTTAGATAGTATTTTCCATTAACAAACATGGATTTTAGCCCCCACATGGAAAAGAAGGAAGATTCTAAATCTAAAAGCAAAGATCAAAACAATCTGGAGGCGTACTTTTACTGATTTTTGATCCTGAAAGAATTATGACATTTATTAATTTATTGCCCTCAGTGGGATTGAAAAGGATCGGCAGTTGCCATTGCAAATGAGGCAAAAATACAGCCTGAAAACAGGCAGTTTGGGCACTTCTATCAGGCTTGCAAAGTGGCAGCAGTGTTTTGAAAAGTGAACTAGAGAAGCTGAGTAAACACCGTGGTTGTTAGCTTTTCCTGAGCTTTGGCATTGCGACAGCTCTGCTGATATTAGTGTTTCAAACACTTCAGGTATGCTATCTATCAAACTGCAGTCACACCCTGGGATGGCAGTGCTGACATGCCTACAGAGGATAGCAGCTCTGCTATTGGGAGTGAAATAGTTTTGGTACTCAGCAACTAGGGAATTCATTGTCTGGTATATCCCTGTGATACCATGAGCACCTCTGCACGTACACAGGGACCTCACACAGTGATGGTCAGGACAGGAGCTTGATGGAATAGAAGAAGATAAATAGGACTGGGCTTTGCATCTCTCCCCTTCTTTCTTTTAACTCCAGTGAAAACTACATTATTCATAAAACTAAGTCATATAGTGCCTGAAATCCAAACAGGTCTGTAATTTTCTCCCTGCAAAGTGCTTGTATAATTATCACAATTAGTTTTGAGTCAAAGATCTTAGTAAACCTTAGGTGGACAGTGGTACATTGTTTATTGGCTAACAATAAACGCTGTTCCCTTTACCTACATAGCACACAACATCCGATGGAGCAAACTTAACTTGTCTTAAACATCATCAACCTTTGCGCTGTCTTTATTACTAACTAACGACGTGACCTATAAGTTGGTCTTAAAGAACATAGATACGTGGATTGTACCTATAGTGGGAACCCGAGGAGCATTTCTGAGCAGTCAAGTCTGAGCAAGAGTCCCAGCTTCATGCAGGAGGTAGACCTCAGGTCAGACTGCCTCTCCCTGACATGTACACACATGGTGAAAACGGAAGTGTATTGCCCAGACGGGACATTCAATATATCTCAAAGAGGTCCACAGTCTCACTTACTGGGGGACACTGGGGGACTAGGTCTCAAGCTGTGTCTTTCCATGCCCTAAGTGGGATGTGTAAACACAGCTGAAGCTGAATTACCACAGGTCAGCTGAACCATAGTCATTGACCTGTGACATCAGTGTGAGCTTCAGTGAAGTTTCTTTCATTTGGGTTGGGCTAAAAGCAACTCAGGCAATTAGCTGTTGCAGCTGTACTTTTGTGGGAGAACTCATGTAACTTGCCTAAGCTTGAAAATAATAAAAGACAAAAGCGCTTGAGTAAAAGCATGGAAGATCACAGTAAGCATGCAAGTTTCTGAACTATGTCAGGTCTCACTTTTCTTGAGCACTGTGGTCCGTGGTTATGCCATGTTTCTGCATCAAGCCAGTCCAGCCAACTACCTGAATACAGTCTGAAAAAAGGAAACTCTGGATCGTAAGGGGACTGATACGATCTGGCCTGGCCATAGTGGCACAGCAGTTTCTAGGAGCTCCCACAAATGGTTTACAGCTTAGATCAGAGTGCAGGCTTCACGTATATGCACCCATTTGGGTGAATCATGCCATAGACTTTCCGACCATAAGGACTTAGACCAGCTTTTCACTCGCATGCCCAAGCTTTTCCTCATATGATGTCCTGACTAGGACTGAGAGGTGTTTCCTGTAAATGTCCATGGAACATGGTAAAAACTTTGATGATAAAATTCAGTGGCTGTAGCAATAGACTTAAAATAATTCATTTTGCTTTTCAAAAGTGGATGAAATAGTTTCCACAGGCTTGATACTGTGCCCAAAGCCCTCAGCAGCTTGTAGCAATGACTTCTCCCCCAAAGCAGGTCCTGAATTGTCTCTAAATTAGCACATGTGTAAAGTAAGAACGGTTAGCCTGACTGTGCCTGTAATTAATGTGATGCAGTATATGGAAATTGACTTGCACATGCTCAGATTATTTAAGCAGAAATATTCAGCATGAGACCTCTCCATAACAAGAAAGACTGCATGCCAGTAATGAGAGACAGTGTGAATCATCACTGTTCACAACACACTGTGGGGCAGGCCATCACTGTCCTGCTGCTCTGATGTTTCTGTGACACATTACTTGCAGAAGACCTCCAAGTAATTCCTCATTAAAAAAAAAAAAAAAATAAGTATATGGAAGCAACCACTGAATTTTATGATCAAAGTATTCACCATGTTTTCAGGGACATTTACAGGAACCATTTCTAATTAAAGGCAAGGTTCTTCCCACTGCTCATCATTGCAAGATCTCCCAGGGACTCCGTTTACAACCAGACTGGTAAGAGAAAGAGCAGCAGCATCTACTTTATAACTAGTGGTTAATGATTGGCTTCTTCCTGCAGTCAAATGCTGTTCTAAAAGTATTTGCATTAGTACTTGTATATGACAAAGGAAATGTTACTAGTATGCTACATGGCAGGTGCACATAAGGACAATCCTATTTGTTTTGATATCAAAATGAATTTTTACAGAATGTTTTGCTAAAAGAAAATTACTTTAGAATTCAAAACAAACACTTAATACAAATGGATTACATTTTCCCCAACTGCTATTCATTCTTCAAAATACATGTACAAAATGTATTCAGTTCTGCATTACTCCTGCATATAAAGAAATATGCATGCCTGTGTCTGGATTTTATATATTCAAGAATATGTTGGTTAAGGTTAATAAAACAATACCAGTATTAAAGCCTGAACATCTTAAACTGCAGCAGCATTTGTTTTTACAATATACCTAATATATTGCGAAATATCAACAACCAAGGAAAGCTCTAAAAACATGAAGTAAGCGTTTGGCTATGGACCTTTCTGGAAACATTTTACAGCTTCCATTAGAGAAAGTATATTCTCGAGTTCAAGCTTATTGGTAATTTTAGGAGAACAGCACTATAGAAAATAAGGAATGATAATAAACAAACTCCAATCAGCATGATCATAGATCATCAAAAATGATCGCCGCAGAAACTGCAGAAGTACTTACCTAAATATTCTCGAACGCTTCTCATGAAACAAAAGCAACAATCCTAGTGATTATTTCTAAATAAACAAGTGTAGTTGTTGAGGGGCTGGGGTTTAGCGTTCTGTTGTTGTTGTTTTGTTTTTCATTTTTAATAACCACACCCTAGAAATAAGTCAAGGCAAAGGTCACTTACCTCTTACGTGGACTAGAAGAAAGCCAAGGCACAAGAGAAGGATTCTTCTGAATTTCCCCATGGTCTTCTATGCAGCGCTCTGATTGCACCGATTTTTTTCCAGGCAATGACGATAGAAGTTGGCAGTGCAAAGCTTTGAGGGGACGCTTTTAATCAGGGGCTCTGTCCAACAAGGTCACTCACCATCCCACTCAAGCACTGTGGAACAGAGAGACGTCCCCAAAAACCGAGTCTGGTGCAGGACAGGTAACAAAAGCAGACGGCCCCACTATGGCAAAGCCACGCGCAGCACCGTAGGTGCCACCTGCCCACTAAGAAACGTATTTAACGCCCAGGCGGCGAAGGCGGAGAGCAGGGGAGCCAGTGAGAAGGGAGCCAGCGCGCGCTTACTCCACCCGCTCCCCTGAGGGAAAGCCAACCTGTTTGACATCCTCGCCTTCCAAGTGGGGTGTGGTGCCATAGGTGCTAAAATTACCTGGGAGGGGAGGCAGGCCTGCTCTGGAGGGTGCCTGAACAGCCTCTCAGATACACTCTGTCTCCAAAGTGCTGCTTCCCTGCTCAGATTTTGGCTGAGCGGTACCTGCTGCTGAAGTCCCGTCAGAGCCCAAATCACTAACCAGCGCTGCCGAGGTAGGGACGGGGAGGCCAGGAATCTGCTCTGTGGGACTTGGGAACTCTCTGCAGAGGCACAACAACAACTACTAAAAAAATTAGATTACAAACTTAACATGTGATGTCAGCCTGCTGACCTGAAGCATGCTCAGCTCCAAGGTAGATGCTTTTATTCACAAGGTACATATTATCTGTCATGTTTTTTTGTTTGTTTTTGTTTTTTCCATTGATCTAAATATATATTTTAAATGCAAAATATCCATGCATATCCTGCATGGAGAGTGACCTTGAACTGTGCTACGCCACAGTCTGACCACGAGAACAAAAAGCTTTGGAAAAAGAAATTGTGTATACGTCCATTAACATATATTAAAATCACAGTTAATCACATATATTAAGACACAGTTTTGTCATAGTCTTTCTGTAGCAAATGCATGCCACTTCATTTGCCTGCTGAACTGGATTGCCACCATCCCTCTGGCACCCGGCACCAATCAGGACACTGGTGCGTGTACCCTTTTGCTGGGATGTAGGCTGCAGACATTTTTGTCAGCACTGCTTTGACTAGGGCAGCAAATACACGCAGGACGTCGCTACCATTAATGGCAGATCTGTATGCACTTGGTATTGTTGGATGATCCCATCTGATGGGGAGCAGAGGCTGGCCCCAAGTGCATTTCTGCGGAGTTACCTAGAACACACAATACAGAGTTTGCTCTGACTTCATGCTTTTATGTTACCTACAAAAAAACAGATGATACAACATAAATTGGACTGATAAAACCCAGTGATATTGGATCTTCAAGAAGCTTGATGTTCAAGCTAATCAGGTTTGTGCCTTTTTCCCCCATAAATTCAAACAAGCAGAACGGTTTATACAGGACTAGCCAGTATCATGTGGCTTAACCATTTTTAATTTATGTATCAATTTATGTATTGTTCTCCTGGTCAGGGCCAATTGCTCAATCTCAGAAGAATTAAAGACATTTAGGTTAAAGAAAGGACTTTATCAGCCACTTAAAACAAGGATCAGATCATGACACTAGCAATCCCATAGGCCTACTGCTTATTTTTTTCCAGGATAACAAAAGCAGGCACACGTGCTAATCTTCGTATCAGTGATGAATTTGCCTGAAGGGAACAGAAATGTTAGCAAGGCTATGCACTAGTTCCAGACAAGTCCAAGCACCTCACAGACGTTCAGAAGCTTTTTCAAAACAGTTGCTCTTGTAAGTGAAGTCTTCCAAAACACCTTATCTCATCTGTCTGCTGATACTAGTTCTTTGGGATACCTTCTTTGGGATACTGAAGATTATTAGATTTGAAGATGTTGAGCTCACTTCTAGCTCTTCTGAAGCCACCTGCTAATCTCTGTAGCTAAATAAAAACAATACAATGAAGGCACAAGGAACTGTGAGTTGAAGGAGCAGACCTGACATTGGAGTCAGTCAAATACTTATCCCAGATCTGTTCTTGGCACACTGAAAGACCTTTTTAAACTTAGCTCCCTCCAAATACACGTGCAATGGCTTGTCCAAGATATCAAGTAAACAATGTTGCATATTAAGCAAAAATACAGGGCTTTTTACGAGACCATAGATTGCAGTTTTATCACTTTGAGAAACTACCCACCCTTTCCTATTTAAAGGGAAAACAAAGTTCTGCCTAATATTCACCTGACAAGGCTGATTGAGTTGCCTAATTTTTCTATTTATTTTCACCAAAAAAAAAAAAAAGCCCTCATATATTTAAGAAATAGCAAATGTCTTGAGAAATGTAGCTTGTGTCTGCCTATTCTCTATGCCATATACTTTTTGTCCATCAGGCCTCTTTTAGATGAGACAAACTAACGAAGAGCAAGAGGACAGTCACACCTCACCACAGTTGCAACCCCATCCTTCTTGTGGGCAGAGGTTAGACATTGCTCTCTTTGACATGGGTGTCCCGCTGTATGAGTCTATCGGAGATGAAGGAACCAAATTATAAACAGGAACTACTGGGGAAAGCCACTAATATCCTACAGTATTAATTTTTCATCATAAAAATAGAAGTATTTTAATTAAAGTCTTGAAACATCTAGTAATTTTAGACATTCATCTAGACACAAGATAAATAAACAAGTGAATAAGTGATATAATTTCTTGGCAGTAGAAGAATATAATTTCTACATCCTAACTGAATCTTCAGTGTTTTATCATTGAAGGTATAGAAACGTGTATTTTAGTTTTTCACCCTTGTGGTTCTTAAAGTACTCCAAATGCAGGGCTTTGAAAAAAATGTATTTTTATTCCATTCAATTCCTTTTCTGTTTGTAATCATCTCTTTGCTTTCTTTCAAGTTTTATATTCTTTATATTTGCATAGCAGAAAAGAACAAAAAGAAGATAATCTTTCCAGTTCATGGAAAGGTTATGGTATATGTCAGAATCTTGCCAAGCGAAATCTGCAGGAAAAAAAAAGGGGGGGGGGGTAGGGGGAACATACAGTTTATTGACTTAAAATAATGAGTGAGAAAACTACTGAAATACACAATTGGGAGTGTAAATCTGCCCAATGTATGCTGAAAGCTGAGTGCATGAAAGAGTTTTCCTTAACATTCAAAATTCGGCACAGCCTTTGAAATGGGTATGAATAGGAGCTACAGTAGAAAGCTGCAAATCTTATGATTAAGAATTGCCTGTTTTCATTTCCACAGCTTGATGAATTCTTTTGGATAAGTTTAGATAAGTAACTCAAATAGACACATGAAAACCATCAGAACATTTTTCAAGCAGTCCTTTTACTGATAGTTAGGATGAACTAAACCGCACCTTCAGCTCCTTCATAGAAGCTAAAGTGATGCGATGCTCTAGAACCAGATGATCCTGCTTTACGTTTCTTTTCTCCTATTACTGCAGGTAACTTGAACAGCTCTAGGAATGATGCAGCTCCCCTCCTCAAAGGAGGCAGACTGGAGAAAAAACAGAACTCGGAGGACGTGCAACAGGAACAGGAGAGAGCTCCGTGTTGCCATCCTTACTTTAACGATGAAGATTCTTCAGCAGGATTGAAGCTTGCAGTTTGGGCCTGGGAAGGACAGTATTTTTTCATCCCACTGCTCAGGCTGATTGAGACCTGTATGGAAACTAGAAGATAAATTTGCAAACTGGGATCTGAAGGTCACGTTGTCCAGATGGCCATGACGGGCAGCACCTAATGCATGGGAGGTGACCATAAAAACACCTTATGGTGAGGAATAGTTGTTAACTGATGTTTCTTGACCCAATGAGTGAGAGAACTAATGGTCTGGGATATTTAGTTATGCAATGGAAGAACAACTAAGCTAAGAAATAAAACCAAAACTTTAGTGGGCAGTGAGGCATATAGCAATATAGAAATTAATAGCCTGATAACTGAGAAGTGAACTGCTACTCTTTATGTATGTATAACTAACATAAACCGCAAAATCAGCAGCTTTTTGCTCACAGCAAGAGAACAGCCTCGAATTTCAAGCCTTCTCCTCAGCTTTTTCTCCCTAGGTGGCAGCACCCAGTCTTCCTTGTCTCACAACTCCAGCCCGTGAAGCCATTAATGGACAAAGCCAGAGAAGATGAGACCTGCTGAAATCAGTGTTAAGATAGCCATTCCCCCTAAACATCACCTTGAGGCTTGCCTGCTTTGTGGAGTATAGCTGTGCCCAAATTTCATGCAGCATTATGTGCCTATTTAGACTGAAAAGATGAGTAAACTTGTTCCTAGATAGTCACTTGGCAACCACAACACAGCTGTCAGATTTAGTTCCGGTCCTCTCACTATTAGAAAGTGAGAAAATGACAGAAATGCCCCCACAACAATGTCAACTCCCAAAGGTGGAGATGATAGTTGCATGAGGAACCCTGAACCCACACAAACACCATTAAGGCTGCCCATACTAAGCCGCCTATTTCTGTACCTTTTTTCATCAGATTCTATGTTACCAAATCTAGGTGTTCTTGCTCAAAAGCCACGCCTGTCCTTCACACGAATGTCATCTCTGAACTTCACACTGGTAAGCACCCTGTGAGAACAGCTCACAGCTTTGTTGCTACTGGGCAACTTCCTTATAAACTGATAAAAAATAAATTGTAAGAAATAAATCTGAATTGCCGATGGAGGAGGAAGAAAAACTCCCTTTGAAGACTGCTTCTCTGGTAGAGCACCAAAACTTGCATTTCTAGAGAAACTAAGAAGGAAAATACTTTTTTTTTTTAATTTAAAATTTATTTTTAGAAAAATCACAGGACAGGAGGGTTTTAGTAAGTATTTTTTAGGCTTGCAAATGCTGGAAAAGGATTCAAGAATCTGGTTAACCAAAGCTACTCTGAGCTTCCCCCTCATTCTTTCCTTAACAAAGACTGGGTTATTTTTGCTTCCTCTACGCTTGGCATTGATATATTTATTCATGCAGATAAGCTGTACATTTAATTTCTTTTATTTACATAGATCAAATGTTTATGTATAAATCACTTTTCCACCCTTGAAAACACTTAAAGGTTTTAGCACTTTCATGTTAAAAGCAGAAGTGGGGCAAGAAGAGGTATACAAATAAATTCCATGACAAAAGTCTGTGTAAAGCTTTGTTGCAGGCTAAAAAGTACAAGAAATTCTTAAATGAACTATAATTGGCATACATTCATATTTGAATGCACAGATGTGCATGTTTAATATCCAAATTCACGATGACTTCTAAGATATTCCATGGAATATCTTCTTTCTCTAGAACTCTGCCAGGTGGCGGAAGCATATTAGTAAGACATACAGTAAAATTGCATGAAAATTGGAACCACTTAGAATGAAAGCCAACAGAACTGGTTGGACTATTCCATCCAGACAGAGCTAGTTATTATTTCAGACTCAGTCCTTTAGCTATTATGAAGTGCACAGTTTTCCATGTTTCCACAGATCCTTGAAAACTCCCTGTGGCTTCCAAGAGCCACAGCAAACTTCACAAGTGCTTTCAACTGAGGACGTAATCATGGCCCTTCATCCCGATGGCAATCCTTCACGAATCCAAAAGCCTTCTTCACATGTATGTTCAGTGGATGCTTGTGGAGTGAGGCTGGGTTGCTCTGGTCAGTCTTGTTATTCTTTATTTCTGAATCGCAGTACTGTTTTTGCCTTCTAAGTGTGTATTATGAGCCTTCTGAATTCAAAGTATCATGGTATTTTCTATTAAAATTTTGCTTATGCAAGCCCAACGATGTTAATCCCCACTCCCCAGTACTTCACTCACAATTGTTCAGACAGTTGCCAAACCTCAGTCTCACAGGTTGTACAAAATCCAATTATGGCTCTAGTTTGTAAATCAGGCTTTTCCACATCTGACCACGTCAGTAGTTGCTAAACAAGAAGAAGAGCCAGAAAGGATGAAGGGTCTGGGTGGACTAGTTTGTTTGTCCTGAATCTGTACCAGACAGATGAAATGAAAAAAAATGCAAAAACAAACCTCTGAATTTTTGTCTTTTGGATGCTCAAAAATAATTATCACTTCCTTAGTGGCTGACCAAGGCAGCTACACAGATCGTATCAGCAGCACCCACACTGAGATCCATTATCCGCACACAACGAGCCATTTCATTTGCTTCCAGGTGCCTACAACATATACCAAGTTTGTTGGTTGGTACATTGACTTCATACAGGATTTAAAATAAAAACAAAACCAAAAAAAAAACCCACAACATTTACACTGCCTAAAGCAATGACATAACAAATTATTAATTGCTTATTGTTTTTGGAAAGGTAAAGAAAAGTAAAACATACTGAATGCACTTGAGGCACACCCATTTGTCACAGGAGTAAAGGAAAGAACAACATAACTCTCCACTCCTGTCATTAAGGCCATATATTGATGTGCAACATTGCTTCATGGGGTAACCATACAGAAGTATTCAGGTCTAAGTCACGTTCCCTAAAATTTTTCAAACATGGACTGTTTTCTCACGCAGCTTCAGACTCTGCTGTTTACATTATGCTTTTTTTGCTTCCTTTTTTTTTTTTTTTTTTTCCAGGCTCCCTATCCAGTTTCAATGGTCTGGTCTTCATCATGATTTCTCTTAGTTCTCCAGAAGTGTGCGCTGAACTGCAAAGACAGAAACAACTCAAGATTAGTACACTAAATTAGTATACAATGTAAGATGCATAATATTATGTAACAGTATATTTGGTCAACAGACGTTTTCAGTAGGCATTTGAAACTGGAAGATAAATTCAGGGAAGCAGAGGCTTGACTCTGTAAAGCCAGTACCCTGCATAACAAGGGATACTGCATCCCTGTCCTGGTTCCAGTTAGGACAGAGTTAAGTAGCTCATAGTAGCTGGTAGGGTGCTATGTTTTGGATTAGGATGAGAAGAGCGCTGATAACATGCTGATGTTTTAATTGTTGCAGAGCAGTGTTTACACCAGGCCAAGGACTTTTCGGCTTCTTGCTCTGTCCTGCCAGCGAGCAGGCTGGGGGTGCAGCAGGAGCTGGGAGGGGACAGACCCAGGACAGCTGACCCAAACTGGCCAAAGGGGTATTCCATACCATCTGACGTCATGCTAAACAATATATAGGGGTGGCTGGCCGGGGTGGGGGGGCCGGCTGCTCGGGAATAGGCTGGGCATCGGTCAGCGGGTGGTGAGCAATTGCATTGTGCATCACTTGTTTTCTTACACATTATTATTGTTAATACTATTACCATTATCACTATTATTATTATTATTGTTATTATTATTTTCCTGTCTTAATAAACTGTCTTTATCTCAACTCACAGGCTTCACTTTCCCGTTTCTCTCCCCCATCCCAGAGAGGGAGGGGGGAGGGTGAGCGAACGGCTGTGTGGTGTTTAGCTGCCAGCCGGGTTAAACCACAACAATCCCATATTTCTCACTCAAGTAACCACATCCTACTAGATCCGTGTAGCTACTACCTACACTTACAGTTTGTATAATCCAACATGAAGTTTCACATTTGCAGTTTTACAGATGTAAAAATGAGATGTAGTACTGTCTGCGTATCTAATGGAAACAGAGTTAGCCAAGGCTATCTACATTTTCAGGAAGTCCAAGATAAGTCCACATAAAATTTTAAAGACACAAACTTGTTCTCCTTTGCCATTTGGCCTGGCTTAATGCAAGATTACTTCAAACCAGAATCCAGGTAGCTACATCATCACTACATTACCAAAAGCAAAGATAATGGCTGCTGACTCCCTAAACTTAGATCAGCAGCCACACCATGCTGACCACGATTGGTTAGTTCCTTGGCTCAAAATATGCTCATGTTTGCCTGCAAAATATAATACAGATATGAAATCTGGGATGTAACAGGTTGACATAAAAATGTAGGCAGGAGTAATCATTTATGGTAACATCACAGGCTTGACTTCATCTGTTAAAGTATGCATCATCTGATTTGGCGTTCTGATGAAACTCGCTCAAAGTTTCAGCATATCTTGATTCCAAGCCCTGTGTTAACTGCCTTTGGTCTTTGAACAGTATTACTTGTCTTACTAGCACATGGCTGAACTGAGAGGATATCTGCTTATCTCCTGTCCTGACTTCAACGGCCAGCCACCAGCTAATACTTTTTCCTTGACAGTTTAATATATTTAACAGCTTTAAGGAAAAATGTTCATAAAGGGGATCAGGATCAGTAAACCCATATAAATGACTACCTGGAAAAAAAAAAAAAAAGGTATAAGAAGATAACTGGTTCTGCTGGGCCTAAATTAAGCCCAGGGGAGAATATATTGCAAATTTATAATACTTTGAGTTTTCAACGCCCAGTATTTGAAAGATACTCATCAAACTTCAGCATGAGGTTGTATTGCCTGTTCCTTTGCTGACCAGTCACAAGGGCTAGAAAGCTGAGTTTTCATCTACACTGCTTCCTTCAAATCTATGGCTTTCATAGATTTAATCATCTGTTCCATCAGCTCAGGACAACAGCCAACCATATCAGGATGGGTGAGGTTGTTAGGCTTTTTGTTGGCTTCAGAGAGATCTTTCCTCAGCTGTCACAGCTTGTTACACACAGATTTGTTATTTGATAATTCTTTTATACAATAATTTTCTGTTCGAAGCAGAATGTTTTAGTTAAAACAACGTGCTTCTAAGTTCAGTCCTCCTTGCCTTCAGCGTAGTTTTCTCTCTGCCCAAACACTATTAACCTTTCCTAATGTGCATTCTTGCACAGTTCTCTATGAGTTTAATATAAAACAAGGTAACAGATCCCAATCAGATACAACACATGCTAATGAAATACTTATCAGCTAATTGCAGTTATGTAAAACACTAAAGGAGCAGTCATGTGTTCTCATAATTGTCTTTAATAATACTTTTAGAGGGAAAAGTCAATTCTTAACTTTCTCTAAGCTCCTGTATTTCAGAGGCTCCTCAAGGGAAAAAAAAAAAAAAAGAGCAATCATCTTTTCAAAAAAGAAAAGAACTAGAGAAGAATGGCCATATAATCAGAATTGAAATCTTGACCTAGTGCTAAGTTAGTTGTACTGGCAGTTGCAAACATTTGTTTTGAAAACAACAACAACAGGGAAAAAATAACATAAAAAACAGCACAAGTAATTTTCTTCATAACTTTAAATGTCAACAAAGCATATTTAATAGGATCCCCACCAAAAATTTGGTCTTCCATCTAGATTCTTCTCTTACCAGGTGGCTCAGATTGCGCTCCCCTATGGCTATCCATATTCACATTCTCTTCATCTGCTGGGAAACAAACAGATGCTTAGCACTGAAATTCTCTTCTCTTCAAAGTTACTGTTGAATAGAGACAATTTGAGGGAGGAAATAGCACTGAAGAAAACGGGCTACTGATACTAGTTAAGATCCTATTAATTTTAACACGTATCATAGATGTTTCTATGATTCTATGTTGCTCAGTTTCCAAACTTCCCAAATTTGAAAACATCAGTGCTTGTTTGGGTTGCTGTTCTGTCCTCTCCTTTCACCAACCATTCCAAAAGACTAGAAAAGACAAAAACAAAGCTTCTACCCCACCTATTACCTACAGTACTAAGTTCTATCTTATTTAGGTGAAAAGGAAGTAGACTGCGATGAACAGACCATTGCAGAAAAAAGGCGATGAATATCCATATAGTTGTCAAAAACCTAATGTATAGGTAAGCATCTTGTGAAGACGCAAAGGCAAGATTTACAAGTTAGAAATGACAAGGTACTTTCCAGCATGAAAATAATCTGTAATCCCCAATCTCCACACAATTTTCCTTAAAGAAATGTTTTCTTGCAATCTCTCCTGCTCATTCATGCAAGAGGTGGTTTTATTTTACGGAACACATAGTCTTAAGGCGGTCTGCTTCTGAAATTCTACGTTCTGGGCAAGGCATTCTTCAGACTCCCTGTCTTAGATGACTAGAAAGAGAGGCTACTCCCTGTGAACACAAATTCACCAAGCTATTAAAACTACGTGATGCAAAAAATCAATTTCTAGCTCCCATATAAAATAGAAAACAGAAAAAAAACCCTCTATAAAAGGGTCTATAAAAAAACAAAGTAGTTTAGAAAACTTACCGCTTTGTTTGAAACAGAGTTTCTTCTTTTGATAAGCAATGAAACTAGACACTGCTCCAATTACAGTAGCAACGACGGCGCTTACAATTCCAGCTATTGCTCCCTGAGAAGCTGAAAAGAAGTTTTGCAGACATTCTTTTAGAATTGAAAGTGATGTCAAACTTGTATTGGCTCAAAGTAAATTCCATGAACACTTTAAAAACCAATAAACATGAAATTGCAGGAAAGCGTAGTAATCAACTTTTTCTCTTCGTGAATAATGAAAAGTAATTCCTTTAATTTTATAGCTATTAATTTCTTAATAGTGCCTATTGTTAAGCATCTTCAGCATGGTTGTTGCAAGTTCCACTATTTAAAAAATAAAAATTAAAAAAATTACCCTTTTCATGGCCAAATGTAAGTTATATGCATGCAGTCACTGCACCAGCATCTTTGAGACTTCAAAACTTCGAATCATTTCCAACAGAGATTTCATAGATTTATATAAGCAGAGCTTGAATGTGAATTCTAGATTCCATGGAGTTTTGAAGCTGAAACCCACTGCCAGCAGTGAGTACTCTAGCAGAATATTAGCAACAAAGAAAAGGCCAGAAAACAAGCTTACAGTATGCAGACACCATACAAAGAAATTCATGCACTTACCCTCACCGTCTTCAACCTTATTTGGACCTGAGTCCTTTTGTCCTACAAGAATGAACAACAGGTTTAGTTTTTATATGTCTAAAGAACAGTTACATCACATTTTTTGTCAATTCATCATACAAAATGACAAGCCATTTGATGATGAAAAAATTATTTTATCCATACAATATTAAGCTCTCTGGCATTCAAACTTTCTGTTTTCAAAGCACAGGTCATGGTAATAGCAACTTCAACCTTGGGCACTCAGCACTACTACAAAATGAGGGCAGCCCATCTGTGAAGTTTAATCAACTTGCCCACCACCAGTGGTGTTAACTCTGTCGTAGAAGTAGTGAAATTGCAGTCATGCACACAGGGCATGATGACCAATAGTGCAGGTTGGTCCCAATGACCATCTCTGTACTGAGATGCGCCATAACATTTAGACATGGCAGCTTATTTAGATCAAGGTTGATAAGGTATTAAACGGTTATGTGTCACTCTGTGTAAATATACCCTGCATCACTTTAAAGTCTAAGGATTAATTCATCCTGTTGGGCAGGTGAAATCTTTGAGAAAAACAAGGTGGACCATCTTCCAAGCCCACCCCTGGGCTTCTTAACCATAGGAACTAAAAAAATCCTTAAGAGTATTCTACATAAGATCTGAAAAAATCACCCAGATGCCTTTAAGAACTATATTTGTGGTGAATTTTGAAACAAATGACACCTCTGCATCTCAGTTTTAAAACTTAGCTTTCTTAATGTTACAGTAAAAACCACTGAAGGTTCCTAGATCAGTTTTGCCTCTTAATTATCCGGGTATTTTTTGGCAGGGACAGAACACATTGCCTTTGAACTGGAAGGTAAGCTGCTATAGTTCTGATACCAGAACCAAAGGTGTTAAACATTAGAGCATGTTAACCAGCTTGTAAATAAGCTTTCATCTAAAGCTCGTGTAACCATGGGGTCAATAAAAAACACAAACTACTATCTTACCACTGCCACCACCGCCGCCACCTCCTGCTCTTGGTAAATCACCATTGTATAGATCTGAATCATCAAAGCTGCCTATAAAAAGTAAAAACAATATTATCTTACGTGTTCTAGGTTCGGTGGAAAGACACCTCAAGTCACATGATGACATGTAAGTTTTCTCTAGTTCATTCCACTGAGTCCATAGAAGTTCTGGGCTCAACATCATGGTTACATGTTCACCTTGCAAAAGCCCTCCCAATCTAGAGACGTTTCAGCTCAGCACTACACAGTTTAGTTTTGAAATACCACTGCTGCCTCCAGACTTCCTGAACAAAAGAGAGAGGCCAGTGTCCAAGAGCAGGTATTACTGCACATATATTACTTGCTAAACAAGGAAGAATCTCTGTAGGCTACTTAAGTAGAATGGCCCAAGCCTCACCATCCTGATAAAGCAGAGAAAGGGTGTGAACAGGAAAGGAACATTTCTGTTCGAGGCTGTAGGTGTGAATGCATTTCTAGGGTTAGGTTTCTAAGTCACAACCCATCCCTTTGAACCTGTACAATACAGTAGCTAGAGGAAAGAGTTCACCATGTTACAGTCTGGTGGCTGCAGTATTTGCTTGAGAATGGGAAGATTCAAATTTAATTCCCTTCTCTGATTTATTGCAGGACACTGAACCAGTCCATTTCCACTTTCACTGGACCTCAACTCATGGAACCTGGAGATCTCCTCCTTCCCTCTGCGGTCAAATGAATCTTTAGCTTATGGAAAGCAAAGATGTTTCAAACCACAAAGCTAAAACCATCAGACCAGAAGATGTTTTATTAGCTGGCAAAAGCACTGTACCGAGGCGTGCAAAACCTGCATTCAAGTATCTGCTGTAAATCAGGCAGGGGAAGGAGCAAGAACTAGGGTTTGCGTTCCAGGTGAGGAATATCGCCACATTCCCGGGTAACAGTATCAGCGTAGTTGAGTAACACATGAAGGTGTTTTGTTTGGAGCTAGGCAAAGACAGAGAAAACCTCTAAAGCACAATAGGCAGGAAAGGGCATGTGTTTTAAACATACCTTTCAAACATGAAAGAATTGTATTTCTGTATTCTGAGTCAAGAAATTTATTTCTTAACTGAACGTAAGAATTAAGAAATATGTATTAAGAAATGAATTAAGAAACCTATTTCTTAACTTAGGGCCTTTAAAAATAACTAAAAAAGCAACACTTTGCTTTACCTTTATTTTAGATACTTTAAGAATACAGATCACATGTAGTTATTCCTAGTTGTTTTAGCAAGACTAGCATGGATTCAGTTTGTAAAGATGAAAGGAGTCAATCTAATAACATAGATGCTCCACTACACGCACCTAACAACAACAATGCCCCAAACACGTACACTCTGTCCCCATCTTCCTTCCTCCTTCCCACTTTTAAGTAAAAGTGACTCAACACGTTTGTTATGGAATGTCGAGACAGCTGCAAAGCTTATTTGCAAGCCAATTTTTCCTCACTTCTAAGTTTTCATCCAAACCAACACCTGACATAAATTGAAAACAATTAAAAAAAGAGTAATTAGTGGAAGTTTAACTAGGAGAGTAAAAACATTTCATGATTCAGACATTTGTGCCAGAAGTCTTACCAGAGTCTCTAGGCTTTGCAGGTGAACCTGGCTTCGGGTTATCTACACACAAACGAGATATTTAGAAAAAAAAAAAACAAAAAACAAACAAACAAACAAAAAAAACATTGAAAGATCAAAACCAGACTATAATACAGTAACTTTGAAAGGGACGAGGAAAGATTAACAAATGATTTTCTACTGTTCAGAAATTCCTCTTAGGACAGTTTTGACAGTGTTTCTAGGATTTGCAGGCAGAGCTGGCTGGGGTCACATACATAAAGTTGGAATAAAGTGACCGAACTTACTAGCGTGAAGAAACCAAAAGCAGTGGGACTATCTGACTCATAAATGATGTCAGTCATCCCCATGTAATTTTTTTTTCCTTTCATATGCTAATGCTGTTATTTGTGTGGTTATTTTACGTTAAAGACTGTACTTTAAGTTAATACAATCAACAGTGTTTCTGCTACATTGGCCTGTATGTCAGACACTTATTATGCCTGAACATATACAGCACAATTCACTAAGTCTTATGTAGCATTTTGGTTTGCAAGTCTGATTTCAAATGCTGAACTTTTAAAATTTTTTCTACTAAGTACACATTACTTGGCTATTGTCACTTTTAGAACTACCAGATTGGTACCTCACTTAAAACAACAACAAAATAGCAAACAAACAAAAACATGAAAAGATGCACATTATATAACTATAAATATGGTCCCCACGATGACACTTCACTTTGCTTGCAACAGAACAGGAGAATAAAAGATCTTAATAAATACTTCCGTGCTGTTCAGTCACAGTCTTTGTTACCTACATTAAATTAATACACCAGCAGTAGTTTTCTAAAACTGTGTTTTAACCAACAGCTGAATCCACCTAGAGGCCGGTTTCTTCTGTATAGCACTTCTACTCGATGTTGCATGGTCTTGCCTCCTCCTAGCTCTAGCACAAGTCAGATAAGGTATCCTTAGGCTCTCTGCATAGTCAATGCAAAAAGGCTGGCACCTCTAGAGCACAATTCTAAGACGCCAACTTCAGCTTCCAATTCAATAAAAGATCCTCTCTCTTCACTTACCTTACCGTCTGATTCGCTCATCTAGTTGTTTCTCAACTAGCCACCTGTTTTCAAGTGTCAGGGTTTGGAAACAGGCTGCTTTAGCAGAGAGAAAACTTTGAAGGGCTAAATCAAACTGAGCAGCAGAAAGTGCTACTGTCCTAGGACTGTAATCTTGTGTTAGGTACCACACTGCAACAGATCTAGTGATGGTACCCAAAGAGCTACCGGGCATTATCTGTTTAACTAGACTTTTTTTTTTCTTTCTTTTTCTTTTTTTTTTTTTTTTTAACCAGGTACATGAAAGAAAAGTGACTCAACAGGTTTTCTTATAAAATGTCAAGACAGCTGCAAAGCTTATTTGCAAGCCAATTTTTCCTCACTTCTCAGTGTTCATCCAAACCAACACCTGACATACATTGAAAGCAATTTAAAAAAGAGTAATTATTAGAAGTTTAACTGGGATAGTAAAAATATGTCACAATTCAGGCATTTGTGCTAGAAGTCTTACCAGAGTCTCTAGGCTTTGCAGGCGGACCTGGCTTGGGGTCACCTATAGACAAACAGAGTTAAAATGGATTAATTCAGATTTAAATGCTACTTCCATAAGTAATTATTTATGGACTTAGTGCCATCTAGTGAAGACACAGCAATGAAACAAGTAGGACCTGTTAAAGAAATGTGTGAAATATATACAGCTTTGTGATCCAGACCAGTAAAATGAAATAAACACAACTGGACTGCAATTATTTTCATCTGCAGTCTATTACTTTAGTCAACTCAATGCCACTATTACATTTAGGTAATACAGGATGGATAGACATTACATTAAATACCACTGAGCAGTACCCAGGAGAACATGATACTTACCAGGCTGAAGAGCATCTTCCAAGCTAAACCCATCTACAAAGAAATAAGGGACATTTTAAGCTGAATGTGAAAATTGAACTAGTTTTAGACTATTTTTACAGAAAATGCACATCACAATGTTTTCACCAAGAATATAATGGCAAGCTCATTCAACAGTGGCCCACAGAAGAGCATCACAGAGTTGAGTTTATTATCTGCCAAACTACACGGGATATCCCAAGGGCTATCTCAAGGTGAGCAAGCTTGAAACATGCAGATGAAAGCCAGTGAAAGGAATTTTCAAAAGGCCTTTAAGCTTATAATATCGAACCACTTATCTTTGTAAAAGCACTAGCAGAAGACTCTAAAACGTAGACATCTTTTTGCTATATGGGAATTACTTTCCTTTACAGAAATATTACAACTTTGTTGGCCACTAAACTGAAAAATTCAGTCTCAGATTAGTACATACAGTTACACTTGACTTCACAGTAAAAGGTATTAGAGGGCAATTACATCTCACCATTGTCTGATGGTGCCTTCTGAGTCGGAAGAGGTTTCTCTGTAGGTCCTGTCAAGAACAGTTAGAGGGGTGGGAAAAAAATGTTGAAAAACAATTTCCTACACTGTTAGGAAGATACATATAGGACAAATTTAAGCCCATGTCTATACAGTGGAAAGCACAAGATCAAACCTATACAGTAAGAGGTTTTCCTCTCAAGATGAATCTGAGTGTTCCCAAAAATAAATTTCAATTCTACGTGGTCACCATTTTGACCCAACTGTAGCTGAATTGTTCTACTGAGGTTTAAACAAACTGTACGTCGGGAAGTTGTCATGCTCAGTCATGCAATGATATTCAGAAACCATCAAAAGGACAGCCACTATTTTCCTGCCCTCCCCTCCCCCCCCCAAAAAAAATTGCAAGAGTGTAATACTTGCCAAATGCATCTTCTAACCTGAAGTCACCATCGTCGCCTATAAACATACGAAAACAAAAATCAGAGTATTAACAATTTTTTCTTACTCAAAATCAACACTTACTATGGTTGTAAACACGCCTTTGATCTATCTTGAGGTATGTTTTCTGTTTCCTGTGTCAGACGAGGAGGATGTTTTTTAATCAGAGCTGAAGACAGATATCCTTCTCTATTTCTCCAGGCCACCACCCACACACAAAAAAAAGGAACAGTGCTAGAAATTGTTGCTATAGAAAGGGTCCAGAGCACCAAAACCTACTCCTACAGTTAATATAATGCACTTATCCTTTTTTTTTCTTGCCACTGCTATTGCATGCTTTTTTAGTGCCATTCACTGCATATTCATTCCCAGCCTTCTTTCCCCAAACCACAATATGAGCAGGGCTACAGCTCCAATTCACAGGAATTTACAATATCCAACTGTGAAGAAGAGCATTGGAAAACAAAGGCTGGTATGAAAGTGAAATGATTAGGTAAGGATTTAACACTTTGGCATTAAAAATAGATTTTCATGGTTTTAGAAGACTTATCTTTTTCCCCTAACAAAGGTCAACAGTAGTGAAGATGATTAAGTTATCAGCATAGGTAACCTTGAGCAGTCTCTTCAGCTTCCTAAAAGACGGCTGTCACCACTGTGGGCTTTCTGCTCCAGCTAGATTAAGTTTCATTTTCAGCCGTTAGGAAAATAACATTTTCTTTTGCTATATTAGGTCAATTGCTAGAGCTACTGCTGCTTACCCAGCCAACTGCAACACACTTACTCAGGACGTTCATGATACAAACTGGTTTCCCAGCATGTATATAGTAATGTGATCTTGGCAGCGGAGGCTCGTATGATAAACGGACACTAAAACAAATGCTTGGGATATTTCAGACAGTTCATCATTCATACTCTCACTGAGGCACAGCAAAAGGAAAAGGCATGAAGGTCTATGGCAGATGGTGAAGCAAGACATCCAAATTTTCTGCTCGAGATGCAAAGAAGCTGGAAGAGTATTTTTACCTATTGAGTATCAAGCCAGCCAGAGCAAAACTTAATTCCAGCCACAGATAACTTAATTCAGAATATATACACATAAAGCACTCACTGATGTGCATGGCTTTTCCTGTAACTAAGAAGACAGCTACAGAAAGGGAATCATAACTGGCTACTGCAAAGTCTGAAGAGGGGAATAAAAATAAAAATAATCAAATCACAAGTAAAATGTTCCTTCTGCTTGCATGACAGGCCACACTAAGACAACGACAAATCACGAGTCTAGTACCAGGACTGAGGGATGCCCATATATTTGGTGGCATCATTCACCTCAACTGAGGTCAAAATTGAAATCTCTTTTCCTTCTCAAATAACTGCACTTTTAATGCTGTTTTCACAGAAGAAATGAATCTAAGATACTTTTTTTAATTTATTATTTTTAAATATGGAAACATGGAACGACAACTTCCAGGAACACCCTTCAAGGTGGTCTTCAATTCAAGCAACTGAACTGCTATAGCAAAAACTGAAAACTGAATTCTAAGCAGCGATTCCCATACTACAACATCCAAATGGATTATCACCTTGCTCACAATCAGGTGGGGAGGTAGGACTGCCTGGGCCGTGACCCATCCTTTCAGGGAAACAGAGGCAATTCATGGCTTTATGGTAGTGGATCAACTACGTGAATTTAGAACCCCCTAGATAAAGTCATTAGGTAAAGATCATGGGTTTAAAAAAAAAAAAAAGTTATTTTACTTGGTTTTCTTCACTCCAGATCGAGACTATAAGCTCTTTTTGATACTCAGTTCATGAAAAATCATTTCACATTGTTCACATTACCTGTTCAGGTATCAGCTAGTCTAAGTCTAAGAAGGCATGCAAACACCTCTCTTCAAGATCTGCTCTCCTAAAAACACTCTACCACAGTAGCAACCAGAGAACGGACCACCACCACCGTCTGTTAACACTGTCTGTCTCATGGTTAAAGATATACCTCCAAATCAATGAATGTTACATTGGTGAGTGCATTTCAAGAGCAGAATTTCCTTTTCAAAGGAGTGGCAGAGGGACAAACAAACACACACACTCCGTGTTATGTTTTGGTGCAGCAGAAGTTTCACCTGGAGCAGAGAAGAAGTTTGTTTCTCCATTGTTCATAACAGTCCTTCGTATGTCTTTAAATCACTTGCTTTTATGACTGTACTCACTCAGCGTTTAGTATTGGTGGGGCTAAACAGAGGAACCTGAACTGAAGGAAGCCCAGAACCAGGGACTCGTCTGGTTGCAGGGAAGAAACAGTGAGACAATGCAGATAAAGATACAGAACTAGATTAAAGGTAGCAGCCTGAACCAAGAAGAAAAAATCAGCAAGAATATGCTGCACTCCTTAGAGGTTTAAGCCGCGCCTGCAGTAACTGAGCTTATGTGCATTTTGTTTAGTCTAAACAAGGGTAATTGCAAATAAAGCTGATTAGCACAATACAGCAGGTATTTCTAGCTCCTAGGGGCATGAGAAGATTCAAGAACATCTCAGAAGTGTCCACGGCATTTTCCTTCCATGTCCACAGTTCAAATACCAGAATATCATGAGAAAAGTCAGCTCCTTCGACAGGTTGTCAACTGGCAGGTTTTGTGTCAGATGGAGGGAAAAAGCAGGTAAAAGAGAAGGTAAAATACCTTGCCTTTACATGAGATAAGGTACTTCAGAGCAACCACAAGCTTTTGAAAAGCTGATGAGCTAGAAGGTATTCAAGAGAGCCAATCAGCTACACAAATAGGAGTCCTGCAAAGACCCACTAGCGCTCTCAGATTATTTACTGCTGCAGTTTTAGTCAAATCTACGTAGCGCTGCCGAGGCTGACAGGAGCCTTGAGCTAGGGAAGTTCCTCCCTGAGTAAAATGTGTGGCAACACACCCAGACAAGGGACTTGGGATGAATCACCACAAACTTCCTTACATAAGCAGCAGACTGCTTGAATTTTGTTCTCATAAAAGCGCTGGTGTTCTCCTCCTCGCCCTGGAAGGCGGAGGTTTCCCTCGTCTCCCCAGCGCCCCTGCACGCTGCGGCTGGCACCGACCAGGCGGCAGCAGCTAGCTCGTCCCTGCCCCACCGCTGGATGCTACCTGCTGCTTCTTCCGTGGCCTCAAGTCAGCTCTGTCCTGCTGCCTACCTGCTGCTCTTCACGACACCTGCGAAAACGCTCGTATTCACGAGGCCTTGAACCTCGGCACATGGATCTTGGAGGACGGGGGTGCTGGTAGCCACAAGTGCATAAATTCAGGAAACCAGGCTAAACGCAGCTTCTCCGGCTTCCAATGTGGAAACTGGATTTTACACTCTCATGTCCTGTACTTGTTCTCCTCGGGGGACTTAAAACAGAAGTAGAAATACTCAACACCTAACCATATCAGAAGTCAGAGAAAACACAGGAAGGCCACCAGACTGAACCTTGCTCATGAAACACTTCAAACATGAGAGGAAAGCCAGAGGTTTAAACCCCTGATAATTGCTTTTTAAGCTTGAGTCCAACTCAGTTTTTGCCCCACCAGCATTAGTTACCTAACAATAAAAGACTTACTGCTCAACCCCCATTCTGGCAGCTGTTCTCCAACACGTCCTAAGTAGGCAAAAGAAAAGATGCAAGTGAATCACAAAAAAAGCTGTCAGAAAAGTGACACTGTTCTCCGAATGTAACTGCAAGAAATGCCTCTGCGGCTTGAAACGGAGAACCTGGAACATGAGACCACTCGCTGCGCGTGGAGGAACGTGCTCACAACCACACCACTCCTCTCCGCCGGGGCAGAGGTTTGCAGGCAACGTCCCTCTGCAACAGCAACACAGAGGGGATGTTTACTCCCACTGCCAGGCAGCGGTCTCCTGAAATTAAATCCCACATGGTCAGCGTCTAATCCAGCTCCTCCTGTAAGTATCCACCCATCAACACTGCTTTTCACGTTTTTTTTTTTTTTTTTTTTTTTTACCAGACAGACATTTAGAGCCACAGAAAACAAACAAACAAAAAAAAGCTTTGCATAAAGTTCTGTTGAGAAGAACAAAGCCCTCTCCTACCCAACATAAATACAGTCCAAACACAAATAACAACTGTAAACCAGCCAAAAAGCAACAATTTTCTCCATTTAGGGAGTGTCGTCTTTCTGCACATCTGGAGCACTCACTAATGTTTCTGCCTGGAATAGAGTCAGCTAAGGCTCCAGAGCAACCAATAAAAATACTTATTTCCTCTTCAAAAATATGCATAAGACTAATAACTATCATGTTTAATTTTGGACAGCCATCCAAAAGTATGAAAGTACAACGGGGCTCTAAACATCAACTTTAAAGCACAGTTTTCCAGGGAGGATTTGATATGGGAATAAGAGGACGGAATAAATAGCTCTAAATCAGCAGAAAATATGCAGAAGAACTGGGTAAACCGCAAAACACGAGAATTAACACAATGGCCACACTCCTGCCAAATGACGAGCTGCTTATCCAGAAAAGAGATGAGGTAAAAAATAATACAGAATAGTTACAAAAGGTCTAAGAACTCCCTTGAATCCATCCAGTGCAGATAAAAGCAAATATTCAGCAGCTTAATCACCATCTCCAGAGGTGCCTTCCAGGCTCAGCCGTCCCGCGGTTCTGTGACTTGGGTCACTTCTGGTTGCTGGACTAAATTCCTGCTCTGCAGAACTCAGGCAGCTGCCAGCCGAATAAATCACTCGGTCCCCCTGCAATTCTTTGTACTGATCAGAATTGAAAAGCACTGCTCCGCTGAACAAAGTCAGTAAGCAGAAACCTAAGCTAGACTCAGGAGCAGCCTCAGGAAAGCCTGCCCTCAAATCTCACCAAGACCAAGCATTGTGGGTACTGGGCAACCACTTCCCCTTTGGCCACTTTTGAAATTCTGTCCTGGCTAAGCAATGTCACTAGTGTTTTGTTTTGTTTTCTTTCCTAATGCAAAGAAACCAAAATCCTTGAAGTACATGTTGCTCACAGCCTACAGCTTCAAGGCTTCAGTTGCTCAACAGAGAGGTCTTCCACAAAGCCGACGAGCCTTGCAGCTACTAGTCACACAGCCTACCTTTCCATAACGAGCTGCATTCCTACCACAAGGCTCAGGTTTACTTTGCAAAGGTCATATTCAGTATGTGAGCGCCTCTTCCAAAGTCATCTTACTTCTTGAGGATTTCCGCTCTGAAATCTAGCAATAGCTTCAACAGCTTTTGGCAGGAGCCTTTCGATAGTTGACCGAAGTCTCTGAAGCCTCTTGCTCTGAAGCACATCCTTCAAAACAGGGTGCCCTCTGTTATCACAGGCCGCCAAAACTGTATTTTGAAAACCACGGAGCAATACACACACACTGATAGAAATAAAACGGACACTGTGGGAGATGGTGAGGCCGGGAAGGACACCCACACCAGGCTGACGCTCTGTGTTGATGAACATTACGCCTCGGTGAGATAACTCTGCCTACAGCTATCGCCAAAAAATAAGTTAAACAGACCAGAAAAACTATGATGGAGGTAAACAGAAAGATTAGTCTCCAATTTAAGAAAACTATTTTAGCCAAGCAAGCTGCGAACTCTTTAGTATTCTGTAATTTAATAAAATCATTGGTTCTTGTGAAAGCAGCTAAAATTGACATCAAGTAACTTAATGTTATTTTATCACCAGAGATTTATCTACACTTCTATTCAGATAACAACACTCCAATTTCTCTTTGCACTGAAAAACTTTACATGCATCTCTGTACCCCAGTACCCTTTGCAGTCTCGTACGGAGGAAGGGAAAAGTACCTTCAGGACAACCACGCAATCTCTTGAGCCATGACTTCAGAAGTTGTGTGCTTCCTCTGTTCATCTCAGTACTCAGCAGCACACTTTTTACAGCTATAAAGCATGTCAAGTGATAGATTGGAGGCTTCCCTCCACCAAGCAGTCAGGAATCACCTAGGAACAAAGCCAGCCAGTGTTTTGTTTATCTACACCCTTATTTGCTTACACTTTGCACCTCCAGTGGCTTCCTGGACTGGGGTCAGGGGAGGAAGGGAGAAAGCACAGTCCCAGCGAGGAAAGAGAACTACAGAAGCGAGGCTCAGCTGCAGACAGGTTAGAGAAATCTTCACTGAACGGAAGACGATGTTCAATTTTAGCACAGAAAGGAAGAATTAAGGAGCCAAGATTTGTGATCTGACAGACAGTTAACTAAAAATTCCAAAAACTCAACAGTTAAAGAGTAGTAAATAATGTTCACTCTGATCAAGGAAGAAGAATCTATACTATAACTTAATAGTGAACAAATCTCCAAACCAGAACTTGACCTTCCATTTAGAAAATTCTTTAAAATGAAATTTGAAATATACACTGGCAGTGTGCTCAGAAGTCAGACAAGAACACTTGTATTTTTACAGTAGTTCACTGAAATGATGGCTCCATAGTAAGCAGGAGTGTTTTAAGGTCTGCTGACACTTGCAAGCTGACAACTTATTTCATAGCTTATTTCTCTTTTTCTTACCAGAACTCCCACCAGTTCAGTACAGTTTGTATACCAGTAGCTAAATCCAAACAAAATGTGTAATCTAGTCAGAAACATTAACTGAACAGAAAAATAGACTCTGCTTTTATAGACTATTTTTCATTGTGGCTTGCTCAATTATGACTAAAAAGATTTTTCAAGAACTATGCATACTTTAAAAATAGCTACTACGTTTTTTGCTGAAAGGCAGAAGAGAAAGACATTGCATTTTACAATTTGGGTTTCCTGTGGGTAAGATGGAGAGAGAGGGAAACAGCCCCAGTGCTGTGGTTTGCAATGACTCAACTCATATTTTAATCCACTGCTCTGAGACTGAATCATTTCTGGCACCAGGCAACTCATTTTAAAACAAAACCTACAGGTCTGGTCAAATGTCAAAGCTTAAAGTGTTTCAAAAGCACCCGGGACACTTTTCTTCCTGTAAATATTTACTATTAAGGTGTTGAGATAGAACTGTGATAAATGACAATTAAGTAAGACAGGGTTTTGTGATTTGCATTGCTTTGTGCCATACCAGCATTGGTTTGGAAACACGCAGGACTAGCTTCAGCCACAAGATGCGTGATATGACACCAGCCTGCTTCCCTGGGTGAAGAGGAACACTGGAGGGGAAAGCTTATTTCGATTCTTTGAGTAACAGTCTTATGCCACAAAGCTGCTACCTAAAAATACTGCAGAAGGATAGCCATGCACACAGAGGTCAGTGTGACTAGGTTTTGTTACCTAGAACAGGTAGATAAGAAAACAAATATGGAATTCAGCTCAGTGGCAACCAGCAAGCCTGTAATGTGGCGTATGATCTTTCTCAATGAGGTTTTCTTCTGGTTTCCTGTCAAAAAAGATTTTTTTTACTTCCTATCCCTCGTTGTTATTTCAGCAATGAGATAACCTTCCTTTTCGTACCAAGGCTACTTTCTTGAGAAACAGTAGGTCTGATGTGCTCATGTGCTCAGTAAAACACGTGAAACGTGTTCAGAATAAAACCTTTAGCATCTCTAGCTCAAGCACATCTGGTGAAAGCACTTCTGCTTTGCTATATTTAGACCAAAACATTCATCACAAATCCTCCATGTCCACCCTAGGAAATCGTTTCACCATCTCCACTCTTGTTTCTACGCCACCTTCCAGCACTAAGCGGATTTCATATTCTAATGTTAGCCCTCGCAGGGAGCTGTTACATACGCTAGACTTGAATCTGCACTGTACATTTGGTCTTTTGTAGACACCACAGGAGAGCGGTAGGAGCATATGGAAGAGCTGTCCTCAGGACAGGTAAGAACTGTTTGCTGATGGGAGCAGTGCCAGCACGGGGCTGCCAGGGGTGGCAGTGACAAAGATGCAGCGGCAACACCTGAGGGAGAGGAGAAGAAGGAGCAGTGGGCAGGGAAGGGGAAGAAGAGACAGTCAGAGAGGCCTGGGTGCAACGAAGTTGTCAGCTCACTACAGCCACAAGTTTCACAACACAGCTCTTGCCTAAAGTTTTTTGAGGAAAAAGGTCCACATCTCTGCTTAATTTGCCCAGCAAAGACCTGGCCTTTACAAAAGGCCAAAATAGGAAAAAGGAAAGCTGGAAGTTTTTGTGAAAAGGAGGCGGAGGGGAAGGGGTGTTGTAAATCAGGGGTTAAAGCTGTCGGGTAAGACGAGTAGGGAGAGCTCTGACTGAAATAGGTTAGTTATGGCTATACAACAGCATCTCTGCAACATTTTGGGGAGGCAAAGGGCAGGGAATAGTTGCTGAAATAACTACTGAATTCAGGATCCAATCCCAAGATGCTTAGCCTCTGAGATGTATTGAGAAACACAGCAGCAGGAAGAGATTTCTGTCACGAAAGAGGGAGAATACAAACCGACACGTACACCTGGAAGCAAGGGACGAAAGAGAAGACTGAAAGAACAATACCGAAAAGGACAACCTTATCCAAAATCCTCCTGCATAGGCTTCCCCAAACCCTTCCTCCAAACTCTACCCTGACACTTCTTGTTTCTACGCTTAAGACAGACTTGTGTGCCTCCAGAGCTGTTCTGTCCAGAAACCCCACAAGGTCTAGTAAAAATTACATTACCCTGCACATTTTCCTCACTGATTTTCAGTTCACCACCTCACACTGCTACTGCTGTCACCACTAGCGCCTTCCCTCGCCATACAGGATACAGATTTTATGCCACATTAGAGGGAGAAAACAAATGGTGGAAAAACTCAAGTTTCAATACTCTTACTTAATTTTTTTCCAGATACAAAAGATTTAGAGTTTAAGATTTTTGTGGCATGTATCTGTAAGCCAGTGATACTACCAGCATATTATCAGACTTGCAGAATTTGCTCTCATGAAAATATCAGTTTAACCAATTTTTCACTTGTTTCTTTCCTTCAAAATATTGAATTTCTTCACAAGTAAAAGATGCAAGCAATATTTTCTGTGGTTAGGCTATATATATATATATATATATATACACATATACACACAAAGACAGTTTTGTAATTAAAATCTGAGTAAATTTTTACCAATAAAACTTTCACCAGTGACATCTATAGATGTTTAATTTAAAAAAAAAAAAAAGTTACTTCATGGAAAGGTTAACTTGGACCTCAATACATAACATTAACTGATGAAAGAACAACTGCTACCCCAAAGTTTGATTTTACCTGGATGAAAACTCTTCAGCTCAGAGTGAAATCAGTCTTGCAGAAACTCTACACACATTAAGATATTAATACTATTTCTTGTGAAAATTTGGTAAGAAATACAAAGGAGTCTTACAGGACTTAAGCTATGGGGAAAGCAGAGCTGAATTAACATCTGCAGCTAATTAACAGCAGCATCAGTCAACAGCTTTCCTTTTATCAGTACAGTTAAAGATGTTATTTCTTAGATGTTTATAGCATGTGTACCCTTCCCAGATGACTGAAATCTGTATGAAAAAAAAAAAATACACGTAAACAGGATTTGTTACATAGTCAGGGATGTTTTGTGCTGAAACCTGACTTAAATTTAAATTAGTTCTCATTTTAAACACACTTAAAATGATCTTTTCCCCAAAATATGTTAGAATAATTCCTGAATTTGATGCGTTAATTATTGATTTTAAATGAATCGTTCTATATCTGGAAAAGGTATTACAAGCATGCCTTATGCCACCAAGGACTAAATTCATGGACTATCACAAAAATTTGTTTTATGACCTTTTTGGTACTTTTCAAAGAAAATCTTCTAGATCCTACTCTTCTGGGCTCCCCAGTCAAATCAAATGCCAGAGAATAAATCAGTTTAAAAGAAGTCTGTGTATAGCATCCCTGCAATAATTTTATTTTCAACAGGTGAAAAATGTGCTTTCCTGTAGCAAGCAGGGAAATCTTTCCCAGATTACAGTCTGCGAGCCAGAGAAGCTAGTGTGCAATACTGAGAACGCAAGAGGGTTTGTTTGTTGGTTTTTAAATGGAAAAGCAAACAGAACTAGCTCTTACCATGCCAAGGAAACTTCTACCTACTAGCTTTTGCAGTATTGGCCCCAAGTTTGCAGAAAAAGTCACTCAGTGCCGTAGCTTCACAGTCCATGAGCAGGGACAACACTGAGGGATTTTTCTTAGTACCCAAATCCGTGATAAGATGCCTGTGGTAACTAGCAGGAAGTTAAATTAAGTAAAGGTTCCCAGAGTTGAGACTGTTTGGCCCTTCACAGGAACCGATGGAGAACAAGGGCAGCACCAGGACCTGGCACAGCCCAGGGTGAGAGACACCGTAGTAACCCTGTGGCTCCAGAAGGAGCCTTGATTTTGGCATTGGGAATGCATGGTGGCGTTTGTGGTGGAAGTGGTGTGCCCACTGCATATGGGCAGGGCTGTGCAAACGATGTGTTAACAAGTGGGAAGTGCAGAACCCATGAAACTCCTGCCAGACTGGAAGGTGAAAGCTAGGAAATGAGCCAGTGCCAGCCCCTAGGCCTGTGCAGTAGCCTGGAGCACCAGGCAGGGGCGGCAGTGGCTGTGGCACCCATTTTGTGGTGGGGTGCTCCAGCGCTGGATGTGTGCGCCGGGCGGGGGTCACCGGGACAACCACCAAGCTCAGCAGCAGCAGGATGGAAAGTAACACAACTACGAAGAGAAACATCTACTTCAACACAAGGTGCTAATACACACGTATCTGCAACTCAAAAGTAATCTGAGAAACACAGTAACCAGGCTGAACAGTCAGACCATACACCAACTTGCAGGCATAGATTCAGGCTGGGAGCATAAAGATGGGTCCACAAAACTGCTGCACATGCCAAGAGGGACTGGACTTACTGCTGGGGCAGAGACCAAAGCTTGGGCTTGTCTCAGGAAGTCATAATGCAGGCAGCGAGGCAGCATGAGATCTGTGGAACACAACACGCTTGGAAAGTATGAATGGCAAACCAGTATGTGTGCTGGGAGGAAGGAAAGTCTGGGGAAGCCTGGCAAGCAGATCGGCCCCCTTTCCTCCAGGAACATCGTCTAGTACTGTGTTCTCACTGTGACAAAGCTAGCAACGGGTTGCTAGAGGTTTTTCTGCTTGGAAAGAAAACGTAGGCGGCACGCTAGAAGAAATAAACACACTTGTTGGCATCATGGAACGTGACCTAGGCTAGCATCAGGTATCAGCAGGCATTTCACAAACACAGCAGTCCAAGAATGAGAGGAAGGTCATGGAGCAGAGCGGGTGCATCATATTCCCAGGCATCTGGCAAGGTACACCAGTACAATGGCTTGCTTAAAACTGTGCTCCAGGGAAAGGGAACCTCTAGGAAGCTGCAGGGCTAATTAAGATAAAGGCAGGAACCTGCCATAGCAGCCCTGCAGAAAATTACATACCTCAAATTCCTCTGGGGACATTAGGACTGAGAGTCATTCATGTTTCTTCCCCTGCAGCAGATAAGATCCAGAAGAAAGGGGTTCTTATTGCTTGAGGACCTACTAGGTGGCCTTTGAAAATGGGATAATGAAATATACTGTTGCGTATGATAAACAGGATTATTTTACTTCATAAACTATTCTGTGCATTTTGCAGGCACAAGACCTGAAGTCTGCAGTTAGCATTCAGACATCTGTGACGTTAACCCAACCCAGACTGTATGGACAAGGCTTGGAGTTTGTGATGGGTCCGTGCTCAGACTGTGATGTTAAGGCCTACCATTTGGTTCTCAGAGACCAAGGGCTGGGAAGGGGAAGATTTTAGGGAGTGTACGTGCACATTGTTACAGGACCAATTCTTGTTGCCTTCTCTGAAGGTGTGGAATAGTTGGTGGAGGTGACTTATTACGACTATTGTCACATCTTAAGAGAAGGCTCAGCATTGGAAAATTCTAGGAAACTTCCAGGGTGAGATGCAGCAGATAAGCAAGGAATCTGTGGCACGATAATCCCCTTGGCTACATAACCTGCAGCCTTAGGTACTGGCAACACCAGGGGAGCTTGGTGTGCTGACTTTAAGAGAAATAGCATGGAGGGTGGAGCGAAGACACCGCGGCCAGGCTCTGCGCTACCACTGCAGGGACGGGGAACCCGATGCTGCTATGGAACTGAGAGATTACATGGCCAGCCCTGAGCCAAACTGATAGCAAAATCATGTCCTCTGGGTGAACTCTGCTCACTATAATGCCAAAACACACCTCTGTCACAACGGCTACCCTCCTCCAAGGTGGAGCCACCCCTCCGTGAGCATGCACTCAGAATTTCTGAGCCTATACCTTTAGAGAAAAAACTAGAAAACGTTCTACCAATCATAAGGAAGGTACGTATGACTACAGTCGTTCGAGCTCCACCTAAAAGTAAGAAAACGGTATAAAAATGCCTCAAGGAAAAAAAAATGTTAGGGAGCTACCATCGCAGACAAGTAAGTACTGAGCATGGCCTGGGCAGGGTTTGAGCAGCACAAGGCCTCAGGGTGCCCTGTGTGGGAGGTGGCCACGACCTGCCCCATGCTGCTCACGGCCGTGTCCAGTCAGCACTGAAACAACCCGTCACACCTTCCACTGGCCTGTGGAGCACAGTGTGCTCAAATACTCTTAAACAGCAGCACCCACTAGGGCAGGAGATACAAGGAGATGCTGGTGAACGGGCACAGACTGAGTGCAACCAGCAAAAACCAGGGAATTTGAGACTAGGAGGGTGAGGAGGAGGGGTGCTGGGCTTATGTTGAGCCTAAGGAAGGGGGGACAGCCTAAGTGCTTGTCTCAAAACCTGAATCCATGATCCAGTTTGTGTTAACTGACAGTAAGTTAAGTAAAAATTCCCTGAGTTGAGATTGATGACATTTTGCTGACAACATTCTCTCAAAACACTTTTACTAGATTGCAAAGAGTAGGTTCCTGTGCCAGAGCAGGGAAAAAGTTTGACTGAAAGAGGCTTGCCCCTGTCAAGATGATCTTAACTTATAAAGATTACTATTATTACAATATTTCACTAACACAGCTGTCACTTGATGAAATACAAGTTTAGTGCAGAGTGAGGTTCACAACAGCAAGAGCTAACTCTGAATCCTTTCTCAAGTGCAAGCAACCCCATCATGCATACCAGAGTAACATCAGGAAAATATTGAAATTGGTCTTGGCTGGACAGCAGTAGGCTGAGTCATACTTAACTCTTGCCAAGTTGAAGCACCGTAAGTACAGAAAGCTTAAGGATTGTTGCAGTGATATCATTTTGATGTAGCAATGCAGAGGCCATTTTATATAAATAACAATACATAAAAAGCTCTTACCCATCTCAAATTAGAGGAAACAAACATGGAAGAGTACGTGGTGCACTTTTCAAAATGTTTAATTGGAAGAAAAATTATTTATTCCTTTAATGAGATTTAAAAGGCAAACTGTAGAGACCACAAAGCAGAGATCGGCCTCCAGCATTCCTCGCACCACCTCCCTGCTCCAGATGAGCGCTCTATCCACAAGATTACTCGTTTAGCCTCCATTCACCCACCCAACCAGTCATTCTTCTCAACACTGAATTACTTGCCTCAGCAAGAGATCAGGAGCACACCCATTTCTTTCCCTCTACTCATAGCCCTATAGCTACCGCAGTCTTAGGAAGAAGGGATCCATCTGTAGTTCACCTTAGGCTACTGATCTTACAACACAGATACCTCAGCTCTGAGCACGTATTTTCCTCACCTCCTCGTGTTCACTACCACTACTACTTCTGGTGGCTACTGCATTTCAATCAGCAAGCTCTACTCAATTCTTGTGACGAATACTTCAGGCATATATTCCCAAGTCCAAGACCTAGTATGTCTTGATCTTTCAGCAGTTCAGAAGGGAAACTGATCCTTCTGTGTGCGAGCTCTAGCAGTTTTCTGCTGCTCATCATGCAAGGATTTTTATTTTTTTTTTAATCTGCCTTCTGAGGTTCTGTGCTCTTCACATAAATTGTGCAGATATCCTGTTACCTAAAGCTTCTTGTCACTGGATTCTGAAAACCAGATGCCTGAAGTTAGATGCTGGGCTAACCTGGTGGTTTTGCAGATTTAAGATGGCTGAGCCAACCTCACAACCAGCCCAAGCAGGAAGTCTCCGTCCCCCTCTGCCCCCCCCGATTTAATTTCCACCCTGATGTTCCGTCCTGCCCCTCCCTCGCGCTGGCTGTGCCACCCCTCAAACCCTCCGCAGCAGACTCAAGGCAGCGCATTAGTCATCTGCCGACTCATCAAGCTGAATCATCACGGTACAGGCTCCGATGGGCACCAGACCAACCACAGAGGGAGAGAAATGGACAGATCCCGCTTCTTAGCGGTAGCAAGCCATTAGACTGGACATATAAAGTGATGATACAAAAACCTCATGTTCATCCTTCCTCTGGATTCGGCCCCAACGATATCTAAATTCCAGCTCTGCCTGACTTGCAGAGCTCGTATTTGGCAAATGAAAAAAAAAACAAACACTTCAATACCAATTGCACGGTTAAAATCTCAAGCCCTTAAGCAAGTTCAAAGTCTGCCATTGTTTAATAGCACTCAAATACTCATACGTTGAATATTGTTTGAACTCTGACAGCTTTCATGTGCCTAAAATATATGACTCAATACAAGTGCTCACTCTCAAGGCCATAGACTTGCAGGCTTGAATTATGAAAGCCAGCAGTCCAGGGGAACTAGTCGTGTCCAAACAGTTACACAGCAGCTGAGCTACTTACTCACAGCGTAAGATCCTTAGCTTTCTATAGCAGTTCTGTCAGTTCAGACTACAGACAGCCTACCAACAGAGATATTCAAATTTTCAAAAGGATACGATTCAGGCTCTCCCTTTACTTTAATCTAAGATTGCACCACCACAGATCTGAAATTCCTGAGCGGCTCCACCCTCCCCAGACTGACATTCTCAACGGTTCTTGAATTCTTGAGCGTTTTCTTTAAGAAGAAGCATCCAAACTAATTATAATCTATTTATTTGGTTCATATTACCAGCATTGGCCAGCGGTCTGATAAATTAACCTCAGTTTTGGAAGCAATCTGTTAAAAAATGTAGCATCGGTTTCTTCTGAATTCTAAGCAAACCCCCTGAAGCTGCTTTTGCACACCTGCCCTCCATTGAAGCAGGAACCGGACAGCCTGTATTTACTTCCAAACTGCTAGGCAGTAAGTTTAGAAGTGCTGTTTTTGAGCAACTCCAAGTACTTTCACATGACAATCCTGCCATCCAAGACTGTGGGGACTGCTTGCAGAGGAGTGCATTTTCCAAATAAGTAGTAAGACGATATCTCAGTGTCAGCAGCATGAATCATCTCGAAGTTTTAGAGTCAGTGATTATAAAATGGTACTATTTTTCCACGAGTCTGGATTTGCTAGCCTCACAGCTATGACCACAGCAATACAACTCCATTCATATAGGCTTGAAGCCGAATTGTTTATCCGGCATCCTGCCATATCTACAACTTCCAGCTAAAGTTAGGAACAGGTATCTTTCCTTCTCTCCCACAGTGAAGAGATACTGAGAGTTAAGCTTTGAAACAGTATTTTTACAGAGAACTTGAAAGAAAACACCTAGGCATAGTATTAAGTCTTATTAAGAAGGTAAAGAAAAAAGTTTCTTAGAAAGAAATCCTAAGTGGGAAATGACAGTTTGCACGGCATTTTCCAGTTTTAGGAGCCTGGCCATCAGCTCCCAAGTGGTGTGGGGGGGAAGCACCGGGAACTCGCTGAGCGTTTTTTGATCAAATACAACCACCCTATTGCACAGACACGCTCCCCAGATAGACGCTGCAGCTGCGAGAAGCTCTCACAAAACACGCTACCGCGTTTTACGCCGCAGTCCTGCCATAACAGTAATAACGAACGGGTTGGCAGGCTTTCTGGCCGGCACGGAGCCGTTGCCCCGAAGTTACTGTAAGCCTGCCTGCTTTCCTAAAATGGAAGCCGAGCCGCAGCCACCGCCACAGCCCCGCTCCCGGCCGCTACGGGGAGAGCGCCGCGCCCCGAGGGCGAGGCACGAAAAGAAGGGTGCTGCGGGGCGAGGCGGGCACGGAGGGAAGGGAAGGGAAGGGAAGGGAAGGGAAGGGAAGGGAAGGGAAGGGAAGGGAAGGGGTGCCGCGATCCGCCGGCGGGGCAGAGAGGGGTACCCCGCCGCCCGCTCCTCACCTCTGCCGGGTGCCAGGAGGGCGAGGAGCGCCGCCAGGAGAAGCCCGCCGCCCCGCATGGCTGCCGCCTGCTGCCGCCAAGCGCCGCGTCCCGCCCGCCCGCTGAGAGGCTCCGCGCCCCGGCCCCAGCCCCAGCCCCGGTCCCGGTCCCGGTCCCGGCCTCCGCCCAGGCAGGGCGGGCCCGAGGCGCGGCGGGGAGCCCCGCCGCCAGGTTTAGTTGCCGGACTGAGTCCGCCCCTCGGAGCCTTCTGGGCGCCGCGCCCCAAAAGTGGCCCAGTCCCCTCGCCGGGGCGAGTTCCTGGGCTGTGGCTGGTGGTGGCGGGGTGCGTACTCCTGCAGCTGGCCTCGGTTCGGCTTGTGCCGGCGGAAGCCTCCCTCACGGGGTTGGTGCCTCTTCAGCCCTTGTAGGGCTTTGCTGGCTGGAAAAGTGGAAGGACACGGAGTTTGTGAATTACCCTCACCAGTTTGTAAACCGATGGTAATATTTTTTCCTCCTTGACTGTTCCTATTCGAGTAATCTTTAGATTTAACCCGCGGCAATAAGGAGTTTAACTCTAGTGGTAAGCTTAAAATTATGCCGTGTTTTAAGTTAAGGATAAACTTTTCCTATTAAATACCTGAGTTGTAAGAGGTGGTGTGTGTTTTTGTTTTTTTTTTCCTAGCTGTTAACATTTACAGAGTCAACATTACGTTACTTGCAGCAGCTTCCCTTTTTCTGGAGATAAAAGACTGAATACATGCACGTGCCTTTTGGTGTAGTCATTAATGCTACGTGTACGTATATAGGAAATTATTCACATGCCTAAAGGATGTCCTTTAACAGAGTGTTTGTTTATAACTGTTGCTAATCATCAGCACTATGCACTTCTCTATTTAATCGCTTTGTACTAAACGACATGTATTTATTTTTTTTCCAGGAATGTAGAACTAGCAGAGAAAGCCTACTTTACCTCACTGGAATTACCACATCAAGTCAGGCCCATGTAGTTTCCTGTTTCCAAAATTAGACTTCGTTAAAGTTACCATCTTCAGATGAGATAGAAGCAACCTCCTGTTAGGACAGCTGTGAGATAATTGCACTTCATGCTGGAGCTCCTCCTAATTCCTAATGGTTTTCAGTTGGCTGTACCCTTCAGGCAGTGATACAGTTTTTTGCCTCTAGTCATTATAAAGCTAATAAATTTTCCAGAAACACCAACTTATTTTTTTTAGTCTTACTAATCTTTTGATCTGAAGATGTTACTGACTTCTTGTGAAACTGAGTTCAATTACTTGTGGTTACCGCCTTTTCTTTGTCTGGAATTTTGATTAACGAGAAGACAGTCCTTATCATTTCATGTGTAAAGCCAACTAATCTGGAAAAAACAAAAAAAGTACTGGGGCTGTTTTTTTGATTGTGTGAGTAATATGCGTAATCTGAGAACCAATTCTGATGGCACCTACATCTACTGTGCTCATACTGCAATGCTTGCCCTAGCAGTTCTCTTGCTCTGTCACCTGCCCATAGCCTCCACCAGGAAGCATCTGCAAGAGGTACCTCAGAAGGAGGTTAAAATCATTAAGGTTGGAAAAGACCTCCGAGATCATCTGCTCTAGCCATCCTCTTGTCACCAGTATCACCAACTAAACCATGTCACAGGTTATCTTAACGCTTCCTTTTAAAGAATGCGATCTTTAAAAAACACACATGTTCTATGGTTTCGCCTGAAGAGGAATATGACATACAGCAGAACAATAAAGGTTAGAAGTTGTAAACCTAAACCTAGATAACTGTATCTAACTTGAACATACCCTGATGAGAGCAGCTGGAGGAAAAGAGTTGGCTTTGCAGCTGTCTGAGCTATGGAGGCATATGCTCTTTACTCAGTTTCCTCCAATTCCTCTTCTGAAGTAAAAGCCTTGTAGCTCATTTCCTGCCCGAGTGTAACTTTTTCCCCATTTTATCTGTAAGCCCTCAAACTTTAAAGAAACAGAATAATTCTTTGGATGTTTGGAGAAGCAAAGGAAAGACAAATAGTTTTTTATTTGCTACAAGCAAAGTCTTCAAGGAGCAATTGAAACCTCGCTGCTCTCTCTCCCAAGGACAGCTTTTGGAAGAAGAGGGCCACAGCTACTGCCACTATGTGGTGAAGCAGATGGGCAAAAACATCACTAGGGAGAAAAGAAAGGAGGTGGGTAGTATTGTCAATGACAAAAAGCTATGCTTTGATGCCTAGGCACATTTAGTTACTGTGACAAAGTTGGTATGAGTACAAAAGTAGCCCTGGAAATTGTTTCCTTTTTGCTTTCACTTTTCACCAGAATTTGGCAATACTGTGCAATTAATCTTTTTGTTTCAGGTACCATGTTTCTGACACCAAGAATGCTCGTAGGCAAGGAGTGTGTCTGGGTGTGCTGGTGTTGTAGCTATGACCTCGTCTAACAGCATGCATTGGAAGTTTATTTGCCAGGAGTGCCTCTTACTTTTTCAGTCAATTGGAAGTCCAGCTGAACTGCAGGGTTTCGGTGATGGTTTCCATCATGGCATCCACCGAGGCATAGGATCTGATCTTTATATTTCTTCCTGATGTGAGGAAACAAAGATGCAAATTTATCTTTAATTTTATAAAATATTTGAACACGTGAAAGCTTATTTTCTCCCAATGTTTTCATACTTGTGCTGTGACAAGGGGAAAGGGCTAGTTCCACCAGCAAAGATTCCTGTAAATTAATGTAATATTCTTGCAGTAAGTTGAAGTTTTAGCATCACAAACAAGCTGATATGGTATGGTCAGTCAGTAGAATCATGATTTTCTTAAAGAGGATGAGATATAAAGCACGTAGTACAAACTGTTAACTCCCATTTGGTCTTTGTTTGAAGACGATAAAAACTGCATCAAGCAGCAGTATTATTTCCAGTTCTGAGAGTATATTTAGAATGAGCTAGAGTCCAAACAGGCTACAGAATCTACTACATAACCTTTGCTGGCTCTCATGTTCTGTGCTATTTTCTGATGCTCTCTGCTCTGCAGGACAGAAGAGACATTAAAGCACTGCAGGATTTTTTCTTAAGGATGCAAATTAGATCTCTTTACAACCAGTCTGTTCAATAACGAAGATCTTTTAGGAAAGAAGTTTATGTAGGATATATGTAGCTCCAGAACAACCTCTGCAAAGCCAATTACCAGGTCTCAGTCACTCAGCTTTTCCTTCTGTAAATGCTCTCTCTATGTTGGTACCACTTGTTCCCTGCCAGTAGCAGCGATTGTTGCCGTATGTCTGCGTGACTTAAAGCACTAGCTCGGGTTATAAGGCACCACGGCAGCTGAGTTCCGACTTCATCTACTATAAAGATTTCTCTTACTGTAAGTATAAATCGGCTATTGTTTCCTTTTCACATTCCCTCCAAAGAGCTTTATACTTTGTTTTGTTGGGTTTTCTCTTCCACTAACATCTGTAAATACTTTGACTACACTTCCTGATGCTGTAGACCATCCAAAGATCTTTCTGTGTCCAAAGTTTATTATGTTCTTTCAGGACAGTTCATAAAGAGAAATATGCTTTTATAGATTGTTTTTTCTTCTTCATATTAATCTACATTTGAAGAAGCTTTAAGTGAAAAGTTGTTAAAATAGTAAAAGTATATTATGACATGAATGCCACTCAAAGCATAATTCCATAATAGAACATGCAGCTTATAGATTAATCATAGAAACACAGAACCCTGAATTGGAAGGGACCCACACGGGTCATTGAGTCCAACTACTGGGTCCACACAGGACCACCCAAAAATCAGACCCCGTGTCTGAGAGCATTGTCCAAATAGTTCTTGAACTCTGGCAGGCTCGGTGCTGTGACCACTTCCCTGGGGAGCCTGTCCCAGTGCCCGACCACCCTCTGGGTGCAGAACCTTTCCCTAACCCCCAGCCTGACCCTCCCCTGTCCCAGCTCCATGCCGTTCCCTCGGGTCCTGTCGCTGTCCCCAGAGAGCAGAGCTCAGCGCCTGCCCCTCCGCTCCCCTCGTGAGGGAGCTGCAGGCCGCCATGAGGCCTCCCCTCGGCCTGCTCTGCTCGGGGCTGAACAAACCAAGGGGCCTCAGCCACTCCTCATATAACTTGCCTTTGAGATACTTCACAATCTTTGTAGCCCTCCTTTGGACACTCTCTAATAGTTTTATGTCCTTTCTATACTGTGGCACCCAAACCCACACACGGTACTTGAGGTGAGGCCCCACCAGTGCAGAGCAGAGCAGGACGATCCAGCTAGCAATGCAGAGGCCTGATGCACCCCTGGGCATGGTTGGCCCTCCTGGCTGCCAGGGCACGCTGCTGGCCCATGTTCAACTTGCTGCCAACCAGAACCCCCAGATCCATTTCTGCAGGGCTGCTCTCCAGCCTCGTGTCCCCCAGTCTGTACATACAGCCAGGCCTGCCCCTTCCCAGGTGCAGAATCTAGCACTTGCCTCGTTAATCTTCATATTGTTGGTGATTGCCCAGCTCTCTAATTTGCCAAGATCTCCCTGCAAGGCCTCTCTACCCTCAATGGAGTCAACAGCTGCTCCCAGTTCAGTGTCATCTGCAAACTTGGTATACATTTGAGTCCTGCATCTAGGTCATTTATGAAAACATTAAAGAGAACCTATTTCTCTTATAAGAAATGGTTGGATTTTGTTCGTTTGTTTGGTAGTTTTTTAGCATAATTCTGTTTTATTAGAAACAGAGGGATATTTTATTCTCTTGGTAACCCTTTTTAAGCAACCCACAGCGACAACCTTTAACATGTTTTTCCTAGGTCATGTGGAAGCTCAACTACTTTTATGCATATATCAGCAGAATAAAAGACTGTCAGTCAGATTCGTGGTAATGATAAAAGGAATATATAAGTAAATTAATTTAAATACCTATAACTATAGGTACTCATTGATGTATCTTTTCTTAATAACTACATCTTGAGGAATTAACTTTTCTACAGTTTTCTGAGTGATCTCTTCTTTACTATTTTTCTCTTGTCTTATGAATTCTCTTACTTAATACATGAAACTGTGACTCTTTTGCTTTAATGCCAACTTCTTTTTCTTCTGGAGTAACTCATACCAGTAGAACTGGAACTTGTAGCCTTTTATTAGGATCAGGAGTTAAAGAGCTAGCTACCTAGGGTGTTGAATTACTTATATATAAGCAGTGGCTTTCTTAAGATATTTTATAGTTCCTTTGAAAGATCTAGTGATGTCAGAGTAGGCAGGTTATAAAGAGGTCTTCTTTGTTAGTATTAATTCTGTGGCATTTTTAGGCTAAATATTGTGTTGTGTGTTTTTTTCTTTTAATTATTATTTTGTATTTTATTTGGTTCTACTTCTGTTAGAACATTTTTTTAAAGTTACTTCAATGTATTAAAGTTTCTATTATTTATTAAATCTTTGCATTCACCTTCTTCGATTATTGGATTATTTTCTTTAATTTGTACTTCAGAAGACTATAATATCCTTACTAGTAAGGTGGGTGTTGTGTTTTTGTTTTGTTTTCTGTCTAGACAGCTATTTATAAGAGTTTGTCCTCAGAACAGCATGGGCTAGAAATACTTAGTCTAGCATAAATGCTGAAAGCAACCTGGTTGTAGCAGTATACAATAAAGATCTCAACATGGGCCTAGCAATTACACTGAAAAGGTGTTGGTGGTGGTGGTGGTTTTTTTTTTTTTTTTTTTAAAGATAAAATCTTACACAGTATGTATGCTGTGGGGTGGAGGTATCCAATGAAAGTTAGGTAGGTCTTCTCTGTAGCTGTAGCTCTTGATTCCTCTAGTAACATGACAGTTTGATAATAGCTGAGAAATCTGTCTTTGTAATTTAACTGCTGAGATTCCAGTTTCACTGTCTACCACATATTTTTTGAAACCTTTTTCTCCTATATCTGCGTTTCATCATGAAACTGTTTTGAATATTTTAAGTCTCTTTTACTTTAATGTAAATATTTGGCTTACTGCTTAGAAAACATGGAATACCTTTCTGGTAAAGTGACATTTTCAGTAATGAAGTGTTTGTTCCTTTTGAAAAACCTTTGAAGACCAATCATTTTTTATTTTATTTTATTTTTACTTATAAGGACAAAATAGCTCAATTTTAAGATGATAATTTAGGGCTGGTTTTGTATGTTCTTTTCCCTGATGCTAATTTCTGTTCGTCTCTGCTCTTTAGAGAGGAGGGAAGGAGAAAAACGGACTAAACCAGTTCTTAAACAAGCAAAAGCCACGTTCAATTTATACTATTTGATTAAGCTGCATCTTTCTGAGTTTAAATGAATGCAATTTAGTCTCTCCTGTCATATATTGGATGTGTTTTATTCTATAAAACAAGAATACATGATTATCTGTTTTAGCTGTTCAGGTACTGGGACCATTTGCTATATTATCTGAACAAATCCTACTTAATATTTTAGTTGCTGTTTTTATTTTCTCATCTAAGGAAAAATAGCTCATTTCTATAAACTATTAAACCCTCAAGAAGTAAAACAATATTGAAATGCCTTCATTTTCAGCCAGTGTGCTGTTTGTTATAGTCCCAGTACTGACGTTGTCTAGACAGTAGAAACATGTGGAAAGTTCCTCTTTCCTTGAAAAATCTTCCTTTCAAGTTCATGTATGCATGTCTTGTTGTTTTGGAATCAAGCTTCCCAAAAATATCTTTCCTGTAAGTATTGGGGTAAACGGTCATACATGTCATTGTGTGTGTTTGCCTTCATTTCCTTGCAGCAGGAATCTAGTGCTGGGTGATCACTGCTACGAGGGGTTGCTTTCCTTCATGCCCTCTGAACCGTTCTGCCAAAGCCTCTTCCAGCATGTGCCACAAGCCCACCTGTTCCAGAGACACAAATGGGACCAGTTGCCTCTAGGAGCAGTTATCTTGACACAAAAGTGCTTGAAATATAGAATTGACGTGATTTAGGCATTTCGGAGTTTATCCAATGTGGTAACCTCAGGTTATGTGCTGTGCTGAGGGCTCAGGTTAGAAACAACTACTTTAAAGCAGGGAAGAAAACCAAGGTTTAACAAGAGCTAATTTTTCTTCTATGGCTTGTTGTCTTCTAAGTCTCCACCTGTTATACAGCACAGGTTATGTAAATGCTCAGTTTCATAAACACAGTAAGGGTGTAGCTGAATTCTTGAAAGAAGTTAGCAGATCTGACTAACATGGTGAGAATTTAGCAGCCATTTGTGAAGGCATTTCACTCCTAATGATTTTTGTGTATGCATGCTAGATACATCACATCAGGGCAAAATCTTCTGAGCTGCATTGATATAACAAAAACATCTCTGTATTTGTCACTTGGATCTCCGTGTAAAAATCCTTCATTAAGATGCTATGGAAAATGCTGCTGGCAATTTCAGCAGTCTACAGTCTAGGCAGGCATGTGCCTTTTGAGTTGTTTGTAGCAGAATACAAAAGCAGCTGCTCCAGAATGCATTATGAAGTGTACTGTTGTTGCGCTCAGCTTCAAAGCTGTTAAATGAATGCTTTGGGCCCAGGCATAGTTTGATGGACAGTGGCCTCACAGAGGTCTTTGCACAGTCTGGCTATGGACTCAATGACCCAAAGTAGTTCAAGTCACTAAGTCATTTGTGTGTATGGAAAAACACTATGTTGTGCTTATGCTCTGTGGTAGACACTGCCCAGTCTCAAAAAAGACAGAGCTATATAAACAAAAAATCATGGTAGCAGAAACCATGCAGTGCTTTAAATAAAGGAATACACAGAATTAATTTACACCTCCACAGAGTAATAATAGTACTACTTAATCTATCTTACCAGTGAGTGCTACCTTTAGCCCAAGAATCCAGACTTCCAGCCCCTTGTTAGTGTCAGCAGTTGTTTCTGCTTTGAACAAAATGGTTATTCTACCTTAAACTCACCTGAACACATTGCATACCTGTTACCTCCTGCCTCCACACAGACTCACAGTACGATCCATAAGATCCGTAAGTACGATTCTCTCGCCCCCGCACAGCGTTCAATGCCTGTCTTTTATGTTTCAAGTTAATCTTCAGAGATACACAAAAGATCCCCTTTCACACATGGGACAATTACAATAATTACTAGTCATCCGTGGTCTCAGGAACAAATTAATCCAACTAGTTAAGTGCCCGCCATAGAAGCACATAGAAGGTGCATAGGAAACGTGTTCTTATTTCCCTTTTAAAAGTCCTCTGTAGTTCTTTAAAGAATAGTTTCCAGCATTAGAGTGGATTTCCTGCTTTTGGATCATTCCTGTGGTTTATCTCATCATCTGTTTAGGAACAGATGACAGTCTGTGTCTTTGTACTTGGTGATGCCTATTAGCTAGCTCACGAGGCTCCCTCCTCAGCTCATACAGCTTTTTTTGGATCGTGACACAGAAATGCTTGGCTGTCCTCGTGCACATTTTTGGTGAACGAAGTTGATTTCCTGAGTTTGGTTCCTGAAAGATGAATGTTTGCGTCTTTCCCTTGCAGCTGTCCGTACAGCGCTGCTGGAAAAAAGGGTATAACAGTGGAGAAGCTGAGATACTCATCTGAGTGGAAAAAAGCAAAAAGTTGAGGAGTTGCTGATATTTATGTCATAGTCCAGATGAGAAGAAACTAAACGAAGTTTAAATTATTCCATGGTTCAATTTACAGTAAGTGATAACATATTTCACAAGTTCATTGGTTGATTCATACTTGAACTTTCCTTTTTTAAAAGTTGTGATTTAAAGCTAGTTGCAGGAAGGGAATAACATTTCAGGTGTGGGTTGTTTTTTTTTTTTTTTTCCTTACTAGAGAGGGAAATAGTTTTTCCTCCTGTTCTCTGTTAATTATTTGCTTCTTGTTTGCTTCTATCTTTCTGTCTCCTCAGGAAAAAAAACAAACAAACAAACAAAAAAAACAAACAAAAAAAACACACATATAACAGAAAGGCACTTAGTAAGCCTAAAGAATTCAAGTTCTGTTTTATTATTTCCTTAAAGGACATCTTATGAATAAGCACTTATTTGTTTGTATATGAATTTGTTGCTAATTCTGGGATCTCTGGGGGCAGGTCTGCACTGTAATTCTGAGCAAGAAAATATACAACATTGCATTCTTTTCTTGTAGTATTTTTCTCTTACAAACTAAAGGAAATACAGAGAATTTAGCTGCATCTTACTAAAGTAAACTTACTATTAATTTTTACTGCCTTGCAAAAGTAAGTGGTAGTAAAAAAAAAAAAAGGCAGAAATATGAGGAGAAATGGTATGTACGTGATATACAACACCCCTAGCTGGAACACCCCCTTTTCCTGTCTTCTTAGTGTAGGAAAAGTCATTAAGCCAAACAATACAGCATTTTCCATTTGAGCCTATAAAATCTGAGTTCATAAAACAAACTAGCATAACTGTACCTGCCTTGGGAACACTAGCTGTGAATAACATCTCCATAGAATTTAAGAAATGTGGAAAGCAAGTGCCATTTGAGCAAAATAGCTCATGCATTTGTCATTCCCACATCTATTTTTCCAACTCGTTTATTTTTACACTGTTCTTTTCCTAAATGCCCAGAGTGCTATCAGAGAGCTTAAACAAATGGGAACAAATCTGCCTGCCTCTTTTTTGGCAGGGGTGGAGTGGGGATTGGAGTGAAGTCTCACCAATCCTGATAGGAACAGATTTCCACACGTGGTGCTTGCTATTACAAGGTTAAAAATCTCAAAGCTATTACTGCTTGCCTTTCCTGTCATTGCTTTGCTTTCTTTTTGTCATATGCTGTTCCATTTTATTGTATTATCTCCTCCTTACCTATCTTGGTAATTGGAAAAGCTGTTTAAGTTTGCCCCTGCTGTCTGCTGAGAGTGCTAGGCAGGAGCCAGCAAAGGAATTCACTGTGTCCCAAGTTTCAAGCCCCCCTAGCTACGTCTGGCACTCTGGAGTCAGAGAGGAGACCATGTTGAGATAAGTCTTGTGCAGAGACTGTACCTCCACACCCTTGTAACAAGATTTTTGTGATTAGGAATCTGAGGCCCCAGGGCTGAGAGAGGACTGCATTACAAAGGGCAACTGGGAGACCAGAGCCGTGAGCTACGCTTCAGGGTAAGCCAGGCATCCAGAACAGATACAGCTTGCTATAGATGTTTTCTGCCTGAAGTCAGGAGGGATGGTTTATCTATCTGCTTAAATTGAATGTATAAGGTACCATATACTCAGCAGAACTTGCTGTTGTTGCTCATATGTCCTTTTGTGCACTTATTTTAAGGAGTAGGGAAGAATTAATAATTTGATGAGAGTACCTAAAAGCAATCCTTTCTAAAAAGCCATCATGACTTCTGGAAATAACATGATCTGTTTGGGAAGAGAGTGAGAACCTGTACGATGGGTAAAGGCCCAGATTCTGCTGGTGTTTATGTGTGGGTGTATAGGCTGTAAGAGGCTATGCATTTGTCTAAGCTTCTGTGGGAAGGAGTGTATTTCAGAATTACCTGCAACCAAGCTGAGATGTCACTGAACAGTTAAAAAGCAACTACACGATCCAATTTAAAATCAAGCTGGAGTTTCTATATCTATATATACAGCTTTATGCTTGCCAAGAAGCTAAAGAAGCAAAAGAAGCTAAAACTACCTAGTGTTATCAGATGTGGAGGAAGGATCAAAACCGTGAATATATATCTATTAATGAGGTATTGCATGGCCAATTTTTATGCTGTATCTCATTTCTTGTGCTAAACCTGGCCAAACCCTAATGATTAAGATGATTATGCATCAGTCTGGGCTTTGCTGAGTGCAGTGAAAGACTTAAGTATTTTAAAGCCAGCTAAGAAAGTGGTTGAAATCATGCTGAAATGATTTGACCAAATCTCAGAGTGGAGGCAAAGTTTATAGAACTGTCCAGGACACTTCTACCCCTATTATGTATTTTACTATTACCAGTTCTAGTTGACTTCTGCTGAGATATATATACACACACACACACATATATATAAATATATAGCAGATATAAACATTTTCAAAATACTAGATACTAAAAAAGCTACAACTTCCTTCTCTCTGCACATTAGTAAGAACTATCTGTGTGCACACATCTGGGCTTTGAGTGACAAATATATATTTGCCACCTCACTTGCCTCCCTCCAGATGCATCCTGCTAGCATGGGTTCCTGCAGGAGACTACTGTGCAGCAGGGCATTATGAACAGCTGAGGCCTGTAGTTCTGATGAGCTTTCAGAGAAAAGCAAAGAAAACTGCACGTAGCTTCTGTGAATATTGGGAGTGTAGCTGTGGGGAATGAGCTGTCCTTTTAGAATTAAACTAGCTAAGTCCTACAAGGTGCCACTGCCTTTGTGTTTGAGTACAGAATACACAAAATGATTTTTGTTTGGTGTAAATGTACAAAAGAGGACTTTCCACATTTTGAGCAAATGTAGTGATTGTTTAGTGATGAAAACAGAGAGCTTAGTAGCTAAGATTCCTGTTTGTATTCCTGAGTTGTGATCTTGAAAATATCAGACTCTCTTCCTCTTGTTTCTTTCCATAGCTTGGTAAGTGGACTGATGTCCTTGAGACTGTAACAATTTTACCTTCCTGCTACGAAGTTCTATTTTTTTTTAACAAGCTAAAACGTTCAGGATAAAACCCTTGGATGCAAGCATTGTTGATTCAGTGGATGACTTGAGCAGACCGTAGGTTGCACTGGAGTGGAATAATTTAAGTCTTCCTGAGTACAGAACTGGGAAGGCTACCAGTCAGTCTTCTCAGCTGAAGTTACTAGAGCTGAAAAATGGACCAAAACTTTATAGCAACATCCTCCAGAGGCTGTGCAGTTAGCAGGAGCAGGCAGCACACTGAACCTCATCTGTGCCTTGTGCATTTCAGTTCTGGGGAATTGGCAGCACAACATGAGTAACACCAGAAAAATCAGATGTTTACAACACGTTCTTTCTCTAACATAACAGCAAGCAACAACCCATTGGTTTCCAGAGGCTTAACTTTGTACAGAAGTGTCATCACGTATCACTCTCTGTCAGCCATTCTCGACAAGAGCTTCTTATCCCGCTTCCACTTCCTCTTTGGTGCTGCTGAAGATGGCATGGAGAAGAAGCAGGTAGAAGCAGCTCTTCCTTACTGTCTGAAGTGCAGCTAAAAATACTCTGAAACACCTTCAGATCCACAGTATTTTTCTCTGCTGCATTAACTCTACTCACCATCCTAAGGGTGGCTAATGAGAAGGAAAATAGAGCTTTGCTTATCCATTTGTCTTATGGTAATGAATTTTCTGCTTCAGAAATAATGCTGGGCAGGAGAGGATGCATGCGGAGAGTGAGGTGGCAGACAAACATGCATCAGAACTGACAAGTTCTGTTCTGGCCCAGTGCTTTTCCAGTGAACTTTTTAAACTCTGCACAATGGGATTTAAAGAAAACATCAGCTCAGCACATCAGTTCTACTGTTTTATTGTCAGGCTGAAGCGGCTCACTTGGCAACAGCTGAATGTCTCGTTTGTGCTGTTCTTACACATGCCTCTTCATCTTTATTTACAAACAATAAGTTACAGATCTTCTTTTAACTTTTTATACAACTCTTGAGGATAGCCATATCACTTCCAGCATTTCTTTGTTTATAAAATTAATGACACTGTAACCTATTGTCTCTTCATTTAACATCTTCCTCGTTCCTGTGAGTTTCTGGGTAAGTTCAATTACTGTATTAATTCATGGTAATAACATAAGACGTCTTTCCCCAGATAGCAGCATTTCTTCAGTGAGGCACTTATATAATGATGTAAAGGATTTTACAAGTTCAAAAAAGTATAACATATGCACAACTAATCTGAAATATACAAAATCACTTATCCAGCTAGTACCACCTAAACTGGAAAACTAGAAGTTTATGTTTGCCCCCTTGTTCACGTATTCTAGTTCATTGTGTGGGAAGGCAAAAATCAGCACTTGATTGCTTGGTGAAATTCTCAGGTGTCTGGCTTGCAGACCCTTGATTTACTCAGCGTTAATTTGGGGTCAAGCTATTTAAGAGCTAGGAAACCTGCCGTGGGAATGGAGGAGTGGAAGAAAATCATCACATCCTCACGAAGTATGTTCTTTCAAAGTAGGACTTTTTTGCAAGAAGAGGCATGTGAATATGCATGCATTATAGACTGTGTCATCAAGTCTGTTTTCAAGAAAAAGAAATCATTTGTGTTGCCATCCTTATATACAATTTGGGGAATTTCTGCATATCTGCTGTTGCTGGAAGAGTCAACTGGAGTAGCAGTGAGCTGAAGTCCAATCTTCTCCAGAGTATGGAGGAGGGGCTGCCACTGCTTTGCCACAAAATGGTGCTGTCTGCTAACAGAAACCCAATATAACTTATTTCCCAACTGTAGTCACTGTCTTTGTGATCCAGCATGCAAACGTTAGGTGCTAGATTTAGCTACATTCATTGTTAAAATAAAACTGCAGCTGCCTAGAGTGTATGCTAAAAAAGGTACAGCCAAAGGCCTTCTCGGTTACTTCCACTTTGTAGTAAGGACTGAGGAAAGAGGAAGAGGATCTGCAGTGGGTGCTCTATTTGAGCAAGAGGATCTCTGAGAAGCTGTAACACAGACTGCCTATAAAGACTAAAGCACAGTGCTGTCATTTACATTAAGGGATTTCCTGCTTGAGGTTTTCAGCTGATTTCATCCGCAGCATTATGTCGCGCAGGAAAACACTGCCACTGGGGTAGGGCACATGCACGGTGCCAAAAAGATCTTAGACACGAGTTGAAACTTTCTTTGTTCTCCACCCTCAGATAAAGGAAACTGTCAGCAAAGCGCAAAGAACAAAGATGTCTATGACTCATAAAACAGATTAATGGGGCTTTTACTAGTGTGCCTAGCTGGAGCTGAGTATAAAGGACAAAAGATGTCTCAGACCATCCCTGGTCAATTAAGCAAATGTAGGATTCAACTGTGGTTATGCTTGCCATTCATACTTGGAAGCCGATTGCAGTTGGAACTTATCGTATCTGTTGTTTTTCTTCACAAAATCTTTTTTTTCAGTGTAGCCAATAGCTGTGGGCCAAAATGAAGGCATGCACACATACAAAAGCCGTGGGTTATATTTTAATAGGGACCCCTACTGCTTATCATTGCTGCTTTATGTAATTGTCTGGAAAAGGTCAGCATAGTTTGTGCTGCAAACAATTGAAGCTGAAAATTTTGGTGTTTTTTTTTTCTTTTTTTTTTTTTTGCACTGGACTTGTAATCTTTTGACTAAATACAGTATGAAAAAGGAACTGTGGAAAAACTGAAGCTATTCCAGTCTCAGGTCATTGTACCTTTGTTTTTAAATTGTTGTGAATCTAACTAACAAAGTTAGTTAGTCCCAAATAACAGTTGGTTACAAAATGTGTCATTTAAAAACAAAAAAAAAAGTTCAGATCTTTAGCTCTAAGGCCAGTCCCATGCTGCTTGGCTGGTTTGTTTCTGTATCTCTATCATAAATTCTGTGCTATAATATCTATAATTTTGATTTTGCTGTCTATAGCACATATGCAAACAGTCATCTTCAGCATGGCTTTTTATGTTGATTATACTTCTCTAATTACTTCTGTAGGCTTAGCATAGAATTTAAAGTATTTGCTTTGCTTTTATCTTTGTGCAGTTGTTCAAAGCAGCTGGCTGGTTGCTTACAGACATTTCAGGGGGAGGGTTCCTGTTGTCAGCCGACTGAATTTGGCCTCTGCTGTCACGAGGATGATCGGTAAGAAAAATTCTGTGTCAGCTTTTATTTGAACTAAAGCGCATGCTAGAAGAAGGCTCTTCACCAGTCCAGAGGTGGCACCAGCAGAGGGGACCACCCTTAGGGTTCTTCAGCACTTTTCCACCTTACTGTTTAATATGCAATAGATGGAGTGTGAGGACTTTTCTTCTAGTGTTCCTGCAAAAAGTGCAATTTCTAAATTTCAAATTACATTGTCACCACTGAAAAGTATATATTGCTAGTTTTGCTGCGTTTGGGAAAGCAGAAATATAGAGAGATATGCACCACAGAAACATAGCTGAATTGCTGTAAAAACATGCAGCTCTTAATGAGGAAAGGCAGCAGCTCCTCATACCCACATTACTTCTCAAACAGATGAATGGGTCTCCATTGGCAGCCCCCAGGCAGTTTCTACCAGGGGAGCCTGGTAGCAATTCCCACCCGCTGGTTTCAGATGTGCCACCTAGCACCATCCTGGTATTGAATCAGGTGAAGACCCAGGTCACATCTCTCCTGGAAAGTTAGACACGTGGAGGAGTCACAGTGTTCTCAGGAGATCCCATAACCAAGGTGAATGAGAACCAAGATGTGCTATGGTCTTGCTGTGGAGTACGTCTGTCTTTCTGGGTACACGTAGTTAGCCATTGATGCCCCAAAACTGAAGGCATGGCTATTATCCAGGAAGTGCGTCTATACAGGTAAGGAGAAAATAACATCTAGGAGACTTGTTTTGAAATTGCAGTGGCAGCCAGAAAGACTGCCTTTTGTCACACCTTACGTTGCTTTCATAAAGTATTCATAGAAACATGTGAATGGTGAGCCGTAACCAAAGCACGTTTTATTTCTAAATGCAGCATTCTCCCAGTCAAGGGAAGTGCATGGCAGGTTTCCTTACAGCAGCAGAAGTTGTAAGACAGCTAGCTATCCGGTCAGAATTAACCTAGAAGTGAAGTCTTCATATCAGTAGGAACTATGTATTGGCTTGGATTTTATTTCCTCTTTGTACCCTTGTTTTGTCCCAAACTGTATGCAATAAAATAGGTTAATTATTCATATTTTAATTGTGTTTTGTGATGAGTAGAGCTTCCTGGGAGCAGGACAACTGTGTGTACATTAGTTTCACTTACAGAACAACGAGCTTATAAACAGAGCAGTACTTTACCTCCTCTGAGGTTTGTTTTACAATTATCAGGCATTTGCCTCTATGTGTTTACAGAGGTGCAAAGGTCAGATTAACGTCTGTAGCACCACCTGATGCACTTGTGAAGAGAAATATCCGTCAGCAGCTGTTAGTCAGGACCACTGTACATAATGCAGGTTTGTAGAGATACTCATGTCTGACTGAGGTGTTCTCCTCCTGCCAAAGTCAGAAAAAGCAGAAAAGCATGGAAAGCTTAAAATTCAGTGTTGGCAGGAGGGCGCAGACTAGGGTTTGTCCTACAGTTGAATAAGAAACTTTCCTTGGTAAAGGGAGAAAAAAAAAATGGACCTCAACTGAGGGTGCAGTTATGGGAAGATTGGCTCCTGCTGTCTTTGAATGCTCTGGGCAGTCATGTAGTGAAATGCAAAAGGGCCTTGCAGGCTATACAGCAAGTGCTATTAGTGGTGTCTTGTGTTGCCTCCAAAGCTTGTCTGCTTGTTTTGAATAATTTTGTGTCCCAGCAGAAAGGCCAGAAGGAAATACAGGCACAGAATTTCATTTTCTGTGTATAAGAGAACAAGGCTGGACTCTGCATAAGAAATATTTGGTAGGGAGGATCTGAAATTAGTCATGGCACAAAGTGGCTTTTGTCTGATGTAACCGGCTCATTTGGGATTGCAAAGTCAGCACTTCAGCTCTCCTAAAACTGCCTGCTGGAGCCTTTTGTCAAAAGATCAAATACTACATGAGAGAAATCAGCACATCAAAACAATTGCCCTCTGGAAGTAAGTGAGAGTACGGCAAGATAAAGTATCAGAAAAGGGCAGTCCTGTGTAAGGCAAACTGGAAGCAGTGCAAGGGCATGAGTAGCGAGTTTTAGTCATCAGTATTTTCCGTGTTCCTCCTGTACATCCTGGCAGAACCCGGCCCCAGGCTTGTGCCAGAGGCAGCTTTGCAGGAAGGGCGCTGCACCGGGCACAGCCACTCAGCTGGATGCATGAAGGGGCCTGAACTTCCTGGCTGAACGAAGGCTGACCTTTCTTCTCTTCCCTTGCTCCAGAGAGCTTTGCTGGGTTATAGAGCAGCCTTGGAGCATGTGTTCTCCCAAAGGCATGGGGGACCACACTTCTCATGGGATTCCTGCATGCTCTGGGTTTGGTAGCACGCTTTGGAGCAAAACCTCAGTCAAGAGGGATTATTCCCAGAGTCCTTCCTGGTACTAACATCTGCTGAATGACAAGATGCCAAACGGTGTGGTTTATGTTATTATTCCCTTGAAGGGAGATTTGCTCCTCTATGCAATTATATTGCTTTATTCTTATAAGTCTTTTACAGGCTTCTGACAAGCAGAAACCTGGAGTACCACAGTGGTTGACTTGATTCTGACTTAGCAGCAGAGAGAATAGCTGCTAAGCTTTTTCTGGGCTACAATTTATTTATTGATTTATTTATATCCTTAGAGGATAAAAATTACCAGATAACTGGAATTCACGGACCATCTGTTTAAGACTGTGCCCTTAGTGAAGTCCAAATAAATAAACTTAGCCCAGAGAGTCTTGCCAGGGCGAAGGTACTCTTCCCTGCTGCACTATTTGTGCATGGCAAAGCCCTAGCACCTATGTTTTGTAAAGCCACTTGACTGTCAAAGTCCCTAGTCCTGCTGGAAGCAGCCCCTCTGCGAGGTGTGCTGGGTATCCTTCAAGACCAGTATAGCTGCAGTGCAGAGGCTTTCTATTTCCATCCTGTCCAGACACTGCACAGATGACAAAATCAAGTGTTCAACACCTGATAACATAAAGAATCCCTTCCCTTCCCTTCCCTTCCCTTCCCTTCCCTTCCCTTCCCTTCCCTTCCCTTCCCTTCCCTTCCCTTCCCTTCCCTTCCCTTCCCTTCCCTTCCCTTCCCTTCCCTTCCCTTCCCTTCCCTTCCCTTCCCTTCCCTTCCCTTCCCTTCCCTTCCCTTCCCTTCCCTTCCCTTCCCTTCCCTTCCCTTCCCTTCCCTTCCCTTCCCTTCCCTTCCCTTCCCTTCCCCTCTCCAGAAATTTTAATGGGTTTAGAAGAAAATCATAAATATCTGCATCCAGATATGAACTTGCCAGTGAAGGAAAGGGATCTGTTGCCTGGTGGACTCTTGGTTGAGTGATGCAACCTCTCTCAAACTGAAGGTGAGATAGTTCTATGTTTCTATGAGGAGTATGCATCACACCATGCAGAATACAAAAATGCTGCTCCTAGGTAATAGGATATTAAGTACCAGTCTAGCTTCTTAGTAAGCCAAAAACCTGATGCTTGAGGCAGGAGTAGGCAATACCAGCCTGTTTCCACTGCTGTAGAATTGGTCAGTTCCTCTTTCAGTTTATGGAAAAACATAATATTTAACTCTCATTATTTCTGGACCTCCAGCTCTCCCATGCATGCATAGCTTTCTGTTGGGTTGGTACTGTTGAGGCTACTGAAAGACAGGACTAAAAATACATATTGAAGCTAGAGTGACAGACAAGCTTTTAGCAGATTTTCTGTAGTAACAATACCAACTCGAAGCTTTCCTACTCCCGTACTCAAGACAATGTACTTAAAATGTGATTTAAGGAGATGGAGTCCAAAGCATGGACTTATAAAAGTCTCTGTCTTTATAGGGCCCAAACTTTTGAAATCCTGAAATATTTGTCTGTTACAGTTGCACTGCTCGTGGCAAATCTAACAAGTCAAACATCCTGGGCTCTCTTGCTTCTTTTCACTTCATGTCAGTATAATGAAGGAGAAAGCTAAGAGAACAGTAACAGCAAATGAGAAGTTAAAAAAAAGTCTTGCAGAATAAGCATGCCCATTTGTCTTTTGTCAGCATGGTATGACTCATGCATGTAGCTGGAGATCATTTCATTTCCTTCCTGCGTGGAAAAAAACAAAGGTTTTACAATTAGAATATAGCTGCTTTGTTCTAGACTAAATTTTAGTTTCTGCCCAGGAAATTCATTCTAGAGAAAATAATGTGAATACCACTTGCTAACTAGGTAAGGAAAGGCAGAGTAATAATGTATACTTTATCTCTTACTTTTTGTACCTTTTCCTGTGTGTTGCTTCAGTGCTGCTTTGAGGAGTACTATCCTTCAGGAGTACTAAGCAAGTATGGTATGCCTGTGCTTTCACACAGTCTGTCTTCACCAAGCTGTGGAGTGGGTGAGAAGCATGTTTTGAGCCCTTGTAATGAACCTTCCCACAAAACGGCCATGGATGTAAAAAGCAGAAGGACGAGATAAGCCTAGTGGATTCAGAGCTTTCAGCCTGGGAAGGTGCTCAAGGGAGGTGCCCCAGCTCTTTGGCCTGTTTCTACATTTTGCGCGAGGCAGTCTCTGGGTAAAATGCAGAATGACTCTTGGGAATCGTGTTTATGCCTCTTCATGAAGCTGGCCTGTAACACAATAGAGATCCGTGTATTCAGACCAGAAAGATAAACACATCTATAGATAAAAGTAGAGGGAAAAGCTAACTTACAGTGATCCTACAGCTTTTTTTTTTTTAATGGAAAATTAAATATTTGTAAAAAGAAATGAGAGTGAGTGAATTAATTTTGGTTAATAGAAAGTAAATTTCACTTAATACATAGATATAAACATTGAAGGACTATTTAATAGTATGGTAGTATATCTGAGCTAAACATCTGGCTTTTAGCTGGGCATTAAGAATGACAGTATGTTCGCAGGACACCAGAGTAAGCATTCCATAAATATTTACTAAAAACTCATTGTTAATATTTGAGTAATGTGAACGGGCAACAGGCAATTTTTTTGTTTGTTTTTCTGTTTAATGTTGTGGTTGTTGTTCATTTAAGTTACTTTTTTCCCAAGGAGAAGGATGCAGAAAGAAAGTTTAAGTAGCTTAAAGCGATGAAGTTGTCTTTGCTGCTAGAAGAATTTATTTATTTTTTTTTCAGTAAAACGCTAACACATGAACACTCTCACGAGATGAGTGGCAAATTAGGTAGATGTCATGGTGTAAGACTTTCCATGCAGATATGTTGAACTCGTCCAGTAAAACAACCTACCATTTGACAGCTGATGCTTTTCAAAAAGGTTACTGCATTCGTACTGCTGGATTGCTACGTATGTTCGGAAGAGCCAGATGAAGTTGATGCAGTTCCAGCTGCTAAATTCAAAAAGTTTACTGGGAGGCTCAGCACATGTAGCATTTGGAACCGCAGACTTGCTTCTTAGGTACCAGCTAAGTGGGTTCTGTGTACGTTCAATGCTGAAGCACTGCAATGCGCAGAGTAATACATGAGGGCAATGTTAATCTTGATGTCTCGGATACGCATTCATTTGCAGATACTTAGTCCATAAACTAAGGACTATTTCTGGTAGCCATAGACATGTTTTCTTTACGGGCAACTTCAATGAGCATTTAAGTTTACATAGCAAGGAAATAAATAACATTAATGCAAGCAGCTGTGTTAAACTGAGTAACTTTTCAGATAAAGAGAGCTGCTTAGTGAAAATACTGAAAGATGCTGACATTTGGTCTCAGGTTGCAAACCTTTCCTTCTGTGTTAATTAGTGGCACTTGGAATTGGAAATAAAGTCCTTGGTTTTGAATGGGAGAAGGGGTAAAAAAAAATACTCATTAAAGATGATATGCAAGTGCAAAATCTTCTTCACAGCTTCTCAGCTACCGGTTACCACTCCCTGCAGGCCGTGCATTCCTGAGGCTTGTGGTTCTGGCAGAGCAATTCCTCATTAGTGTGGTCTTGACACTCAGCTGTTTTAGGAACAGAAACCATGTACCTAACAGACAAGTTTTGTGATAGACTAGGATTTCTATAAAAAGAGGGTGGAAACCGCTTCAATTCATGAATTATATTCTATCAAAAGATTGTCTTGACATTTGCCATTTAGTATTGTTCCTGTTGGATTCGTAACTACAACATTTTTGTAACTGGACCTATGGTTCTCTCTAATGCAGGATTTCTTTGCTGCGCAGTCACTGTACTGAACACCTTGTAACATCTTTAAATGAAATACAACGTTATTTTTTATTGAATATCAACAGTAAGTATATGAATGTATACGATTTCCTTTCTAGTGTTCTCAATAAGTACGTTACAATCTCAAGTGCACTTCGTGGAGGTACCTGCATTCAAAACAATTCTCCATGCTGTCAAGTTTTTTAAAAAAGCAAACAAACAGACTCTTCCTGGTAAAATTCATGCAATCTGGCCAATAAAAGGCAGGCAGACAACTCTTCTTAGTACTACAGCTTTCAGAGCAGAAATAAATTGCTGGGAGGAGTTTCCCTAAAACTAGAGGTACTTGGCCAGCCACTGTTTACATTTTCATTAGAGCTCTGAAGCCAGCATCTTCAGCAACGTATGAGACAGTGTGAAGGAGCTATTTTGAAAAATGGCAAGGTGTGCTTACTTACTTTAAATGTAACTTGTAGTTTATGATTTCCATACAGTGCATAGTGCAATCTAATCAACTGATCTCGTACTGTGTTTCAGATTCATAATGATCAGGCACGACAGACGCTCTACTCAACACGTTGACACAAGGCTGATGGGAAATGGTGAATTAAACTGTACATCCGTGTTTTAGGAGTCTTCTGAGATGCTGTGCCTCTGAGACCCACAGAGGTATGGTCACAGTACAAATGGGAGGTGGAGGGCTTGCATGTGAAGGCTTGTTTCACAGACCTCACTACCTCTTTGGAGGAAATATGTGACAATCCAGATGTGCGTAACAAATTGCTTTGGAGAGAATTCTGAGAACTGCACATTCACGTTTTTCATGTTTGTCACTGACTTAATACGATTAATGAAATGTCCTTTTCGTATTGGCTCACGTTATCTTTCTGACACAGGTACTTAAACATAATTCTGGTTATTCTTTTTAATATACCCAAATCGTTATTTGCATAGACTAGATAAGAGCAAGGACCATCTGTGCCTGCGTTTGTGTGTGAGTAACAGCGTGCATGTGTGCGCTCACTCACAAGGGGAAGCGTTTGGGAAATGATCAGCACATAGCAACAGAAAACAATATTTGTCATTTCTCTTTATGAGGTGAACCCCTTGAAAAGTATAATGAAGTGACTGAAGATTGAAGACACATAATCACGAAAATGTTGAGGTTGGAAGTGATCTCACTGCTGACCCTGCTGCTCAAGAAAGGTTAGAATGCACAGGACAAGCCTAATACTGACCACTACATACATGTTGTGTCATAAAACAAATAAACAAACAAGCAAATAACAACAACAAAAGAAACTATGGTAGTGGCTTAGAATCATAAAATCGAAGTCAGTGCATTTTGTCTTGCTGTACTCTGTACTTACTATTCACAGTTTGTGTTCTCAACTGTTTCTCTAAAACCATGACAGTGATGAATTAAGGGGAAAAAAAAACAAAGGATTCTCCCTTAATCACATGGTACTAAGAGCTGAAATTTATGACAAAACCATATATAGAGAGATTTTTGAATTACTGCAAACAACGTGTCAGTTCCACTCTAGACTCCACACAAAGTTGTGAGGGCTGGAATTAATAGCCCACCATTGAGAGAAGCAGTGGTTATAAATGAACTACTTGGGCTGCAAACAGAATGAATTGCATAACCAAGAATTTCTTCAGGCTTTGCTCAGCTCAGAGATGAAAGCTAGCGGCTGTGTTAGGACGAGGCCACAGCTGATCTTAGCTACCGCCATGACTTTTTTAAGGTAGTGGGTCACCCACCTGTTCTTCATATGGTTTGATTGCTTCAAAACAAGGTGTAGGGTGAGAAATGTTGATAAATTACTTCTAAATGATAAAATGTTGACAATTATTCTTTGCTTCCCTCTTCTGGAATATCCACATTCTTGTTTATGCCCTCTGCATTTTCAGCACATAACTTTCAGTGATTCATAGCCATCTCCTGTTTGTCAGCATTGTCATTGTTTCCCTTTGTTTACATGCACCACACCCTGCAGTTTTTTAAAACATCTGTTTTAACTCATTTAAGGACTCCATCAAAATCCTTCAGACATGGGACTTTTCCCTTTTCATGTGAGTAATGTGGCAGGCGTGGTACATCTAGGTTTCCTAAAAGTTCAGTCCTGGAGTTGGGGTCATAGAACAAAATGAACAGCTACAACCCCAAGATTGTCAGGTTGAATTTTTTTTTTTTCAAAGATCCTGTTAGGTCTGTTTTTGACTGCAAAGGCCAAGGGCTATAATTCACTTAGAGGTTCACTCCTCTAACTTTTCTACAAGCTTACTTTGTCATCTCTGAAAAAGCTTTTTATGCCTTATTAAAGTAAGCTTGATCAGACTTGATAAGATTTCCTAGAGGAGGATTTTCAGCAATAACTTTTATTTATTGTTGGTTATTTCCTAGTGCTATTTATTTGCAGATACAGGACATCTTATCTTGGGCTCTTCTGGCAATTTACTCTTTTAAGATTTGAATTTCTATGTGTTTTCTTCTTACTTAAGTGAAGTTCAGAGGAAGGAAAATCAGAAGTTATAATCAATAAATACTAGCTAATAAAAATAAACCTTCACTTTTAACTGGCAAATTTCACAATCCAATTTGTAATCTGCCAAGTGGAATTAGAAGATAACTTCACAAGATTTCTGAAGCTTCCAAGATACTTAAAATCACAAGAGTAGGGTAGCAGAAAAAAATAGACTTCAACTACTTGGACTTTATGGCTTTAAGGAAGAAAACACACGTATTTGTTGACTGATACCTTCAATCAGATATATTTCCGTTATTTATTACCAGGAAACTGGAAAATATGAACTAATTCCTGGAGTGGGTCCTTCGCTTTTCCTGTTAAGGATAACTAGCCCTGTAGAGCTAAGTACTGAGGAAAGTTCCTGAAGCTTCGCAGAAAGGAAGCTGAGAGGAGCTCCTTCTCCCCATTTCCAAACCTCTCCCATCGTGTCTCCTGTGGGCAGTGCTCCTGCTTCCTTCTCTTTTCAACACCATTTGATTCTTCCAAAGTTTCATCTTGCTTCCATCTGCCTGGAAGAAATGATCGAACTGTAGTCCAGGGCACGAGAGAAAGAAGAGTAGTGACTTGCTCGTGTCCCTGTCTCTCTCATCAGGCATCTGGCAATTGGATGTAGTGGGTGCCTGGACCTGTCATGCCCTAGAAACTCTAACAGATATTGGTTATAAAGCATAAACATCAGGACTGCAAACTGCACCCACGGTGTCTCAGACCTCTGCTATGGCAGAGAGAAGAGAGATGACTATGGCACAACACCCTGCCACAAGCCAAGTCACTGCCACAGGAGAGCTGTCTGCATTCAAGCCGGTCACTGATCTCTCTGTCAGGTGAGCACAAGACTCTGCTGCGACAGCAGAAGCTGGTGTTTGTGGAGCTACACAGTGTGGCAAAGGTGGATGTGGAGCTGCATGTGGTGACTTGGGATGTAGTGTTGGGATGTGACAAATCCGTGAAATAAGGGGTGACAGAGAATCAGAGCTTCACTTTCTTCTCCAGTGCACCTTCTCTGCAGAGAGCAGCAGGTGAAGAGAGACGTATGTAAAATGTACGTGTGAGCTGTTCCGTGGCCCTGCTGCTGAGGTTATCAGGACGTCGCAGCTGGCAACATAAGATTTCTAATAAGGAAACATGCTATAGTGTGTTGAAGATAACAGGAACATTCTGCTGGGGAAAAAAGCAACCAGCCACAGTACAGAGGTCATGCAACTTGACCATGGAAAGAGCAGTTTGTAACAACTCGAATAGGCAGAGCCTGAGTGCTTCAGGCTGGGATGAACACTACCAGTTGTGCTCGTGCTCTTACTTCAGCAATGGGTACACAGAAATGATCACTGCTTAACCATATATTATTGTTCACGTAAGTGTATAATATCATTTATGGGAACAAACAATCCATGCTTGTGTCTCACTTATTATCCTCCCCTGAGGCTTCGTTGTAATTTGGATATAACTGCCTGTCCTATATACAGAATAAATTTAAAAAAAAAAAAAAAAAAACAACAAAAAAAAACAAACCTCTCTTTACAGCCAGATATTTTTTTCCTTGAGCAGCAGCAGCAAGAAGGCCTCAAAACTAGGTGATGAGTCCATTGTCTTTGCATTTGTCATCACCTATGATTGTAGTGCCTACATGATAAATAGTTAATGACAAATTGTATGACGAGTGAAGATGCATTGAAAAATAATCATGATTAATTTGCTTTTCTTTTACAGAAAGTTATTACACTCCACAGCCCTGAAGGGAAAATCATAGCAAGGGAACAGCTGTTAGGTCTTTATACAAATCAGTCTAGCGGCCTGTTAGGTAAGTCTTTGGAAGAGTGGCAGAGGAAGGAAATAACAGTTACAATTTTGTACAGCAAAATCTTGTTATGAGAGAACTCTAAGACAAGATAATGATATTGTTCTTTGCCTCATAAAATACAAAAGTTATGAATTTCCAAGCATGCATCACAAAGCCAGCTCTTAATAAGACACGCAGTCTTGTCTCAGCTGCAGTAAAGAACCTATAATAAGGAACTACACCGCTAGCAGCCAAGCTAGCTGAGATGTCATGTTAACACTAACCTACCTCCTTGGAGAACAAGAGCAAAAGGGCGCATGGTCAGCGTTCTGTGTGAGCACTGTAATGAATGGATGTTGCCAAGGGAAGAGTTGATTTTTAAGAGCTTTTTTTTTTATGCTGTTCATCTGTGGCTCACAACCGTAGCTAGACTGAACTTAACTGAGGTGAGTGCCTCTGCTGGCTGGGGGATCTGCTCTATTAACTCTTGCTGTGGTTAGACCCAATTCACAGATGTACACATTCTTCTGTATCAGCCTTTGAATCTGGCATTATCCTTTCATCCATTTTACAAGTAAAACTTTAGTTCCAGGTAGCATTCAATGTGGTATTCAATGACCTTGCAAGTTCTTGGATATCTAGACTGTAAGAAAATCCCTGAAGCAACTGTTCTTATTGATGAAATAAGGAGTGATCCAATGATCTGTTCGGGGAAATGAAGTTCCAGGAAATAAGTCTATGAAGAAATGAAGAACAACAAATGTCTTTTGTTGATAGCATTTTCTTCCCTCTTCTTCCCTGCCCCAGTTTTTGAAGCAGCAGCATTACATTCCATTATCATGTTGCTGAATCTTTCTTTTTATTAATTCCTGTCTCATTTTCTTCTTGATTATGCCAAAATATAACCCAGCATGAAATTTTATGGAAAAGCAGCAGATAGAAGTTTAGCAGAGGAAGCTGACATCTGCATGCAAAGAGGTGTGTAACGTGCTGTTTACCTTCCCAGGGACATTTTTGAGGGGTAGCTGCCCTGATCCAGCTCTACACAGTAGAGATCAAAAAAAAAAAAAAAAAAAGTAACAGCGGAAGGGAAAAAAAAAAACCACTTCCTCCATAAATCAGCCTCCGCTTTTCAAACTGTAACTGGCTCGATGCCAAAGACTCACAATTCTTTCTTCCAAAATTAGCTTTCCCAGTCTCATAAAACACACCTGCTTCCGAGTGCTGGGGAAGTTTTAAGAACTGTTCCAGTTCCAGCAGAAGAAAATATATCAAGGCCACTGTAGACAATATAATTTACTACTCTAATTGTTGTCACAGCTAATTGTTTGCTAAGTCCATCAGAACACTTTTCCTTCTCCCTCCCTTCTTTCTCTTTAGCTAGGAATATACAATTATACCTCTTCCCAGATGGCCTCATTTTTTATCCCATATGTAAAATCTCTCTATTTTTCAGAGTATTCCTTTAGGCTACCAATGACTTGGACAGACTGGCAAGTTTATTTAGTAATGCTTTGAAATGAAATTTCCAGAAATGCAGCCCTCCCAACTCTCCGAAATCTCTGTATCTTCATTCTTTTTTTCTTATTTTACTGCTACTTGCTAGCTCAACAGTGTTACAGGGAGAGATCAAAGCACTGAAGTGGGAGGCCAGTCCCGGAAATATATGCAAGGAAAGCAAAGGAAGTGTGGGCCAACAGAAGGAAAAGAAAAAATCCTACCAGAAACGGAGCATTTGTCATACTAACTTTTTAATTTGCTGGAAACCTAAGAAGAAAAAGCACTGGTGATCACTCCTTTCTCTGATTTTGCTTAAGAGCCAGTCTGAGGAAAATCAGTCTCCTCAGGAAGGAAGCTGAACCAACATTTCTAACCCACATAGCAAAACTTTGATTAGTGGGCACATGGTTATCTTTTCATGGAAATTCTCATTGCCATATTTGAAAGATTTTTAACTTCATATGAAATTATTATAGTTACTTAAAAGAGCAGAGCTCACATGCCTCTTCCAGATGTGATGTGCAGGCTTCTGCAGCACTCTGACGGGTCTTATTCTCCACCTTACCCAGTGAAATTTTGAAAAAGTTTCAGCAAAAGAGGTTGAAAGAACCTCCCATCAGCATATCTCAGTGGCCAGCATATACTCCTGGGATTTGAGTGTTGTGTGGAGGACATTTGAACTTGAGCTCTTTGTAGCCCAAGTAAGTAATTCCAGGAAAAAAAAAGTGTTATCTTACCTTCAGTCTTCTCTTTTGACAGGCATTGAAATCCTTTCTAGCTAAGGAAAAAAAAGAAATATGATCTGCGGATTCTGAGTAGAATTAGGAACTTGTCTGCATCTCCCTTGAGACAAAGCTTATTTTGTGTTTGTACTTTGAATGCTGGCCTCTATGGCACCAAAAATGCCATCTCTCTGAAGCTAATTGGGAGAGCATAGGCAGTACTGGGCACTATGTTAAGTCCTCTGTGAATATTTACCTCCCTACAGCCATTTGTGAGAGTATCTAATAAAGATACTCTATTAATCAGCAAAAACAGAAGAAACGCTGTGTTTTCTTTTAGTACCGAGTCCCTTATCAATGAAAATGAGACAGGAATGGGTCGGGATCAATATGGTCAGCAGTCATGGGACAAATTTATACATACTAAATGTCTTCTTTTGTAGCTCCACTCACAATTGCTATTCTCCCACTCTTCTTTGTAAAATGCATTTGGTTTCCATCAGTCCTTGATGCAAGATGGAAACGGTACCCTTAGTTACTTGCCCATGGGAAAGATAAGGGCTGGAAACTGGCTAAATCAATTTTCAGTGATGTGCTTTATCTATTTAATTCTTTTTGAAGTACCCGAAGTCTTCATATACTTATTAATGCTGAGAGAGCAGTAGAAGACTGCACAGCTTTTTGAAAGACCCTGCAAAGCTGTGAGCATCTCTCTGACAGGAAATGCTCACTTTTGGCCTTGTAGGATAAACACAGCTGAAGAGTTAAAGATTGTTTTAGTCAGGCTAATTTTTTTATTTTTTTTTTTAGTTTAAAACGATGCCAATTTTTGTTTTGTCTGTGGGAATAAAGCAAAGGCTTTCAGTAATGTTAAAATTGTTAATGGTACATTGGTAAGGTTATAAAGTAACTGTCTCAAAAGTAAAGACATGTTAGGTATGAACATCTATGCATGGGTTACACATTAGCTTGCACCTTTTGTGAATCAACAGTGTGATATAAGTCTTAAAAATATATTCTTTTTTTCCTCACTGGTCCTTGTGTGACTAGGACAGATGAAGTCACTTCCTGAGCACCTATTCCCTTCGTCATTGTGCTGTTCTGTGGGACACCTCTTCCCTTGTTTGCTGGTCCTTATCCCAGCTCAGCTTGGATGATGTACATGTTCCTGTGACTCTTCCTGTTCTCCTTGCTATAGGTGCTTCAGATGACTGAATGAATGTACCGTCACATCGTTCCTGTGGGAGAGGGGGATGGTGTCATTCCTGTTTTAGCAAGAATCCACTGAGATACAGGGGAACTAAGGGAAAATATTTCCACTCTTTTGTAATGTCCAAACCTCTGTAACCTGATTTTTTGAGAGCACCGTATATTAGCAATTCAAAGAGTAGCCCTTGCTTCTCCACTACGATTTGCAAGAAGCAGGGTATTAATGTACAATTACAAATGTTGATGATAGTGTAATTACAGGTATACACAATGCCAGATTCTGTGGAAATACTTTTTAAAAACAGTGCACTGATAGATCACTGAACTCACCTGGCTCCAGTGGAGCATAAAATGGGTATTATATGAAGGAAAACAATGCACCCTTTTTAATACATATTTACAGACATTTGTTTTTATGCTATTATAGATAGAACAAGTCTCCAAGCTAACAATTAGATGGAGATCATGAAGCTCCATGACTCTGATGTGCCATGCTTTCTTGGGCTTTATCACGTATTTTATAGCTATTTATCTTAGATCTCAGATCTAGACACAGTCAAAATTATTTGTCTCTTAAGACAGCAGTCAGGTTTTCTGTGAGTTATGAAGAGGGAAAATATGCTGATCAAGTGAATAGCCAAGCAAGAACACTGACTATTTACAGAATCACTGAATGGCTGAGGCTGTCAGGGCCCTCTGGAGCCCACCTGCTCCAACCCCCTGCTCCAGCAGGGCCACCCACAGCAGGCTGCTCATGACCATCTCCAGGCGGCTTATGGAGATCTCCAAAAGCAGGGAGACCCCACGGCCTCTCTGGGCAGCCTGTGCCAGTGTTTGGTCACCTGCACAGCACAGAAGTGCTGCCTGGTGTTCAGAGGGAACCTCCTGTGTTCCAGTTTGTGCTCATCTGGCTGCCAATGGGAAATAGCGAATGAATTCCTTGTTTTGCTTTGCTTGTGTGCACAGTTTTTGCTTTACCTAGTAAACTGTCGTAAACCCATGAGTTCTTGCACTTTTACCTTTCAGATTCTCTCCCCCTTCCCAGCAAGGGAGAGTGAGTGAGCAGCTGTGTGGTGCTGAGCTGCCTGCTGAGTTAAAGCAGAACACAAGGGCACATTGCTTGCTCATTTTCAACTTTGTGTGTACCAGGATGCCTATTTATTTATTTATTTATTTATTTATTTATGTGAAGCTGCTTTCATGCTAGGTGGCCCCAAGCATGTTCTGGTGGCTGGGGCTGTTTCTCCCCCGATGCAGGACTTTGAACTTCCCCTTTGCAATTCCTCCTGAAGTATTTAAGCATATTTCAACTTTTAAACATATAATCATAGAGCATCCAGAGTTGGAAAAGACCAACAAGGATCATTGAGTCCAACTCCTGGCTCCAAAAAGGACTATCCAAAAATCTTTATATTTGAGAGCGTTGTCCAAATGCTTCTTGAACTTCAGCAGGCTTGGTGACGTGACCACTTCCCTGGGGGGCCTGTTCCAGTGCCTAACCACCCTCTCGGTGAAGAACCTTTTCCTGATACCCAGCCTGAACCTCCCCCGTGGCAGCTCCATGCTATTCCCTTGGGTCCTGTTGCTGGTCACCAGAGAGAAGAGATCAGCACCTGCCTGTATTGGGTTTACATGGCAAGGTTTTTGTAAAAAGGGGGGGGAGGGGAGGGGCCAGGGTGGCTGCTGTGAGCAGAGCCCAGCAGCTGCCCCATGTCAGATCAGAGCCAGCTCCAGCCAGCTCCAAAAGGGACCCGCTGCTGGCCAGAGCTGAGCCAGGGAGCGATGATGGGTGGGTCCCTGGTAGAGCAGATTTAGGAAAGAAAAAAAAAAAAAAAAAGGTGCCTCAACAGCAGCTGGGAAAGAGGAGTGAGAAGCAGCCCTGCAGTCCCCAAGGTGAGTGCAGCAGGAGGGCAGGAGGTGCTCCAGGCACGCAGCAGCAGCTCCCCTGCGGCCTGTGCAGAGGCCCCTGGTGCAGCAGGCTGTCCCCCTGCAGCCCACGGGTCCCACACGGAGCAGATCTCCACGCTGCAGCCCGTGGAGGAGCCCCCGGTGGAGCAGGTGGATGTGGCCTGGAGGAGGCTGCGGCCCATGGAGAGCCCCCGCAGGAGCAGGCCCCGGGCCGGAGCTGCAGCCCGTGGAGAGGAGCCCATGCAGGAGCAGGGGGTCTGGGGGGAGCTGCCGCCCGTGGGGGACCCGTGCTGGAGCAGTTTGCTCCTGGGGGATGGACCCCGTGGTACGGAGCCGTGTGGGAGCAGTTCTTGAAGAGCTGCTGCCTGTGGGCAGCCCCCGCAGGCTCAGTTCGGGCAGGACGGCATCCCGTGGGAGGGACCCCACGGGGAGCAGGGGCAGGGAGGGACCGTGAGGGAGCGACGGAGGCAGTGTTAGGGACTGACCCCAGACCCCATTCCCCATTCCCTTGTGTTGCTCTAGGGGAGGAGGGTGGATGGGGAGAAGGTGTTTTTGGTTTCTTTCCTTTGCTTCTCACTTCTCTAGCTTGTTATTAATAGGCAATAAATTTTACTGTCTCCCTACTCTGTTTCACCCATCACATTAATTGTTGAGTGATCTCCCTGTCCTTCCCTCAACCCTTGAGCCCTTTGCATTTTCTTTTAGAAATGGTGGGCTTTGTCCCCTTCTTTTTCTCCTCAATTGCTATGTCCTATATTGCATAAAAGATGGAGCAGGTGTTGGAGATAACTGTTTAGCTTTATGTTTACAGAGCCAGCTAATGAAAATAAGCCTAGAAAGTCTAGTTTTTGGGTAATCTTGCTGTTTACACACCATGTCTGGATACATACCTGTAATCATGAAGGAAGTGCACTTTATGAGCTATGAAGGGATCTTCCAGACTGTGCTTTTCTGAGTAAGGGTCTGGGGAGCAGCAGTGAGAGCACTGTGTCTGCACCTCACCCCTGCAGCCTACCTGACCCCAGGCAGCAGGCATCGTGCCTGGGGTATGTGCCTGGATGACAAGAGGTCCAGCCAAGCATGCCTGTGGGTGCACTTGCAGTCCTATACATAGTCCTCGAGCAACCATACAATATAAAAAATACACATCTTCTTGTAATCTTCTAGGCTGGAAGTATATTGGATCTGGCACGTGGCTTGAGATCTAGGCATGTGGAGTACAACAAAAATGAAGGAGTGGGGTTTCAGAGAAACGTAACAGCTTGGCCACTGGGGAGAGAAATCTTCTGGGGCTGATCAAGTGTCAGAAACAAGAAATCAGGCATCGTTTTACATTAATACTATCTTTCCAAAGGAAAGAACACTTTAGATAGTGACAGGAAACTTTTGCAAGTGAGTTGCTTTCCCTCCAGCTTGTTGGACCGCAACAGCAAAAACACAGCTCAGCAGTACATGTTGCAGTTATGCCAGCAGCAAGATATTCAGAAGGGATCATCTGTAAAAATAAAAATAAAGAAAGGAAAAAGAACAGGAGTGATCAGCCATCATGTGATGATGAGCAAAGATTATTCATGACATTGGAAACAGGACTTTCCAAGCCAATCTGGTATGCAAAGCACTGGGAATACTGTTTCTCCCTGTTTTACCTGTTGTCGCTGCCAAACAAGGAAATTGTAAGTTCATCCTCATTTTGCAACATTTTGGATTAATTGATAAGCAAAACGCAAAAGGAAAAAAAAAAAAAAAAAGCCAAGTTGCAGGAAGATTTTACTCATGGTGAATTTAGTTTTAGTTCCATCCTTGTAGACTGCCATCTAGGGGTAACTCAGTAAAACCTCATTAAAGGTTGAAGGCTTCGTCATGTTAAAAATCAAAATGGAAAATACCTCACCAGTACATTCCATGATCTTGTTAGAGAAATTGAGCATATTTTTGGAGTATATAGGGTGGCATTAAAACTATATTAAAAGCGACTGGCAAGAGATTACTACAGCATGCAAAGGAATTAGGTTTTAGGAATTAGGTCTGAAAATTATCATTCCTTCAGTCCAGCAAACTACCTGATATTTACAGCCAAATCCTCCCGTGCCATCAGAGTGACTGGAATTCATTAATTCCGCTTAATGTCCAACTAGTGTTCCTTTCATATCTTGGCTTTTGAACAAGCATGAGAAAAACTATGAGCTTTCAAAATACTGACTCATAAATGTGATAATTAAATTAATTGAGTAAATTAGTTTTCTTTGATTCTCTTAAAGAACAAAAAGGAAATCTATTAATCTTACAAACATGAGTATATTAGCAAACATATTCACCTATATTTTTGTTTTGTTGGCTTATTTTGATCCCCTGTTCCAACTTTACATATTTCTGATGAAAGAATTTTAAAATAATATGATTATATACACAAGCATACACATGCCTAACTTCTTCTTTTCTTAGCATCACTTGAGTTGGTTAAAGAAGTGTGATTTTTTTCCCTATCATTTTGAAAATGATAATAGGCAACCAAATTGCTTCAGAGAGTCTTGAGGCATTTAATTTTGCTGAGATACTCTGATGACATTTGAATTTCCACCATTATTCCATTTCCTAAAAGAAACTTGCTAAAGGAAAAAGAGAAAAAAAAATCACCAACCCTTTATTTTCATTCAAAGAGTCCCTCCCCAGCTTTCCTTTACGTACTGGAAGGTGTCCCCTGAGTCTTTTTCTTAGGCTTATGGATAGATGTCTTCTCTTTGTGTTTAATCAGTAACATGAGTCTGCACTACACCAAATATGAATGGACATCTGTAATTTATCACCCTGCTTCATAAATGGCATATATCTGACCTTCACCTAATTATTTCGGTTAGGTGATTACCTCAACCAGCTTGACCTGGTCTGCGAAATGGTACAACAATGCATCTAAAGCTGGTTTATTCCTTCCACTATCCCTGTCTTGCCTTTTCCTTTGTCATCTCTTTTTAGCCTAACATGGTCTAAAAACTGCATCTCACAAATGCTATTTTTTTTACAAGGTTTTCCATAGTAAGGCCTATTCAAGTCTAATAGCACTGCTGTATCTTCTCTAGAATACACATTTCGTAATTTCTTTGGATTAGCAACAGTTTTACATCTCCACACAGTTCCTAATCTAGTCACAGTTTGGTCTGTGGCTTGGTCTCCTAGGTGTTGTTACAGGTATATATCGAGATAACTCTGTTCTGCTAGCATCTGTGATACAGAATCACAGAATCGTCTAGGTTGGAAGAGACCTCCAAGATCACCTAGTCCAACCTCTGACCTAACACTAACAAGTCCTCCACTAAACCATATCACTAAATTCAACATCTAAACATCTCTTAAAGACCTCCAGGGATGGTGACTCAACCACTTCCCTGGGCAGCCCATTCCAATGCCTAACAACCCTTTCGGTAAAGAAGTTCTTCCTAACATCCAACCTAAACCTCCCCTGGCGCAACTTTAGCCCATTCCCCCTCGTCATGTCACCAGGCACGTGGGAGAATAGACCAACCCCCACCTCTTTACAGCCTCCTTTAAGGTAACTGTAGAGAGCGATAAGGTTGCCCCTGAGCCTCCTCTTCTCCAGACTGAACAATCCCAGCTCTCTCAGCCGTACATACAATACTTACATACTTACAAAATTATGCTCAGTCCTTTTCCGGGGGAGAGCTGCAGTAGACCAGCTGCAATAGAAAAAAAATGGTCTCATTTTGCCTTGAGCTGCACAATGTCTTCTCTTTACAATATTGATGTAGTATTTTATAAATATTTAATATTACTAGTACTGATGGAAACAAAAACTGCATTGCCAAATGTACTGATTTTATTCTGTCACTCAGTCACCATTCTTATGAACTCTTAGCACCCCTCTTCTAAGCAATTTCCACTCTCTAAATCACATAATTTCAACATGAGGATAATAGTCTAATAGTCAGTTCCATATTTTTGTAAGCATGACTTATAAAAGGATGGATGGATGGGAATCAATGATAATTATGGCTAAAACACTTAAAAAAAAAAAAAGAGAGAATGAGAGAGAGAGAGACCTGTAATACTTGGGAAAAAATGAATTGGTTGGAATTGTATAAATGGTTAACAAGCATTTAGCATGTTTGCATTCTAAAACTTTACACATTACTGAACTGGAAAACTCAGAGTTAAGCATATCAGTGGGTGAAATTTTTACCTTCACATTTTTACCTTCTTCCAAGTCACTGTCAAAATGCATTGATTTTTATAGGTCCTATTCTCATGCAGTGGCACGTAACACATTCTTTAGTTATGTGCATACCTAAGTGTATGCATTACTGAAGTCCAAAAATGGTAAAGGATTTTAGTTTTATTTAAAACTAAATAATAGTGGGTGAAGTTGTGCTGTGATTTATTTTTTCCTCAGTAGCTAGCCCTCTAATGCAAGGTTTCCTTCCTCCCATTTCCTGCTTTTACTAGAGAGGAGTTGTTATTTAGCAAGTGGCATTTTCTGCTCTACCCTGTGCTAAATCGACAAATGTAAAAGAATAGCAAAAACAGCAAAAAATTGCAGTGATAATACAGCCATTTCCCACTTTTTTAAAGACCTGTACAAACATGAATAAATCACCCATAATAGCATATGATTATCTTTTACAGTATCTACATGATAAGAGGAATAAAAGCATATAGAGCTTTAGAAAATGAATTTTGCAGTGCTTTGCATTTTGTTGTTCCAAGAATGCTGTATTACACAACAGAAATAATATCTACTAAAACATATAAAAAGAAGGAAGGCTTAATTTTCCATACTGGACACAGTTAGAATCATTACTTAATATTGCTATAAAGAATCTTAAATTGTTTCCTGACCAACGAGGTTTTTTATTCGAGTTTCTTTTGTCATGGAAGCGTTCAAGTCTGAGCTCTGGTGCACCTACATACAACTGCAGGACATTTCTCATTTACCTGGCACTAAATTGCAATACAGCAGGGTTTTAATCTGAATAATATATCGTGGAGGAATGCTGCATGTTGGTAAGCCTTCATCTCCCTGAAGAGATAAGCTAAAATGCCAAGATGGGAAATTGTGTTTGCCAAACACCTGTCAAGCTGCCAAAAGCTGCTCTGAGTGGAAATCAAGTGATGTGAAGAACCTGAACTGGGGCAGATCCCATTCTGAGTGAGAGACGGGTACGCAGAAATTGTGTCCCTTTCTAATTAGCTCTAGCAGTCACTGTGCCTGTGCTTCAATTAGCACTTTGTAATTGTAATTTCACTCTAACCTTATTTTTGATCTTACGTAACGCTAAACTTTTTCCTGCTGTCAGTGGGGAGTTCGTAACAGTGAGTTAGAACGGCCCCGCCAGGCCTCCCCCGGCAGCTGGCGTCCCTGCCGTGTGAAAATGTATGTTTCACCCTTCAGCTACATTTAATTTAGAAATCTTTGAGCTCCTAATTGTTTCTGATAGTTTGGCCTAATTGAATCTAAGTGCTTTTGCATTCAAACTAGAATGCCCAGCTGGGCCGAAGCTGGAAAACGATGATCCTGAAATACAGCCCCAGAAACAGCATTCCTCCTCCGTGCTGACGGGTGATGTCTTCTGCACCAAGGCCAGGGGTATCGTCCATCCCCGCCTGATGCACAGACTGCAAGAGCAGGCAAGACCAAAGTCTTCTACAGAAGTGGATTACCACCTGCTGCTCCGTGCGGTGAAATGGCTACAGCCTGAGGCATCGTCCTCTCCTCCGATGAGGAAGGTGCTGGTGTGGGAGCTGCCCCATACATGCCACGGGCCCTTGTGAGGGAAAAGAGCTGTGCTGCTGTGGGGTGTGCCCCACCTGGGGTGGGGGAACAAAGCAGGGAGTGCTCCCTTCACTCTGGGGCTTCAGATTCAACACGTGGCTCATCAGCAGATCAAAAGATATACCTCCTGCAGGTGCATCAAGCCATGGAGAAGGAAAGAAATCACTGATGGTAGCTTTGTCAAATGGATTTGGAGAGTATGGCTCAGGAGTCAACTGGGAGAGTGCTGTGTTGAGTGGGAGTCTGGACAGCAGACTGAGCCACAGCTGCCTGGGCTCTCCTGCGTGGGTCTGCCAGAGGTGTTTGCTGTTGTCTTCTTGTCATTTTTTTATCAAAGCCATTGGTGAAATCCCATTAGTTTCCTTAAGAAATTCTCACCTTACAGACCTCTGTAGTAGAGGAACATATGCCATCCAGGATCTGTTCCTACATTATTTTTTTTTTAAACAAATTCTGCTGTTCTCTTTAACGCTCAGGCAGGAATGAGTAATATTTGTATCACATCCCAATTCAGAAGCCTCTTCTAAGAACACCATACAACTGCTGCTCTGCACAGCATCTGTTACTGATCCATTAACAATCATAACGGTGGCATTAGTATTACTCTCAAGCACAAATACAGAATATGAACCCATAATCTTATACCCAAGCTAAGAATGATATGAATGATGGCATGAATAATATCTAATAATCATGTAGCTGCTAAAATTATATCCCTACAAAACGAGACAGACTTGTTTCCTTTGTTTTAAAGACTAAGTCTAATTAGGAGCGCTCCTGATGCATCTAGGAGGTTGAAAGAGCTTAGGCGATTGCTGTTGTGCATTCCAAATAAATCAGACTATTAAGCTCTAACATTTACATTTCGCAATTTCTGACTCGATAAAGTATACTCCCAAAGTAAATATCATAAATATTATTGCAGTATAGGAAATCTGTTTACAAAAGAAGAGCTAAGGAAGGCTATTCCATCGTTTCAGTTTTCGTCAAGGTGAAAAGCATACTCTTGCAATCATCTTACCGGGCTCAATCCTATGCTCCGTTAGCAGCAAAATTTTCCATTGAAGTCAGTGCAGATCATGCTTTCATAAGAGAATTGTGTATTCTGTACCAATATCTCATTTTGCTATCAGTGAAGTCAGTGGGAGGCATACTTCTGAAGGTAATGGTAGTAAAATGAAATCTTCTGTGGTGTTTTATAATGTGCTATACCAGCAGGAAAAGAACCGTCGATCTCAGGAATTGTGGAGGTTCACATCAAAGAACAGATTTGCTTCTGGTAAAGAAATGCATGGGGGTGGGCCTGGAATTAAAAAAAAAAAAAAAAAAAAAGGCACTTCAGAGTAACCCACACAGCAACACGGGAAGAGTGTTACACCTCCTTGCCTCACGTGTTTTAATGAGCTGCATGAGAACACATCACCCGATTCATACCCTGACTTCACCATTCCAGGTAATGTCAATAAGTATTCAATATAGCGTTTCAAATAGTTTATTTTTAAATTTACTTATATTTTTCATAAAACTCTCTTTGTCTTTCCCAGAATTTTCCCAGAAACTAATGAAAAAAACTCTCTTTGTCTTCCCCAGAATTTTCCCAGAAACTAATGAAACCTTTTTTATTTTTTTTTATTTTTTTTTATTTTCCTAAATGAAAGAAGTTGTTTCATTTGACCAGGCAGCAATATTCTTTTGATTTTTGATGGGAAGCAAGAGAATCTTCCATTTGATCCAAAGTGATTTGTTTTCTTTTTTCCTACTTTGAACTCTTTCATACATGCTAAGCAGAGTTCATAGATGACCTTCTGAAAACTAAGTCTGTTTTGGCAGTCAGAGTCAGCACACTTCTCAACAACACTTCTTCAGTCCTCATGGGATAGTATGTAAAACTATCTTCCCCCTGCTATCAAGTGTTAAACCCATTGGAGCTCTCCCTAGAAATATTCACAATGTGCACTTAAAGAAGGGTGGTGCGTAGTTCTCACCAACTCTTCTGCATATTTCCAACTTAAAAAATTGTCTCTGGACTTAAGCCAGGGAAATAATTTAACTTCTCACAGCAGACAAATTTTGTTTTCAGCATAGTTGCTATTCCCCAGATAATCGAAAAAGTCAGCCTACAAAGCTTAGGATAAATAAGAAATGAAGTAACAGAAGAAATATATTGCCCCAGTATTTCTTTTAATCAGCTAAATCACAGAATTCTTCCAGATCTAAAGTTTATGCAGAATATATAAATTTTTTATCTGAACAGATACAGAGTTTGGAACATCCCTTTTCCATAAATAATTGGCAGAATGATCTACCAGTTGTTCATAGTTCATTGCAGACATTCCCAAATTCTTATAAATTTTAATATATGATTGTGTGATTTTATAAAACTTATCAGTAATGAAAAAAAAAAAAAGAAATGTTATGATTACAAAGAAATGTTCACAATTTATTCTTTAAAAAGTCACTTGTCTGTAAAGGTTCAGCCTTCTGAAATTTTGAAATCATAATAATTCATGGGCTGAATACCGAGACTGAGATTGTAACAATAAAAATTGCTTTGGGGTTTCAACCCAGTATCCAAACAGTTCTATTTTTCTCATGACTGCTTATAACCAAACATTCCTTTATTGCCTGATCCTGCAGTGTGGTACTGGAGTAAGTTTTATACTGGGCTGGACATTGAGGCCACATTTGGGCTGTCCACCTTAAAAGCAGACCTTCGGAGTGTTTCAAAGCATCACTTGAGTTGTTGCATTTGTAAAATGTTCCAGGGCATGGTTTTAGCCCAAGCCAAGTGTCCAGACAGTTCCCAGGCACAGCTCAGGAGCTGGCACTGGCCAAGGATCGTTCCCCATGCACAGCGTGCACGTAACCACACTGCTCTGAGGGGCAACAAATTTCCTGGGTGTAGGCTTCCAGTGTCTGCTGGCCTCTGCCAGAGGATAATCCTAAGTGTCTTGAATTTACCAGCACAGGTGAAGCTTTAGCTAGCCTAGATGAGGCAACAGTACAGCCAAACTAATTTTCACATCAGTTAATCAACTGTGGATGAGCCATTTATACAAAAATGAAAGAACGAGTCTAATCTTTACAACTCATTTGACTTCACACTTGTATTAATTTCCTATTTCTTATGTAATGATTTCAGCAATTACTGGTTTTAGATCCTAGTAGAACAAAAGCAGGTAAAAAGATCAGTGCACCATAAATCATCCTTTCTTTGAGATGCATGAAAATTTGTGCCTCCGAATTGCTACTGACTCCCATTTTTCAGGTGCTCTCCCTCTGTGTTGCAGCACCATCCCAAAAGATTCTGCTAACACATAAATGATGCATAGACCAGGCAGCATAGACATAGTACTGCATAGTACAGTGAAGAAAAACAAACTAAAAGTGGAATTTGGACCGGGAAAAGGAGCTAAGTGGGAAAATCCATGAAAAGCGTAGTGTACAACCCTGCACAAATCAGCTACATTGAAGTATGAGCTATGACAGGAATCATGTGAAACGAGTTCTGCATCATCTGCTACTTTTAACCTACATGATATAGGACTGCAGCTGGGGCACTGAATCAGCATCTTAATGCAGCCAACCGTGCTGACTTTCCCACAAAACCTTCTCTCTGCCTTGCACTGGAGGAGAGGCCTCGCAGGGTAGGCAGGATGAGCGCTCTCCTGGGTCTTGGGGAACCTGTGGGCTGGGGGAGAGGGATCAGCCTGACCACAATCCCTCATGGACCAGCTGCTGCTGACAGTATGATTTTTGGGGGTGGGGAACAGCGAAGTAAATCTCAGAAAATTTTGCTCACCGTGTCTTCTCTCCGGACTTCTCATGGCTTTTTCCCTACCAAGCAGAGACCCTTGCCTTCTCAGTTATACCCAGTTCAAAGTCAGCCACCGGTAACAGTCATGCTGTTCTTACATGTGCATATGGCAGTCTAATGTAGGCATCAGGAGCGTGATTCATCAGAGCAAAACCAGACGTACATCTGAACTAGCTGTCTAGACTCCATTTATCATTTACTGAAACACATACTTCTACCAGGTGACTTGTCTCACGCTGAAGTTGCTCTCCTAAATGAATCGTATGCCAAAAAGTGCCTACTGCCATTAACCGCAAAGGGAGGTCAGATGTGCTTCAGGCATGGTCACCACACTACGGATGCCTAAAGTTAATAAGGTGAAGCTCAGCCTTTGTTGCTTAGGAAGTAACAAACTAATCCACAAGTAATAATATCCTAGCGTAAGATCTGCTGTAGCTGAATAAATCTAATCAAAGTTTTATTTAAATAAAGTATTGTATTTCATAGAGAGCATTTCAGTTTGTCAAGTAACTACTGCTGGATGAAATACTAGCATTTGTAGCATTCATCTTAAGTGTCTTTGACAAATAAGACGTAACATGAGATGTTGCACAGACTTTATGTAATTACTTTGTAATTTAACCATCAATTTCCTCAGGAAATGCTGTCAATCCCTTTAGGCCAACAAACCTCCCTTTCAGATGCAATGTGCCTTGCTTAGGTTGCAAGATGAAAGATTTCACCTTTATTCAGAAATGCCTACTGTTTTAACCTCTTTAAAAATAGATCTTATTTAAAGTCTATCAAACTTTTAATCGGCTTTATTTTTATGTTTCCCACACTTCCTTTGCACTCAGTAATGCTTGTTAGCTGGGTACTGTGATATCATGGTAATGAAAGTTACAGACCTGAAATACAAGCAGTACTTGTGGGATTGGTCACCAAGTCTCCTAACAGGCAAACTGTAGGTAAAACCCCACTTCCTACTCATTGTTTGGTTCTGCTCCATAGTTGGCAGAGGATTGTACAAAAGCTGTATATTAATACAAGCAGCCATCAGTTTACCCATTTCTAGGGATCAGCTACATCTCCTTGTCAAGCAGAAAGCTCATAGTCCTCGTAGCCTTGTCCTTCCTCACAACTTTTCTGCCTGGGACAACTGAGTCAAACAGATGCTCCCCGCCCGAGTGCAAGGGAAGAATGAAGCATGAGCAACAGGGCTCTGAGCAATTCCCACCCTCAATTTTTTTCTTCAAAATTATTTCATATCATTAACAATGAAAGTATCTGTCATTTTTAAATTTCCCAGAAAACAAACAAACAAACAACAACAACAACAAAAACAGTACAAATTTACAGAGACACTTAAAGAACACCTTAAGATCAAAGCATTATTTATCCACTTATCCATAGGTACAAACAAACAAAACAATAATAATAAGGTTGTGAAAAAGACCCCACTGATTGAACCATTGACTTCAGAGCACTGTTGGCTGTGAATCAAATACCTCATTCCTGAGTTAAAACTGACAGATCAAGTCTGGTATCACACAGGCACAGTTTAGATTATTTTTCCCCAAGATGCATTATGTTCTATTTTTTAACAATTAAGCTCATCTTACTTTTCTGTTCAACTCAGTTTTACGAGGTCTTTCTGGAGTCCCTCACCACTGGCCTAACATATTCCTCTCATATTTCATCTACAAACTTGGATATTTTACAGTGCGCATCACTCTCCTGATCACTGATGAAGGTCGTATAGAGAACTGGACTTGACACTGATCCCTGGGGGACACCTCTGCTGACTCCATACTGAAAAGTGACCTTTGAGCTTTCTTCAAGTCCTCCTGTGCTTGAGGAGCTTTGGCCAGCTTACAGTTTATAAAACAACCAGTCCCCTAGAAACTCATTTGCTCTATTAAACTTTGGCATGAAACGCAGTCAAAGCCTTTTTGAAGATCCAAGTATAGTATGAGGAGTAGATCCCCCTCGTCCACATGTTGAGGCCTCATCATGGTCCAGAAGGTGCAGGACTCCCCTTTGCTGGAGCCATGTTGACTCTCCCAAAGACAGAGAGTTAAACCATGTCGTCAGGGATCTTGTTCTTTCTCCTGGCATCTACCACCTTGCCAGAAGGGAAGCCAAATCCCCTCCAGGGCCCTTTCACACACGGAGCTACGCAGGCCCTGGCAGTGCTGTGGCTCCGGAGCTGCTGGTGAGGGGCCCTCAGGTCATGGCTCAACAACTCTGCATATGTACAGACTGAGCTCCTTCCAGCTCTGGGGTGAGCGGCCCCACGTCTGCTGGCTTACTGGCACATCACTATCCACTTGGACTAATACTGCTTATATGTTTCGTCAAAGCGACACCGCTCTTCTGAGCTGTCTGCCACAAAGCAAGGCCCAGGTGGGGCAACAACTCCACTGTCTTCGGCAGTGAAGACCAACGCAAGGAAAGTGCTGACTTTCTCTGCTGTAGTCTTAGCATCCCTGAGTGCCTTTTCTACACCTCACTCAACAAATAATCCCATAAACTCCCTAGCTGACTTCCTGCTTTCGCTTATATTTAAATCTAATTAGCAGGTTGAGCACAAAGTACTCTTCTTTTTAGCCCTCCTTATCTCCTGTTTTCACCTCACGTGGCATGATTATAGGCTTCAGTTTTGTGTCAGCTTGTAAACTTTCTGCTTTTTAAATGCTGATATTTTCCCTGTGGCGGCTTCCTTGCCCTTTCTAGTGAGTTGTGCGGGGATTTTATTGGAGTGCTGTTTTCTTTTAGAACTGGGGCAGTTTGCCAGAGCTTCTAATACAATATTTGTAAAAATATCAATACAATGATATCACTACTGTGTGAGTCCTGGAGTAGCTATATGGTGTTAAAAACAACTAAAATGTCCAGATATATTTCCCTTTATCTGACCTCCAGTCCTTCATTACTGCCTTCAATACACAGCATCTGCCTCAGCTACTCTCTCCCTACACTGGGAGAAACTGCCTGCCTGATGAAAGCAGTGTTTCTCTCTCTTTGTTTCCTTAGATTCCTGTCAGCTCCCACAGCCCTCTTTCTAGACAAGCATCCTCCTTTGGCTTATATTTAGACTTTGGAGAGTAAATTGTTCTTAGTCTGCCAGGTATCAGAGAGGGTATATTCCCCCATAAATAGCATCCTCACTGCATTTTCCAGGATTTGTGTTGCTGTGCTTTTCTAGCCCTGTTACATCTTGTATTTGATTTAATGCTCTGTGCTGAGGCAAAATAATTCCTCATCAGTAATGTGAGTATGAAATGTATTAAAAATATTACACATGATTGCCTTATTTGTTATGGGCTGTAAGTCTTGTGCTGTTCTACATTATGTTCTTCAAATCTTGGTTACTGAAGGATCTTTGTTACTGTGAGGATGTCAGCTTTCACTGCAGAACTGGGAATTTCTACCCTATCCTTTTTGAAAATAAAAGCTCGAAAACATTATTTTTGCAAAAAAAACCTAAAAACCTGAAAATATGGAATCAATTTAATATGAGGTAGGCTTGTGATTTTTATGACTATACATCACTTTGAGGTGGGAGGGAGTGATATTCATTATTTCAAATGTTTGCGGGTGGCAATATTGACTGTGGAAGTTTCCTGTTTGGGAATGCTTTGTCACTGATGTCCTTGGATTGGTATTAACACCACTCTCCCATTAGTGTGTGTGAATATGAGTAGTCCTATAGACTAATTTATTCCCTCTGCAGATTTGGACTCTGATTTTATAAGCTGTATTTTCTACCCATGAAAAGTGCTGCAGTGATAAGTAGTGATATGCGCAGGTAAGAAATCCTGTCTGTGCAAGATAATAACTCAGCTAAACAATTTGAGTGCAAAAATTGGAAAGCATTTATTTTATTCCTAACAGAAATTACCTTCATAGAAATCACAGTATGTTCAAACACCACGTTATTAACAAACGAAGACATCATAATACAGGATTCCTATTTGCTAATTGTCCTTTACTCCAAAAGTCTAAGGTAGCATCCCTTTCTACACCCTCCCTCCTGAAGACCCACGAACAGCAGCATAGAAATAAAAAGACTAGTGGGAAATCTGAAAGGTTGACACTTTCCCTTTGGTCCCATTAGGTGGAGCTCTCAGACAAGGAGAAATGAATGGAATAAACCACCCACCAGACACCCTTAGAAATTATTAGTACTGCACAATTCCGGTATCTTTTCCCTGCCGAGAGCTCTCTCCTTTTGAAAGAATTCATTTGTATCCTACTAGAAATCTTATTACATGCTTTTAAAACTAGTGCAATGCAGCAACTTGCCTGTACAACTGGGTTTTCATTAGCTTAACGCGTCACTGAGATAGAGCTGAAAACTTCAGAGATAAACAAATGCTACATCATTGGGGTCAACATAAATAATGATAAAGGCAGAGAAATAGTTATGGAAATAAAGAAGTAGAGCAGATAAAAAAAAATAAATAAGAGCAACGCATAAAAATCTGAAAATTCCAGCTAGAGCTTGACTCTGCTTCTATTCTTCTATTCATGCTTTAAGTCCACTGACATTAATGGTGCAGCAGGATTCAGCTGAAAAATTGGCCATGCAAACACAAAGATGTAATGCAAATGGAAATGGCAAAATATTTGCAACCTGATTTTCTGCCACATTCAGATTTAAGTTTCTACTCATACCTAACATAAATTCTTACAAGGTATTGGTGTAGCTCTCCCTGTTCCTACACAAGGGGAAGAACAAAGATAACCCTGCACAAGCAAAAGGACAAAATGATGGGTCCTGCCAAAAAAAAAGCATATTTTCACACCAATTGTTTGTTATATGCAGTAACTCAAAGTAATGCCAATATTTTTGCTAAAAAAATGTCTGTAGTTGGGAAGATGGAAGGACGAAGACAGCGTTATATAGATGATGATCTGAATTGGTAGAAATTAGCAGAGATTGTCTAGATACATAGGGGAGGAAAGAGTCTGAACTGGTCCCTGTTAGACTCTACATCTTATCTAAGAGAAACAATTGATTTAATTTAATCAGTTCAGCTGTGAAAAAAGACTGCTAATTTTATCTTTTACTAAGGCAGACGTGACACTTTTGTAATAGATTATTTCAGTAAAGCTTAGCATATCTCCTAGTTTTATCCTTGATACCAAAAAATGGATAATTTCATTTCAGTGTGTTACAATGCTGGAAAGTGATTTTGAATATATTGTTATTGTGTTTGAATATAATCTGTGTAGTTCCAGGTTTTGCAGCAAAACCATTTGCAGATGCTTGAATAGTCTGAAAGCCTGTTTCATTTTCAGACTTTCTGAAACCTGTACTCTTTTACTCCCTGAATAAACACCATTTAATCTTTGTTCTAAAATAAATACCATGCAGTGGCTGCAAGACCTGAGAACTAGCATCTTCATTTCTGTGTTGAATTCAGTTGGCCACATTATTTGACAGGCTTTAATTTTATACACTACTTTAGATTTATTTCACTGACAGAAAAATAAAACTTCTCCTACCAGGCTGGTAGGACTGGTGAACTAAGACTGTTTCTCCCCAGCACTGAAGCTCTCTCCCTCACATCCATATTCTTCTGCTCTACCCGTTTCCCCAGAGGAATGTTTTGCAATCAAGATGAGCTTTTACTTTTTTTCTCAAGGAAATCATCCAAAACCTGCTGCTGACATAATAAAGGTGTCACAAGTAGGAATCTGAGCTTTACTTCTTGATGCTGATATTGTGCACCAGCTGTTCGGGTTGTGGAAAGTATTAAAAGCCAGAGCTTCAGGAGCACATCTAATTTTTCACTTCCTGTCACCTGCCTTCAGGAAAGCTTTAATGACAATAGGATGTGTAGAGAGTTTTTCTTTCAAGTTCTTTTCTGCAGTCTGTTTTTCTTTCAGATGATAATGTGTGCCTATGGTACTGGTATGCTCCATTCTCTGTCAGGTCAGGCCACTCATGGCCTCTGTTGTACTTATCCTGAGACCTAACTGTAATGGAGGGAGTTATCATCTCCATTTTATGGCTTCAGGCCAAGTGACTTCTTTAGCACTATCCAGGTAGCCTGTGGCAGAACAGGAGACTGAACCGGATTCCAGTTTAGAGCTCTATCCACTGAACTATACTTCAAGGTGACATTACACAAATAGGTTCTGATTTAGTGGCAAAAAAAAAGGGGGGGTGAAGGTTATGGCAGTCTTACCCTGCTTGCCCAGGTTTCAAAGAGAAGCTACCAGGAGAAAAGTCAAGATGGTGGAGAGCTGAAGAACTTGGTACCGCGTGGTGAGCCCCCAATAAAGTCCTGTGGGCAAAGAACACAGCTGGTAAGCCTCATCAAGCTGGACATCACAGAAGCATCACTCTAATTTTCCCAGTGTAAAACAAGAAGCTCTCTCCATCTGAAGTTTCTCCATCGACAACTTCAGTTTTTAAGAGAGAAGCATTTTTCATTTGATCTTTTTTTTTTTTTTTTCTGGCATAAAATTCTCAATTATCCACTCTGTGACCCCCTAATTCCCACTCCAGCTTCCCCGTGTCCATGCCTCTGAACAGACAAGAATGTTCTCTCATCCACGATTCAATATTTCTGGAAGGTACAGCGTGGTTAAAAGACAGCAAATCAATCTTAACTAGTGAGATTTCCATAAAGTTCAATTAAAAGTGTCAAGCTATTGTGACTAGATTTGTCAAAGTCTGGGTGACAAGCTTTGCTGTGCTGCAAAATGTGCTGGTTTCACAACATGCTTGAGGTGAATGCTGGGGAGGATCCTGGTTCTCAGGCTGCTGCAGGCACAATAACTTTCTGTCTGTGTCCCTGCAGCTTGCATCTGACCCGTGTGTCCAGAACTGAGCCACCTCTGAGGGAGACTCTGAAAAGCTAGACAATGCAAGTGCTCTGAGGGAAAACAGTGCGAACTTGGTAAGAAAAATAACATCATTCACAGAGCAAAAATCAAGATCTGTTACTGACAGTGCTGCACCACTCTTTTTCTTTCATTCACCTGATTTGGAAATGGTGTTTTGAAGAGAACATAAATATGTTTATCTTGACTTCTTTATCTGTCCTTTTGGAAAAGTGCTAAGATGCTAAGTGTATCCCAGTATGGTTTCTTTCTGAATATCTGTTTCAGAAAACACACCCCTACTGCAGCACAGTGCAGCCTATAGCAATGAAGAGGAATAATAACAAAATCCTTAAGGCAGATCAGGCATTCTGCGTGCTATACTTGGGTCAAACTTGAGTCTGGACTGCTTCTGTATATCAACAAAAAAGTATTTTCTCCCAGTCTTGCAAGAGGTTATAGGATGTTACAATTTCCTGCTAGTAATTATGTAGGAAAAAGCTTAATTGTCTGATTTCATTGTACTTCTTAAAGTCACACTTGTACTTGCTCTGGATGAATGCAGCCTCCTATTTAGTGACACTCTTCTCCTATTAAGCTTCGTTACAGCCTCACCCTGGTAGTGGCTGCTCACCCGCTAACAAAAGTGGGTGCTCTGTGCTGCCCGTGGGACGCAGTGACAGAGGAGGCTCTCGGCCGAGGTCCCCACAATGCCCGCTCTGCAGTGACCTGCTCGAAACCTGGCAATCTTGCACAGACCTTTAAATGCGCGGCTCTGTCATGACCAGCCCTGACCTACTTTCCTTAGCGCCTTATTTGTTGCGCACACGTTTCATCTTTACTCAAACCACGCTTCAAACAAAGGCTGTCTCGTACTATCTGTTAGCAAAATACTCAAAGCAAAGGGGTCCCTGACAAAGGGCTGTGAACACTGCTGTGCTACACGAAGCAGAACGGGTAAGGTGTGGCCAGCAACCAGCAAGATCATAGGTAATTATCTGATTCTTGAGCAAACCTGGAGTTTCTTTCTCTTGGCTTGCCAGTTTGCACAGAAACAGCAGAGCAAGGCAAAGAGAAACATATGACACTTATAAAATGAATAATTCTGTAGAAGAAAATCCGAGTGCAATTAAAGGCTAACAGCATATAACAACTACCATGTGTAACCTCTCTTTACCATTACCAAGAGATGGATGGAGCAGAAACCTAGCTCACTGGCTACAGAGCACGTCTCTCTCCATCTTTTAAATAGACCCACAATAGAGCTCAGAGCCTTCTGTTGGCCATATTGATCTCCTTCACATTGTACTTTAGCTATCTTTTCTTTTTTTTTCTTTTTTTTTATTTTTTATTTTATTTTTTTTTTGGTCATTTTTCTGTTGCTTAAATGACAGCTTGATTGTTAGAGTCGATCTCCCTCACAGCAAAGTTGTTTCTCTAGTGGTACGGGTGAGTGGGTCTACTGGTCATGAAGGTCTGTTGTGTGACCTTTGGGTAGAAAAAAAAAGATTTTAAGTTGAGTGGAGTCTGTTTTGATGTCCAGTATTGAAATCTTTACCTCATACGTGGTTCGCTAAAGGTGCATGCAAGAACAGAAAGCTTCTTCCCCCACCTCTGCTACTGAATTACTCTGTATGATGTTTGTTGGGTACTTCCCAGAAGTTTTGCAAGGAACCTACCTCTGCCTTTGATTCCCAGTAAAGATTTTTTTTCACTCCAGATGTGTGTCGTAAATGAACATCTTGTACTTCAGTGCACATAAAAAGTCCATAACCTGAGGTATTGGTAGAATGCTCAGGAACGCTATGCAGAATGGGTTAGATGGGAAGGGGAAGGGGAAGGGGAAGGGGAAGGGGAAGGGGAAGGGGAAGGGGAAGGGGAAGGGGAAGGGGAAGGGGAAGGGGAAGGGGAAGGGCCATTGTAATTAATTAACTCAGTTCTCTCTTCCTGTACTAAAGGATGAAAGACTGATCAGTGTATCTGAAAGGAGTCAAAGAGAAAACTTCATTTATAGACTTTCCCACCACTGTACCAGGTAGGAGGGAGAAAGCATGAAAATAACTCTCTTTCAAAATCTGATGGAAACATAGCTGAGCCATATTAATTACCTCTTTGGGTGGACGTATGCCTAACATAAGCTCTCCTCTGCCCTCTGATCTGAAAGGCAAGTACCAAAAGCACTGATGGAAGATTAGACCAGAGATACCTCCTCTTCCCCTCCTCTTCCCTAACTTGCTTGCTGAGCTTATTCCATGTTTTCAAACTCCTGTAGATAAAATTGAAGAACAAAAGTGCAGCTGGAGTTCGTGCAAGTGGCAATTTGAAGAGTACCTTCATTCTCTAAGCAGCTTGACTTTTCTTGTCAGGGAAGCCTATCTGTCAAACCACATGTTCCTCCTCCCTGAGCTCAAATAACAGGTGGCTGAAATCTGAAAAAGGCTGATTTTCAAGAACATGCTGTATTTAGCAAGTTATATTCACAACAATACAGCAATGCAATCACGTCCACTTGCTGCTCCTCCTGGACAGATTTAATAAATATCACCCAAACGTGGATAGAAAATCTATGATAGAGGAGTGAGACTGAACTTTTCTGACTCACAACCCTACTGTTTAACCACGGGACCATATAACTTCCTCTCATGGTCTGTTAGTAATGCCATGAGCCACTCTGGTAGACAACGATATCGAGAGTGAGTCCGGCTGGCACCAATCACAGCCCTTAGCTAAGTACTAGACGGAATTCAGCCTGCAGAAAGGAGCAAACACAGTGCCTATGGGCAGGCAACGCTAGTTCCTGCAGCACCACAAAAACCTTTCCCCCTGTTTCTGGGGCAGGCTGTCAGGTGTGATGGAACAGCACAGCACAAACACAGTCCCCAAAGTAATTGCCTGTGGCATAAGCCAGATGTCCAGCAAGATGCCCAGGGGGATGCTGACTACACCTAAAGGCAAACAGAATTGGCCATCTTCCTCTTTAGTCCCATGAAAAGGTAGGAAGGCTTGCGTCTGCAGCTTCGAGAGAGTTCGGGAAAGTACAGCTACCTGATTTTCAGTCCTGATCTGAGACTTCAATCTGATAAAGATCCATTCTTACATCCTTGAGTCATTTTAGTTGCTTTTTCTTGCCTTTTTTTCTCCCCAAACACTCGAACCTGGAAACTAGAACTCCAGCGTCCCAGGAGGGTATCACTGACGTAATGCATCATGACAATACATAACTCCCGCCGGCTTCCCACGTTGGTACTCTCAAGTGTTCCAAACGGAAAGTGTTTTCAAAACTGTGTTGTGCCAAGGACTGACTTAATCTGTTATTTAATATGGCCAACACATTTTTTTCTTCCCCCACAAATGACCATTTCTTGATATCTCTCCTTGCTGTCAATCTTTCCAAAATATGAAGACTTACACCTCCTTATGTTTCATGTGTGTGTTTGTGTTTTAAACATCTCTTTATCCTGTTTATAATGCAGGTGGATTTTGAATGCTTACACTTTGATTTTTTTTCTCATGACTTCGTGTTATTGAAAGAGCTGACCAGAGGGAGGTCCATTAATTGACATCACCGATAACTCGGAACTGGCTTTGTGGCTCCCTCTTTTGAGAGGGAAATTTGTTTTGTTTGTTTGATTGCTCTTCGTGCTGCCTGTTCATGGCTGCCCAAGGCTTTTATGCCGTGCCCATCACTGTGGAACGTGAGATGACTGATAACTGGCTTCTAATTCACACAACAGACACTATCTCAGCAACAGCACATTTTGGCCTAAAAAGCAGTATTTGAGGCCTGACATGTGATCTATGGATTCGTCCAATCTAATTAGAGCCAATTGCTTCAGTGTTTTTACGATATAGACATACACCCACTCAGAAAATCACTACAGCTACAAAGCCAGCTGCCAGGCAGTCATTCTATCAACTCCTGGTCACTTCTGGCCTGGAAATGACTTGAAAGATGCTCTAGCGGTGGAAGGCTCTGAAACAACACACTGTCAGTCTCCTGAACAGTGTACTTCTTTGCAGTTTACTCTGTTCATAGTCAATTACTCTTTTATTAGACTAGACTGTTTTTTTCACAATCTTTTTTGTATGGTTTTGTAATTAGGTAAAATTCCTGTTTTGTTGAAATCAGCAACAAAAATTCAAAGCGAAAAAATACTGAATATATCTATTCTTTAGACAAGAGATTGAGAGTTAGGCTAAATTAATATGCACTGTGAAGCAATGCCAGACAAATTGCTGTACACAAGCAACCTTGTAGACAATTGCCTTTGGTATGTCTAACGTGCGTGGCAGTCTTTAGTGCAGTTACATCCAGGAATAGTTGGCCATGTGCATTCACTGGGCTCCTTGGGTATGGCTCTGACGCTTGTTCTCCAAGGAATTGTTCCGCTAGTTTCAAAATCATTTCAATAAACCCGAATATACCTCCTTACATTTTTGCTTCTAAAATTTCTGTGAAACTATTGAAAACTGAATGTACAGTGAAAGACTGTATTTAGAAACGATCTGTTTGTGTCGGACTTTCTCAGCTTGAATCTCCTCCAACTAACAGTAGTGTAAATCACAAGCCTTCCACTGGTACACCCGAAGTTGTAGGCAAAAGCCACTGCCCTAAAATAGAAAGGGATTAGGCTGGCTGGATGTTTTCATTGTCAAAGGCATTAAAAATGTTATTCATTTCAGCCTGAACTCACCAGACTTCTGCCTGAGCTGCCCCTTTCTTCACTGCAAGAGTGAAATATGTCGGGTTTGCTTTGCTGTCATTCTCAGGTTTATGGCAAGAGAGAATCACTTCAGTCTGTGTCCTGCAAGCTCTGCTGCAGACGTCTTCTCCACCACCACCAGCCTCTGGTTTTTCCCTCCCACACCCCACGGCCCATTTCTGGGGACGTGTGGGCTTCAGATCCCCTCCCAGACCAGGGATGCACTGTATTTTGGCAGCATTTTTCACCACCGGTGGAATTCAGTGGTGACATAAACCATCCAGCACTGGGAATACAAAACCATCCCCGTCCCTCCCGTAGGTTATAGCCAGCACGACGTGGGACGCGGAGCCCGTGGAGCAGTGGGAGGGCTGGATGGCCCAGGGGGAGCGGGGATCGTGCCACGCTGGCTGCGGCTGCCTGCGAGCCCAGCAAGGAGCAGCCCGGTCTCCTTGTGCCGTCTGCATTACATAAGCATTCTGTACATCGGGATTTAATCTGGGCGTTCAGAGCTGCCTGCAGGATCTGGCGACCGTGGGTCTGTTCACCCATCTCCTGTGCGTGTTCTTCATCGCATGTGCGTTTCCTGCAGCATGTTTTCAAGGACAATTGAGGAAGAGAAAAGTAAAAGCTACGTGTATTAGTATTCCTCTTTAATTTAATATCAGATTACAAGGTGGAAATTAAAATGATTTTTCTGTCACAGTTATCTCTCCTCACTTGGCAAAGATCGATTTCCTTCTTCCCTACTGCTTACTAATAAGACATCTGAAAACTAAGATGGTTTTTATGTTTACTTCCTTGTTTAAATCAGCTTTCTCAACTAAGGACAGCTTTGGCAATGTATCTGCTTTTTAACTTGTGATTTCTGCGTTGGCTCAGACTCTGCCAGTGACAGAACATCAAACGTGGAGAGGCTATATATTTTTAATTACCCAGGGATGCCCTTGTGTATAAGTACATGCAAATTAGGGAAGCACAATTCAAAACCTGTTCACAACAGATTGCACACGTTACACAAGCAGTCACATTTGGGGCACCAGAATGATGGTGGTGCACTGCTTTGCTTCTCCTGCTGACGAGCACCGAGGCACCAGACACGGCTCGGCACAGTATCGTGCCACTGCTGCTGCGGCGTCTGACGCTGCCAGGTCTGGTACCACACTCCGAGAGCTGACAGGCAGGGGAATGATGATGGCAACGTGCGAGTGCCGAGAGTGAGAACTACTAGTCTAGATGGAATGACATCTTCCCAAAAGGAAACGCTAATGCCCAGGAATGCCCTTTCCTACAAAGGAAATACTAGTGTCCAGGAAGAGGATTAGAAAAAAACACAACATTTCTGGTGTCTCAGAAAACCTGATGTGTGCACCCAACCATTTCCCTCCAGAGCCTAGCAATCCCTGCACACGGTGAGGACACACTAACGAGCAAAATCATTGTCTGGAGTCGGAGCTGTGCTCTGTGAACTTGCTGCTTGTGCCCTGCTGGCACTACAGCTCCGGCCAAGATGTAATTGCTTCCATAGACAAAAAATGTTCAGTGAAAACCTTGCAGTCTAAGGTGACCATACCCAAGGGAGCAGAAAGGAAACACGGCCATCTGCATATTGCAGATGAGGAACTGAAACACAGAAAAGCTGCGGGCCGAGGCACTCGAGGGAGAGGCAGCACAGTGGTGCTGCTACAGAGCTGACCATTCCTCCTGCATGACAAAGCTGAGCTTTTTCAGAAAGCTGAGTAATGTGTTCTGCAACACATTCTCCTGGGATATTATCCCACACCTTTCGGACAGTTCACCGTGTCAGATGTCTCCTTATTTAACAGTCTAGCGCTTCTCTTTCACGTTTTCTTGGTATTGACCCTTCTTAAATCCCCACGCTCAGCATCAGTAAGGATTTTTTTCTGTAGGGTGTTACACCTGGAAGACCTATATAGCATCATCTTACCTTCTTCCTCTCACACTTGATTATCCTTTGTTTGTCCAGTTTTTGTGCACTGAAGTTTTAATCTTTCCTTCTCCATCTTGGCAAAGTTGCTCTTAGTCTCCTCAGTGGGGTGATGTCTTAAGGTTTATTTCAGCCCTATCTCAAACGGTCCCAGGATTTTCTTCTTATTCTTTTTGTATTGAAACCGAGACGTCCTGGGACTGAGATCCAGAACCGAGATCTACAGCAAGCCCCTTCCGTGAAGTCCGGGTCCCGCCCGAGGGTGCCCGCTCTGTGGGTGCCGCCGGCCGTGCGGGCACCTCTGGCTGTCCAAAAGCCGGGGGCGAGGGGGAGGCGGCCCCGCAGCTGCTGTCAGGAGGGGCAGAGCCGGCGTTTCGTCCCGCACCCATCCTCCTGCCCTGCCCCGCGGCGCCTTTGGGTGCCCGCGCCGGGGTCCGCGGAGCCACGCTGCGCATCTCGGGGAGGGGGCTGCGTGCGACCCGTCCCGACCCGCGGGGATAAAAGGAAAAAAAAAAACAGCCTTTTAGTCTAATTTAGGGTCCGCGCGGGCTGTCCTCCCCCCGGTGACCCGTGGCAGGACACCCCGCGCCTCCACACCGCCCCGCGACCCCCGCGGCGTTGGGGGGCGGGCGAGGAGGAGGAGGAGGAGGAGGAGGAGGAGGAGGAGGAGGAGGAGGAGGGGGAGGGAGGTGGGGGCGAGCTGCGGCGAGGGGAGGGAAGACCCGCGCTGGGCTGCACGCCGCCCGGCGCCGCGCCGCTCTCCGCCCGCGGATGGCTGCCGTCGGGGGTCCCGCAGGGCGGGCGGCCCCCACGGGCAGCCCCCGGCAGTAACTTCGCCCCCCGCGGCCGGCCCCGCGCCGCCCCGGGGCGGGCTCGGAGGCGCGGCGGGGCCGCGGGCCCATGGCCGGGCGCCCCGCGGCGCTGAGCTGCGGCTGCGGCTGCGGGAGCGGCTGCGGGAGCCGGAGCGGGGGCGCCCGGCCCCGTCCCGCCCGCCGCGGAGCCGCCCGAGCAGCGCCGCGGGGGCGCTGAGGGAGGGAGGCCGGCGGGGGGGAGGCAGCGAGGCCGCCCCCCGGTGCACCCCCGGCGGGTCGCTGGCGGCGGAGGGGCCGCGGGATCCGTCCGCGCTCGCTGCCCCCGTGCGGAGCCCGAAGCAGCCTCGCCGCCTCCTCCTCCTCTTCCTCCCCCTCCTCCTCCTCGTCCTCGTCCTCCTCCTCTTCCTCCACCGCGGCGGCGGCGGCGGCCCGCGGGTGACATGCAGTCCCTCATCTCTCCGGTGACCAAGGCTATCCTGGTGGCTTTGTTCATCTTCGCCATCCTGCTGATCCTCTACGTGATCCTGTGGTACATCTGCCGCGATGTGGATTGCGACCACGGCATCTGAGCGGCGGCGCGGGGACAGGGCTTAGGAGACGGATTCACCCCGCGGGGGCCGGCAGCGGGAGCCGCCGCCGGAGCGAGGGGAAGGAGGGAAAGGAAGAAGGAAAAAAAAAATAATAAAAAGAAAAAAAAATAATAAAATAAACGGACCGAGCCGAGCCGCCGCCAGAGCCTGGAGGACGACTGCGACCGAGCAGCCAGCCTGAGCCTGACCTTCAGAGAGCAGCGTGACCCGGTGAGTCCCCGCCGGACGGGCACCGCGGGGGCTGCCCCCACCGGCCCCGAGCCCCCCGAGCCCCCCGCGCCGCCGGCCGGGGCACAGCCGGGCGCTCGCTCACACACTTACCCGCTCACACACGCGTGTGCCCGCGGGGCGAGGCGGCAAGGCGCGGGAGGCGCCGCCGGGGCCGGGTGCGGAGCGGGTGCGGAGCTGCCGGCAGCCCCCGCAGCGCGGTGCGGGAGGTGGCGGCGCCGCCGGGCAGGGCTGCGGGGGGAGCCCGTGCGGAGCGGGGCGAGCATCTCCCTCGTGGGGGGCTGCGGGGGGAGCCCCGCACGCAAGGTGCTGGGAAGCCCGCAGTGCACCGCGCGTACGTGCCGGGACAGCCCTGCCCGGCTGCGTTCCCACCCGGGAGCGTCTGCCGTGGGTGTCTCTGCCCGCACCGTTGGGGGCTATTTGCCGAGGGAGAGAGGCGTCGCCACCTCGCGTGTAAAGGGAAAAGCCCTGCCGAAAGAGAAGTGGTCCCAAACCCCCCGGCCGTGCACGCTCCTGCCCTTGGCAGGGCAGCAGCCGGGAATCCCGGCAAACTCCCGGGCACGCACCGACCCTCCGGGGGGGTCTTCTGGCTCCGCAGGGTGCGGGCCTGGGTACGCGGTGGGGATCGAGGGAAAATCATGTTTGGTTTTAAGGGAGGGAGGACCAAAACTCATGTTTGGTTTTAAGGGAGGGAGGACCAAAACAAGTGTGAAGTGTAATCGCGTGATTCGAGGCGGTTTGACATTGAGTGGGTGCGACTGGACGCTCCCCTTTGCAACAGGACTCTGTGTCTGAAAGGATGCTGCCTGCAAGAAGGCTCCTTTCCCATCTGGGGCCGTGCTTTGGCTCAGATTGTATTTCGAAGGTCTCTCGACCTGATCGTGGATCGAACCTGGCATTGCCATTCACACACCCACTGATGTGGCTATCTATGGCAGTGGTGACAGCAGTGCTCCCATGCCCCGTGACCCCGGCAGATGTGTTGGCATCTCCCTGGCACGCCCCGAGCTGCCTGTTTCTCAACAGCTCCAAGCGGCTGGGGATGGAGGGAGGAGAAGGGGACAGCTCTTAGGGGCATTAAAGGTGGGCATAGCTCTCTTTTCCTTATGCACCCGATTATGTGGAAATAAGGAAAATCCCTGAGTCCTCTCCTTCGTTTGCGGTTTCACTAGTCAGTAAACTTGTTTGTACCTAAGTCGCAAAAACCTCTTCACGCTGGGACGTGTCAGGTCGCATCACATGCTCCCTTCCAGGCAGCAGCAGTGCACACCTTCTGCCCGTATCCCAGCTGGCAGGCAACGGCGTGCCGTGCAGGTGCAGAGGCTTTGCCCGGTGGCGTTAACTATCGCACAGAAAGCCAGCGGTTAAGTTTGTTACTGATAGAGCTGGGTGGAATGTGGCAAATTAAAAGGATTTTCCAGAAACTAAATATCAACAGATATGCATGCGTGTGAATAAACGTCTCACGTGTTGATACAACCAAACATATTTTATAGCACCTGTCTTAACTAACGTGAAGCAGCTTCCTATTTGCCAAGACTGTGAAACAGTCCATTCGGTTACCGTCGGACCATTAGTGTTTCCAGCTGGCTCATTATTAGTTTAAGCATATAGTTTCTAGGAGACAAAATACAGAAAATATTTTTTTAACAGCTTTTATTCTAAAGAAGGTAAATTTATATGTGCTTATATATAAATATGTGTGTATGGATTTGTATAAACACTAATTGGTATTTTCCAGCTAAGCACAACTCAAAAATGAGCAGAGTAATAGCGATATAATTTGATTTATAGTTGAAGTCACAGACTCATTGGCTATGGGTGTTCATTATTGTGTATTAACAAATGCAAACTCCTAAAAATGTGAAAAAACACCTTACTATTGCTGTGACACCTGGTATAAGAGGATGAAATCTGGGCCTTGCTGAGGTTGGTGTGGAATTTTGCGGTCAGTTGCAGTGGAGTCAGAAAAATACTGACAGGTTTGCATGTGAATTTGGAACAGCAGGAAGCTACTGAAGTTGAGAGAGCTATTAAACAGTAAACAAGGTTAAATTGGTTACAGTGGAATGCCTCAAAATGTTATTTATATATTTATTTATTTGCTCTGAGGTTTGGTCACAGTTTTAGTTCTATCTAGTTTTGTTAGGTGCTTCTGCTCCAGTTCAACAATTTTCACCAGGCTGCTCCCTCCTAACGTGTTCTAGTGCTTCAAAGGCAGTATCTGAAATATCAGCTACTGAGGTACGGAGTACAATAGCACCAGGTAGACATGGATCACCTGGAGGTGTTACCCATTATAATATGGGCTGTAACATCATGAATAGTACCTTTGTTCAAGGCAAAGAAAACTTGTTATCATGTTCCTATCTGACCCAAGAGAAATCTTTACCGTATTACAGAAATAGGCGATGTCATAGGCTGAACAAGTGTTATTATTCCAAAAGCAATTTAGTAGGCTATTCAAGCATTGTGTAAAAGGATATTTAAAAGCTTTGCCTCTTTGCATGAAAAACACTGTGAAAAAGTTACCACTGCTTCATCTGCAGAAGCGTAATGAATTTTCCAGACTAATGCTTACTGCAAGGCAGTATGCTACAGCATGGTCCCAGGAACCAAAATGCCCTGTCACGTCTGAAGCAAACATTCAGCATGTTTTTGGATAAGTCGTGCTTTACTCAATCCCTATTCAGGCAAATTCCCTGAAGGTTTATTGAATATTTTCTGAAAGCGGCATGTGAGCATATCTGGACGATGAACATCTCAGATTTCCTTATTTTCTACTTCCTTCCCCATAAAATGGGTCAATAAGGGTCAGCGTCTTCATGGTGTGCCCTCTTTGCGTGTTACACCATTTCCCTAAAAGTGGCTTGAAATGTGCACCGAAGACCGTTCCAATGCGATAGGCTCTCCTCAGACAGAAACGACAGTCCAAACCTGAAGATGACCGGCAGCATGTCGTCGAGACGTCCTCCTGTCATGCGAGTTGAGTGATTTCCCCTCCAGATGAGCATGAAGTAGAGGAACATCAGGCTGCTGTCACTCAGGACACGTCGACCTGCCCCACACAGTTGCAGCCCCGTTTACCCCTGAGGGCTTGGGGAAGGAGAGATCGTCGAAGGGCCCCGCGGCCTTCAGATCTGCGACCTGGCCGCTACCTGCGCCGCGACAAGCGCTCGGTATGGTTTGTGTGTTTACAAACACCCTGAGGGTGGGGTTGCAGGGATATATTGCCATGATTATAATAGCTGAAACTAGCTGGGACATGACAAATTTTGGGGCCATAGCAGGGTAATACAATATCAGTGTAAGAAGTGTATTAAACCTGAAGCGTGAGAAGGCCGTATCGTTTCTTCTTTCATTGCTATAATGGTGTTCTTGCATTGATAATGTTAATGACAATCCTGGTGTCGCTATGGGGATTTCTAAAGCACCGAAGCGTTTGCCCTTCACCCAAAGATCGGCATCCATATACTGGAACTACCGATCAGTCACATACCATTAGGCACTTGCCTGCTGCCTCCCTCCCGTGGGGCACTGCTTTGGGGGTGCGATCTGAAGCTAAAATGTATGGAGAACTTATACTGCCATTGCTCAACAGATGACTTTTTTTCCCCCCATTCTTCTCTGCGGCATGAGGGTTTTCTGCTTTTTCCTCTAAGCTGTAATCTTCTGAACTGTGACTATTTAGTGCATAACGCAGTTTGTAGACAAACTGCGAATTGATTTTCCCAAAGTGGGCTGACAAAATGATGAGTGTATTGGAAAGCAGCGCACACTTGGTTATTTGTTGTTCTACATTAAGCTAGGTTTTTCAAGTAAATGTCCTTTAAAATAGCCTTTTTCATTTTAGTGTGCTGCTTTTAATGTGCATGCTTAATATGGTTCATATGGTTCAGTTGCACAGCAGTATCTGCTCTTGTTACAGGCACTCCGATAGCTTTCAAAATTTTATCCAAATGAGAATTATGTCCTTATTTTGAATGCTCTGAGGTACTACTTTTGAATATTAAAGATTCCTAGTGGCATTTTACCGAGTCACCCCACCCTTAAATCATATCTAAAGGATACCAACAAGGTGACTTTCAGAGTTTCTTTGTAGAACACACTATGAGAAAAAGATGCGAAAAAAATTGATTGTGACTGATTAAGAAAGAGACGGGAATTGGAAAATAAAGAATGTTGCATCAAGTTGGAAGAAGAGAGACTGCAGAGCATTCAAATTTTAGGAAGTGCATCTGACACGGAGTAAAATGCTAAGCTCACAGGACTAAAATTGACAGGAAGTGTATATATGCATATACATACATTTATATGTGTATTTTACGTACACATACATATATGCAATCTATGTGATCGAATTAGAAATCTACATCTCTAGAACAAACTGAGAATTTGTTTTATTTTATTCCTTCAGCCTTGAAATTTGGCTGTCTTGTAGCCCAATACACATTTGCTTTAAAACCAGATAGTGTTGCAGATGCTTTCTTGAGGACTTTGGGATCAAACATGAGTGCACTGATATTATAAATGAATCATTGTTATATAGAAAATGCAAGCACTCTATTCACTTTGAAAAAAAAATGAGTCTAGGCTTTATGGTTTAGAAGAAATACATTAATAACAAATAGATTTTATGTCTCGTTTTTTCCATTGACCTCCAAGAGACAAAGTCCTCACGTACTAGGGAAAAAGTCTATTAGGTAATTAACCTATTATGACCAAAAATATATATATGAGAAAAGAACATCTCAGAGAGAAGGCAACAGAATTGTGATTTTTTGGCTAAACAGTACTAGCCAACACCTTCTTACAAAAGTACAACTTGTACACATTTTGTACTTAGGTTCTTAAGAGCAAGGGAGGAAAGAAACCCCCCAAAGTTAGTAGTGCTAAAAAAAAAAAAAGTTACGCACAATGAAATCTGCTGATTATGATGCTTTCTGGGAGTGTTATTGTACAAAGCCTGCCTGAGAGAATGTTTGCATTCGAGTGGAACAAGGAAACAGGTGTACTAAAGGCAGGGGAACAAAGCCTTCTGTATGAATAGCCTCTTCCGTGTTTATTGCATGTTGGAGTAAGCCTGGACAGGTGAAGAAAAATTTATTTGGTATTCAGTATCCATTTCAGTGGTAGTTTGCATCTGCTGTGAACACTCTTGGGTGTGCACATCAAAATGGTCACTATACCTACAGCAGTAACTAAGAAAGGTCTTCATTAAGTGTGGTCTTCATTCAAAATATATGTGTATGAAGTTGCTTGCCAGGTAGCTAACTTGTAAGACATGTTTTTTATATAGCTCTTTCAATTGTCCTTCTGAAGATAACATACTACCAGTATGACCCTTCTGAGATACATATATATATAACTGAATGAAAAAGTAAGTTTACACTCAACCTCCATTCTAATGGCTTGCTTTTATTTTATACTGTTAAACCATTCCGACAAGCTTGATAGGGACTACAACTAAATGGGAGTTTAATGAGATCTTGGTATCAGGAAAGATAAAAAGAAGACACTGTGAGCACACAGAAGGACACTCTTAGTTATATGCTTCTAGCAACTGACATAGCCTAATTGAGCTGTGATAGGAGTTAAGACCTAAGGAATATGCATTTATTCATTGACACAGTGAAGCTGAAAGGTGGCACATTGCTGCTGCTATCAACCTCTGCCCTCAGGCCACTGCATCCTGAGTATTCGCTGTAGTTTGAGGATTATAGTAAGAAGGAGAGTAGGATTTGCAGGAGTTTTGAGCATTTCCGATCTGTCAGTGAGTTGATGTAAAACCTGTGCTGAGCATTCTTACAAGGACATCTCAGAGCATTCCCTGTAAATCCTATGAGACCTCTTAACCTCTTCTAGGGAGCTAACCTGTGACCTCAGGGAAGCAAGTGGCAGTAACAACAGTAACAATTAAGATTACCAAGATCTGAACAGAATATTTTTTCCAAGGCTCCTCGTGTACCATCCAGAGTATTACAAATCTGTCATCCGCTTTCTACATACGGAGAAAGAAAGCTATGGGAGGATGAATTCATATAGAATAGTCTTCAACCCCTTCAACCCTTTGTTTCTCTCTGTCTCTCAACCTGGAGAAGGTGACAGAGTGCACTCTTCTCCCATTTGCCAATGACAACAAAGTTGGGGTACCAGTCAGTACTCCTGAGGGGAAAGTTGCCATTCAGGATGACCTAGACTTCCCGGAGGAGTGGGCCAGCAGGAGCCCCATGAAACTCAGCAAGGTGAAATGTCAAGTCCTGCACCAGGGCAGGAAGAGTCTCTGCAACAACAGCAGCTGGGGATGGAAGGGACGGGGAGCAGCTCTGGAGAAAGCACTGGGCTGGTGATGAGCGGTGAGCTGCAGGTGAGCCAGCAGTGTGCTCTGCAGTAAAGGTGGCCAGCAACCTCAGGAAGTGTATGAACAGAAGCATAGCCCATAGATTGAGGGAAGGGATCATCCCCTTCTATGCAGCACCTGTTAGACCCCATCTACGTACCGCATCCAGTTTGGGGTCCCCAGCACAGGACAGCTATGGAGAAACTGGGGGGGAGCTCAGTGGCGGGCCCCCAGGGCATTGGGGCTGGAGCATTTGTCCCATGATGAGCAGCTGGGGCAGCTGAGCTGGTTCAGCCTGGAGAATGTCCCACCTTTGGGGGCACCTACTAGTACCACTGCCTGCCAGTGCCTAGCAGGGGCCACCAAGGAGATGGAGTTGTGCTCCTCACAGTGGTGCACAGTGAGAGGACAAAAGACAGTGGTCATAAATGGAAGCAAGGGAGTTTGGCACTGTTTAAAAGGAAAATCTATTTTTTCCTATGAGTACAGGCAGGCAGGTTACCCACAGAAGCTGTGTGGTCTCCATCCTTGGATGTTTTCAAGACCCCCTGAGCAACATGGTCTGAGCAGTAGAGTCCACTAGAGACCTCCCGAGGTCACTTGAACTGTCCTGTGATTATGTGATCCTGTGAACCACATACTCTTGAGAGTCTTCTACTGGAATGAGTAATGGCTGGCTTGTACTGCACTCTCTCCCTTAACTTTTCATACGTGTTGGCCAGGTAAAACGAGAAGTCTGAGTAACCCCAGCTATCCTTACATTTTACACCACCCAGCAGATCACAGCTACTAACCTGCTACACAGCACTTCTGGGCTGTGGTGTGTAGCTGTCGTGGTGCACAGCAGTGCATCACTAGCACAGAATGACAACTGTATTGATACGTGCATGGAGAATGAAGCCCTCACGCATAATAGTAGCCTGAAGGTTGGAGACTAAAATCACAATGTACTTATGGTCTGTTTAATTCTTACACCTCTGTGGGGACTCTAGCACATTTCTGGGAACTGGAAATTAATTCAGTTACATTGCTCTGACTATAATATAATCATGCTGGGCATGCTTTTGTGCAATATAATATTTTCTGTAATCTTGTCCAATTTCTATCTTTCTGTCCTTCTTCATCAGCCCAGAGCATGTTATGGTAACTCTAATGCCCATGTAGGTAGGTGGCAAAATAGGATTTTCAGGTACCACCTAGCTTGAAGGTGAACTGGTTTGAAGAGAAAAACAATCCCACAGGAACTGTCAGCTTCAACATTGAACCAGCCATCTCATGCCCAGGCTACTCGCAGTTTATATTTAGATACAGAAGGGGGAATGCTAACTGGGAGGAAAGCTACTTAATGCAAAAGGCTGTTGTACTTTTTTTTTTTTTTTTTTCCCAGATAAAGAAAACCTCCTGTGTAGTGTTCTGAGTTTTTCTGTTACAGCTGCCTGCTGTACTGAAGCCTGGGCAGACCTGGTGAGGACAGGGAAATTCCACAAGACACCAGTGGACCAGCTTCAGAACCACAGAGTGGCTGAGGCTGGCAGGGAGCTCTGGGCCCCCAATCTGCTCTAACCCCCTGCTCCAGCAGGACCACCCAGAGCAGGGTGCCCAGGACTATCTCCAGGCAGCTTTGGAAGATTTTTGAGCTTTATTCTGACATTTCTGTATGTACCAAAGTTTATTCCAAAATTACAAGAGCAAGCTATCTGGATTATTATTTTTTTTTTTTCAGTGCAAATCCAAAATAAATGAGAGCTGCAGTTTATCTGTTGTCAGGGAATCAAACTTCAATTCTCTCACATTAGCAGAAAAACTGCCCCCCCCCTTAAACTCATAGAAAGTGATATTTGTATACCTCAGTTGATTTTTTTTACTTGAAGATATGTCAAATTATGATGAAAAACATTTTGAGCCATGGAAAAAAAAAAAGACTCATATATTTGAATGCATAAACTGATATATTGGAGATTTCTGGATTGACTTTATTTTTTCTCTCATATGGCTAACGGGGCTGGAGAGCTTTTAAATTAAGGGTGAAAGAGAAGAAAAAAACCTTGCATTTTACGTGAGTTCGCAAAAGCTCTCTGTGTTCTAAAACTAAATTATGTATGAAGCAGCAAGATCCCGTATGGTATATTAAACTCACATGACAATTTCCTTTTAAAAAATTTAAAGAGTACTGAGGTGAATGAACTGGATAAAACATGGTATATCTCATGTATTTATTCAAAAACTTCTATGAACATACTGTCGTTAGGAATTAAATGTTTGACTCTTCCTGTGCCAGGAAGAAGACATTGACACTAAATTCATTTAACATGAGTCCATGTGTTGGAGCTGATATGGATTCCAAGGATAAAAGTGTGAAAGTATTATGAGATAGTGTTACCATTTTGATCAACCAAGGGTTTCTCGTACTTCTGGCTTTACTAATAAGGTCAGCGGGAAGGTAAAGCATGACAGAGAAGGTTGGAACAGGCTTGGAAGTACGTTGCAAACACTGTTGTGAGTCATTCTCTTTTAATCGCGTAGGCAAAATCCTATGGGCATGTGGGATGATACATAAATGAAGGCAAAATTTTGCTTGCTGTGGAGGAGCTGTTCATTTGTTACAAACATTCAGCTGACTTCAGTGGAGCAGTGCCAATTTATGTTAGCAAAGGATCTGGTTCTGAGGATACGTGGATGCATTAATAAATGGTCAAAGTCTTTCTTCGTGCTGCAGACAATAGCACGCAAATAAGTGATGTGGCTAGGATGACATCCAGCCACCTTTTTGACTTTTTAGCCCTTGTAGCCAATTATCCTTTTTTTTTTTTTTTTTTTTTTTCACTGGTTTGGCAGAGATCGATGTTAACACTCGGACCTTAAAACTAATATAATTTTTTAATAACTTCAATGTGTGTTATAGAGTAAAATAGTTCAGTTGGAAGGGATCTACAAAGATCATCAAGTCCAACTGCCTGGCCACTTCAGGGCTAACCAAAAGTTCAAGCACATTACTGAGGGCATTGTCCAAATGCCTCTTGAAGACTGACTTGGATGGGGCATCAACCCCCTCGCTAGGAAGCCTGTTCCAGTGTTTGACCACTAATTGCTCTCTATAAAATGTTACTAAATTAAAAGGCTGTGTCATGAAAAAAAATACAAATGGTATACCGCTGAAAAATATAGCTATGTATTGCATGATTTTGGTTCAGTAGGTTTCATTAAAGAAAGATAAGCTTGAGTAGAAAAATCAGCACTCCAAGAACCTCTGCACGTATCAACAAGGAGTCATTCCTGCATAAGTCTAAGAATATGATAATGCTGGTTTTACGAATGCCAGCTAGGCAAACTAAACTTATTATGGAGTTTAATCCTCTAGATGATTAGTGGTTCTTGTGGTAACTTTAAAATAACTCAAAGTGTCTTGGGATTCAGAAAGTAGAGAGCTAGCTTCAAAAGATAACATTCTGATGAGGTGCAGTGGTAGCTGTGCCTTGGTGGGTGACAACAGTTTTGGAGGACAACACTGATAGCTGGAATGAGAAATTAATTGGTATTGTAGGATGGATGGATGCATGCATGCATGGATGGAGGGATGGATTGATGGATGTCTCTGGCAAATCATTTGGGAACTTGCAAACCTAGGAAAAATGTGAGAATGCGAAGCCTCATGATGCAGCTGAAGACAGAAGAGTCTGCTCTGGCAGGGGCAATCCCGTGTCTGGCAAGGAGAGGAAGTGTGGATATAGACCCTGCCTTCAGGACATACTGTGTTGTGGCAGTCACCCTTTGATGCAGGCTTGAGAACAAACTCGATTGCACCCTACTGAATTTGTTGTGTGTGTAACAACACAATGTGATAAACTGCTGTGGGCATGTATCAATGTGCTTCATTAACATTTCATTAAATTATATCTTCAGCTGGGTAGTAAGATGTAGTTTCTAATTTGCCATTTTTAAGATAGCTCTTGGTTGACCTACACCTACAATTAACCCATCTCTTAAGTTCCTGTGATGTCTGCACTAGCACAATAACTTAATTTCTCTCTGCACTACAGTTTTTTGAGTAGGACAGATGTTTAAACTGTGAACTCCATTTATTCTTCTCATGTTTTAATTGTATAGATGTAACAGCGTAGATTTGCCATTCATAATCATCTGGGTGGTGCTTACTGCTTGCTTTCAGTTCTGACACACTATCTTCATGCTTCTTAATCCTAATGCTTCATGCTTCTTAATCCTACAGCACAACAGACACCTGACAGCCTACTGGAGCTATTATGCTTGAATTCCCTTTCCACACTTCGAAGGTGGATTTTGTGCCCTGATGGGGGACTGGCTGAAAAACAAAAAATTATCATCATCCTTGAGTATAATGAGATAGGAGAATAGGCTCAAAAAGTCACTACATTTTCCATCTCTTGCTGTAGTAGTAGCAGATGGCATTAGTGGCCCAGAAAATATTGTCCTTTGGATAACAGTACTTGCTTGCTTTTGCTTTTCCATGTGTAAAAAGGTGATTTTTTGATTCACGAGCACAAGCATATCTTACTCTTTACTGCTATTCTGCTGTTTTTCTTTCTTTCAATTTTTTTTTTCTTTACCATTAGTAATGCTTCAATTTTTACAGCATTCTCTGTGATACCTGTTCCATTATAATATACACCAAAAGGATTTGTTAGGAATTTAAAGAGATGTTACACATATGCACATACACATGCACGTACATTTATTACTGATGAGCATGTGGTGGTGCTTGAAATAACAAAGGTCACTCCTCATTTGCCCATTTCCACTGAACAGACCTTAATTTCCTTGATTTGCTTAGTTTTAGTTTGCAGTTTATCATGTGGGCTAGGCCAGTGACCCAGAAAGGAACGGTTAGATCTCTTGATTTGCAAAAGCAGCTCTTGGCTTGCCCAGCAATATGAAATTTTTGTGGCTTTCCATTACGTTTGTGGCAGCTTTTAACGAGGGCAGGGTAAGAGTGGTGATAGCCTCAGTCACACATTAGAGGTGTATCTCAGCTAATCTTCCCTGGTCAAGAACATGTCCTGTGCATGTTTGTCTCCCTTCCAGCACCATTACTTAGGGGGGGGTTCTGTTTCAAGAGAGTCCTCATCTTCCACAAATGGCTGTTGAATGCCCTTTATCAGCACTGAAGCACGGGGCTGGCCTACCGACAGACGCCTCTCCAGGCCACAGCTGGAGAAGTGGCCTTATAACTGGCATTGCTCAGATGTGGAAAGGCTCGTGATTTTCGCCTGACCTGGGCGTCCGTCCTCAACTCTTTTTTTTTTTTTTTTTTTTTGAGAGAGAGAGTGAGATATATATATACCTTTCAATGCATTTTAAAACGTTTGATAAATTGTAAGTTATAAAATCCTTATATATAGCTGTCTATAAAAAAATCAGTCTAAGTACATATTTATCCAGAAGTATATATCAGGAAATAGGGAACTATTTAAAGAAAGGAAAAGGGAAGAGTTAATTCATTTCAGATATTACTAGATATATGACTGAAATATTGCATTGTTGTATTTAGCTGGGGACAAAACAAGTAAATACAAGCAAAGAATAAACAATATCTCTTCCATTAAGAAAGGTGCAGTTCTGTGTTTCATAGAGTTTACAAAAATGCAAAAGTATTTCTATAACCATCTCACAGAAAAACAGAAGCATCCCTGGGTTTGGCAGTATTGCATGTTTTTCCTGTTTGTGTTTGAGGATGGCTTGTGCCTTTTTTGAAAGAGCAAGACCTGCTGGAAAAGGGCTAGTCAATCTGTAGAGAAAATTATTGATTTTCCCAGAAGTTTAAGTGCACTGGTGTGGAAAGCATTGTCTTACACTCTAAAGCATTTTTCGAACGTAAACAGCAGTGGGCTTTGACCAGCCTGAATGTGTGTTTGCTCAGGACCCGGCACCCTGGAGACAGAATACGGTAGCAACGGGAATAGTGTCACTGTAAAAATAGAACAAAAACCGCAATAACAGGAATAACACCTAGCCTCAATACTAAAAATATTAACGACTACGGAGCATCGTGATGTCCAGGCACTACAAAAAAAGGTCAGCATTGGCACCCCTCTTTTGTCAGGAGAGGCGCTGGAAGCTGAGGAGCGGCGAGGGTCTCCCGGGCTCCCAGCCCAGTGAGCTGCTCGAGGAACCGCTCTGTGGTAAGATAATGATGTTGGTGATTACTGTGTTTTGATCCGAGAGTGTAGTGGTAACGGGTTACATATCGCTACACTATCATTTTTTGTAATTTTCCAAACATTTATAAATAATTCAAACTTCAGGTTGGATGTGGCACATCAAAGGTATCTTGTCACATCCCCTTGTCTTTTTACATCAAAGAAGCACTGGAGACAGTGCTGACATGTTATAGCCATTAAATAAAACACAGCATTTTGATATGAATGACATTTGAGTACCAGACTTTGGCTTACAATGGGGAAGTAAGAGCACGGCTAATAAATTTGGTTAGAGCGCTGACATCCCGAGGACAGTTAGAGGAGTATATTGACACTGGGAACCTTTGTCATTTTTAAAATGGAGTTAAAGCAGTCATCGACAAGATGAAAGAACGTTCTTGGGTAGAGAGGCCAGGGTTCTTCTCCATGACCATTCCCTGTAAATAACAAGTCATTATTTTTAATGGCATATTATTCATGTCAGCCTATGCAGCAGTGGGAAACCACTGCGTTCAGTGAAAGGAAGCAGCATCTCAGACTCGGACTAAAACCAAACAAAACCCACTATTCAAATTTGATTTTAAGATGTAAAACTAAAGATGTTTGGAGATCTCTTTGACCTTTTGAGTTCTTTTCTTAAATATGGGAACAACAGATGGTGTTGCTGAATGTTTAAAGTTGCATGAACAAACACGTTTAGAGATGGACGTGGCACAGATGAAGTCTTGAAACACTTGGGAAGGGTTCAGAAGGCAGAACTGCCCAATAAATAAAGCAAGCACCCAACAAAAGCAATGATTGGCTATGGCATGTTGGGAAAACAAAACAGAAACAAACAAAAAACATTGTTTTTAATGACAATGGACATGAAACAAAGCTCATCCATCCTGCGAGAGGACACGTAAACTAATGATTGGCCTTTTTTAACTTGGAGAGTTGTGTTAGAGACAGAAATGCCAGCTTCTCTGGACTGCATGCGAACAAAGTGATGCAAATGCAACCAACATGCAGAAATCTGTGAGTGAACATGCAGTGCCTGCTGTGACAGGGGATTCAAAATTTAAGGAGGTTTAAATCAGTTGATTAAAAAGCTTGCTAGAAGAGAAATCCCACTTTCAATGAAAGCTTAAGGGATGTTCAGTTTAAACTATCTGGATATTATTAGTACAGCATGATGACTTTTCTGCGTATAGTAATAATTTTTGGAGCAGATAAATGTAGATAAAAGATCTGCAGGGATCATTATTTTAATCTAATGAAATGTACAGTGCTCCACTGCCCTCTTTTGCCACGTACCTGGAAGAGCAGCAATCACAGCAACGGGTGCCATCACAGCAATGGGCACCTTTCTCTTCCAAGACACCGACCTTTTGAAAGGGCTGCAGATGTGCTACAGCTCACGAGTTGGGCTTTGGGAATCTTCTCACTAACAAAGGAAAAATACTGCAAATATTACCTCTTCTTTTACATGACTAAGGACCTTAACTTCTGCAAATTTTCCACTGAATTCTTGAATGATAATGAGAATCTGATCCTGGGTGGATTTGTTCAGAAGGTATTGCTTAACAAAATATCTAATAGGGATCCTGAAGAAGTGGAATAAAAAAAACATGCCAGGACATGCGCTCCACATGTATTCTGCTGGGAACCAGCACAGCCTTGTTAATATTGCCACTGTCAGCTATTTTGCAAAGGAGAAAATCACCTTAGTTGTTAATTTGCTATCTATCTTGCTTATCAAGAAAAAAAAAAAAAACAACTTATATGCTAGCTCTTCAGATCTTCCAGTTAGTTAACAGGGCACACTTGAATAATTGTGTTTATAGTTATATTTCTGTTTTTCATTGTTGGCAATGCCCTCTAGCAGCTTGAAAGTGATTTTAGTTTTCCTACCATTTTGACACTGAAATTTATGTAGAAAAGAAATCGCCTTGGGCTTATGATGGTGTCTTATTTTCTTGCCAAGATTTTTTTTTCTTTTGCACGAGCATCGCTGACAGTGAAAACACAGCTCTTGGAATTATTAGGGTTCCTGCAAAGTCAGTAAATGATAATAATCTGTCACGAATACATTAATCCATCTTAAAGCAGAGCTACCCCCTGGGTAAACTTGGCTTTCCGTATTTTTACAGCTAGCACTTTTGGGGTTTGTTCCTCTATTTTATTGGGAAAATAGCTTTTTTATGCATTAATTATTTCCACAAAGAATATAAATTGAAACATATAGAAATATACGACATAGAAAATATTTATTCTTGGATGTTACGTTTATCCTCCTACACCATTTTATTGGAACTTATTAAACTGTCCATGCCAAGATCTAGGCTTACAACAGCTACCCCATGTTTCCCTTTAGTGGGAAGAGAGAATAACCTGAGGACATTAGGACATTTAACTTTTTTTTTTTCTTCTTTCTGTTTTTGTCAGACAATTCATTTGTTGCCATTGAAAATATCCACAGAGATCTGTTCAATGGATATTTTTGCAAACTAGCAAATAACAGCTGTTGAGAGGTTGATAGGGGAGTGTGCCCATTACAGTGCACCACATTAATGTCTGGGAGCAGGACAGTTGGATGGAAGGACCTAAGAGTGTTGGGGTGGCAGAAGAGCATTACACAGCGTGAGACAGCTGTTCTGAGGAGGTGGCAACGCCGGGGAGATGCAGGCTGGACCATAAGAGCGTACAGGAGCGTTAGGATGTGAGCAAATGAGGCTGCTCAGCCCCCTGCCCCCCCTTCCTCTCTCTCAGGTCTTTTTGGCCCCACTCCACTGAATTTTCATTTTGTACATCAGCATGACTGCCTTCCTCCAGCTGCTGCTCTGGCAGGGGATGAGAGGGAACAGGGAGAGGACTGAGGAGCCAGGATTTGGGAGGACTCTGTAGAACGAAAGAGGATCTGTAGCTGCAGCCCAGCTGATGCCATGGCAGGGCCGTGAACGGGCAGCCATCGTAACCAAGCTGCCGAGGGATGCGAGGCCTACCTCAGCCGTGGCAGCCTTGTGATACCGAATGTGCTGGGGTAACAAACATCAGAGGATCAGAGAACTCATAGCAAATAATCTAGGATAAGTTTAGCCTTTCCTTCCCTTCTCCTAGATACAAATATGCACAGCCCTTCACGAGGTTTGAGTTCAGTCTCATAGGCTCCATTTTTTTTGTTTGTTTTAGAAAAAAAATAAAAACATTATTTCAAGCCAGAAGTCCAGCATTTAAGTTACTCTTTCAGTGTACTCAAAAATCATTTTCCCACTTTCAAACAATATTTTTTCTATTTTTTTTTTTCTGAAGCTAGAAAGCAGGAAGACCTGGAGCACCACAACAGAGCACCAGCATCAAAACCCTATAACAGTAGGACTAAACTGCCACCCCAGGGGATAAATTGAATGCATCCACAAAGTGTTTTGGTTTGGATCAAGAGTGTGCTTTTGAAATGAAACTGCTGATTGTTGCCGCTTCCTGGACTTTTGTTTCTATCACAGAGCTGTCTCAGAGGGCACGATGGGGTCCTTTTTGGACATGATGCACAACGGACTGCAGTCCAGAAGCCCCCCTAATGTGCTCCAGACATCAGTTACTAGAGATACTGGTCATACACAGCTGTCACAAAATTATGGCAGTCTTTCAGAACTCACAGATTTTTCCAAAAACTTCAATTATAAGTGCTTCAGGCTCTAATTAGTTTTGAACAGACTCAAAATGTTGCTGAAGACTCAATTCAAAAAAGTGGTTTCCCCATGTTTAGTAGGGTTGTTTTTTGTTTTGTTTTGTTTTGTTTTTCTGCAAGAAGCAGTCATCGATGGTCTGCAGAAAAGTCATCTTTAAGTTCTGTCTCATTCTGACATTTCAGCAGCTTGTATACCAGCAACTGAAGCCCCCTCATCATGGATATTTTAGGAGATATTTGATGACTGTTCTATATCTAGTAACATCCTACGTTTGATAACATATTTAACTCTAGAAATGTATATATAGCAGTAGCTGTAAAAATCAAATTTAATTAAGATCAGTATCAGAAAAATATTAACATTTTAATATTTCGTATTCTTATAATTTGGGAATTCGTGTCTTCGTAGATATAGATATATCTGCAATTCTTTTCCATATAAGCCTGTAGCTGGAATTTACAAAGCTGTTGGATATTTACCATCAAGCAACATTAGCCCAAGATTTCACTCTAAAATTTTTCATTACATTATACAGTATTTTTTCTCTTTCTATTATCAGATACTTTATTTCAGTGATCAAATTTTTCACCAAGTGTGGCCAAGTATTAGAGACCAGTAGGTATCTTTTGGATTACTGTTATTCCACCAAATGATTTTTTTTTAATGTTCTTAAAAACGTGCAGTATCTTGTGGGTGCAGCTCTGAAAAGATGCAGAGGGCAGTAGTCATGCATGTCCAAGTGAACTTTACAGGAAACTGATGCCAAACAATGTCAGGATAGTTTAGGCATTCCAGTGCATTGGGCAGTGAAAGAACAGTGATGGACAGGAAATTACAGAGAAACCAAATGCAATTCCTATATGGTCTAGCAAAAAGAATAAGGAAGTGAGGTAATTAGCAATAACAGAACTTCATAACAATTTTTATCAAATTATCTAATTATATATATATAAATATATATAAAATTAGAAAAAGACTTGCACATGATCATTAGGTCCAAATAGTCGACACGTCTGAATCCTGGTCTGATCCTCTAGAGTTAATTTTGAAAAGCTGTAATCAGTTATGAAATACCTGAAGAGAAACATCTGTGTAGATAGCTAAAGAGATGATAAAACTGCACAGACGAGAGATCTAAGGGAGAAAGGTTTCAGTTCTTAAAAAAACTGAAGTAAGGAACCTCACCTTAGTAAGTCACCATTCATTAAGTCACACGTTTAGCTGTGTTTAAGTACAGATGTGAATGGTAGGAAGGGATGTCTTTGAATGCCTGAAGTGTCAAAGAATGATGAGCAGCACACATATGAATTTACAAAGACAAAATCATGTCAGATAATGTGATAATGTGGTCACATTTTTTGAAGAAATCAAAAAAAAAAAAAAACCAGTTCCTGAAGATTAAGTGTGTCTAGAGTGTAATAAAACATTTGATATTGTGTGTCACAGAGCATTATGTTGAAAAAGAGAAGACTGGATTCAGAACAGCAAACACTTGTACCAACAAGCTCCGGTATAACTGACATACAGCTTACTAGAGGACTGTGTGAAGAGGTGGCAGGTGTTAGGAATGAGGTAGGCACATATTCAGTGAGATATCTGAAGAGAAATTATGGGGCATACTTTGTTTAACATCTCACAGGTGCTTTGCTTTGATTACAGATTCCTTTGGACAGGAACATCCTTGCTCTTACATTTTCTTTGTCTGTGGTAGACTGTTGTCTACACAGTGGTAATAATAATTGATTAAAAAATTTAGGATGTATTTTGCAATTTCCTCTTTCCCCATTTGCAAGACTCATTTTACAGGGATTAGTTTATTTTCATTTCTAATAATGTTCAGGATACTCTTCCAATGGATCTATTATGTGGGATTCATAACGGCTGTTTTTTAGGCAGGCCACTCACTCTTCCTTAGTTCTTCTATTTTGAATGAAAACAGGACAGGTCTGCATTCAGCTTCTAATTCAGTTGCTTTTTGCATCTAGAAAGGTCTGTCACCCTGCATCAGCTAAATAGCAAGCTTGGAGATATTACTCTTAAGCAGATCAAAGTCAGATAAGCAAGTCCTAGTCATGATGAAGGCAGTTAAAGTTCTCAGGTTATATTTGGATGAAGTTCGGGCAGATGTGACACAATACTGCATCACTGAAGTAACTCACAGGCGCTGCATCCTGTGAAACGGTCTGAATTTGACATGAGAGGAAGGAGTTTATCCATTATTGTTTGGAGAAATCTCTAAGTACTCAGCTTTTTATGCCATAGCTCCATTAGCAACAGTCATACAAAAAATGTATGCTACCTTTAAGCGTAAAGTTTGTCAACTCCTGAAATTCAAGCAGAGTAGAAATAAACATTTCCAGGCAATCAATATCTCAAGCTGGCACGGTAGGTTGGACTCTGACAGAAGTGAAAACTATCCTCTGAAGTACTCAGTGAAGCAGTGAGAAAGCCACATTGTTCGCACTGTCTACTTCAGTTATCATCCTCTGGCACCAATGAAAAATGCAAAGACCAAAGATGCAACGCGTGAATTGTGACTGCATTGCATAGCAGATGTGCATCAGCGGTTGCTTGGTGATTAAGTGAAATACAGAGGCAAGCATAATCAAGAGGCTGGTACCTTTCAGCAGGATGTGTCAATAACAGCATCTCCCTAGGGTTGTAAGTGATAAGAGCACAAAACTGACTTGGGAAAAGAAAATGATAATGACCTAACAACACTGCGTGACTTGACAAACCAAAAAGATCCCCAGAGAGCCTACTTGTTCACAATACTTTAATATCAACCCCACAGAAGTCACAACCATGAACATTACTTGCTGATAAGATAATCGTGTAGCACAGAGAAAACTAAAAATCTCCAAGTATCAGCTTTTATAGACTGTATTATAAAGAACCCAGAGCAGAAAGACAAAGGTACTAACAATAATAGTGCCTGCCATGAGGACTGTCACCAAGGCCTTCAGGACTTGGGCTTCCTAAATCAGTGTCCAGAGTCTGCAAAGGCTGGTTTTTGAAGACGCTGACAGGACCATGACAATGTTTTCACACCTGTAGATCTGGCTGTCATCAAGGTCTTTTGGCCAAGTATATTCCATCAGTCTTGTATGTGTAGTGAGAATAAAAACTGAAAAGGACCCAACAACATACACTAAAATATTAAATTCCTAGTCTAGCTATTTGGCCATAAAGTACAAGTATGCTAAACAAGTCATCTGCCTCGAAAAATACAAAGAAAAATGAGGGAGAGGAGGCTTCTCAGGCTGTTTCCTTTTCAAGGGATTACATTCAGCAACTGCAACGCCACTGCAAGTGTCTGTAGGGGCCAGTGGAAGAAGCATCCAATTGTACTGTCTGTAGCTCACAAAAAGTAAGCAGAAGACTGTCAAGAGCTGGGTATGGGTGTATGAGTATGACAGATTCTACCTTCCTCACTCATTTCTGAGATAAAAATTGACATAGAGAAAGAATAATGATGCTTTACCATGGGAGGCACTAAGCAAGTCAACAGCTCCCTGTCTTCCAGCTTCTCCCTGTCTGCTGCTCCTAAGGTCCTTTATCATAAGGGGAGCTGGCCTATTTTGTTACACTGAAATAAACATTTATTACTGGTTTTATGAAACTGGCAGGACTTGTGATTTCTAATTCTGAGGATTCAGTAATGCTAGGAGTACAATTTTTCTTTTGTTTAATATTTTTTTCAAAAAAAAATTGAGATTGGTGTTTTCTGAAAAGGGAAAAATACAAAATAGTGATTTATTATACAAATCAGAGCAAAACTTCTGTGAATGCTTATGAAATAAACATAACGGAGGATAAAACAAAACAAACTAAATATACTCTCTGGTAAAAGACTTTAATGGTAAGAGATGCATGTTTTCAAAGCATCTTATCAATAGAAATCAATTTTCATGATTATATTATCTGATTATTTCTTTCCCAAATTTTAATATCATTTTTTGATGACATTCTTTAAAATGTCTGAAGCCTGTGTCAGGGGAGGGTCACGCTGGATCTTAGGAAAAGACTCTTTACTGAGAGGGTGGTTGGGCACTGAAACAGGCTCCCCAGAGCAGTGGTCATGGCACTGAGCCTGCTGGAGATCAAGAAGGGTTTGGACAATGCATAGATACATGGTTTAACTCTTAGGTTGCCTGTTGTGGACTCAAGAATTGTACTCCATGATCCTTGCAGGTCCTGTCCAATGTGGGACTTCTATGATTCTATGATAAATGCAATGATTTCCTTACTCTCCCTTCTCCCTAGAGGAACTGAATGACAGGTTCTGTTCAGAGATGCATAAAGGTCCCATTGACTTTAGTGAGAGCTTAGTATCTCCCCTTGGATGAGAGAATTTGGTCCTAAGAAGTGTACGGTTGAAAAAATGTCCAAAGAAAGATTAATTTCATAAAGGAGCGTTGAACTTCAGTGAATAACTGCAGTGATTATTATTATTTTTTTTAACCCAGGCAGTATTTTGTTGTTTCTGAAGCCCAGTGGTTTTACCGAACATGTAAAATTCATTACAAATCAACATGCTAATCAGAGTACTCTTGTTTTACAATATATTTTCCTTTTGTATTACAATGGTAGATGGTATTTTACCTGACATTTTAGGAACTGCTAATAATGTTTCACTCTGGGTCTTTTGTCATGCTGAATGCATATGAGTGAGTGTTCCACAGTTCTTTTTAAAAACTTATTTGGCATGTTGCTCTCTCTGTGATGAGAGGAACCCTGGGGCTCTGCAGAGCATCCCTGGAGTTACTGGATCTCATGTGAAAACTTAAGTTCTGTCTTTTCAGTTTTCTTTGGATTGCCTGAAAGTTCTGAAATCTGTAATAAGCAAATTACACCTTCAGAGCAATGCGAGAAACCTCTGCATCTCTGGATCCCATTAAAGAACTAGATCTAGTGGGGGGAAAAAAGAGACAATTACATAAAAATATAATTGAAATGGCTTAAATGACTAGCAATGTGCTGATGAAAACACATGGAACATTTAGAAGAGAAATTGCTGTAGGTAGGTTGACAGTGATGACAACTGTCATAATTGTGTTTGATTAGATTTTGTTGTTTTTAAAATTCTCAACTTTAGCTTTCTTGTTACATCTGATTACTTTAGCCACCCAATACTTTTAGGAAAAGTGTGTGTCTGATGATCAGAATTGTACAAAACAGTGGCTTATTGGGCTGAAGGGTTCACAGACCCCAAAACAGATATATATTAAACGCTGTGACTTACAGGCTAAACATGCTATTTTGAGCCAGGTGCCTGCTACAGTGTGCTGAAATAAGTCAGGCTTGCCCAAGTCTGACATTCAGGTGATGGTTTAGAGTGGACTCTTCCTATGTCAGGCATCTAACTCACGTTTGAATTTTGGACGTCTAGTGAAGCCATCCTCAAGAAGGAGGCGCCCAGCCAACAGAGAGAAGCAGGTGCCTGTGAGAGCCTCCAGAGGGAGATGCTGCCCAGCAAACTAGGTGTCTTCTCAGCAAGAAGCGCCACCGCTCCCTGGAGGTCCCCAAAGCACCTCTCCTCTCCTTGTGCAGAATGAGGTCCCGGCCTCGGGCAAATAGCTTTGCCAGGCTCCCAAAGTTGAGGCAGAAGCCAAGTGCCACTTTGACTCGTGACCCTGACAGCTTTGGGTTTGCAGTCCTGGTGCACTGGCATACATCTGTGGTTAGTTTTTCCATGCCGTGCTCACGTTTTTGGTGCTTCAAACACTGTTTACAGGGAAGTTGACAATTTAATGAGGCACTTGGAATTAAAAAGGGTTCTGCTCTGCATTCAAGTGCTTACTTTTATAAAAAAAATGTCTTTAGGTGGCACTTCCTTGAAGTAGCTGACTGTCTGGATTAGACTCACAAGAAAAACTAATTACTAGTGCATGGGCTGCCTCTACAAACCACAGTGTAGGGTTTGCTCGCTGTGCCCCCCTTGGCCTGCTGAGGAGCACCTATTATTTGAGGAGTACCTGTTGTTTTTTGGGATTGTGTGGTTGGGAACTTTTGCCACAGGGCATGTGTCTGCTATTCTTGATCGTTTCCTCAGGCACAGGCTGTGTACTGACGTCCTGCTCGGAAGCAGGAATATCATTGCCTACTTGGCCGTTTGGCAAAATGCTGAAAATCCCACCATCAGCAGTCAGCTTTTCAACGTGAGCGTGTCCCCGCTAACTGAATTCGCTCAGATAAGCTTGTTAAGCTATAGAGACTGACATTTGCTCCTGTAGAGAGCTGCCTTTATTTGGGAGAGTTATCAGATATTAGAATGATTCATCTGCCTCTTCAGGATAGCAGCTCAGTTGTACTTCAAGTCAAATCAAACAGTTGCTGTTGGCATGAAAAACAGGGAAGGCAGGCAGAGTAAGAGGAAGGACACCTTGTAATTAAAATCAAGCTTTATCTTATGGCTTACTTCATTATTACTACTGAAGAAAATAGCAATTTTTACTTCCAAATATTTAGACACTGCAAGCAATATTCAGCCATAAAGCAACACAGCTTTAGAATAAGCAAAAGCTAGTATTACAGTAGGAAGATTAGTCAAGTAATTTTAAATTTTCTTAATCTTAAATAGTAACATAATCTTTGAAGAAATTCAGTGTGTGCCTCAAAAAAATTGTCACGGGCATAGTCATGAAGTGGCAGCTGACCTGCAAGTGTGGTGTTGCCTAGCAATCCCTCACCATCAGACAAAGTGGAAAAGTGGGTTAGAGTGATTTACTCAGGAAAAGAGATAATGCTAATTTTCTCCAGAAGATTCTAGTTTCTGTGGTTATTAGGAAGGTTAACTCATAACCCTGCTTCTTCTCTCTTTTCATTTTTTTAACAAGTTGAAGCTTTTAACAAGTTGAAAAACATTTTGAAATGGATATTATCGTTTGGAAGAAAAGTCTGTGAAAGTGCAGGTGGATTTGCTTCCAAAATATTAATTTAACAAATAGTTGACAAAACTGATGAGTTTGGAGGGAAAGAATAATAAATAATGTTAAAATATTCTTTTTAACGCTTCCCTGGAAGTTTTCATAGCCAGGTTGAGTCCTGGACCAGTTGCCAGAGCCCTGGTCCTGCTTGTGAGTCTTTGCAGGAGCTGCTGCCAAGGAAGGTGGGAGGAAGCCCACCTGGGCTCACCACAGGACCCAGGCCTACATTAACTCCCTGCCTGGGCTGAGATGTGTGAGACAGAAGAAGCTCACACACTGACTGGCTCAGGTCATCGAGGAATGCCTGTACCAGTGCACTGCAGTGGAAAGGGAGCACCTTGGACACGTGGTGGCAGAGGTTGGGAGTTTGACGGAGCTAAGAAGCTTCTTTCTTCCTCCTCACGTTTTGATGTGTGATCCACTTACCATGCTTATAAAAGAGCAGATGAGGGAGATGAGGGAGAGGGAAGCATTTTGCTTCATCCCGCTCGCCAATCCGCAGAGATCTCTTACTGGGTGTGAGCAGTAAAGTGAAACTTCAGATTTTCTGGTTATGCTGTAGGAAATGCAGCATGTAATGATGCCTTCTGGTGTACTTTGTGGCTGATAGGACATCTTTTCACTGTATGTGATATAGGTTCTCTCTCTTGATTTTCCTGAAGATTTTTCCTCTCTTACAAATCACAAGAAGGGTCACCATGACTCCATTTCCTCTCAGGGCCTTAAAGCATTTTTAGCCCTGTAGTTATTGCACTTACGGAGTGTAAGGGCTACAGGGATGCCAAGCCTCTCTCTGTAAAACATGCACTTTCCCTGTATTCCCTGTATTTCCCTATGACACAGACAAAGCTCTCACTTCCAAAGATTTCTGTATGAGGTCAAAGCTGCACTCTAATAAGCTGAACTTACAGCACCCCAGAAATACATCTACCCAACTGAGAGGTTCAGTGTATTTGCTGTCTGAGATGCATGAGCTGTTCTGTACAGACACTGAGAACTGAAGTGTAGCACTGGTTAGAGTAGGTGGAATATTCAGAAATAATAAGTATATTGTGTTATGGATTTCCATGGAAGATATTACCAAATGTAGTAGTTGCCCTTAGAAAATAATCACAACAGCTTTTCCTTTGTTGGGTATTTTAGCACATAGTCTAAGAGTGAGAATAATTTAATTCTCTATCACTTAATCTGGCAATCTGACATTTCTACAGCCAATGACAAATGATTTTCCATGCACATTTCTGAGTTTATTTAAACTGAGAGGTAGCTGTTATCTTTTTGAAATGTCAGAATCATTGCCTGAGGAATACATATACTCCTCTCCTTTAAATGGCATTAAGTATGTGAGAGCGGGATACACAGGGTCAAATAAAAATCCCTTTGTGCAATAAACAATTCAGGGTCATAAATCTTCACTTTATCTAAGTACCCAAAAAGTTTTCAGCACGTTTTTGTCTGACCTTTTAACAAAGGCAGTAGTACTTCTGCTTGCCAGGCAACTGATTTTTGCTCATCTCTTGAGAGGTGAAAAGGAAACAGCAGTGATTTCTTACCACTGCTTCAGAGAGCTACGGAGAGAAAAAAATATTTAATCAGAATGCATAGCTTCAGGCAATTACCAACTGCTATTATGAAAATAACTGGAAATATTTCAGAATCCCCCACCGTTACAAATGGGAGTGCTTGCCAGTGTACCATTTTGATGGTAATTTCAAGAGGAGACAAAGCCTGACAACACGTATCATGACAGGGAAATCAGAGCTGCATCCAGAGAGAGCAATTGCAGGCAGGAAGCAGTGGGAGAGTTTCACAGTTCCTTTCAGATAAGACACATAAGCAAAACACAAATGTGGAAAATAAATTAAAATGCAGCATAAAAAACTTCTCTCGTAAGTAAGTTATCGAAAAAAATCCCCCACAAAATGTACCTAAAACTTGCTGTGGACATGTGTTTTCCCTCTGTCATTGCTGCAGCTTCCTGTGACTTTGACAATAAAAAGGAGAACCAAACACTGCTAATGATAAACTGACTGAAGTGACTATATGTGTTTTATATATATATTTGCCTTTTGTCCTTATTGAGACAGATTATGCTCGGCTGCCCAAACCATTGATTGCAGGAGGAAGAGCAGGCTTCTGTTTGACCCCGGAGAGACAGGAAAAAATGAAATTATGTATAAGTAATAATAAAACATTTTAATCCAAAGTTCATCCAAAGTCCTCTCATATTCCCACCTCTGTGCAGACTTAACTTGGGCAGGGCACTGCACACACTTCTCATTCTCAGACAAACTGTGTAAAGCTGTGCATCAGCCGGCAGTAAGCACTCCGTGGCAGGCTGGGGAGGTCCCGGCTGTGCCTGCAAGGGCATCCCATCAGCAGGCACATGCTGTGGGTGCCCTCAGCACCCTGGTGCTCAGTCCTCAGTGCTCAGTGCTTCCTCCTGTCTCAGCCTGACAGCTGGGCAGGCTCACGGAGCTGCAGGAGGCAGCTGCTGGCTCTGTCGGCCTGCACTGCAGCGTGATAGTCAAGATGGCAGCCATCACACAAGGGCGCCGTCTCCTTCCTCTACCCCATCCCGGAAAAGGGGTTGCCGGAGCCAGACTTGCTTTCGAACCCAGCAGTGCAGACAAAGTGCAGCATGTTCCCTAAAATGTTGTATTTTCGCGTAACAAATTGCACAGCCTTCGTGGGCCGAGAGACTTTTACCAGAGAGGAACCGTGGAAGAGGAAGCCTGCACTCACTTCACTCTGTGTGTCAGGCTGCCACCGAAACGAGGGTAGCTGTGCTAACATGCGAACAGCCACCTGATAAAAGGCTCTGCCAGAGCCACAGCTCAGAGCAGGGATACTCTCAGTACGTTCTTGTTCTTGGTTTTGGTTCCAGAAGATGTCTGTGTCTCATGACTGTAATAATACTCAATCATCATGCTATAATTAAGGGCTTTTCATGTAATCGTCTGTATAACTGATTACTTTGGGTTATACCCTGCTCATGCTGAGCTTGCTTGGCAGAATTCCCACTGACAGCAGTACGAGAAGGATCGGGCCTTCTCCGAGCAGTTTCCCAATACTGTCTGACAGTACCACACTTTTGAGACCGTTCACGGTCAAGGCGAATTATTAGACTCTTAATTCTTGGAATATTAAAATGGCACCATAAAAATAACATTCTCTTTCTCAGAAGCCAGAGTCATGTTCTGGTCATTCAGGTCATTCTGCTGCTTCCCAGGAATACAGCACAACAACAACGCATGAGAAGGTTTGAGAAAGATTTTATCTAAAAGGCTGAAAATCTTAGACTTTCAAGGCATGGAAAATAAGAAGGAAGATGAAAGATTTTATAGTGTGGATGGTATAGCTACAATCAGCTGCTTTTTCCTACTGTAAAAAATAGCAACCAATTAAGCAATCAAGCTAACCTAATAAAACTTCAAAACAAAATATATCCACAGATATATTTGTTATTTTAAAATTTGGACGTCAACATTTTTGCCATTAACTCTGATGGAACCAGGATACGCAGATTTGTGTGATCTGAAAAGACATTGGACGTTTATAGGGACAGCAAAAACATGCACGCTGTGAACTTTATAAGCCCCTGTTTTTAAAGGTTAAGAACTTGTTTTTCGATGTATTGAATGTACATAATTCATTTTGACTTGAGCTGGAATTCAGAGCATGCAGCAATTTGAGAGTACAGACCTTCATTTCCTCTCACAAGGGCGAAGTACCTCTGCCTTCGGATAGCCTTGTTTTCCATAATCTGTACTGCAGTAGCACTTAGGGGAGATGGTTAACTGAAAAGCAAAAGGGAAGAGAAAATTCCCACAGCCCCAGGCGTGCTGGCCGGCCTGATGAAATCCCCTCCTGGTCACCAGTGGCCGGGCACCTCGCCTTCTGTCCAGGGCAAGCTGCCGGGGAACGGCGGCTCACACTGGTGGGAACAGGCACATCGTTGCCTCACAGCATTTCTCTCTCCTTCCTGTGAAATTTTTGATGCTGCTCGCTGTCAGAACTGCATCAGCAGATTGTTCTGTGCTGAAGCTTGAGTTTTTGGTGAGCGAGGCATTCGTGACTGTGCTAGGGAGATGGGGTCACTTGCTGATGCAGCTGAGGCACCTCCTGCGAGCGCACCACAGGAGCCATCCTGTCCAACACCCAGTTCCCAGAAATGCAGAAGCAGGTGAAGGGGTTGCAGACATGGGGCCGGGATGCAGCAGTGCTTCTCCACCTCCCAGGGTGAGCAGCACCTTTTCAGGTAGATGGCACGGGTGCACCTATGTTATCTGATGCAGTCCTGCCACATGGCTTGTGTGTTTCCATAGCATCTTAACCACCTTTCGTATATATTATAATCCACAACATGAAGGTCCTTCTGTAGCTAGGCACTGTACAAAAAAAAAAAAAATAAATGCAGAAATAAGGCCTCTCTGTCACCACACTGCTAGAAATGAAAGAAAAAAAAGGAAGGAAGGAAGGAACAAAGTGAGAGGGAAAGACAAACCGCCTGATCAGGATATTGTCCAAGAGAAGATGTGATGTCAAAACTTAGCTAGTAGCACTGTAGCGGGTGAGAAAGTTTGCTGCCAGAAAATAATTTTTTTCAAAATGCAAACATTTCCAGAGGTGCTGAAAATCTCACCACGACATCCACGTTCAACGTCCAAATATTCTGCTTTGTGAATTGAAGTGTTTAATTTTCCTGCTCCTTTCATGTTGACTTTGTAATCATATTAGAATACCAAATTAAATATTACAATATGTTCCTAGTAGATGCTGCAGATATTGATATATGTAGGACAGTGTTTTGACAATATCTATATTTAATACCTAAGAATGACATTTTTTCAGAATTTTGCTCTGAGAGGAATTTGATTTTTTTTTTTAATTCTGATTCAGCATGAAAACAAATGTTAAAATGTTAGCATTTCCCTGAACATGGAAATTCTTACCAGCTGTAATTATAATTATCCTAAATAATTCAGTTTCTGAAGCCAAATAGAGCAATGGCAGCTATAATATGCAAGCCTACATATTGTAGTCTATTGATATTCACAGCTTATGCTTTCCATTTGTGCAATTTTCCTTTATTTTCTTCTTGTGTACACCACTGATACAAGTCACATTTATTCTAAAATAGCTTTCAGTCATTTAAATCTTTTGCTCTATTGTTTTTAACATCAGACATCTCAGTGTAGATATCTTAGCAAAGTGTATTTAAAATGTCTCTAATTTTATAAGCTAACACCTGCTTGATGTGTCCCCTTGTTGCTTAGGGTATGAGAGAAAAATAGACCACGGATATGCAAAGAAAAGCAGGTATGGAAACTTGTAATCTTTCCAGTAAACCATTCAAGTATGAGCTCAAATCTTTTTGTTGTTGTTGTTGCTGTTTGCTTGTTTTTGTAGAGAAGACTATTATTTCTTCAATATTCCCTCTTTTTGTATGAGAGTGTATAGATAGAATCACTAGTCACATCCTCAGGTAAGATCTGAGAGGATTTAACGTGGAAACCCGGACATTTGGCACATTTTTGCGGTGCTGTAGCTGTGCTTGCTGGCTTGGCTGGAACTGTGGAGGTAGATGGCGTCTTCTTGCTTCTGCCCTGCGGTGTTTAAGATTGTGCAGGGCAGTCGTGCTTCCAGTTACACCTGTGCAACCCCACTGGTATTTAATACGGTTGTACAAGTGTAATTGAGGATATAATCTGGCCTGCAGTCATACGGAATCACATGATGCCTTTTTTTTTTCTTTTTCTGGAGTCACTTTTCCAGCAAAACCACGGCTTAACTACAGCAGGACCATAACACTTGAAGGGCTATCGTCAGTAAGCAAATCTGAGACTCAAAGGCGGTGTTGCAGACATTGCTGATGGAGCAGAAAAGACACCCTCTGCAGCATTTACATCTTAGATGTGGCTCATTTCTTTTCATTCTCATGAAGCTCACCCCAGCCGCAGGTGGGGAGTTCAGAGTATGGAGACAGTCCGTGAGGATTTAGAAGGTGGAGGACCAGCTCCCAGATCCCTCAGGGAGGCCACTGTATAGAAACGAGTTTGCCTTCTTGTTACAATAAATGTAGAAAACCATTCCTGTGCTAGAAGGTGATTTTGGCTGATGTTTCCCATGTCACCTGTTATTATAAATCCAACGGGGTGCTGGATATTTCCAGGCCAGCCTTCACTCATGGAGATTCACTACCGCTCTGCCCTTTCTTTCCATTTTGCAGCCAGGCATCATATGCAAAGAGAACCAAAGCCTATGGAGATGCTTTTCATAGTCTTGCTGGGCTTTGAATTTTGTCCTCAGCAAGTTACCGGGGAAGATCCTCAGTCTGAGCATTTTACATACATTTCATAAAGATATTAACTGCTGCAAATCAGCAGTGGCAGCAGGTAGCACCAGGACATGTGCTCACAGAGACACTTGGCAGTCACGGCTGCGAATGGGACCACAAAGCCCCCCCTCACCTTCCTTCACCTGCACTGCACCAGCCACAGAGGTGTTGCCCCGTGGTGACACAGAGAGTGACAGGTAAAGATGGGACTGCCTTCCAAGCCTTGCACTTCTTATGCCGCCTGGGTACACCCATGGAAGGAAAGGGACATACGATACCAGCTTTGCCCTCTTTGTGCTGCTTCCAGAGGCAGGAAAGCCTGGCAGTGGGTATCCATCCTCATTGCTGCTATTTTGATTGGAATTGGTGGGTGCTAAGGATGCAGGAGACAGTAATGGTGCCTTTCACAATATTAGGAGGCGAAGAAATATGCTGGAGGAACTGGCAGATTCTCAGGAGGAAAAAAAAGTTAGAAAAACGATCTCTGTCAAGAAGCCAATGTTTGTTTGCTGACTCTACTAATTAGTCCACAGGGGTCTTGTCACGTAATTTCCACTATCTTAACAGATATATTTGTTTCCAGATGCACACTAGGGCTTAATTCTTGGATTTGAATATTTTCAATGAGTTTCTTCTGTCCATAAATAAAAAAGAGACTGACAACTAGGCAAAGCCTAAAATTTTGAGATCCAGTTGATAATAGAAAATTCACAGGGGAAGCATTCCTCCGTTTCCCCGAGCATCAGCGAAGTTGGCAGGGTGAGCTGGCAGTCCCTCGAGGGGCACTGCAGCCCCCAGCCAGCTGCCCCAAGGGGTCCCTGCCGGGTGGGCTGGCCAGGATGCCTTACGCTGCGTGCAGGTTAAAGAAACACGAACAAAAGCTTCAAAGAGAACGCACTGGGGTAAGGAAATGGTAAAATGAATGGCTAGGTAGATGAGGTGCTGTGCACTAGTAGTCTGGATGGGTTTATGGTTAGCGGCTGCAGGCTACCAGGAAATGTATCTTCAGGGTAGTGAAATCTGTTCTCCTCTGTCTTGTAAGTTTGGAATAAACTTGAAGTCAGTGGTGCTCCACTGGTGCGTAGCAAGCTTAATTGAAGGCAAAATTATTTCTATTTGCAGGCACGATGCTAATACTGAAAGCAGAGCAAAGTTCCTCTTTGTGTAAGAGGTCTGAATGCAGCAAAAAATTACCTCTTGTTGAGTACTCAAAATGATATGTGATGGGCCCTCTGTAAAGCGGTGACTGATTTTATTCAAAGGGTGCAAAGCAACCACGTACAAAAACATCCAGTTGGTTGGGTTTTCTACTGGAAGCACTTCAGAATGTGTAAATGGAAACTGGTTGGTCTGGGAGTAAAAAACAAAACAAACAAACAAACTAAAGGATATGTATTAAGTGGGACCGCCATCCAGCACAATGATCAGAAAAAAGGCTTGAGGTTCTTAAGGGTTCTTAAGTTTTCATTGAAACTATCAGCCTAGTACACAGCAAGAAAAAGTGAAAGAGATAACAGATTGCAGTAGCACATAGACAGAATATAAAATAAACCAGTGGCTTTAGGTGAGCAAAAAAAATAACAGAGAGAACATCTGATCTTCGCTGTATAGCAAAACGTATTGCGCTGGGAAAAAACCTGACGTACCTGCACACTGCACAGGTGGGTTCAGTTTCCCGTACGATACACTCTGCAGGCTGTGTTACAGTGTGTGCATCAAGTGTTTTCTTTCAGAAAATTACGAGGACTGGTATTTTGTCTTTTTAGAGACCCATTGCAATAGCTAATGAGTGTACAGAGTGACTCAGCAAAGCCCAGAGAGAAGCAATCAGCGTGGTTCCCCCCCCAGCAGGAATAAATCATTGTAACTATAAATCAAACAAGTTATTACAGGGCTCAAACAGCTCCGAAAATTCCAAGTAGCAGCAGCAGATAATTAAAAAGGCAAGGTCTGGGTCGAGACCAAGCCTTCCATTTACAATGTTTCAAGGACTCATTGGACAGCCTTTATATTTTTTCTTTTTTATTCCTCCCCCCTCTCTTGCTCTCTCTCTCAAGTGGCAAAAAATATTAGTAAGAAAAACAGAAAGTGCAGGAAAAAACATGACTTACAAAGTGTCCCCAGCCGTGTGGGGATCTCGTCGGCAAGGAGGGGATGCGGTCCCACCGTGCATGGGTGCAGAAGACTTTTCGGCTGGTGGGAGGGCAGATGTTACCCAAGGCAGTCCTGCTCTGGTCTGTCGGATGTATTTGTCCCGCTCGCAGAACCTGGAGAGGTCTCACCCTATCGAGGCGTGCTGGGACCAGAGCCTGCCCCGAGAGCCCAGGGGCAGCAGGCAGCCGTCCTCATCCATGTTCCCATGTGGCCGAGTAGTTACAAGCAGGGAGGAGAGCTGTGCGAGTAGCTAGCTCTGTGCAGGCCTTGACAAGAACATCACTTGGTTCCCTTAATGCTTTAATCTCTTCCTAGTTTACACTTGCAGTCTCGCAGTGTAAATACACGAGGTACTCTCTATACTAACACTTCGTTCTGTGCATCAGTCTCGGTAACATTAATAGACACGCCACAGCACACTTTGAACAGGGGGTGTCTAAATAGAAGGTTGACAGATTGTGTTGTCTCGTGAACTCCCTCTGAAGAAATGGAAAAGATCTCTTACACTAAACAGGAAATGAGTAAGACAAAAAAAGGAGTATACAAAATAATAACTGCTTTAAAGAGAGACTGGGATTTTTATTTCCAGCCTCAAAATACAGAAACAAGGGGCTATGCAATAAGATTAGTAGGTGGAAAGTTAAAAAAAAATTGAAATATTTTGTAACCAAATGTGTGTGGTTAGACCATGAAACTCAGAGCACAAAACAACTAGAAGAGACTTAATAAAATTCAAAAGTAATTTGAGTAGTTATCTCGATACCAACTGTAGCTAAAGAGACAGTTAATGGTGGCAGGACAAAAAATGGACATTACATCTTCAGAATTTTAGTCTATCAATCTTTATTAATCATAGAATCATAGAATGGTTTGGGTTGGAAAGGACCTTAAAGATTGCCCAGTTCCAACCCCCCTGCCATGGGCAGGGACACCTCCCACCAGACCAGGTTGCCCAAAGCCCCATCCAGCCTGGCCTTGAACACTTCCAGGGATGGGGCATCCACAGCTTCTCTGGGCAACCTGTGCCAGGGCCTCACCACCGTCAGAGTAAAGAATTGCCTCCTTATATCTAATCTAAATCCACCCTGTTTCAGGTTAAAGCCATTCCCCCATGTCCTATCACTATACCCCCTGATGAAGAGTCCCTCTCCAGGGATTAAGTATCAGTATAATAAGTAAGTGAAGATGAGAAAGAAGGTGGAATTTACCATATAGAAGATTGTCTGGTGACAAGACTTTAAACTTCCCTCTAAGATACCAGGTACTGGTCATTTTAACAGATACATGCAGGCTGGTGCTGATCTTGCATCTCATGCAGTGTGGCTGCTCTGTGTTCGGTGCGTTCCCCAAGCTGCAGCACAGACATTCCTCCACACAAATTTCTGAAGTTTAGTAAAATTTTCTTTTTTTAACATCATGATGTAAATTAACCTTTTGTTTGGAGCAGAAACAGTTAATAGTTACATAGAGGAGGAAAATAAGCCTGTATGTAGGAAAAGCAATTTCTTTGGGCCTGAATACAGGTAAATGTATGCCTTTGTGTGTAAATAAACTCTACTTTGATTAAGCAGGGAAGTGCTCTTTCTGTTTTTACTCTTCCTATTTAATCAACAATACCAGGAGAGAGAGAATCAGATCCCTGATTGCTATTGATGGCATATTGTAAACAGTTTGTGGAAAGACAATGCAGAACTAGGGCATGATTGATGTTGTGAGACATGAAAAAGCAAGGAAAGACAGATGCAGAATTTAGTAAGGAGAAACCAGCTTTTACCTTGATTCCTCCTTGAGAAAAATACTTCAGCATAGTGCATGGATGTTTGTGATCTTACTTCTCGGAAGCAAAAAACCCAACAAAAGACAGGCTGGCCACAAGTGAGATGGGCACAAGATCCAACACGCCAGTTGCAGGAAACCCCCTTGTTTTGCAATCAGAAACCCAGCCAGCGAAATCATGAGCATCAAGCCACTCAGTTTGCATGTAATGTATATTTTTGGCTGCTTTCTTTCCTTTAATCTGAAACAGTAGCAAAGGCTCCTGGGTTTGCACATCTGATAGATTAAAACCTATTTGCTACGGCTTTCAATTTGAGTGTGCAGTTACCAGGAAAATTTGCTGTCCACCTACAATTTTTGTGTAACAAATGCATGTTATAATCGATATATATATATATATATTTTTTTTTTCAAAGTAGCATCACTGCTGTCATGTGATTGATATAGGTAAACATACACACTCTTTCAGGAGAGAAGTAACAGCATCAACTAACCCCTTCAAACACTTCCATGTTAAGTCCAGGATGTAGGAAATGCCACTCCCCTCCCACAAGCTTAATGACATTTCAGAGTGTTATTTTATCTGTCCATACACATAAACATGCATATACGGTTACAATATATGCATTTTTTTAATTATTATTATGAGAGGTTGGATAAACTCTCTATAGTTTAGTGATCTAGACCTTATATAAATCTGCTTTGAAGTGAAGTCAGGGAGCAGAAGAACATCGTGCTGGGATATTGGAATAAAATGTTCTGCAGTGGTAAAGAAGCTTATCCTAAACTTATCAATTAACAGTCAAAATGACCTATAGTGGATCACTATATGATGTTCTTTCGCAAGTTTCCAGAAAAAGAAAAAAAAAAAAAAAGCGCCTTGTTTTAAGAAGTAGTTTTAAAGACTGTAACTGTTCACTTGAGTTATTGGTTGGTTTGGATTAAGGTCTTTTACTAGATGAAAAGTAGTTGTTACAAAACAGGCTTAAATCTGAGTTTTAAAAGCTTCTTATGCATGTCAACTACCTATGTCATTTGATAATGCCACGCTGGTACTTAAAAGCATAATTTTACTCAAAAAAAATCACAAACCCAGAAACTAAAAATATGCCTATCGTATATACAAGCAGCGATATCCGAGTCCTTTATGTTAGGCTTATCATCATTAAATACTGAATGTAAATGGCTGGTATTACCGAAACAGCGGCAGCAGATTAGGAAACACCACAAAACCTAGTGTAATAGGAAATCTTACAATGCCCCGTTTCTAACCAGCGTGCCCCCTGGGGATCCCGGTGTTATCGATCCGGCTGGAGCTGCCTCAGCTCTCGGGCCGCCAGCGTAGTCAGCAACAACCACTTTGTTACTTATTTGTGAGTCTCTCGTATCAGATTTTTTAAAATGGCTGATCTCCCGGTCTGCACTGTCTCACTGCGCACCGGGATGTGACGATGATGTTGAGTTAAACTGCTGCCTTAATGGACTTGGCATTAGGCTGTCAGAAGTAAGATATTATGTATAATCAGAAAGTTTATTGCCTTTTGATAGCCTGAATTTCAATAATCTTATATTGTATGTATAATTGGAATCGGACGTATTTAGATAAGTCAGGAAGTGTATTCTTAACAACTCTCATGATGAGCTCTTGGCTTTCTCCAGTGTTTAAATTCTTTTTGTCAGCACAATGAACTGTCTAGGATAATTTCTAGTGCTTATATTTTAGTGGGTCAAAGTATAACTCTTGGACATTTTATGGCTCATCACAGGCAAGTGTTAGAGAAGTGTAAGGTCTGTGCCTTGCTGAATCTTCTCTGCAGTGGCTCGTAAGGCAATTTGGCACTCTGATCACACCACAGTTTTCTTCTGTACCGACAAAAAGTGATTTGAAGAGTGAAAAGCAAAGCTCAGTGTGCTTCCAGGGACATGGATCATCCCAAGGACAAGAAATGAGAGGTTTTTTTTTTTTTCAGATGTCTCCTCTTATCTATGTCACGTGTGAGCTTGTCCTCAAGGATGGCAGGACCTCTTTATTCTTGTAGCATTCCCTTTTAAATTTTCAAATGCACCCATTTTGAGTCCTTTCCTTTCTTGCCCTTTCTAGCTTTTTACACAGTTGTGCTTTGTGCCTAGTAAATTAATGTAATGCTATGGAATAGCCAAAATCCCAACCATCACTGTGCAAGCCAAACATAAACAAGTTATATAACACTGCAACCACTCATTTATTAAAGTAAGTGGAAAAATTGAGGCATACGTAATCTTTTGGACAACTGACAGGCAGGTGTGATCAAGAGAATGGGGAACCCAGTGACTGTAGGCAGATAGAGAGACAGGATTGTCAGGGTGATTAGAAAGCAAAGCGAGGCAGAATTGGGAAAAACGGAAATTGGGAAAACGCTGACTGCCGCGGGACAAGGAGAGGTAGCGGTGGTGGCAGCTGTGTCAGAGGAGGGACAAAAGGACAGCAGGGGCAGAGTGGGCTCGAGGTGCTGCTGGATGCCCTCCGATGCTCAGCAGCCCCTGGCACATTTGGTATAGACGGGAGGTAGCTCCAAGGGCGCTGGGCATCTCCTGGTTACCGAGGGACGCCTGCCTTCTTCCTCCCACTGTGTGCTGTGGTCTGGGTGAGCAGCCAGCTGGAGCATTCATTTTTCAGTGAAGCTGAACCAGAGACTGACCCATCTCTAGCCCTTCCCACAACTCTCGTTTTGTGGCATCTGCGTATCTCCCTTTTCTCTGCATTTGCATTGTGTTTTGGCCTGATCTTCCCTCCAGCTCATGCTACACGTGTCTTTACCCATCGCTGCTTCCTCTCTCGTCAGCAGCAGCCTAGAGCCAGGCAGTCTGAGCACCCCGGACAGCCTGTGACAACTCACAGGGAATTGCTTTCCCTGTGCTCACCGCGGAGTGCTGTGGGCAGGAGATGCCCAAGGAGCCCAGGACGTCTGCACAGTGGAGCACGAAAGCAGCGCGGGTCCTAAAGATGACAGGCATCAGCTCCTGTCCAGAAGTCGATGGGCAAAATGGGAATGCATGAGGAAAAACACACACACACACACACAGACTGGGGCACAAACCCAGGTCACTTCAAGCTGCATGAAAAGTTCAAACCGGTTAATTACCGCTTTCTCTTGGCAGCAGCAGATGCCTTCCCTCACTCACCGTGTAAAACACCAGCTGCAGCCCTGACCACACGAGCACTTGTGCCTGGCACAATCCCGGACACTTTGTCCCTCCTGCACCACTGCAGAACCTGACAGCCAAACTCCAGCTCCCATCACCCTGCCGCCCGCCCATCTGCAGAGCAAGCACTCCTTGATCGTAGCTTGTTGTCACCCGCTTGTCTGTGGCGTGTAGGATGTGTCACAGCCGGTGTCCCCAGGCACCAAGGCTCCCTGTGCCCACAGGGCTTGTTCACACCATTGCCTGAGGCTGCTTGGCGCGGATGGAGACAAGAGCAGCCGTCAGGGAAGTGCCAGCAGACGGCACAGGGGAGACCAGTGAGCTCTGGTGCTGCATCTCAAGTCCAACCAGCAGCAGTGGTGTCACAGCCACGCTCGTCTAAGATCACAGGCAAGGCTATGTGCGCCTGGAAGCCCATCTGCTATTTTCTCCCCATGAACCTTGCCTCTTTTAATAGTGCTGTATGTGGTACCAAGTATTCTTGCAAGCAAATGCAGCAAAAATACAGGTGCGGATCAACTCATGATACCCAGCTTGTGAGGGGTGACTCTGCTTTTCTATTTCCTCCACATGAGAATGTTGCTATTCGAGTTTCTGATGAAAGCCATGTTTATCTTGCAATATTGCTAAGGGAGAGATCATGGAGAGATGAAGGGCCAGGTGCCATGGAAAACTCTTGTTTGGGACTATAATCACCTTATTGACTGTTGGCCGAACCTTTGCAAAATCCTCTTAAATATGGGTTGGGCAGTGTTGCACACACTATTCCACAGGCGCTTGCAGGCGCTGCCGTACAAACACTGAAATAACCACACTGCAGGTATTGACAGAGGGTATCTTTTTACACAACTGCACTGTCAACAAAGCCATTTCTATAGCGGGCACGATTAATCTTTTTTTTTTATTATTATTTTTTTCCCAATAGCATTACTTTATTCATGCTGGACCACCGCCAGGCGACCTGTCTTGTAGAAATCTGAGATCCTTCCGTTCCTCTCCCACCTTGATTAATGCCAACAGCTCTGTGCCACTTTGTTGCAACAACTTCTCCCTTGCCCCATCCAAGACATTAGGGAATGTATTAGCCAGCCTCAGACCTAGAAGGGTAACTGGACACCCTGCTGGTATTTTGCTCAGATTTCACCATGGAAGTCACTCCCTGTTTTGCTCTAGTCTGAGTGCAGGTTTTTGTTCTTTCCTTCTGTTTTGTAAATATTCTGGTTCTTACCCCACAGATGTTTAGCTTCCCTTGTGTGCAGGATCTTCTCAAAGGGCTCTTAAAACTCCATGTATGCTAATCAATCGGTATTCTTTTATATACTTATGGATGTTTTCAAATAAAGTCAAAGAAATGCATGAGAACTGATTTTTCACTGCTGAAATAAGGCTGGTTAATCCTTGCCATATCTAGGCTTTCCAGCTATTTTGTTATTCTTTCAGCAAATTCACCAATTAAAGTTGCCGAGTACACTTTGTAGACCACTAATAACCATAATCATTTCTAAGTATATCCACTGTTTTGATGTATTTTATGACAGAAGCTATTTTTAACAAAAGCTCTTGCATTTCTGTTACACCTCACCTACTTTATACTTAGGTTCCTTCAGAAGTACCGTATGCAAGCACACGTGCTTGGGGATTTTATTTTGTTCTAAATTATCGGCTCTTTTCTGCCTTCTATCTCTTTGGTCTCTGAGTCTTGCCTGAACGGCAGGCGATAGCAGCAGGGGAAGTTGCTCAGATCCTACCTGCCAGGGAGCAGGGGTGCTGCGGGGAGCAAACCCAGCCCCGGCTACTCACGCTGCAGGCTTTGCAGACCAGGTGCGACCTAACAGCGTGACATGCGCCGAGCACGACGATGCACAAGTACGCATGATGATGCTGCAGGGCCAGTCACTTTAAAAAAAGCTCAGCAAGAGGAATCAGCGCAGCATGCTTCTTGTGTAATAGGTTGGTGGCTTGCACATTTGGCCGAAGAGAGGAGGTTGTTCCCGTTCGAGGACTCTCTTAGCTATTAACAGTCCATATCTTCATCCTATTCTTCTCCAGTCTAAAAAGCGTAAGCTGTTCAGGGAATATGGACTAGGACTCTGTCCCCTCTTTCCCATGAACTTACCATCAGTGCTAGGCTACAAAACTCCAATTTCTTTTGTTTACTCTGTTCTTGGGCTTCACTTCCTTATCACTACTGGCACACTGACAAGGGTCGTTTTTTCCTGATGAGACCATTTTCTTGAAAAGTGAAATATGTGAAAAAGATTGAGAGGGGTCAAAAACCTTTCTGCATCACAGGCAAATGCAGTAGCACTAATGCACGTTCACAGAGGGTTGTTTGTAGACCCATCCCTCATGCTACTAAATAAATGCATCCCATTAGATGGTTGCCCACGGTATGGGTGTCTGCTCTCAATCCCAGGGACTTCCCACTGCATAGCTGTGGACAGCTGTCCTCTTGGCAAAGGTTAATTTGTTTTCCAGGTAACACCCTCCCCAAGCTGCTGAAGGGGTCCCTGAGAACTGAGTCTTCTGTATGATCATGCTAGGCTCAAATGCCTACTATCTGGCAAGTCTAGTTTGGGGGTAACTAAAATGACTTTTTTTTGCATAGAGGAAAAAATAGGAGCATGCAGCCTGTCAAAATGGTATGCAGGTACTCAAAACCCGACACGAATTGCAGACAACAATCCCAACTGACTATTTCCCATCGCTGCCTAATCTTGTGAGCACCTCCCTACTGAACCTGAAAGCTCCTCGGGCATTTAACTTTATTCACCCACACATGTTCAGGAAGATAGGCACTTATCTCTTGCCTCAAGTTCTACTGCAATCCAGCTTAGGAACAGAGGCATTTAAATCCCTTTCAGAAGCCTGAAAAATTAGCAGCAGTCAGAATTATGTCTCACGTCTTCCGGTTCGGGCCACCAGCTTTGACGTACGTGCGAAATGCAAAGAGCACGTCTCAAAGTGAGCAAGGAAGTGGAATTCTGGATGTCACCGCCTGAGAGGGATTGATGAGACACCGCTTGCCTCTCGAGAGGCTGCCTCACTGTTACGCCATGCTCAGGCAAAAAGCATGGCCAGCCTCTCCCACTGAACCTGCACCTCTGTGTGGTGAGTACAGAGAGCCGATGACTCGTTCTCATCTCAAAGGGAGTCAAACTCACGTACCTGGGAAAGACGTGCTGTCTGGGGGATCGTCACGGAACAAAACGAGAAACGGGCCTAACCCCCATTTGCTCCCCATGCTGTCCACTCCACGCCAGAGTGTTTGAACTGCTAGCCCACCCTTGGATTCACTTCTGTGTGCTCCGGCATGGCCCCGTGCCTCTTGTGTTCCTGGCTGCGCAGGCTCTCAGCTGCAACACCTCACCACCCGTGATACCTTATGGTTGCTGATTATGCCATTCTGCTGGGAAGTTTGAGCTCAGGGTTTAATTAAGAGTCTAGAAACATCACCCACTTCCTTTCTTACGCCTTTATGCATCTTTATGCAAAATGTGGGTGGAAGTGCTATGATCACATACCACTTCATTACTGCCAGTCCTGCAGGAGGGATGGATCAGCTGGAGCAAGTGTGGATGGAGTATTACTAGTATTTCCAATGACTTTTCCAAGAGGCTATCTGTGCTCTAACCACAGGCTGTCTTTGCCTGCTGGCTGTGTGAGTTCACTGTTGCAGTCAGCGGAAAGAGGGAAGCACTCAAAGCACCTCAAAGGAAGCAGTCATCTTCTGCAGGTCTTCAGAAGTGCCTTTCGCTGGCCACTGTCTGTATAGGAAAGCTGAGACAATTAGATTACTACTTTCGTCCCTTCCAGGGCTCAGACACCTAAAATTTCACTGAGGTAATAATGTCTCAGTGAGGTATCTAAAGCAGATGGACAAGATTCCAGCCCAAAGACTCAAAGCTACACAGCTAATGATTGTAAGGGAAAAAAAAAACACCAGCATATCAATAAGAAAAAAATATAACTACAGAAAAACAAGGAAAAGGAAGTATCAGTTAAAACTAGAATGTATCATAATACACTAATTGAGAAGAATCGAAGACAGAGAGACTTTCTTAATGTTATTGTTTCTCCTCTACTTCACATCCCATCAGCCTTTAGAAGAAATAAATGGTGCTCAGACAAATTTTCCGCAATCCTTCTATGAATCATGGAGGGTTGGAAATAATTTTAACACTGAAAGAAGTAGTAGGACCAGTAAGAACATAATCTTGACCCATCAGTTGTTCCCCCCCTTGGTCTAATTTTTGCATAGCACTGTCTGAAAAAGGACAGAAGAACATTTATTTCCACGGCTTGAATGTGCATTGATTGATTTTATTATACTAGAAAACCCGAGAAAGCATGGCGTATTTATATAAAGATAGCATAAATGCACTGTAGGCAAGTTTCACAGTTTAAAGCTACAAAGAGCTTTCATTAATGCTGTAGTTCTGAGAATAGGCTGTAAAGAGTCCTCAGCATAAGGAGCCAGGACTTGATTTTTACTGAGATAAGTTGAAAGAATAATACACCTTTTCTAAACGTCAGTGTTTCTTCTTTCATGTCTTTTTGTGATGCTCTTCCTACCACGGCGTGCATGGCTGAGAACAATATACATTAAGAACGAAACCTTCATTGATGTGACTGCGTGATGTCGTTTATTATTTATGCTTGCATAATCCGGCGTGTTAATAAAAAGAGAAGAAATTCAGAGATACATAACATTAAATGCTTGTTTTTGTCCCGGAGCAACTACAGAGTCTGCTTTGACTTTATGCATATATTTCCGAGAGCAGACAGAAAGCCAGTTCTGCTGAGCGATCTGATCTGACGCAGAAGAAGTCGTATTGCTGTGTGTTTTTCTAGAAAGTGAGTTTGTTTTGTTTTAAGGGGAGGAAGAGATGACACTTGAAAGCACCCCCAAAACTTTGCGTGGCTCCTCATGGACGAAGCGTTACTTACGGGTTGAAACCGAGCACAGGGGTAAAAGCTTCCTCTCGCGGGACTGCTGTTGACAGTTTTAGCTCGGTGCCAGGGCTGAAGCACATCTCTGTTAGTGGAACAACGCAGCCGAGACCCCCCCCGAGCGCCGCCCGCCCCTCAGCCAGACCTGCAGTCGGTCAGAAGGGCCATCAGGGCGGGCTCCCCGCTGCCTCAAGCCCTCTCCGCCTTCACCACGGGGCCGAGGCGCTGACATTGGTGCAGGGTTTGGGCTTTGGGGTCCGGTCTCCGGGCTGCCCCCTCCTCCGCCGCGGGCCCGTCCCTTCCCTCCCCTCCCTCCCTCCCTCCCTTCCCTTCCCCCGCCGCACATGCCCAGAAGGGCGGGAGCCGCGGCGCGGCCGTGACAGCGGCGCCTCCCTCCCTCCGTCCCTCCTTCCCTTCCCTTCCCTTCTCCCTTCCCTCCTTCCCTCCCTCCTCCCCTGCCCTTCCGCTGGGCGGGTGCCGCCGGAGCCGCCCCCGGCCCGCCGCCGGAGCCCCGCCGCGCCACGCAGCCGGCCGGGCGCCTTCCCCTGGTCTCCGCGGGGCGGGAGGAGGCAGCCATGTCGCTATTGTCTGCGCTGCCGCCCCTGCTCGCCGTCTACCGCGCCGGCATCGCCGCCATCCTGCGGCAGCTGGGCCGCCGCCGCTGCCCCCCGCCCGCAGGTGAGCACCGCGCCCGGACACCGCGGCGGCGCCCCGAGCGCGGAGCGGGGTAGACCTGGCCGCCGCCGCCGCCTCCCCGCCGAGCCCCAGCGGGGCCGCCGCGACCTTGGGGGCGCTGGGGCCGCCGTGCCCCGCCGGGCTCCTCCCCGCCGCCGGCCGCCCCCCGGCCGCGGGGTGTGGCGGGGGCCGGGCCGCAGCCGGAGGGCCCCGCTGCGGCTTCGCTACGTTTATTATTATTACTATTATTTCATTTTTTTTTTTTTCCTTCCGGCCGCTTTGCCTCAGAGCGGGGACTGCCGGGTCCGGCCCCAGGTAAGGCGCTGTGAGGGCGGGTGGCGGTGGGGGGCTGCCGCTGCCCGGCCCCTCGCCCTGCAGCCCTGGCTGTCAGGAGCCTGCTCCCGGGGACTGGGGGTTAGTTATGGCTGAGGAGCTGCGCTTTCGCTTTTTTATCTCTCTCTTTTTTTTTTTTTTTTTTAATTTTTGGTTTGCAGCATGCTTAGTAATAACTCTTCTTTTTTTATTTTTTTTTTATTTTTTTCTGTCCTGTAACATTGACAAAGGAAGCTTTGAGTTTGCTAGGAAGCGAAGATCTGAATTTCCTCTTCCCTCCCGTTGCTCTAGAAGAGGTTAGCGCGCTTCTGGTCTTAACAAACTTACGGTGAGCCGCACGTCTGTACGGACCCGTGCGGCGTCCTCAGACCTCAGCCCAAAACTCCATAAAGTCAGTGAGTGCCTCTGTCTTCCTCCGCTTAGCAGCCAGGGAGCCTCTGTGCAGCTGCTGGTAGCTTTAACAAGAGGAACGGTGGCGGAAAAGGGAGCTGGCGTGGTGTCTGAGCAGGCAGGTGAGGCAGACAGGAGGTGTTTGCAGCGAGTGTCCGGAGCAGTGGGACGAGCGAGCTGCGCAGTGAGCGCGTTTGTGTGCGTTCCGTCGCACGTGGCCTCGTGGGTAGCGCTTCCTCTCATTTTCTTCACTCCTGGCAGCTCCGCAGGAGGCTGGGATTCTCCTTTCTCTTTCTCAAAATGCAGAGATAAAAAAGGGAAACAAGCAGAAGAACCCTAACGACAGAAAGGCAGATGTGCGTACAGTTTGAAGTCATCTGAGCATTTTTCTAGCATTAGTTTCTCTTGGCAGAGTAAAACCGGGTATTGTGCCTAGGGTGCGTAACACTTTCCAAATCTTTTTCGAACCAAGGAGAAACAGCGTGATGAAAATGTGACCCGAGCGTTTTGGTGCTGTTACGTTCTTGACTACTATTAAAAAAAATGTTGAATTTGGAAATGCCAGATTAAGGCAGCAAACATACCACCAGGGAAACGTCAGCTGGCCCGAGTAGGACTGGGACAGATTTGACAGAACTGGAAAGCTTTCCTTCAGTCCTGACTCAGGGTGGTTACTTCCAAGGACAAGTAGTTTCCTCCTCGTACAGTTGTTTGTGCGCAGTTCCCTCTTGGCAGTTGCCTGCTGCCTTGCTTTGACTCGGTTTGTCTAGCCAGGGCTTCAAAAATGAGCCAGCTTGTCAACAGGAATGTTTTCACCTAGATTAGCCGTGTTTTCATGCAGTAATTTCAAAACTGGGACTGCAGCGTGACAAAAAGCGAAAGTGTTTATTGCGATATGCTTAATTAAAGCTTGGATCAGTTACCTCTGCTTACTGTAAGAAGTCGCCAAGTAACTTTTCGAGGCAGGAGTCTCAAAAGCATTGAAGTGCCAGTGTTTTGGGCCGCCCGTGTTTCTCCGAGGGGCTGTCCTTAGCTCTCAGAAACGCCCGCGCTCGCTGGCAGCAGCAGCTGCCAGAGGATCTTCCAGGGGAGAGAGGCGAAGGAAGAAGGGCTGGAAAGTGCTGGTGGTGCAGGGAGCCGCGTCTCCCCTCCTGACTCCTTGGCCTCGATTCCCCCGTCCCAGCGCCCCAGTCGTGCTGCAGCACCGGAGCAGCCCCGTTGCAGAGGTGGCACAGCGGAGGGATGGCTGGGAGCTCATCCTCGGGCTCTGTGCTGGTGAGTGAACGCAGCGACGAGGTCTGGTGTAAACCCAGCCCTTCTGTCTCCGAGGCGTGTGGTTAGTTTTCCAAGAAGAGCTTGCTTTCTAGTGCTTACCAGAGAGATTTTCAGGATTTCAATTCAGAGTAAACCAAACTAGGTCTTTTTTCTCTTTACCTAAACTTAGTCAAAGTTGTGTGCCCTTGGCACATAAACTTTAGCCTGTCTTTTAAAAGTGAGTATCTTTTCTGCCGCATCTTACTGGGCTTCTCATTTTTATAGGTGGGATTCAAGACAGCCTTTTTTTTGGGAGAGGGAAAAGTTTGAGCTCTGGAGTCTAGATTCAGTGCAAAAAGTTAATTGCTTTGAGTTGTGAACTGAAAAGATCCAACTCTTCACTCTGAAAGTGTAGCCACCGCCAGCCACTGCCCCCGGTCAGATCAGGAAACTTTATCTGAAGTTCTGATCTCAGAGCACAAGGAAGGTGAATCCAAAGCTGGGAGGATAAGCGGGGCACAATCAGCGATTGTGTCACTAAGAAAAAGCAGTGTGCAGAAGTAAAGGGGAAGAGGCTATTTATGCTCCGAACAATTTTCCAAGCACGAATCACATATGCGGCGTACCTGCAGGTGGCTGGTGTAAGCTGGGTTAGCCAGTGCCGTGGCGAGACCCTCTGCTGACCCATATCGGCAGGGGCAGGCGACTCGCGTAGCCCAGAACAAAAGCAGTCGCATAGGTTACCAGGTGTGCCTGCTCACGGCAAGCACGTCGCCTCCAGTTCCTCTTCATGGGACAGGTTCGCACTGTTCTGTTCAAATTGGGCGCATCGACCTGAGACAGGAGAGGCGACACGTCTTGTCCTCAGAGCCAAAATAATCAGGCGACACAACGGAGCAGTGAGCCTCGACATACGATGAGTACAGGGTTTGAGAGACTGCCCCGTGTAGTCCTTCGGTGGCTGGACCGACCAGGCTGCCCAGCACGGGGGGCATCCTGATACCGCAGTGGGGAAACGTGAGGCTTTGCCCCTTAGTCTCTTTGGGGGGAGAGAGCTAACCAACCGGAGCTTCAACTGTTGCTTAATGCTTTACTTTTCCTCTTTGATATCTGATTATGCTCTTTGCTTATTGCTGGCAAAAACTAGTCTTATTTCTACAATCAATCACTGCAAGTCTGGTATTGCCTCACGTATCATTTCGTTGTTTAGTATCCAGAGAACCCTTGTTGTATAACAAGCGTTCAGTGGACTAAACAACTCATAGTTTCACTAGAAATTACCGTTCCGATGTTCCTTGCAATGCTTCAATTTGATTAAAAAAAAAAAAAGTCCTGTTTGTATAAAGATCTCAATATAATCAGCTTTTAAAAATGAAAACTCTAATAAGTGAATTGCCAGAAGACGAACTAACTTTAATTGTGACACCAGGCTATTAACTCTAGAAATGCGGTCACTGAAAGTCATCTTACTGATGGATTACAAACAGTTTTCATGTACTAATAACTCCTTTTGGAAGTTTAAAAGCTTCTCAAGGAACTTATTTGGCATTTTCCTCCTGCCTTTTGTCTTCTGTATATGTGGTTTGATTGAAATTTGGTAGGGGAAGACTAAATGCTGAGCATTTTGCAGTTTGGAAGTCGTAGTAGTTAAGTTTGGTATTTGTGATGTGTAGAAAACTGGCTTTGACGAAGGCGGCAGTGAGTGGAAGTCCAGAAGACCTTAAAGCTGATTGATAGCCTTCTTAAAAGTGATTGAAATATCATATACATGTATTTTAATTTGCCCCAGTTTCTAGTTAATCAGTATCATAATTTGCACCACGTCTATTTATAATTGATCGTGAAATATTAATTTGAGAACATGCATCTCTTAATTTTAATTCCTGCGCTGAGGGCTTCTACTTTATATGCCTAAAGCATATGAACAGACTAAACACTTCCTGCTCGCAGGCGTACCAACTCCAGGTTTTAAAACATCCAGTTCCAGGGGTGGGCAAAGAAACCATCAGGCAGGAAAGTTTGATGGTAGGCAAAAATTAACTTGCACCTAATACTTAATCCCTCTCCCCACACAGGCCCGCCAGAGAGCTGTTGAGGTAGTTCTAAAAGTTAGGAAAGACGACTTTTATGGTTACCTCTGTGCCGAATGAGGCAAGGGTTCTGCCAAAGCGATACGGTGTAATTACAGCCTGTGTCACTGCTGCGTGTGCACAAGGGGGCAGAGCGAAGGTGGCTGCGCACCTGGCGTGTCCCAACATCCAAATCCCTGCTTTCACAACCCAGCGCCCGCTTTGGACGTCGTTTCTCTGCCAGTGAGGAAACCGAGCTCCGTCTGCCGCCAGCACAGCGCCTGTGCCCTCCGTCGTGGGGCCGAGCCTTTGGCCTCTGGCCCTGCCGACCTCAGGAGGATGAGAGCGGTCTGGAGCTGAAGAGCAGGGCTGCGGGAAGCAGCCTGGCCTGCCCCGGAGCATGCCAGGAAACCTGGCCTTCCTCCTCCTCTTCCTCCTCCTGGTGCCAGCCCCAGTGCCAGCAGATGTTGAAGGACTGTCCCCAGGCCAGCAGCGCTGGAAAGCCCCGACCCCAGAGCATGGCGGTGGTTTTGGCCTGGCTGCACGTGTGGGAGGAAGAGGAGCAGGAGGGCAGCAGCTCCTCCGAATCCATGCTCTGTCGCGGCGTGGGTGGGAATTCAAGGGAGAAGGCGAAGGCGCTGCCATAGCCTGAAGGCTTTCTGTTTGTGGGGAGGGTTTGCAGCGGACCAAAGCGGCGCTGTTTTGTTACAGTGGAAGGGTAGGTGAGCTGAAGGAGAGGGCTTCTGCCAGCCGCCTGTGCGACACGCACCGCTTCCTTCAGAAGAATATGCGAGTGCTCTTATTTATTTATTTTTTTAACCATACTGCCAGCTACACTGCGCACCACTCGAGGAGAGGCAGGGATGATTAGTAGTTTACATTAGAGCTATTATGGCAGGTTGGAATTGGTTTACAGCCTTACAACAAAAGCTGCATTACGCTGACATGTCCTTAACTGTGGCAATGCTGCTGGGTGCCACTAGTGCCAAGTGCCAGATCTATCTAAAAATGATGGTAAAGCTGTAACATCCATAAGAGTGAGGGGTGGGGAGAGTCTGTAACACTCCCTTGCTCTGAAATAACTTGTGTTTTATCAGTCTGTGATGAATGTTTTATGGTCCCAGGGGTGTCATACTAATTTTAAATACTAAGGAGGAATCAATGCCATTATTACAGTGCCTTCCTCCTTGCTTTTAGGAACTGCCATGTAATTGCAAAGGAAACTGTAAGATTTAGTGAAATGCCAGGAGCCTTTATGCCTTCTCGAGATGCCGTGTCATGGAGTGAAGTGGAGGACACCGAAAGCAATAAGGACACATACTGATACGACACATCTTGTCGATACGCTGTGATACTATAGCAGGGCTACATCATTATATGTCACACCACTTTGTCATTCAGAATCTCCAGTTTTGGTGAGATTGCATACACTGGTGTTGTTAACATGCATATTTTTAGAATTATGCAGCATTACTCTGTTGAATCAATAGTTTATCCTGGCAACTTAAAAAGTATTGAATGAATCACAGTAGAGGGCATATGAGTAGTCAACCCCCTCTACTTCCCCCCAGATTAAAAAAGGTTTGCACACAGAAGTAAATCTTAAGATATCAATAGTGAAAACAAAACAAATAAAATACCTGCCCTGCACCTCTTGTGCTAAGTCTAAACCAACAGCTGTGCTTAAATAAATATATTTAGTCTTGGTAAACCTGTCTTTGGTTTTTCATTCAAGCAATTCATGAAGTGCTGCAAAATACCTTCTGCAGCTCAGAGGGAAAATATCTTTTCTCTGGGATGCTTGTCAACAGAGGAGAAAGCGCTGGCAGAGCTGCACCCATAAATTTTTGGGGGATACTCCCCTACAGCAAGTTTGGAAAAGTCAGATGCTTTCTTCCTCCCCCAGCCAGCTGGTCTTATTGCCCAGGGATTCCTGAGTTTTGGCACAGAGGCAGCTCCCGAATGGCAGAGAAGGGAGCTGTCGTGTTGCTTTCGGGCTGGCTGCAGGAATCCTCTTTCAGTTTCTCTTCTGCTGTCTTCCCCCGGGTCTTCACAGAGGAGGTCACGGCAGTGCTGGCTGATGGCTTCCTTCTCCCTCCCGCCCCTGGCAAAGGGCTGCTTGCTGCGGCTGGGCTGGTGCTGGGGGAGAAAGGGAGAAGTGTTGGGGTGCAGTCGTGCTGCCGGGTGGCTTTTGGGTACAGAGGAATAAGCTCTGGCAGGTGGCTGCCTGCGCTGTGTGCAGAGACGCTGTAGGCCTCAAATAGTACCTGCGTGTGACTGCGCAAGAAGTGTTTTCCTGCACAGATATTTAGGTACAGATTGCTAAGCCTTACCTTCTCACCATCTTCTTCTCTTTCGTGTCGCCCCCATCCCCTTGCCAACTTCTTTAGTCTTTTGAGGAAAAGACGGCAAAATTATTTTCCAGCTGATGTGGTTAATAACTTTTATTAGTGCTTTCCTGACTGCCTTTTCCTGTCATTATAATGCAATGTTATTCCAGGAACCGAGACTGTGAACTAGCACTTCAGGAGGTTGCTTTGGTTTCTGAAAGAGACGGACAGGAAAGGTGTCAGAGGTGTGTTGTTGATCTGCATGCAGGTTCAAATTTTGCTTCCTTTTGTTTCTGTCAGAAAACATCTTTACATTTCAGAGGAGCAGATTAATGCCATAATTTGCATCACAGCTTTCTTTTCTTTCTTTCTTTTTTTTTTTTTTTTCAAAGCAAACCCTGGGACAGTTAGCTTGAGCTAACACAGCTTCTTTCAAAACAAACAAACAATAAAACCTTTGCTCCTTTCAGTATCAGGTTTCATTTGAAATAAACATTCGTAGTGAAGTTCAGAAACCCTTAGGCAAGAGGATGTTAGTCGAGCCCTAACTATAACTTAGGGGCCTAGGGGACAGGAAAACACTATAGCAAATGGTCTGGCTTGTGTGACAATCATGTGTGAACTGTGTGGCAATTGTTATGCTTCCTCTACCGAGAATTATGTAATTCCAGAAACAAGATTTACTCAGATCTTCTAGCTCAGTTTCACAGCAAAATGTGCTGTATTAAAAAACCTTTTTAATTTTTGACATTTTAATGGGCTTCTTGTAGGTCACACTTCCTGCAAATCTCATCTTTAAATTTGCAAATGTAATTAGTAAGGTAGGTTTCTTGATATATATTCAGAGAAACACTGATTTCACGTAGTTAAGTGTGGTCAAACTTGTGCTTTCTCATCGTATCTTTATCTTACTGCCTTTATCAGGTACTCATTAATGAGTGAAGGATCAAAAGGTGGGACGGTGGCCAAGAAGCAATGGAGAATAAAAGTTTAGAAGGTTCCCCATCAGACCTAAAGTTAGTGGCTCATCCGAGAGCAAAGAGTAAAGTGTGGAAGTACTTTGGTTTTGATACCAATGCAGAAGGATGCATATTACAGTGGAAGAAAATCTACTGCCGTATTTGCATGGCGCAGATCGCCTATTCAGGGAACACGTCCAACCTTTCCTACCACCTCGAGAAAAACCACCCCGACGAATTCTGTGAGTTTGTGAAAAGCAACACCGAGCAGATGAGGGAGGCCTTTGCTACTGCCTTTTCAAAAATCAAGCCAGAATCATCGCAGCAGGTTGTTCAGGACAGTCTCATCATGAAGACCTACCAGAACTACGAAAACAAAAAGCATCAGGAACTGACGTCCGCAGTCATCAGCTTGATCTGTGAGGGCATGTATCCCGCCTCCATCGTCGATGAGCCCACCTTCAAGGCCCTCTTGAGAACAGCCGATCCCAGGTATGAACTTCCTAGCCGGAAGTATTTCTGTACAAAAGCTATTCCTGAAAAATACAACGCCATTAGAGAAATCGTCTTAAAGGAGCTCACCGACGTTCTGTGGTGCGGCATATCCACGGACATGTGGAGGAGCGAAAACCAGAACAGGTCGTACGTAACTGTCGCAGTTCACTTTCTCAGCAGCAGTCCTTCAAACTGCCTGGCGGTTAACTCACGGTGCTTAAAAACGTTTGAAGTACCAGAGGATAATACTGCAGAGACTATCACCCGAGTCCTTTACGAAACGTTCATCGAATGGGGAATCAATACAAAAGTCTTTGGTGCTACGACAGATTACAGTAAAGACATTGTGAAAGCTTGTTCTCTCCTAGATATTCCAGTGCAGATGCCTTGCTTGGGGCACACTTTCAATGCCGGAATACAACAAGCTTTTCAGCTCCCGAAGCTCTGCGGCCTTCTTGCCAGGTGCCGAAAACTGGTGGAGTATTTTCAGCAGTCTACCATGGCCATGTATATGCTGAGCGAGAAGCAGAAGCAGCAGAATATTCTCCACTGCATGCTGGTGAGCGATCGCGTTTCCTGGTGGGGCAGCACGCTCGCCATGTTGCAGCGCCTCAAGGAGCAGCAGTTCGTCATCGCCGCCGTTCTCGTGGAGGACAGCAACAACCACCACCTCATGCTAGAGGCCAGCGAGTGGAACACAATCGAAGGGCTGGTGGAGCTGCTGCAGCCTTTCAAGCAGGTTGCGGAGATGATGTCCGCTTCCAAGTACCCAACGATCAGTATGGTGAAGCCGCTTCTCCACATGCTTCTGAATACCACCCTGAACATCAAAGAGAACGATCTGAAAGAGATCAGCATGGCGAAGGAGGTAATAGCGAAGGAGCTGTCGACCACCTACCAGCACACCCCGGAAATAGACATGTTCCTCAACGTTGCCACTTTCCTGGATCCTCGCTACAAAAAACTGCCTTTTCTTTCAGCCTTTGAGCGGCAGCAGGTGGAAAACAGAGTGGTGGAAGAAGCAAAAAGCCTGCTGGAGAAAGTCAAAGAAAACACCTTTCGGACTGAAGAAAAGTTCTTTGCGGTTTCGGAAGAGCCCCCGGTGAAAAAAATAATTATCTCCTCCACTCCTCCTCCTACTAGCGTGATCAACAACATGCTTGCAGAGATCTTCTGCCAGACGGGAGGTGTGGAAGACCAAGAGGAATGGCACGCTCAGATTGTTGAGGAGTTGAGCAACTTTAAGTCGCAAAAGGTCCTTGGTTTGAATGAAGACCCGCTAAAGTGGTGGTCTGACAGACTAGCGCTGTTTCCAGTTTTACCAAAGGTTCTCCAAAAATACTGGTGTATTCTGGCCACAAGGGTCTTTCCTGAACGCCTTTTTGGTTCCTCTGCTAACGTTGTCAGTGCAAAGAGAAACCGGTTAGCCCCAGCGCACGTGGACGAGCAGATCTTTTTGTACGAAAACACTCGGAATGGGTCCGAGGCAGAACCGGAGGATGAAGACGAAGGAGAATGGGGTTTGGAACAGGAACAGATTTTTAATTTAAATGACTCGGTAAACGTAAACAACAATTTCTTTAATATCCGAGACAGTGGGTTTGTTTAACAGGACTACTGTGGTACATTTAATAACAAAGAAAAAGGTATTTGTCTTAAGTTACCAAAAATACTTCTGTTTATGCTATGAATGCTGTAAATATTGAACAGTTGTAACAAACTTGATTTAGCTTCCATTGTCTATGTTTTTCCCACTGTCTTAAAACATGAATGAGTTGTGATTAAACAGCACTGAAATGAATGAGGAAATAAATGCTACAAAGACCGTGATTTCTGACTGTGGCCCAGATCTCAGAGAGCACTTAGCCCTGTGCTTCCTTTCCGCTTGCTTCAGTGGGAGAGAAACACATGCTTATGTGCTGTCTGTAATGAAAATATTTTTCCTGAATTAAGACCCTGAGCAAGGGACTTTTTAAGTTCCATGCCTCCAATTATAAATCCCACGTGACTTAGGGCGTTAGCTTTAAATTTTGGATTTTAAAACATTATTCTTAAATTCCATAAATCAGAGCAGCAAAGACTTTTAGAGTATGTCGATGCTATAGAATGAAAAAAAGATCTTGAGCCTGATTTTCTTTTTCACTACCTCATATCTTAGGCCTGGTCTGTGCTAGAAAAGATCAGCTGGTGTAATTCTGTCAGTTAGGGGACTATGTTACTATTTTCACCGGTGTCGCGCTGGCATAGGCCGTAGTGTGGATGCACCTCCACTGGGGCAATTTATTTGGCTTTCCAGTGCGGTATAAATGGTATAAACGCTTCCGAACTGGTATTGCTGTGTCCACATCGGTTGGGTTTTACCGTGGAGCTGTCGCAGCTAAATGGCAAAGCCCCTTTTTGTCCGGGCGAGCCCTGGCGGTAGCACGCGGGGCGCAGGCGGGCGGCAGCCTACAGCTGGGGAGCAGAGCAGTGAAGGCAGGAGGCGTGCCAGGGCCACGGGTCTAACTCTGTGTGCGTGTGTTATAAAGTGTTTAACCTTTTAATTTAAGCGGGCACTTTGCCCACGGTAGCTAGGAAGTTTTGTTGGTGAGAAAAGCAGAATAAAAAGCTTTAATAATTATGTAAATATATTTAAAAGAGGGCGCCCCCTCCGTTTCCCTACACGTATCCGGTGAGTCTTTAGGATTGTTTCTTGTTACGTTAGCACTTAAAAACTTTTTTTTTTTTTTCTCCTGTCTCTTTTTTTTTGTTTCAGTTTGTAGAGTGGACTTTAGTCTGGTCCAGTCAAATGTTTGAGTACTGTTTCCGATTAGTTGTTGTGTATTGCAATTGTTTCCTTTGTGTCTCTAGGCCTAAAAGTTTTGAGCCCTTTTGAGAACTTGGTAAAAAAAAAAAAAAAAAAGAAAGAAAAAAAGAAAAAAATCCAACAACCAAAACCCCACATTTTTTAGGAAATACTGCAGGTCATAAATACGATGCTAGTTCACACGTGGCACAGAGTGGGGTGGCAGCCAGCATTTCTTTGTGCGGCGTGGAGGAGGAATCCTGTGTCTGCCCAGTGACAGTCAAGGGTTGATGTTTTTTTGTGGCAGGCATCTCGCCCCCCACTCGAAATCTCCCAGCTTGAGTTGTTCTGGGAGAGTCACTCACCCACTCAGATGCCAGCCCTTCCCATCTGTCTATAAAGGAGTCAAAAAATTAAGTGAGGCAAATTCGGGAGCTCTCTGCCCAGCTGCGGAGAGCGGACTCCGACCTGCTCGCCGGCGGTGGTCTCGATGACCCTGCTGCTAGAAACGTGCGAGGTGTCTAGGGATGGGAAAGGCCACGGCTAATATAGCATGTTTGTGTAAGCATGGCCTTTCTGGAGAGAGGCCAGTCATAAGACTGGTCGTAACCGTTACCGGGGAAGAAGTCTTGATTTTGTTGTCCCTGTAGCATCCACAGACTCGTAGAGAGGGCCTGGCCAGAAGGAACGTGTGAAAATGGGAATGGTGCTGGAATTGAATATGCTACCATACCGCTTGTTTATGTGCTGGTCTGGTAGTTTTTGCAGGTGTCAGACCTCCATGCGTGGCAGGAAGGGGTGTGTGGATGCGCTGCAGAGGCGGCTGCGATTGCCCAAGATGCAGCGCGAAGGCTGTCCACGAGGGCCGCAAAGTCGAGTCGAGGAAGGGAGCAAGGTGCAGAAATGGTTTTAAGGCCCTGTGAGCGCCCGCCGTGCCCATTTCCACCACCATCTGCTGCCAGGGAGCTGCAGGACGCCAGCGTGAGGCACGTGCATCGCCCTCGATGCCAGGGGCTGCAGGACGAGCCTGGGGCAGCGCTTCGTCCCCCTGGGGCAGAAAGCACGCAGCGAGGCTTATGGCTTGGCTCGCTCCTCGCCCAGCTGTGCCGAGAGCAGTGCGATGCACTGTTCTCTCCCTCCTAGTGTCCCTTAGTTATATAGATATTTTTTTGGTATCCAAAATAAAGGTGTAGTTGGTTCAATTGAGAAGTCTTGGCATTCTCTTAAAAATAAAAAAAGGGGGGTAGGGGAAAAACAAAGCCATTGTTAGTTCTACCCGTTGTTTGTGAGATTTTTATTTAATGTTCTAAGCTTGGAATATTGTTAAATAAACCAGAAAAATAAGTTAGTTACTAGAGTATTTGTCTCATGTGTGTTCATATCTGCAGCACTTTATGACTTTGAACTCTTCGCAACGAGGGGAGGTTATATTCTAAGGTTTTGAAGCTATGCATTTATTTTCCTTTTGATCCTGTAAGTTATTAAAAAAAAAAAAAAAAAAGCTGTATAAATCTTTTGGATTAAAAAAATATGACGATGAAAAACGTCAGAAGTTTAGACAGTTTCTCTTGCTTAAATATGTGTGGTGTTTTTCATTTAACAGTATACTTTTCTGTTTGGTTGGGTGGGGAAACCAAGTTGCAGAGCTATTTTAAATATTGCTACAACGGGAGTTAAGTTATTGCCAAGGGTGGGCCCAGAATGCATTTCCAAATTATGCTATTAAGTCAGATTTATGTTCATGTTTCTTGACAGCTAATTTGAATCCACAGTCTGATGTTTCCATTTCTTTCTGGTACAGCTGAGGCATCTTTTTGGAGGGGCAATAGATAAACTTCAACTTTTGAGTACTCTCATGCTGGAAAAGTGACTTTTTCAATATGCCTTCAAAATGCATACTTTAAGTCAAAAGAAGAGAAATTACCTGTTGCCACAGCTACGTGTTCCCAATTCAGGGTCACAACTCGAGGGGTTAGGTGCGGGTTCTTGTGACCAACAACGTCACTAGAAGGAGTTTTCTTGAGCGACCGGTCTTGAGAGGCATTTCACCTTTGTACCACCAGGATTTATGACAAAGCCAAAAGGAACACACAGAACCAAACTGAGGCTGAAAAGGTGAATTTTTCCAGCAAATTGTATTAGAGTTTCCTTAGTTTAAATTAAGTAAGGACATCAAATTTTGGATTATTTGCAGAAAGGGCACATTAATTTAAGTTTCTGTTGCAGCATCGTATCAAGGATCTTGCTGCAATTAGGGCTCTGTCTTGCCAAGGCTGCTTAATAAAACGTTTCCTGCCCCCAAGTGAATATCTTAAAAAACCTTTCAGAGCAGTGGAGCTGGAGATGCCTGCAATCATCTTCCCGTTTCGCAGTACGTTCACGTTCATTTCACCCAGTGAAGAAGAGCTTGACTGCAGGAGGTGGTGTTGCTGCCCCCATCACCGCAACCCGCTGCCACCAACAGGACAGAAACAAGAAGAAACACAACCCTTGTAGCACACAATTTTCCATCATTTTTAATACTCCAGGAATCTGATGGTGCTGGCCTGCCTCTTTTAAAGTTGGAAGTTTTCCTTATGTTAATATCAGCGTGGTCCAATTAGCTGCACAGGAGCATTTGCATGCAGGCAGGAATATGAAAAGCAAAATGAACCGATGCTGGTTGGCTGGTTGCAATACTCTATGGGACCCCTGGCAGCATAGGAGTTAGATGTAGGTCTGCATGGCTTTGTCCTTTCCATGGCAAAGCTGAAAAAGAAGGGGCTGGTTGAGGACATCATTTCGGAAGGAGAGGACACGTGGATTTTAACAAGTCGCGGATTTTACATATGCCATGACAGTTGGGTAAAGCATGATTTATACAGGAAAAATTGCATTTTCATCTCCGCACACCTTACTCGCGTCTGTGGTCTCCATTTCTGTATGTGCCTCTTGGAGGAAAGTCTCCTGAAGAGCGGTGGCCTGGCTCTGTTGGCACAGCGCTGTGTGGCACAGGCTGTCTTTCTTGGTATCCTGGGAAGACTCTTGTGCTTTGGCTCCTGGGGGGGTTAGGTTTTGTGGCTGTTCCTTTTTTGTTCTTGTTTTTGTTTTTGCAGGCCAAGACTGAATGGTCTGTGTGGCCATACTTCCTCCAAACTACTGGTCGTCTGCTATATTCTGGATGTATTTGCGTTTTTAGGAGATGTAGGGAAATTACAGACACTGTTTTTACTCTTTTAATAAAATTTCTATTTGGTGCTGTAGATAGAAGTTAATGATACAGTGCAATTTTATGTCTGCCTTAAAAGCACATCAGTAGAGCCCTTCCAAACTTCATAGTTTTGAAACTGGAATTTCAAGACATCCCTGCAGTTGCTGTGTAATTTTCCATAAAAAGCATTTCCTTTAGGTTGAACAATAAAGATTGATTAAATAGATTTGTACTGTTTCTACAGTCATTCTCAGTGCCGCTGGAGTTGGGTTAAAATGCTACAAAGGAATTAAGTTTACATGAAAAGACAAAGCACTGCCTTTCAGCTTAGCTTGTGTTTTAAAAACTTCTTCACCGATAAAATTTGATTTGGATCTTTTAAAAAATATAAAGGCTATTGCAGAAACCACTTTCAAACAAGATGTCCTCAGACTCTGAAATGTTAATATTACAAATTTGGAGCGTTTATATTGACATTTCCGTGCAGGGTGCTATTGATTTACCTTGCTGCTGGAAGAAAAGGTTACTGCTCAAAAGAGCGACGCTTCCATCTGCCATGCTTTGAAGAGGTAATCAGACGTAGCTCTGGTATTTTGTTCAGAGAAGTTGGAGAGGCGATTGCCTGCTGCACGTGGATGCTGCTTTCCGTGCCTTACAGCTGGTACTTATTTCCAATGACTTCAACCCCCCACTGTATCTTTTTTATGCTCCTCTGCCTCTGTTCCAGCTGCGTAAAGGAGGCGCGCAGAGGCGTGCGGCCAGTGGCGGATCTATTTCATTTCGACTTCGAACACATGCTGCTTTAGCAGCCTGTTCTTGTGCAGTAATTCACTTACGTTGGTATGGAGTAAAGCTGCAGTTCCTCATTGATAGATATTTTTGGGATAACATTTGGAGTGGTTTTACTGTTTAGACATTGTAGCCAGAGGCAGACTGTCAGAAGCAGGTCTGGGTATTTTTAAAGACACCAGAGGCAGGAGAAGATAATTTTATTTGAAAATAAAATAAGTAAGAAATGTTGCCTTTATTAACACTCTTAGGTAGAACACTAATTAAAATGCACCCATAGATGTTTGTGATAGTATTATAGTTTATCTAACTACATCTGTAGAGAATTAACATCCTTGGCTTACTGAGTGCACTGAAAGTCTTTCTGTATGTGTCCATAGCAGCATGTGCACAATGTCATGTTGAACTGTGATTCCCTAAGCAATGCAGAATAAGGTTTTTTTTTTTATTATTAAGTAGTTTCTTTTGTTGCATATGATTTTCTGAATATGTCATTTCCCGCAAATACTTGCAATCATGACTGAGAAATTCATCTTTTGTTTCTCTGATGGATGCTGCTTTGCTTTTAAATTTTACACGTTTTGTATCCTGGCGTTTTGCTCTTCTTTTATAGACACCATGACTGAAAGGGTTTAAATCTGTTTTCATTGGTGTGCTTTTTCTCATGAGTCATCAGTGAGGTTATAGTGATAGGATCTTAGAGTCCTAACAAGTGTGGTGTCAGGCCAGTGTCAGGAAATCTCATGCCAGAAACATCCAGCCCCACGTCAGAAATGCTGTGTTCCAAACAAAATCTTTATTTTCTCAAATGTAGTTTTCTGATGTGTGTGTGTGAGAGAGAGTGAAAAATAAAGTGCTTTTACAGACAATGCCCTGTTCTGTTTTATGGGTGCCAGTCAAGTTTGCTCTGAGTTGGTGTGATGGGCACACTGAGTGGTTTAGCCCCAGACTTGTGTTTCCTGAGCACACAGCAGAACTTAGATGAACAGAAAGAACCTAATCACAACTGAGTCTAAAAAACTCAATTGCTGCATTAATGAGAACAAATAGGAAGTGGGTCCATCTTGCTTCTCTGTTCAAGCTGAGAGAAACAAAGAGGGTAGTAGGAAAAATAATGTAACAGCAATCTGAAGTTCCTACAGTTTTTATAATCTAGAGTGGCACATGTGAGGTTTTCAAGGACAAACCTGTAATTTTGAGAAGTAAAGCAGTTCTCTTTCATTGACCTACATGTCAGAGCCGTAGCGTTACTCCACACATGACAGTTGCTCTCTTTTATTACACTTTTCCTCATGAGAGCTTGTAAGGAAACTGTCTTTACTCGTTCTGTGTTTCTGTTCACATAGGCCCTCTGAAATCATGACATTAAAAAATACGAAATCACTAATCTGCTCATAATCTGCCACTTCAGACTGCATAAAACAAATGCTTTGCACGCTTCTCGGTGTTTTCATGCTGCTGGCCATGAGCTCTGCCATCTCCGAGCACTGCTCTCTGCAATGGCAAGAGAGTGTTTTCAGGAAGAAGATAGGGGGGAGCAAGAGAAGAACAATTTCTTGTTGTAATCGGTTGTTTAGGACCTGAAAGCCCAGGGTGAAATGGCTGTTTCCAAGTGATACTTCGCACGACTTCCCTGGTTGACCAAAGAGACGTATTCCCAGGCATCACACCAGAGACCTCGCTGCTGGTGATACATCTGGGAGGCCTTAAGGGAGTGAGCACTATAGTGAGAATGAGCTAATCTTGGGATGAGTCAATAACTTGTGCTGAGCCTGTTGTGTGCAATATGTATATTTTCTTGTCTCTATTTTCAGTCCTGCTTTATTTCCTATGCAGTGAGCATGTACGTTAGTGCTAGGGTTTGCTGTGCAATGCTTATATACAAAATACAGGAGTAGAAAAATATTATCTGCATACTTTCAAGACATGGTAAAAGTGGGTGGAAGTTCACATGCATTATATGTGGTTTTCCAACTGTTTTGCATGAACAGTAGGATGAGGATGATACTGAGCTTACCCTGTTGCGTAGCGTTATGGGGGGAAGAATGGCATTGCTGCTGGGAGAGTTCTGCATGCCTGGCCTGAGGTGTGAGGTGGGAAACAGCGACCTTGTGTGTGTGGTGCCTCAAAGTGTGGAGCAATCCTCAGGTGAATTTAAGGTGCTTGGATTGTCTGGGTCTTTGGTAGCCTTACAAACAAAACCACCACCTTTTTCATGCCCTGCGCTTCCCACCCCACCTCCCCTTCATTACTTCAGCTGATGTTCGGTTGATGGTAAGATTGCAGAGTTCTTCCTGGAGAGGGAAATTCACAGCGAGGAGGAGAGACTATTTGTCATTTGTTAAGAGTATTGCATACACTCTTTGTGCCTTTTTTGGCAAAGTATATTAGAGTTGATGGAAGATAATTTCTTTGTATTTTTTTTTTTTTACCCAGAGGCAGGATCTGAAGTAGCTTGTAGTACTTGTAGACTGGTGAATTCTTCCTCCAGTGACTGGTTCAGCTCAGTCTGCAACTTTCGGTCTGTTGGCTATGCTTCTTCAGGCTGTTTAGGAGATTTGCTACGCTCTGTAGAGGGGATACAGATTCCTCCGTCATGTTTTTGCTGTGTTTTTGTGTTGCTGGGGCTGCTTTCTGGTCTGCACTTGCTTGAAGGAAGGAGATGGGTCAGGGCGTTTCCCATGATGCTATTCCTGCCTTCGGCTGGTGAACCGTTCTCAGAAGAGGATCGGGCAGATAACTGCACTGCTGGGTGATCAGTTTGCAAGCTCCAAGGCTACAAATGATTCATTCTTTCATATTCATTCTGAGGCTAAGATCAAGATGTTGCACAATGTGGCCTAAAAACTATACTTCCAACCCTTGGCATTTCAGAAAACGTAGCTCCTGCAGTTAGGTGTGCAAATATAGATTTAGGGATTTAATCCTTAAAGCAATCCGTTTTGTATGCTCTGCCTTCTGAACCACTTGAAATACTTGCATCCCAGGTGTAACTCTCTTTAAATATCTTTTAAGTAGTGGTGGTTTGATGTAGGTTTTGTATGCAGTGCTTTTTTAGATACAAAACCCAAATGGAAGTGGGAGATCTTTAAGGTCCCTTCCAACCCAAACGATTCTGTGATTCTAAGGCATATAGGGCAAAATCTAACATTATGGGGGGAAGGTTGGGTGTCTGTGAAGCTTAGCAGCTGAAGCACAGTGAGATTTCAGAGCTAGGCAATGCATCACATTTGTACTAGTAGGGCATTTTGGTGTAAAGATGGGCAGATGGTATCTTGTAAAGGACAGTAAAGTGCTAAGCTGCTCCTTTTCTCTGTGTAAAATTCCCTGTTGCAGCATCACTTCTTCCTGTTTCCTTTCTGATTATATACTTCTTTTTTCCTCCTCCGTCTTTTCCTTATGGTGCTATTTAATATTTCTCATTTAGAGTTGGTTGACTATGGTTCTCTGGGCTTCACTCAGGATTTCCAGGTCTCCCCCATCCTCTTTGTTCTTGTGTAAGTCTTATGTCACCATTGATTTCATGTCAGCCCTATGCCATTGCACATGATACTTCACCCCAAGCATTAGCCAGTTGGGTAGTGGGAAACTTGGGCAGTAACTCAGTGTCTCTGCTTCTGGGGGGCTGTTTGGAGTAGGATCTGCACATTTGGGTGGCAGAAAAAACCCTGTTAGCATTAAGTTAATGCTGCAACTCCAAACCAAACAAAACCAAACCAAACCAAGCCATGAAGTGTAGTTGATCCGTAGCACCGTGGGAAGGGTTGTTCTCCAGCTTCCATCCAGTGCACACCATCTGGAGACAGCAGAGCTTGTGGAAGCACAGCTGGGGACCACGGAGGCTTGCTGCGGGGTCAGCAGCGTGAGTGGGGGTCTGCGGTCACACAAGGGCCTCGTGTGGACTCCAGCAAGAGTCTGCCCGCTTGGGAGAAGTTGCACAATCAGAAATCTTAGTTGGCGTAGATGTGAGCGCTGAAGCAGCCCAGTAAAGTTTTGCAAGGCCGGAAGAGAGAAGGAAATGGCTGCAAACCCACGGTGCTATTCTTAGAGATCCTTCTGTAGTCAAACCGTAACACGGCAGCTTATTTACAGCATTCAGATGCTGTCCCCTCCCTGGAAAGGAAGGGAATGGGTAAGTCCTTTACCTGGGCTCGGGCACCCAGGGCTGGAGTAATACTGAAGTTATGTGGGCACTGACGTGAAATTCTTGGTTCAGATCGGTTTTGATGTAGCTTTTAACACACTGAATAAATAGGGCCTTATGGAATATTTTGATATCTTTGTTACTAGGATTATGGCTTTTTTCCTTGTCTTGCAGACAGAACAGGATTCAAGATGTGGGCAGTTATGGAGTAAAAATGTAATAATTAGACGTATGTATCCCCCTTCCCCCCCTGCCATTTTTGGAAACTGGTGTTTTCAGTTTCAAGCTTTCCATCCTTGCAGTTTCTAAATTACAGATACAGTTACTGACACTGATTTTTGGTTTGTGGCTTTATCATAGTGTTTGAAATTAAATCTACCGACGTGGTGCAACAGAGCAAGGTTTAAATGGGGTTATCAACAGCAAGAAAAAATATTTGAAAGCTACCGTTCCTGAAAAAAATAATCTGGAAAAAAAAAAAAAAAGTAAAATAATAGTGTTTGCATTCCTTTCATTGTATTTGTGCTCTGCTAGGAGAAGTTTGATGCCTCACAGAAAATTGTTTGAGCAAGAAAACTACAAATCCCTTCCCACCCAGAATGCACGCAGGGTTGTGTACTGCTGAGCACAGAGGGTGGCTCTGGTGTGATTCTGCTTTTTGTGGTGTTACTATTTTCTGGTAGAGTATGCTTTCTGAGACACGGAAGTTTCACTGTCTGAGGGAATGTCTAAACATGATTGTTAACGTTGCTCAATACTTTAAATGAGCCTGAAGAGAAAAAAAAAAAAAGGAAACTTGGACCTAAAAAAAATGCGCTGAACTTGTGTCTAAAAGAGGATGTTGAGGGAACAGTTAGAAACCTTTTTTTTTTTAATTATTATTTTTGATGCATTGGTACCATGGTGATATAACTATAACCCCCAAACTATATGAGGAAATAGCTTACCTCCTATAACGTCTGCACTGAGTTCTCTTCAGTGAGGGCGTGTTAGCTTTGAGGGCGTGATACAGCTAAGTCCCACCGGATTAAAACAAAACTCGGTCACCTCCTGACCTCGGATCTCCAGCCTGTGTTTCTCACTCACACCAACCAGGGATTGAAGTTAATGAGCCTTGTGAGTGTTCAATGAGTTCGGGATTAAGTTTTTAATCTACTACGGTGTTTCTAAATGGAGTGCTCCGGGCAGTGGTTTGATTGCCACCTACAGCTGCCCAGGCGTGGTGTGCTGCAGCAAAAGGTGATGGATGCTTCATCCTGGGAATTTGTACTGAAGCAGTGGATATTAGGGCTTGTACACCGAGTACTTTAGAAAGCCAAATGCTCTCTGCCCTAAACAGATTATTTTTAAAACAAAACCAGATAGTTCCGTATAACAGTATTTTAACAATCATGTCAACTGTTCCTGGCTAAGGAAATTATTAATCAGTTGGAGTCAAAACCTGGTTCTTTGAAAAAGGTTCAGTGGTATTATTGCAAATGGCTTATAAAGGATGTAACGGTCTACATATTACACAGAATGAAAGTGACTTTCTAAGTATAAATATAACATTACTGGCACTATACTTTTTGCAAGCCAGGACTGACAGAGTGAAGAGATGAGTTTGTAATTTTTTTTAGTGAACGTATCACAGTTTGAATGCCTTCAGAGCAGTAAGTCATAGATTTTTGGTAACTGGATATGACTTGAAGAACTGAAAATTGAACACTTGTGCTACGAAATACATCTCACAGCACATATAAAAGTGCTTTTTGGACGTATTTTTCCAAAGTAACATATTGTTGATGAATAAAGTCATCCAGTGTGAATACAGATGTCATCTAATCTTCTGCCTGTTAGAGTACTTTCGTGCTAATTAATGTCAGCGCCTATGTGCCAGTCTTACTTGTGCATTCATAACTGGATTCACTGCATTACACGGCATGTGATTTTAATGTTAAATAGTCTGCTAAAAATTATCAGGAAAAAGGTCAAGAAATGCAAAAATCTGTGTTATCTCGATGATGTTGTACTTCCTAATTATATGACACAGATACTTAAAGAGCAACTAACCCAACTCAGAAGCCGGTTTAAAAAGTTGTGTATACTGTCATCGGTAACATAACATGAGCATCTTGTAGCAGCTACAGAGTTCTTTGTACTCATTTTTAGACACATAATTTTATTCCTTCTGTATTTTTTCATGGGCTCTTTTTGTCAGCTAGTTCTTTTTTTATATGTATATACTTTTTTCATTATATGAAGTCATCCAGCACTGCAGGGAGGGAGAAAAGGAATATTTTCGGATACAGACAAGTGAGTGTAAAAAAATGAAATAGGCGGGCAACATTTTAGCATGGATTTTAGCTTGAGCGTGCCCATTAGAGTTATCCTACAGTGACATACATTCTCGTCTATGCACTAATTTAATGACTTCTATTGGGATTTTTACTGTTAAATGTAATATATACCCATCTCTTCCACCTCCATTTGCTAATTGAAACCAGTCACAAAATATTCCAGACATACAATTGAAAAGCATGAATTTTTCCAGTCTTCTAATCCAATTTTGTCTTTTTCTTCTTTAAAAAAAAGTATATATTTATGTATACATATGTATGTATATATATGTACACACACATATATACACGTAGTTCTGATACAGTGATAAATGGCTGTCTGCAGTGTATCTGCAAAAGTAATCTGCTGCTTGCAAATGAATTGGGGTCTGTGTCGCAGTTGGGCTGGAGTGTCTTCCTCTGGACGCTGTGGTGGAGGAGATGCTGAGATCTCCTCCTGTCTGCTCCTGGTGAGGCTGGAGAAGGGCCCTCACCCTCTGGAGAAGTGTCATTGCCATCGAAGGAGGGTAGGTGGTGTGTCTGGAGAGCTGTTCTGCGCATCCTCTTCGTATTACCCGTGATAACGTCTGGCTCTGTTTAGCTGTGATGACCTTGGCTTTATCCGAATGCAGATCTTCCCTGGGCTGAACACACATGGGTCCTGCTCTGCTTTGCACAGGGTCGACCCCTGGGTGCTACCATGCGTGACAAAGCACCCCTGGCGTAGGCACTCCGTGTATTAGCAGGACAGCACTTGCAGAAGATCAGCCTGTCAGTAAAACACTGTTTCTCTGTCTCCCCAGGCAAAAACGGGAATACCAGAAGCAGTGCCCAGAGCACAGGTGGCCACGAAGTGCTGCAGGAGGCAGGCACGTTAGCCAGAACTGTGGCAGGCCTGTGGGTGCTGGTGGCACTGGCCAGAACAAAGCTGTGGTAACAACTCAGCGCTGCCCCGTTTCCTGCATGGAAAATATCAAAAGATACGCTTGTGGAAGGGTTCTGGTCGCTGCTGCTCCAGCTCGTGGAGGAGGGAGGGCCTCGCTTTGCTCTCACGGCGGACGGCTGCTTGCCTTTCGCCCTCTGTGTGACTGCAGGGAAGCCCCTCTGGAAGGCCGAGCGGCCGCGGGCCGCCTGCTGTGACGGGGGATATAAGGCTGGCATCTGAGCCACCGCTGGGTCTGGGGACACGAGCACTCCTGCTCAGCGTCAGGCCTGTGTTTGAAGTGCAGGCATCCTGTGTTCGTGGAAAAAGCCCTAGAGAGAGAAATATTGGAAACAGCAGAGAGCTGCCGAACAAGCCAGTGCAAGCTCCTAGTCTTTTGTTCTTCCAGATAAATTTTTTTTTCCCTGACGTTTAAAGTCTTAAATTGCTTTATGCTTCTCAAAAAAAAAAAGGTCTTATTCAAATGATTTTAATTATTGAGCATCAAACAGAAGTTAGATGCAGGTGTACCTTTTTTTGCTGTTTAATGTGGGGGTAGCACGAGTGCTGCAGACAGCGGCTGCAGCTCGTCTGTCCTTTGAGGGGTGGCTCCGCTAGATCAGCCAGCTGTCAGCCTTGTGTGATGAAGGGGCTGTGAGACCTGTCAGAATAAGCAAAGTATCGTTTCCTCATAAAACGAAAAAGAAAAAGAAATCTCTCCCTGGAAGGCTGCATCACGCCCAGAATATTTAACACAAAGCAAGAGATGGCAGGGCCGTTTGGTTTGGGGTGGATCCATGCCTCGGTTGAAATGGAAAGATCGGATACTTCTAGGGTGAGATGACAGCCGGGCTAGGCAGAGCGTAGGGTCCTGGAAACAGGGGCTGGGAGGTTTTTGTCCACAAGGTCACATATCTCTGTAAGAAATGCGCTTTTCCCTTAGAATTTGGGAAAGCTATTTATAGGAGGTAATTAAGTGAAGGGTTAAAAATAGGATGTTGTGTCATGCTCCCGGAGCATTATCAATAATGGGACTCATTTTGTGAACGGTTGCATTTCTTTGGAGCAGCATGTGATACTCTCTAATTGCAAAATTAATAGCAGGTAATGATACTATAGAATGATGGCTTCTTATACTAAGGCATACTTCAAGAGCTTTTAATCTGTGTGGTAACTCAGCGTATTAAAAATCTTTGAGAATTTTGATGAAGAGCAATTATAGAGCATACACCGTAGCTGCTTTTTGAAGTTAACTAATTCCCTGAGTCCCGTAGATCTGCATTAGATTAATGGTCTATAAAAATTTCATTTGAAAATAAGTTTTTCACGGAGGAATAAAAATGTCTAATTTCTTACGAAATCTTTCACAACAACTAGCTCTCTCTACTGCAAAGCAGGTACCTTCCTTGTAAAAACTTTGGTACATATTTCATGAGGAATAAGAAGGAAATTGAACGAATATGCATGAGCATGAGGTCACTTCAGCATGCGTCAAGAAAGAAGACAAGAGTCTGAAAGGAAATGACTCTTTTCCTAGAAAAAGGCTATTGTGAGAGAATTAGGGAGTTATACATGGTAGAGGTGAGACCTTTCTGTCTTTGGACTTCTGTACTCCATTTGAAACTCCTGACCTGCTCATGTTATCAAAGAAGAGAAAAATGAATAAAATTCCATCTTTGGAAAACAAGTGTTACAGTTGTCTTGAAGACAAAAAATATGCATGTCACTTGTACCTTCTCATTCCAAGTTAGAACTGCTTTTTAAGCAGTTTTGTATAAAGAAAACTGCCCCATCCAGAGGTTCAGGGGGCTTCAATTAAACTCCCATCTAAAAGAATAGTTCTCTTTTAAAAAACAAAACAAATCATGCAAAGGTATCTATTCTATCACTGACTAGTGCTTCTGGAGGCAGGGTGGTGGCCCTGGGAGGGCTGAGCAACGCACAGCCATAGCCAGGAGCCCTGCTGTCCTCAGGGCCACCATTTTGGGTGTGTATGTGGAGGGCCGAGGGGATGTCCAAATGGGGATGTGAACAAACACATTATCCAGGAGTTGGTTTAAAGAGCGTGGAAACAATGCTCAGGAAGGTGCGGCTGAGAGGGAGAGGAAGGGATGTCAAGGCTATTTTTCATTTTTTTCATTAACCTACTAGCATCTGAGCATCATCTTGCATTAATGTTGGTGTTGCAGTGGCTCCTGATTGTTAGTCACTTCTGAAGATTTTAATAGTATGGAAATGTGCTTTTTAACATCTTGTATTTTAATTAATTGAGGGTATCTCAGGGTAGCTTTAAATACCAATTGGTTCATGTCCTGTGCTTCCTGTTAACTAGATTTTTCCCAATATTCTCTAATCACTTTGTACCTCTCTTCCTGATTCTAATTACTGAAGCTTTGTGTATGATAACAAGCACTTCAATTCAGAAGTGATTGCATGACTTTCTGAAGTGAAGTACTCCAAAAACTTTCAATTACCTTTCAAGTCCTGTATACCAACTCATGACTTCTGCTTACTTATTTATGTTTTATGGAAATACCATCACTCTAAAGCCATGGGAAGTGAAGGGGATGGCTGAAGTGGCAGCAGAACGTTTTGCCTATTGGAAGAGGCAGATCTGAATGTGACCTTCAGCTGTATGCTCTTAAGCTTGATTGGAATATGGAAATTATGTTCCCTGTCTCTGGGAAGAGAGAAGGTGCAGTTTAAACTACTCTTAATGATCTTGCCAACTTTTTTTTTTTCTTTTCCTTTTTTAGAGTGTAATGTAGTAAGGAAATCGACTTTAAAGAATTTAAAAAGATTTTTAAAAAGATTTAAAAAGATTTAAAAAGAATTTAAAAAGAAATTAAAAAATAAAGACTTTAAAGAATCGACTTTTCTGATGTATCGGTTGCCCAGCTGCATCTTCCCATCTGTGCTCTGAGCACAAAATGATGGAATAACTAATTTAATCTTTTAATAGTATTTGGTCAGAATAAGAGGTGTTAAAATTTATAGGCAGTAAAAACAGAAGCTATAACGAAGATATTGGGATTTGTGATGCAATATCCTGTGATATCTAGGAGTACAATAGCACTGTCTTGCAAACTATAAATAAAATATTGGTCTTTTGAAAAATCATCATAGTGCAAAGTACGAATTGTTTTCTTTTCACTTTTTAACTCCTGTAGTAAGATGCTAAAAAACGGATAGCTATATTTTGCTTTTGGTGTGGATTTCCTTTGACCATAAGTAAGTAGATCACTCTTTGCTTCAGTTTCTATATGTGAAAGTGTAGACGAATGTTTGATTTTCTGCATTTGGGTAGTAAATATTCTCCAGACTTCAGGGTTTATGACAGAACCTTTCTTCCATGAAGGGTGTGGGGCCCTGGCTGCCTGGGTTGATTTCTTTATGATCTGGTATTAAATCAAGAGTAGCATCTGATTATTGTCTGTTTTTTTTTTTTTTTTTTTTTTTTCATTTGTTTGTTTGCTTTTTCCTCTTGTGGAGTCTTTCTTTTGAAACAATCAGTCCGGCATTTATAGTGACACTTCATTCATAATGGAGTAATAGACACTTTGAAATGATAGAAAATAAAAAGGATCTTCAAAGAACAAAGTCACTATTGTCATCCTGGGTTTTAGGACAAAACTATTACTTAAATGCTAATTTTTCACAGCTAGACATGAAATGTTAGAATTTTCAGAATTTTGTGGCACATTTCATGCAGACAACAATAGCGTTTATCTTTTTTTTTTTTTTTTGATAGCTGGGTTATGAACTTTCTGAGAGAAGGCATTTTCTGACATTATTTACATTTTGCCTTATTTTCTATTTATTGCTTCTTACAAATTGACCAGCAGCTTTCTGAGCATGGTAAGGAGAAATACTACAGCTATCGGTAACTTCTAGGGGGTGGGGAAGGGAGCAAAGTGTCTTTAAATGGCAAATGTTTGGTGAAACTGGAAATGGGAGTTATATGGGGAAGGCTTTTTTATGCTCAGGGTATAACTGATGAGGCAGTCAGGCCCGACTGAGAGCAAGAACTTGAAGCTGTTTCTTACCTCCTAAGGGATGTAAACAGTTCTGAGATAGAGCTACATCTACCTATTAGTTGTTTGTAACAGCTTGAAGCCTGGAGAATCTTTGGATCCTGATGCAGAATGAAAATTTTTTCTACTGCCTGTAACTTTTGCAGGATGGGAAAATTCATTTTCCAGGTACTAGACTATGCAGAGCTATTTCCATTATCCGTATTTAAATCTTCTGGGATGAGCTCTTCTTTTTCATCTCTTATTTCACAACAGGAAAAAAATATAATTACAAGATGACATGACTTAAAGAGCATTGGGAAGTTTTACATAAAGTGACATTGCCTAAGGTATTGCACAGTTACATTTGCCCAGAGGGAGGGAGTATGGGAGTAAGTATCAGTAAATCTGTTCAAAAGATAACCAGATGCTTTTTCTTAAATTAAAGATACACCTGTATATAACTTCCCTATCTTTAGTGTGACTGGAGAGAAAGAGAAGAAAGCCAAAGAGTAATATTTAATAGGTAAATATATAAAAGGAATGAAAGATAAGCAGGGCAGAGAATACATGGCAAATGGAAATATGTCTTTTTCTATTCTTGTGATAGTATTTTCCCATGTAAGAAATGATATGGGTAAATGGTTTCTTTAAATATATGCATATGTAGGGAACGGTTACTTTCTTTTAGTATTTAGTATCGAGTTCCCTTCTTTGGTATTTTTAACAATTCCATTGATATTTAACATGCAGGGTGTGGCTATCCAGTGTCTCTAAATAATTGACAGGGTTTCCTCACATTATTGCAATGACCCTGTACTTGTTGCCCTCCATTCTCTTCCAAGCGAAGGAGTTTCATGGCCTCATCCTAGTCCCCAGTTGGCATCTGTCCCCAAGACAAAGTGATTGCATAGTTCAGGAAAATATGCCATGTGTATTGCGAGTGTTTCTGTGCCAAATATTCTTGCACAAGTTTGTCAACACGTATCAGCCTTTATCTGAAATATTCTTGTTACTTGAGACTGGTGTTTCTCCAGCAAAAACTGGCTCAAGCCTGGAATAGCAAATATGTTTAAGATAAGGAGTAGCGTGCAATGGCAGATGTTGCTTGCTGTTGATGGGACTTGCTTGATGCATGGGACTTGCAGAGTTGTAACTTTACTAACATAATTTACACTTGTAGATCTAAGGCAACTTTTCTGCCTTTTCTCTCTGTCTCTCTCTCTCTTAGCCTCTTCCTCTGCCCCTCCCAGGGATCTAGTGCTCTCCTGTTCCTAGAAATGCATGCACTCATGCAGTTGGGAATTTTTCTCCCAGAGCAGTCTGTGGGCAAACCTGGATTCCTGATGAATTTTTAGCAGAGTTTAATAGCACACTGTGTTATTTCCCAGCTGTCTGATTTGTATAATGGTGTGTTCAATCTATCTATTTGGCACTTGTAAAAATCAGATTCAAATCTGTTATCTTGAAATGAGTTTTGGCTGAACGAACAAAGTACCCTAGCATGGCAAACATGGCCAGGAGTGAGATCTAGGACTCAGAACCTGCACCCTCCCTTCTCTTTCTTTCTTTTACCTTAGGGTAGCTCCATATTGGTTGGGATCAAATTTCCTAGTAACTCTCTGTCAAAATCAGCCTGAACTTGTATTGTAAAAAGATCAGATATTTGCCTCATCAAAAAAATTTTCACTGCCACTTTGTATCCCTTTGTCTTAGAGAAACCCAATTCAGAAATGGCAAGAAAACTTCCCAAATTAACCATCGGCCTTGGTTTTCTCCATTCTCAACCTCCTCCTTCTCGAGGGGACAACATTCAGGATTCTTGGTGTGATAAATGAAGCTGACCACAGAAGGTCTACATGGAGTTTATTGGAGGAAAAAGTTTTTCACAGTCAGAACGAAGACAACTCAAATTAGTACTGAGAATTACCATATATATTGTTTTTGAAAACTGCAATTATCTGTTTCTCTGTGAAGCCCTTCTGGCGAGTCTAGCAGTTTCAAAAAGACTGGGATCAATATTACTGAGGATCCTATTTGACAAGTAAACCAAAAGCACTCAGGCTCCAGCAGAAAGATGTGCACAAATGCAGCTTCCCTCTGCTCTCCTCACCAGGTAAAACTTTTCCACTGGCCAACACTCCAGGCATGTGCTCTAGAAAACAGAGCACTGAAAATACATGTGCAAGTGCAGAGGAAATATTTTTTCTCTTGATTTTGGCAGTAGTTGTCCAGTTGATGGTTACGGTGCCTTGACTTGCACCATGTCCCTGCCACCAAACCTTGGTTGATTTGGATCCATAAATAGCAGTTGGCCAAGCTGTCTGTGCAGGTCACTTTGCTGGGCTTTTTTGTTGCCTTTTGGGCAATACCACTCTACAGAAATTTATGATTCAGGTGCATGAAATTGCTTAGAGCTGTGTCTCTTCCAGCTAAATACTTGGGGGAAAGGAGAAGAGAGGGTGTTGAAGCACTTGGAAATGACATCTTCGCAACAAAAAAGCTCGCGCCTTTGAGAGGCTGATACTCCCTTCTCCTTCCCTGGCCCTACCTTATGCACACACTTCTCCCTGTTCCTGCATTCATCCCGTCTTTCCAGGAATCACTGGAAGAAACGCAGATAGGTGTGTCATGCAAATGAATTTTTTGGTGCTGCATTCCACCCCCCCAGTGTTGCTGGAGAGATCTGTTATCACGGGACTTGGGTTTTTGAATGCCAAGAGCTGTTGCTCTGAAAAGCTGCCTTATTTTGGATAGCATTATTTTTCTTTAGCAAAAGATACATCTTTTTGTCCTGTAATGGTGGTGTTGTAACTCTCTTCTTACTACTGCTCCAGTTTATTTTGCATCTTTCCTAATATGGGGATTTCTTTTAGCACAGTTCAGTCTTGCTGTGGGTGTTTTTGGTACACTGCTGTGATAGTGAGCTCTAATAATACTTGTTGACTATGTAAGACCTCACAGAGCTCCCCAGTGTGTTCATGAAAGATAGAACGGGAGGGAGGAGAAGCTACTCTGCTTATTAATCCTCTGTAGGTCGGCTTTCCCTTGAGTTGAATAAATGAGATGTCCAGGGACAGGTCCTGAAATAGGTTTTGGAAACTTCTTTCTCTGGCTTCTATGAAGGGCTTGTCATCTTCCCTGCAAATGTTATCATTTTGGCCCTATAAGCAAACTGGCATGTTTGTCAAAAAGCTGAACAAATGCTGTAGCCTTACAGCAGGCTTAAATTTGCTTGTTTGTTTGTTTTAATTGGCAATTTAAATAATTGCATTAGTTTGTCTCAGCCGATTTTTGCTGCTAAATCTGAAGAAATACTGCTTGTTCCTATTGTTCCTGTACTGATGAGGTCGCAAAGAGATGAGGGCACACATCAGCTCCTTAGCAGGGTGAGTGTGCTGCTTTTCTAGCTGTTGTAGCTCCCACTCTCCTGTTTTTTTTTTTTTGTTTTTTTTTTTCATTTGCTGCCTTGCTGCCTTTCGGCTGCTGGTCCAGGCTGCCTGGGTAGCTGGTGGCTTGGCCGATGGCATTCCCAGATGTCCAGGCAGCCCAGGAGAATTGCTGCTGCTGGCGCAGTGACTGACCACCCTGCTCATGTCTGGGGGCTCTGCCGTGCTGTGGGAATGTCAGCCTCACAGTGCACGGGCTGCACGGGCCTTCCCGCTTAGGATATCCCCGGCTGAAGCACGGGGGACGGAGCTTTTATGAATTTCCAGCGTTGGTACACATGACTTGTTATTTGTGGCCAGGTTCGTTGGCGCTCAGCGCCTTGCAATCCCTGTGCACCTTGTGCAATGGTTAAACAAGAAACCTTGTCTTACGGACCCAGGGTTTTTGCTGTGGTTTTGTTGAGTGCTTGTTCACAGCCTGTATTCCCTATTGGTCGTTGTGTGGGAGGCTTCTGAAATTAGGTCTTCCCCTGTGTACTGAAGTTCTTACAGCCATCTGGCTGCTGTTGTTCCATTAATAGCACCTTGAGATACGATGCCTCTGTAGGGCAAGGGACACATTTCCATGATTTGGTTTCTCCGGCTGTTCTGGTTCTTCAACACCTTTCCCTTCCCATCAGTAAAGGCAGTACCAGCCTGTCTCCAGTACCTCAGTTTCTTCGTGACTCCTGACTTTCACTTCTCCTGTGAAAGCAAAGCAAGACAAAGACTTGGAGGTGCAAATTTTCAGTTGTGCACGGAAACGGATGCTCCTCCTGAGCAAACTGGTCACCCTTATACAACATGTCCAAATGATGGTCATGTGCAAGTGGATCTGCATGTGCGCGTGACAGTTCTTCATGAGCGGAAAGCCAGATGACTGGGAACTGCCGAAACCAGCAGGATGCCACTTTACGGAAGGACTAGTCAGGCTGGTTGCCACCTACCTGATTTCCAGCCTTAAAAGCCTTCAATCTTGATAGCATGCTGATGTTCCTTAGGAAAGTGATAGGAAGCAGCAGAGGCAGAAAAGATTTTGGTGTGCAAATTCAGGAGGCCCATTTGCATTTGAAAGATCATCTGCACAGGCTTAGGACTCAGAGCTTTCCTGCTGGTGAGAGCTTGTGCTATACCAAAAATAAATAAATAAATATATATTGGCTGGTTTATTCTTCAGGACTTGAGTACCGAGAATTGTCTTCTGTTAGGTTATGTACCTTTTCTAAGTTCTGGCATGACTTTTTGAGCCTGGACCCTGTGTACTCGATTTCTGCCAAGACAGAAGTTTATGGAGGTGTTCCTATAAGGCTCCAACAAATGCCTGTTACTGAAAGCTGTATGGATAAAACGATTTATTTTTTTTTTATATCTGCTTTGAAAAAGACATTAGTGGCTATAATCTCAGCACTGCCACGGTGTAAATCGGGGGAAAAGAGTTGGAATATTTTGGTATAGGAAAACCTCCTCAGTAGTTCAGTGGTAAATTGAATTATATGAATTTTTTAGCCAACTGGAAAAACTTGACTGTGCCATGTCCTGTGGCGTTAGATGAGGACTGACAACTACAGTTTGGCCTCCTTGTCTCACTCAGTGCTGCTATATAGGAACAGCTCCAAATGTGGTACTTGTAACTCTGTCATCAAACTAAATATTCATTGTGGCTTCTTTTCTTTTGCCTTTTTTTTTTTTTTTCATCTGTGGTTCTGCCAGTTACCTTCAGGGATAGTATTTGCATGTAAATTATTCAGTTATAGGAGGAAGGAAAAAACTAACTGTTAGGATTTGTCTGCAGGGTCTCCTCAGCATAAATGCGACCGAGGTCCCTGTGCCAAGTGTGCGGTTCAGGAGGAGCAGGCTTGGTGCCTGCGCCTCGCTTGGTGCCTCTCAGGTAGCCCCTCTGACCAGCTCGTCAGATGCCTCCAGCAGTGCTCGTCTTTCTTGCCTGATAAGGACTGGAGACCTATTTAGACAATCTAAATTCTGCCTTTGGCTTTTGATGTCTTAAAAAGAGCTTTTAATGAGGAGGTTAATATAAAGATACTACATGTTAATGTCCACATGACTCACAATGTTACACAAAAGCAGATGCTGGATTAATAGGTTAGGAGACAGGATTTAAAAACAAACATTTGATGCAATTTGCTTTGTACGTTGTAATAAACTTTTAATACATTTTTTTTTTCCTCAAACAGGCTGTGTTATAAAGAATACCAAAGCAATCAACTTTTGAGGAGAGCTCTTTTTCTGGGATGTGCATTGCCTGTGTTTATGTAGCACATTTCTGCAAAGAAGACAGTTAGCTTAATGACTCTGTTTTAGTTTGACTACTTCAACCCCCATCCCATTTGACAACTAAACCCTATCCCTACCCTGGAGTTGAGACTTTGCTGGCAGGAACTGGTCACTGGTACAGGTCTGCACTCTGCTTTCTTTCTCTGTGGTCATAGCAGTTGCAGAGACATCCTGAAAACCCTCAAACCCTCTTTAAGAGCCTCTCAAAAGTTAGTATTTTTGAAATTTACAGAATTGCCTTGAATTCATCATAATATCATCTGTGTGTGAGGACAAGTCTGTACATGGAAGTTATTTCAGATGAAGGAAAAGTATATTTAAAAAGGACAATTATTATTTTTAGATAGTATCATATTTATTACAGAATAATTTTTTTTTTTTTTCTGCTTTAGCTTAATCCACTTGCAAAGTAGATAACCTTATTTCTTCTGAATACTTTGAGGTGTAGACAGAACCATCAGCCTGGGAGAAGCCTCTGTCAGAATTTGGCTTGATAAATAAGAACTCAAAGACCGCAGGCTAGTTTCTTCGAACACAAAGGGAAATGAACAGCCAGTGCTTGGTCAAGGTTTCTCATTAGCACTAGGGCTGTGCAGTTCTCATGTCCCACGGTGAAATCAGTGGAGCTGCACCCCTATAATTGAGATCAGTATCTACCTGCTTACCAGGAGGAGAGGCAGAGGGAGACCTGGGATGTTTTAAATGAGGTGCAAGAACTGCCAGAGAGCATCTCCCTGCAGTGCAAAGCCAGGGGGTCCAGACTGCCTCCTGCCCTCAGGGTCTTAACAACCTCTGGCCAATCTGGCATGCAACATGAAGCAGCGTCTGCTGGGAAAACAGGCTGTGCCCAGGGCTGTCTTGGAAGTTTTCTGTTACGTTTTGTTGTGGAAAAGGGGTTTTCACAATGAAAAGTTGTTTCACAAACTCATATGTGACGATCAAGTTCCAGTGGAAAGAGCACACCGATGGGAGATGGGCTTTTATCGTAGCTGTGGTTGACTTACTTGCACAGCCTGGATTTGGCCTTGACTCCCTGTGTTGTAAAAACGAGCAGCAAATCAGCAAATCCTCTTCAAAGAGGTTTTTTATACATTAAGGTATCTGTCTTGCTGGAAACAGTACACCTTTTTCACAGATTAATAACTTTAAGATTAATAAAAAAATTGAACTTAAGAATTGAGGAGGGTTGTGGTTTTCTTTTGTTGGTGGTGTTGGTGGGTTTTGTTTGTTTGTTTGTTTCTGTTTGTTTTTCCGGAAGATGTGTTTCAGTTTTCAATGTGTTTTCCATTTTGGATTAAGTCAACTGATATACTGAGACACTATAGAGTTCTGCCTATTCAAAACCATGCTCTCTGGAAGTTGTATATTGTACCTACTGTAAATAAAACAGATACTGGCCATTTACATTTATGTCTGTAGCCCTCATTTCTCCTTCCCCAGGTGCTCTGTGATATAGGATCTCACTGAATACATTTGTGCAGTAAAGGCTGTCCATCTGTTTTGATCTGCTTTGCAAGCTGGTTACCTGATTTGAGTGGCCATTGGGACCAACCATTGCCATTTTCTTTGTAGCCCTCATGGACAGGATAGGAGCAAGCATTGTCTTTCACCGTCCTCTGCTAAAACCCACTTTGTCATAGCAATACCTGCTGTCACTTTGCTTTTCTGACTTCCCCTTTTCCTTCATGTTACTGCCTCTTCCCTATTCCTGACTTCTTTTTCTCCTTTTCTTTCTCTCATTTTGTTCTAAATGAATCGATTTTGCTCTGAAATAAACCTTCTTATTCACTAGGTAGATATAGTGGTGCAGTAACTGAAAATGGGTGATAGCATGTGTATGCAATGTGTAAAATACAAATCTCAGGTTGACGAGGTGGTGAAAGGGGAAGAAGCAAGAGGAAGCATGGGGAGCTGGAAGAGGAGGACAAGGTACTCATGCCTAAACAAAAGCAATTTCTTTGAGGAAATACCTTTTCTTGTTGCTGAAGTGTTTCTTTTATTCAGTTATAGTGAAACAAACAAAAATGGAAATGACTTCATTGTCCTTTTTGCTTTGGATTCTATACCCAAATACACAGGTGAAGCAGTATTAAGTGATAAGCAGGAATGGAGTTATGGGGAAGGAAGCAAACGTTATGGTTGCGTAGCTTGCTTTACCAGCTATCATAGGTCAATTTTCACTACAGTTTATGATTCGATTGATTAAAATTTAAGAGAATAGTTAGTGGACTTATTTAGCTCACATTTTTTGCCTTTTAGTTGGCATTCTCTTTATAAGTACATACACACATGGAGAATTTGTACATGTTGCTGTCATGTCCACAGTGGCCTTTCCTGCTCTAACATGAAAGCAATGCTAATGCTCCTTGTCTGAACGTAAGCCTATTCAGCCCTTCAGGGAGCGCCGCAGAATGGGTCTTTTGGTGTGGACTCAGTTGGACTAAGGAGTGTTTGCTTTGTGAGAGGTGCTTGTAAAGTGACTTAAACTTTCTGAACTAACAGACCTGAACCAGGATATAAGAAACATTAGTATTGGTGTGGGAAGGTCATATTTCACTTCTCATTGAAGTGCTAGAGTTACTTTTTGGGGAAGAAACTTCTTGGGGAGAACCCAGAATTTGAATCTCTGCTACAATGCGTTAAGATGTGCCTCTTTGCTCCAATGCATGCTGTTTTCCTCCTCAAAATCCCATCAGTTCTGGAGCCATTCTTGCTCTTTTCCTTGTAGTTTCTGTCCTTGCCATTGGTTTCAGGGTTACCTGCTGCCTGTTGCCCTGTTGCTGGGTAAGAGACCTGTCCCCTTTCAGCTCTCCACCAGTACAAGGGAATGTGTTCATGTTTTCTCATTGTCTAAAAGGGCAATCAAGTTGAACAGTACACACGTATTCCTCTCCCTTTTAGGGGACTCAGATTATTCAGGCACTGATTTTCACTCAATGGCTGAAAATACTGGAAGTTACATCCTTGCCAAATTTCAAATGTATCCAGTCATGCACGAAGCCTTTTATGCAGAGGTGACAAAAACTTGGATTACAGTGAAAAAAAAAAAATTCTTCCTCTTTATTTATTTTCTGTCTGCATTTTCAAAAAATGCAATAACTTTTTTTTTTTTTTTTGAACACTTCACTGACTGAAGACAGACTAGGAAAACATTATCTAAAAAAAGCTAAGATCAATATAATTGAAAAAGACTACACAGAGTGGAAAATTTAACAATTATTTAATAGCAGGTCTAGCTTTAAGTTCTAAGCCTAGCTATTGAAAAAAAGTGTAGGCATTTTATGTAGAGTTTATTGTGATAAATATTTTTGGTGGAAATTGCAGGGCTGCTTATGTAACTAGTTGGAAACCTTTGAAAGCTCTTGGCCAAGGTTTTTTTTAGCACAAATTATATTTATTAGGATACATAAATGCAAGAATATCACTGTAAGAGGAATTAACTTTCAAATAATTGCAAATAATTCCCACTCTACATGGATGGGAAGAATCAAGTAGTTACCTGAATAGAACAGAAATTCATGTTGAATTGTACTGGAAATAACTGTGTATTTAAGAAAAAGTGAAATCCGGGAGTTGCTATGAAGAAAGGACATTGTATCAACATTAGTTCTGTGTTTCATAACTATATGAAATATGAGCTTGTGTTATACAACAAAGCAATCCCCTGAAAACCTAGAAATCAAAATAGAAAGTCCTTTGATAGATGAAAGTCAGCATCGTTTTAACATTTGTTATCTATAACATTGCCTACAGACACTGCACTGTGGCAAAAGGAAACATTCAGCGCCGTTTCCCCTGTGCTAGATATTTGTATATCTAGCAGCTTGTTTTAAAAAGCAAACAGAGACTCACCTTGGTAGCCTAAAGACCACACGGGATTCACATGAAAGATTTGCCAACTCATCAAAAATCATATTTGATATTTGACCTAATTTATGCCAACCCCAAACAGTTAAATTAAACCACCTGCGTGACAACCTTTGCTCTCATTTGGCTGGAGCGCTCGCGGTAGAGCATGAATGTTTCCTACCAGGCTGAGTTGTGCAATCCGCACCCATGCATCCACTTGCCTTTGTGGCACTGAGGAACATGGTGTAGTGACAGGACCCAGCAGGGCAGGTTGATGGTTGGGCTCCACCATCCTGAAGGTGTTTTCCAAGCTAGATGGTTCTAGGGCTCTCCTTCCCAGGCATCCCCACAAGGACCTCTCTGAGTGAGGTTTTTGCATCAGCCCCTCCACAATGAAGGCAAAAGCAACTCATTTTCAGCATCTGTACGGGGTGTGGAGTTTCACTGCCTTTTGGCTCATTGGGAGGCTCAGTGGGAGGCAGGGGTCATAGGCTTCGCCCACCCTTGGCAGAGGGGTTAATCTTCATCTCATGAATTTGGAGCATGTGCCCTACCCAGTTGGCCACGTCTTATCCTGGGTTCAAAAGTGCTTGTGGAGGTGCAGCCTTTGTGCAGCCATCCACGGGCAGCAGAAATGTTGGCTTCGGTGGTGAAGGCCTGTGGTGGATGGGAAAAGCCGATTTGTTTTTTAATGCAAAAATTGGCTCCTCATTTCTTTGGGGGCTAGGAGCCTGCAATTTTCAACAAGTAGAGTACTCAATTATGCAATTAAATTAGGTAGACTGGCTTCTACCCTTGCTTGGACATGTCTTCTTTGGCCGAACTCCTTACTGTGTCCCCCGTGCTCCTGGTGAAGTCAACATAGGGCTCAGTCCTTTGTCATTCAGGAAGCTTGCAGGATTTTATGCTGCCAATTGAATTTTTTCCCAGTGTGCGGGAAATAAACAATCCCCAAGCTGACTTGTAACAGCTGTCGTGCTGCTCCATAACAAAGTTAAGGTAAAAATTTTGAAGGGTGGATTATTACAGGATAAAAAAAACGCATGCAAATAGAAATGAGTAACTTTTGGGTCTGAACTGGACGTTTATCTTTTGTGTCATCAACCTCAGTCTTTCGTGAGCTGCTAGTACTAGAAGATTATAGTGCAGTAGATGACGCCAAATATTCTGTACCTTCTATTTCCACACAGAGCTCGCTTTTGACGTTGTTTACTGGCCTGGATAGAGTGGTCTGTTAAGTGTGTGCCTCTTTCAAATGCATCTGAAATTCTTAATCATGTTACTACTGTGAACTAACCTTGCATTATTTCTTTTTCTTCCTATAGCTTTCCCTACACAAAATGGAAAGGTTGCTATAGTGACTGGAGGTACTAAAGGAATTGGTTACCAAACTGTGAAGCATTTGGCAAGACTTGGCATGCACGTTATAATAGGTACAGTTGTTATTTTCTTAATATTAATATATTTATTTGTGTTTCAGAAAATATATATTTTTTCTTTTAAGGAAGATTTTCTTTCCAGTATAATTGTAAATTTGGAAGGGAAAAGCTGGCGAGGGAAGGAGCAAGGTTTTTTTTCTAGCTTTTAGCACAAATAAAGGTTTGGTTTGTGTTTTGCTTTGCAAAACTTTAAAGAGAAGTTGATTTTTTTATTTTTATTTATTTTTTTGGTGAAAAACTTGGAAGACTTAAGCTATCTTATGTTAAAAGTCAGCAATTATGTCATGAAAAAGACTTTAAAATACGGGTATTACAAAGATATCTTGTGACTGATTTCCTTAACTGAGGATGAACTTGAACTTTAGGGTACACATTTTAATTAAGAGGAAAACTAATGAAAGCCTGGAAGGAATATTCCAGTGTGTAGTGGGGGATATTCGTGTTCCTTTGTATGACAGAGAAGAGGAAACCTCTGTAACTTCAAACATGTAAAAATTTCACATATACTTCTCAGCTTGTCACTGTAGGTGATCCTTGTACTCCAGGTAGGGAAAGAAGTAGCTTGAGAGGTTCGTTCGTGTCAGCCTGAGATGGGATGGGCAACTCACCTCCTGGAGGTTCCTGTTTCTCTCCATTGATTATAAGGAGTTTATAAGGTGGCTATGTTAGATTGAGAAGTCATTTAGATATCTAAAGTTAGTATGGGTTAAACCCTGTTGGAACTCCAAAAACGTCCTGAGCACAGAATTTCTTCTCTCTGCTACAGATTTAGTGAGATTTTGTTCCTATTTTCTGAAGCTTTCTGTGTTCCTACTAACTATATCTACTAAATATTTATATAATAATTTACAGAACATATATATAAATAAATAAATGAAATAAATAAATGTCTACTAAATCAGTATGTAGCCATGAATAATGATATTCTTGACACACTGTATTTTGCTCCCTTATTCTTTCCTTAACTAGATTTCTACATTTCTTCTTTAACTTTTACACCATAAGGTCACTGAAGGTCAGTATTTCGTAACACAGTAGCGAGCTAGTGATGACATTTTATTTAGCTTTTATACAGAACAGGATCTCTCTAAGGTTTTGTATACACATCTTTTGAAAAAAAAAACAAACAAACAACAAACAAACAAGCACATAGTAGCCATGTATTATTCTCAGTGCTGTGGAGTTAGTAACACTAATGGACTTGCCCTGGAAACGTACAGGTGTAATGTAGAATACCACTTACTCATACATGTTTTAATAGATGTGTCAAAACCAAGCAACTGCAAAATACAAACAGATGCTGCTATACGTAGCTAGATGATAGATGTAGCTAATGTCAGCATTAATATTTCACTAAAGAAGTATCTTTTCATGTTAAAGGTGGACTGGAGAAATGGACGCAGTTGGAAAAGAAAAAGGCCAATTTTCTTTTCTTTGCATAGTGTCATGGAAGTGTAGAACATTGCTACTTCTTTGAAGACTTACTTTACATCATTTAATGTTTAATGTTTAGTAGGTTTCACAATTCAAAGTGAGATCTTAGGGAAAATGAAGGGTATATTTATTTACAGAATTTTTAAATAAACTGATTTTGCCCACTCATAATCACCTTAGTATAGATTTCATTTACTCACACCCATACTCTTACAAGCCCCAACATGTGTGTGCGCAAGTGGTCTGGTGAGCATCACTTGTCTGCAGTGTGGGACTAGGCATGTCAGCTGCCGAGCGTTCATCCTGGCTTTGTGGTCCTTGATCGGAAATGACAAGGTAGTTTACAGACAGATCCTTTATGCCCTTCAGGATTCATCAGCTCTTAGTCTGTCTTTCTTTGTTTGGGGTATACAGACTATATCTGGGCTAGCAGGAAAAGTAATGGTATAGGTGATATGCCACAACATTGTTGCTGTCTTCCTGGCATCAGAATGCATGGTCATCTGCTGGCAAGTCTAGACATACACGACACAGGAGCAGTGTCCTTGAAACGTGTCCTTTATTATCAAAAAAGGACGTTCTTTTAACTCTTTGCTCTGATGTTTCTTCTGGTGCTTGCAGACGCACACATTTCCATTCGCTCTTAATTTGTACCAACCTTAATATTTGCATTATGAATCTCTAGAAATGTAAATTAATGAAATTAATTATAGGAAGCATTTGATGAGTAAGAATTTCAACTGATTTAATTCTTTCAGCCAAACTCTGACCTAAACACTGAGTCTGGTGAGTCAGAGACATCTCCTTTGCCTGTGAAATTCTTCAGAGCAAGGAAGCCCTGTCAGTAGAATGGATAGTCGCAGGGTTTGTTCCAGCTGCAAGGTTAAAACAGTCTCAAAAGCACATTAAATGCAATGACCTTCCATCCTTGTTGCTAACTGTAGGCCCCAAGTGTCCAGAGTATGCTTAAAATACCTCTTGTTACATTAGCACGTTCAGCTTCAGGCCACACAAGCAAAGCTTTAAACCTCAAGTAAGACAGCAAGTGTGCTCAAGTTTTCTATTGTAGGAGTTTTCACTGTATGTTTGTATGTAAGCATGAACATATGTGAAAAAAGTGTGGATGTTAGGTGAATTTGGGCTCTGAAGGAGGATCAGGCTCACATTTAGCTCATGGTCAATTTTGCCCATTCACTGAAGGCTTTTCTCCTATTGCAGGGACTAAGTAATGGGAATGTTTAGCAATAAAGAATGATATACCTGCAGCGGGCAAATGAGTCAAACCCAAAAATCTTATGTGAAGATGATTCACCACTTGTGATGGATGTGATTTTGACTCCATTTCATGTTTTAGAGGAGTCAATGTTTGAAATAACTTGCTTTTAAATCCCATCTACCAGTGGAACAAGCGAAACAAATAAGTGGAAAGTATTCTACCTTGCGGAATATGAATAGTCACCGTGTAAAAAGGCAATGGTTTCCCTTAAAGCATTTTCAGCAAGCAGTTACACTGTGCTTTTACAGCTTCTTACTTTCCAGTCCCAGCACGGCTGCACAAGACTCCTTTCTCCCTCCAATGGTCTCTCTCTGCAGATGCTACTAGCCCAGCCCTCAGTCTCTTGATGGGAAAAAGGTCAGCGTGAGTGCTGAAATGATGAAAGGAATTTTCTACAGGTTAGTTTGTTAGACTTCATTGCTGCTTTTTGCAACACTGTGAAAGCATTGCTCACAGTGAGCAGGGCTTTTACTGCAGGAGAAATCTGGGACCCCTGGCAAAGCAAGCTACTGCCACTGGTGGGCTTTTGGAGTCAACCGTGCCAGGAGTTAGTGCTCCCTGTTACCCAATTTGTTACTTAATAAATAAGCTTGCATTTTCTTCTTCAGATGAGGCAAATGACAAGTCATTTTTGTTGTCTATTTGTCAGGAGCTGATACTAAAGATGGTGTTTTGTATGGGATTCCAAATACATATGCTCTTAACATTAAGGACATCAAAAATCAAGGTGTCCCATTTATTGTTATGACCACCATCCTGGTTCAGTTCTGATTCACAGTGATGGCCACAGTTTTGTGAGTCTGAATTTAGATAGATTAGAAGCATAAATTCTTTGTATCCCTTCCATCCTTCATCACTGGGGTGAATGCATGTTAAAAATACTGACTTTAAAAAGGAGAGTTTCAGTTTGTTCCCTCCCACCCCTGAAAATTAATGAAGGAAAACTGGGGGGAAAAAAGGTGTGGCAATGTCTAGTATAGAAGCTTGATATTTTTGTCTGTAAATGGTGAATGAAAATCAAAAGATTTCCATCTTGGCAATGTTATACATGTGCTGCTTGTTATAAAACACCAGGTTCAGGGCAGTGTAATCAGTCTTCAGTGTCTGAGTATATCAGTGTCACAATTTTCTAAGACAATCTCACATTCTGAAGGAAACAGTCTCATTATATATATAAATATATGTATATATTCAAGTGATTTATCTGAGCAATGAAATTTTGGCGTAAATAAATGTACTTCATAGCCAGACTCAGCGCTTCTTTGTGACCTTTGTAAGTCCTACAAGAGACCAAGAAGGAGATATTTCTGTCATCTCTTTCATTCACATTAGTTTCCAGTTTTCAGGCTGGACTCTCTGCACTACATATCAGACAATTCTCATATGATATAATACTACAAAGTAACTTTATAAGGATAATTAAACCCTATCAAGATGGTAAAATTATTCATTATCAAAGACAGTTTGATTTAATTTCAATTACTGAAATTTTATATGGGATACTTTAATAGTCTTTTCTTACTGTAGACAGATGTATGAGATGCTTGAGTATTTTTAATTTTAATACCACTCCAGTATCTTATATGTCCCATGCATAGCCCAGAGGACTGACTGCAGCTGAGAGTTCAGAAATCCTAAGTATATGTCTTGGGAAACCTGGTTGATTAATATTTGCAGAATATCTTGAAAATACCTATCATGGGCCAAAGGTATTCTCTGGATATCAGATGATAAAACGGCAACAGAGGATTGACCAAATTTGTTGGATATTATTATAACTACATACACTGATTACCTGTGCAATTAAGCCTGGGCGGCTTAATTAAGTAAGCATAAGCGAGGGAAAAGGAAAAGCCACTTGCCATGAACACAAGGCACAATAGAATCATTAAGGTTGGAAAAGACCTCTAAGATCATCTGGTCCAACCATCCCCCTACCACCAATATCACCCACTAAACCACGTCCCCAAGCACCACGTCCAACCTTTCCTTAAACAACCCCAGGAATGGTGATGCCACCACCTCCCTGGGCAACCCGTCCCAATGCCTGACTGCTCTTTCTGAGAAGAAATGTCTCCTCATTTCCAACCTGAACCTCCCCTGGGGCAACTTGAGGCCATTCCCTCTAGTCCTATCGCTAGTTATCTGTGAGAAGAGGCCGACCCCTAACTCCCCACACCTTCCTTTCAGGTAGTTGTAGAGAACACTAAGGTCTCCCCTGAGCCTCCTCTTCTCCAGACTAAACAACTCCAGCTCCCTCAGCCGCTCCTCCTTGTGTTCCAGGCCCTTCACCAGCTTCGTAGCCCTGCTCTGGACACGCTCCAGGGCCTCGATGTCCTTCTTGTAGTGACGGGCCCAAAGCTGAACACAGTACTCGAGGTGCAGCCTCACCAAAGCTGAAATATACCATATATTTCAGCTATTATACATGTATATATATATATATGTACATACATATATAATATACCAATACTATAAACGATTAGTCTTACGGCTGATAAGCAACAGTCAGGGAAGCTGTCGACCTTGCATGTTCTCTGTCACAACGCTGGATGTCTCCTTCACCAGGCAGCACCCCAGGCCAGCCATCAGGAGCTACCCTGAGCTCGAGTTGGGGAGCTGCTTTTACAGGGCCGTGACTTTCAGTTGTCTGACTGACCTGCTAATACAAGTGTCTCAGGTGTGTTTCTATAAGGCTGCTGCTCCATGAACAGCTGCACTGTTTGCTGTGTGTCTGCTGTTGGTTGAACAGTCTGTTGATATCCCTGAGGACGTTGTCTAGACCGTTCTTGAGCGACTGAGTGGGTCAACACAGCTGTGAATTGCTTGTGAGCAGTCCATTGATATCTTTAAGGACTACCACGTGATAAATCACAGATTTCTCAGTGTAAGTTGGTGCTGGAAGCAAATTTCATGAGCACTCTTTTGTCCTGTTGTCACATGCCATACCTGAGGAAAGGAGCATCTCACCACACTATCAAACAGCAGTTATGCAGTATATTTTATGTTAGAGTTTGGAACAATTAAAACCAAGGTCAATTTGTAAAACAGACTGAGAGCCTAGATATGACAGTTCTGGTGTTTGTATAAAAGAAAACTACGCAGAGTTAGTAACTCCCAGTCAAGGGGTTTTCAAACAGTCCCAGCACTCTGAGCAAACTGAAATACTTCTCGTGGCCGCTTAGTATTTTCCTGTCCGTTAGTATTTTATCTACTAACCTTCAGTGCTGGAGCTGCGTGGCTCTTAATCTTGGTTTATTTTATTTTATTGGAACTTTGTTTTTAAAATTCTTGACTTCAGGTTATTTCAGTTTGTGTTCATACATTTCAAAATAATCTTAAAGCAAATTAGCCAAGCCGAAACGCCCAATTTGAAGACCGTGTCATATCTTACTGCATGTGAATTTTTGTAATAAATTAGACTTCAAGTTCTGATCAGTCCTCAAAAATTAACTATGCTGAGGGAGTAAAAGAAACAACTGGGATTCATTAGTTCTAGATTTCCTATAACACTTAGTAAAATATAGTTTGTTGTTGTTTTGTTTTTTTATCATAAAACTAGTAAGTATGCAAAATAAGCAGCTAAAAAGATACAGTGTTTATGAATAGTATGGTGATTATTATGAACTGTGTAGAAATAAAATACCACCCATTAGAAAAGAAATAAGCCACTGTGATTAAAAACAAAGTTTCTCAATAGAATAAAAGCATTTCGGGACTACTATCTTTTGCATTGAATCTTAACACATCCTTAATGTAGTAGAAGCGTAAGGTGAGCAAATGTGCTTGGTAGGCATTTTTAGGAAGAACATTTTGGATAGTCCAGTGAATATGAAAAAAATCACAGGCATTATAATAGACACAAAATTAAATATGTGATGATAAACTTTGAAAGAGTCACTGCAGTTTTTCTTATCATGGTAATTCAAACAGCTGTTGAATTAATTTAATTTTGATTTTCAAAATCTTTTGTCAAGGCTTATGCCAAAAGATTTTAAAGTTGATAAGAGATAGATCTCCTGTAGATTAGTATCTGATTAGAAGCCAAATAAACAACATCTAGGAATGATTCAACTTTGGGATGGAGCAAAGGGACTCCTGATCCTGTAGATGTGTGTTCAGTATATTTATAAAAAGTACAGAAAAAGGCTAAACAGTGAGATGATACATTTTGTGCAAATGTGTTTAGGACAGTCAAACTAATTGGACAACTCATTATTAAGGGATTTGAACATCTGACACACCAGGAGAGGCTGAGAAAGCTGGGACTGTTCAGTCTGGAGAGGGAAAGGCTCAGGGGAACCTTAAATGTGTGTATAAATACCTGACAGGGGTAGTAGAGAAGATGAAACCATGCACATCCCAGCAGTGCTAAGTGACAGGACAAGATGCAATGCACACAAAATGAACCACGGAAAAATCAATTTAAGCATATGAAAACACTTTTTTTTTTTTTTTTTTTTTGCCTCGAGGGTGGTCAAACACTGGCACAGGTCTCCCATAGAGGTGGTGGAGTCTCCAGCCTTGGAGATGCTTGAAGCCTGACGGGACACAGCCCTGAGCAACCTGCTGTAGCTGACCTTGCTCTGAACAGAGGGTGGGACTGGAGGGTATCCAGAGGTGCCTTCCTGCCTCAGCCATGCTGTGAGCTTGTGAAATCCTAACTACCATGAAAAACATTGAAGAATCTCATAATGTTGAATGACTGGGTGATGACAGCATGGGTAAATACTGAGACTCAGTAAATGCAAATACTGCATATGAGGAAAGCCAACCACAGCTGTATATTTACAAGAATAGGATCCAAATTAACTACTACCACTCCAAAAATAACAATAATAAGAAAATAATTTGTGATTTACTGTTGAAAGTTCTCTGTAAAACATCTTCAATATTCAATGCCAGTCAAAAAGGCAAATAAAATCTTATTACTTAGCAGGAAAGAAAACAAAAACAAGATGTGAAGTGTCCTCTTCCTTTGTAGAAATCATTGTTTGAGCTTGTTGTGAATACTCAAAAGGAGCCTGGTAGAACTGGAAAAAAGCAGAGAAGGATGATGAGGAATATGGGATGGCTCTGTGTAAGGTGGGGCTAATAAACAAAGGTTCTTCCGCTTGCAAACAGATGACTGAGGTGTGATATCATAAAGGCTTATATAATTATGAGTGTTACAGAGAAAGTGAATAAGAAGTGGTTATTTTCTCTCTATTATACACAAAGTAGCGAACATCCAATAATTTAAAAAGAGGAACAACTGAAGTACGACCTTTCTAATCCAATTAAATGTGTCATTAAATCACAGACTTCGTTGTCCCAGAACACTTTGGAGGCCAAGTGCTTGAATGAATTGAAAATGCGATGAGATGATGAAGTGGAGGGTAGGTTCACAGAGAGGCTAGGAGTGACCTTTGATTCAGGAAACCTCTTAAACTACTTGCTGCTGGAATGGTGTATCAGAAAACTTCACTCTAGTTTTAATGCTGACACTGACACTTTTTTCAGCACCTGCTACAGGTCGTTGTTGGAAACAGCACTTTTCTGGTTGTATCTCTGGTTTGATAAACAGGGGCATTCTCATCTTCTCTTGGAAGAGTTGGGGTTGCTGAAACTTAGGGCAAGAATGATGATTTGTTTTCTGTTTGCAAACTGACCTCCTCCTCCTTACTCAATTTTGCTTCTTTTCTCAAAAGCATGCTCACAGCGACATTTTTGCCCTTCATGTCAAAAAGGCATGTATTAAATCATGAGTGCTGTACAATGAGCTGGGTGACAAAGGCCATGTGGTACGTCTAGACATAAGGAAGCTGTGTGTCACTTTCTCAATGCCTTTTTGTACCAGGACACATCCTTATACCTGACTTTATTGAATAACAAATTAATGACTTGGAAATTTCATGGGTGAGACCTATATTCCTTTTTTTTATATTCCTTTTTCCTAAGCAAGATGTTTTTTATACAAGACTTTACAGATTTCTCATCATTAGAGCTTTTGGGGGGCAGTTATTTGTCTCTCAGAGTCACTGTTATGCAGTGCCATGCACACTCACAAAATCAAAATCTTTATACCACTAGCTGGAGTGGCTTTTTTATTTTTTTATTTTTTCTGGAGACTTTGGGTTCTCTTGCAAGCCCAGTCTTCTGGCCTGTGCTCCACTTGGATCAGTTCCCTTCAGTCATAATGAGGATTATGCTACTCTGAGGAGACTCCTTAATTCAAATTCACATTTGGAACCTCTTCTGTGTTCTGTTACACAAAGACACCTAACCATCACCGTGTGTAACTTCTTAATCGTATGGTATACCAAGTTTATTACCATACTACCAAGCTTCTCCTGGCAATGTGCATATGCATTAGAGTTTGTGGACACCACTTCTAAACTTGGATTACTTGAAGTGATTGGTGAATATCTTTGCATTATACCTACCACATCTGCAAGTCAACTTTCCTGCTACCCTCCCATCAGAGAGCCAAGCACTGGCTCCCCCCTTCTTTCCAAAACACCATAGCCAAAGTGGGGCAGTGGGGAGGGCCACAGGGCAGGCTGCTAACCCTGAAAAGCTATTTAGTTTTAGAGATTAACTGCTATATAATTATGGCTAAATAAGAAAAGGGGGTTGCTGCCAGTTAAGAGCCACGCTGCGGCAAAGGGTGGCCCTCAACCTCCAGGCTGGAGGGGCTGGATGTTTCTCTGATCTGCTGTGTCCTGGGTATTTTGGATTTGCTCAGTGTCCATTTCAGGAGCTTTTTATTTGTGTTTTGGTTTTGTGTTCATTTGTTGAAAGTCATGAAATTCTCCCTTTGCTAACTCTGGCTTTTAAAATTTGTGTTTTTATTCTTTCCGGGCAATCTTAAACTTCACAGGCTGTATTGTTGTTCATAGATTATTCTAAATGTCTTTCTAGTGCATTGCAGTGCATTCCCTTCAAAGGTCAAGATGGCAAATTCCCATTTCTATTAAAAAAAATGCAAAAAGCCTTGCTTTTTGTCAGAATCAATTTTGTACATTAGTTATGAGTTATCAGTGATTAGTAATTATTATTTTGGAGAGATTTTCACCTTCTAAGGAATTAAGAATATTTTATAAAGAACACATGTAAATATATTAGTACCCCTTAACTAGCAACAGTGTAAGTGTTTCTGTAATGTACAAAAACATTCATCCATGCTAGGCTTCTGAGGGCTGTATTTTTGCCATCCTTATTCAGGCTGAGCAATACTCTGTGACAGTTCTATTGAAATCCCTGAAACAACTTTCAGAGTTAGAATGTACTTAAACTGATTAAGATGGCAGAGTCTGACCTTTAGGGTAAGATCCAAAGCCTCCTACTGCTGATAAGATTTTTTCTGTGTACTTCTGTGGTGTCTTTAGTTCAATGTGCTTTGACTTGTGACATTTGTGTAGAAAAATGTTGAAGAGGAGAGTCAATTTTTTTGACTAAAAGTTGTATTTGAATGTATCTCTCTCTCTCTCTCTTTTTTTTTTTTTTTTTTTTTCCCAATACGACTGGTATTTTGCTAAGAACTAGAATTTTTAATGCTATTAATATGATATCTCTTTTTATACAGATGCATCCATTCAGACTGGAATTTATTTTTGTTTTATTTTCAGAGTTGGTTGTAGTCAGTGTTATTATTGAATCAGTCTCACCTGAATTATTGACTATTCTATGGGGACAAAGAAGGAAAGCATCAGACAGGGCACTGAACAGCTTGCATAAACAATTCTTGAGACAACCGTACGCATTTTGAGCTCCCAATAGACACTTTAAATTTGCAAGAAAAGCATGATTATTACAGTTTTAGGTACTTCCACGATCTAAGCTCTCAAGACATCGAATCCCTTCTTCTTAAAGCTTTTGTTCAGATTCCCTCACTGCATAAAAGCATGATCTATCTTCACCTTCCCATCCTCCTCTCCACTTGAATCCAGGGTAGGCAGAGCTTACGCTACAGATGCTATTGAGCTTAAAATGGATACATTCTGGCTTGGATAAATATGGCACATTGAGCATACAAAAAATATGGTGAATCATCGGCAAAAAGTCAAGCAAAGATGATTCTCCTGTATATCACAAAGTTTTTCTAAACAGTTGTTACAAATACACTACTGAGAATCTAAAATACCTGACGTTGGTAAGAATTTGACCTTCATTTAATAAAACACGACCCGGCTTAGTTTAGAGCACTCTACTCCTGTTTAGCGTGGTTGGAAGTTGTGCCCTTCAGTGAATCATTTACATCAAAAAGATACACAGATTTTGTTTGATTTTTGCCAACCTAAAGGCAATTGTGGTAGCTTGTTGACTTAAAAAGTATTTTTTTAACTTAAAATAATTAATGTAGAACTGAAAAGGAGGCTGCTCTTTTTCATGTTTACTATTTACTTTGCTTAGAGGATCCCACAAGGATATACTTGAAGAGAAGCGGTGCAACCTGTCCCTTTCTTCTTCCACCCATCCTCAGCAAGGGGATACTGATCCCCTTAAGCAAGATCAGAGGTGTAGATCACTCTCCCAGTCCTATAGTATCTTTGTGATACTTGTCTTTGAACTTTTTTGTAAGGATTTTGATAATTTGTTCAATCTCCTTATTCTTTCTTACAGAATTTTCTTTGAAAGAAGTATTTCAAAAGCCTCAATCGCAGTAGCAGCTTTCACTGAGGCTGTTTCAATTTTACAGTACTTAAGCTTCAGAATCTAGTTTTCAAACTCTCTGTTGAATCAGGCTGGAAACAGACATTTGAAGTGACTGTTTAGCAAAATAATTATTTTATCCCAGTGGTCTAGAATGAAAAACATGCAAATATGAATAAAATGAGCTCATTTGGAGGGCACTGAGCTTTAATGAATAACCATTTATATAACAGCAAAATAACGCAAATTAAAATCTGTTGTGAACACAAGCTCTCTTATAAGAAAAAATTAAGTGAACATCCTGAGAGTTAAAGACACTGGAGGCTTAATAAGTGTGTTCACTGAACGAGGAGTGCTGAATGAAAGAGGAATCGCATCAGACCTTCACAGAGTTGGCACCAAACTATTTTTGTTTCCCAAAACAACACTATTATCTGGTGTTACAACACACTGAGCTTGAAACCTTACTCTACTAAATCACTTTGGGTGAAACAGTGAGGAAAACCAATCCTTCGCCTATCATCCTTGTGCCCAGATTTCCCCGGAGGTGGCAGTTTCACTGGGGGGGGGGGGGGTTGTTGACAGTGCATCTGTATCTGGAAATTAGCATCAAGCTGAACGTTTCTGTTCTTTAAAGACTTGTATGGCTTTAAGCAAAACAAACAAACAAAAAAACCCCACAAATGTCTGCTTTGTTGTTTTTGTTTGTTTGCTTGTTTGTTTGGTTTTTAATTCTTATTCTTTCTTGGTCAGTCTGAGCAGTATAATTCCAGAGTTAATGTACTTTATAAAGAACAGTTATAGGCCAGTGTGATCCTAGGTTTTCTGTGAGTATTCTCTTCAGTATCTGAAATGTTAGATTTCTTTATTTTGGCTACATTTATGTAAATGTCGAGTCTTCTTGCCTATCATCAAGACAAAGATATATATTACCTTCAGATATCAGTGTTGCAAATCATTGTTTTTACTGCTCAAATACAGACGCACAGCAAAATTGCTAAACAAATGTCAGATAATTATTAACTGTCCACCTCAGCTGAATGGCACAAAAGGCATTTATTTGATGCTTAATCATATTTTCTGTTAGTACTGGTAAAACTTTTCCTGAGCATTCAGAACAGGTTAGCAGGGCCTTTCCTCCAGCTGTGAAGTTCTTCATTTTGGAAAGAGCAGAGGGAGGTCCACTCTCACCTACAGTAAAGCTTTTTTAGAGTCTGGATGTGATATAATTCATGTGGCTCACAGATTTACATTTACATTCCGCTGTTCCAGCCAGCAGGTGGTCATAGCTTGCATGAATAAATGAGATGAACAAGCAGAACTCATGTGAACAGCAGGGCATTTGTACAGAGCTCTTTAGAGACCTCTGCTGCTCTGACAACAATGAATCACACATTTTCACTTAAAACTCATAACTGGTTTTACACTGTGGTTAACCTGTAATGATAGCAGGCATATATTCACTGTCCTTAAGTTGTTTGCATCACTAATTTTGTGTTTCTGTATTGTGACAGCTGGAAACAGCGAGAGTGAGGGCCAAGAAGCGGTGAGGAAAATAAAAGAAGAAACTTTGACTGGAGAAGGTAACATACTACATCCTTTTCTTTATTCCTGTATTGTTGCCGAAGCTTCTCTTATATAAGATCGCCTTGTGTATCATTAAAGTTTTCTAGTTTTGAGAAATTAATTCTTCAATCTGACACAGGATTAAGATATTTTTGTTAAAATGCACTTGATTTCCTCATTGTAGGTCATTGCAAAATAGCTGGCTGCACGTTACTGTCTGTGTGTGTGTGTGCGTGCATGTGCACAATGGTTTAATGACTGAGCAGAAAATCAGAACAGTAGTCATTTTTACTAAGGAGAGGATGACAGCAAGTTAGAGTGGGTGCACTCTTCTTCATTGCTGGCCTTGCCCGTCACGGTGTTTACGATCCCATAAAAAGGGTGATTTTTTGAAGATGTTCCTAAAAGAACTGGGCTGCCCAAATGTACTATTTGATGCATGGCTAAGGCTTATAATCCATCATGACAGTCTTTTTTTTTTTTTCATATATGGACCTTTCATATAAAGCCAAAATTCTTGTGTTTTTGTGGTTCTTTTGGGTTTGTTGTGTTTTAATCTGATGAGAGATCATGTTGAGAGAGGCATAAGGAGAGCAGAGCTTCATATCTGAGAAAAAGCATATTGCAAATATCTGCTGTGTGATTATAACTTGCAATTTATGATGGAGGTTAGTGCATCTAATATTTTCATCTCTTGGATTCCTTGGGTGTAGTTCCTAGTAGTGTGTGATGATTCACTGCTGCCACTTTGATGTATCATTTTTGGCAAAATAATAGAGCAGTGTTGGTACTCCACCCTATTTAGGATCTTCATGGCTTCTTCTGAGATCTGATTCTGTTTTTGTGCCTCTAATAATTACAGTTATGATGATCAAAATAAGTTAATTATTGTGTAAAAAAAAACCTTTCATTAAGATTTATCTTTTGACTTAAATAAATGTGCACCCATCATAGCCTCCGGATACATGTATGCTAGTTAAAAGCATCATAAATTAAGGCATAGTCAGAAGGATCATGAAAGGAAAAAGGTAATTATTACATCATTTAAATCTTTTGCTGGAAGTTTCTGTACAGAAACCAAAAACATTTGGAATTAATTACATCACATGACCCACATGAAGTCAAATAAACCAGGTTCTGCCTTGTTTTCTCACATCTCTGTGACAGCAGACCTTTCCAGCATCATAGGCTTACCTGATTGTTCTGAACAAAGTAAGCTTTAAACTTCAGTTAGAAACTTTGTCAAGATATAGCTGGCAGGTGGAGGAAAATTAAATTGCATATAATGTTGACTGAAGTTGTTCCTCACTATAATTACGATGACTGAGGCTTTAGTAGATTCAGGACCTGATAGACTTAGCCTAAAACAAACTAGAAGAGTATAACCTTTGCAGAATGTGTCTCTGATTGGGTGATATTTATATTTGTAAGTGCATTACTGTACAAAGGACTCAAGTCTGGGAAGCAGTCCTGTGCTATTGCTGCTCATAATTTGTGCATTGTTGAAATATGTGTGCAGGTATTGTGCAGGACTAGCCTGTGAAAACACACCACCTTTCCAAAGGCAACAGTTCAATGTCTGTTTAGTCGCTGCATTAAAACATGATCAGTTACCTTGACCGTTTCCTTTTTTTGAGCACTTTCAGTATACAGCATACGGGTTATACAGTAAAACAGAGCAAGAGACCTTGTCCTCTCCTTATTGCCTCCCTGAACAACATGCCGCACAAACGTCACCAGAGACAGCTCTGGGAAAAGGTCAGGCTTGTTGAATGCGTGTAATTACAGTGTTTTCAAGGCGATGCCATCCTTCTACTTCTTGGCCCACTGTCTGCCTGGGGCTCTGTCTGCTATCTAAAGGTAAGTAGTTTTACTTGACATAATTTGCACTCACTTCAGGGACAAGTGAGATTCAAAGGATGTACATAAATGGTTCCTATGAGGTAGCCGATGAGCAGTAATGTGTTAACAGCTTTAGAGGAGGATGGTGGATAATAACATGGCTATGCACAGAGGTTATGCTTTTTTGCAGCAGCATCACGGCAAGACATGAAGAGGGGGCTGGTAACATTTTTGAATAGAAGGAAGCAGGAAGCCTGATTTCCTATGCTGGAAGCATTAAAACTACAGCCAGTGCAACAAAGATGGAAAAGCGTTGGAGAGAGAGGCAGTTGTGGCAGTTCCTCTACAAGGTGGCAATGCTAAAGGGACAAAGAAAATCTAAGCAACGTGTCACATCACCTCTTCCTACCACCCACCCTCTCCCATGGTACTATACCAGAAGCCTTCTTGGTTCCTCTTTCCCTACTTCTGTTAACTCAAGGGTTTTCTCAACTGCCTCCTCTAAGACAAAGCAGTTGAAGCCATCAGATATCCAGAACAGACCAGGAGAAGTGCTGCATTATCATTATTATCAATAATCACATGGACGCTGTTTCCAAAAGGCCCAGGGCAACAGATTGCTATGTTCTGAATCGTAAAGCTTTGGAGAAGCCAAAGTGATGTGGGCATTTATCTTGCTTCCATTTATTAAATTGGGAACGCGTACTGTTAATAGTAGTAATTATATGGCTGGGAAAATTGTTGATGGTTAGGAATTGCCACAGATATTCTAATTGTGTAAGTTTTGATTGTACGCATAAGGCGTGTCTGTATTAGTGCGTTAGTTCATATCAGGAGAGCGCTTTTCAGACAATGCTCAAATGTTGCCTGCTTGCTGAGCTCTGGTCCTCATCTGGAAGGGCACTGCAGGTTGTGACCTGGATTCTCCTTGGAACAACCTAACCTGGGTGGGAGATGAGCTGCAGCAGTAAAAGACCATCGGAGCAAACTTAAACATTTTCTGAAATAAGAGTTTCAGCAATCTAGAGAAATGTGTATATCAGGTCTCCAGCCCAAAATGAGCTCCAGAGGTTCATTTCTGTTGATCCAAACTACTCGTGAATGTAGCCATAACCACAGTTGGAAGCCCTGAGCAAACTACACAGTAACAGAATTTGGAAATTTCTGCGATAAACTCATCTGTTAGTGATACTAGAAAAAAAATCTTTCCATGTACCTAGTAGAGTGTGTCTCCTGACTCAGTTACCCTCAGTTTACATCTCTGCAAATGAAAGCTGTTTTTAGCCTGATGATTACAAACATACAAATGTTGGAAACTAATATATAAACATGAATGAAAGCTTTATTCATACCAGCATAGGTTCAGCAATTAGCAAAAGTTTATGCATAAATATAACATAGCACAGTACCAAGGAAATACTCTCACAACTGCAGTGTAGGAGCAGGAGTTGCAACTAGACTCAAAGGAGGAAAAAATAAAAGTTAGTGAGAATATGGGGTGTAAAAGTCATATTAAGCACAGACCTCTTCAAAAGGAGAAGCCTGTGTTTAATCTCACCCAACATTTTTTGTGGCAGTTCAAATAAAACCACAATTATAAAGCTAAGCACTAAATCCATAGCATTCATGAGGCTTCCATTTGAAGCTAGGTAAGAAAGGAAGAGGAGACTTTCTCACTCAGAGGAATGCAGAGGTTAGCATGGTGGCAACCAAATTGTGTCATTTACAGTCTGAGCCACATCAAGGCAGCGTGGGCCAAGCAGTAGGAGGAATGATATCTCCTTAAAAACACTGCAATTCACATGCATTCAACAAGCCTGGCCTTTTCCCAAAGCTTTCTCTGGAGATGCTTGCACTACATATTGCTCAGCAAGGAGAAGACAAGGTCCCTTGCTCCCTTTTGTTATATAACCTTTTATTGAGCAAGGAGATTTTCCATGTTATCAGAGATCTGAGATCGAAGAGTTTGCCCAAAAGAGGAAGGGGTAATCTAGCCAATAGGTACCAAGCATAACCAAGCAGAATAACTGCGCCAAGCATAACTGCAGAGTAACTCACGGGTGGTTACTCCACTGGGGCTTATTTATATGTCATGTACCAATTTTAACAGAACAGTCCACATTTTTCTCACTTATACCTGTTTGTTGTTGGCTTTCCCTTCAGGAGAGAGGAAGTCAAGTGCCCAGTGTTCCCAATTTCCAATTTTAGATTTGTTTTTGCCCAAGAGTTTATGGTGGCATGGGCCAGGGTTGTGTAAGCCAGTTTAGGAAAAATCAATGTTTTATTAAAATGTGTAAAAATGTCACCCAGGATTGTTTCTTTGACAAGGCAAACTATGTCATTATGGAAGTGGTCATCCAGTTGGTGAAAAAAAGTAGAAAATATCTGTTGTTGAGATGTATTATCTATCTATAAGTGTGCATAAACATGTGTGATTTATGCTTGCTCATGTCACATTTGTTTTCCATGGTATAGTAGTTAGTAAAAGGGTGACATGCTGAGTTCATGGCAATATCTGACAAGGTTGCTCTGTCCCTTCTACCTAGTTCCTCCTTTAGCATATCCTTTTCCTACCACTGCTGATGCTGAAAGACCTGTAGGAATTTTTTAATGTTATTTCTAGCAACTTCAGTACAGTTTTCATCTACATGGTTTCTTTATTCCTGCTGCTGTGTTATTGCCACTACTTAGTGTTGGCAGGTCAAGGTCTGCCCTTGTTACAATTGTATGACTGAACTCCGGGCTCATGTCTTCTTCAAAGACAGAAGTTGGCAATATGAAAGAGGAGTAAAGAAGTCTCTATCTGATGGTGTGTTACTTTGCAGGACCCTGCAAGGGACTCTGGAACACTTCTGTCTTGTCACTTGAAGAACCTTGCCTAAGATTTTTTTTTCTTCCCATAGGCTAGTCTAGGGTTAGTTATATCAAGTATATTCAAGCCATGTGAAAATACTTAAATCTTGAAGAATATTGTATGTGTTAAGCTTAACCCAGGTCTGTAAGGACTGGGTCCTTAGTGTGCATGAGGGACAGAAGACCCCTTGATAGAGTGCAGTAAACTAATACAGAGGCTAACACAGTTTCTTTGTGCTCTTACCACGTATGTCCCCTGTGCAGTAAAGTGACTCTTTGCTCTGTAATAACCAGGGATAGGTGTCTCCAGAGGCCTGCAATAAAACCATCTAGGTAAATAGTTTGCAAATACATTGCCATGCTTTTCTGTTTTAGATTATACTTCAGTGCAAAAACATGGTTAAATTCATTGTCTGCTTGCTCCTTTCTTTTTTGTTCTCCTTTTGACTTTTAACATAACATGGTAAAATTTTCCTCTCAGCGCTTACCGATATTTGGAACAATAGAGAATCTCCCATTTTTTGTGATTCTTCAGGCACCTTAGAAAATTAGTTGTCATGTTAATAGGGTGGCAATCCAGACATTAAGAGCAATACAAATACGGTAAAAATAAAATAAAATTGAGCTAAAGATCTTATTAGTGAGATGAAGATAAAGTCTTTCAGATATAAAATGTATTCATAATGCAGGCACAAGCTCTGCCTGTTACTTTCCTAAATTCCCATTTCCATTGGAAATGCAAAACATATTTCATTAACAGGCTCAGCCACTAGGAAACATGATTTTCTCTTATTTAAATTAATTCTAATTGAAACTTAGAGACAAAGAAGTGCACAGGTGTAGCTGTAGGCAGAATAACAAAATCCTTTCAGATGTTTTGAAATGATTTTCTGACTATAAATCACCTAAGCTTTGTGTGACTAATGGGACTGGAGCTCTGAGGTTAGAATTTTGCTGATTATGCTGCCTTACTGAAAGGCAAATCAGAGAAAAGGAATTTTAAAGATAAATTGCCTCTGCAAGGCCTGAAAGTACTCCCATATCCCCCTTTCTACAGGATTTTGATCCTCCTTTATGTACCTCTAGAGTCATGACGTCAAGCAGTGGCCTGATAGAGGTGCTCCTGGGTTTGACACCTGCCATAGCGTGCCATTATTTTTTCAGGCACAGGAGGTATTTGCAGGCAGGTTCTGTGAGCTATTTCCAGACCTTGTCAGTCCTCAAGAAAACTGCCAGAGAATGCTGAAAGATAAAGCCAAGAAAAAGGCAATTTGTTTTCTCTCTGGAATGCTTTCATATATCTTTTTTCCAAGATCTACTTTATATAATCCTATCTTCCATGGGCTATATGTAGGACTTCAGAAGTTAATTTGCTCATTACAAGTAGAATATTTTCTGTGCAAATGCCATCAGCTTCTGCACTAGGGATCCAGCTGTCAGGAGAGCAGAGAACTTGCAACTTGAGGTAAACACTGGAAAATCAGAGCCTATATTTGAAGCACTTACGGGCTGTACACATAACCTTCCAAGTGTGAGCTGAATGTAAACAAGCGGGCTGTAGTCTACCTGGGTGTGCAGGCAGTGCTGGCGTTACACTGTCGGCTCCAAATTCTTCCTGTCACAGTGAAGTGAGACGTTCCCTCAGGCTGGTGTCATCCTCCTGGCTGCTTTTTGGCCTTGTGAGCAGCAGTGAGTGCAGTCAGCTTCATCTTGAAAGGCACAGGGACTCTGACTTGAAAAGAAATCCCCCAAAATAAGGAGCACTCAGGCATAGGAAGCACAGGCATCACTGCAGGCGTAGTGCAAGGCTCCAGAACGAGCCCCAGGCTTCTTCTTTCCTGGGACCTTCACACCTCTGAAGGGGTAACGCTAGTGTGCCCATGCATAACGTGCGTTTTGAGGGCTGTTTTTCAACAGCAAAGAATAACAGCTTTGAACAGATGTCTGATTTCGTAAATGAGTTACAAGCTCTGTGTAAGGAGAATATCCAGTGGACGATCATGACTGACTGAGGGCCTGGAGCACCCCTCCTACGAGGAGAGGCTGAGAGAGCTGGGAATCGTCAGCCTGGAGGAGATGAAGCTCACGGGACCTTCTCTGTGGGTATAAATATCCCGTGGGAGAGCTAAGGAGGAGGGAGCTGGGCTTTTCTTCTCAGTGGTGGCCGGTGGCAGGACATGAGGCAATGGACACAAACTGACATTCAAGAAATCCCATTTAAACATAAGAAAACTCATTTTATTTTATTTTTGCACTCTATGGGCTATTGGATACTGGCACAGGTTGACCAGAGACGTGGTAGAGTCTCCAGCCTTGAAGATCTTCAGAAGCCACCTGGACATGGCCCCGGGCAACCAGCTGCAGCAGCTGACCCTACTCTGAGCAGAGGTTGGGACTGGAGGTACCCAGAGATGCCTGTAGCTCTGTGATTCTATGAAATTTTAGCAGCCAGAGACACAGGAGACCCTGTCTGCTGACTACTGGGCTTTGTCCTCTATCTATGTGGCATAAAGCATTGCTTGTGAAGTCCTGACTACAAATGCTGTAACTTACATAGATTCCTGGTGTGCAAACTCTTCAAGGAATTCTGTCAGTTTACATGCAGTGCCCATAAGAAGGCTCCTGGGCACCAATAATGGTTAGAACAGCCATAACATGACCATAATGCAGTCTTAGGAAAGAGATATTTGAGAACAACTTTGGAGAAATGTAAGAAAAAAACACCTTTCTAAGCAGATAAAGTACCTGTTTTATGGATAAATAAAGAAAAGTGATGGAACATTGATTTTGAGAGCAATATTCCATGTAAAAAGGCCTGGAAACATTGCCCATGCATCTAGAACAGCTTGCCCTTCTCGTTGTTATTATTATTATTATTATACTTTTAAAGCAGATCATAGACTAATATATTTTATGTTAAGACTTAGATTTTAAAACTAAAGTCTCAAATAAAATGTGTTCAAGATTACATGATGCATGACATCCCTGCGACATTTTCACATTCAGAATGGAAATTAGCATGCTCATGTACTTCAAAACCCTTCTCAGTCTAATTAAAGGCTTGCAGGAAACGTGTAATGCCAGCGCATTTTTATAGTCTTTTCTGTTACTTTGTGCTATAAAATCTTGCTTGTAAGAAGAAGAAATCTTCCTAAAGAGATGAATAAACACTTGAATTAATCAAAACATCTAATGTGAGAATCATTAATAATGTCTAATAATCATGCCAGGATTTGGATTTTTCCTCTTCAATTGAGGCTGTGTTTCTTGGCAATATGCTGTGAAATGTTATCCACGTCTTACTAATTTCCCCACGATCATTTTTGGCTGTGTTTTAGTCCTTTTTTTACTATTAAGTCTGCCACAGTCTTCTCTTACCACCATTACTGTTGGTTTCAGGCTGCTTGGAAGGAGTAGCTCTTCACAACTGATGTGACTTGAAGAAACAAAATAAATCAAATTGTCTTTCCAACACTTAGTTTGACCTAGAAGAAAGATAATCTTTGTCAGTGTTTTGCCTCCCAAGCATGGAAAATCTGTGGGCCTATGACAGAAGAGAGATCTCCATGGCTCTGGGCAAGATTTCCTTTTGTCCTGTGTTTCCTCTCACCCTACAGCAATCTCACTTATGCTCACATACTTTTGCTTTTTTTAACAATTTGCAGCTACTAAACTTCCTGGAACATGGATCTTATTTAAATAGGATGGTGTGCTTCTTTCTCTTTAGGAATTTGATGGCGTATCAGGGAAAAAGAAGATATATATTTTGCAGGGGAGGAAAGGAAAAATATTAGAAGGAAAAAAGCAGCTCCTCCTGTTCAAAACTGTCATGGCAGTTGGTGGCTTCTGAACTGGAGGTGTGTGAAATATTCTCTTTCCAACTCAAAATCTTGCAAGCTTGGTCCTAGATTATATTTTACAATTGGAACTCTGTCAATAATTGCAAAAAATCCATGGCCCCAACTGGAACAAATTTTCATGAGGACAGAGAGATGTGTTTGTTTTGATGGGAATATTTATTGTGGGTAGAGAGAGAAAAAAACATTTTGGCCTTCGTATCTGCGAAATAAAGGAGGGAAAGTGCCGCTGCCAAGTAGAAGGGATTAACTTGAAACATGTTAGGTTGTGGTCAGGTCAATAAAGACCAAAGGGTTTTCATCTAAACTCATTATGGGTTTCTTATGTTCAGACTATCAAAGATAATCTTTGGTTTAGAATCTTGACCTAAAAATCTTCTTGAATTAAGAAGCTGCTGCATATCGATGCTCTGTATTGATTTACGAATGCATGCTATCCAGCAAATTTTTAAACAGAATTTTGCAAAGATTTTGTTAAATAGAAGATTTTGTTTAAAAATTGGCACAAAATGGAAATTTCCCGTGGATAAGACTATTTTCCTGTGAAAATTTCCGAGCCTACATTCCATCATTCTGGCATATTTTTGTATTTAAGATGATGCCTAATTAATTGTTCAGTGACTAAGTGAAGTCTTCAAATGGGATTTCCTTCAATATTTGTTCCTGAATGCAGAAGGCAAAACACATCTCAAGTGCCATGAAGGCCTTATACTTTGAAACAACAGACCATAGGTAGAGAAATGTCAGAAAATCTACTTACTTGATATGGAAGTAGTGTGTCTTACAAAGCTGGTGTAGCGAGCAGTTCTCCTGGGAGTCTTACTAAGGTTAATATGATCTGAAATGGCTGGCTAAAGATTGGTATCTTAGAAGATATATGAAATGATTTTTTAGTCTGGAATCATAATCCAGTAGTTACTGTGACAACTACTGGTGATATATAACTATTTTGTATTTGCCTCTCCAGATGCCCCTTCAGCCAGACCAACAGATAGAATATAGATTTTTTTTTTCTTTTTTCCTTGAATTGTAGCTCTGAAAACATGCTATTCAGAAAGCAGCATCTTTTTCTGTGTGTCCTCTGAGCAGGATAAAATACTACATTTGCCTTTGCTTATAAAAGAGAACAATTTGTGGCAGCATTCACATATTATCCAATTATCTGCCAAACAGTGACTTTTTGTATAAATTTGACTGGTGTGTTCACGTTAACCAACATGAGGATATGTACAGATTAAATCTGAATAAACCTGGGGTTTCAGGTAATGAAAATGAAGTCACTGAGGGAACAATTCTGCCTTTTTCTGTTTCAAGTGGCATGGGTGAGCATAGCCTGTGGTTTGCTTGCACTGTGTAGAGCTGGAGGAAGGGCACAGGGCATAGCAACTCACATTTACTGTGTGTTGCTGAGCAGAGCTGCCAGAGTTTTTCTTCATCTCAATGCAGTGCTGAGGGGAGGTGGAGAGTTTAAGTTTGGATTTGTATTTATCGGTGTGAATTTTGGCTCCAAAGTGACTGCTCTAGCTTGTGCTCTTGCTGAAGCTTAAATATTTAAATATGATGTGCCATTGAGAGAAGTTTTAATTAGGATTTTTTCCTTTTAGATGCAGAAGAGTTCATCAAGCTCAATTACTGGCATTAAAGTTAACCTCACAAGGGTAGACCAGAAACACCATTCTTAGGCTGTGTGAAAGTCTAGCACCTGTATCCTGTGGTCCCTTGAGCATTTTACCTTCTTTTCTGGAGCTAATATTTTGCAGTATTTTAATATTTTGAAAAGCTGTGCTTTTGTGCCACCAAAGGCTCTGCGTGTAGGTTGGTTTCAGAAGCTGGAAGCCAAAGGGCTGACCCTTTGCCCTGGTTAGCAGAGCGCTACCTGCCAGCCCGCCATTCAGGGATTTGTGAGGCAGCAGAACTAGGCCAGGACAGGGAATTAATTAATTTCTCATGGCCCACAGTAAGAAGCACGTGCTGCAGGGAGATGGGATTCAGGGTGGCATGCTGAGTCGCAGGGGACAGTTGTATAAGGAGTAGGTTGGAGCCGAAAAGGAAGATGGCAGTCATGGGTCTGTCCCTGACTGCGGCCTGGTCTGCGTCTGTGTGTCCTCTGCAGCCCTGTCTGCTGTCTGTCTGCACTGCACAGTCCCCCGGGGTGTGGACCTGAGCATGCTCGTCCTGCAGGTGGGCTTGGCGGCCCCTCTGCACAAACTGGCATCACATCACTCTTGGACCGTTGGACAAATGTCCCTCTGCCCTCCAGGGTGCAGCGTCTCCTGTCACCGCTGAGGAAGGAGAAGCACCATTACCTGAAAACCCTGGAAAAGCAGTAAAAATTGGCAGGGCACATACATTATCCAAAAAGGAATCACAAACACTTTTTCCAGTCATTACGGATTGACCAAGTCACTCAATTTTACTGTGAAAGAAAGGTCGGAATGGGACTTTTTGAAATACACCATCTTCTAGTAGTCAAAGAGGACAAAAATTACTGCTGTTTTGTTTTTCCTTCTTTTTTTTCCTTTTTTTTTTTTTTTTTAACACCAAGTGAGATTATATGTAACTAATGGTATAAGGATAATTCAGTCTCAGAGGGATTGTATAAATTTACACTAACAGCAATAAATTATTCTTTGACTTTAAAAGTAGATTTTCTGCTTGACCGTTTATAGTTTTTAAACTGCATTGTTTTGCAGATTATTTTCATGTTATCATTTGTCTATATATTGTACTATTTGAGAAAAATAAAAATCCGCATACAACTGAAACGGAGGCTGTAAAAGGGAGGATATAAGTACGCTGTCAAAGAACAGCTGAATGGGATAGGTATAATGGGAGAAAATGGGAAAAAAAAGGAAAACAAAGAGAGGACAGAATGGCAAAAAAAAACCAAAACCATACAACATAAATTCCACATTCTATATTCTGTTTTCTTTTTGAATCACTATATTTATTTAATTTTGTTTTACATTTAAATGGGAAATAGACACTTAAGAAACTAGCAAGCAAGTTAATAAGCCCGACAAAACTGAGAGATGCTAAATAGTGAGAGGAAAGGGAAGCTACAGAGAAAAACATCACAAAGAGTAGAAAATGATAGAGAAGCATATGAAGACTGAGATAAAGAACCTGGAAAGAGGTTATAGCCACTTGAGTTTGAAAATGTGTATGATAATGTTCAGAAAATGTGTATGATAATGTTCAGAAAATGTGAGGCGCAGGGGCTGGTTGTTTTTTGCTGTATATGTAAATCAGACTTTGAGTAGATGTCCCTGAGGAAACAATTGTAGTCACTCCACACTTCAGGACTTCGTTGTTCACAGTTGCATTCATCACACTAACAGAGTAGAGAAACTCTCACAGAATTGCGTCCTGGTTGACAATAACACAGCTTTTCTAGCCACGCTAGCTTGCAATGCATGAGCTGGGCTAGAACAAAGCATGCAAGGCTGATGCTTTGCTTTAAGTCTCGTTTATATCCTCCAGGCAGTATTTAAGAGGTTATTGGATTTGTTCTAGCCCTCAGCTTACATATTTCCCCCTACCCTTCTGTCAAGGAAAATTGCTTTATTTTCCTTTCCATTCTGTGTACATAACTTTCATAATCTTCTCTGAAGGTCTTCCAAATCATTTAGTGTTCCTGGCATAATTGTATTTCCATCTCTGTCTCTCTCTCATCCTTCTCCCTTTCTGTCTTCTCCCCACCTTTCCCTCTCTTTCTTACTCTCCCTCTTTTCTCCTCTTCCTACCTCTTTCCCTTTCTCTTTTTTTTTTTTTTTTTAAGAATGGGAAATACAGCTTTGTAGCATACATCTTGCTGCTTCATATTCTGTTTAAAATGGTGTTCATGTTCTCCTAGAAGTTGCTTTACATTCTCTGGTTTGCATACTTCAAGCGTGCAGTAAATATCAATAGGAACAGTCTGTACTTTTACTGTACCTTTACATTTTCAATTTAAAAATTGATCTCAGGTTAATGGCGCTTGCACAGTCAGAAGAAATGAACATTTTTAAAGGAACAATGTGATATGGTATTCTGCACATTTCATCTAATATGCTAAGTTGTATTTAGTTTCTCCTTTGCTGGCATCTGAGAGCAAAAAACAAGCTCCTTCATTGATTTTGTATGAGATTGGAAGCGTACACACTGATGATCTGGATCACATGATATCTTATCTCTGGCAACTATTCTGTTAAATTACTTTCAAAGCTGTCAAATTGAAAAACAAAGTAAGAGTGACATGTTATGTCCAATGGGTGTTTGTGTCCTAGCAGGAGGTATTATGCTAGCCTTGGGGAAAGCCTAAAAGACAACTTCCATTATTACTCATCTGCAAGCCAGAAAAAGAATAATTAAGCTAATTTTCTCTGAATGAGAGGAAATAACTCCTGATGGGTTTTTCCCTCTTCCTTTACTCCTTTTCCTGCTCTGTCTGTCCCCATGTCTCCCTGGCTTCTCCACTCCTGCTAAGCCCATCCCTCCATCCTTTCCCCAAACCTTTCTTCTCAAGTCCCAATTGTATGTATTTCTAACTGTTTCTTGTTTGCTTTTTTATTATTATTTTTAGAATTGCAAATTATGAGTTTGACTGCTGTCTCTACCCACTGACACCCATTTCTGCCTTTGGCAGTCAAACTGCAGTTTAAGGGTATGAGCTTAACGTTGAGTTACCATCCATGTCTTTCCATCACTGCCCCCAACCAGTTCCTCAGTAATGTTGATCTCATTTGCCTTTAAAATGAGAACTCTTGGCTCATCCGTTGCTGTCCGTCTGGACATTCAAGCACCATTTTCTTCTTTAGGCTAGCTGGGAGAGGAATTGAGTAATGGTGCAAGAAAGCAGCGACAGGAAGGCCAGCTTGGCTGGAGGGCGTTGCATTTGGAAGCTCCAGAGCCCTCCACGTGCTGGGTGTGCTTAGGGGAGCAGTGCCCCACACACACTGCTTTCTGGGAGTGGGCACCTACACTCCAACAGGTGCTGAGGAGATCATGAAGGTAGGGCAGTGCAGTCCCCAAATGCAGGATGGGTTCATCAACAGTTGATGATAAAGGCCCTATGTTTAGGTAGAGGGGTCTTCCAGCTATCAGAAAGGCTGAAGCATCTTAAAAGAGCAGAGGACTGGAAGGAGAGGGCACAAGGCTACTCAAGAGAAGAAAAGAGAGGTCACAGAAAGTAGTCATGGCTCTATGCCATGGCGTGGAGACACAGAGGTTCCCTGTGCTGCCAGGGACTGGAGACTCACACCGCCTCTATGCATTTTGTAAAATGAGAAGTTGAAAGTGGATCACAGATTACCACCCCGGTTTTAAAACCCTGTTCATTCTTTTTTCCCCTCTTCTGTGGCAAACGCTGGTGTGTGCATTTGAAGTGCTACTATCGGCGCATATTGACCAAGTTCTCAGGCATTTTTAAAGTACTGGAAGTTCTTTCAGTGGTTTTATGTTCATGCTGAACATGAACAACAAATGGTTAGAAACCTGTGAAACCACACTGGAGATTCAGAAAAACAGAAGAAAAAATCTTAATGTTATCATTTCTTTCTTGACATTAATTTTTTGAGTTGACCTGTATCCTTTACTAAGGGCCCAGTAAGTCAAAAAATCCTCCCTAAAAAGTAAGCATTAAAGAAAGCTAAACATAATAATGTGGCCAGATTGGAACTCAGTATTTACTCAGCACTAAGAAGAAATGTCAAGGATTTTGCATCTAACAGTTTGAATGATTACCTTCAATAAACATGAATCACAAATTGATTTTTGCATCTAAAAATTTCTAACCTTTCTGAAGTATTATAGCCTTCTAAATAATGGGTTTGGGAGCTATAACTCCAACTGCTCTTGAAAGCAATGGCAAAACTTCCACTGTCTTGAACAAAACTTGGTATTCTACCTCATAATTTTTTATGTTTCTTTCAGAGTACTGTCTTAATTAGAGGCTTGTCCCTGAATTATCAGTGAAGGGACAATTCCAACAATTCACCTGGGCAGTCACTCAGAGGTGTTCCAGGAAGGGCACTATTTTGACCCCAGCTGGCCACCCCTTTGTGTTGGGAGGTGTGGAGTCTCATGGTCCTTCAAATCTGTATCACAATAGATGTGCATGTAGATGTCTCCATACATGTATGCACTTACCACTACAGAAAACTCGCAAACTAAATTTCTCGGTTTCTTCAGCCAATAAGAACTGTAAGTCAGCTACGCATTTCAAAATGTATACCTTTTAGTGTTTTTGTTTTCAATGAATTTGCAGTTATTTGCAAGGCTTTTTGAAGGCTTCTGAACTGTTATTTAGCCTGTATAGCATTGAAGAGTGCTGAGATTTCTATATATTCTAGTGTTCATATATGCTAATCAGCGTGACTGCTTAGAAAACACGCAGCACTGCATTCCAGTTGCTACAGAGAGTAGACCATGAAGATTTGCCATTTACTAAATCCAGTTGCCTTTTGTGTTCATGTTGCCTGACAGAGAGCTCAAGTTTCTGCATCTTGCTCTGATGTAAGCCAATCAAATTCTCGGTGCAATGAATCTGAACTGGGTTTTCCCGTATTAGGGATGAATTCCAGCCAAAATGGTCTTTGAAATTGATGGGTTTTTTTGTGCATGGTAGTTATAGACAACAAGTCACAGATCTTAAGTGTTTTATACTATATTCTCCATCCCCCTGTCCCAGGCATTCTGCAGTCCTTTCTTTAATGAGCTTCTTATTTTGAAGAGGTCACACTCATCCAGAATGTTGTTTATTTTTCCCTGCTCTCGTGCAACACCTCACACTTACCGCAATCATTCCTCTGTTAAGTGTTGCCTAATTGCATACTTTTGCTCAGTCTTTTGGGAAATTCCTAATGATCCTCCCAAGCCTTGGATAAGCTAAACATTTCTGTGTTGTCAGCAACTTTCACCACCTGTCTATTCAGCTTGTTACAGATAATTCATAGCACCTGGCACCTACCACTTGTTTGGGTACAAAGCAAATGAACCACTGCATTTTTCCTGAGAGCACTTGGAGTTGGCAGCAGCATTGACTCTGCTCCTGATGAACAATGTTTTTGGTTGGTCTTTTGACCCAGGGACAAAGGGAAAGGCTCTCCTTGTGACCCAAACAAACCTGATGTTTAAAACCTGGGCTGTTTTATTTACATTATGTGTGTGCAGAGCAGCAAATGCTGAAGCACAACAAATAAGCGTGACTTGGAAATGACCAATGCATTTGCCCCAAACAACCCCGCCTTACAATAGCATTTGTACTGATCTTAGCAGAGTTGAAGAATGAGCAAGGAGCTGGAGGCACTAAGCAGGTGGGTGCAAGCTACTTCTGTGTAATATCTTTAGATAGAGGGTGTTTTATTCAAGAGCCATCCTATGCATTATTTACCTGAGTGTGGGGGTGTTTTAATTCCATAGAGAGGATGGAGCACAGGGCTCAGTGCTGGGGCCAGTCCTTTTTAATATCTTTATCGATGACCTGGATGAGGGGATTGAGTGCACCCTCAGTAAGTTTGCAGACGACACCAAGTTAGGTGCGTGTGTCGATCTGCTTGAGAATAGGAAGGCTCTGCAGGAGGATCTAGATAGGCTGGACTGATGGGCTGAGGCCAACTGTATGAAGTTCAACAAGGCCAAGTGCTGGGTCCTGCACCTGGGGCACAACAACCCCAAGCAGAGCTACAGGCTGGGAGATGAGTGGTTAGAAAGCTGCCTGGCAGAGAAGGACCTGAGAGTACTGGTTGATAGGCAGCTGAACATGAGCCAGCAGTGTGCTCAGGTGGCCAAGAAGGCCAACAGCATCCTGGCCTGTATAAGAAGCAGTGTGGCCAGCAGGTCTAGGGAGGTGATTGTCCCCCTGTACTCGGCTCTGGTGAGGCCGCACCTCGAGTACTGTGTTCAGTTTTGGGCCCCTCGCTACGAGAAGGACATGGAGGTGCTCGAGAGAGTCCAGAGAAGGGCAATGAAGCTGGTGAGGGGTCTGGAGAACAAGTCTTACGAGGAGCGGCTGAGGGAGCTGGGCTTGTTCAGCCTGGAGAAGAGGAGGCTCAGGGGCGACCTCATCGCTCTCTACAGTTACCTTAAAGGAGGCTGTAGAGAGGTGGGGGTTGGTCTGTTCTCCCACGTGCCTGGTGACAGGACGAGGGGGAATGGGCTAAAGTTGCGCCAGGGGAGGTTTAGGTTGGATGTTAGGAAGAACTTCTTTACTGAAAGGGTTGTTAGGCATTGGAATAGACTGCCCAGGGGAGTGGTTGAGTCGCCATCCGTGGAGGTCTTTAAAAGACGTTTAGATGTAGAGCTTAGTGATATGGTTTAGTGGAGGTCTTGTTAGTGTTAGGTCAGAGGTTGGACTCGGTGATCTTGGAGGTCTCTTCCAACCTAGACGATTCTGTGAAAAGTATGTGGTTAGATACAGAGCAAGTAGGCATCATTGCATGACAGAGAATGGGAATATCGTGTTGTCTGATTAACCTTTTCTGGAAAGTGAAGCTAATTTTAAGTGAATGTAGTAAGTAAATATGTAAAAAAAAAAAAAATATATATATATATATAGGTAGATAGATAAATTAGTTTTTTGTTTTTTGTTTTTTTTTTTCCCTTTTTTATTTGGAGTAAGAATAGTCAGGAAACATGGGCTGCCAGCGAAAACATCTGAAACTCTTTATAAACTCTTTGTGAATACTGTTACCTGTGTCTTTAACCCAGATATATTGAACTGAGAGGGATGCAGATGCTAGGGTAAACATGCAGTGCTAGATAAATGCACTAAACGTTTATGATTTGCTCTTTCATGAGACGTGATTTTTATCTCACAAGGGTGAGTTTTGAGAAATGATCTGAAGCACTGAGAAGTAGTAATAGTGGAAGAGCTAGCAACAGCTGAAGGACAACTAGGATGTCAACTGCAGCTGGAGTGCTGCTCTCTGTGTAGGACACGTTAACTGTATATGCATAGATCCTTCACCTTTTTAGTATGATAAACAAATAGCAGTTTGTATTGAATCTCCATATTGAGTCTCAAGAGCGATTTAAATTGTTGATTAAAGGTCAATTCAGTGTCCTGGTGCATTTTGTGGAAGTCTCAGAAAGGGGAGGAGAAGAGTGGATGAAATAAAAGAACTGTTTCTGAAGATGAGCAAAGGTTGAACTTTTTAATTGCAGCCCTTTCAGCTGCTGAAATCATGAGTATGCTTTGTGCTTTGGATGTTTAAAAAACATACTATTTATTATTACAATGTACATCGAAAAGCTTTACTTTGCTAAGTGATTCAGGCAGAACTGTAAATCAAGACTTATTTTGGCTAGGAATTAATATTTTCTTATGTAAGCTGAAAAATAAAGATTCAAAAATAATATTTTGTTTCTTCAGTAACATGTCAATAACAGCTCATCTTTGGGAATTTCAGCCCTTCCAAATTTGATTCCAGCAGTCTTATGTATTTACTTACCTCTTTTAATTAAGAATTGGCAGGGATAAAAGAGAAAAAATGACTTGTTTCTGAGCTGATACGATCTTAATTGAGAGAGCCTGGCTCTCACATTGTCGCTGATCACTTATTTTCTGTGAATTATATCAAGGCACGTATAAGGAATATGTAATACTTCCCCGTGGCAATATCTAGCAGAAGGAGCTGAGAGCGCCCAGGTGTTTTAACACAGTGGTTTGAAAAAGCTCCAAAAGTATGTGTGGTTTTGGAAACCTTGGAGGAGGCAGGGGACAGCTTTCCAAACACCTGGATTCCTTGATCCACCTGTAGGATATAGCTCTCCTGCCTAAGATGTTGCAGCATATTAATTGTCTTTGCCATGCTTGAACAATACCCATTTATTTGTAGTGCAGCTTCAGGAGAAAGGTAGAAACATTTCTACACAGAGCCCATGTTGCAAAAAAGCATATATTCTTCTCTGCCTTGTTTCCCTCACGTTTGTGAAAAGGCTATGAAGGGAAGTAGTCTGGAGGAAACAGGAAATAAAGTCCTTTAACATGCATTAGAGCTTCTGTATTCTTAGATATACTCCCTCCAGCACCACACACAGAGGGAGAAGTACAGATGCTTACCTAAGTAATGGTATTATTTTTAACAATAATGTAATTTCTAAGTAGGGCCTTTCAAACTATGCAGTAGTAGATCAGACATACATAAGAAGTGAAATGTTAAAATATGGAATAACACAAGTGGGGATTTAGCTACAGTTTTGCTACTTTCCCTCTCAACAATACCTAATGAATGGGGATAAGCCATGACAGAACATTAAATGTCGCGGAGACAAATGGCAAAAGAGACCAACAGGTACAGTTTTATGATGGAAAATATGGGCACCCACAAGAGTGGGGAAAAATGCAGTTGGGTTAGTGAAATAGGTTCATAATTAATGCATGATTTGAGATGGTTTTTGTTGCATGGGTGTTTTTTCTGCTTTCTTGCAACTCTTATGTACAGTATAAGGAAACTGATAGATTTTAAGGGCATTTAACCATTATTTTTTTTTCTTATTCAGAAGAGTTGAAACCAATGAGGTGTAAGATAAGGTAGACAGCAGACCTTTCCAGGAAGAGAAAAGAAGCCGTAAAACTATGTCTGATGCAACTTAGAATCTATCACGTGCCTTATTAAGTGTCTATTTGTAACCACTACTGAAAAGTATTGCCAACTGACATGTGCCATAAAATGAAATGTGCTTAACTTCAATTTTTGAATTGAATTGTGCTTTTATGCCCCAGATCAAAGAGCCTTGGAACTATTTAGAAATATTTAGAATGTATTAGACTCCCTGGTAAGGTCTGTTATGTAGTATCTGCCCATGTCGTGACTTTGTTTGAGAAATAATATCTTTTCCTTTTTTTTTTTTTTGAAGGGCTGTGTCTAAAGTAATTGACCTAGAAGGTACATCCAACTGGTGGCAAATGCACTCTGCTGTAGTAAGGCACATATCAATGCTGACGGTTGTCTTGGTTTTTGCAGTGAGGAAATCTAGAAGCTCTAGATAATTAGGGAAATCTAGAGCATGTGCCTACAGAATTACTTGGGTTGGAAGGGGTCATCAAGTCTAGCCCATTAAGGACACGGGCATTTTTTAATTATTCCATTGGAAGGAGAGTAGGATAAAATACTGTTAAAGTATGTTTTATAAGATATTGAGAGCCTTAATTTTCTGAAATTTAAGTTGGTGCTCAAGGGGGAAAAATCAGTGTTGTGAGAGTGGAAGAAAATTTCTAGAACTTGAAAGATGGTTGATGGTTGTAGAGGAAGTTATATACTCTATAGGTTTGTACAAAGCATCTCGTCCACTCTTCTCCTTAACGCTGCCTCACTTACTGCTCCAGATTTAGCTATTGTAAGGCTGGTTGGGTACTCTAAGCTCTTCACCCAAACACCTTTCCTAGAGAGAGAAGAGACCAGAACATCTAAACGGCAGTTTTCTCCATCTCCTGCTTTGAGGAGGTCAGCATAAGTTACTAACATTTAGGCAGCTGTAGCTGAGATCACTCCTGTTTTCTTTCTTTTTCTTTGGTGCCATACATAATTCATTCCTTTAAAGAGAAGACAGGTGTTTGTTGGAATTAGTGAAACAACAATTTAAAGGCTTGCAGGAATATATATATTGAAGTATTTTAACCTGCTGCACAGCAATTTGTGTCTGTTTGTAATAAAAGACCATTTATATATATATTTTCTTTTTACTTGAGATAAGGGAAAGAGTAATTTAACAAACAATACACCTACCACTACTAGACAAGCTTGAGAGATAGGTATGTTATGGTAGCTGGCCTCAGTCCAGCAAAGCCATTTGCCATGGGTAACTGTAATAGAAATTTGTTGAGCTCCCTCTTCTTATGCTTTTTAAGGCATTGATCCTGTATTTTGATCCATTTAGTCCATTGTGCTGGAGTGTCTGATGCTCTGCAAGAGAAAGGTCACAATCTGGTTCAAGGTTCTGTTAACCAGCACCTCCTGCCCTCCCTCCCTCCCCCAAAACCCAAACAAAACAACCAGGCAAATATTTTCCTACCCCAAACCCAAAGAGTTTTCCAGTTCTACATTTTCTTTGTGTTATATGCCAGTCCTCATCCACTTTTTTTTCCTCAAGGCCAGGGTGAAATTTGTAGGGACTTGGACCTGTCCGTCAGGATGAGAGCCTGAACACAGCTGTCATTCACAGGAAGAGATAGGAGGTTCCTCTGGTGGCAACACTGTTGGATCATCCAGAGTGCAAGTATTATTCACCAAATGCACAGAAGGGCAGGCTTAATTGTTTGTGATGTTAGATCTTTTTCTTTTTGAGTTTCTAGTTTATTTCAGGGCAGTGAGGGGGAAGGCTTTCAACATTGAAAGCAACTGTAAAGGGCATGAAATCAGATTTTTCAATTTATGGAATAAATGGTTTAGATAAGAACCCATCAGATTTTTTTTTCTATAGCTTTGCTAAATTTAAATCTCTATAACAGGAACAAATCTGCGGGTAATGCTTTCTTTTTCTTTTTTTTTTCTGAAGGTAATGGAATTATGCTCTTAATTTTTTATTTTTCTTTTTATCTCGTGATGTCTCTTAGCTCCCTGTGGCACTCCTGAAGTAAGCCAATGAAGCACCATCTCTTTTCTTTGTGGTGTTGGTCAGGTGAATGTGCCAGGATACGTGATCAGGAGTCAGGAACTGCACTGAAGCTCTGAAGTTTTAGGCTAGATTGTTATTTCAAGGCCAGGCATGAGCAACTGATTCTTTGCCCTTTTCAGTTCCTCTGTGTGTGTATTTTTGTTTAAGCTATAGGCACAGTAAAATCTTTGGGCTCACAGACAGTGCTCTAGTAATGTCAAATATGCTTCAGCGAGGTACTGTTCTGCAGGGGGCTGGGGAGAAGTACTTGTAGGTAAACTGAAGAGGAAAGGCAAAAAATGAGAGTTAATTCTGTGGTTGCTCTATTGGCCTACCTATTGTCTACAAATTTGTCTAGTCGTAACTTACACATCAGTTGCGTGTGTTTGTAGTGAGACTTTCCTTACTGCTTCAGGAAGAAGTCCTGACCTCAGTGAAAGACTGTCGGGGCCTTGGTCATGGTCCCAGGACCAAGGCTGAATTCAGAAACATGCTCCTAGTGCATATGCTCAGTATCAACATCTCTATACACTGGATACAGCAGTCAGTTCTGGGATTTCCAGAAATGTAACTTCCAGGCTGGTGTAACACATTGAGTTGTCTGATGACAATCACAAAGCCTGAGTTTTCATCCCCAAAAATGTCAGTTTTTCCTGTTCCAGAGGGACTGTATGTGTGTACTGACTGGTGAGACATGCATGAGCAGGCTTAGTACGATGCGGACATGCTTCGCTGTTCTTGCTCCCCGTTTCACGCGGATGCTCCCTTCTGCAAGCAGGGGACCCTTTTCAGAAATGTTCCTTCCCATGCAAAGGCCACAGTCTGCTAGCACCATGAGCATTGCCTTCATCTGTGGATAGTGCAGCTGAAGCCATTTTGAAGCCAGACAGAAAAACAAATCCCTCGCACTGGGAAGAGCTCTTCAGCATGATCCAGGTTGCCTCAATGTACTCCCCAGGGACTAGGCATTCAGTGAGATGCTATTTGCTCTGAATGGGAGTGACAAAATCTGGCCCAAAGTTAGTTACCCCAAAATGTGAATATAGAAACTGCCACAGAGACGCATGCAGGGGCACAGAATTATTTTTCTCCATCCCTGATCTTTCCCAGCAAAGTCTCTCTTTCGGTGAGTGACTGCAGCAGTTCAAAGCTCCGTCACCACTGCGGGGTGACCACGGGAACACATTGCTGATCCAGCTCGGAGGAGCAGCAAATTTGCTTCTATAAAATTACAGTTAGTGAAGCTTTGGGGAGTTTCTGTCAGACATATCTGAATCACTCTTATCTGAAATGCTCTCAGTCATGAGAGGGCGAGGGGGTCACACGAGGATGAGCAGTTATTGAGACGTGTGGAGTAACCTTTGATGAGGTGCACAAGCCTGACAAAGCGGACCTGTCAGCAGCTCTGTGCAGTAATCTGGAAGTCCTGGCTGCCTGTTTTATTGTATTTCACAGAGGTTTGTAAGACACTGAAACCAAGAGTTGGCCTTACTGAGATGAAGCCGAACACCTGGTGCTGCGTGTGGTGGGAGGATGGGGGCTTTTGTGCAAGGAGCACTCCCTTGGCCAGGCAGCGGGCAGGCTTCACCCTCCCCAGCTCTGCTGATAATGTACCCAGTGTTCTTAGGCAGGTCACTTCTCTGCTTGCAGCGCTGTCCGCACACTGTAAATACTGGTAGGTGGGCAGGGAAAACCAGACTCAGATCTTCTGTCAGTGGAGAACTGGATTCTCAGACTTGAGAGCATTGGCTCAGCCTTGAAAATGAGGTGTGCTTACCCCTCTGGTGTGAATTAGCCATGGCAATCTTTGCAAGTGGAGCACTGAGTAGCAAAACTGCTGGTCAGATATGGGCATCCCATATTGCTTTTAGCGACACTGATATTTCTCGAATAGTTTTATTGCTTTACAGTCACTTGCGAGGGCTTATTTCACCTTGCATTTGTGCAGTGTTCATGCACTGCACAGAGACTCCATTTTCATTTGTGCCTGCAACAAAATTTATTTAGAAATATTACTTTTAGTGGGGGAGACAGAGCTGATTTATTATTAGTAGTTTTTTTTTTTGCTTTGCAATGACAGTTAAGGATCCCAGATGTCAGATAGCAGCAGCAGCTGGCTGCATGGCAGATCCCTTAGACTGCAGCTGGGTGAGCACTCCTGGACTTATTCTAGCTGTGTCATGTAGATGATCTGCAGATTGCTTCTCTGAGCTGTCATGTTCTTCAAATGCCTCTAGCTTCTTTCTTTCCTTCTCTCATTCTAGTAGTACATTGGAGCCTGAAAATTCAAGGCTCATTGGAGCCTGAAAATTGTTTGTGGATCAAAAGGATGGCCTATGTGAGCATTATTCCTCTTACAGTACTAAATGATTCAATTAATAAATAATATCAAGTATTCCCAATGTATAGATTAGTGATGACTTTGTCCTTGAATACACTATACGTATGACAATAGCAGTCTTGTATGAAGATGAAAGGAGAAATTAATTCAGGAAGTCTGAACTCTTCTTTTTAAAATGATGTATTCGGTGTCCAAATTGCTTGAATGGTACTTTTCTCTTCATAAAGTCAATGCAAGTAGACTGATTGAATGTGAATGACAGAATAGAGATTCAAATTTCAACAAAAGAATAAGAATGACAAGCTCGCATAGGAGTAAACTTTGAGTAGAGGAGTGCATGCACAGTATACTGTATTATCTACAGAGACAACTTAAAAGCAAATTAAAATCTTGTATTTGCCTCCCTGGAATATTTTCTTAGGAATATTTTTCTTTTTCCTGTCCAAGTGAGTTTTCTTTACTGGTTGTGCTGTACTATTTAACTAAATCCTTTTAGTGATGTGCTGTAGCAGTGCCAAAATTACCACTGGCATTAATGAAACCATAATGAGAGTATGCTTTTTTTTTTACTACAACATATGTTTTGCAAAAGCAGTATAATTTGAAGGCAAAGTATAATTTAGGTGTCCTGATGAAACATTAGTATGCCTACTCAAGATCAATAATACCTTGATAGTTGAATGATTTTACCTCAGGTTATTGGGGCATGCACTTAAAGCTTAAAGGTAATACTTCAGAATATCACTTACTCCTATCCTGTACTTTATCTCACTTCTGTTTTCTCAAAATATTAGTTGCAGATAAAATGGTGGTGATTCTTGTATGTGTTTTAGTCCCTTTCCTACTGCATCTTTAAAGAATTATTGATTATGCAGCAGTGGTACAGAATCCATCTCAGAGGTTCTGGAAGATGCAGAATTGCTGTGCAAACATAACTATAAACCCAAAGAATTTTTAGTGCCAATAAAAACAACTCCAGCGTCATTATTTCAGTTCAAAGCTATGTACATTTTTCTGCTTTATAGTTACTGAACTGTGTCCTTTCTGACAGCCTGTGGATTCTGAGTGGTGCAGTCACAGAATCGTAGAATCATTAAGGTTGGAAAAGCCCTCCAAGATCATCTGGTCCAAACGTCCCCCTACCCCCAATATCACCCACTAAACCATGTCCCTAAGCACCATGTCCAGCCTTTCATTAAACACCCCATACAGCACTTCCCTGTGGAGACTTTCTCGAGCTACTTCTGTGTAACTGTTAGTTCATCTTGCCACTTCCTGCTCCACACTTTCAGCTTCCTAGAGACATTTTGTCCTTTGAACTTTCCAAAGGACACTGCAAGGGGGATATCAATATATGCCATTCTCACTGAAGATACTAATACCTTTCTCCCTAGTGCAAAGGTAGTTTTATTCTGCCTTCCTAAAGGAAATGCCATGCAACGATTAACGTTGGCTTTTTCTTTTGATGAAACCATGCTCCATAGGCTCGTTGTGGTATTTCCTAAATAGGATACTAGTCTCAGAGCACTCTTGATTTTTCTGTCCTTGCTAGTTCAGAACAGAAACCTTCTGTTTTCCTCTTGTCTCCACAGCAGCTCTTCTATCCCAGTTATAATTCCAAAGGAAGCACTTGATTCAATTGTTCAGCTCCTTTAATCTCATTTGTTGTTGTTATCAGTTAAGTTCCTGCTAGTTCTTTGTTGTGCTGCTTCCAGTTGGTAGAAATCCTCGTCCTCAGTCTTACATGACTGACTGACTGACAAGATGGAGTGGGAAAACATCTTGAATGCCCAACAGACTATTGGAAACCTGCAGAAACATGTTAAATGTTTCTCCGTTCTCTGTCCCATTTCTTTCAGCAGGAGGCTTTGCTCCAAAAGCTTTTGTGAATTATCTTTTACTTCTATTTTATTTGTAGAGTTTTTTATTGGTTTCTTTCTGTTTTGGCTATATCCAGGAGGTGCAGTTATATCTTAAAAAAAAAAAAATAAAAAATTATAAGTGTTATAGAGGCTTCACTGAACACTTTGCGAAACTTCAGGGAGTCAAAAGTATTCCACTGAGAAATGGAGCAAAACAGGAATTTTTATTCTTGTCTATTTATTGCCTCTCTATTTGTCTCCTCTCATCTATATACCGCCTACTAAATATACTTGTAGTTATTGACTTCAACACAGAGTATGAAGCTCTGCATATGTCACTGCAGGACTGTTGATATATGTGATATTGAGTTAGTTTGTACTTTGTAGATATGTCTGATAATGCAGGCTACTTCTCACCTGAGCTTAGTCATAGAAACTCAGTTCCAAGACCAGTTACAAGAAGTAGATCACCTTCTGGAAGTGAAAATTTACAAAAGAATGAAAATGTATAATAGAGCTTTTTGTCTAGTTATTATTTGCCATCTAAAACCATCATAATAGTGCCATAAAATAGTAGTGAGAGCTTGAACTGTATATTATGAAAGAAATACCAGTATGCTGGAGATGCAGGATTTGTAGTTCAGCTATGATGTGACTTGTATGATATTTAAAATAACTCTTTTGAAAGAACCCCCACCAGTATAGATGGAAAAGAAATGTGGAGGAGATCCATCTGGAGAAGATGTAAGGCAAACTGTGATATTCCAGCTTTCCTATTTTCATGGGATGGAAGGTGGTATTTTGCATAAAATGTCTGGAAACAGAAATGTTCCAGGTTTCTTTTGCCAGCGAACCTGTTTCCTTAATGGTACTAATATTGCACAAAATTATAAGGGAAATTGTGTAGTATTTCCTGGCTTAAGAGGAAATGTAATTCAGAACAGGAAAAAAGCAAGGCCAGCAAAGGAGAAACATGTAAGTAAGAGGTGGCTTGGTTATGTAGGCTTATTTCAGTGAACAAAACTACTTTTCTCTGCAAATCTTGAAGGTGGAGGTCTAGAGGTAAACACAGATGTAGTAAAAACAGTTTTCCATTTAAATGCTAACAACTATTTCTAAACACTCTTAAAATGCTTGAATTGGAAGATACTGCAGTGCCATGGTGTGACATGTCCTTGTTTCAAGAAGGTATGCTGAACCTGGGTTTGTGCTGTAGATGATACACAGCAGTTAGTCTTTGCACCTCTGCAGCTTGTTGCAGATTTCAGCCTGCATGTATCTGAAAAGTTCTCTTTTCATGGCCTATGGATGTATTATACGCAGTAGATCATGATGAAATATAGCTCTAACCACAAAACCACAGGTATCTGTAGCTCAAAAGAGTATCTCTTGACTGATGAGGGGAAAATAAAATATTAAAATATTTCTGTGCATGATAGAACCAGTCATTCATGTGGCAGATACTGCATTATTTATTCAGTGTATATTTTGATTGCCTGGTGGGGTTCGGAACTGTGAGTGATGTTACCTGGGCAACAACTGACTACTCCATCATAATTCTCAATTAGGATAAAGCCACAACGCAAGGAAAAGCCCTGAGCTAATTTGAATAAAAGATAGAGAAATGCATGTACAGTGAGCTGCATTCCGTGACAGACTTAATGTTGTGGAAAAAAGCTAATTTAATCTGTTCAGTAATGTTGGTGAGCTTTCTAATGTCATTCAATACCACTTAATATTAGCATTTTCTTAATTTGAATTCTTTTCATACATAATTATGTATTTTCAGGTTGTTTGGTCAGAGAGGTGACACAACCGGAGAGAGAATATGAAAGATTGCAAGATGTACTGTGCACAGTAAATGATGATGTCAGATAGCCTTTTTTTTTTAAACAGGAAAATAAGACAAACTGAAAAATCTCTAAGCAAGCTGGATTTTCTGTTTGAAATTCAAACGTGATTCTGCATGAAGCCACAGTGCCATATAGTAATCATTTTCCTTTTCCTGTATTTTCCTTTTTAATTTTGCAGTAAATGATTAATCTAGTTACCAATTCCATATTTAATCATTTTCATAGAGATTGAAATATGTTGGAGTATGAAGCACTCTTTAATATGTATTTCATAATTAGCTGTAAAAATTTGCATAATGAGTTAACTGGTTTGTTTATGATTGTGTTGTATGTCTGTGTAAGGTGTCTGTGTATATAAACCACAGACCCATGCCCAGTGTCCATGACAGGGATTTCTCAGCTAATCAATTCCTGTTCTAGAGCCTTTGAGCCTTCCATTAACTTCAGTCACTCATCTGGGCAAATTTACCATGGTTAAGAGGTCACTAAGAGATACAAATCAAAACGGTATCGTTTTTGCATTCCTCTTGCATATGCTGTCCATAGTTACAACTGCTGCAAAAAGACAAGGAAAAGCAATGTCTTGTCAAAGATGTAATGCAGAAGAATACCCTGACTACTTTCATACGTAAGTGTGGTATGATCTAAGGAGAGTTGTATTTCTCTTTTGAGAATTGTCACCTCCAAATGTGTTCACGAGTACTTCTTGTTTTTGAAACTTTCACAGTATTAAGCAAAATTCCACACTCATAAGCCATAGTGTGGCAATGGTTGCTTCACAGACAAATTAGAGATATTACAGTTGTATTCTACAACTCACGATGAATAAACCTGTAGAGTCTGCGATAGCACAGCCCAGTGGTGACACAAGTGTTGACCAACTTACATTGACAGCTTCAAGTTGTACTGGGGTGGGAAGACAATGATGAATGGGAAGTTTTCATGGTTGTAGTTTCCACTGACTAATGATATTACTCCAAGTCTTCCTATAGAGTCAGTATTTGTTTATACCTTAGCATCTGAAGTACTTGGTGATTTTCTAGTCGCTGCAGCAGGGGAAGTAAGAGAAGTCATCGCACCATTTGAAAAGCCAGCTAAATGTGCAGTCACCATAGCCATTGCTTGTGCTGTCCTGCGAAGTGTGATGTGCCCACTGGCGAGTCATGAGATAACCATAACCACTCTGCTGGGTAGCAAAGTGGGACTAAGGCAGGTGGGCAGAGGAGTGGAGTCTGCAGTGAACTTGTTTTGTAGTGGATTCACTTCCTTGAGTGCTGAGACAGCCTGAAACTGGGGCTATGCCCTGCCCTGCCTAAGCAGCACAACCGAGGCCTTGTTCCTCTCATTTAGAAGATGGGTGTTCTTCATTAAGGCATGTTTGCTCATCTTAATAAGCTGTGTGAATCTATTAAGCAGGGAGGCTTGACTTGAATTGATTTGCTTTGTTTAAACATGCTCCGGCTTTTGCTCATGTATATAGCTCATAAAAAAGAAACCTGTTTGAGTTTAGCCCAGTATCCCATGGTGATTACTTCGATGTGCTGTCATAGCCCAGAGCTCTGAGTCTAGGATCTTGTTGGCAGTAGTGCAGCTGCAGTAATTACAATGATATGCAAAACTGAACCACAATTTGAAAACCAAAAGGACTATTGCAACTCTTACAGCTCAGAGATTGCTGAGTAATGTCCATTCAATATACATGGGTAAAATTCATGATGCTTTATTATTTTAAGTAATTAATGTGTATTAAATCTATTTCAGAAATCGTTCTTTAGTTTAAGCAGGCAGGTAGGAGGTTTATTTGGGTGTTTTAACCAACCATTTAAGAGTCAAGTAGAAGTTTTAGTGAAATTAATTTTGGTTAGTTAAGACTTACAAAAGCCTTTGAAGATATTTATTGCTGTATATTTGTTAGATTTTATTCATACAGGTTGAGGAACGACATCTTTTTGTCTTATAAGCAACTTCTTATGTGAAAAGCATTCCTGCAACTTTTGGACCTGTCAGCAGTATTTTTTTTCCTGATCAGAACCTGCAAAGTCAGATTTATGACTTGGATTTTCAATGGCTCCTGTCAGAATGAGGTACTGAATCCCTCTGAATGCTGTATGCCATGAATTCTCATTCTTCAAATTGACTAAAGCTGTCACACATAATAATAATGAAGAGAATGTGAATTTGGCATGCACAACTGGGACCTTGATGCAGTCCGTTGGGATAAGAAACTTCTTTTGACGCGGCTCTGTCTGGAAGGCGAAGTGTTGCATTCAGCACCCTCTCTGAGGCTGAATTCAGTTTTTTTTAGGTGTGATTTCTTTCAGTAGAAAAGTGGTTAATTGTCTCAATCTAAGTATTTTTATTTGTAGTATATTATTTGCTCACATTATAAATACTGTTTATCTCTCTGGTGATAACTAGGTATTGAAAATACCAGCCTTTCAGGGCAAAGTCTATCTGTGAGCATGCAAAGTCTGATTGCATCTCAGCAGTTTGTATTCCACTCTTAACATAAATACTTGTTTAACACTTGGTTTTGGACAACATTGACTTTGAGAGAATGATGGCAGCACAGGAGAAATGGATATAATTTGAAAGCTGGATCCTTATGTGGCTGATTGTAATGTATGAAAAAGAAAATTGACATGCTGCAGTGAAGAGATCTATGAAAGAAGCAATAGCAAAGTAAAATGAAGTTGTAGAATGCATCTTTTCTGAAAATAACATGGGTTATATGACTGATATGTTTTTCCTCAAGACACAACTGTATATCTGACATAGTCAAAGAATAAAGAAAAATGTAATTGCTCAATAACTTCTGGTAATTAGCTTAAACAGAGACAGATTTATGGAGGTACGTGCTATTTTGAGCAACCATTAGATATATCACATAGACAAACTTTGTCTTCTGTTTAATGGTGGGTTGACTATCCTGTCTAACCAGGTTGTTTGGTAACCTTGAAGAGATGATTTTCTGCTTTTGAGAGAATGTTTGAAAGTGGTGGATATGATTTTTACGTATTTGGGCAATCAATCAATTTTATTGCTTGGCTGCCTTCCCAGCTGCTGGTTGCTTTTACTACTTAATTTTGCGTTGAACAAGCAAATAAATGTTCTAATCATATATAAGAGGACTGTTTTGATTGTCATGTTTTGAATTCTTAACAGCAGCTTAAAGTATTACAGCTACATCCTATCAGCATTGTGGCTGTGGTAAGTCTTGTGAATTAATTTCAATAATGAGTGTGAAGAAAATGCCACTAAAACCTTGCAGTGCAGCTCTGACATATTTTTCATAGCTATTTCCTTGTACTTTTCATCTGACGGTCCATTTACCTAGAAAACGAGATTCTCAGTCCTTTTCATAGCAGCACAATGTTTTTACCAAAAAGTCTTGGTTTTGAACTGCACGGCAGCCTCCCGTGGTCTTCCACAGTCCGGGTGCTGCGAGGGCAGAGGGAGCTGTCCGTGTGGCTGGCACCTCCTGGGGCAAGCAGCACAGGTGCCTTTGCAGCAGGGGCAGGGTGTTCTGCCCACCCAGCACATGGCATACCTATCTGTGGGTAGCACAGGCACCTTCGGTAAGGAAGCAGAAACCACATGAGGAAGAAAGCATTCCATGAGTAATGTCCCTCACCTCACCAAGCCCAGTAAGGAACAAGGCCTTTTCCAAGCACTCAGCACAGCAGCTACAGCGTGTTGGCTTGGCATCTTAATCTCTGTCACCTCCTCTCCTTTTCATTTACTTCATATCTTCTTGGTGCTTGATCCCATGCCAAGGAAAATTACTTGGAAAAGCTCATGAAAATTCTGGTCAACTGTTTTTGAGCTGCATAAACACTGTTTGGTGTTGATGCAAATCTCTGGGTAGAAAATGGTCTCCTGATGTTTCATTGGGAGCGCTTGTCTTCTCAGGGGGAGAGGTGGCTCCAGTTGGCAGGGTTACATTTGGCCTGGAAAAAAAAGAAAATTATCTCCCCCCAAATTACATACCTGTTAAATTGCTTGCTTTACATTAGAATAATTTCACTATTAACCTTAATAAATTAGGATAGCCCATAGGCTGCACAAAAGTAAGTAGGCAAGTCAAGGACTTGCCTTAGCTTTTTCCATGTCCTCCCATTAATTGTATGCATGAATCCCTTTTTTCTTTAAAAAAAAATTAAATAATAATATATATGTATCAAAAAAGCATGACCCTAAGATTAAGGAAATCAGAAATGCACACTTTATGCAGCCCAGTGCAAAATCAAAAACTGATCAGCACATGAAAACCCTTAACTCTCTGAATATACATACCTTTTTAAAGGACATTTAGAAAATCAGAAGTGATGCAACAAAAAATGTGTATATACATACATGTATACACACACATAAGGTATTGGAAAAACTGGGGAAAGTGTAAGGGTGGATCAAGGAAATGACTGAGCGGCTGGAGAAAGTGCCTTAGAGGGAAACTTAGGTGTTACCCAAGTATTTGCCAAGTGTATTTGCTTATGCACAGTTCCACATCAAATTCCAGACCAGAGCTAGCTTGCATGCTGCCAGTTTAGACCTCAGGCAAAAAATCTGTGTTCAGTTTCTGTCTGACCCTGTAGATTTTCCTGGAATAGCACAGTCCATTGCCATAAATTGGAAGAGAAGGAATTCAAAAGTTATCAAAACCAAAAGGCCTTTGGTTTTGATGTGCAGCAGTGAGGAGGAGAAAAAAAAAGGCAAATAAGAACATGATTAGGGAGAGTTGAAAACTAACTAGTTTTAATACAACATTTCTCATGGTTATAAAAGCAATTGTCTGATGTGTGGTCTCTTGTGAAGACTGCAACTCTGAAAACTCAGGGGGCTATTTATCTGACCTCTGTCCATCAGTTAAAGGCAGAGGAGGTCAAATGAGAAATTGGCTTTAATAGAGAGGGTGATAAAACTTGTGCACAAATTTTCCAGACAAGATGGATTTTTCATCTTTTCTGGGCTTATATCAAAATAGGCTACGTAACTTAGAGTGGGGTTCCTAGCTCTGAAATATAAATTAATGAGCCCACTGGGTCTCTGAGAAAAATGTTATGATGTGAGCAAGAAAAGACGGAGACCAATATAGTTAGATGGGTCAGTAGGTTCTCATAATAAAAAAAAAAAAAAAAGCAAAGGCTAGGACAGTTGAACAGGTAAATCAGCATCATTTTTCAGCATTATAGTAGAAGTAGATTGGCAGGCACTAAGCATTCAGTCATTGCATTGTCATTATATTTGGACATCTGCTTTTACAGGAAACAATGGACACTAACATCGCTATCTACTTCTCTTTAAGATATCTCTGATATGTAAAACTGGCCAACTCAATTACTATCTTAGTACTTATAAATTCTGCATAACTGCTAGAAATTAGTATCATTGAACAAAAAAAAGTGGGAAATAGATTATTTTTTTTCTTGTCACTCTTGTTTATTCTAACTATCTAGGCAAATATTCATATTGTTTTATTCCTGACACAATCAGTGAATGAAGGTCACCCTCCAGAATTTCCAGATCCCACACATTCCTTCTGAACGCGAGGAAGCTGAAGTGCCTCTCCGAAGCACTGGAGCTAGATGTGTAGAGCTCTGACTATAGAATTCTCTTTAGAGAACAAAGTTTTTTTTTACAGATTTCCTTGTCATTTTTCTTATCTTGTCGATATCTAGGATAAAATATTTGTTAACCAGTAGAAACAGAGCTATGCCAACACTGTGTTGGGAAAGTGCTCCAAATGAACTAAAGTGGGAGGAAAAAATGCAGAAAGAATACCCCAGCTCTAATACCCCACTGACTTTCTATTTATCAATGAGCCACTTAATGTTTTTATAAGCCTGTAAGAAGGACAAAAACCATTCTGTTTTGTTGTTTTTATCATTAAGCTTCAGATGATAAACGTCTTAAGTACTGTGCTCAGGCCATTGCCTACAAGACTTGCAGTTAATGTATAATTAACTCCAATTTTCAAGCAACTTATGCTTGTTTCCTGTATGCATTTCATTAAGATGCTTTACAACATAATGAAATTTCATTAAGGGAAAAATAGAAAACAAAAAGCACTCTTACACAACCTACTTGCTGTTCATCTATTTGAATTTTGCCTTGCGTTTTCAAGTCTATATGCATTTTACCAGAATAAGAATGTTCATGAGTGGCAACACTGGTGTCTAGTGAATCTTATCTGACCTCAGGGTTGCACTCATAGTCTTTTTTTTTAGGAGGGGAGGATTAGAGCAAGCTTGTTTATGCTGACTGTTGGTCACAGGTCAGATGGGATGACAGTGGCTTCTGAAATGTTCCACTGATTGCTGTGAGATCCTCCAGTTCTGACACACTGGAAGGAATGTATAGCAAGATGTATATTTAAATAATGGGATAGAGACTAAGGTGACAAGATGGGGTCACTAGATGCTACAGGTAGCTGAAGAAAATAGGACGTGTGCTAGCAAGTGGTTGGTACAGACGTAGCCATCAGTCATGGAATCACAGAATGGTTTGGGTTGGAAGGGACCTTAAAGATCACCCAGTTCCAACCCCCCTGCCATGGGCAGGGACACCTCCCACCAGACCAGGTTGTCCAAAGTCCCACCCAGCCTGGCCTTGAACACCTCCAGGGATGGAGCATCCACAGCTTCTCTGGGAAACCTGTTACAGTACCTCACCACTCTCACAGTAAAGAATTTCTTCCTTTTATTTAATCTAAGTCTACCCTTTTTCAGTTTAAAACCATTCCTTCTTGTCCTATCACTATACTCTCTGAAAAAGAGTCTCTCCCCAAGTCACAGGTAGATGAATTTCAGTTAACCACCCTGGGTAAAATCAAGCAAGCTCGCACAGAGAATCAGTGTAGGAAATATCTAAACACTGGAAGAAACAATTGCTTTCAGTGGGAGCTGCAGAATATGAAGGAACAGTAGGGCAGAGCTTTGCATTGTCTTTGCTCTCCCATTCTACCTGAAAATGTGGTAGAGAAGGATGTAATAGGAAATCGGAAAAGACAAGTCAGAAGAGATGTGATGGATCAATGGCAGTTGTGACAGGACATACACACCAGTAGGACAATATATGATAATGGCAAAGAAAGATGTACACAAAGTATAGAAGCTTAACACGGTTTGTATTAATATGGTTTATTATACAGGAAGGCAAGAATAATATCAAATATCATTTCTTAAAGAAGCTTGCAGTCAGGAAAATAAGATTTATTCTCAAGGATATGTAGTTCCAGGACTGGAGTTTGTCATCAGGAGCTCAGCCAGGCCATAGCATTTCCAGATGCAGGGTGTGATGTTGGTGGCTGGGATGTTGCATCTGGAGTGCTTTGATTTCTCTAATTAGAATGCAAGTTAGAAATAGAGACACGGCCCTTCGTTAGCTACGTACTGTTTACATGTTGTAGCATAACAAAGCTTGAAAGAAGTTTTAAAATCCTTTATTACCATAAAAAAGAGAGAAAAAAGGAAAGAAAAAAGAAAAAAAAAAAAAAACCTCCACCACATACAAACCCAAACCCAAAACAATCAATCTCCTCCCTCCCCCCAATTTGTGTATATCCTTTCTAATAGTCCTTCATGGCAGCTGAAGCATTTTTGACAAACGGTTTCTCAAAACTTTGCTGATTTACTTTCTTCCAACTAATTAAAGTCTAATTAACTGCTGCTGTTGTGTTCTTTGTATGACTATAGCTTTAATTCCTATGAAAACTGCTTTCATTTTCTTTTTCATTCTTGACCTCTTTTTATCTGGTTTTATCCATTTTGAGAGAGTTCAGCAACCTTTACTGCAATCTACTGCCCTTTCTTCTGCCCTCCCATTTTGCTTCTCATACACCCCTAAAGATCTAGCAAAAAAGAAGGGGCAATGTATTAAAAAGTCACTTTGATATTTGGTGCTGATTTTCACTACATGCCCTATATGGAAAACAAAGAGCATTATTTAAAGGTGATCTTTTCCAAACCTTTCATAGTTGATTTTTCCCTGGATTGGTATGATGAGACTTTAAAGAATGTTAATGGCAGATTTTCCAGCATGACTTAGTTGAGTGTTTTCATATTAAACTTTAATAATCTCACATGGAGATTTTTGCGGTGCAGTGAAATTCAGCAGAAGTATACAGTGCTAATAATCTGCAAACTGTTAATACTGAGGTGCCTTCTTTCTGTCTGGTATCAAAAGGTTTCCCTGAACTGTAACATAAAATAACTTCTCAGCTATGAACTCAAAGCTCATCAGTTAAAAGATAAAGCTGAGGAAAAAGAAGACATCAGTGTATTCAGAGTTATTAAGATGACTAAAGGTGACAAATATAAGCCACTGCTATAGCGGCTTAAACTTTCATATATCTGTGAAAAAGATAAATGATTCTAAGATGTTTTTGATGGCATATAACCAAAGGAAATTGGGAAATATCAGAACCAACATAATTGAGTTCCACCTATAGTGCAGGAGACTGTCCTGCTCTGCATTTTCAATGGAGGTGAGCACAAGCTGAAATAGAGAATGCTTTCTGAGTTAAACAGAGTCTGCTCTAATAAACAAACAAGAAAGACTAAGTGAATTTGGCTGGTTTTGTCCAAAAATAATTAAATGCAAGGGATGGTACTTTTGCTGTCCATGAATATATCAGTAGGGCAAATAATAAAAGCAGTACAAATATATTTACAGTAAAAGATATTTTACAAAAACAATTAGGTATAAAATAGCCATGAATAGGTTTAGTCTAGAAATTAGAAAAAGTTTCCCACCGACTGAAGAAGTGAGATTTCAAGTCAGCCTTCCTGTAATTGCTGGGAAAAGGACCCGTTTCTAAGACAGCAACTGATGAGTTTATGAAGGGATATGACATAGTGCATGCAGATATACTCACGATTTCTGATGGTCTGCTCACTCTGTGCTTCCTTACCTTAACTGCAAATAATCTGCTTGTTGGTAACCTTATAGAGTAGAATAAAAACCAGTCTTTCTTCTCATTTGCCCTCCCTTCCCCAAACACAGACAAAAACCATAAGGATTAGATAATATCTTTTATTGTTTATTGTTGTAGTGATTTCTGTAGCTCAAGCAAGGTTGGGGCTCCCTTGTGTAAATAGAAGGTGATTAAAGAACTTGCAATAAATAATTTACTACTAATTAAAGTAAGTCAGCCATTAAATTATTTTAGAAAATTGCCTTTGTATTTTCACACATAAGAGTTCTTAATAATTGTTTGTCACAGATCAATTTTAGCATTTCAACAGAGAAAGAATTCATTACAAATGTACATAATTAGTTTGCAGTATTTAACCCTCCTAGATAAACTCTTCCAATTTTGCTTACAAACTATTTGAAATCTTGGGTTCAAGCAGCTCTCAAAAGCTCAAATAGCTATGAGTACTTTCCCCAGTACTACCAAAAACTAATGCTACATTTTAATGTGTTGAGGACAGAGACTGCTGGAATAAATGTGATAAATAGTCAGGAAATAGCTCATAGGTTACAGAGATGTCTTTTGCATGGTCTGATGATTTTTTAATGCTTTTGCAGAATTCACAGCAACTTTTCCCACTGCATTCTTTCCAAGTAGATTGGATAATGTGATACGAACTCTGATTTAGAAATCTTTCAGTTCCACGCTTTGTTTATAATCTGATAGTCTTACCATTTGTTATCATCATGGAGTAAGTGATGTATCTGCTGGGCCACCCTTGTGGACATTGGTATGCTATCCACATTGCCTTGCAGAAACACAGAGCTGTGAAGAGATAACTGAAAGATGCAGCACTTGCTGCACTAATGCGTAGTTATTTGGCTACTTTGATGTTCTCCCACATGACAGCTCATCCTTTTGCTTCAAAGGGATCCCACTAAACAGTAACTGAAATAAGGGCCTACGGGAGTCTCTATTTATAGGAAAAATCACACCCTTTTCTATGGCTCTTCTAATCGTGTGATGTTTTAAATATATAAGCCTTGTTGCATGATACTCTTTCCTGACTCACCTGCATACTTGGATCTGGGTTTTCTTTGACCTGTGGCTTTTCTAAGATGTTCTCTTATGAGGCTCTGTAGCCTGTTTTCCTTTCCATTTGTTTGAAAAGAGTGAGATCTGCTGGAAGTGTGAAAATGGTATGTTTTGGTCAACCGCACAATATTGAAAATTTTGCTGCTTTTTCTAGAAGTTGTTAAATGATGTTGAGGAAAAATACACTTTTAAAGCATTTTTCTTATTGATTTTTATCCTAAGGGAATTAAGTTGGCATATCTATGTATGATCCAGTGTACTTAAGGTTCCACTAAACTAGATATCGCTGAATCACAGAATAGTTTGGGTTGGAAGGGACCTTAAAGATGACCCAGTTCCAACCCCCCTGCCATGGACAGGGACACCTCCAACCAGACCAGGTTATCCAAAGCCCCACCCAGCCTGGCCTTGAACACCTCCAGAGATGGAGCATCCACAGCTTCTCTGGGCAACCTGTGCCAGTGCCTCACCACCCTCTGAGTAAAGAATTTCTTCCTTATACCTAATCTAAACTTACCCTCTTTTAGTTTAATGCCATTCCCCCTTGTCCTATCACTCCACTCCCTGACAAAGAGTCCCTACCCAGCTTTCCTGTAGGCCACCTCTAGGTACTGGAATGCTGCTGGTAGAAGACTGGAAGGTCTCCCCGGAGCCTTCTCTTCTCCATATTGAACAGCCCCAGCTCCCTCAGCCTGTCTTCACAGGAGACGTGTTCCTGCCCTTTGATCGTCTTTGAGGCCCTCCTCTGGACTTGTTCTAATATGCCTATGTCCTTCTTGTGCTGGTGGCCCTAGAGCTGAACGCTGAATGCAGCACTCCAGGTGGGGTCTCACAAGAGCAGAGTAGAGGGGGGAGAATCACCTCCCTCGCCCTGCTGGCCACACTTCTTTTGATGCAGCCCAGGATACAGTTGGCTTTCTGGGCTGCAAGCACACATTGCTGGCTCATGTTGAGCTCCTCGCCAACCAATACCACCAACTCCTCCTCATCAGGGCTGCTCTCAGTCCATTCTCTGCCCAGCCTATATTTTTGCTTAGGATTTTCCCAGTCCAGGTGCAGGACCTTGCACTTGGCCTTATTGAACCTCATGAAGTTCACATGGGCCTAACTCTCAAGCCTGTCAAGGTCCTTCTGGATGGCATCCCTTCCTTCCAGCGTGTCAACTGCACAACACAGCTTGGTGTCATTGGCAAGCTTGCTGAAGGTGTACTCAGTCCCACTGCCCATGTCGCTGACAAAGATGTTAAACAGTGCTGGTCTCAGTACTGACCCCTGAGGAGCACCACTCGTTACTGATCTCTGCTTGGACATTGAGCTGTTGACCGCAACTCTTTGAGTGCAACCATCCAGCCAATTCATATTTTATATAATATAATATATATTACATTACATTATATTATATATATTACTTATATATTATTAATAATTATATTATTAATAATGATTATATTTTAATATATTATTATATATATTACTTATAATGGCTACTTGGGCATCACTCCCAATTACTTCAACCTTTAATGCAACACCCATCAAATCCGTGTCTCGCCAATTTAGAGACAAGGATATCATGAGAGACAGTGTTAAATGCTTTGCACAAGTCCAGGTCAATTATGTCAGTTGCTCTTCCCCTATCCACCAGTGCTGTAACCCCATCATAAAAGGCCATCAGATTTGTCAGGCATGATCTGCCCTTAGTGAAGAATATTAATATTGGTTATTAACGAGCTTTCTTGGGCCCCTCCTCTCTCCAGTGCTCTACTCTGATCCCTGAAGAGGCCAAAATCTGCTGTCCCAGAGTCCAGGGTAGGAAGCTTACTGTGCGCCCTCCTCGCTACCTTCTGAATCCCAGACTCCACCATTTCACAATCACTGGAGCCAAGGCTGCCCTTGAGCTTCACCTTCCCCACCAGCCCCTCCTTGCTGGTGAGAATGAGGCCCAGCACAGCACCTCTCCTCGTTGGCTCCTCTGTCACTTGGGGAAGGAAGTTGTCATCAAAGTATTCTGGGAACCTTCTAGATTGCCTATGCCCTCTTGTGCTGTCCCTCTAACAAATATTGGGGTGGTTGAAGCCACCCATGAGGACCAGGGCTTGTGAATGTGAGGCTGCTTCTATCTGTCCATAGAGGGCTTCAAATGCTTGGTCTTCTTGATCAGGTGGCCTGTAGCACACTCCCACTACAATGTCCCCTGTCCTTGCCCTCCCTGTAATCCTGACCTCTAAGCACTCTGTCAGCTCCTCAACCATCCCCTGGAAGAGCTCCGTGCAATCCAGCTGCTCACTGACATAGAGGGCAATGCCTCCTCCTCGTCTCCCCTGACTGTCCTCCCTAAAGAGCCTGCATCCTTCAATCCCAACACTCTAGTCATGGGAGCCACCCCACCACATCTTACTCCTCTTGTTTATTCACCATGCTACATGTGTTAGCATAGAGACATTTGAGTTGGGCCCCTGATGAAGAAGGCTTACTGGCTGGAGTGGCTGGAATTCCTTTGAGCTGCTCTTCAAGTACTCTCCTGCTGATCAATGACCCTTCTCCAGGTCCGTCCTCCCTCCCTACCTCCCTCCCTTCCATTTTAATGCAAAGAATGTCTCTAAAATTTCTTGATTTTTGAGTCCAACTGTTTTTAATAGATGGATTTATCACAACCTGACCAGAGTATAACAGAAAGAGTACTCAGATAATCTTTGAGAGAGCATGGATATACTCTTTAAATTGTGTAGGTAGCAGCTGTAAGATTTTCTCTTGTGTCAGTCGTCATTTTTTTCAGTTCCCCACTAATAGCTTGGTCTTATTTCCCCCCGTATAGTTAAAATAAAATCTTACAGTTTAAAGTGACAGATTTGATGCTTCTGCCAGGAATTAATGGATAGCACACATTTGTATTATAGAAAAAGTCTGACAATCCTACTATTGTGAAAAAGGTGTGGAGCATAAACTGTCTGTTCCTAAGAGTGGACTCCCTTCAGTCAGAAAATATAACACTCAATAAGCCAAGGGTCACAGAGGACGGAAACCGCCCCATAGTGGGCAAGCTAACCTTATCAGTGTCAAAGAGCTTGGAAAGACTCTTTGCTCTAAGCATGGAGTACGAATGCCTTTGTTTCAAATTCAGGGGTGAAATATAACCTGTAGCTTTTGAATGTAATGTGTAAACTTTGATTGCACACTCCATGCCTTTTGATGGTCACTGCTCACTGCATCCCAGGTGAAAATTTATTGGCTGGGTGTTGTAGCCACAGTTGCCAGTGATAAAATAGGTGGCAGCACCGATAATTCTGAGAAAATATTTCCAGTTTTTGAAAATCTTTGCTGATGTGCTCATTGACTACTCTTTAAGAGATATTTGCAAACGGTCCTACAGTAAAGTAGTATAAAATCATGGCTGTGATTCACAGTTTATGCAGAGAAAATGTAACTGCTTATGTTAAGGAAATATATCTTAAAAGAGCAATGATCAAAAAAAAGGTTGATTAGAGCTTAAAAATGTAGTAATTTGGAACAATGCAAGTCAAACATCTTAAATTCTTTTTTCTTCTGTTAGAAATCCACTAAAAAGCCTTGCCAAGCTGTAACAAGTCCTTTATCCCACAAACACAAAATGATGTGGAAAGAGAATATTGCCCTCCAGCAAAACTACATTCCAGGTTGCCCAAATGTCTTAAGTTGTTCTCTGTTCTCTCTGGCTCAGGCTTCCTTTTCTTTCTCATTTTCTTAGCTGAGGTGATGGCAAGGAGATTTCTTAAGAGAAAAAGAATGCAGTGGTTTCCAAAATAGGTAGAGGAAATATCTGTGATCATTTTACTTTTTCTTCATGACTTTCAGAACAGTTTAATGGAGAATAGGTGTTAGTGGCCCTGAAGTCTTTCTGTTTCACCTCCTTCTCTTTGGGAAGGTAATTTTAAACCAAAATGAAGGCGGAGTACTGATGGAAGTCACCCACACAGGCTGTTTGGATGTGTATTGTACATAGTTGTGCCTATCAAAAGGGAGCGAATTATAGCTTTCTCACTGCAAAGCCCAGTAACTTTTAAGATACGTTATTAGATAGATACTGAGCCACTTGGGTATAGCCAGGTGAAACTCTGCCTGGATAGCATGCCATGGGTCTCTGCTCAGGAAATACCAATAGACTTGCAGTTTATATAGCTAAATATTTATCCAAGGAGAGATTTAGAAGGGAACACAGGAATGCTCCAGTGGTGTCACAAACAACTCCCCACCACCTTGGTGATCACACAGGATCACAGAATCGAAGGGGTTGGAAGGGACCTCGAAAGACCATGGGGTCCAACCCCCCTGCCAAAGCAGGCTCCTTAGAGCAGGCTGCCCAGGTAGGCGTCCAGACACACCTTGAATATCTCCAGAGAGGGAGACTCCACAGCCTCCCTAGGCAGCCTGTTCCAGTGCTCCGTCACCCTCCTCAACAGAGGATAACCTCCGTTGTCTTCCTTTCTCATCAGAGGATGGGAAAACACAGTGCTGGCCACATGGGTTTTCCACATCTCAAGATAATTAGCTCTGTGGAGAAGCAGCAGCATCTATGTTTCTTGCTAGCTTCCCTCAGCTAGTAAGTCATCAAGGTGTGCCATAGATTGTCAAGAAATTATAGGTTCAGCTCAGGATGAGTAACTGTCAGGTTGGTCTCTGTTTCACATGGGAGGTCAGAAAGATGGGTTAACCTGGTTGTGACCCGTGCAGCACTCAGTGTGGGGCTGGGCTTCCTCTTCTTGCTGGGAGCCATCCACGTGTTTTCCTTCCACCCTGCTGTCTGTAGGCTGCCTTCCTGTTGAGCTTTTACAAAAGATTTGGGGGCAACTTCTTCCTAAAATATAATCATTCCTCTTCAATTCAGGTCAAGACTTGAATGGCTGTGAGCCTCGATGGAGAGGGGATGTAGCCTCCCAACAATTAAACCCATTCAGCACCTTGTGCCACTGACACAAGCAGTTATGCAAGGGGCACTTCTTGGCAAAGCAGAAGTTGATGGTTTGCTGTAGGCACAAACCTCCTGACAGATTTCTTCTGGTCATCATCAAAGGAAAGCATTTAGGTATCTGCAGCCACTAGAGCTCTTGGAATAAGCAATATGCAGAAGTTGAGTACGGGGTGAAGGGAGTCCCTTGGGCGAGTGTCCTAGTGTTTCTGAGTGGCTAATATTTGAATTCAGAGGGTATTTTTAATCCAAGCATCATTTGCATTTTAGAGCTGTCTCAGATCCCAAGTGGCATCTGGACATTTGCCTCTTCGCATCCACTAGCTACCACCACCATTACAGCGCAGATGGCAGTATGTGTGCCTTGGGGTATAACTTGTAATGGGGAGTGAAGGTCCGCAGTTGCCAGAAATTGAATTATCAACAGCCAAGGGTCTGAAAAAGTGGAAAAATTAAACAGAGATAAATCACAGCACAGTGATGGCCGGCATCCAAGTAGTCCAAAAGAACGAATCAACAAAGCAGCCAAGCTGCTAACCTAAATATATAATTTACCCTCAAATTAATGTTCTACCTGCCCATTAAAAATGTGTTGTTCCAGAGCTTTATACACAGCTAACCAAATTTACTTTGGTTCCAAAAACAGTGGTTGGAGAGATCCGCGTCCCTTTGATGAAGCAGCCGGAGGAAATGCACACAGCTCTGGTGCCTGCGGTCACTCTGGGTCTCACCACGACCCAGCTTCCCATTTTTTCCCTTCTTTTTGAAACACTTACCCCCTCAGACATCCTTTCCTGGGCAAGGGAAGGGGCTCACCTGCCCCTGTCCTCCCCACCCTACCCAGCACTAGGGTGGGCCGTGTGATGCCCACCGTGGAGTTGGAGGCTGGGTCCAGCCCTCTGCATATGTGAGTCAAGCTGAGCCCTAAACCCAGGGCGAAGGAGGTACTATGGTGGGTGAGGATCTGCTAAGATCTGTCAGTGTGGTTTTTATATGTTGCAGCACGCTGCACCAGAATTTTGCATGGCAGCCTTTTGATCTTGCAGCTCCGCTAATCTGGAGCTCTGCAGCAATCCAAAATGTGTTCAAAATATAGTGTTCAGATCAGCAGTGCTGTTAGAGTGCTGCTAGAAGAGCATACCTGGCTGCATAAAAGTTACTGTCTGATTTCTTTCCCAGTGTGGAGTGGAGGGGGGTTATCTTCCCTGAAAATGCTGGTTAGGTGCTAGGCAGAAATAAAAAAAACCTTCCTAAATCCTGTCTCTACTCCCCTGCTTCACAATGCCAGGACCACAGCTATCACCGTATTAGAAATAGTAATCTATGGTGAGAAGAATTTCTAGCTTCTTCATTAACCAAACTGATAGTGCATCAGAAAGTGTAGGAAGAATGATTTCGTACATTATTAATTACCTGCAAAGGATGCAAAATTTAGGAGGTCTTGTCTTTATGAGTTTAGTTTCTTAGGTAAAAGAACAACTAGAAAAATCCAGTTTGCCTATATTTAAGTTGTATGTGGTTATAAAGCAGACTAATGAGAATCTATTTTCTCTCTCTCCCCACACTTAAAAGCTTGTCCCTGAAGGGTGTGCACTGAAGAAAACAACAGTGCTGTGACTATCACTTCAAAAGGGACAGTCTCTTCTGCCTACTGCTGGTTTCCTCCTTGCTAACTAGAGAGCAGAAGTGCACAGAAGCAGACTGAAGCGTATGCTTCTTATACGTTCTACTGTAGCTATACTTCGTTGACCAATGCAGCAAGCTCAGCTGCCATCACTGTAATACCACTAACACATTCTTCCTCACCTTGCAACCTTCTATAAATGAGAAATTCAGGTCTGGAGAAGGAGCCTTCTCCTCCTGCTCTGCGAGTACCTGAGTTAGGATGTTCTCCATGCTCGTGTTGGAATGAGGGGCTCCTCAAGGGACAAATGCAGAACCTGTGAGCTAATTCATATAATATTTCTAGGGAAGGCATGTGCTTGTGCACATGGTCCTGTCCATGCCTCCATGTGAGCTGCTTTCTTTCTATAGTGAACCTGAAAATGTGCAATTTATTTGCACACTTACCAAAAAGAAAATCCAAACAAAAAATAAAATGGTCAAGGCTAAAATAACCAGTACCTCTACTGAATTAATGTGACCGGATTCTAAGGTAGCTGTTTACTGGCATCTCAGACAAAAGGAAGAAAAAGTAAGAATTTCTTTCAGGAGCCATTCAGTTTTATACTCGCAGGACCAGGTAGGTCAGGGGAAAGACAGTGGGTCCCTGAAGCTTTGAGATTGGCAGTTTGATTTTCTCTGAGGTCAGCAATAACCATAACTATGAATCTTGCTCTCCAGTCTCCTGTTAGTGAGCTTTTCTGTAGTTATAGCCAACATTTCCCAAAACACCTAGGGTACTCACTAGTCCAAATCCCACTTGCAGAAGTAAAACAAAATAGTTGAGTTGGAAAGAATCTTCAAAGATCATTGAGTCCATCTGCCTGACCACTTGGGCTCACCAGAAGTTAAAGCATAGTGATGAGAGCACTGTCCAAATGCCTCCAGAACACTGACAGGCATGGGGCATCAACCACCTCTCTAGGAAGCCTGTTCCAGGGTTTGTCCCCCTCAAGGTAAATAAATTTTTCCTAATGCCCAGCCTGACCCTCCCCTGGCACAGCTCATGCTGAGCCCGCTGTCACCAGTACCCCCAGGTCCCTTTCTGCTTCCCAGCCACTCAATGGCATTACTCAGTCTGGCATTACTCAATCCCAGGTGTAACTTCTGAATGGGAATGCAAAGACTTATCTATACGGTCAGTCGTTCCTAGAGCTGGCGTAAAGCACAGTGGCAAAGACTATAACACTGAACACAAGAAAGAGTTAAGTTTCCATTTCTTGTTCTTTCTTGATATCTCTCCTGAAGTTTCAGAGAAAAATGTTTTGATACTTTTTTCTTAAAAAAAGAAATGGATTTTCATGGGGTTAAAAGTATCTCTTTCTTTCCCAAATTGTTCCCAAATGAGAGTGTACTCTTTTCAGCCTGGCATTTTCTTCCCAGGGAAATTTTTTCTAATGAGGGGAAGAATTTCCACAAAATGTCTCATGAAAGCAGTTGTCAGCATGAGTTGATACTGAACAGTACACAGAATGAGCATTTTTACTAAAAGTAAAAATTATTCAGATTTCCAAAAGCCAGCCTGCCTTTAAGAAGAAAAAAAAAAACAAAACAAAACACTAAATATTGAGATGCGGAAGAAGAGCACTGTGGATCCTTGCACGTCTGCTCCATCTTACATTGCCGGAAATTACAGGTCAGCGATAGCAGGGAACTGCTATGAAAGAGAATTTCTTTAAAGCACCATCACTAAACAGGGACACTACATTACAGTGATCATGTTAAAAGTTGTGGAGGACAGGCAAAGAGTTTGAGATGAGAAGAAGAATAGAAGAATAGCAAAGTAAGTAACAGAACAGGATTGGGTGGAAAAGTTCTGAAGTTTCCCACAGATGAATCAATCTCAAATATATATATATATACATTATATGAATACAATCCTGAAAATAATAAGAAATATCTCTTTGTATGGAAATAAAAAGAGAAAGGAGGTGGAGTCCAGTATAGAGGGCAGCTTCTGAAGCAGCAGTCAAGATACTGTAGTTCTATTCTTGGAATTTTATTCTTTTGCACCTTTTTTTCCTCTCACTTTGCTAAGTAGCTAAGATCTCTGCAGCAGATTAGTAGCTACAAGAACTGTGAGCAGTTGCAAAACTGCCATTTCTCACCTGGGATGTAAAGCTATACTGCTGTTATTTTAGAAATGCTAATGTCTTGCACAGTTTGCTTGAGCTCAGTCTCAGTTATGTGCATATATGCACATAATGGCACTAAACCCAAACACCACAATTATCTTTACCTTCTTTGACTCTTGGGATGTGCTCATCAGTTAGGGTATGCAATGATATCTCTGTTTTTATGTTGAAAAGTCACAGTTATTCCATAGCCATTCACGATATGAGAAGAATATAAACACTCCCTGCAAGACTCCTTATCTTTTTTCCAGCATTAATTTTCTTTGTGTTACCCAGCTATCTGAGACCCTTTGGCAAGATCCTCCTGGAAGTTGTCATTATCTTTTTTTTTTTTTTCCTAATCTTGAGTATGGTGAATAACACTGAGTCATCCGTAAGCATGCGCGGTTCTCTGTTTTTTTCTCTTTTTCTCTGTTTGTTCATTATTAATTGAATCTGAAGGCTGGCATTCAAATCACCTAATTTTTTAAGGTTTATAACTAAGAGGTTTAAATCTGAGTCAGTGTCCCCAAGCTCCTTTTGGAGTCTGTGGAGAGCAATAAACATTTGTAGGACATGATTCATCTCATCTTAAACTAGATTTGTGAAACAGGTCAGATGAATCATATCTTAGAAGAACTCTACGGTCCTAAGTCTTAAGCCTGAAAGAGAAACAGCCTAGTGTCACGTCTGGAGAAAAGCGAGAGCAAGGCTAGGCCTCCTGATTCTCAGAGGAGTAGGAAAGGACGATGGCAGTGCTGCCCAAGGCGATTTATGTTCCCTTGCTGTGACCCAGATAACATCCCAGGTACAAGCTGGCATGAGCCAGGCTAGTGGTTGCACCAGCAGATCTGTGTGGAAGAAGCAAAGGGGGACAGGAATGATGGGGAAGGGCGGCTGCCCCGCCAGGTGGTCAGAAACTGTGACTAACCTGCTCCTAAAGCTGCACCATGGATGGAAGGGGCAGGCCTCCTCTCGCTTCTCCAGCCCGGCTGCCTGCTGCTCCCACTGCACCTCTCCACCAGCCCTGCTGCTGCAGGAGGCAGTGACTCACGGACCCATGTGAAGGCCATCTCTGAAAAAAAAAAAAAAAAGAAAAAGAAAAAGAAGAAAATGGAAAGTTCATTGAAGCTGCATCTGTGAGCTGCTCTGGCTCACCACATGGTTGCTTGAACTGACACAAGGGAAACAACTGAAAACTTTCTGGTGAAAGAGAAGGCGGTGTTTACAGAAATATGTATTATGGTAGTTCTTTTGTCCAGCACAAAAGATGTTGTATTCTGAGCAGCTCAATGATATTCTTGCCTGAAGCTTGGAAATATTCCCTTCTTCTTTTTCCTTTGACTCTGAGCGTTTTGTCCTAAGTACTACAACATAGACACTATCAGCCACAGTCTGTTACCATAGAGGTGTAGAACAGAATATTTGCTGAGCTGTTTTCATGGTAATACCAATGCATACTACAAACATTATTCTTTATACTGGAGGTTTTTATTATGGTGGTTTTGAAATGGTAAGCAGTCATACATAGAAATGCAAGCTCTTTTCAGGAAATGTAGCCAATAAGGGAGTTGTTTTGCCATCACATAATGTTTCTCTTACATTAAACTTTACCCATGGATTGAAAAGTTAATTCATTATGAAATATCCAGACATAGTGCTGACCAGCCGTCCTACGGAGAGTGATTTTCCTTCTGATCTTCTAGTATATATTTGATATTGGCTTATGGAAAGAAGTGCCTGTGCAGCAGACTAAGACACACAAATTACATTGTATTCAGTATTGACTGAAACCTTTGATATTTACCATAAAGTAGCACAGAAAGTCTTAATCTATTTTAAAATATCTGTCTCAGCAAGTAAAAATTAAGTGACAACTCACCCAGTTCCCATGTCTAGGCAGTTGCATTGCAGATAGGATGGGGGAAGCCAGATCCGTGCCAATGATGAGCAAGTGGCCTGGATCAGTTCTAGGCCACTACAAGAATTAGGGTATCATCAGCTCTGAGCTATTTCCATCCAAAAACAGGCTAATTGGAATTGTAGATTCCTTACTGTAGCAACTAAGAGTATCTGTTCTACAGATATTATGGCCTTAGGAGTGCCTGTAGTTAAGGTAGCTCTGTTCTAGCAGCCCCCTGATTTTCTGGACATTCTCTTTTTCGCTAAGCTCGTATGTTTTTTCTCTTTTGTTATTATGATGTGTTTAGAATGAGTGAGAGCTTCTTTTACGAACTATATAGGGTGAAGAAAGTAGACTTTCACATTAAAAAAATAATTAGGGAGACTTAGGGAAGCAAGATTTAGGGGTGTAAAGTTATGAGTGCAGTAGCTAATTTGAAACTAAATTGAACTGGTAGGGTTTGGCTACCTTGGAGAAATTATTTTGAATAAATAAATTACACTTGCTTGTGAACAGTACACTTCATATAGAAAAGAAATGCTGCAAGTCAAGAGGAGAACAACACCAGAGCAGCACTGGTGCATGTTTTAGTCAGGGTGCATGTCTAATCAAATATTCTGAAGGAAAAAGCTGCCAACAAAAGATCAGTAGGCTTTTTTTGTCCTCAGTGTTACTTTTTTGTATGCATGTAGGTGTCCTTCTGAAAATCTTTATTGTCAAATGATGCAAGTGATTCAATACCTTAACTTTTAAGCTACACTGCACAAGACTCACTGGGGATGTGCAAGTCCAGAGTTGAGAAATAGGAAAGAAATTATACTTCCATTTACTTACCAGAACTATACCAGTTTAAATCAGTTCAAGGACTTGTCATCTTTTCTAAGAACACTTGTGCTCCTAGCTTCCTCTGCAGTACCTTTCCATTGCGTCATCTTGTAAAGGCCTTGCTGACTTTTATCTTCCTTAATATCTTGACTCTGCGTTACTTCCAAACAGCTCTTCACTTGAGTTTCATTCCCGATGGAAAACGTCAATATGAGGACACTATAATGTGCGTGTCGAATGTGCACTGTATATTTTGCCATTTTAAATGAGATATAAGTCACAGCGTAGGGCTAAGTCACTGAAAAGAGTAAATGTTATCCAAGAATAAAAAGCAACATTTCTGCAATTCACAAAATGTAACAATGAAATTTAAAATAAAATCTGCTCACCAGGAGTACGAGGAAAATACATCTGAAAATATATATAATAGGAATGGAGGTATTCCATATATTCCAAATATATATAGTATGGATGGAACCATCTATTCTTCTGTCCATAAATGATGAATTTTCAGATGCTCACTGTGAGCTCATCTGTCCCCGTGAGGCAGAGGGCATTTACCTGAGCCAGTCCTCTTGTTTCAGGTCCCCACAGAAGAAAGAAAATATACTTAACAGCAGGATCAATGCTGCATTCCTCAACCTTGAAAAGAGATTTTAGAAGCATCTTCACTGCAACACTTTTTTTTTTTCCCCAAATAACAGCCCCAGATCAAAACTGATGTGGATGTCGTTTTTCCACCATTTCTCCAGGGGGCTATGAATGGGGCTATGAAGCTGCCAAACTCATAGTTGCTTTCAACCTATGTGAAGGCACAGCAGTAGGTGCTAGAAATGATGACAGAGAGGTTCCCAAAGATGTTGTTCAGTGGGGTAGAATCAAAGAAATTCTTCCCATCGCAACAAGGGAGGGTATCAGAGGACTCTGTTTCTCTGCAGTCATAAATCTGGGTGATGAGCACCTAAATGCAGGAGGAGGGAAGGGAGACAGCATGTAATTTCTAGCAAGTATACGAGGAAATTTTCTATATATCTATAATTGTATTTGCTATTCATAGAGAAATAAAGCCTCCCCAGTAAATAATCTGGATGAAATTTTACCCACAGGAAGCTGAGATAATCTTCCTCACCCTGAGAGCTCACTATGGATCCCACTGCCACCATCTTCTAAACTTTTCTTATAAATTGATGACAGACAATTTCTTTTTCAAGGCCTGTCCCTGCTGAACATAAAATATTAAATATTATACAGCAAAGCACTACTTATATATTTGGAAAACCCACAGCGTACTATGCCTGCAGTGTAGGAATCCTGCTAAAATGATCACATATTTAAATAACATCCTAACTTGCAGTACAATTAGCAGAGTCACACATGAGCAGTTCTGGTGCTTTACATGGACTCCCTCTTTTTTTGTATTGCTGCTACATCCCAGTGCTCAGGGAACATGAACGGTGAATCCATTCAGAGACTCTCCTGTAATCATCTAATATTTTGGCAGTAATGCGAGCATTTGGCAGGGAAAGAACTGAAACACTGTTCTTACCCTGGAAGTTGGCTTTCTTTGATTAACCAGTGCACAAGAGCTACAGGTGTTTGTTGAATGTAACAGGTTAAATGATCACTGGACTAGTCCACACACTTCTGTTACAGAAAGTGAAAGTAGCAAAGCCAGATTGCTCAGTTTCTGAGGACAAATTTCTTTTTTATTTTACTCTTCCACCTCTGTAGGAGAAAGTGTCTGTTGGAAAGCTAAAGATTTTTTTTTTCTCTTTTCTCTTAGTACAATAGGTTAAAGTTACATGGTTAAGAAATAGCACCACTAAATACTTTTTTTTTTTCTATAGCTCTTTGAGCAGACAGTGTTCAAACTGTCCTGGGAGTGGGGGAAGCATAAGCTTCTAATATTTGCCCAATGTGAACTTTTCTTTATGTTGTGAACACCAGCGCAGAGCTCTTTTTTCACTGCCTAGGCTGCAGAACGCCATTCAGAGGCGGCTCACAAAGGCTAACATGGGGCTCAGGAAGCTAGTCTCTCCCAGCTGCCTTTAAAGTTGGTGGCACAGGAATGGGTGACTCAGGGAAGGCTCAGCTAAATGTAAGTGTTCTCACTTGCCGTCTGGAAGGCTGTAGACAAACTAGTCCAACTAAAGCCGTGAGTATATCTTTTAATGACCATACCCAAGCTGTATGTCTTTAGGTATGCTCAGTATTTCAGTCCACAGCATTGCACTTACACACTTTGCAGATGGATGTGTTTCATCTGTCCCCTTCTTCTATGGCATATCTCAAGCATCAGCTTAGGCAGTAAATCCATGCTAGAGGTAGCCATGGTTGATTTTTTTTTTCTTTTAGTCTCTGAAAGTCTATGAAAGATCGGTGATCTGTAAAAATGCCACAACATTATTCAGACCAATAGAGGACTGAGAAGACTGGGCAGGGTGAGGGGGAACTTGTAAGGTCCCCATCAGGCAACAGCCACCATTTTGGTTCACAGTCACATACTTAAAATAGTTTAACGAATCGGGAGCCAAAGTTATGCAAATTGTCACCATTAATGCAGCTGGAATTAGGGGTCAACCAGTGCGTAGGTACCATTGCACACACTAGGGTTTTCTCTGCATTAACTGCTTTAATATTTAATTCCTGAGAATCTTGGCTTCTTATGCAGAATAGGGCAGATTCTGGAGTGGTTGTGGTGTAGGAGTCAGAGAGGTCATCAAGTGCAGAAGGGCAGGAGCACAGCATAAATAGGAGATGCTGTGCTGGCTGCATTTGTGATGACTGTCTATTATTGTACCCAATACACAATTGGATGGTACACGCCTTATTTGCCTTGTTGTTTTTTGTTTTGTTTTGTTTTGTTTGTTTGACTTTTTTTTTTTTTTCCCCAGCAGTTCTTTTAAAGTAAGCATTCTGTAGTCCTTTGGAAACACTCTGTCATCATGCACGTCTGGGCAGACTTGCACCGCAGCCCTTGAGTTAGTCCCAGATGATGTAGGAATATTCTGTTAGCAGGAGTCACATTCTGCTGACAGAGGCTTGTGTGCTTCCACACATGCCCAGGTTGTAGACTGATAAATCCCGGGGTTGTGTTAATGGTGTAGAACCATTTTCGCATTTTCCTCTCACAGCATTGTCATATAATGACTAGTTTTTGACCAGCTTTTGAGCTCAGCTGGTCCGAATTTCCATCTGGCCAGAAGTTCACCCCCCTCTCTTGGCAGCCCTGTTTTGAGTGAGAGTGGCTTTTCTTTTGGCTGGAAGACATGCACAAACAGATGAGCAGAGCTTGCCCAGAAATATGAGCTGATTCTGGGACACCTTTCTCTGGGGAGTGAGGACCACTGCACTTTAGAAAGGGAGAAGGGAGATACCACGCTTGTCTCTTAAGACTGGGCCAGACAAGGCCACGCTTTATTACTGTCAGCAGTGACAGTGCAGTGACAAAAGGGAAGAAGGCTCCAGCCAGTACTGCTTTATGCCTTCACCTCCTCCCAGTTCATACTTTCACTCTGCTGGTATTTGCTCCACTTCTATTTCCACCTGCCACCTTGCTGACAGAGCTTCTGTAGCTTTACAACGCATCATCTATCAGATGGTGCTTGCCTCATTAAGAGCAGTTTCTGATGAACAACAACCATCCAGGTGCTCAGAAGCATAGTCAGGTCTTTCACGAGCAGGACAACATTTCTCCTTGCTTCTGTGCAGATGCCAAAGTATGACTGTGTGGTGGTCAGCCAAACTCCTCAATGTCTCTTCAGGGGATACAGCACCCAGAGAAACAATGCACCCACGTGGAGCTTTTGCAGCATGTGCTGGAGCATGAATAGTGACTCCTCAGCATTTGTGATGATCTTGTCTAGGAACCATTCCTCGTGCATTGCTGGAGAAATAACTCTTCCTGCTGACATCTTCAGACACTGAAGACGGGTGGCAAATGGGCAAAGCAGTCCTTTCTGTAGTCCACTTTCCATCACAAAGGAGCTCCCAACTCCCTGCTACTCTGGGCAGAGTTACAGCTTTCCCCAGAATGGACCCTTTGCTTTTTTTTTTTTTTTTTTTAAACAAAGAAAATGAAAGCATGATGGAACACTGCACTGACATTAGCAATGAAAGAAAGTTGACTCTGACTTCTGATTTCTGGTGATGTGGAGTTGTAGCTGTCCATAATGATTTCAGAATGATGGCTTAGAGTTGAATGCAGAAAAATAATCAGTTTGTAGGTGGCTTCCAACTCATCCTAATCTGATCTAAATCAAAACTAAATGACATAGCCTTTGTGGAAGCCCCGGTATTGCATTTCTAGTACTCAGCTGATCGGTGAATATCACAGAACTTTACAGTTCCTGACCATTCACTACAATATCTGCCCATTCTTTTGCCCTCTAAATTTTCCTTCTGTAGGAGACCAAAATTCCATTTCATGCCTTTGTGGGTTTTTTTTTGTTTTTTTTTTTCCCCCCCTCAAAATGTGGAACCAGAGTCAACCGTGCTGTCATGGAAAGCAAAGGAAGGGAATTGTAAATGTTCAAAAGTAAAGGCGTGCTAATAACATGAAGAAGCAGTCAGCCTGAAATGCAGCTCAGGGAAACTGACCCTAAGGGGCAAACTCAAGTGAGCACTCAGAGCCTGTGTCAGGCTCTCATGGGTCTCACGGTGTCAGTAAGCTCTCCAAGGCACCCGTCCATCATGTCCTCTGATGTCGGTGACCATCACCATGTCAGCTGAGGGCACACGGTGCAGGAACAGACAGTACGTAGGTGCTCAGTGGTGCCGTGTGCTGTGAACCAGCATAACTCTGTGGGATAAGCAAGTCTTACTGAGGAGCAACCAGAAAAACTGCTGCTGAAGGTGCTGCGACAGATGCATGTTTAAAAGAAAGCAGCTATGCAAAGCAGCAATTGTAGCACTGTCTATATATATCTGTTCATAGGTGGATAATGGTATTAGTAGCACTAGATGTCTTTTGGGAAATTATGCTCCTTTTATATTTTATTAGCTAATAATTTCCTGACGACGGAGTCATCAAATTACAATAAAATAACAGTAAGATATTTTTAGCAGTGAATACTTTCACCGGTGTCTGACAAATACCTGCTCACTTTCTTTGGGGAGATTATTTAGATAAGAACAAGGGACATATCTACTAGAAGAAAGAAACACAGACATGGCTGTCATTCTAGAAGTATCTGAAAAAAAGGGGAAGAATAGGAAAAGACGAGATAAAATGGGAGAGAGTTAGAAATTAGGGTATTTCAGTAGAATTAGCTGAAGTATAGATGTAGAGTATATGTATATAGATATTTTATATGTAGATTCTATTCCCTATTTTTATTCTTAATGTCATACAGCAAATCAAAGGAACCCATTAATTTTTAAAACTTACTATACTATTGAACTCAAAAGCAGAATGACCATTATTATCAATTAATAGGTACTTTGAATAATTTGAAGTCTAGTGGCAGACAATCTAAAATGATATGAAATGATATATCTAAATATTAATATTGACTTATATTTCAGTTTGCCTGCTGTTATTGCACATTTTTATTCTCTTTGCTCATACCTACCTTACACAGAAAACCTTTTCCCCTCATTGTTTCTGAAAAGTTGTTAAATTCACATTGTTAGTGCAAGTACAGGTTTGGTCATTTGCTCACATTATTAAATGCTGATCTTTAATAAAGATTTAAAAAAAAAAAAAGGTAGGTTCACTTAGTATATTTTTGCATACTTTGAAATATTCTAAAAACTACCTGATATCCTTATCTTCTAAATGCATAATACCTCAGTACAGTACTATATCAAAATACACAGACCCTGAGACAGGAATAAGTTTGGTTTCTATTCACAGCCCTGCAATGTCTGACTCAGAGCAGTTTTTCTGTCCCACTTTCCAGAGTGGAATGGCATCTAGGGCAGCGTGGCGCTGCCTCCGGTGAAACTGGCAGAGACCTGCTGTGCATGACCGAGCATGAATAAGGACTTTGGTCATTAAGGTTTCTGCCCTGTGAGTGAAAAGAAAAATTTGGGGTTGATTTGCTTGTTTGTTTTCCTTTCCAAAGCAGGTTCTGATCTTTTGATGGAAAGTGCTTTATAAATGCTGAATACAATGACACACTCCCCAAATAAGAAAGTAAATAAGCTTAGTAATGATAGTCTAGCCCTAGTATGCCATTAACCTCGTCACTGTACAGTCATAACAAAAGACAGCATTTGCTGCAAAACTGCAAAATTAAAGGAGGGGAGATGGGACAGGTGTAGCAAAAAGTTACCTTCTTGGAAGGATGAGGTTGTACTGGTCAGCCTGAAAAACACTTGTCTTGCCATACTGGCTATCTCACCGCAGTGTGGGTTGTTGTTGGCAACACAGAAAAGCACAATTTTGATGAGGGAAGAAATTAAAATTTAGCTTAGTGAATGTTGTCAGGCACCTGCCTTCCTTGTGCATTTAGTGGCATTAGCAAACACCAGGAGAGTGACTGATGTTGCCACAGTCCATACAGGTGCTGAAGATGTGGTTGGACCCTGCTCTGTGCCACCATGTACTGCTGCTGATGGAAGCCCAATGTCTTCTGTACCACAATGAGTATTTTGTGTTAAAAAGGACTCCTCCAGTGGTGGTGTAAGGAACTGCCTTATAAGAAGCTGATCAGCCCTTTCCTATCTCTTTCCCTGATGAGCTGCCCGGAGAAGCAGAGCAAATGCACAGTCAGGATAAAAACTCACTTAGGTCTTCGTTCCATTCCTTGTTGCATTAGTTACTAATAAGTTAGTAAAACCAGGTTTTGTGTATCTGACTGGTTATAGTGATACAGGCCACAGGAGGAACAACCTGAACAACTCTGTTCTTTAACAGGAGTTAATAACTTCTGCATTTCCTTGCCACCTCTGGTTGCAGGACATGGGTAAAATTAAGCAAAATTACAGATCTCCTAAAGGTCTATAGAGAACTCAAGATATTATCCAGACTTATTCATGTGATAGTGTGCTTGAAATTGTGTGACTTTACAACCATGTAGAAAAAAAAAAGTATTTAAAGTGTTTTTAAGCTGGAATCTACTCTCCCCCTCTCTCCTGGAAAGAACCACTGAGTAATTTATACGAATTCACTAAGATCATTTCTGTGGGCTAATATTGTCTCCATTCCAAACGTGTAAGGATTATTAAAGCTCTGCACTGTGTAAAACTGAAGGGAACCAAGGGAAATGCTCTTCTATAAAGGATTTTAATAAAAGCTGTGATTGCCTTGTTATTTAGCTTGCTATTGTGCCTGCAGGCCCGCCTGAATCCATATTGCACAGGCATACTATAAAGAAGCATTATAGGTACAGCTTGCAGCCCTGATTGTGACAGGATGAAACAATTTGGTAAACATCACCGATGGAGCAGGGAAAACAGTAGCAAGGAAAGGTCACTTTTTACAGCCTGTACTGTAGCCTGGTTACTGAATAGTTTAATGTTCCTGTAAGAAACGTTTTCTTTAGCATGTGTGTGAAGAGCTGTGTAAATTTAATTTTCCCTTCCTTTAAAGCCTGTTCCTTCTATAGGAGGAGGTGGGGGAGGCCATGTGCAAGGAAGGGGTAGCTGTTGCTTCCCACGGAGCAAAGGGGGGCAGCAGTGAGGTGGGAGGGCAGAAGAGGTGGGGAACAATGCAGCAAGGACCTGGAGGTCAAGCAGGGTGGGAGCCCCGGTACTCAGCCACGGTGGCCAACATGATGCTGGGAGCCAGGCAGAGGCTGCCACAGCTCAGAAAGACAGTGAGTTTGGTGAAATCAAATCGAAGTAAGCGCTTGCCCTGCAAGGACACAGTGAGCAAGGGGAGTGTGTTTTGTATGACTTTCATATTTCTTACTACTTTACTAGTAGTAAGGGATAGTGACTGCTGTTGTGGGGGAGCCCCCCTTGCTTGCACATTATAACTCCGGTCATGGCTGTCACCTAAGGCAAGGAAGCAGACGAAGTGGTGCTTTGAGAGTCAGGGGTGAGAAAGCTGAGGAACTGAGGCAGGATAAGAATTTTCAGATCTGATGGGTTTAAAATTATTGGGGTATTTTGTTAAGCTTTCATTTTTACTTTTTAAATTAATTTTCTGTCATTGGAATGAGGGTCAATGGCTGACTGATGCCTTGGACAAAGGATGCTTTTATCAGAGATCTATTTTCTTGGAAATAAAAATATAATGGTATTAAATGTATTTTGAGACATTCAGCAGATAATCTGGAAAAACAACAACAACAAAAAACATGGAACACCATATTTGTCATCCTCTAAGAAACATAGTGGCACCCAACGTGGCTTCTCCTCTCGCCATTTAATTTTCAGCTTCCATGTCTTTTCATCTCAGTGTTGGAGAGCTGCAGGCCCTCTAGCAATAGAAAAAGCAATGGGATTTGGACATATTTGCTCCATTTGAAACCCCTTTTCACCCTCTGGGAGCAGCATTCCTCATGTTTGCTGTGTGAAGAATCGATGGCTTAAAATAGAAATGGAGGAAGGAAGAGAAGAAAGAAGGAATCTTCTGAGACCAGCCAGCTTTACCAATAATTTGCAAAAGCCTAGCTGAGTTTTAAAATGTTTACCCTTTTTTTTTTTGGTGACATTATCACAGGAGTCCTTGCTGATGTATGTAAGTATATTTTTAAAGCTTTATAACTGTCTTAAATCTGTTTTTGTTCATCCCCTCTTCTCTTCCAGTGGAGTTTTTATACTGTGATTTGGCTTCCATGAAGTCTATTCGGCAATTTGTGCAGCAGTTTCGAGCAAAGAATTGTCCACTCCATGTCCTGGTGAATAATGGTGAGTTCCATTTTCTTCTTTACATATCTGCAGGGGAGGAAGTGACAAATGGGGCTCTCACCTATCATTTAAACGTTTCAGATCGATTACCTGAGCCATACAGCAGGTTACAGTATGGCTGCCTTGACAGGGTTGTCTTTCTAGGGGTTAAATTGCAATTTTGAGAGAGCACCAGCTGAGCAGATGGAACACTTGGGTGCCACCCTTCCTTGTGATGTTATTGCAAGCCTTGCTGCCTGCTGTGTTTCTAAGCTTTCCAGCACTAAAACTCATGTAACAGCAGAAAAATCTGAGCATCCCTTAAAAAAAAGCAAATCAAAGTAAAGCTGTACTTCATGGCTGTAGAAAACCTGCCCTTTCACCTTTGTTTGCTTTCCCTCCCTTTATATTTCCCTTGTATGAACGCATGCATTTGTTCCTGCTGTGTGTTGAGCTGGAGGGGGGGGGGGGGTCAATCCATTTGAAATATAATCTAGCAAATTATCCAAGTAACCTTAGAGCAGTCACTGCTTAGATCAAGGTGCTGCTGTAAAGTTGTCCATCAAACTGCATCCTCAGTGATCAGAGAACAAATTAAAAGGATGACATTTATCTTGCATTCATACAATTATCAAATGAATCTCATTACTCTTAGGGATTTAAACTTAGTTATTCACATACTTGCCATCTAATTATGCTTTATAATCATCGTATGTTTGGAAAACAGCCCATACAATAATTTTCCTATATGCTCTGTATGCATTTTCCTAAAGGGGAATTTTCACTGGTGTATTTAACTAGGGAAAAATCTGCCAGCAACAATTTAGGCTTCTTTTAGAAGCTTTCTGCTGTTATTTGCTGCTGTTCTTCTTTTCCCCATTATTTGCATGCATGTTCATTATCTTTTCCCATGAATGTTTCAGTCCAGGTGAGGGCAAACGTGCTGCAAATAAAATATTTCGTTACATTTGTTGATGCCTTAAAGATCTCTCAGTAATGCAAATACTGCAATAATAAATCAAGAGTATTTTGTTTCTTGATTGATATGAAACATTAATGAAATGTTCAAGTAAGTGTTCATTTTTATTTCATTAGTCAAATAAAGCCTACCATTATTATTTTAATTGTGAAATACTTAAAGGTTGTGGATATTTAATCCTGGTTGCAAAATCTATGTAGTTGTATACGCCTTCTTTTAAAGATGCACAGTGCAAACTGTTACACAGGTGGGAACCAAACTGCATTTTGAACATGTAGCACTTCGTAGAACACAAGGTTTTGATATCTCTGCACCTATCAGGAAGCCCCTGCCGTCCACTAGTTTCTAGGGCTGTATAGTGGGGGTTTGGAGACAGCTCAGGAGAGAAACAATGGAGCTACAATGACAGCTCAGCCGGACACCCTCTTGAGTAAAGGACTTGGTTCTGTCCTATGTGCTGCTGAAGCAGGACAGATAAAATTGCAGTTAAATGCATATTCTTAATCAATAAATTAACTTAGATGCAAATAGTTCTCATAATGTGCTTAACGTAAGACCAAAGACCCAGACCTTCTTTCAAGAAAGATGCTTGAGACTAATATCTGCCTGAATCAGTCTGTATTTTCATGACCTGCAAGAAAGGCATTTGATTTCACTTATGATTGTTACCAAATACTTAAAAGTTGGAAAGAAAATTGGGTTGTTGAAACAAACAAACAAACAACAACAAACAACTTGTTAGGAACAAGACTGAAATTGTTGGTCCAAGCCTGCTTTTTACTGAAACTTTAACAGAATCACAGAATTGATAACATCCAAAGCTGCTGTAAATACTCCCCTATAATTAGGTTAGTCTCTGATCATTACCTGGCATATCACCAGCATCCACCTCTAAAAGCTCTTTCCTCCAGTTTATGGTCCTTTATGTTTGCTCTTGGAAATAATCTGTGGTATTCAGTTTTGTAACTAGTTTTAAAGTGAAAGCCCAAGTGCTCTCTTGGTATATGAGAGGAAAACGAAAATACCTAATAGAGGAGCAATGGCCTAACATAAAAAACTTTTTATCTTCTCTTGGCTTTCCATCAGTACCGAGCAAATACAAGACAAATGCTGACATTTGGGTTAACTGGTAGGCTTTTCCTTTTCTCTTTCCTTCCTCTCTCTCTCTCTCTCTCTCTCTTTATAACCAGTTTCTTCACTGTTATGCAGTGTGCTAAGGAACGAGATCCAGTCCATCGTGGACCGCAGGGCTGGAGGCACTACTCACTCAGAAACCTCATGACAGTTGTCAGCTCCACTTCCTTCCTTGTGTGATCCCTTAGAAACAAGCTTGGGTCCCTGAGAGAGGACAAGGCTTGTGATAATAAAGTGTTTTATGTGGATGAGTTGTTGGGCATGTTATCAGTAGTGAGTATGCTTTCTGTCAGAAAACTTTGTTGTCGATAGCAAGGCACTTTGCATGGCCATTAGAGTGCTTGGAGGACATCCCATAATGACACGGTGGATTTTCTTTTGTCTCACTGTATGCATCTAGAATAGTGGGTTTCTTATCACCCAATACTTTATCATTTCTTACAGATCTTGAAGCTCTAGTGTTCTTGATATGAAGAAGAATTTTTTGTTTTCTAGCATACGGGGAAGAGCCTGCAGGCCAGGCATCTGCACAATGCATTTGTAGGCAGTCATATGCTTCTCAGAGTCTGACCCAAAGTCTGTTGGGGCTAATAGGACATCTCTATTAGTTTTTGAAAATCGATTTTTTGTGGGCCCCGTGACTTCTGAATCATACCAAGATTGGCAATCTAATAGTAAATTTCCTCTCTGTCTTCATAAGACCAGGACTTCATTATCAAGGATTGTATTCTTTTATTACATTTAATGTAAAAACACCATGAACTGTTACATTGCATTTCTTTTCACACTACATTAGTGTTATTTAATTGCTTTAAATTAAAATATTTTAAATTGATCTATATAATTATGTCTATATATTAGTGGTCTGTCCACATCATATCTCCACGAGTATGGATACTGAATGTATGTAAAGGTATATAATATTTGATGGGGGCTTTTCTGAATCTAACAAAATGCCAATCATTTCAAGATGAATTGAGGAAAGTTCTGACATTATAAAATAATACAAACTATGAAATTAAGATGGTATTATTATTAAAGATAGGTGATTTGGCACAAGTTGCTGTGTTAGGTAGATAATCAGTACTACATGTTTGACCAAAGATCATTATGAAATTCAGCAGTTTCCCAGATCACTGGTGATTTTTTAAAAAAATGTATCTGCTCCCCATCACTTGCCTGGCTCAAGGATCTAGCTGGAAATTAATATAATAGCAAACTCCTGAGTTGCAGAATATTCTGCTAGAGCTAGACACCCAGATGCCACAAAAATTTCAGTAAGGTTTACGTATCCAACCACTTCAGGCACTTTAAGAAGTCTAAGCTTTCAAACTGGAGATTAGTGCACTGAAGTCACCTCCTCTCTTTTTGTTATAGATGTTTTTAGCATATATATTTAACTTTCTAATTTCTAATTTCAAAGAAAAAAATTTGGTTGAATACACACATGATTTCAGCTGACAAATAAAGGTCTGTTGTGCCATTACTATGCTTTCTGCATCAGTAATGTGCATGCTCAGCTCTTGTCTTTTAAATTAAACAAAATGTATTAAAGACGCAAATAGGGTATTACATAAACATTCTTTAAAAAACATAATGTGCCAGTGGTAAAAGGAGAAAAAAATTATGACACCAAAATATAATGCATTTTCTGTGAAAAAAAAAAGTTAAAAAAAAAAGGTTAGCTAAATAGTCAAACTATGAGCCACAGAAGGGTAGATACAGTACAACTTACTCTGACAAAAGGTCAGAAGAATGTGTATTCTAGTCCACTAATTTGCAAGTGGATGCCATTTTTTATTTTTTATTTTTTGAAAAGGACAGCATGTTTGTACCGTTGAAAAGCATTTAGTATACTACAGAATCTACAGTAGCATAGCCATTTAATACAGTCATTAAAATAGTATCATAGTTAAGATGTATTAAAAAGTCTTCTGTCTTCACAAACTGCACAAGGAACAGATGTAAAACACTTTGTAAAATTCCATAAACAGCAGTCACTGATTAATGCTAGAGAGATTTTTTCTAACTTGAAGTCAATTGTTTTCTCTGTGTGCTAGAAATGTTTCTCAGTATCTTTTAGATAATGCTTTAATGTATGTGTTCTTTGCAATACTTTATGATCTTAAAACCAAGAGAGATAACACCAAAATCACAACATCTTTACCGATAAAAGAATAGCTATGGGTACCAAACGTACATCGTCTAATTCGCTAAAAATGAAATAGCAACTACCTTCTCTGTTGCAGTTTACTGAAGGGCTTGTGGTTTTGGCTGCAGGATAGGAAAGGACTGAGAGAAAACTACATTTAGTATATGCCTTGGCATGCACACAGATGCAGAAAAAGAGTTTAGAGATTTCAGTATATTATTAGCCTATATAGGCAGATTACATTTAATATATTTCAGGTTGAAACCTATCTGAGCCAATTTAAAATCAATAATTCTGAACTGCTGGCTAGTTCAGAGGATCATACTCCATAAATTGTGGATCATCTGAGAAATCTCTCTCTCTTGATAGAATGAATAGGTCTCTATAAGCTTATTTCTTCAATTCCTAGGGCACAATAAAAGCTATATCTGTAGGTAAGCATGTGAAATATCAATATATTTCTTTGTGTTACCTACAGTCAGTTCAGCCACGTGCAGTCCAGCCATAATCCTTTGCCTGGAGAAGTCCTGTGGATGCTGTCATGCTTGATCACATATTAAATTATTCATTTTTAAGTATTTCTAGGATCAAATCTTCAGAAGAACTGTGAGATTTGAGGGGTGGGAACAAGTGGATATAACAAATGCAAACAGTTTTATAGGTACATAGCTATTCACAGGTATTATTCATTGGCTATGTTTAACCACATTTACTTACGTTATAGCAGTGGGATCCAGAAAAGATCCTGTCCCACTGGATTAGGTAAGAGCCAGCTCCCCTGTCGGTAGCAGCTGCAGGCTAAACAGACTATAAAATGGAGCGAAGAAAAAACATTCCCAAAGAAGTGGAAATTCACTGGAGAAGGCCTTGAGTTAAAGTTAGTGAGGAGGTTGACTCCAGTGGAACTTGGATTACAACAAAAATAATGCTCTTCCTCCAGTTATACAAGAGGCTGTGGTGAATTCAGGAACTGATCTCTCATGAATCTCATTCCATTGTCTTGATTACAGGGCCATTTTTCATCTTTATGCTTCCCTGAAGACAAACCAGAGAAATATTTAAGCCAAGCTGAGGTGAAAAAGGAGAGAGAGGGGAGGACAAAGAGGGAGAACAAGGAGAAAGAGAGGAGGATGAACAGAAGGGCAGCTGGCCCTTTACCTGTATGTAATGGTTGACCGATAGTAGCCATCGTGGGAGAGCTGGGCCTCTGGGAGGTGTTTAGAGCTGGAAAAGGTAGTTTGAAGTAGAGGGGAGATTGGTTTCAAGTAGATATTCCGTGGATGATGGGCAAAACGAGAAGAGTCGTAAAGAAAGTAACATGCAATATTAATTTGTTCTAAAATTAGAAGATACTCTGAGAGGCAGTTCTTTTGAACAAACCCAGTGATGGCATACGGCATTTAGTTGATTTTTTTCAGCAGAGGTATCTTTATTAGAGAGGCGACTGGAAATTATGGGGAGGCTGGCTGTTTGCACACTGTGCATTACAGGTATTTGGTGCCTTGGGTACTGGAAGCAACTTGTCTGGGCACATGTGTCAGAGCTCCGTGATCCTGCCTACCGTGCCCAGCCCAGCTTGTTCGGAGCCACCGATGGTTGTGCAATGCTGACATTTACTCAGTGCCCACATTTTTAGCAGCAGTCATCAGCTAGAGCTGTTATTATACTTGAACAGCATTGTTGTCTGCCAGAATATGTATCCACTATAAAGATAGCAGATTTCTTATAAAAGGCTTAGTTTTTATTTGATTAAGTAATATGTTGGAAGAGCAACTTTAGGCTACTTCCAGCTGTCAAACTGTAAGGATTTCATTCATGAAAATCATCACTTTTGTTTGATATTATCTTTTATGTCTTTCTAATTGTTTCCAAAGCTTTTTCTTTGCCTGGGATATCAGACATTTTATGAAAAGGGAAATATCTCAGGCTCCACATGCTGTAGGTTCTTGACCCACTTGCTTTTATGTCCTGAATGTGAATTTTTTATCAGTGGAAGACAGATACAATAATTCAGCTATTGATGGATTAGGAAACCCAACCGGTTCTATGTAAGTGTGTGGGACATTTGCCACTGGCTTTACTGAGAGGCAGGAACAAGCCATGGTTTATTCTTGCCTAATCTTTTCATAGCTTTTAGGTAAAAATATTTTTTAGAAAGATTGCAAAACAAGATATTTTACTTCTAAGAGAACTTCCTACTGAATGAAAAAGCTTTGATTGACTTTCCTATATTCTGTTTTTGAGGGTGATAACTCACTATTGTGCCAACACAAATAAAAAAACACTTACTGAGCATGCTTTTAGGAAACAAAGATTTTGTTTTGTTTTGTTTTTGTTTTATTCCCAGTCAGGCCCAATTATGAATGCTCTGATTTTAGTACAAAAACAAACCTCAGTTATGGATCATATGTATATTTTTGTAACTGACTTATTTTCCAGGGAACTCATATATTCACTACGGAGCAACATGACATTGATTCAAAAAGTGAATCTGTTCTTACGGAGTTATTATAACCCATTCGGTTTTATGCTGAACCTACCAAGACTGCGTTGTTGCTCTCATTGTCCTTGAATGTGGATTGTCTGCATTTTTCCTTTTTTGTTCCGTTTAACCTACTGATAGGCTAAGAGTTTGTCATCACTGGAAAGATGCTTTGCTTTATCTCTGTGGGCGCAGCTATTACAGTCCACTTCTCCCGTGTAGGCATTATAGGCGAGTCCAGGAGCACTAGCAGTAGACATTACTCAATCTCTATTTCCTTACTAGTTAGCCAAACTTTTAATGTTTGGTCTAAAACTTTTCATGCCAACTATCTGCCTTAGACTAAATTATTTTTAATTTAATATTTGTAATGCCAGATAAAGGAGTTTATCTTTTTCCAAGAATGGTAAAAAAAATAAATCTTTGTTTTTTATGATGTCAAAAATGATGGCAAGTTTCTTTAAAAAAGTTGTTCTTGTGTGATTGTAGTTTGGAATGAGGACTTGAATGCCGGCAAGGTGCTGCCTTGGTGTCAGAGATGGATGAACCTTTCAGCACCACTAGAACATTCCCATTCTGTGTCGAGACAGAAGCCTGTTAAGCAATCCAGTTTGGAAAACATCTTTCACATTAAAATATCTAAAGGTTTTGCCTGTACCAAGCATGTCCTGACTTGGGACTGAGCTGGTCTTTCCCCTAGCATCACAACCCAGAGCCCCTGCAGAAAACACCATGTGCAGGCAAAGGCACCAGCACTGATGCTGGGCACCAGCGTTCCCTCTTCTCCATGGCTATCTCAGAGCTGTGGTGGAGATGGTCACTGTGGCTTGCTTCAACTTCTCGTCTCTCTGTTGTCCAGACTGGGAGCCTGGCTGCTCTCTGATCTCTGTGCCAAGTTTCTGTCCCATGAAAAGGAGGCTGTGGGGAGGGGAGAGGTGGGTGGAAGGTAGTGGGTGTCCGGGTTTTATCTTGATTTGGAGCTGGGACATGGCTATGAAGGTGGGATGTGATTTCAAGTAATGCCTAAATGCCTCATCAGACAGAGCTGGTGAGCTGATGCTGCTGGTGACCCCACATTGCTAGTGACCACATCTCTCTGTAAGTGCTGGCTGTTGTGTTTTTGGGCATGAGGACAAAACCTGCAGTGTGGAGCAGGGAGAAGCCCAGTTTGAAGGCAGATGGGAAAAAAAACCTTCAACTTCCAAGGGAGAGAGATTTATACAAGAAGACAAGGTTTAGAGAACTAAAATAGAAGAGAGGTGACTGAAGATGTGAGGGTTTAGAGCAGTCATACTGGGATGTTAAATGGGAGAGACAGCAGAAGATTGAGTAAAGAGCTGATGGGGGGAATAGGACAGTCAGCTGGGAACCTTTAGGACGGGGGAAAACTTGGCAGTACATTTGTGTTTTGTGATTGAAAGACATAGAATTAAACTATGAATGTAGCATAAATTCTTACTCAATAGCAAGAAATGCATAAGAGAGCAAGTAGTAGGGAGAAAGCTGGGGTTGGTAGTAAGGATGAAGCGAGGCAATTTAATGTCTCAGCTATAGGATAGGTCTCAGTCAGTTTGCAAGTGATTAGACGCCACATAATTCATGAGAACTGAGTCCTTATTTTGAGGACTAGAATCTCTGTTGCACACCAACTGATAGATCCTTTTCTTGCAGTATGGGAATTCTTCACTGATCTCTTTTTGTGTGTGTGTGGATTTACTGATGTTTCACAGGCAAAAAAACTATTTCCCCCAGCGGGGACATTATTATAATCTCTCTCTTCAGTCTAGCCTCAAACTAGACAAATAGCTTGCAGAAATTAATTCCCATCTACCCCTGTGTCAATGATGATGGAAACTGAACCAAGGATAGGGAAGGTGCTGGGACCCTCCCAGCCCCATAAGAGAACCATATCTTGTAGGATCCAGGCATAAAGGAGCTAGGGTGTCTGGGTAAGAAAATTAGGGACAGCAAATTTACTGTTTGCGGGAAAGAACCGAGGCAGATGAAACTGATATGCATGTCTGGGGCTGAACCTCTCCCCTCCCTCCTGCACATGTACTGTTCCCGATAAGATCGGAGTTGGGTCACCTGATTTTGGGTATAGGAGAGGGAGGGGAATGCAGGGAGGCTCCTTTTCTGGGAGGAGGGACCAAAGCTGCTGGAGACAGCTCTCCTCTGCAGCCCAGGGCTCAGTATTAAGAGGCTGTTTATCAAACCTGCTTCCACGGTGTTCAGTCCTCTCTGGGGAAGGTCTACACAGGGGACACTGTCCCACCCCGGATGCTATACAGATATCCTTGCATCTCTCTGAGGGTCAAATCCACTGACGTGGTCTCTAAGTGCCATCTAGGTTTGCCATTTTGCCATAGCATAAAATTCCTTGCTTTCCTTCTGCTTGCTCCAAGTTTTCTTTAGAAAACTGTACATATGTACACACACACATATATACATATACACAGAGCTCCAGGATACTAGGAAGTGCAATAATGAAAACTGCCTACACAAGACCCTCCACACTAGAATCAAGCTCCACAACAAGACCCTCCACACTGTATCAAGCTTAATTTTTTTTTGTTTTTAAATCTTTGGATTTTTTTTTTTCTTTTTCAGTTTTCATATACTGTTAATCTGGCTCCTGTGTGTGTGTGGTCCCGTCTAGACTCAGAGGGCTTCTGTGAGATACCAGCAGATGTGCTGGGCTCTGTGTTACAGACTTAGTAAGAGTGTTTTTAGCAAGCAGTGTTTTGTAACAGTGCTGTAAATTCACCTTTCTGCAGCCCAGACAAGGCATAAAAGTCAAAAGCTGTTAGGTCAGTACAGTTGTGTCTCCAGTAAGAGCCTCTGAGGGCAGTTCTTCTAATAAGGCATTGCACCTTCTCATTGCTCACTAGCCAGGAGGGAACTGCAGGGTGGGCATATTCTGGAATAACGGCACAACTGAACGAGGTGGAACAAACTAGTTGAAGCAGCTATGCAGTTATTAAGATGTTCACTCCGTTATAACTGCTCCTATTTAGGAGAGAAGTGGGCTACGCTATAATATAGCTAGGCAGACCTACTGGTAGATCTTTTGGTGCATGCATGTGCAAAGCAGAGCAATTTGGGATGTCTGCTATGTGGGGTGTGCTGCCCTTTGTGCCAGCACTCGTTGGGGGGGGGAAACACAAAGCCTGTATATAGAAAAGGCTTTGCACTTTGATTTGAGTACCCCTCTCTATTTATTTATTCCTTCTGGAACTTTTTTTGGTATGGTATATATCTCTTGCCAACAGCAAAAAATAGGTGAATGTGGTTATATAGGTTCATCTCCTGCTGTGAAGGTATTGTGTATACAACTGAACTCTTGCATTGCCTGCCTATCCTCTGTGTTGCTGGGGATAAAAAGCCAGCACTGCCTCCAAACCTAGCTCCATGAGCCTGCCTGGGAAGGACGGCATTTTGATTATACATCTGGAGCAGAGTTTTTAAATCTTGCCTGTGTTTTCTTTCGTTTATTTAAAGTGTTTTTGAGAGAAATACCTTTACAACCTCCAAGTAGCTCACTGTAAATAAATCTAAACGGGAGAAACACTTGTATTTTTAAATGTATAATATAGTTGAAGTATGTTCTGTGCAGCTGCAGGTACAAGAATTACAGAAGTTATTACCCTCATCTGCAGTACAGGCAGGCACGGTACAAATCCTCCTATATAATCCAATAAGAATACGGTATGCGCCTGGCCTGTCATACTTCCATCGCTCATAAACTTTTTAGCTATGTTGTGTGCCATATCAGATTCATTACGCTTTTAAAATCACATAAGAATAGTTCATTGATGGATCCCAAAGAGCTTCACTGGAAACTTTTATAAACAATCATAATAGATGAATGATTACAAAGACAGTTTTCTTGAGGTGTATTCATTCTTTGAGAGAAAAATACCTTCTGTTCTCCACTGCCTACTCATAAGAATAATAATAATAAATAATAAAAAAGATATATTTTTTAATTTGTTATAGCTAATTAAAATGTGTGTAATTTGAACAAATTACAATACATAAATAACTGTGGCACACTGGAATGTATTACTTTGTAATAAGAACAATCACTCAGCGTAGTTGCAAAATCACACATCAATGTGTCATTTAGGCAGTTTTATACATGCACACTGTCAGACTTTTCCCTGAACATTTCAATAACAGCTAATCATTTTCATCTTGCTTATAAATTCATTTTCTAATGCCATGCTGCCATCAGTGACACTTTTTTTGTCTGAAAACAATCTAGATAAATCTGAAGAAAGAGCTATAAGAGAGTTGTATCAGAACTGAGGTGTTTGACGTTAATGGCCTGTATGCTGCCACTTCAAATTTCACATGTGCTCCAAAAAAATGAGGAGACTGACTAATGGTAATTAAAATCAGACAAATATTGGGTAGTATTCCATGCCAGAAGAATCAGCAAAACCATTCTTGGTTTACAGCGAAGAGGTAAGATGAAAAAATAGATATTTTTTAACATATCAAATACTATTGGATTAATTGAAAGAATTAAAAATAGAATCAGCTTTCACTTTCTGAGTTACCCTTCCAGGCCCTTGAGTAAAGCTGATGGTGTTTCTGGACAAAAAGAAATCAATAGCATGCCACTTTTAGTACCTACTGAATGTTAGGGAGTTAATAATTAAAAAAAAAAAAAGGTTTTGTTGCTACATTTGCTTTTGTCAGAAAAGCAACTGGGTTCAGTTGCCCATTGGGTATTGCTTTGCACACTCACTCTCAGGGAATTAAAATGGCTTTTCCTCAACTAAAAGGAGAAAGTGCCTTCAAATTGCAGGGCAACATTTTTTGAAAGCCTTGACATGAACCACTTCAAAGATGAAAGCCTTTAAAAAAATCTCTGTCTTTCAAAAATATTATTGGATTAATAGTATTTGACCAGCTGTTGAAGACAAAAGGGGAATTGTAACAGCAAGAAATCCAAGCAGGGATGATTGTGCTTGCTCAAGGACTCGACCACATTTCTGCTCAGAGGAAGCTCTCGAAGAATGACCAGGACAATTTTAGGGAATGTATTTTAACAGCTGTACATTGCATGAACGTAACTTTTTTCCATCTCATGACCTGATCTCAGGTCTGTTTTCTGCTCCCAGGAAGTGCAGCACAGATGGTGGAAACTAATTGGGGTGGAGGGCAGAGCCTGTATGTGCTCTGGAAATCCCACACCTCTCCAGGGGTTGTGGGGGCAGTTGGTACAACGTAGGCCAGAGGGAGCAGTGACAGCCTGTCCGACTTTGCCTCCTGGTTATGATGCAAAGCTGAAGGGCTGTAGCAGCCATCTAGGGCACTTCTCTTCTCACTGGACAAATTCCTCTGACTCAGCTGGTAGAAGTGTGTGTGTGTATGGGGAGGCCTACAGCAAGCCCGGCAGCAGCCCAGGCAGATGAAGAAGCAGCAGTTGGGGATCACAATCTGCTTAGCTGTGCAAGGGCTGCTTTATGTTCTTGTTCCTTTCTTGGACTGCCATTTGATCAGTGTTGCTGCAAATATACCTCTTGCAAACTGCTCCCTCCCACCTTTTCCAAGTTTTAGAGCTTTGGAAGGCAGGATGAGCCCTAGAGAGATGCAAATCATTTCCTTGTACCCACCCCTGTGCTCAAAGATGCAGTAATGTTCCCATCTGCCCTCCAACAGCTCATGCCAAACCCCGTCTCTGCTAAAACTCGCAATCTAGCTGACTGAGACTTGGTCTGGGTGCTTGTGGTTTGTTGTCCCTCCCACCCTTTCCCTCTTCTCCATGTCCCAGAAAACAAGAAAGCTCCACATCACAGCAGAACTTATCTTACATTTCTGTCCATTTGTAATCTTCATGCCAGTGTTTAGTCTGGGCCACTGTTCTGGATGTCATTGTATGCTGCATATGCAGATTATGGAGGAAAATTGAAGTCTTTTTCATTCTCCAGCTATGTGAGCAGTTGCACCACACATCAGAAAAAGTGCTGCCAAGGAAAGAGAATACAACGGGACACCCAGACAGACACCCTCTAATTTGTGTCTTTCCATTATTAAAGATGAGATTTGTCATGCAGAGACACCGCGTCCGGTGACTGGGTTCTGCTGTCATTCTGAGGGACCTGGGAAAGTGACTGTGATGACAGAGATACACCAGTCGGAGCTTGTGTAAAGGCCAGGCGTGTAATCTGAATTGTGTTTCACTCATTCATTTCATCAGCCAGCAGAGTGGAGGAAGGGCTTTGCTCACGTTCAGTCTTAGTTTCTCTGCATGTGAGTGTGCTGTGTTATACCCAAACCTTTTACTTGCTCTCTTACCATTTTGTCTTCTGTCCTCTGTCTTCTCTCCTTCCTTCCCTTTACTCACTCTGCTTTTCCAGTTGTCTTCTGCTCCCTTCCTCACCTACATTTTCTTTTCCATCTGATGTGTTTTACACAATTTCTCTGTGTCCTTTCAACATTGCTGTTTTCCAACCTTTTATGCTCTTTCATACTTTCTATTCCCTGACTGTATAACACAGCAGTCTCCACAAACAGTACCATGTCTGATCTCCTACGAAATGCCCCGTTTCGCTCTGGACTGTGTTTCCACACGGGGCTAACTATTTTTGATGTCTGTGCCCATTAAGCAGTAGTAAGCCCATCGGTGAATTTCTGGGTGAAGCTATATATGTTAACCATGCTAAAAAGATCATGAAAATGTAACCTGTTCAATCTGAGCAGCAGTAGCAAAGCAGAGCTATCTGATGGCTGGACCCTCCTAAAGAAGGAGAGATGCAGACACACAGCATGTGTAATTTACAGTGGGAATTTAATGTGCCATCATTGGTCTGATGTCAAGCAATGGAAAGTTAAAGTTTTTAATGGACCCATGAAGTAGTGTGAGGATGAAGCTGAGATCCTTTTATATCCGTATGCAGAGTGGGCCTTTCCGCTGTATCATATTCATGTGTTTTAGAGAGAAGACAACTGGCCTGCAACGTTATCCTCTATGAGCTGCATTTAAATTACAAAGGTCAGGTCCACTTGTATGATAATTAAATTTTAATAAAACAAGAATAATTTATAACATTCGAATCCACATTACAGTCAAGTGGGATAGATAACCACCTGTGGTGGTTTTACTCAGGTGGGTGGCCGAGCTCCACCTCAGCCGCTCTCTCACTCCCCCTCCTTGAAGGGGAAGGGGAGCAAATACAATGCAAAGTGCTCAAGGGTTGAGATAAGGACAGGGAGATCACTCAACAATTATAGTGACAGGCAAAATAGACTCAGCATAGGGAGATAGCAAGATTTACTGCTTATTACTAACAAGCTAGAGAAGTGAGAAACAAAGGAAAGAAAACAAAAACGCCTTCCCTCCATCCGCCCTCTTCCACCTCCTTCCCCCGAGCGGCACAGGGGAATGGGGGAATGGGGGTTGTGGTCAGTCTGTAGCACTTCTTCGCCGCTGCTCCTTCTCAGTCACTCTTGTCCCCTGTGCTGTGGGGTCCCTCCCACGGGATGCAGTCCTTCCCGAACTGATCCTGCGTGGGCTTCCAACAGGCAGCAGCTCTTCAAGAACTGCTCCAGATATGGGTCCGTACCACGGGGTCCATCCCTCAGGAGCAAACTGCTCCAACCTGGATCCCCCAAAGGCAGCAGCTCCTGCCAGGTCACCTGCTCCTGCGTGGGCTCTTCTCCATGGGCTCCAGGTCTGGCCCAAAATATGCTCCAGCGGGGGTCCTCCACAGGCTGCAGCCTCCGTCAGTGCAGGTCCACCTGCTCCACCGTGGTCTCCACAGGCTGCAGCGTGGAACCCTGCTCCACCGTGGTACTCCATGGGCTGCAGGGGGACAGCCTGCTTCACCATGGTCCTCACCACAGGCCGCAGGGGACTTCTGCTCTGTGCCTGGAGCACCTCTCCCCCTCCTTCTTCACTGACCTTGGCACCTGCAAGGCTGTTCCTCACTCCTCTCACTCTCCCAGCTACTGCGAGGCTGCAGGTCTTTTTTTCCCTTTCTTAAATATGCTCTCACAGAGGCGCAAACAGCATCGCTTATTGGCCCAGCTGTGGTCAGCAGCGGGTCTCTTATCTAACATGGGGCAGCTTCTATATTCTCCTCACAGAAGCCACCCCTATGGCCCCCTGCTACCAAAACCTTGCCACGTAAACCCACTACACCACCACACAGCTTCAGTACATGGTATAGTTCGTATGTTAGCACAGGATTCTCTGCAAGATGCTGAAATCAACAGTGTATGTGAGGGATGTGGATGCTTATTTTAGGCAGTGAGCGAGAAAATTGTGGTTTGTAGAAATATATGCAAAAATATTGCCAAAATAAGCAGTCAAAAAGTTGTTTCAATATGCAGCTGCATGTAAACATAGTGATTAATATATATTGGGTAAATTTACTGCATCTTTTCTCACCCACACCAGTGAGATAGAAGTTGCAGATTTCAGACAAAGACTCAACAGATCTTTAAACTTCAGCCAGGGCTCAGCAGAAAGCTATCTGGGAGAAAAGATCTGACACTTAGCCTGGTCTTGCCTCCACTCCTCCGAGCTCTTTGATGGAAGTAGTGTTGTTGGGATCACCCAGTTCCCACATCCTCTTGGTAGATTTACTGTTGTTGTGGATCTGCAGCATTGGATTCTGGCTTGGCAGCAGAGGGTTAAATCGGCTTTTAATGTCTTCAGACCACTTTTCACACTTTTCATCTATCCTCACAACCTGGCAGGGAGGGAGAGACAGTCTACCTGTTTTCTGGCTAAAGGAGTGGAAGTGGGGATTTTCACATTTTTCTCGGCAGGAATCAGTCAGTGTCAGCTTTACACTTCACATGCCATCACCAGCCATTCATTGCTCTAAATGCCATGTTTACACTGTGCAGCAGGAGATCCGTGCTCCTTCTATCTCGCTTCTTCTCTGCAATAAATCATCTGGTTTTCCCTCTACTCTCTCCTCCAGCTGGGGTGATGCTGGTCCCTGAAAGGAAGACAGAGGATGGGTTTGAGGAGCACTTCGGCTTGAATTACTTGGGACACTTCCTGTTGACTAACCTCCTCTTGGATACGCTGAAGCAATCAGGAACGCACAGTCACAACGCTAGGATCGTCACTGTCTCATCAGCCACCCATTATGTAGGCAAATTGCACCTGAACGACTTACAAAGCAGGTACTGATCCATTTTGGCTGTTCACTGATCTGCAGTAAGGGTGTGTACTGATTAAATTGTGGGTTTTTTTGATGACTTTTTTTTTTTTTTTAATAATGGTGCTTCTCAGGCAGTTGTTTGGATCTTGAACAAAGCTTGCGGTCTCTTACTCTGAGCCTTGAAAGCCTTGCTTCCTTTCTGATGATCACACCGTGATGGCTGTGGTGCAGTCTGGACTCCTCATTGCTTAATCCGGGAGACTCTGAGCAACTGGGAACTGTTTTAAAATGGAGGGGTGATCGCTAACAGGCTTCACCCTCAACTGAGTGACCTCTTGGGGCATGCAGGCACTGAGGACCTGATCCTTTCATCGATTGGGCACAGTGGATGTCTGTGGATGCCCTCACGGGGCCGCGTGTGCCCGGGGCCCCAGGGGCACATCAGGGATGTTCTCTGAGCGGGCTCTGGCTGGGCTCTGGCAGGGCCGGGCTCAGGCGGGGCCGCCGGGCCATGCCTGCCTGCCTGCTGGCAGCTTCGCCCAGCCCACGCCCTGTCTGCCACTTTTCCCTCTCGGGCAGCCCTGCCAGCTGGCACCAGCTCCATCCTCCCGTCCCTCCGCCTTGTCCCATACCACTTCTGGTCTCTCATTCCCCCTCCTCCACCATGGTCCTTCTCCAGCCTCACCTGCTGTCCTCCCTGGCCCCCACAGGCCAGCCCGGTGAGGCACTGGAAATGCTCGAGCCCAGCTTCTTGCCTGGGTCACCCTCTGTGCTTCCCCGAGGGAATGAAGAATGGGAAGTTCATCGAGATCCCAATGCTTTGCTTGTGGCCCAGCAAGGTCCGCAGGGCTGTGTGGCCATATTCTGCCCGTCCACCATGGGTGGATATCTGTGGGATGTTTGTAACATGACCAACACATCAAATGCTGTGGTAGATATCTCTGGTGTCATACAGGATCTGTGTAGATCGTTTAACTAGTTGAGGAACGAGCAGTATAATTTAGATGATAAATTTTAAACTTTCCACGTACAGTTAACAGATGGAAGTGACACGCTTGCTAGCGGGCTCAAATTGAGTCCCCCTTCTGCTGGCCTTCAAAGAGTTGCTGCTTGCTCAAGGGAAATCAGTGTTTTGCATAATTCCCCTGCAGAAATTTTTGGTCCTTTGACAGGGACTTCAGCAGGTACTTAGAGGCACCTGGCCCGAGGTTTCATTTTGGAACAGAGACTGAAATTAGAGGGCTGGGCTGTTTCCACTGCACACATTTTACATATGAATGCTGCATTAAGCATGCCAAACTTTCTGTTTGACTTCTGATTACATAGTATGGCATCAGTTTTATTACAAACACATTGTTTAAACTCTGCAGGGTAGTAGCAGTTTAATCTCTTGCTTGTAAAACAACCACAGGAAATTATCCTTACTCTTCAGTTGATGTATATATTCATTGTTTCTGATGTGCATGTTGGATGGCACCACACAAGGGGACTAAGGGGAGTGTAATTAGTATTTCTTTGGGGTAAAGAGCGGAATGCAAAATTAAATGTGGCTGTTCTGTGACTCTAGATAACAGTAGTTTCCCGATCATAGCAAAGCTTTGTACTTTGCCTCTTTAGTTTAGGATTGTCCTTATCTGTGATTCATTCTTATTAGCTCATACTATAAAGGAACCAGAAGCATTTCAATTTAAAAAGTTCGGGTTGAGCTTGAATGTGACCAATCTTATGGAAAGAAAAAATATATATGCTGTTGAGACTTACCTGCAGTTTTTTTGTCAAATCCTGCCCTGTTGCATTTCAACTTTATTGGCATAACAGACACAGAATAGGACAGAGTCTGGCTGATTTTATGTGCTCTTTGTCATGTGGATGCTCTGAGTTGCTCAGGGGCAGCAGTGGCAGTGGTACTTGCTCCCCCAGGCATCAGGAACTCCACTGGCTTCCAGAGCGGGCTGTGGACTCTTCTTGGTTCAGGCGGAAGAAGACACTCCTGTTATTTTTTAACCTAGGTGCAGATAAGCCCTGACACGGCTGTATAGTTAGTTGTCTCATAAACGGTGCTGCTAAAATCAGAGATTGCTTGTGTATTCAGGTACATGCCTATAGTGTGAGTAGGTGGTTTAGCAGCACTGGAGAACTGTTGCAGGGTGCCATACACAGGCGTCACTGACACTGTGAAGCCTTGGAGATGCCTTGTGATTCAGAATAGCATTTAAGAGCTCTGATAGATGCAGTAAGGACACCCGAGGCAAGCACTGTGATACAACAGTGGACTGCCACGGTTTCCTAGTGACAGAATCCCTCATTTTTGTAGCTCTCGTGAATGTGGAATCTTCCTAAAAAAATTGTACTGGCTTTTTCCTTATTTTGAGTTGGCTGTAATTCACTTCACAACTCCGGTTTATGTTCCCTGACTGATGTGTAGTCCTAACCTCACAGGAAGGCAGCCAAATGATTTGGAGCCGTTCATTCACAGTAGAGAAAGGGGGCTGTACTCTGCTGGAGAAGTTACCCGTGGCAGCAGACTGAATTGTTTACCATACTGTTGTCCCATTATTCCTAGATTTTGGTTGGGCTAGTGTCCAAACTGGAGGTGAGTAATGGTAGCAGAGGAGGGATCCATCCATCGAATACAGCAGAGAAGGATAGACAGAAGGATTCTTGAAGGAGAAATGAAGGAGAAAGTAAACTGAGGTGCTTTACCTTGGATTTTCTTTGTGATCATTCTCCCACTCAGGAGAGCCTGGGATGACAGTCACAGTTGTGGCCATCACTCCCAACTTACCTTACTTGCACCTGCTGCTCAGAGTTCTGGTCTGAAGCCAGAAGTCATCCATATCACAGTGACCACAGGGCCACATCACAACAAATACTTGTCAAAAGGTCTTACTAAGAAAAAGCATTAAATGCAGCTTTTGCTACTGTCTTCCATGTTTCCTCTTTGTTTTCTGCCATCTTACTAGTCTGACTTATCCCATGTTTCTCTTTTCAACTTCTTTTTGGTGTGAGTGTTAATTTAAATGTTCCTTGATTTTCCTTGCATGTTCACTTATTTTTCTTCCTCTTTTTCTCTCTCTCTTTGTGCCTGCCTGCTTGACTTCTGTGTTTGCAGTTTCATCTTCACCTCTGTCTTTTCAGATTTTTTTCTCTCCGTTGCCTTTTCCCTCCCTATCTCATCCTTTTTCTCTTTATTTGTGTCTAATTTCTGTGCAACAGTTCATTTGATGCTCTCCATTTCTCTTCTGCTTGCCTTCTCCCCTCAACCCCAGTCCTATTACTCCCCTGTGAGTGTCATTTTCCCTCCTTCCCGCCCATCCTCTTCCCACACACACCAGTAAAAGAGACACAGCATGGGTACATCAAGGCAGGACAGAGCTTGTTCCAAACTGGCAGGGCATAGCTTGTTTCATGTATGTTATTGAAAATGCAAACGCACAAGAGCAATGACTGTTCTCCCGGTTCTTTTGCTGAAGGATATATGAAGAACATCAAACGCCTTTGTGGTCTTTTAGATCCAGACCATTTTCAACAGGAATCACATGAGTCGACAAGGGCATCCCTAAGGCAAATCATTCTCCTTCATCCCTACTTCGAACACTACTGTTTTCAAGGAGGTGAAAGTTTAACAGAAACGCTATCTGCAGGCATTTCAGCAGCGGTGATCTAAGCAACTGCGTGCTGATGGTCGTACACACTGCACCCCAAAAGTAGAGCAGCATAGCTTTTATCTCCTTTTCTCCTCTTATGCCTGCTTAATATAATACTTTCTAAAGTGAGAGAAGAAAAAAATATGGGCATGACAGAATATGGACATCTGTTTTTGGCAGAAGTTTGAAGAACATTGTGCCATCCCGTCCACTTGAGATGGGCTTGAACAAGGCACTGGAGTTCATGGTGCTCTTACCAGGCTGGGAGGGGGAGGGCACTCTTTCAAGTTCTCCACCTACCAAAGTAAGAAGGAACTTTTGGGAAATTAACAGAAAAAGGCTTTACTCCCTTTCCCAGGCTGTCGGTCGTGCTTGCATATGCTCCCTTTCCCAGGGGTTAGCATCTTTGTGTGTTCTGTCTAGCTTTTTCTCCATGACTAACTATTCCTTTCATCATCCCTTCTTTTTGCATGCCAAATGGGCCCTGTAATGCTGTGAATCACAGATTTATGAACTCCCCAGCCATAGTAACACAGCTCCTTTTCTGGTTCACATCTCCTGTATATTCAGGAACAGTTAGTCACACTTTTTTCTGCTATCTTTCCTCTGCTCTGTTACTGTGAAAGAAACTGACACTTTTTTGTAACTCCGAAGCTGGTACAGTCCCAGATAATTTCTGTGTTTTTTCCCCATAGCCTTGGTGCATGAATCATGTCAGAGACAACAGAGATTTAAGTGACAGAAATTGCAAAAATCCCCAGCTGCCACATGTGTGCTGGTGAAAAATAGGACAAACAGCTCTGTGCAGGACCTGGGAGGGTGCTGGGGAGGCGAGGCAGCTCCAGTTCATCTCCTCGTGTGAGGCGGTTCGTAAGGGTGTCACACAGAAGGTGTCACATGCTGCTGGGAAAATCTGTCCAGCAAAGTGTCTGGAGGCCTCCCGCTCTTAAATAGTGTCCTTCATCTCTTCTTGAGTTAATGTGATGTTGGTAGATAAAGTTGCAACTCAGTTTGGGCAGAAAGCTGAGGATCACATCCCATAAATATTGAAGAGATTTTGGAAATATTGTCTGCAAATAGCAGACACGAGAAGTTAAAATGTCAAATTATTTTGGAAAATATGAATCTATTTTTCAGACCAAAATCATTGATTTCGGGATATTTTATTTCTAATTTGTTTGTAATTATCCTTAACAGTATGCTCTCATTCATATTTTGAAGTATAATGTTGATCAATGTGAAACTGCAAACCTTTAATTTCTAAGTCATCCTGTTAAAGTATGTCCATTTGTTTCAAATGACTTTTTTTTTTTTTTTTTAAGATGGCCATTTATTTAGAACAGGTTGTGGTGGTGGTGTTTTTTTTTGTTTGTTTGTTTGTTTCTTTGCTTGTTTGTTTTCCTAAGAATGGTTTAAAGAGACAACATTTTTTTCACAACTCTTTTTGATAACTTCACAGTTGCTTCCTCCTGTGCCTTTTCATGATTGATCCATCACTAGTAGTTTCTTAATTCTTTCTGATTGGAAGAGCTTATGGAATGCACAATATCTTCAATTCATGCAAAAGCAAACGTGAAGCTGATGTAGCACAGGAGCAGCATAGTAGTATTCTTTATTTCCAATTCTTTAAGTAATAAAGAAAAGTTGTAAGAGGAAGTAGGAGTGATTTTAAATATTTCCCTTTTATTCGTTAATTCATTTTAGTCAGTACAGAAGTCTTTCACAGTTACATATAAAGAGCTGTGTTATTGGACTGCTGCTTAATAAAACTCTGAAAACTACAGAAAGTGTAATCATAAAAGATTCTTTCAGACAAGAAGACAGATACATGTTATTGTAGATTTTATTTCATTTGGGGAATATATATTTTTGTTTGAGTGGTATTGTTAAAACAGCTGCCCCACAATGACTTTTATTGCTTTTTCTGGCTCTATTTGCAAGATAAATCACGTTCCCTTGGTGGAAGTCAATACCAACCACAGTGCACTGTTGAATTCAGTTAAAAGTGTTCTTCCTGCTTCAGGTTTCCAGGTCTTCTTGCCTATAATTAGATGATAAGTATTCAAATGCTTAATTCATCCACATGAGGGTATTTCAGTCCTTCTTTGCAGAAATCTTTCTCCGTAAGTGCAAAAGGATTTTCTGTTTTGCCAAATGATTTCTTGCTTTTGCAGCAATTAGCATTAATTGCAAAAATTGACTTGCTGGCCTGGAAAATCAGTGTACCAGTGAAGGCCCATATCTTGAATACTATAAATTAATTAAAACAAGAAAAACAAACAAAAAACAAACGAGCTATTAGATTAGAAGACCAATTTTCTCACCAGTCCAAAGGACAGTGTTTTAGTTCATGTGCAGCAAGCATTTTACCCATATTGCAGGCCATAGGTGATCCCAATACATTCTTGCAACCAGTAATGAAGAAATATTTAAGTTGGGACGTCAGCTTTGGAAAATTTTAATTTTCCATTTATTGGTGTAACTTCATTCCATCTAATTAAATATTTTTATGGTTCATTGGTTTTTGAAGAATAATAACATTGTGTGACTGCTATCACAGAGGTAATGCCAGACTTTGATGTATTCAGGGAAATTAAATGTAGCTACTTTATGTGTCACAATGTTAAACTCCTTGTCTAAAAGGAATTAATGGTTTTAGCAATGCATTGTTAATAATGATTAATGATTTAATAGCGCAAAGTGTTTCTGAACTAGTTCAAAACTTTAATATGTTTGAAGATATTTGATATATGGGTGTTTCTGCTATTCAGCCTCTCCCTCCCTGGTGGGTTAAATGGGTGAAATCACCTCTCTGCAGCGTACAGGACAAGGATCTCATAGGCACGCTGTTTTCCAAAATGGCAGGACAGTTCAAGGATAATTTGAAAGTTAATGTACTGCACCACTGTGACAGAGAAGGGAAAAGGGACTCGCAGAGAAGACGGAGAGGAGATAGATTGTCACCCTTGGGAGGTGAAGGTTAGTTTAACAACTCCCTGAGAGCAAAACCGCTTAGTAAGGTGGAGTGAACCTTAAAAGCTTTGGGGTTCGGTCTGGGCAATTATTCAATATTTTTTTTAGCATTCCTCTCAATTACTTTAGCTGCCTCCATACTCGCAGTACCTTTTCAATGGTGTTGTCCTTGGAGCTGTGCAGTGTATCTGGGGAAAGCCGACATTAGTGCCTTTAAGTCCCCAGAATAACGTATTAAGGGAAACAGTGAAAATGCTCAGCTTGGCCCCGCCATATCTCCTCTAGGTTCACCTCTGCTATTGCTGCTGGTTCTTCACAACCATATGTCCCTGATATTGCCAGATATGTTAAGGATTACAAGGTGTAATGGAGGGAGTCAAAGGCAGATTTCTGCCTCTGCAATTAAATATGATGACACTCAACTTTTACTCTTTACTCTGCTCCCCATCTTAAACCTCTTCTTTCAGCAAAGCAGAACTTGCTCTGTCCAAAAGCATCCCGAGCATTTGAGTACATAAACCTGTAAAGAAACATTAGTCGTTTCATTGAACAGTTTTCTGTATAAAGCATGCTTTCTGTGAAAAATAGACATCCTAAATAAGATAAGACATTGTAAAAGCAAAATATTTTAGCCGCCAGGAGTTTTAGCACTGCCATAATGTCTTATAGTCAGCATAGTATCGTTGAGCCTGACTGCAGGCAGCACTATCCCAGCTACCCAAGGAGACAGGCTGGGGTGCCTTTGGCTCCCGGTAGCTTTCTGAGAAGTGCAAGAGCTCTTAACTGCGATGCCACCTGTAATATGTTGCTGCAGAAACGTCTAAATTCAGGTAGGGTGACTTTTGCATGGTGTCTTTTCTGTCATCAGCATGAAGTGGGGGTTCAGTGTCCGAATTGCTACCAAAAATCAGTCTGCCAATGGAGCAGTATCATTTAAATATTTTGTCAGAGTGAGTGCTGGGAGCAGGGAAGCCCTGTGACTGTGTTCTGTGGTTTGGACACAAAACCCCTTGCCATGCTTTGGAAAACCAGACCTGTCTGATTTCATTTACTTCTGGTGTGTTTGCAAGTGGAAGAGATCTCATGCACTCCAGCCCCAAGCCCCTTCTTAGGAAATACGTGGTTTTTGATTACGGATCTCTGTTCACAGTGTTCCAGGGTAACATAACATTAGGAAATGAAAAGAAAAAAAAATCCCAAACATAGCCAAACAACTCTAAGGCAATATTGTAGAGAAAATGATTGCTGTCACTGTCTAATGCTGGTTATGGGCTGCTTTGGCCCACAGTACATTGTTAGTTCCTTGCAGTTTGAGGGGAGCTTTTCTACAGGTAGTGGAGCTTAAGGGAAACCAAAATGAGGCAGTGAAGAAGGACCATGGCCTAGCAACCTTTATGTAATGGAGAAAAGTGTTTCACAGGGTTGCTTTTACTGTATGCTGAAGTTTTCTTGTTTAGGTTCCTCAAGTAAGACTCCTCTTTACAGGCTCCTTCCATGCACTTACTTAAGTCCTGCATCTTTTCTGATGACAGCAGGAGGCTGCTGGTGGCAAAAGCAGCAGTTTTTAGATTGTTTCAACAAACAAACAATTATTTGAAATTATTTTTAGGTGCCAGAGTTGATAATATCATGTTCCTTCTGTGATCAGAGAGTGATGGGATAGGAGTTTCTGCACAGCACTTACAGATATCTCAGGGGGGAAAAATGTATTTTGTAATCTGTGTGCACAACCAAGCCATGTTTCCCTGCTAAGACACATCAGTACTTCAGAGTGTTGAGTGTTTGCATTGCAGAACAAATTGAGTACTTTCTCAAGTCCAAGGTGGATTGGCAAGGTTCAGCCCATTACAAAATGAAACTTTATGTTATCTTCATATACAGACCAACAAATTTCATGCAGTGTACTGAAAATCTGCTAACTACATTTGGTGAACTGTGCTGGATTTGCAATGGCAGCACCTTAGTGTGCATAACTAAGCTCTGCTGTTCCTTTTCAGTCCCAGAATGAAAAGTCCAGAATCTACAGCTGGTCTGCAAGTCTACACCAGATTTAAGATGATTTTATCTAAACAAAAATAAGATGTGGGATTGTTCAAGTTATTACTGGGCAATTTTATGGCCCTAGGTGCATTGTGATAGAAGCCAAAAAACATAAGACCCCTTGGTACCTTCAACAGAGCTTTCAAAGCTCTGTTGTAGGAGAGTTGGAAAGCTTTCTGCACAAGTGGGTGGAGAGTGCCACGAGCTTGTCTTGATATAATCCAAGAGATCATTTTAAAAAGATGAATCTTCAATAACCTGAGATCCAGATTATCCAAGAGATAATATCAAAAGATATGGCAGTGATGTTTCCCTATCACTTGGAAGAGGCACGAGGACACAGAATGTAGGTCTTGGAGCCTTATTCTGTTTCTTAGCTGCAGCAACGCAAAACATTTGTTGCTTCTATTTATTTATTCATTTGTTTGTTTGGTGGAGATTTTTAATTGAATGAAGGGATACCATTATGTTCAAATACCACTCTGAGCATTAGCCAGTACTTAACACTGCATCATGTAAACTGACAGTAGGAAAATGACTCAGGAGAGGCAATTTATATCATTCTTTATAACGAGATATATTTTCTGAGAGCACGGAATTATAATAATGGCAACTTGAACTCATCATCAATATTTAAAATCGACAAAAAACAAGAACAAAAAACGCTCTTAAAATTAACACCAATTGTGCATGAACAGAAAAAACAGACTCTTTTTAAGATACTGGTTCTGCTCAGACTTTGAGAAGACCAACCTTTGATTCCATGTTTCGTACATTGGAGAACTGTGTTGAGCACACAGCAATGGAGTTGCACACGGCTAGGCAATCAGTAGGGCTCTCAAAGCTCCATCTCCTGCCATTAGGAGGAGGAATCAGCCAAATGAAAATGATGCATCGATTCCATCTGTGTGATAGTAATGCCTAGGATGACAAGCCCCTGGTTATTTCACCTTTTATAAATATTTGTATAGTAAAGACCTTCCCGGTTCCTTCAATAAATGTTGTCCTTCAAAGACAGTAGTTAATTTGTGTTCTCTGCATTTCCTACATGTGTAAACAAGGAGTTGGCCACTGCATGCTGTGCATTTACACAGCAAAGGGCTGAAATTTGGGCAGCATGGCTTTTTGAAAAAGATAACCCATCTTCCAGTTTGTGGCTCCTGTTGAAATCTGGATTAAGCACAAGACAGGAGTCACCGGCTTGCAGAGAAGTCAGCTACTGCTAATTGAGGCCATCAACAACATTTTTCCTCTTAGAGAGAAAGCATCTTCCATCTTTGAGCTTCAACCCTTATGCTTATCCTCTAACTTTAAGGAGAAAAATGCTGTTTTACCACTGAAAGGCTTCAGAAGAAGCCCAGTGTTGGCCAGAGCTGTGGGTGAGCAGAGTGTAGCACCGAGTAGCTCACTGCAGGGAGAGGGGGAAGCTCTGAGAAGTGGTTGCTCCTTCCTGGTCAGAAGTGAAAGGGCAACCCTGGCTGCTATAAAAGTGCAGACTGTCTCTGGCTGTTTCAGTAATCCCACCGTGACCAGCTAGGACACGAAGGGTGTGCTTTTCAGCTTGTGTGGAACAGCTAATTTCATCTGCCAGCCTTGTGTTCTTCCTTTCCAGCATGTCCGTCACAGGCTCATCAGGTGCTTCAGGGGGCCCTAATGCGTGAGTCTGCATTCACTCAAATTACAGCTGCTGGTGTATTCGAGTTCAAATACATGCGGGAATGCTAAGGCTGCCTTTACGGTTATATGCATACATATTTATAAGTATTTAAAAATATAAATCTTTCTTTAAAAAGGTTTCAAATCAAGTCTATGAAAGAAACGTGCATGAAGTGTAGTTGCTCAATGAACACCCAAAATATCCGGACAAGAATATGAAAGGGGTAACTCTACAGCAACCTATAGAAATAGTTGCAATTGGTAACATGACAATTATTGCACAAAACATAAATCTAACAAAATCTGAATAAGTAGGCATGTGAACACTGTAGATTTTAGTTCTGTTTTATTAATTCATATGCTCGTTTCTTTCAATTTGTAAGATACTTTTTTTTGGTGGTAATAATTGTATTCTAATTTCTCCAACTCTCTTTTTTTCTCCATTTCTCTGTTTTCCTTTTTTTATACTGAGGGTAAATCACAGTTGATGACACTCAGCAAATGTGTTCCTGGGATAAATATATATAGTACTGTCACGAAGTCTGCTTAAATCTAATAAGCAATATTTAGGACTCAGGCTTTGGTTTATCATTAAAAAAAGAGAGAAATAACTGCTTATGATAACCAGAAAATACATAGCTATATTCTGCCGTATATTTCTGTAGCTGCTTTAAAATAAACTGCAAAATGTATCAAAAATTTTGCACTGCATTCCCTGGAGAAAGAAAATTTAAGACTGTGAAAGCTTCATGAGTGTTTAATAATAGTCTTTTATATTCTTTACTAAGCAGCGGTGATGATGTATTGCAAGATTAATACATAAATCATTAAGAGACTTTAGTCATTTTAATACACCAAGTTTGTGTTTTGCTTAATTCACTGATTCATCCTAAGGCATATATTGAAATTTTGTGCAGCCTTTCATTATAAAACTTGTCTTTTAATGGAGCATATAGCAATCTGGTTGTTCTGCAGTTTGATCTTAGCACACTCTGCCCTCCAGGCAAATTAACATACTGGAAATTGGGGAGCGTGGTGACATGTGAAGGGAAGATGACACACACAAGACCACTGCAGTGTGAAGGAGGTCCAAGCCAAACTGTACTGCTGGCACCAGCCGGGTTAAACGTAGCTATGTGCTGCTCAGTACAGACACAGGTCCTCTGAGCTGTTTGTTGAAGCAAGGTGTGGTGGGGATGGGAAAGGATGCTGTTTCTGTACCCTTCCTTCAGTCAGTCTGCGTCCGTTTCCTTCCACACATGTGCATAGTGCCAAAGCAACTGCTAATGAAAAAGCAGAATGCAGTGTGAGAGCCTGCACGCAGTAGGTGTGGAGGCAGTGGTCTGTGCTGAGCAGCAGTTTTGCTTCCCCAGTTACTCAGTGGGTACCTTGAACTGACTTAATGTCCTTGACTAAACATGGTATCATTGGAGATGAATGGGAGACCTCTACAGCACACAGACCTATTAAAGTCAGCCAAAAAAGAAACCAGAGTAAGACTGGCTGCCAAGGGAAGTGCTAAACGTGGATCCAGTTTTCAAAATTGGATAGCAGCAGAGTCCATATTTAAACACCTAATTAGCCACTGCAGGATCCAGTTTGAAATTTTGCTTCTCATTACTTTTTACAAATACATTGCCCCAGCATGCTGGGGAGACTGCTGCTGGAGACAGCACCATGGAGATGAGTGGTAAAATCAGCTTCTTATGGAAAAAATAAAAATAAATAAATAAATAAAAAATCAACAAAACACAAGGCACTCACTCACTCCAAAATTGAATACTTATTTATTTTGTTCTGGCAAAAAATACAAAACAATCCCTTTCTCTTCCCCCCCTTAAATTTTTGCAATGACAACTCAAACTTTTCAGTCTATGTTGAAAAAAACAAAACAAAACTTAAGCCAAAAATAATAATTCTGCTAAAATTAATCAGATAGAGAATTCATAGCCTGCCGTATCCTGATCCTTTATTCATCGGTATAGAATCAATGGAACATTATTTTAAAAGGAAGAAGAAGGTCTTGTGCATTGCTGTTCTCTTGGCCAGATTTCAAAGCAACTAATTAAATTCTGTCTGCCTTGGCTCCTCCTATAGTTTCCATTTAGTGAGTTGTGCATTGTCCTATTTTATCTGCATCAACATGGCAAAATGCTCCAAGGCAGCATCCCCTAGGGGAGACTGTTTTCCGTGGTAGGAAACAGCCCACAGACAGCCCCGCTCAAACAAGTGGACGGACAGGGGCCTCTTCAAGTTACCAGCGCCAGGCACACAGCTGCCAGTCTTCTGCCTGGCCACCCAGTGAGGAGGCAGAATTTCTCACCTGGGAGTCTGCCTGCCTTGCTGCGAGGCTTTGCCCTGAGTCCTCAGGAGCCCAAATGTCACAGGTGTCCCTCGTGCGCTGGTGTGCACACGCATTCAGCTGGTAAGCGGCCCTCTGCTTTGGGGCTGTACTTCGGCTAGCTTTTGTATGTGCTTTCATTTCAGAAGGCTTTTAGAGCCTTTGGAAAAAGGAAAGCAATGTGGAAATGTGCAATGTCGATGCTGTTATTTTATTTAATAGACAATTTTAGCTTCATTCATTGTAGAAAATGTATATAAGTGCACAGAGAGAGACTACCTTTAGATACACCGGCTTTAAATTCGGGTCATTCCATGCATAGGAATACATGTATGCTCATGGAAGATGCAATTATGGTACAGGTAGAGGAACCTATGTGTTTCTATCTTCTGATTCATAAAGCCAAGACTGGATGTAATGAAATCAAGTAAGCAGCATCATTTTTTTTTTTCCAACATGGTGTTTAATCAACATGAACCTATAAGACTGGGTCTCACGATCAAAACAGTCATTCAACGAAAATACAATGAAAAAGTCAGTTCTGTGTCACAGGTGATTCCTGCATTGTGCAGGCCAGTGGTGTCAGATTCCTGGAAAACAAAAAGCACACACACACACTGAGAAAATGGAAAGAGAGCAGGTAAACATTGCAGGGGTTATGCCAAAAGTGTCTGCTCCGTGCATCCAATTTGATATCCTTCACATCTATAGTATGGTACTGAAGTCTGATTCCCTGCTGCCTTGCAAATCATTTGCATCTCCGCTCTGGGATATAAACGGCTTCCATACTGATTGGATAGCTTTTTATATCTTCTGAGCACTCGTGTTTCTCTGGCATAGATATCTATGCAAAGTACAAGGCTTTTGAGGATCCGGCCCTTGTAGTTCACGCTTCGTTGCCACGAGGTAAGTCAAAACAGCACCGACACAAAATGTGGGAACGGGAAGGAGCGTTCACCATCCTCCGGCCTGCCTTCTGAAGGTTACCAACGGCCAGACGAGACCCAGGCAGAGCGAGTCCGAGTAGTCCTAACCCTGCTTCCAGGCAAGATCGCTCCGGTTCAACAGAGGAAGCTTGTCCCGTGCCCTGGCTCGCCTCCTCCAGCGGTGGGAGAAGGGTGGCACCAGAGGAGAGAGGCCAGGAGCCGCTGCCAGTTGGCTGCCGGGGGCGGCAGCATAGCAGGGCCTCCCTCCCATGGGGAGCAGGAGACCTGCCTTGCCACGCCAGGGGGGCTGTGGTGGCTGCGGATCTGTCCGTTCAAGTTAAAAGGGCTGAAATATGCATGAGGCGTAAGGTGACATTTTGAGCGTCTCAGATCAGAGCACGGACATTACTGAATTTAAAAGGTAACTGCAATTTCCGGACTAATGCCAAGTCACTTTTATATTCATGCAGCGGTCGTTCTTTATTCTTAAAATAGCCCATTTTATACTGAGGTGCAAGTGATATCTTGATAATGATGGAGCTGCGTTACCCAGCGTCTTACAGCTCAGGCTGTGCAGGGGCTGGTCACGATCAGCTGTCCGTTTTTATCCTCTCTTAAATTACACAACACTTTCATAGCCTGTTTGTGTTTTGCTTGAAGAGAAGAAAAAAAAAAAAAAAAAAGAGAGAGATGCACTGGATGTTCAGCAGTGTTGTCTTACTATAGCCGAGCTGTAAGATTTACCATCGTGTCTCTCAGTTTCTGAGTCCATTCAGACAGCCCTAACAATTAAAATGCTGCTTACCTCCGCAGAGAGTCAGCCTGTTTGCTAGCATGCGGGGGTTTCTGTGAGGCACACAGGGTATTATAAATTAGATATTAAACAAGAATGAGGTAACAAAAAGAAGTCCCAGATGAATTTGCTGTTCATTCAAAATAAAAACCGTGCAGGCAACAACACCATCAGAAAGCCAACGGCAGGCTTTCCAACAGGCCAGGAACATCCCCAGCCTGGGTGTTCGTTGTGCTGGTGACGCAGGTGTGGAGGACGAAGCCTGCGTCTGTCGCAGAGGCAGGACAGCAACTAGGGGGAAGGAGAGAGCTGGGTCAGAGACATCTGCTCCTGGGGGCTGCTCCTCCGTCTCCCTCCTTACCAAAAGCTGCTGCCCTGCAGGCTCTACCCAGTCTCCATACAGGCCTCAGCTGACACAGCCACTGCCCAAAGGCTCCGGCAGGGACCACAGCAGTTTTGCTGCCCCCAGGAGCCTGTTGCTTTAGGCACCTGCCTGCTTTGAGCCGTCTGTAGTGCTAGGAACTACCTTCGTCTGCTAAGCACACAAAAAAAAGGCTAAATGAAAGGCCCGTGGTAATTATGAGAGGGAATTGTCATGGCATAGGAATTTCTGGAAGCAATGCTGAGGCCTCAGTTGGGAGGAGCATTTAAAGCGACATACCTGCTAATTTGCCTGCAGGTAGCTTGCTTATTTAAAAAAATACTGCTGCCTGCATGACGTGAAACCCATCTAATCAGCAGTTCCTGAAAAGTTTGACTTGAAAGAAAGGCAGATTCAGCATCCAGATTAGAGAGGCGCACAGGAGTCTCAGCAGGTCATGTTTTGCTGTAACTCCTGGTATTTGTGTGCCTTTGCTGTACTTTCTGTTTGGCATAGGCCGAGGCAGCCACCTTTGCTCTAAAGACTGCATATGACATAACTCCGGTTACTCTGACAGCCGCTCTCCTTGCCCCATCTTTATATTCATCTCTTTAGCTGTGTGTAATCTGGTGTCACTGGGGCAGGTGCAATGATTGCCTTAGTCATCCGCACTGTTCCCACCAAAGGAGCCTTAATCAGGAACTAGTAGGTCGTGCTGCAATACAAATAATAGCCAGGAGCAGTACAACGAGGCATGGATTTACTGGGTGGGAATGGGGTATGTGTGTGTGGGAACAGGGCAGTGAGGAATGGGAGAATAGTTCACCCCTGGATGATGGTATTCTGCAGATTGGTGCCTCAGCATTTAAAGTTAAAATAGATTGACACAGAGATTCTAGCAGGTACTGTGTAATGTTATTTTTATTATATTCCCCCATGAATCAGGCTTGGTATCTGATAGAATAATAGAAGTGCAGAAAACAGCATGCCTGCTATTGATAAGCTGTTTCTTGTGAAGATTCAGTGTATAGCTATTTGTTTGCTGGGTATTGCCAAATGCTGCACATTGGATGCTTGTGCAATTCTGTTTCCCTTCTGTTGATTTCTTTTTCATGTGCATGTCCCTCTCTCTTTCTCTCTTTCTCTCTTGTATACAGATGTTCGTATTCACCCCATGGAGCCTATGCCCAAAGCAAACTTGCCCTTGTGTTATTTACCTATCGACTACAGCATCTTCTGACTGCAAACGGAAGCCATGTGACTGCTAATGTAGTAGACCCTGGAGTAGTGAATACCGAGCTCTACAAGCATGTCTTTTGGGTTGTGAAATTGGCCATATGGATGACAGCCTGGCTATTTTTAAAGGTACGCATTTTTTTCATCATTTTGTTGCCATGTCCTTACATGGTGAGAGATGCCATCAGCACAGAGATGCAGATGTTTTCAGAGTTTATCTTAATTTAATGTAATGTAAAGCTAATGTATAGATAATGACAGGCTTTCCCAGAACAAACGCTTATTTTAAATGGAGAGAGAACACTCACGGTAAGAGGAGGGAAGGCCTATCGCTGTGTCTGTGGCTGAACAGGTAGTTGCCCATGCATTAACTATCTCTACACTGATCTGTTTGTGCATGCATGGCGGTAGAATTGCATTTTAACATGGAGCCAGAATATGCAAAGTGTTCCTAGGAAATGTCTTGTACATCCTATTACGAGAAGCAGACATAATCTGGCACGGTCTACATGTACACAACATGTCATAGAGAAGAAGGCAAAGGAAAGAAGGAAGCTGTACAAATGAAAAAAGTGTTGGTGGGAATTGGCCAAACTCCTTGCTGGGCAGGTCCAAATACTTGTCCTTGGGAATGTGGGACAATGTTCATCTGGGTCTTTCAATCTAACATGTATTTATAATGGCACTTGACTTTCTATTATCAATTCATGGTCTGTATTGGAAAACATAAAGCTGTTTAATAAAACTGATCCAACGTTGGGCAAATCCATTTAAGGTTAGCTTCAATAACATTTTGTAGTGGTGTGAGTAGATCAATATGAAATCAGTTTAGCTGCACAGGTGCACTGCTCTAACGTGAGCAAGCCTTAGAAAGACTCGTGCTGAGAAAATGTACTGCTTATAACTCTTTCAGAAAGTAGTTTAGGATTAAGTGAATGGAACCTGATTCCATTAGAGAAAATTAAATGTCCTAATTAAAACAAACTATTTTAGATCAAGGGGCCTGTTCCACAAAGCAAATTAATTTTAAACTTTGATATGGAAATATCACTAGCTTTAATTTTAGAAATGAAACTGGAGGCTGGAAGAGTGGCTGTAAAATAAGATGCAAGCAAATAAACCCATATTTAAAAAAAATAATAGTATCTTCTGAGTACACCTTGAATATTGCAATAAAATTCTAATAGGGATGCTCATAGTATGTAATGCATTCTTAAAGAAGCAGAATATAGTTTGCCAGAATGTATATATTAAACTTGTTTTGCCTCTTGTGATTGCTGTTTTAAATCTCAGTCTCCGGTGGTGATGCTTTTTAATTGGACTGACTTCACTCTGCTAACGTAACAGTTTCATGTAGATGTTTCGGTGGTGCTCAGAATTGTCTCTAGAGCCACAGAATTCTGACAAAAAAAAAAAGCAAAACCAAAAAAAATCTGTGTTTGAGAATGAGAATTAAATCTCTTGTTTACAGCACTTAAGCCCATTCACTTTTATTGGTGTGCCAAGGGAGACACTTTTGTATTATACTGACCATGTTTAGAAACTAAATGGGATGTCCCTGAACACACATAAAATGAGATTAGATTTATCACAAGAGGGAGTCAAATACTTACAGCTGTAATAGTAATCCTGATCATTTCGTATTCTTTGTATGAGATACCAGTCTAAAGGAATACTGCCTTGCAATAGGTGAAGGACAGATACACTGACTTGCATAGAAGTGCTGTGTGTGTACTGCCTGAAAAGGAAATGTATCAATTGCTTTTTGAGTCGGAGTGTACTCTGAATGCTTCAGTTACCAAGGCTGAGATTTTCACATTTTTATATAACACCTGATGCTTTTTCCTGTAGGAGAGTGCAAGGGAAGCTTTTACTAGCACTCGTCTCTTTTACTATTATACTCTTCGGAGTTGCAGCTCTGACTTCTACTCCTTTCTTATTGCTTATTGCTTAAGATATGTTTATGTGTTCAGGATTGACTTAGCCTTCATTTCTCATGTTCAGGAGCACTTTATTCCGTAGGTACGTGGTGTCCAGTGTTCTCACCTTTGCAAACGGGCATTTAGTGTGTCTGGTGTTGGTCTCATGCGCTAGAGTAAATTTCCACTGAGAGAAGTAAGAAAGCAAGTGCACTGTTTGATGATGCTAGCTGGCAGTAGGTGTTATGGGTTTCTTCTACCCTGGAATTTCATTCCTGAGTGCACATATATGAATCTTCCTTCTAGGATTACAGCACTAACACAGTGAAAATGATCTGATATCTCTTTAATCATGTTGGCTCAACTAACTTTTATCACCCTGAAATATTCCAAAGTGGTTTCTAAATGCACACAGGAAATTGCTTCACCCACTGCAACCTGGCGCTCTTGATAGTAAACATAGCCCAGATAATTCCGGTGAGGAAATGCATCATGGATTTATCATTTCATATTCTCTCAAGAGACAGTCAACATGCTGTTTGATTTCATTCCAAATTATTGTGGCAGGTCCTCCCTCTACTACCTTTAAATCCATTTCTACCAACACTTTGGTCCCCATGGCATTCAAGTCAAATGCTTCCTCAGGATTACAGCACAGCCCTGACTCTTGTTGGGTTATTCTCGCTGGGTGAGGTGGCTCAGTGAATCAGGCAAGGCTGTCGGCTCAACAACATCCACCCCAGAGCTGCTTCAAGATATTTAGATACTTAAACAAATAAACCTACAGCTTTGTAAATAGGCCACGATATGTACATATAATTTGCTCAGAGTATTAACAGCTCAAGTTTCTCAGGGCTGTAAAACATTTTCTTCTGATCTTCATATATAGCTCAGAAAAACCTCTGCCAAAGGTGTTTGCTGGGGGGTTTTGCCCCCAACAGACTACAGTGAGAAGCACCCTGTAGAAATATGATAGGCCAACATAAAGGAGCTGGTGGCTGTCATAAAAATTGCAAAATGAACGCCTGCCCTTTAGAAGTGGTGCTGCTGCTCTTTCTCAGCTAGATTCTTTCTCAGGAATGTTATTGTGATACTTGTTTTAAATTTCCATTTTTCAAATGCTTTCTCTGCATATTTAATAAACATAGATTGCACCTGTCACATGCAAGAGAGAAATTATGTTTATTCTTCAAAAAACAAATTGATTTCTACCCCCATGACTTCTCAGTAAATAAAAGCTGACGAGCTGTCATGATTCTCTGTAGAGTATAGTGGAATATGTTTTCCCTTAGGAATTTTTAACATAAAATGATCTTTTTGAAGAGATAATGTTCAAACTAGTAAACAATAACTAATTAATAAGATAATAATAGATGAAAAAGACATTCATCAGGCATCAAATTGCAATGTAGCCAACTGTGCAACATACCAGTTTTAGTGATGGGTACTGTCCAAACTGGAAGCTGGGAAGGTACCATTTCCCTCTCAGGTATTTCTGTTTCTGCTACAGATATTGAATCTTCATTCTTAAGCCAGATGGCCTCTGCTTGTGATACAATTAAAATGTCTTACAGAAAAAAAAAATATGTTGACTCTCATTAATGTCCAATATCAGGGACTATTCTAGTACTTTTGCCATGGATGTAGAGACATTTCTTGCACAGCAGTATTGTAAACTTTTCCAAAACGTTCTTTATGACACACTTGGTGAATGTGTCATTATCAAATATATTCGGTCCTTTCAGCTCCCTCAGACTGGTGTTTAGGAAGGCATCATGGAAGAAGACTGTGCATCAGGTCTTCTCTCAGCTGTCATTTACAAAGACATAGTGCCATATGAGTGATTATGGACTGACAAACTGAAAATGAGTAGGATGAGTGACCCCACTGGCCTGTAAAAGCAAACGGAAAGGTAGAGTCTAGAATACAAGCTAGCAATCAGCCAGTATAAACTGGTTCATTTATTTTGTTTCTCAAAATAAGCTTAACTTGAGTGTGATTTTCCTATAATGTTTTTAAAGAAATGTTTTCAATCTCTGAGTGCTGCTAGAAAACAAGATCTAAAGAACCCGGATTCATCATTCATGCCAGAAGACATAGTCATGCAGGTCTTATTGCAGCATTTCTTATTCAAACTGTCCCTTTGGCACTCTGAATGTAGAAAATTCATTTCATCCTCCTCCCCGAGGTGTCAGAAGACAAACACATCACCACACAATAACACCAGCTGTAGAGAACTAGAATAATTAAATTCTACAGCTGAAAGCAGCAATTCATCAGCATCAACATCTTCAGTCCATGCGAGTGTGTGGTCCTCATGTAAAGCTAGTCTAGAAGTTTCACATGAAAAGAAAACTCCTTGCAGGAACATATCATTTGTGGTTAATTTTTACAAAAGGCTTTTCAGATCAAAACTGGGATTCATGTCAAAATCAGAGAGAAGGAAGCAGTCCACTTTATCCCAGTAGTTCTCACCTTTAACCAGGTCCCTTTTTTGTATATATGTACAGCGATTTAAACATTTTTTTCCCATTCCAGGTTGTAGTCAAAGCGATAGGGCTTCTTCTTTTCTGTCTAATAAATATTTGATTATTCATACAACCACAGAACAGTTCTAGGGGGAAAGATGGAGGGACCCCCTTGAGAAGGAAAATGAGCAAGCTACCTTTGAACTTCTAAATCCTGGTGATGTGGTTATTTTTCTTAGATGTGAATGCCCAGACTCAACACCCTGTTAGGGGGCATGGCAGATGCTTTACTTATGCTAAATTTATGTTAAATTAGAAGGCTTAGGAACACAGAGTGCTCTTGTCTGTCCTATTTAGGGCTAGACACCTCTAACGTAGACTGACTCTAAGTGCACACCTACATAGTCTGGTCTCCACTGGATCCTGTGGTTCCCCTGTGGTCCCAAGATATTGCTATTTTTGTGCGTGTTCTCAGGTCAAATGGCAGGAATATTTACTGTAAGAGACACGTTGAGAGTTGCCAGAGGCTGTTTTGGTGGCAGGAAAGTGAAAGATTTGTGGTGCATGCCTTGTGTGGCTTGTGAAGGGGTAAGGGCGCTGTACGGAGGTGTGCAAAACTGGGATTGTGCTGGAGAGCTTCAGGGGGAGTCAAGGCTATTGAAGCTGGCATTCAAACACATGTTTGGAGCTGCTGCTGGAGTGATCTATCCCCAAACCACACCCAGGCTTCCTCTTGGAGGAAGCCAGTTGGAACAGGACGAAACATGGAGCAAGCTGGAAATGAAGCAGTACGCAGTCAGAGACCCATCTCATGCCCTCTCCCACAGTTTTAGTCATTTGGTTAAAAAGAAAAAAGAATTTTTTTTTTCCCTTGTCAGTGGGAAATGGGAAGACTATCTTCCATCTTTCAAAAGTGTTCACAGAACAAGAAAACTATTTCCATGCCTAATTCTGCCTTCAGGATTGATGCCTTTTTGCTTGGAAAATGGTTTAAAGAAACACAGGGTAAATCTACACCATGCACTATGTAAAAATCTATACATGCACTATATACAATTGTTGGAGTGAAAATTCTGGAATTGTAAGTGACTGAAATTTCGTGGTAGATTTTTACCAGCAGGTTAAAGGCATACTGAAAAAAAGGTATTTGTATTGCGTGAGAAAGGTTTTATTCCTAATTCCTGTGTGGTAAAAGACTGTTGATTTAACTTAACAACTCTGACAAATTCTTTCATTCTATCTGAAAATAATTCATTTTGTATCCAAAAGCGTTAAAAAAATACTCGTGCTATAATGGGAAGACAGTAAGTAAGCAGTTAATTGTGTAAATATGTGAGCCTAACCAGCATTAGCACATCAGAACATGTCGTCTTGTAATCTCTAACTATTTTCATAGTCAGAACCCACAGTTAGCTAGGGAAGACATTTTCTATCAGTGTATTCCTTGCTAACATATCTTGGTAGTACTTTCCCTCTGTATGTAGTTAATAAGTTTGTATGGTATTCTATTCTCAGTTAGATGTATTGTTAAAAGTGGAACAAACATAGAAAGGTAATTTGCTATGGACCAAATACATGTCAGGGACTTGGTATTGATCCCAATCAGTTAAAAAGAAGCAAACCACAAAACTTTTAATGTAAAGGTCTCAAAAAAAAAAAAAAAAAAGAGGTTGAAAGGTTGGGAAATCAGGGGAAATCTTGAAATTTCAGCTATATCATTAGCCTTTCACTCTTCAATCATAATCTTTATAATTAGGGGCCACTCATCCCATAAATCTCACTGTACACAGACTTCCACTACTGTAATTCTCCTTTAGACACGCGGGAAGTTCTACCTCCATTACGATGGATAATTAAAATTCCATTTTCCTTCTGCCAGGTAACACAGTGATGTTTGAAACTTGATCCCACTGGCAGCAGAGTGCAGGCTAGTTACTAACCTTTCTTATCAGAGTATCTCTTGGATACCTCTCTAGGGAGAAGGATCGAGAGAGAGGGGGCCACCCCAGTCCCCACCAAAATGAATGAACCATTCAGCAAGAGTAGGAAGAGGAGTTACAGACAGTTTCACTCTTCCAAATTAAAAACAAAAACAAACAAATAAACAAAAAAAACATAACACTGATGTAAGGAGAATGACCTCTGGCTTGCCCTGGAAAATCCTGCAACTGGTAGTGAGGATGGGCAGCAGTTTGAAAATAGATCACTAAAAGGAGATGCAGAGGAGGAGGTTGTAGGAGTGCATATTCATATATATATATGCATGGAGAGCTTACCACCAGATGTGGTATGCATTATAGATCACAGAATCATAGAATCTTTGAAGTTGGAAAAGACCTCCAAGATCATCTGGTCCAACCATCCCCCTACCACCAATGTCACCCACTAAACCATGTCCCTAAGCACCACATCCAACGTTTCAGCTAATATTTCTCTAGGGATGACCTTCCTAAATTCCTTAATGTTCTGTTTCTCGTGAATTTGTTGTATCTATAATGAAACAATGCTGATAAAAATGTATACTGTGAATCCCCATCACCTTAAGCCCCTACTTACTACAGAAAAAAATAATTTTAGGACTGTTTGGGAGATTTACAACCATGCCTTTTCCACCCTCTGAATGTGAAAGTCCTTAATTTACCAGTAATGCAAGGAGACTGATAAAACCTTTCAATGTAAAGTAACGAAACTTTTCTATGAACATAGACACATTTTTTTAATACTTATCCCAAGCTTTCAAAGATTAACAGAAATGCCATGTTCTGCAGACCTCCCCTTTTCCTGTGGTCTAAGGCATCTCTGCCAGGAAGCCACCACCGACAGAGCCTAGAGTTCAATAATTTCTGCAATATGAATGCCCATAGCAGAGATCTCCCTCCAGTGATCTCCATACAAACAGTGAAGTCACTCCTAGTACTGGGTCTGTCTTATCCCAAGATAAATATCTATAATTGACAGATGAATTAAGTCCTTGGAGTGCCTGTGAACTACAAATGGGTCCTCTGGTGACTAGCTCAGCTGTAGACATCTCTGCTGTATAAAGGTATTAAGTTAATTAAGATTAGTCCTATCCCAAGGAACAGGACATTAAATCTGTCATCCTTTAAAAAGCAGAGATACTAGTAAAGAACTACACACTAGAAGGTAGTGTGGTTTTAGCTGTGTGCAGAAGAGGGTAGGAACTGGAAGGTGTGTTCATGTATCTGGAGAAGAAATAATCTGTAAGCAAGTTGGTTTTTCAAATGGCAACACCTAGGTGTTTGGAGACAATTTCCCATATAAGTGATAAATGTATTCGTGGGCAGCCACAGATGAGGTAATCCCAGTTGCTTATGAAATGTGTTTCTCATATCTGTTTATGATCCATTCTGTGCCTCCACTATTTATCACACAGGTATTGCCATACATTTAAATGGGTAGTTACATAGGTATTTATAATAGTGTCATGTATGTAGTGAGAAATGTAAAAGAGTGAACCATGAACAGCAAACAGCATCAACTACTGAAAAAGAATTAGAAATAGTAAAACAAATTTTTAAATAAACAGGATCATCCAGCACCCAGTTTGTGAATTTTAAAAAGTTTCAATTGAGAAGTCACTTGAGTAACTCTGGCTTTAGTAAAGATTTAGTAAAGATTGTAATTACACAATTGTAATTGCCATCCCCAAACATCGGTGTCTGCTTTTCAGAAAGGGTACTGAGACAGTGCAAGATATCGTTCACATGGTTCATTTTATTCCTATAACGCTCTCAGGTAAATACGTGGGATTTTGTGGATATTAATAGGTGAAACTAAGAAGGGAATTTGGAGCAGTGGCTGTAGCCTCCTTTTCTAGAAGGAGCTTGATCTTAGATGTGGCACGATTACAAGTCATTAATACAATATTTCCAGAGTTAGTAGTTTATATAGATTATTACATATTTGAACTTTGAAATTGCTGTTGGGTCTGTGAGTTTCGTCAGGGAAAATGACTGCATTTGTTCGCTGCCATCCCAGTGCAGGTAAGTGGAAGTAAAGACACGAGCTGTGTTGTCACGTGTCAGGCACTCTGCGGGGAACACAGAGCGGAGGCAGAAGAGGATTTGGATGAAACCTGAGCAATGTGCAATAACACAAGAATGAACTTGGACAGCTTTTCAAGGATGGAATTTTTCTGGTATTTGTTTGGCCCTGTCACACCGCCCTAGTTTCCTGTCCCTGGAACAGTAAGGAGGTGCTGCTGCTGGTCCTGGTCTCAGACAGTTTGAAAAAATTTGGTCTGCTCCCAGTATCTCTTATGTGCTCTCCAAAGTCTCGGAGCTTGCCACCACCAACTTACAAGCTTTACTTACCACCTTACTAATAGTTTATCCAATTTAGTATATATATTGTTTTTTCCGATGAATAGCAGGGGCCAAATCTGGTGCCCTGTGTCTGGCAGCCCTGTGTCCCCATGGCTTTGCTGGAAGCAGCATCGTGCTGTCTCGCTGCCTTGAGTCCCTTCAGCCAGCAACGGCATGCTGAGACTGAATGTGTCTCAGGGAAGGAGAGCAGTATTGATTGACTTATTCGGTATTTTTGCCTGCCAAGCTCTTGAGATGCAAAATGCAGTCTTCCAAAGCGTCTGCCACTTGTCGCAAACTATCCTAAGATGATTAAAAATGTAGAGAGAGAAAAGCTGTCCTGTTGCTTTTGGAGCTCGGAGTGTTGAAAATAAAATTACACACTATGAGTATATTTTGACAAGTGGATCTGCTCTGAAAATGAACATAAAAAAGGCACCGTGGGGTAGCATGTTTATTTTTTCTGTCAGGGTTGTGCAAGGCTAATTTTATGACTGCCTAACCCACGAATGCAGCTTGGTCATTTCTCAGAGGGGTACTCAGTTATCACCACTCTCATGCATCATGACCATCGACAACAATTTAGGTCCCCTTTTTCCTTTGCATGTAAGTAGATGACTTCCGTGACAACTTTGGTACTTCATCAGTGGCTTTGCACAAGTGTTGCTGATCAGAAGCTGCTAAACAAGTAAATGATGCCCAAACCTAAAAGCATCCAGGTCTCATTTTTTTTGTGTACTATTGTAGCAAGGATTATCTGATCTGACTTTGCATCCTCTATATGGAGTACTGTCCTTATGTAAAGCATTTTACATGTCCGTTCCTGCTCCTTAAGGGTTTTCCTTGATCTTGGGCTGGCCTTTTATATTTCTTGCCTGGTTTAGGTTTGTGGCACGTGTCCTATTTTATATGCCTATTTTATGGAGAAGTGGATTAAGACTGGCACAGATACACTAAACCCTAATCCCTTTAGAGGGCCTGCAGGTCTCCAGAGGCAGTAAGTACTTCAAATGTTTATAATGCTAGATTCAGCTGATGTTGCTTGAAATCCATTCAGGAAGCAGATCTGGAAGGCAGGAAGCAGGGATTTTTACACGATCTTTTTTCTAAATATAATTGCACTGTTAATACTATTTTATATACATTCAGCACTTAGTACCTTGGCTGTATAACTTCTCCTGTGAGAGTTTCAACCCACTCTGCACAGCACTGGGTCAAAGTCAGATTGCTGGTGACTCATCTATTTCCAGCTTTTTAAAAAGTGATAAAATATAAAATGTGTTTGCTCTGACGTACCTGGATTTGTCATCTCCAGGTCACTACACACCAGTTTACCTAGAGGAGCCAAGAGAATTGCAAAGCACCTCCAGTGCTCAGAAGCAGCTGTAGTACACGTGATGTACAGTCTGTCCCATGCTCTTCCAGCTGGGAAGATATTTGCAGCTTAGACTCACTGGGCTTTCTAGACATTGAGCAAGATGGTAACAGCACCACCAAAAAAACAATGCAACTTTTGTGTGTTGATTTTAGTTCTACCCTGTAGCCCTGTGGAAGGTGTAGGCAACTGTTGTTGTTGTTGTTCTTCTTCTTCTTTTTTTTTTTCTGTTCATTTTTAAGTTACATCATGATGTCTATAAATAGCCTTTAATCAAAATAAACAGGAGTGAGGTTGCTTTTATTTTGTCATTTTGTCAAGACAAGACAGCACTATGAGGAGAGCAGAGGTATCCCAAGAGGTCCCTAAAGTCCCCTGTTCCTTCTACTTCCCTTTTCTTGTTCTGAATCCATTTTTTTTTCCCCTCAGGTTTATCTGTTTCTCTCCCATGATGAAGAGAAAACGGGAATCCAGTATAAGGGTCCATAGGTGACGATTGCTCAACAAATACTCGTTTTAATTTTGAAGATGTTGAGTGCCCAGCAAATCCTCTTTAGCAAAATTTTTGATGAAAGTGTGCCACTTCTTGCATTCCCCTCCACCTTTTTTACTTGCCTTTCTAGACAGTAGCTCTTTGGGTTGCTTGCTGATGAACTGTGCTTCCAACAGTGCTAACTCTTGGGTACAGGAGAAAAGCGAATATGGGGCTATGGGTCAGACTGTAGAGCCTTCAATAAAATGAGATCCTTGATTGTTCCGGTCAAGAAAGCCGTGAATGCTATTAAAAAATAAGTAAGCCTATCTGAATTGAAAATGGAGCTATAGAGATGGCATAAGTATCTTTAGTCTGGGTTACTGCAAGCAGCCAGGGTTGAGATAGGGGGTGACACCTCTAGGAGAGACTATGTCTTCCCCTTGTGCCTTCCTGACTGACTGGTTCTCATCTGAAGTACCCTTAAAATGACAAGTATGGGATGGCTTGTAGCCCTGCTGTAAGTCAGACGAGGTGCTCCGACTGGCAGCGTCCACAGCAGACTAGCGGGGGTTTGCATGCCAAGGATTTGCGTTCCTAAAACAGACAGAGCACAGAGTTTGGTTCAGGATTTTATCTGAGGGGATGAGAGAGGTATTCTTCGTGTTCCTATTTTGTAATGGCAAGTCTGCCTCATCTGAACTGGTGTTTGCACTGCTACTTGCCATATTTTTCTCATGGAAAAGCTATACTGCATATTTTAAAATTCGAAAAAAGAAAAAGAGGTCAACTTATTTTTAGTTTTTGTTGACTTATTTTTAAACGTTGATATGGTAGTTTAGAGGGGGCAAAGCTGGGTTCATGGACTCGGGCATGTCCTTCAAATGAGAGTAAGAGACCTGCTGCAAACTGCAGATCATGGATTCATGATGATAGCTAAAATGTGTTAATGCTCCAAATTACTGAGTTAAATCTTTGACCTCTGATCTGAACGAATGCCTTTAAAAAAAAAAAAACAAAAAACTTTAAAAATAAATCCTTTGGATTATACCAAAAATTTGAACTGTCAAGAAATAAATGGTGTGGTAAACTGAAACATAGGTCTCTTAAGCTGCCCTAAATTTAGCTGTGTTTCAGTAATCTCTCATTCACTTTTCACTGCTGTCAGCAGCCCGCTGGGTTTCTCTTATATTTATGATGGAAATGTCTGTATATGAATCATGTCACAGAGATGCATTTTTTTGCTACTTCAAGGATTTAGTAAACAGTGCATAGTTTCTCTGGTAAAGAACACCTCATTTCTGGATAATTTGTACCAACAAGCACTTCATTCAAATGGCTTTCTTGCATTAAAAAAAAACATTATTTTCATGTGTGGTACATGAAAGGTATTTTTGTTAAGCAAGCGCATGTAACTTCATTGCTTGTCTTTCCATATTTTCACTGTCAGCGTGTCTGTAAAACTTCTATTGATGGCAGCTAGTAATAGGCTTTAAGTATTTTCTTAGTACAGTTACATAATGCCTTCATCATAGAGAAATAGATGTATCTAAAATGTGGGAGCCTGGGATACCTCTCATGTTTTGGTGTCCCTTTGCTAAAATCTTTGAAGATAATTGTCATGTTAATATATCAATTGCCTTCAAGTACAGAACCTTATAACATACAAAACTATATTAATAAAACATAATTTACTTTTTAGTCATATGCTAAACAAAAATGTGGCATATTGTAGCTTTGCAAGTTATACATATATTACCGTGTAGTTTTAAATAATACTCTTTCACTGTTAATTTCAGTCACCTTCAATACCTAATATTTTTTAGAAAAGATAGATTAATTGCTTTAACAAAATACAAAGTGGTGAATATTTTTTAAGACTGCAAAGTCATTGCATTTGATCTGATGTTTATTGTTGTCAGGGTAGATTATGGATGAGAACCCCTGCAATTATCCTCTTGTTAACATACTTTAGTACTGGAAGAAAGGACAGAGCTACGGTGCAGCTGGCAAGCAATCAGCTAACCTCCATTGCAAGTGTTTAAAGAACCTCTTCAGTGGAGCTCCTTAATGATAAAATATGTAGGGCTGGGCTTTCTGACAATGCATGCAACATGATGGATGATAGTAACCTTTTCGCAGAATTAAACTGGAAACGTGGGGGTGGGCATTGCAGTGCTGTCTGGCTCACAAGCTTTGGGATAGCAGCTTCCTTTCCTGCTCTTCACACCATAAATACATTTTTAAAGTTTATTTTTAAAGAATATAAATATATTCTGGGATATATTCTCACTTCCATTTCATTAAGCCTCCTTCGCCCTTTATACTTTTTAAATAGTTACATTAGTACATTTTTAACGTAGAAGCAGTTACAACAGGACAGAGAACTGTCTAGATTATATTTTCTCCTTTACGCAACAGCAAACTCTGCAAGTGTGAGCAACTCTGCACTACTTGCAGCAGAGGCGTATGCTGGGAAAAATCTTTCATCTTGTTTCTATTATTTTTCATACTTGCCGAAATAAAAGAAAAAAAGAAAAAGAGTGAGCATTTTTGAAATGAGTTAACATTTTCAGAGATGAAGGTAAAGAGCATACTGAAGTTGGGAATCCATTTTTGCTTAGGGAAATATTTTCTGTAAGAATGTGTATGTCAGTGCTGTTTTTAAATTTCTTGTGCTGTTTTTTTTGTTGTTTGTTTCTGTTGTGGTCATCTACGGATATTTGTAAATTCTTCATAATATTAATTCGGACTAGATGAAGAATCTATCTCATTTTTCAAGAACCAAACTTCTTTTCTCCATTTTATTATATTAATGTTTAAAAATATTGATGTTTTCTTCTGAAACGTTGTTAGCAAGCTACCCAGAGTTGATATGAATCGTTAGTAAGCTACCCAAATCTGATTTCTGTTCGCAGCTGGGTATTTATTCCTTTGAAAAGTCTCTCCCTCAGATCAGATGCTGCTTGTAGCTGGTGTCAGATGTTGGAGTAGCTCAGTTCCGATGGCAAGCGTGAAGTTGTTTATTCATTTTCAAAATAAAGACCAGACATTTGTTCTGGGGTACGCACACTAATTTGCAGTTAGAAACTAAAGTAAAGGTACAACATTTCAGGCTATAAGCCAGCCTCAACCATGACTCAAAAAGTAGAATAATGTGAGACAGGGAGGATATTGGAAAGCCGCCTTCTCCCCTGCGCTGTGAATCTTGGGTGCTCATTTCTCTGCATGAGGAATCGGCCTGAAATGTTGTCCCTTGTGTAAACAGAGGGGAGGTCTGATTTATTACTGGGAATGGGTCTGGCTTTACACGGGCATGGAGATAAAGACAAGGTGAAGGGCTGTGATGAGAGGATGAGTCCAGTGGGATTTCACCAGTTGGCTGTAGGAACTGGTGCTACATCCATCTCCCCAGGAGACCTCAGCAAGCACTGGGGCACCCCCAGCTCCATCCGCTCCGTGCACTCCCAGTTACACTGAGCAGTAACACCCGTGCTTACTGAAAAACAAACCAGGGAGACTTTACACATTTGAAGTCCTGCGGGGATATTCCAGGCCTATGAGAGGTGAGGTCACCTGGGTGGTGTTGTGGCTGGCAAATGTCTTAGGTAAGAAAGAGCTAGCCTTTAATATATTCACAGTGGTACAGGAAAGAATATGCTGGGACAAAGGAACAAAGGCGAATACTACTGTTTAATTAATATTAAATAAGGTGCAGATTTCTTGTGGGCACTGATTCATGCACTGCATGGTGTCAATAATTGTTTGTGAATTGCAGCCATTTTTTTTCCTCAGAGTGGGGCGTTATTTCTGAGGTAAAGCCACTGACTATTGATTAGCTGTATAGTAATTTTCAAGCATCAATGGTTCCAATAAAAAATAAGTAGCATTTGTTTTATACTAGTGCATAAGCTCTGTACGTTGTTCATTAATAAATGAAGGGTGTCTGTAGTTGTTTTTTTGGGGGTTATTCCACAGACCCTATTGACATTTTCAATAGTCGTAAGTCCCAGGATAAATGCAACAGTATTTAAGGATGTTTTTGTTTTGTTTTGTTTTTAATGGAGGTTGTAAATGTTCTGCTCTTTGAGGACAGTGCTGCAATAAGATGGACATATTTGTTGCTGTTTACTGTTAATGAAATTTCCTGTTTTTCCTACTATATGATTCTCCTTTTAATCTCACTGGTTGGTAGTATGTTATTTTTTGGCTAAATGATGAGTCCTGAGATTCAGCAAGGAGAAAATAATTAAAACTATTTGTTTCACAGACTGTCAGCAACTATTAGGGATTAGACAAATATAAATTAAGTTTTTTCCCCCCCAGCCATGTTACAGACTTTGCAAAGTTCACAAACAACTGTAATCCTCTTTTATTGAGCACACATTTAAAAGTAAAGGTCAGTTATGTTTTGGTCACTAAGGAGTTTGCACAACTGGTAAAAACCAAGTGTTTAGATTATTTTTATATAAAAAGCGTGCCTGCTGACGGGGTATCTCATGCTTCTCAGTCATGGCTCCCTTACCGACCTCAGGGACTAAAAACTGGTCATATCGGCTCACCAGAAGTTTGCAGAGCAAAGCTCATCCCTCGAGCTGCCGCAGCAGCTTGTGCACCCAGGGAAGGGCAGTGCATGCGGGTGGGATGCTGGCTAAGGGTGCCCGCACCCTGCCACCAGCCCTGCGCACGCTGCCATCCTGCAGCCCGCGCACCAGCCACGCAACGTGCCACAGCTGGGGCTGCCTGCCAGGCTGTCGCGGGGCATGAGCAAAGGGCAGGCGGAGAAATGGGTGGAAGTTTAGACTGCAGACGTGTTTTGCATACCACCTGGGAAGCGGAGCCCTAATCTCGACTGGAACAATCCAATTCTGCGGCGGAGCACGTATTAAATAACAATAGGCGGCTGCAGAGCTGTGCAGACTTGCAGGGGAAGAGCAGAATTTTAAGCGAGCCGCGGGAAGCACAGGAGAGGGTTGGGGCAGGGCTGCCTGAGCCTCTGCTCAGACCTCAGTCTTTATTTCTGGGAGTTAAAAGCAGCTACCAGACCACAGCACAGTTCTGCATTAATCCAACTGGAAATTTTCCCAGAAAACAAGTTTCATAATCTGGAGCATCTCTGATTGCGGCGCATCACCGTGCACAAGCAGGGATGGCTCATCGATTGGAATCACAAGGCAAATGTGTGTGTATAGCAAAATGGCATTACCAAAGAGCAGAGTTCAATACGAGCTCCCTAAACAAAGCGAATTACTTCAACACCAGATGAGTCCGTAGCATGTATTTATTGAACCACAAAACCTCACGGTGTTTGTTTCCCACTTTAAACAACTGCTCTAACCTTTTAGTCAGAAAGCCCAGTGAATACAAGCACAAGAGAAACTCTCCTGGGGCTCTTAATAAAATGAAAAGGTTAATTCTCAGTGTGTTATTTTGGCTATTGATAATTCTGCAAATGTAAAAGTCTCTGGGTTATTTTGCATAGTATCCCAGGCCATAAACTGCCCATGCCCTTAATCAGTCTGGTATCAAAACCTTAGTCCGAAGCTGTCTGCAGAGACAAAGCTATCTGAAAATGAAAGAAATATGAAGATTTGCAGGAAGATTCTGGGGATTTTTAAGATTCTTGCCCTTCAAGGTATTTTTTTGTTTTGTTTTGTTTTGTTTTTTGTTTTTAATAGCAGGGTGGGGAAAGACTTTAGATATTGAAGGGATTACATGTTTTTTTCCTTTCCAGTCTTTCATTCAGTTTTTCTCCTTCAGCTTGTGGGATTTTACCACAGGCTATGAATCGCATTTTTGGAACCTGAACCAATTCTTCGTGTGATGTGAGCCACACATAAGGTTTAGTCCCTGACACAGGACTGGGGTAAACCTTATCTCCTGTATGTAAACACATCAGTTCTGCTATGACGTTCTTCATCTGGCAAAAGAAACAGGAACATGGGAAGGACCATTTGTGTTAGCAAATCTAGTCCTAGCCTTTCCAGGGGAGACATTTTTCACAAATTAGTGGCTCCATCTGCTACCTTAATGACGATTTACAAAACACCTTGGAAATAAATATGGATATTAAAAACAACAACTTAAGTGGGTAGTAAAAATCTGTCTTAGCACTTTTTAGTACATCCCACTTCCCAGCTTTCCTTTGTTTGTTCCATTGGCAAGAACTGCTTTCTTTTTTTTCCCTCTCTTCCCTTTTGTAAATTAATACAAAGGCTCCCCAGGCTAACAGCTCCCTCTGTAACACAAGTACCAACCTTCCCTTCTTTCAGATTGTTTAGCTGATTAAATGTGATGGATTTAAACTCACATGGAATTATGTTCAAGATGGAAGTTTTCTGCTTCCATTTCAGACCTTAGGAAGCATTTGGATAGCTGAGAGTTTGCATTTGCTCTGTCTATAATGAGCTCTATAGTAAAGATACGATGCCTCAGATCTTGTCTGACATAATTTTAGAAACATGACTAATCTCAGCGAAACCAATGGCACTGTTTGCATGTCTAAAGTTATACATGTTCTTTTGGTCTCTTCTCAATTTAAGCCATCAGTAGGTTCTTTGGCATACTGTAAGGAGCCTCGGGGTGCATTGATTTAAACAAAGCCATTCACAGCTTAAACCCACTTTCAGTCACACACAACAAAAGGTTTGATTTGAATAATCAAATTCAGTCTTCCCTTGCATTTGCTTTTTTAGTTATTTTGTTAAAAGCAGGTTGATTCTGGTGGGTTAGCAAGCATTCAGATACGTTGATTTGCAACTGAATATAGCCTTTGCCTTTAAATGTAGTGCTTCTCTTGGGCAACCAAGAGGATAAGCTACGTAGACATCTCCATAATTGTATGGCTTCAAAATATATCTGTGATTTCATGCATCCTGTTCTGATAGAAAATGGGAAATGGTAGTTTTGTTTATGAGATGACTAATGCTTTACATTTTTACAAGCTGCTTTCAAGTGAAAGATGAGTGCAATTAAAATGAAATGAACTGTCATTTTTTAAAGGATTTTATTACTTAAACAGAAATACCTTGAACTTATTGGACACATTTTTTCATCAAAACAGAGGATGTATAATCTGTAATTATTGACTGATTCTGTTTACTGTATCTGTCAGAAAGATTGGATTAGAAAAACTGATCCACTCTCACCTATTTGTATTCTTTTACTCAGATAACTGTAGAATGTCAATCTACTCTTCTTGTTTTCCATCTTTGGAACATATCACTCAGGACAGACATAAAATAACCCCCTTGCTTATATTTTTTTTCAGTTTATTGTTCCAGATTAAATGCTAAAGTTGCCAGGAACTAGAATTATAGGAAACACCAATTTGCAGAAAAAGATTTCTTCCCTCCTCACTACTTTTCTCTGCTTCCAGTCCATTTCTTTTCTACTTCTCAGCTTGGGAAATATTGTAAAACTATCATTTAAACATGCCAGCTATTCTGAAAACAGAAACTCACAGCCGTCAGGGCATGGACAGTGCTATTTGAAGATCTGCTTGAAGCTTCTTCCAGCAAGCCAGGAGTGATGTCTCTCTGCACAGGAGCTCCACTGGGTGCAGAGCTCTGCTGCCTCCGTGGGCCCAGATGCACAGCTCCACCATGCAGACCCCTCACTCCCCCTCCTCCAAAGGACAGGGAGAGAAAATACAATAAAAAAAAGGCTCATGGGTTGAGATGAGAACAGGGATACCACTCACCAATTGCAGTCATGGGTTAAATAGACTCAGCATAGTGAGATTAATGTAGTTTATTGCCTATTACCAACAGACTAGAACAGTGAGAAACTAAAAGCAAACTAAAAACACCTTCCTCGAATCCACGCTCTTTCACCTCTTTCCCCTGAGCGGTGCAGGGGAACGGGGAATGGGGGCTGTGGTCAGTTCCTAACACTTCGTCTCTGCCGCTCCTTCACAGTTAGCGTGGGGTCCCTCCCACGGGATGCCGTCCTTCCCGAACTGAGCCTGCGGGGGCTGCCCACAGGCAGCAGCTCTTCAAGCACTGCTCCCACACGGCTCCGTACCACGGGGTCCATCCATCCCCCAGGAGCAAACTGCTCCAGCACAGGCCCCCCACGGGTGGCAGCTCCCCCCAGACCCCCTGCTCCTGCGTGGGCTCCTCTCCACGGGCTGCAGCTCCGGCCCGGGGCCTGCTCCTGCGGGGGCTCTCCATGGGCCGCAGCCTCCTCCAGGCCACATCCACCTGCTCCACCGGGGGCTCCTCCACGGGCTGCAGCGTGGAGATCTGCTCCGTGTGGGACCCATGGGCTGCAGGGGGACAGCCTGCTCCACCAGGGGCCTCTGCACAGGCCGCAGGGGAACTGCTGCTGCCTGCCTGGAGCACCTCCTGCCCTCCTGCTGCACTCACCTTGGGGGCTGCAGGGCTGCTTCTCTCACATGTTCTCTCTCCTCTCTCCCAGGTGCTATTGCACAGCAGTTTTTTCCCTTCCTTAAATCTGCTCTCACAGAGTCCCACCCAGCGTCGCTCCCTGGCTCGGCTCGGCAGCAGTGTGTCCCTTTTGGAGCTGGCTGGAGCTGGCTCTGATCTGACATGGGGCAGCTGCTGGGCTCTGCTCACAGCAGGCACCCTGCAGTCCCCCTGCTCCTGAAACCTGGCCACATAAGCCCAGAACACCCTCGTGGGACGTGTTGCATGCCAGCTGGCCAGACACTGTGACACAAATGTGAGAATTGGGGCTGAAGTCTTTTTTTGCTTTCATTTGTCCAATTATCCCAGCTATTTTATTTTTTTTTTCATCTTGGCACACTATTGATGCACCACACTTCAGGTTAGTCTGTGCACTTTACCTTTTCTGGTCCCCATCTTTGCTAGTGCAAGCACCAAGCCTACCTCATTCGTGCCTGTGACAGCTTCTGGAGAAGTGTCCTGCACTGGGAGGAAGGGATTTGCACCCCCTCACCGCAGCTGTGGGGCACCAGCAGGAGCGCTGTGAGACCCCTGCCCTACTGCCCCCTGTAACCAGGCTGCTGCAGTCAGACTGGGTGCAGCACTCTTCCATACCACTTCCACAGAGAAGAGCCTGTGATATGTCTGCTAGCCTGTGTAATTTGGGGTTATCTCATTTAGTCTGGGCTCTGTACAGTCTTACAGTTTTTGATCTTGTCATAGCTTGTAAAGGTTTTCTATGTTGTGGTTATCTTCTAAATATTTAGGAGTTCCGCTCCTGTCCAGGCTGCTCGTAAGCATTAAAAACAAACAAACAAACAAAAAACACCAAAACAGTCCTGATATAAAACTTGTGAAGTTGGTCATAGGTGTCAGCTTCCATTTTCATGGAAGGGGAAATGACAGAGTGACTGCTTGTCCAATGTTAAACGGCAAGTAAAAGGTTAAAGATAATGGTCAGGGCTTACAAGTCAGAAGTTGCCATATCTTATGCATAAAACCTTTGTTTACTTTGCATGAGCCTGCAGGTAAGAAAGTAAATTTTTTTTTTTTTTTTGCATGTATGGGCACTCAGGACCATCATCTTCAGCATCTGAAGCCTTGCTATGTCTCCCAGTGTCTGTGTCTGGTAACAAGGCAGCTACCATTTCAAATGTGAATACTTCTGTGTGCTTTTCTGTGTTGTTTCCCCCCAAAATTGGCATCATTTGAAAGAATTCAGCAAACTAAAGATGACCCATGTACTGGTACGAGATAATGCTTTAGAAAACGAAAGCTCTAAAGCTTTCATGGTTGTTTGCTGTTTTAAGTCCTCTTTAATTTTGATCCATTTACATTTTGATTCATATTTAAATTGTGTTTTCAACTAAAAGAAATTGGTTACATGTTATTAAACGAGGCAGATGTTCCAGCCACTACCTAGCAAAGAGGTTGCCTCCGTACAAGCATTGTTGGAGGGAGGAGCAGTCTTACATTCTAATTTATATTTCTCAGATAGTAATAGTTCAAAACTCAGCAGAATTAAAGCCTTGCATAGCTAATAAAAATAACAAGATGGTTCCTTAGCGTATTTCTAGCATGAATACTAAGCTGTAATTAAGTATTCTTACTTAATGATAGATCAGTCTACATCTAGGAATGAAGAAGATTATTTTGAATTGCTCACATGATACTGTAATTATGGCCATAGAAGTGGTGGTAAACAAAGAAATTGTGTGTTTTCCTTTACAACCACAGAGAAGGAGTAACAGCCTCATGCACAAAGCATCAGGATTGGCATTTAGGAGGCCAGCTGTCTTTCTTCATCTCTTCTCCTGACCAGTAAATCACTTTGCCTCTATGTGAATACAGTTAATATAGAAAATGCCAGATTACGTGAAGGTACCCAGGACAATTCTGAGTGATTTAAGTCAGGCATCCTAAGCAGAAGGTAGCTCCTGGGCATCACCTGCCTTCCAGACAGACTGCCACACTCCCAGAAGTGGCTTCAGCATTTTGTGAAGTCTGTATACTCCCTTGGCTTTTTCCTCCTGTTGTTGCCTTCCTTTATTTAGACCTAGACTGAAAATTCTTCCAGCAAGTGGCTGTCTCTGACTGGATGTTCATACAATGCCTGGGGCAACAGGGTCCTATCTGTCAAACTTTGCTTACTATTACAGAGCTGAGTGAAGTTACAAGTGTAATGTAACTTGAGTAGCTGCAGTGATATCTCAGTTCTGACTTTGAAGACCCTGCTGTCTGCTGCAAAGCGAGCTTAGGAATTAACATGCAGGCAAAGTAAACTTCCCCAATGCGCTTGACAAAAAGAACAAAGGATTCAGTTATGATTAACGACTTTGACCTGAAGCTTCAACTCCCTGCTCAAATGCAGTCATGTAAAGTTGAGTACTTGCTTCTGTTTGAAAATTGCCTAAAACTAAACATTATTCGTCTAGTCCTTCATTTCAGCAGCTTAGAAAATGCAAAGTATGGATCAAAAAACACTCTCACTCAAATCATTGGGGTTATGTAGCACTTCTAAGTGCGTGAGATTCAGTTTGAAATTAAGATGTAAATTTATTTTTGTGCATTTAGACATCTGCAAGTGAATTCAGTGTTGAAGCTGACATTTGAAGCCAATGGAGATTTCTTCAGTGGGGCCTAGAAAGCTGGCTGGCCAACAGGGGTTTCGTTCAGCTGCCTGATAACATAAGCATCTGATGCTATTTGAGATGACACACGAGGTCCTGCTCAGACTGGAGCAGCTGCTTTGGAAGGGGCAGGCTCAGCGCTGTAGCTGCTGCTGTCCTTAGTAAACCTTTGCTCATGTTTTGAGTCTGACAGAAGAGCCATCCTAGGGCTTCAGAGTCGAGCTGCTTGGCAATTTTCCAGCAAAAGAGATTTCTCAGAAAGTATCTCTCTGACACAAAAACAAAACGAAACCTTCCACCAACGCTTCCATCAGAAGATTTGTTGGAAATCAAGCGCTGAAGCCTGCATGCCTGCCTGCTGCTCCTTGGGCTCCCTGAACAAAAGGCTGACCCCTGCAGTCTGCTGGGGATGTTTTCTTTCTTCTGTGGGCTACTTTGTCTCCAGGCTTCTCAGCCACCTATGTAAGAGCTGATGTGAAGACAAGCCAGGCCTTGTCAGGATCTCTGTGTACCTGGATTTTTTTGGAAATGTCTTTCTGGGAAATTTGGTTTCAATAGGAAGAGAAAGAGATATTCAGGATTCGATACCCCTTGTGTCTGTTTGCCAGCTATTTCTGCCTCTGTTCTGTACAGCATCTTCTGCTAGGATGCTTAGGGAAAACCTTCTCTCTTTCCCAGAATAGTAATGAATGATTTATGTTATAAAAGCTCCTTTCCTTCAACATTTTGATTTATTTATTTATTATTATTATTTTTTAGTTTTAAAATTGCATTGTGTTCTTAATTCATCAATGTTTCACCTTTTATTATATATCAGTATCTTTGATTCAAAAATGATTTCTATATAGCTACGACATTGTCAGGAGAAAGGCTTCACACTTTAACTCTGCCATTTCTGTTTGCAGCTGCTGTCTCTTTTAAAGCTGAAATTTAAAGAATTTTATTGTGGAGTGAATTTATTAAAGAATTCTCTTTGCTGCAAGTTAGGGGTTGAAGAGAAATTAATTTGATGGTGCTGACTGGGTCTCCAGGGAGAGCTGGATATTCAATAAAACATCTCTATCTCTTTTTGGTCTATAATCAAGGCAGAGATTAGATAGAAAGGGAATAATAGAGAGCTACGCAGAAAAGAATAGGAAGAGAGGCAGAACACAGAGGGAAACCAGGACATTTTAGTGAGGGCAGAGATCTCTCCAAAGCTGTGCTGCAGACCTCTCTGGCAGCACTGATTTCCTGGGGATCTGACAGTTGATCCTGGCCACAGGTGTTATCAGGACTTACACTCACCTGCTACAGCATTATTTATCAAAGGTTGCTGGACACATCCTTACACCATAATGGTTTACATTCTATCTTTTGTTTTCAGCATTCAGTGTTTCAACTGATTAGTTTTTAGCTGATGACTTTTTGGCTTAAATTTTCAAAGCGATGATCACTTTTAGGAGGTGTAGACACTGCAGGAGTTACAAAACAAGCGTTGAGAGCACTTAGCCCGTGCATTCAGCAGGAGCCGGTGACAGTAGAGCAGCTGTTGTTATTTCACCCTCGAGTCTTGCATCCTTAAGTAACCTGTTCTTGAAATGTTTTGGTAGCTCACATATCATAGTAATCAGTGCTTCCTGGAACACAAGTAATTTGTTTCTCACAGGTTTGTTTGCTTTAATATTCATGGGGACACAATCCCAGCTTCTCCATTTCTGACAGTTTTCAAACTATTTCATGTTGTAGTGGCTTCACGTTTGCCTTCATTCTTAAGAGTCAAACAGTGCAGTAAGGGTGACTGGGGCTCACCCCTCAATTAACTGCCAGCAAGTAAATAAAAGACTTTTGTAAACCATGTAACAGTAATTTAGTGCTCTCATTCCTGTTGCTAAGCTCCACTGTGCATATGTGTAGTATTGCTCAGAGATCCCAGATGATCTTTCTGGTGAGGTGTATATTCAATTTTTCAGTCCAGAGGCAAGTCAGCAAAATACTAACATTTGCAAAACATTATCAGAGTAATGTTGAGAAAAGCAAAGGAACCTTGACAAAAATGCCCAAGTATTCAGGCCCCAAAGATGGCTTATTTAGCTCTTGCTGTGTCTTCACAGCTCAAATCTGGGAAATGTGTTACTATCTGGAGACACATCTTCTTGTTACCTGATCCAGGAATGGTCTGATGGAAGACCACCTGTTTGAAAAGAGAGGCCACAGAGCAGACGCTCTGAAGCTCCCTGCAAAAGCACTGAATGTCCTTTTAGCTCATCAACCCACAAGTAGATTTTCCATATTAGCTGGAAACTGCATGATGTAATGGATGTGAGTACATGAGACAGGACCACCATTATAAAACCATGAGTCTCCTCACCAACCTACTTAATATTGCTTCTGAGGGGTATTCCACCAATTCTTAATATATTCCCCATCACTAACTGTATGGATAAAAGTGTTTTAACATCTTTTTCCTCAGCATTAAGTCATTTTCCAGCATGCCAGGCAGTCCTGGGTGCACATCTGCCTGTTTGGCCCATCATTCATGTCCTTCAAAATGCAACTGCTATGTCAGTCCCTCAATTTGCCAACTGTGTCCTGCACTCCATTCTCTTTGCTCAACCCTCTCAGCTACCGTCTCTCATGATGGCAGCATCCTGAAGTCATTAAATATGATCCTAATACAATCAGATGACCGAGATGAGGGAGCGGTGGGTGAAGCTATTCCAGAGTAATAGTCCTACTCTTTCTGATACCAAGTTTAGTATCAATACTGCTTTTTCAGCCATATAACTCTATCAACCAATGCAATTTGAGGTATATCAATGTTGTCCATTCAAACTATTCATCATTGTGTTTAAGGCACATACCAAGGCCCTCATTATTTGTTGGTAGCCACTGAAAATGCTACTGGTAAAGTGGATGGGTTTCAGAAAAGGAATCATAGGAGCTTTTAAGCTTTGTTTCCTGTCCAGTTACCTGTGGTTACCAGTGTCTGTACCATGCAGCCTGGAGCCCTGTAGTGATGCTGTCTGCCCAGAACTCTGAGCTATGAATCAGATGGAGGCAGAACTGGATGAGTACAGGGACAGCGTACAGCCATCACGTATAACTGGTGCAGACATGACTTCCAAAGAGTTAAGCTCTTGTGCCTGTTGTAGACAAATGAAATGGATGTGACATTTCATGGCTATATGGCTGTAGGGACTGACCATCATCGGCTAACACATTTTGCAAGCATTAGCACCTAGTATTGACAAGATTATATGGCACTTAAGAATGTATTAATCAAAATGTGTTAACTTGCAAGTCTTAAATAAATAAATAAAACCATAAACCCTTTCTAGTATATGTCCCAGTTTTGCACAGAACAGAATATTCCATTTGATGCTGAGGGAAAATTATTCTATACTGATGATTTACACTTAGTATTGATTAATTAATTTACTTTTTTTATTTAGAAAAAAAAAGAATAACGAAGGTTCTTTAAAACAACATCATCTTCATTGGGCATAAATAGTGCCAAAATAATGTCACTTTTTTGTATATAGACTTCATTTTGCTTAAGTGAGCTGGTCTCAAGTTATCTTTTTCTCTTTCTTTCACAGTCTACCCATGTAACAAGCAATACAAAGATATGTAATTTAAATTGAGCCCTTGTTTGTGGTATGAAAGCATAATGAAAACAAATAGTTAATTGGAAAAGATTATGAACACAAAAGACTTGATCAATACTGTAACAAACAAAATCATTCAAAAAATGTTAAGCATAAATCAGTTCTATTTGGATATGAGAAATATATTAATTACAGTTGTGTAGATATTAATGTAATAAAAATTGTAGACAAAGTTCCAATTAACAAAAGTTGAGCACAAGTTGGTAACTTAAGGCTGAGGAAGCATTGTGCAATTTATAGGAATCCCTTTTGTTTTAGGACAAGTCCAGTCAAATCATAACTGCTGTTATTGATCCTTTATGAAATGTATATTATTCTGTTACTCCTTCTTTTTTTTTTTTTTTTCCTAATTCTGGCAAAGTGTATAGTATCCCCTGTGGTTGGAATGGTACTTGTTATTACTGCCTATCTACCTGCAGCTTTTGGTAATAACTCAGAGTCACAAAGATGGTAACTCCTTCCTGTTTGTATAGATCATCATGGCAAACATCCTGTGTTTTGTAGATCATAGTATTCAACGAGTAGCTGGCAATTTCTCCTGCCTGCCCTCAGATACTCTCCTTCCTAGAAGGGGCATCTAAGGATGGATTATATATGTTTCTTTGGCACTAGTCTCTTGCTTGTGGCCATTTTCTTTTCTAAGGGCTTTTTGGTTCCTCCTCATTTTTTGATGAGATATCACATGGTAAAAGAAGAGCTGTGGGACTGTGAGGAGTGTTGGCAACCAGGAATGGGTCTGCCGCTGCTGGAACAATTAATATTGTTCATCTGTCTGGATAATCATGAATTGCTCCAGTGTTTGCAACCTGCTCCCGCCTTCTTCCTTCCCAAGAGTTCTTCAGGCAGCCACAAAGAGGCAGGATGTGTGCAAGTGCCCGTGTGTCTGTGCATGTTGCTGTTGGTCTATGGTTGTGTAGTAGATCCAGCACTTTGGGAAAGAGTCTTGACTGCACATAGGCAGGTGGATGTAGTGTGCTTTCATGTAGGTATGGACATGATCCAGAGGTGGAATTACAACATGCGCATCCTTCCAGCCTCTGAAAACAGACAGTTCATCCACCCATCCAGAAGGCCAGGGCACTCCTGGCATAGGGTTTCCTTTTTACCTTCATTAAAACACAAAACATGCCAAAACAATGAAGAGATCCTAGAGTAAGGAAATATTAAAGCTTTCAGTATTAATTAAGCACTCAGAAAATGGGACAAGACAATTAATTAATCATACACATGCAACTCTGTTCCCCTTTGCACTGGAAAAAAATGTTTTCCTTTAACTTAAATTAGTATACACTGATTGCTTGATATATTGTAGTATATTTTCCCTTATGTGTTAAGATAATTGCTGTGAGCAACAGCTGGTAGAAGGTTCCTAGCACGGTACCTGAGAGTCCTGTAAATGGGAAGTTTGCACTGAGCCTAATACTCAGCATGGATATGGTACACAGGATGAAAATCAAGTTAAATCTCATGAAAAGTTACACAAGCAGGACGTTAATGGATTGTGATGATGTCACTGTGCTTGTAAGACTGATCACAGTGTGGCCATTTAAGCACATTTATTATCATCTGAGCCTGCTCTATATTTTTGTTATATTGAAGAATAAGAAACAATTTGCTGCATAAAATGGTTTGGTAAAGATCTACTGGAACTGCATGAATAAAACCAACAACTGACTTTCAATTCATATATAGTCTTTATTTAACACATTTGATATTGTTTTGACTAGATCCCCTTCCGGTGGGGAACTTACCTGACAAAACAAAAAAAAAACAAAAGTCTTGATATATTCTGAATAACCTGAGAGACCCTTCCCATCGAATTAGCAAAGGCACATGGTATTTCGCATGCGGTGGGAAGATGCATACAGACCAGACTGTCTGAGACTGTAGAGACTGCTCATAAGACCATAATCTCAGAAATTCTGCCCACAGACATTCACTTTTTTTTTTTTTTTAAAGCATTTTAGTTATGAGCTGTTGTCATTAAGATTTGCGAGTCATTGACGTTGACATTTATACTTGTTTGTGCTGGAGAGCTGTTGAACTCAGGAACATAATGTCCAGTGAACCATCGCATGAAGTAATGGTTTATCCGTGTCACTAGATTTTTAATTAAAGCACAGCACTGCATTAAAAACTTTTGGCTTTTCTCTGTCATCCAGAATAAGTAGTATAAAATATGAATGCTTGTATTCACAATTAGTCTTCTACTTTACAGCATTAAGATATTTTATATCTCATCATAACTGATCATGATAGTAGCCACTGGATGAACGTGTTTTAGTCAACACAGAAGCCGTGTTTTTGAGTCATCCTGATCCTACAAAGAATTATGCATGAGTATAATTTCATGTTGTTTAAATAATCTACTGGATGTGAATAGCACTATTTTCCATATGATAAAAAAAGGTGAAGTAGTAGTAGTATAGTACTAAGAGGTAAAAAAGCACTTTGTAAGCGTTGAGCTTTTCTAGATGGCATGTCACAGAATAGACAAGACATCTTCTTAAAAAAATACTCCAGAAGTACCTGGGCCTAGGGTGTTGCAAGATATTGACGGATATCTGAGTCCACCAGAGAGCTAATTTATCATCCTATTTCATTAGATGATACTTAGAATAGGAAATGTTGTATTTTGTGATAACTTACAGTAGAAATTGGCTGTTTTATGGCCACCGAAGAAATGTATGGTGGTATTACATTTCTTAGAGACCTGTTGGCATCAGTAGCTTTTCCTTCAGTTTAAACACCTTCAGAGAGGGACTTGGCATGTAACCTCTGGAGCATGTATATTGGAACATAGTGGAGCTCTGGGCATGGGAGTGCAACAGCAGAGCAAGTTTTTTCTTCGTCAGTTCACATTTTGGGTAATGGATCTGTGGTCATGCAGGGAATGTGTCTCCCTTGCAGATGCTGAGGGTGCTCTTCACCAGCGACAGTTGGGGAGGTCTTGCTTTGGCTGATGTTGCCTTATTGTGTGATTTGACATGGCTCTAATATAGTTGTAAATGAGACTTAATGCCAGATGCATCATATAAACTAATGTTTGCTAATAAGTTGTGTTATATTTAGTGTGCAGCGAGAAAAAAGGCGAGTTATTTCTTTTTAAAATTATGTGAACCTTGTCACAAAAAGCTTCAGATGACTTAGAATTTTTTTTGTTTGTTTTTATTAGTCACTGAGTAACCTATTCAATACTGTCTCATTCATCAAGTGAGTTCTTCAGGAAAAGACATCCTGTCAGGTGTAGCAGACAAAGCAATGAACAGCATTGGTACTGTTAATGACTCGTAGAATGATATTGCAGGGATTGTAAAATGACACCTTATTATCTAGCAGACATTGTTCGTAATTATATCACTGATAAAGACAAAACAGATCAAATGTTGTGTTGTAAATATGTCCTTTAATAAAATAAAATAAATGCCATTGTAATAAATTTGGTGATAGCTGTATGATCCTTCTGAATGGAAAATGGAAATGCTTTGCATATCTACAGGATGAAAGGCATTATCACTCTCAGCTATTCACTTGTTAATTTTCATGTAATACTCATGCTATATCAGACATTATAGATCTTTCACCATTTTGCTTTATGATACTCTGTAAAATATAATTCCCTCGTTTACCTGCCTGCATGGATTGAACTGCCGAATCTCAGTTTGCTGTCGTCATTTTCATGATCTTTTGCACAAGTCATATTGTTACAATGAACACATTATGCATATAGCATAGTCTTCATCCTCCTTAGGCAGAGTACAGACCCCTTCAGTCTTGCAAAAATGAATAATTATGCTAGGATTTTAATATTTCTGTTAGCTTTGGGGTTTATTAACTCTGACCATGAAAGCTCAATTATTTTATATGCTCCATCTGACTAGGTCTTGAAAAAATGGGTTAAAGTTTTCCATGTAACTCTTTTGTGGCTTTAAGCTATCTCAAAATAGTGCTGTGGTAAAAATGGACTGTACTCTGCCAATTGGATAAGTGGCATTTTTATCGTTACCAACTTGAGGTTTGCATAAGGACCACAAGTGGGATGAAAAACTACGGAAGCCGATTGTCACTGGTAAGGTCCTGTGGTGAAACTTTAGTCTTCCATTATACCTGTCTCTCATGAATTTGTGTTTTGTTGTTGTTGTTTCTGCAGACTCCAGAGGAAGGAGCCTCTACAAGCATCTATGCAGCAGTATCACCCGAGATGGAAGGAGCTGGCGGCTGCTACCTTTACAATGAGAAAAGGACAAAATCGGCTGACATAGCATATGATGAGGAGTTGCAGAGAAGGCTCTGGACAGAAAGCTGCAAGATGGTTGGGATTTCTGATGAATCCAGCAGAGTTCCCTAGAAGAAGCCATTTCCAGCTGGGTAAATGAAATGTATTGAAAAACATCTTAGGTGAATTCTTGCAGCATCAGTCATCATCCTGGAAATCACTGTTCAATCCCAAAGGCAAACATGAACAGCTTTGTTCTTCACTTGAACCCCTAGTCTGCTAGGGTGTGGGGGGAATATTCCCACAGAGAGATGTACGTGGTTGGTTTTAAATCTAACCATCAGTTTTGTAAATCATGATGTTTCAGTCTGTGATTAAAATACAATCTTTAACCTTGTGCAGAGTTGAGTTTTCATTTTTTGTTCAACAAGAAGACTTTCCCTGGTGAGCATGGTGTGTCTGTGGCATGTTGAACCTAAGCCACTTTTGTACATACAGCTTACTCTTTTTTAGTCCGTTTTAAAAGTTGCAGCATCTTTCCTTAAGCTTCATTAATCTTTAAGACACTTTATTCTGAATGTCAGCTCATTCTAATTCAAACATTTGGCATTCATGATAATTATGTTGTTTCTATCATAACGTTAGTTTTAATGTCAAAGTTTATCCAGAGGTTTTAAGTGAAGATGAGAACCAAAAAAATGTAAATAAATAAGGTCTTCAGATGGGATATGGAATTCAAATGTTTTCATTTGGAGAGGGGTTAAAGGAGAGCCTTAAGAATGAGGAAGGAATCAGATGTAAAAATGGCAGCACTGGTTTTGACAGAGAGTGCAGTTAGCCTGTTGTATCAGCTGTGGGCACGGAGTACTTGTTGCCTTTTCTCCTGAGCCTGTGTAAACTTGTGTCTGCAACGTCTTGCATTTTCTTTGGCAAGGAGATTCACTTATCTACCACCTGTTACATGAACAGTCACCTCATTTGGTTGTTTTTGAGCCTGGTTCATATGAGTTTCAAGACTAGCATTGGTGATTTGGAAGAGACAATAAACAGTTGGTGCTCTCCACCTTTTCCACATTGCTAAGGCTTTTGGAAGTTGGAAACTTTCAACATGAACCTTTAAACTGTGAGTTTTTGTTTTGTTTTGTTTTGTTTTGTTTTCCATTTTGAAGAGTAGTCCCTGCCTACTTACTTACATAGGAGGCACAGGATATCTTCTATTTTGTTATGTATTTATTTCTCTCCTAAGAATTTCTAACAGCTGATTTCAAACATGGACTCTGTGATTAGGGAGTCTGAACTCTTGCTATTAATGAAGTAAGCTCTAGCCTACTCTCATGTCATTAATTTTAGATATTGTCTGAAAAAGAAGAATAATCCTATAAATGTCATTGCATTTTTTTTTTTCTCCAAGACATACAGAGTGAAGGAGAGCTATAGGTGGATGTAAAGCATATATTTACTTTGGGTGATTGGAAATCACTGCGTGACAGGACTGAGTGTAAACATATTGTTGTGCTCTAATTTGCAGCAGACTTGAAACAACATGAATGTGTTCCTATGCACTGAACCCCAGACTAATATCCCTTTTGTTTTTTTTTAGCTCAAACCTGGTGCCTCACTGACCATTTCTCCAGCCTTTGGTTCAGAGAGAGATCACATCTAACTGAAAGAAAGCATATTGACATGTCCATAGAATAGCAAGGAGATGCCAATACAGAAAGTAGTATGAACAAAGAAAAGCAGATGAGAACAAAAATAATAAAAAATCTGAAGGAGAGCATATTTCCCCTCTGAATTAAGTCATGCATGATTTATTCCTAGCTCCTTAGAGTTAGTATATACAAGGGTTAGCAGCAGGAAATTTATCACTCAGTCACTATAGCACTTTCTCTGTATGACTGGCTGACTTTTTTTGGTAACTGAATGTAGTGCTTGTGAAATGTGCCAGACTGACACTCTGGGAACTAAATTCCTCTGTTTATTCACGGATCATGCACCGGATGCTGTAAGCCTGCTAGACGGCCAACATTTTGATGTTGCCATAGCATTTCCACAGAACATCATTGCTGCTAGAAGTATGTCCAGGATTACTCAAATTAGATGGAACCGAATTACCTTCAGGTTTAACTCTGTCAAAGCTACACAATATTTGTACAACCACTTTCAAGTAGTAAAAGGAGTGCTAAAACAGCAAACACTAAAGAGAGCTAGTCACTCTTTCCATGTAATCTGAATCACTTAGTGGTCTCAGTCCCATGAAATCTGTGTTAACACTGAAAACATGGTTTGTGAGAACCAAGAACACAGATTGTGCCTGCATGAGGGAAAAACATGTCCTAAAGCCAGGGATTTTGAGAATGGTGTAATACCATGAAGATGTAGTTGAGCTAGTTGTAAAAGTGTTATCTCAGGAACTAAAAGCAGCAAACTGCGTCAACTCTGCAGTTTCATATAAGCATATGAGCTTGTCTTGAGCAAAAATCAGTGTTATAAAGTCCTCCATGTCACTATGAGTACTCACTTGTGATACAGCTCTAAACGTCCAACTTAATCCTTAGCCTATCTATTTAGGAATATATATGTGTATATATATATATATATATATATATATAGCATATAGAAGCAGGGCAATGATTTTACCTCTGCACACAGCATTGGTAAGAGCTGATTGGCTTTTCACATTTCAAGAACATGAAATTTCTGAAGACCTGAGAAACCTGGTTTTGACTTCACCAAAAATATGGCTTAGGGGTGGCTTAAGTCCTTACAGTAGGTGCACATGTAGATATATTAAAAAAAAAAAAAAAAAAGCCTGAGAGCTTTTTAACCTTGCAAAAAAAGGCAAAACAGACTCCAGTAACTATAAATTGAAGTTGGACCAATCAACCTTACAACAAGAAAACAGATCCTCTCTTTGAGAGTAGTTACATATTGGAACATGTAGATTTGATCTCTGAAGATAATGAAAAAATGTCTCTTGTCATGAAAAGGCAAGGAGGCCAAGTAGGCTCCTAAGCAAAGTAGGTCAGTCACAGAGAAGTCATACTTAGATCTCCCTCAGGTCCAAAGTGACAGCACTTATTTCTATTTGTATGAGAGTGACCCATTGCTTACAACATTTAAAAGGGATATTTCCATGCCAGTAGTCTGACTAATGTTTAATTCAAAAATCTGTGTGGTCTCAAAAAGATACCCAAAATCTATAGTCCGGTTCCGATCTGAGATCAACAGAGACATCAGCAAATGGTTATTGTGGCTTGATCCTATAGCCCTTGATGAGGGAGGGAAAACATTTCAAACCACTATATTATTATTTTATTAAAAAAAAAACAAAAAAAGATTATTTCTATTTTTCAGCTCACATGAATAAGAAAACCTTACTCTTAGAAAAAAAAGAAACAAACAAACAAAACTATGTCTTTGAAGGATAGTGCAAGGAAATCTTGTAGATTTACTTCAGCTAATATAGTTATTTTGGAATAATTATGCTATTTAAGCAATATTATTTAAACAGTGAACTTGAATAGGAAATAATGTGCTGACGAAGTGCCCTAAGTTTCTTAAGAGAAATGTTAACTTTTACATTAATTAACTAGTTCCTTTGTAAACTACTTAATTATGCACTGGGGAAATTAATTACGTAATGGAAAAATAAGCACTGTTATTCACACATAATGAAATAATTGAATTCTTGCTTCAAATTCAAAATTGACTGAAGTCCTAAATGTAGAACTTCTAGCCACACTTCCACAATGTACATATTTAAATTTTATTGTCCTTTTTCTTTTTTTGTTGCATAACTATCAATTACCTTAATACACATCCAGAAATAGTATACCATAGAAACAAAGGACTTAATTATTTGACCTTGGGATTATTACTGCATTTTCCAAATACACAATAACATTGGTCCTAAATATAACAATGCATGGCAGATATTTAAATCATCATCCTAAATAAGCTATCCTCGTGCAAGCTTTCACTCTTGTACAATTCTGGCCTTAGACTATCCTTCCTTGCTCCTTACATGGCATGGTTTATGCTTCAGCTGCCACCATAGAAAGGCAAAATCAGATTCCAGTGAAATTAACATGAAATGTGTTACAGATAAGATAGAAATATATATCTGAGATTCCTGATATATGATTTTAAGGGGGTGAAGGCCCAGTGCACTGACCAATCTGCAATAACTGAAGAGATCAGTGCAAAATGTGAAGTGTATTGCACAACACCAGTGCAGGCAGGACAGATAAGCCATTTTATGAATAACTTTTTGAAGGTAATTTTAATTCCTTATTAAAAAAAAAAATGTGTTTCAGCAATACACTGCAGTAATGATAAATCTGGTCAGGGGCATCCGAGATACCACAGGAGATAGAGTAAGTAGAGATAAATTATCTAGATTCCAAAAATATGTAGAAGTTCTAGTTTGTATTTTGGATATTATCCATGGCATGTCTATTTGAGGGCTAACACAAATTATATTCCATGTCACTTGCAAGGTCTTTTAAATAAAAAGCTCAGATGAGTAAATATCAGATTTTTGGATCTGGGGCAGAGTGGTGAAACAATTTGAATGTGATGAGCGTGCAGAGCTAAAATGTGTAATAACTGTTGGTTTTAAAGTGTCCCTGAAAATGTCAGTATGGAATTCACAAAAACCCAAATCCTTTGTCTATTGAGAGAGTATCAAGCTTGGGATTTAGAAAATTCCTTTTAGCTTCCCTGCAAAGTTTTCTTGAGCATTGCCAAGAGGAAAACACATCAACAGTCAAGAGTGCTGTTTCCAGATGTATGTAGTTGTTAGCTTCCATATTGCACCCATCAACACTTGTTAGCATCTCTTCTTTTGGAAATGGACCAAGGCCAAGAATTCCTTTCACCAAGAGTGATAAAAGAGCAACCAAGAGTCATAAAAGAGTCAAAAGATAGCAATGACCTGTATGTATTTTGACAAACACTGTGTAGACTGAAACCAGTCACCTTAAAGGGAAAGAGTACTTAAAACCAGGTGGAAGGAAGGAAGGAAGGAAGGAAGGAAGGAAGGAAGGAAGGAAGGAAGGAAGGAAGGAAGGAAGGAAGGAAGGAAGGAAGGAAGGAAGGAAGGAAGGAAGGAAGGGAGGGAGGAAGGGAGGAAGGAAGGAAGGAAGGAAGGAAGGAAGGAAGGAAGGAAGGAAGGAAGGGAGGGAGGGAGGAAGGAAGGTAGGAGGGAAGGAAGGAAGGAAGGAAGGAAGGAAGGAAGGAAGGAAGGAAGGAAGGAAGGAAGGAAGGAAGGGAGGGAGGAAGGGAGGAAGGGAGGAAAGAAGGAAGGAAGGAGGGAAGGAAGAAAACGAGCAAGCTATAATGCTTCTTGAGTGATATTAAAGATAGCACTTCACAGAGAGAATGCAAGGCAATCAACATTGTGATCATAAGCAGCCATATGTCCTTTCCACAGATGATAGGCCAAGAAACATAGCCTACCCTCTATCTTTGCATTGCTTGAATACACAGAAAGAGCTCAACCTTCTCTGTTAAAGGTCACAACAAAGCCGATCCATTTTACATATTTATCTTCCCTTTTCTGAAACTAGTAACAAGACTTGTTTCAGCTTGTACACATTTATGGAACTCATTATGTAGTCCGTAATGATCTGCTTATATTCAATATCTATGATGTATCTAAGATGTTTTTAATAAGGAAATGGAAAAAACAAATTCATTTTGAGAATTTCATCATAGCTAAGGACCAAATACTGCTTTATTTTCTCAGGGAAAACTTTCATGGAAAAGAATCTCAGTTCTTTACAAGAAAAGTCAGGCTATGTTCAAGAAAGTCAACGTGAAATATTTACACAGAACTTTTCCCTTAGCTATATTATCCAGCTCTGCTCAAGTTAATGATACATCCCAGAATCACTGGAGAAAGACATATAACTTAATAGCAGGAGAAGCTATAAAAACCTTGTATCATTTAAACTTGGTAATCCCCCGGAACATTATCTCCCAAGTGAAAGCACCTTCGTGCTTCTATTAATATATTAAAGCTCTCTTTGTCTCAAGGAGATTAATCTAAGAAAATGTGCAATCTAAAAATTCCACTCATATAGTATATGGAGAGAAGAGAGTAGCATTCATCTCACTTAAACTAAATCATCTAAAAGCAGGATAAATAGTTTAAGCCAGACGCTTAGGCTCCGTCTGTGGTTAGAGTGAGTGTAATACTTCAATGGGACAATTCCTCTGACCTGTTTTAGTGTGAAATGAGTAATCTGCAGGAGATGCCACCTTTGTGGCTGTCCATAGAGGAAAAATAGACAAGCAGTCTAAGGTAAACATCCATTACAGTGTCTGTAAATTGTCAAGATCTTGTTGGCTCAGCCAGCTTCACATGGAATCAAACTGTCTAAGTATAACGCTTTTATTTTCTGGGATTTTTTTCCATAGTTTATTAGCTCAAAACGTGCCTTTCTGGGACTCTTTTTTTTTTTTTCCTTAGCTTTTTAGCCTGGAAGTTACCATAGCAATCTTATATTTTGATCTTCTATGCAACAAAGATCTGCTAATTCTGATTTGAAGTGTATTGTCTCTTCTTGTCATAAGTGTTTGTTGAAAAGTTTCCAGTGAATTATATCACCTTGGATATGTTTTTCCAGCCTAAATTGCCCTCAGTTCAAAAACCTGAGCTTTATTTCACGTCTGAGCTGGAGTAGCTTTTCAGCTCCCAGCTATTTGATCTAGTTACACTTTCATCTGCTGGGCTGAAGAACCTAAGTTTTCATCCCAGTGGAGATGGCCAGGCAGGGAAGAAATCATCTCTTGGAATTTTTTGATAACCTAGCTTGATTAAGCTCTTTGAATCTTTCATTAGAAGTCATGTTTATATCTTATAATCATATTCTTGTCTCTTAATGAATCTGATCAAATTTTTCAACTTCTTTCCTGCTTTCGGAATCTCAACAGTTGATTTTGACATACATAGGTAACACAGCCTCACCAGTCAGTTTATTTTCTCTCTGCTTCTAAGCCTCAAGGCCTTCTTGCCTGAAATGTCATAGAAAAGCTCAGATTTTGAGGCTCTATAAGCTTTTTTCAGACCCACCAATTCCCATAAATACAGCCCACTTTATTTGTTTCAAGATGTATGATCTAATAGAACTCTGAACGCTTCTTTTATTGTGATTTATTTCCACAGTTAAAGCCCTAAATCTGCACTAAAGAGTACTTGAGAGGATTTTGGAGCTGTTGAGTCAGGAATTGCAACAGGGACCAAGCATCAGAGCACTGAGATCATGAAAATGTGCCATAGTTCAGCAATTAAAACCATACATAAAATAATAGGCAGTGACCTGCCTTATCTGGAATGTAACTAATTTCACCAAATCAGTCATTTTATTCATTTTTTACGTTACTTCTCTTATTTATCACTCTGACAGAATCTCCCGGAAGACATTTCTCTCTCCTCTCAGCCAGGGTTAGCTGTATAAATGCACATTTCTCTGCACCTGTGAGGTGAAGAGATCCCTGCAATTATACAGTACTTCAGCACAGTGCTGAAACTTCAGCATCTTGGCTCCAAACCTTGGTTCTAGAAGTGATTTAGAGAAGCAGATTAGACTCTCAGAGATTTTTTTTTCTTTTTTTTTTTTTAACCTCTCTTTCTCTACCATAAGCAACTTCTCTTCTGCTCTGTTCATGTGGGAGATTTCTCCCAAAGCCAATGGAAACAAATTCACGACACCGTAACTCCCTCTTGCCCTCCTGGGTCTTATTTCTGGACATTGAGTCCAAGCTGCAAATTCACAGCTTCTCTGCTTGTTAGGAGGAGAATTATTACCACCTGTTTTATGGGACTGTAAACCACATTTCATACCACATTTACTTAATACACTCTACCTGTTAACACATTTATCACTTTTCCTGTAGACCAGAAAGCATTTTACTACCAGCTCATTCTCCAGGAAATAGTGAAAGTACAGCTGTCATCCTACATCTGAACAGAATTCCTAGATGCAGATATTTCCTGCAGAACAGAAGCTCAAAAGGTTTTGTTGTTGTTGTTGTAGTTTGGTTTTTGTTTTTGAAAATAAATTAGATATGTTAGGTAATGTTAGGCAATGTTAAAAATGTAATAGAAATATTATCTACCAAAAATTTTAAATGCCTGATTTACCAGAACGTGAAAAATAACAGGTCTATTTTTTTTTTAATACTATGTATGTAGAAAAAACATATTCAAATTTGAAGTGATTAAGCTCAATATGGCTGTGTTCTTCATATTGTTTCATGTTAGTGCAGCATTTTGCAATGAAATATTTTTTTAAACAAGTCAGGGAAGAGGCCTTTAGTGAAAGACACATCTTTCAATCTGTTCTGAAAATAGAATTATTCTTCTATAGAAGTTGTGCTTTGAAGAGATTTTTCTTTTCACAAAGATGACTTGAAGACCTGAGCTATGGGAGAGAATTCGGTACACAGAGGTCTTCCTTCCAGATTACACTGCTGGGGTCCAAGAAGACACAGAAAGGAAGATACAGCACACGTGATTATTTTCTTTTCTCTTCTCCCTCCAATACTTTCAGTAATGATGGCTTCATGAGAAGAAAACAAGAGAAGGAACTTAGCTGCCATTGGAAAATGTGCTTCCATTGGAAAAGAACAAAAAAGAAAGAACAGTTATCCAAATCTTCATCAGTCCAAGCTCTCCATATCCCTGATGTATTCATATCTCAGTTTTGAGTAAGCCCTTGAAGAACAGCCCTCAGGGTTACAGGACTTGAGAAATTCATTCCCAGCTGTTCGTATGTGTGATTTACCCCTCTAAAAAATAAAGACTCCTAGTTTTCACGCTTGTTCAACCTCAGTTACACAATAGCTGGTAACACAAAGTGTCTGCTGTTTTCTGTACAGCTGAAAAGGTCAAATTCTGGGTGTTGCTCTTTTTGAAATATCACCCTCTTAATTCATTGACAAATTCATGCAAAATCATTTTGATTATTTTTCAAAGACTCTGAGTTCAAGAGGGATCACCATGGTCATCTGAACAACAACCTTGAAACTTGAATATCTGCAAAACAGTTTTATGAAGGTTTGATCCTGCAAATATCTGCCTATCCTGCATTCTTTTAAAGCAAATACCAGGTCTGGGTAATAGGTTAGACTAAATTTGTAATTTTTTCCTTTCCCTCAAGTTCTGTAAATCTACATGACCTAATTCTCCTGAGAGCAGATGTTTTGGAACGCTGCTGTTAGAGACTGTTTATCACGTCAGTTCAGCAAACCACGTTAGTATAAAAGCATGTGCTTGAGCATATTCTAATAAGCAAACTGCTCTTAAGCATGTGCTCAAATTTCAGTATGTGCTTCACTCATTCAGGGCTAAAGTGTGTCGGGTTGCAGATGTGGGGCAGGTGACAAAAGGGTTGTGAAATCACACCCAGGTAGGTACAATACACAGCACAAGTTAAAGTCTAATATTAACCTATAATAAAGACCAAGATAAATGATCTCCGTGTTTGAAAGAGTTTGTCATAAGCACCAATGCTAAGGGAAACATATCTTTTAGGCCTTTTAGTTCAATAAATTTTAATCAGAAAAACAGTGTCTGCATAATCTACAGAGGAAAATTATAGGGATATTACAATATATTTTAAAATAGAAAACCAAAAATAACCCTGTATTGCTTAATGATTTATCATATATCATAAGTTTAAATCATGTAACAAAACACTCTAAAGACAAGAGGCATGTTTTGGGAGAAGACCAGGGAGAATGATCTGCTTCTCAGAGTGTTATACATAAGATAACTATTATTTGCTAGTACTTGATTAGATACAGTGTTTCAAGACATATCAAAGCTCTGCACTTCTATACAGGAATGTAAAATGGAGTGGTATCTCTGTGCCGGTGTAAAATTGTTTATTTTCATGAATGGAAAATAAATACATTCAGAACCACTTGGATTTCATATGTTCAGAAAGCAATTGATTTGCTGAATACAGATGAACACTTGTATTTCTTCCTACATTTCTTATGTCTTCTTTCATTTTTAATAAGTCTTTTGTTAGTCAGATGTGGTAAAAAGCTTTAGATCAAACCTCTTGAGTTAAAATCCAAAACTCTGGGGAAAAATAAGAAAGATGAATTTGTTTAGTTTCAAAACACATAGCCACTTTGCCAAGAGCCTCCAGCTGGCAGGATAGAAAAATGTATCTCCCGATTGCAAATTGCCAATTCTAAAATGGCACAGCAGTAGCTTTCCATCCTGATTACCTACAGCTGGCTTGCCTTTCAACTCTGGGTTTCTAGTCAAAACAATAACTTCCTGTTGCCATATTTTCCAAAATACCTTCTCCAAAATTCATACAAAGTTACGAAACACAGTTGACAATTACTTGTGTACTTTAGATAAGCCTGTATTGTAGCTGTCAGTGGCTTCCGAACACGAGTGAGACAAGATCTGCATCACTTACTAGACCAGCTGGTATAGCTGTGGGGAAAAATCAGCAGCCTTGCAGCTCACAAGCCCTTACACAAGTCTAAAAAAAAAAAAAAAAGTTGTGATCCTGAGAGTAATTGCTCTCAGCTTAACTTCATTATGGTAATCCATTAGATGGGTGGAGAGAAAGGCTGATTGTCAGCTCTGGGCCTGAGGGAGGATGTTGGCCAAAGTAGGCAAGGGCTTCAGATCCCGGGGGACAGAGATAATTGCACAGAAGAAACTGAGGGGTGGGATGTGTTTTCATAGGATTTTGATGTCTGGTTGCTGCTTGAGATGAAACAGAAATAAAAAAGCTCCTCTGTAGATGGCCTAAAACAAAGGAGGTGGGTAACATAGTGTGCAAGTGCTCTTAGCAGCAGTGGAAGCAAGCACATCCCTAAATTGCAACACCTGCTGAAATGGTGCCTGGGACCAGGGAGGGCAGCAAGGATGGCTCCTCTCTTCTGTAGGTGTGTGTGCCTCCATGAGGCCGTGGAGGCTTGGGATTTCTGTTTTGCTTTATGCAGGATCCGTTTCACTTTATAGCCGGGCAGAGCTTCATTGTTGGCTGGGAAGGAGGAGGCTGCCCTCCCACAGCAGCTCGTCTCTTGCTGCTTGGCAAAGAGAGAGGCGAACTGGGGGCAGGTAAAGGGGGGACTGCGCTTGCTGCCCTAGCATTGAAGAGGCACTGAACTTGGTATCTTGCAAACCTTATGGTACTAGTGTCTTTTGTGTGGTCCCAGACCTACCAGTGGGTGTTATGAGGACAAAAAAAGTGAGTTTTTTTTTGTTTGTTTGTTTTTTATGTTTTGACATTACAGTGTTCATCCATGTCCTATTTTAAAGTTTTGTTTTCAAATCTGGACCTTGATGATTCACATTCATTAGAGGGAAGAGTGAGGGATGCCCATCTGGAGAGCACAGAGCTGGAATTGCCTGCCCTGAGACACTTTGCTCACCCACTGGGAAAGCAGCACAGCAGGGCAGCTGCTGGTAGAGGGCTGGAGAGCACGTACCTGTCCTGAGCATAAGAGCTCATCCTTAGTTAGAGCATGGAAAAAAAAAATACCAAGAGTAAACCAAACTTCTCAAAAGTGACTGAAAAAACATCAAGCAGAAATGTGAGTCTAATACAAAAGCCAGAGTGTTGGAGATGATGGCCAGTGTGCTATTTTGTGTGCTTTTCTCCTTTGCATTCTCCTCCAAGAGAACAGGAGACAGCTGCAGTTACAAACAGCACCTACGTTAGGTGAGACCCAGATACTAAGAACCTAAGTACATCCCATGTGGAGAGGGTACAGCGTTCTCTCTTTAAAACAGTCTGGTTTTATTTCCTCTCTTTCTCTCTAGGTAACTAGAGAGATGCTAGCTTTTATCCACAAACATTGTGAGAAAAAGAGAACTGTTTAAGCTAAAAGACAGTGTTGGTGTCACAAAGAGGCGTAACTCCGTGATGAACGAATTAGGCTGAACATCAAGAGACATAGGATTGGGCTCAGGAATAGTTGTAATGGGATTAAGGGGATTAAATAAATTGATTTATTTTTAAAAAAGGAGCCCCATTGGACAGGGACAGATATATATGCAGTAGTGGACCTGTGTGATGACCTGAATGGATTGTTGCAGACAATTCCTTTGACGTGTTTAACATCTTGCATTTCTAGAGAGTGTGCTTTGCCTTCTGCTGAATGCTGGTTAGCTACGAAGGCTGTTCAAGAGTTTTTTAGGAATGACAGCCCTAGGCAAGCCTGCCACTAGCAAAACCTTGTGTACTGACTGGAATTATAAAGGAAAGGAGAAATGAATCAAGGCTCCTATAATAAGTGTAATTCAGGAAACAATACACTCTAGCTTTAAACCACAGTATAGGCTTGTGCTGCGGTCTAGAGTCCAAATATAATGAGGAATCACCTATAGCCTGTTCAGGGATCTCTCTTTTTCCAAAGGAACTTGGAAAAATCTGCTCTTGAATGGACAGCCCAGTCCTTCTCTGTCAGTAGCAATTTCTCATTTTCTCATGCCTGTACGCATCCTATACAGAGTAATGGGCAAGTGAAGTGTCTGATTAACCTTCTTTGCAATGTCCCCAGCAGCACAGACATATTTTATTTATTTATTTATTTTAAAGTGGAACACACTCTAGTAAAAAATGATTGAGTTTAGCAGTTCTTGAGTTCGCTTTCCGGTTTTTAGTGTTTTAAATTCATGTCCACACAGCACAGATTTTTGCATGTTTGGCCTGACCACATTGCAGGTGATTCTCTGGGGGCTAGTAGATCCCCAGCTGCTATATGTGATGCTTCACAAGCCTTATCATCTCTCTTCCAAGAGCTGGGAAAACCTCCCACAGTTAATAAACTGTCAACTTTCCTACTGACTTCAGCCAAGTGGTTCTGAGGATTTTTTTGGCTAATTTTGTATATAAAGAAAATACTTCTTCCCCCCACACATGCTGCTTGATATATGGTAGATTATTTTCTTAATATTGTGTTATCAGAAATTACTGACGAAGTGCGGATAGCAGTGAGCATATTGTGTTTCCAGCAGGCACTCCGGGAAACCTGGGCTGTTGGGAAGTTCCTGGTGACCCTTCTCACCTTCAGCAGGTTTGTACACAGCATTTAGTACAGTGAGTGATGAGCTGCTGTTTGTCAGAGCAGGTCATATGAGTTCATACAAGAGGATATTTTCTTTGGAGACAGCCTTTTCCATTTTAACTTTTGCTGTCAGTGGATGCGGGAGGAGGAAATGTGTCTGCAGACATAAAGGCAGAAACTGGCAGCTCAGGAATGTCCTTGAGAGTGGACATGGGAGTTTGGGTCACTCTTATGGCTGAGCAAAATAGGTAACATTTGGGAGAGGGAAAACTTGATGGGCAGGTTTTTTATGTAAAGGTTTTATTTCTGCACCTGACTTTTATGTGAACCCAGAAAGAATAGAAAACACTCTTACTGAATCCAGGTTGTCTTTCAGATGCAGGAACAGGCAAGACTCCGCCCTCCTGCAGAGTCCCAGTGTTCTGTAAAGCGAGAGATGAAGCAATGAAACAGAAATGCTTCATAAGAGAGAAGGTATTGCATGTGGATGTGAGGCATTAAAACCCATTCAAGTCTGAGAGAGACTTTGCTACCTGTGCAGTCACAGCCTTAAAAGGGAGGCAGGAACTGTTAGAAGAAGGAAAAAAAAAAAAAAAAAAAAAAAAGATCTGGAGAAAGCCAGGGGATACAATTGAAAAAGTGTACAGTGAACTACTAAAAAACAGAAAAGAAGAAATATTAGTCACACTCACACAGCTTACTTCTAAATTTTAGTGTCCTAGTGAAACAGTCCTCTAAACTTCAGTAGCTCCATCACTCAACAAAGAGCAAAGAGTCAGTGGAAAGCAGGAGGTGTCTCTGCTGTTTCCCAGAGGGAGGTCTTGTCTGGCCATGCTTAGGTGCAGTCGTTGGGTGGACAGGAGCTCACCAAGGGCAAGATTACAATAGGAAAGTGGGAAAAGGCAGAACAGAAAACAAAAGCAGAAGTGAAATAAGCCTGCTAAGGAACATAACGGGATAGGACAGAGCAATTTTGAACAGAGAATGAGATAATGAAATATGAATGATACAAGATGTGCAGGAGAAAGGAAATCTTCAGGGAGAAGACTGACCATGGAAAAGTCAGCTGCTGAAGAGAAAAGAACATAATCCCAACTAAGTAGCTTGAAGAAAATGGAGTAAACAAGTGGAAACCTTCTGGTTTAAACTTTGTTTTTTAATGGTTTTTAATACCATTTTAAAATGGTATTTTAAACATGACCACCTGGAGAGCAACATCTTTTGCTCATTTCTATTTTAGTGCAAGAGAATGAAAGGTTCTACTTATTCCTGACCTTCTGTTTGTCTTGGAAGTAAATTCCCCGTATATTCTGTTTGCTTGATGCATTTGTAAATGACTACCATGATCTTTTCAGCCTAATCTTTGAAAGAGAGAATTGATGTGAACATATTCTCTCTGGATCTGTGCCTCTGAGATGTGGAGGGAAAAATAAAGCTTTGGTGAGTAAGAGTCATTTAATTGAACATGGTAAACCAAACCACAGCTCAACACTGGGGCAGTTGTCTTTTTTCTCAAATTTCAGTTTTAGTTTAAAATTGTGATCCTGAGGTCCCCTTCTCTAATTTGCTTCCACTTTACTCCACTGAAATTAATAGCTTAGAAATTCCTCAAGAGCCTTCTTGAATTATGTCTCTGTCCACATTCTGCCCTCAAGCAGGCTAAAGTGGTTGGTGTCTTCCTTTCATTTGACCTGGACTGAAACCTCTGAACGTGGGACGGGATATTTCCTCTAGCAGTTAAATACGATCTCTGCTGGCTGCTGCCTCTACAATCAGGGAAGAGAACTGGCAGACAATTCACTTTTAAGAGCACCTATTTCTTTATCACAGACGGAAGGCATCTGAGGTCAAGATCAGGTGTCCAGGTTTCAGGCAGGATGCATCTCACTCTGTGTTCCTGCCCCCAGATACACTAAGTAGGCAATCTCAGAGCAGATCCGGTGCATCTTGGCAGAATCAAGGATGTCTAGGAACAAGAACAAGTATATCACTGTCTGAGAGGGACTGGGTGCCCAGAGAGGTTTGGAGCTACTTTAACCTGGGCTGCGTGAAGCCCAAGGAACCTCATCTTGATCAGAAGTTCACCCTGCTTTGAGAAGAGGGTTGGAGCAGCTGACATCCAGGGGTCCCTTCTGGTCTGAAGTGCCCTCTGGGACTATGAAGCCCACATGTCCCTAGGGAGTACCCTGACTGGCAAGCTTTGTTGGAGAGGAACGGAGCTGCAGAGCTTGCAGCTGAAGACACCAAACTGAAATTGAAGTTGTGTGTGTCAGGGACAGCATGGCTTGGGGGGCCACTCATTAGGAAGAGAAATCCTAGATTCTAGCTTGCCACACAACCCCTTTTGTACCTTATCTTCAATTAGTCATTAAGTCTACAGCAAAGAGGGGAAACAGTCAAAATTTAGCCCAGGTTTCTTGACGTTTGTGTGACATCTGGCTGTGGAGATCTTTTACAGGAGATTTGTCCTGCCTAGTCTTTAGTCTAGGTAAGATACTCTTGTCAAGGTTCTAAGCCCTCTAGCATTAAAATAAAATAAATAAATAAATATTTAAAAGGGGGGGGGGGGGGGGATAATGAGGAGTTACCTGCATCTACCACACAAAAGAGCTCTAGCCGTGCACCCTTCTCAGTCTCTTAGTTTTTGAAGTAAAGGGTGACAACATTTATCCTTCAGGACAGTCTTATGGGTTTCATATCTGGAACAGGTAGTGACATCTCAATGCACAGCTGAATAAGGTACCTGATTGATGAGGCTGAATATTTAATTTGTGCAAGTTTTAGCTTCTGGCTCATACAAACTGGCCTTTTTGGATCCCTTTGGAAGGTACCTACTTTTGCTCATGACAAAAATTTACTCAGTTCTGGATTTTACTCTGGAGGACCAGGGGCCTCAAAACTGACCATGAAGCACCAAGGTTTTTGGTCAGACCTGAGCTTGGGAGCATGACTTCATGTTCTCCATCCAAAAACAGAGACCTACCTAAGAGGTTTCTGTTAATCTTCTCCTCATGGAAGGTGCTCCAGTGTCAATTGCACCAGTCCTGCTCCTTTTCTTTTTTCATGAGTGACCTTTCCATACTACTGCAGTACAATCTACAACATGTCTAACCATAGCCAGGTTCACGTTTGAATCATATGCTGCAGCATTGGAAAGTTGTGAGAAAAAAGGAAAATAAAATAATAATACGCAGTCTTATCAATTTTATGAGTACAAGCAGATCCTTCCTTCCTGTACATCAAGGGCAAAATTCAAATTTCTTCAGAAAGAAACATTGATGATTAAAGGTTTTTTGGCAATAGAGCCACAGAGGCTAATTACGAATTCTCTATGTTGTACTCCTCACTGCTCATTCAGATAGCTGGCTGGCATCATGGAAAGACTGTAACATCCTAGATCAAGAAGCAAGGAAGGAGAAGATTCAAGGCTTGAATATAACATATCTTATCAGTTTATAAATGGCAAGTCTTGCCATGGAAGTAGACGGAGCATAATCTGATAGTGAGATTATTTATTTCTTTTTGTCTATATTCTGGCCACGGAACATACATCCCAATGACAAAAACATTCAGCAGTTCTTTAATAATGGATGTCTATGAGTGCCATCATGGGCTTCTGGACATCTGAAAGCTTATCTGTTTCTTCCTTTTTCTAGCTATAAAAGTTGTTTGTGTACATACAGGACATAAAACAACACAGTTATCTTCCTTATAGACAGACTGATTTTGTAGAAAGGTATCTATGGCATGTTCCAGGCTATGTGTTAACCTTTTTGCGTCTAAAAGACAACTGATCCTTCTCACCCTCCAGCAGGTTTGATGCTCAAAAAGAGTTTGATACTTTTATGCTGTTGCAGTCATGTGTGACAGTAGGACTTTCTATTCTGAAGCTCTTTAAAAAGAGCATATTGCTATATTGCTTCTCACTTATGAATTCATAGCACAGACATAACGGATGAGACTGGATAAAATACTTGCCCACAATGGGAGCATTCTTGCATAGCAACAATGGGCTTGTGAAAGAGCTGAGCTGCCTTAAAGGTCCATTCTCATGAGAATAGCAAACTTCAGCCTTTGAGAAACAGTGTTCTATTCAGGGTTTCTTTTCTAAACCTGTTTCCCCTTTTATGCATTCTCACAAACATACAGATTTTGTCTCAGAAAAAAAAGAAAAAAAAAAAAGCACACTGAGAGCACACGGTGTTCTTTCATTGCTAAAAAGAAAAAAAAAAAAAAAAAGCTGAACACCTATCTGTATGGATGCCAAACAGCAAGGACAGCCGTCTGTATTCCAGTCATGTTTCCTTATTGTTTGTGCTGTCCTGCCCATCTCCAGAGCACAGGAGACTGCTTAGGGGGATGTAATTCTGTTTAAAAGTCTGTCACTGTGAATTACGGAGGGGAAAAGGCAAATCACAGGGTAGCACACCCGTGCTTTGGTGCCAAAAAAAATCCCAGATCTTTGTAGTGTCAGGAAATAATTTGCAGTGAATACCCAAGTTCCCCCTATGCTGTTTTCTTGAGGCTAGAAACATGCTAATGTTTCTAGAAATACACACTGCATGTTAAAGGTACATTTGGTAAGAGAACTTGGCACTTCCAATTTCTGCCACTGCCAAATTTTAGTCCTTAGACCCCACGTACAAACAACCACCTCACATCCAAAATGATCGGGGCTACCTGTTTTGTGCAAGGTTTCCTCCAGTGATAGAGCAGCTACCTTAGCAGTTTGTTTTCCTTGGTATTTTTTTTTCATCCTGGTTCAAAAAATTGCATAACTGTTGTCTTCAAGAGGTGGGATGTTTATAATATAAAAGCAGAAGAGCCTGGGGTGCTTTGGGAGACTAGAGGTCACATTTAAAATAACTTGCATGTAAAATTATTCAGCAAAAAGTAGTAGCCTGAAGTGAGTGGCTGGTTCAGATACTCTCTAGCACAGTTAAGCAGCCCAGAAGAATTTCTTCTGGTCTTTTTTAGAACTGTCACTGATTCTTGAAATGAGACCATTCCTGCTTGTATTTCTGAGTTTTGTTCAGGAAGGTCCCTAAGGAAGAGATCAGCAGAAAGCCAATGCACCAACAGAATTACATGCTAATCCTCAGAGCGGCGCAGCAGAGGGATGGAAGTGAAGAATACAAAGTAAGGAATATACATTATGCTGGCTCTCTGCACAGCAACAGATTTGATTCATACGGAAGCCTTACAAGGGATAAAAGATTCAAGCAACAACCTCACTCCCTCATTAGCTGAAGAATGATTAGCAGAAAAAGTCAATTCAAGCCAGTAGAGAAATTGCCCAGAAAATGCCAAAGCTAATGGTCTGTTGGACAGACAGACTTAGCCAAGACCTACAAGCTCTTCATAGTCACAGATCCCTTGTGACCATTAGATTCCCTAAAACTTTTGAAATATGGGTGGCAAACTTAGTGAGGAGAAATCTCTTAGTTAGAAAGGGCTAGTAATGGTGGCAGAACCATCACCCATCTGTAAGTGTCACGGTATCGTTTCAAAGTAGAATCTCCCTTTTCGAGTACGATGGTGCTGCATGATGTGAAAGGATTTTTAGAAACAGACAAGATGGAAAAAAAAATCATTTACTTCTTGTTTTTAAGTAAGTTTAATTTGAAGGAAATTCTTTGTCTCCATGTAATAAAAGTGACTGTTCCTTCCTAATATTCCACAGAATCTAAATTGGATTGATGTTAAATGATTAAATTTGCCAGTGAAGGGGTTGCCCTTGAATTGTCTGCTGGGAGTCTCTCCACAGGCTTGTGTTTTGCCCTTCTTATGTCCTTTCTGTCCAATCTGCAAAAAGAACCCCTTATTTTACTGTCAGATTTACAAATTAAAACAACTTTGCCACAATGCTTGTGGTGCCTGGCTGAATAGGGCTCTGATTAGCTGGCTGTGTCTGGCCTTACCACCACAGCACAAAGAAGGGAAGACAATAATAATAATAATAATAATAATAATAAAATCTTATACCATTTCTTATACCATTCGAAGAGGAAAACAAAATCAATGAAAGTGGACTTCACAAAAATGATTAAAAATGCCACAAAGAGAACATTTTTCAATCTTTTTTTCCCCTAACTATTCAATTTTTTTCATCCAAAACTAAAACTCTTTTTTTTTTTTTTTTTTCCTGTCTGCATGCCCTTAGTGCAAGCACAGTGAAAGAAGACAGTGGTTTTGGGGGGGGGTCTTTTTTAATATTTTATTTTTATATTACCCTGTTCATGCTTTTTCATGTTTCTGTCTTTGAATTTTGCTTTCCTGGAGGGTGTGAAGAATGCAGAAATAGGGATAAACTGAAAGACATGAATTTAAACTTGTGTTTTTAAGAACAGAACCAGAAAGAAATGAAACATTGAACAAAACACCAAAACAAAACAAAACAAACAAGCAAACAGAAAAACAAATACCACCATCAAAAAGCCAATTGTATTTAAAATTTTCTCATGTTTACAAATGCACTGACAGGAGTGAACCATCCTTTGGCAAACCCTCTCGAATAGCATTCAGTATACCTGAAACCCTCTGGAAACCCTTCTTTTTCTCTTCATGCTTACAGTAATCACTTCTCTTAATTCCATAATGTTGACATTTTGTTGCCATTTCAGGTTTTCATTTTGGGTGCTTAAAACTCTCACTGATTTGATATAAGTCAGCTTCATGGTTTTCAGCAAAATCAATGCTGATCCCCAGCAGTTAAGCATCTACTGCAGTTCTCTGAAGGGCACTTTTAATAATGTTTTATGTTTTAACATGTTTTGAGCAACATCCAAAGTGCTTTTACGGGGCTGGTTGCAGCTAAGAAGCATTATAAATAACTTTATATTAATGCTGCATAGAATTGAAAAACATCAGACACAGAAAGGCTGAAAGAGAAAATTATTTTGATTTGTGTCTTAAAAAATAATTTTAGGCTTCTGGAAGCAGAAATTATTCTGCATCTCAGAGACAGGCTTCAGCATTTGGAGAAAAGCACAAGATTGCTGTCTAATTATAAAGGACTGTGCTTGTACCATTTCGCCCATTTGTTATAATCAAAATCATTAAACTAAATTAATTTAGCATTGTGCCATTTTGTCTCGTTAAAATCTATGTCAAGAGAATAAACAAGAGAATTAATTCATTTACTGTTGTACCTTATAAAAATGTTTCTACCGCATTTCATGTGATGCAGAAGCACCTGGCTCGCTGGTAGGAGACTGCAGTGCTCTGGGTGGCTGCAAAATGCTGTAGGGTTGGTTGAGAGAGACCTTTACAGAGAGAGAACGTTGCAGTTGAGAGAGGCTGTATAGTGACGTGGTCACCCAAATACACAGGACAGGAGTTGCCTTTGGCCTCCAGGGCATCTTCTGCTTGAAGAGAGTAGGGAGCCAAGGAACAGCACTTCATAGCCGTCATCTCTAGATCACTAGGCAGCTGTTGTTATTTACAGAGTCACCCAGATGTTGAAAATTTCCCTTTCTGCTTTCCCAACCCCTCTCCAAAAGCCCCAGTAGTCAAAGAGACTTCTTGGCAGTAGCGTCTGCAGACTCTGGTTTGCAGCTGCACACAGGTGCCCGTCTCATCATACAATCATAGAAGGAAACACCAACGTCCAGGAGAGGCCTTTGTGCTCCCTTCACCCCAGGTAACTTGGGTTACAAACACTGGTCTTAACCACCTCTTGGTGGCTGCAGCTTATGGTGGGAAGGCAGGTGCTTCAAGATCTCCTCGATCCAGCACAAGTGGCATGTGTTGCATATTTCCATGGTGGACAAGCAGAGGCTGAAGGACCTTTCCATCTGCATCTTCCCACTGGTCCCATCAGGCTGGTCCTTGGCTGCCAGTACAACCAGCCCCATATTCTCTCCTTTGCAGCTACAGAGCACGTGGCTAGCTCTGGAATTTTTACAAGGTTAAATACGTCCACTGAGACAGTCTCTTAAACTACAGACATTTTTTATTTAATCATCGCGTTTAAATATCTTTATGCCACCCATGCGCACAGATTTTCATTACACTTTCAATGGGCTAATAACCATTCTGTGTCTGTGCCCTACTTGTGCACATTTTGCCAAATAAAATGCCAACTGGCACTGTTTGGTCATATTCAGATGCAAAGGCAGATGTCTGCCCTTGTAGGCAACATGGCTGGGCACTCTGTGCGTGAGTGTGTGTGTGTGTGTCTGCGCTTAGCCACCCTTTTTCAATGATACAAGAGTGTTTTTCTGAAATGAAGCTTGGCTTCCCTGCCCTCATGAGCTCCCTTTCATAAGAGAGCAATGAGATTCCTAATGAAAGACACCAAGCCTGCGTAACTGCAGGAGGAATATGCTGGGTTTTTCATTTTTACTTTTTCATTTGGTCTGCCAGCATGAATATTTTCGTCTGTTCTCCAATCACCTAAGAAGCTTTCAGTGAGTGCACTGTGTATGACTTGATTATTATCCTATTATTTAATTGATGTTTGATTGAAAGTCATAGCACACTTTTATTCTTTCTGTCTGAAAGAACTTTCAAGAATTGCTCTGTGAAATCCTTTTCTGTACATGCATCTTCTTGGCATGCCTGAGCTCGGTGTTGGCAGCTGGTCATGGCAGAACATTTCCCCACCGTGCTGGCAGCATCTGACAGCTTTAGGATCTTGGGGAGCACGAGGAAAGCAAGCCTGTTCCCTGCAACACTGGGAGCAGGGACCACCAGCTGGGAAGGCACACACATGCCAGTGCAGCCCATAGGTCTTCCTCCAGCCATGTGAGAGGATGAGGATGGGCTTCCTCTCTTCTGCAGGCCTGCTGCAGCTGGACCAGGCTCCCTGGCACAACACAAGCTGTCACAGCACCTGGCCTCTCACAGCACACATCCTGAAATCTACTCCAGACGATCAGCAGAGGGAGGTGAGGAGTAAAGAGGGTGAGGCAAGTCGTGAGGGGCACCCTGCTCCCCTTGCTCCTGTCCCAAACACAGTCCTCACTTGTCCCTCTGCCTTTTATCCGCCTCCCGTCCTGTGACCCCTGCTCCTTGGACTTGGTCTCGTTCCCATCCACTCCTCCTCCTCCCCAACAACCTTTGTTTCTTTTCCATCAGCTTTTTGTTGCCCCAGTTTCACCTCCTCTCCCCTCTGACTGTGAGTCCCTTGACCACAAACAAGGCTGGCAGAGGCAGCATTTACACACAGATTTAGGCAGAGCATAACTAATATTTCATATTACAGATATTTAATACAACATACACACAGATTTATGTCTATATGTCATATTATTTTGACATATGCAAAATAAACCAAAAGGCCCTCAGGAACCTTTTTCTGTAGCCATTATCCTTCCATTTTCTGTATTCCTCTCCCATCCGTCATATGTAAACATGAATTACAAATTCTTTGGGACAAAAAGTGCTTCATTTTATTTGCCTATTGGCAACAGCAATATTCTGGGTGAAGAATGAATAAGTAATTATTACATTTTTTATTATTATTATGGAGTGAGCAATATTTTTTTTTCTTCAGAATACAAACAATCAGGTAAAAAATAACTAAATGTCCTTTGCTTTCCGTAATGCCTCTGGAGAGCTCCTACAGGACTAATTTCCATCTGTGGAAACATCTAATCTCTATTAGAGGGTGTTTTTCTTTACCACTTCAGGAAAAAAAAAAAAAAATCTCATAAAGGGATCTCTCCTCTGCAATTAGAAAAACATATTTTAAAGAGTAGACATATTTAAAAAAAAATCCTGTTGTGAGTGGAATTGAAGATAAGTTAATAATCTTGTATTCTGTGTCTTTTCTGCTTTGTTCTAAGAAATTCATCTCTCTCTAGATTAATAACAAGACAAGAGTTAGACATGAGATAATTTACCACATCATTTATTTACACATTTTAATGAAGGAAAGATCATAGAAGCATAACAGAGCTGAAGTTTGTTGTCAGTTGGGTTGGGAAATGTATATAAATTCCAGGAACAACTTAGTCAGTACCGACACTATTTTAATTTTAAATGGAAATTATGCAGCTAACAAGTCGTATCCTGTCTTCTCACCACTGTTGATCTGCAAAGCAACAATTCTAGAGGGCATAATGCGAGATCTCACAAAAAATACTTTTGAAAAATAAAATCTGATGTGTGATTCTCCAACTTTAGTTTTAACTGCACTGCTGCACCTGTATCAAAAATTTTGAAAGCCATTTCAATATGCCTTAAAGATTCCATTTTCTTATTTTGCAATCAAATAGCATGGACCATAATCTTGATTTATTTGAAGTCATTGCCTTTCCAGTGGAAATATATCATCATTCAACTATTTCATTGCATGCTTGACAGCAATATGATCACTTTGGATAAAGTCACGCTGACCCACAACTGCCTTTGCAATGTTTGGATATAAAGATTTTGTATTTTTTTAAATACATGCTTAGAGATATTAATTTTACAGAACCAAATCGAGAGAAAGATTCAGGAAACACGTGTTGTTGAGCAAACAAGATGAGAGATGAAGGTAATGTTTTGTACAGTTTTCTACCTCCATACCATGGAGGGGTAGAACAAAGAAACATGGATGTCCTGCTTCCTACTCCCAGCACTGCTTCTGTGTTTCAACATAAACAGTCACCAAAACAAACAAAAACAAACAAACAAACAAACAAACAAAACTATTGGAGTGGTTGGAGTAGACGGTAAGCAAGTGCCCAAACCAGTAGGCTGGGAGCCATTGCTTCCTCGCGTGCCTGGAGGAGCCCTGTATCCTCCTGGGCAGGCTGAAGCAGCCCAGAAGAGTACGCAGCCTCCTGATACGGACGCTCTCCTGGGAGGAGGTGGGTGCAGGCTGGAAGCCTCTTGGGATGGGGTGGGAACTGCTCTAAGGCATTTTGAAAGATCCCTGTGTTACGACACTGAACAGATGGTGCATGAATCATACTCTTTCCCTTTGTAACAAAAAATATACCTGTAGCTGCACTGGGTACAGATCCGCTGCGACAGACACATCTTGGGAACAGTTATAGGACCAGTCCTTCCAGGATGATGGCATGGAGGAATGCATGCTTTCTGGACTGCAGATAAGTTTAGGCATGAACATAGTGTTGAGATGCCCAGTCCCATTAAAACTGGGGCATTTCTGGACATGAACAACATAACTAAAACACACAAGGTGCCTCCAGGGTTACCTGGTGCTTTACAAGATTACAAGTTTGGATGTCACTGTGCATCTGTCTCCACATTCCTGTGTTCAGGGGAGTGTGGTGAAGCCAGTCAATATGTCTCTACCTAGGTGTAGACATGCCCTTGTGTATCTAGGGAACGAAAAACTTGCAGATAGGCAGCATCTGAGAGAGCTTCAGAGATTTAATATATGGGTGGTTTGGTACCCATGCTCTCTGCATAGCCTTAACTGCCGTGTGAAATGTTTACTAAGGGCCATTTTTTTCAGAGACTCTTGTGCAAAATAGCTCCACTTTAAGCTTTTGCCCTGTCCTTTTGATTCCCACAGGGATCTTTGTCTGTAACAAGTTACTCTTAGTAATAAGGTAGGATATAAATTGATCCTATTTACTATTCTAGACTTGTAAGTAAATCCAATAACAGATAATTGTATCTATACTCCGCTTCCGCTACAAGGATGCAAAGACTAATTCATCTTCTTGGTAATTTTCTTGGTAATTTCCTTAGTTAACATTTTTATTTTATTATGAGCAACAAAATTGAAATTCTGTCTCTCTTTTTTTTTTTTTTTCCTTATTCAGATGGAAAAGGGAGATAGGAAGATATGAAAAACACTATGGCTTTTAGTTATTTCAGGCTATATCATTAGATGATATAAAGTCATCAGAAATCCTGCAACTTCCTCTATTCAATTCCTCAACAGAAAAGTCCAGGTTTAAAAGGAGTAGGTCTTCCATGGTGCTTGTGATTTATTGGTTCATATTTCTCCTGAAGTTATCTGTCTGAATCTTCACAGCCTTGTCAGAAATTGCTTGCTGTGACCTGGGTTTACTTTCCCACATTCATCATCTTAATTTCATGCCATCTTTTCTTTGTTAAACCTCTTGAAAAATCTCATCATTCCCTTGTCCCATTTGGCCAGATACATCATAATTAAACTCAGAAGCCCCAACCATATGTGGTTTTAAACCTTTGTTATCTGCTACATTAAATTTTTTTCTGAAATTGAGATGACACCTCTCAAAACTACATATTGGGAAATTTGTCAAATGCCTTTTCTTCCATGTTGCTCCTTATGCATGGTGGAAAGCTCTATCTGCAAAGCAACTTCATTGTCCATATGCATGTTTCACCCTAAAATGTCTCTACTGCAATGCCAAAAGTCTGACAGTCAGACAGCTGGCATGTTGTAACTGCTGCTTTTCATTACTGACCAGACTGCCTCTTATGTGTTTTCTCCATCTGTTGCTTGTAACTACCTTTGGTCCTCTTGTTACTGATCATGGGACAGATACTGTCTATTTACACATAAAATTCACAGTAGAGCTCTAACTCCTACGCCAGTGCCTAGCAGTATCTTATCCTGGTAGAAATACTTGAACCAACTTCAAAGTAATCTGCAACAGGATGACAGAAATACAAGCAGCCCTTAAAACAGGTACTTTTTTTTTTTTTTCTTGTATGTATATATGAAGTGATGTATTCATGTTGCCTTTTCATGAATATCTAATGATCTGATTGACACCGTGTCTAGAAGCCCTCTGATGAGGTAGGTGACATTCAACCCTCTACTAAATGATTGTTGTTGCTCTGACGTACTGGTATCACTAAATTTAAGAGAACAAATGTTACATAACACTAAATACTGCATGTTCCAACATTTTCATTATTTTAGATATCATAGTTTCATTTTGCTCTTATTTCTTCTACTCCATAGGTGAGCATCACACATTTCGTTAGTGGAGTACCATTGGACAAAGTTGTCCCCTACTTGTTCTTAAACCAAAGCAATCAGATCATTACTAATGCAAAAGGAAAAGCTGCAATTCTATGGCTGCAGAGTTAATGGACAAGTTTTATGGGGTTCAGTAAGTTGTTATGATGTGAGTTTTAAAGTCTGAGAGTGATTATGAAGCATATGGAATTACTTCAGAAAGCACAGCTAGAGCCAGGGGCCTTTGTAAAGACAGCTATTACAAATACACATGAATATGAAAAGCAGTTACCGCTAATGGTCAGAAATGAGGCCAAAGAATCTATATGTATTTATTACTCATCTACTGTAAATCTAATGTTGTATCATGCAGGACAAATATAATAAACAAGAGAAAACACATTAATCTGCTTTCTACAGAAGTTAAGCAACTTTGGGGAAACAGATAACGGTAGCAGGAGCTGATGAGTAAAATAATCCCACCATTTGCAGTCATTGCTCCTTAAGTAGCAATTCCTTAACAGCAAATAAAGGTACCTGTGCATCTTAGGTTCCTTGAACTTCAGCTGTCACATTTGCCTTTGCCTTTTCTGAGGCTGGCACCTCCTGAGATGTCTTTTGCCTCTATTCTCATAGCAGATCTTATCGGGGAGCTCTTCTTGAGCAGTGAGCTAAAACTCTGACAAAAGTAACTTGGCACTTCAAGTTGTCTAAAGACAACACTAGTGGGTGAGAGACCTCTGGGCAAGAGTCCTTTCAGACCCTTGACACATGCCCCTGGGCTTCACTATATTTAATTGTGCCCTCCCCTGCCTGTCCCCAAGCCATGGTCACCACAGCCTGCTGTCCACTTTGCCTTGAGTAGGAAGGATTCACAGCTACTTTGGCCAGAATGTGCCTGCAACTTGTGTTGAGGCAAAGGTTTAACTGCGGATGAGGAGTGCACTCTTTCAGTGATGCCTAGAAATGCTTCTGATAGATTTGGCAATTATAGCTGTATCATAAAGTATTGATGACAAGCAGTGGAAATGCTGGCTTGTTCAAGTCTCTAATGGGAACATATGGTTGCAATTAAATGTTTTCAGAAAGTTTCCTTAGGGTGGGATGGAATTCTGGTAAAAGATGGTGATAAATGGCTTGGGTACTTGAGGTAAGGAAACTGAAGCTGCAAGGCCTCATTCTGCTTTTCTGGGGCAGAATCTGAAACTTCTGCCTATCAGGCAAATATCTGGCCCGATCTGATTGCTGCATACTCCCTAAAGCTTTTTGCTGTTATATAGCCTGGAAGAAGGCAAGGCTTTCTCCACCTTTAAAACCTGAGAAACTCTCCAAGTGAATCTGCACCAACTGATGGCAGTATACGCAGGTCAGCAGAATTACTCTGTCCAAACCTTCTAGCACTTCAAGGAGTACTATAATGTAATCTTTCAAGTAATTACTCTTGTAACTGTCATTAACTTAACTTGGATGTCTCTTTAAGGCATTTAAGGCACAACATTAGAGCTATATATTTCTGTGTCAGTTTGTAAATCTTTTCTTATGCCACGAGAAGTTATTTTGCCTTTGTTCTTTCCTAATTTCTCAGAAGAGACTGTTTTAATCACAGTTTTCACTGTTCTATATAATGCATTGTACAGAGTAGCTTTTGTATGGACTCTTCTGGACAGACTGGAGAGCTGGGTGATCACCAACCACATGAAGTTTAACAAAGGCAAGTGCCGGGTTCTGCACCTGGGACAGGGCAACCCTGGCTATACGTACACACTGGGTGATGAGACGCTGGAGAGCAGCCCTGAAGAGAGGGATCTGGGGGTTGTGGTTGACAGCAAGTTGAATAAGAGCCAGCAGTGTGCCCTGGCAACCAGGAGGACCAACCGCATCCTTGGATGCATCAAGCACGGCATCGCTAGTTGATCAAGGGAAGTGATTGTCCCGCTCTACTCTGCGCTGGTGCGGCCTCACCTCGAGTACTGTGTGCAGTTCTGGGCACCACAGTACAAAAAGGACATTAAACTGTTGGAGAGTGTCCAGAGGAGGGCGACGAAGATGGTGAAGGGCCTAGAGGAGAAGACGTATGAGGAGCGGCTGAGGTCACTGGGCCTGTTCAGCCTGGAGAAGAGGAGGCTGAGGGGAGACCTCATCGCGGTCTACAACTTCCTCACGAAGGGGAGTGGAGGGGCAGGTGACCTATTCTCCGTTATCACCAGTGATAGGACCCGCGGGAATGGTGTTAAGCTGAGGCAGGGGAACTTTACGCTGGACATCAGGAAGAGGTTCTTCACCGAGTGGGTGGTCGCACACTGGAACAGGCTCCCCAGTGAAGTAGTCACTGCACCAAGCCTGTCTGAATTTAAGAAGCGATTGGACTGTGCACTTAGTCACATGGTCTAAACTTTTGGGCAGACCTGTGTGGTGCCAGGAGTTGGACTTGATGATCCTTATGGGTCCCTTCCAACTTGGGATATTCTATGGTTCTATGATTCTATGATTCTTTTTTGCTGAGTGGTCACTGCAGTTGTTCCTAATACCTTCCTCATTACTTATGCCCATTAGGCCCCAGCAAACCAAAAGGCAGAGATTTATACTAATAGCTAACTCCTAAGCAGCTTCTTCCCCACTGGAGGGTCAGTTACTGTGTCCAAATTTAAACACTCTGCTGCAAACGTTCATGACAAAGTGGAAGGAAGCAAGAACTGGCAGCAGGCAAAGGTGGCTAGGAAACACTGTCTGTTTTTAAACAGGTAAAATATCCAACTCTGAAATCAGCATTGATTTACCGTGCTAATTTCAGTGAATAGGATTTAGTGAGTGACGTGCCTGTGGCCCCTTGCCCACTTCACTTCTCTGATTTATGTGCAAAATTGATTATGCTGAGCTTAACCATTACCAAAGGAAAACAGAGCACAACAGGTTGTAAAATGCCAGCCTCAAGAAGCTGTGTGCAGTGGCTTTTTTCTGCATGGCAATATCAACATGGATGTTCAAAATGCATTGTATTACAGCTTGGACATCAAGCTATATCTTGTTTTCTGTATTCCAGGATGTCAACCACTGGCATAGCCAGCATGGGTGATTTTATCAGAAACAAAAATGGGAGCTGGTAACTCTAGATAACATTTGAAGAAGTTACAAAATGCATTGATGTTGATGGGTGCCCAGCCTTTCATTCAACAGCATCACTTTACTGCACAGTCCCTTTGCCTGTTGAACAAGGACTTCTGAGGTCACAGAGAAATGTAGTCCTACTTTATAACTGTATTTTACTTGGCCCAGTATCAGTGTTTTCAAAGTCCTGCTCCATCGGAGCCCTTTGATGTTCAATGCCATGTTGAAGTAAATATTCTATAGCTATGCCTTGAGCTATTGTGTCTAACAGGCTTTCTGTTGGCTTTTCAAAAACATTAAACATACGTAAAGTTTAAGAAGATTCACAGGCAAGAAAGTCAGTATGCACATCCATCCCCTACCAGGCTCAGCATGAGTGCATGAGACAACTTCAAAGCTTCCAAACACAACATTCAAAAGGCTCAAGAAAGCTTTTGGCTGAAAATAAACTTCTGATCAAGTGCATTCCCTGAATCTTCTGAACTAGGGTGATACCTGCAAGAAAGCAAAATCAGCACAATAACCCTTGGTCAGTTTTCTCTGGAATTTTTTTCCTGTGATTTCACATGCCTTGGTGCTTCTTTGCACTTGAAAGCTAAGTCACATTCAAACAGATTATGAATTCAAAGCACAGTTACTACTTCTGAATCACACCATAAGGTAGATGCTGTTGTTCCAGAATAACTGAATTGCTCCTGCTCAGTTGGAAGCTGGACTGAGCCCAGACAAGAGTAAGGCACTCTGGAAGATATGAATGTTTTCATGAGTATAGCCACAGCTGCCATTCTTTGTAAAGGAACAGCCTGGATTGTGCATAGTCAGGCAAAGGAAAAATGTGCTGTTTATTTCAGAAACCAACAAAACAGTGACAGCTTTCTCTTCACCTTTCAGACTTGTTTATTTTATTTTATTTTATTTTATTTTATTTTATTTTATTTTATTTTATTTTATTTTATTTTATTTTATTTTATTTTATTTTATTTATTATTTTATTTTATTTTATTTTCTTAAACAGCCCATTGGTGTCAAGTCCCATGAGACGATTCTACACGGTAGGCCACAACTGCACATCTGGGACACAGGGAGATCTGGTGTTCAGGTCCTCCCTGTGAGAACTGTTGGACATCAGTCAAATGATGGTCAAAATACATGCACCCTCGAAAGTGTTGGGTCTGGAAGCACAGCTTCCATCCAGCCGTAACAACTTAGCCAGGACCTCCAATTGTTTTTTCCCTCTGGGATCCTGAATCCACAGCTGCATGATAGATTGGTTTGTCTGCTGAAGGTCTGAACAGCGTGCTCCATTGCCTGCTGGGTTGGAGAAATGGCCTTGATACCTCTGGGCAGAGTAAGACCTAGAACAGTTAGTCAATGTGGACTGTGATGCTAATGGCAACCAAAATTACTTACACTACTGACAGCTTTTAGCATTTTGGCTTTCTTTTTTTTTTTTTTTCATGTGTTTTATGTGAAATTCAGGTACTTTTTGATCTAAACATAGAGTACAAGAGAATTTATGACAGGAAACTAATAGACTCACCTCTAGAGTAGTCATCAAAGTTTGGTGATGATTGTCAACATCCAAGAAAATTCTAACATATAAAGGGAAGTATTAACTGTTGTTTTTGTTTGTTTGTTTGTTTGTTTGTTTGTTTGTTTTTTCATTAGGCAATCCTGGAAAGATTATATTGTTTCTTGAAATTCACAAAGGGACACAGGTAGGTAGGTTGAAGGCTGTATGGAGGTTGGCAGGATCCTACCAGCATTACTGCATTATGCCTGCCAAAATAACCTGTCAAAAAAGAAAAGTGGGAAATATTAGCTTTCAGCCGTTATATTTCTGTCAAAAACATAATTTCTTGATTTCTTTCAACTTTCTTCTGTTATGACAGGTGGTGCTTGATCAAACCAGATCTTTTATGATTTTCAGCCTTCTAGGCTTCATGTTTAGATCTTGTAATAAATTGCAGACTGTACAAACTGGGAAAAGTCTTTTATCCTGTAGATAACAGGGAAAAAGGTTTTGTATGGAAATTATAAAAAAAAAATAGTTCTGAATGATTTCTTCCTTTTAACATTTTTTCTGCAAGTTGATTCTGATTTCTTTTACTTTCGTAACTACAGCTAAAATCAGGGAGATGAAAAGTCCATCTGAACAGTGTAAATTTATAGGTATGAAAATAATCTGCAGTCGAGAGAGCACATTTGTAACTGGTGGCTGAGCATTCCAATTTACACTTCTGTGCTTTCCTCAAACTATTTCTACTGAGCAACCAAACCATCACAGTGATATTGATCTCTAACTTCAAAACAAAACAAAACAAACCAAAACAAAAACTAACAAACAGGAAGACAGTCCTTATATATTTCTTATCTTTTCCTTTGATTTTTATGTTTCAGTTCTTAACCCATATCTCATTTAACATTCTACATTCTCCTAATGCTGCCGAGGTTAAACGCTGTCCTACCAGAGCCTCCTGTTTCAGTTCATAAGACATTTTCATAGAATCATAGATACATAGAATATCCCAAGTTGGAAGGGACCCGTAAGGATCATCAAGTCCAACTCCTGGCACTGCACAGGTCTGCCCAAACGTTCAGACCATGTGACTAAGTGCACAGTCCAATCGCTTCTTAAATTCAGACAGGCTTGGTGCAGTGACTACTTCACTGGGGAGCCTGTTCCAGTGTGCGACCACACTTCTGGTGAAGAACCTCTTCCTGATGTCCAGCATAAACCTCCCCTGCCTCAGCTTGACACCATTCCCGTGGGTCCTATCACTGGTGTTTACAGTGAATAGGTCACCTGCCTCTCCACTCCCCTTTGCGAGGAAGTTGTAGACCGTGATGAGGTCCCCCCTCAGCCTCCTCTTCTCCAGGCTGAACAGGCCCAGTGACCTCAGCCGCTCCTCATACGTCTTCTCTTCTAGGCCCTTAACCATCTTCGTCGCCCTCCTCTGGACACTCTCCAACAGTTTAATGTCCTTTTTGTACTGTGGTGCCCAGAACTGCACACAGTACTCGAGGCGAGGCCACACCAGCGCAGAGTAGAGCGGGACAATCACTTCCCTTGATCAACTAGCAATGCCGTGCTTGATGCATCCCAGGATACGGTTGGCCTTCCTGGCTGCCAGGGCACACTGCTGGCTCATATTCAACTTGCTGTCAACCACAACCCCCAGATCCCTCTCTGCGGGGCTGCTCTCCAGCGTCTCGTCGCCCAGTCTGTACGTATAGCCAGGGTTGCCCTGTCCCAGGTGCAGAACCCGGCACTTGCCTTTGTTAAACTTCATGTGGTTGGTGATCGCCCAGCTCTCCAATCTGTCCAGATCTCTCTGCAAGGCCTTTCCACCCTCATCAGAGTCCACAACTGCTCCAAGTTTGGTGTCGTCGGCAGATTTGCTCAAAACACCTTCTAGTCCTACATCCAAATCATTTATAAAGACATTGAAGAGGACTGGCCCTAAAATGGAGCCTTGAGGGACCCCACTAATGACCATCCGCCAGCCAGATGTGGCTCCATTTACCACAACCCTTTAAGCCCTGCCCGTCAGTCAATTGCTCACCCATCGTATGATGTTTTTGTTAAGTTGTATGCTGGACATTTTGTCCAGTAGGATCCTGTGGGAAACCGTGTCAAAAGCCTTGCTGAAGTCCTAAGAGATCACATCAGCTGGTTTCCCTTGGTCAGCTAGATGGGTGATCTTATCATAAAAGGAAATCAAATTTGTTAGGCAGGACCTACCCCTCATGAACCCATGTTGGCTGGGACCAATGACTGCATTGTCCCCCAGGTGCGCCTCAATAACTTCAAGGATCATCGTCTCCATAATTTTACCAGGCACTGACGTGAGACTGACAGGCCTGTAAGTCAGCCTGCCTTTTCTCAAAAAATAAACAAGTGCTCATGAAAGAGACTGATGTGTCAAAACAAAATCATTTCCATTTGTGGAAGCATGGTGATTGTGATGAGCTTCGAGTGGAGCAGAGGCAGTCTGATGGGCAGGCTTTGCTGTATTTGAATTTGCTGCTCTGCATTTGGGGAGGCCAAGCTTTCCCCCATGACACCAGTGAAAACTTGTCTACAGGTCACAGCTTGTTGGCTGCAGCTGGAGCTTGACACAGAATTAGGAAAACTGAAAATCTTTAAAACAAAAGTTTAAGCCCATTTGCAAAGCTCCCATTTTATGCAGGGATCAATAATCCAGCCCATTCAGCCAGAAGCATGCTTAGCCTGTGAGTTAGCTTGGGTTCCATGACCAACGACTTTGCATTCTCTCTAGAAAATTTCTATTTCAAGCCATTCTTTACATTCTCTATTCTTTACAATCCTGCGTTCTGCTGAAAGGCACAGAACTGTAACTTTTCTTTCAAATTTGGATTTCTTTTCCCATTTTTTTTCTGCCTTAAGATGGAAAAAAGAGTTGAGTAAATGTTAATTGATACTATGCTTCTTTGTGATTAGAAAATATATTTATAAAGACAAAAAATTTTAAATGCTTTTAAAAATTTTAAAAGCATAAAGAAAGAAAAATAAAGTAGAACATTATTCTAATGGATCATAAAACTATGAATTAAATGACAACAGATCTTACTAAGATTTTAAAAATCTATTGATCATTTTCTTTCTATTGTTTTACTATATTTGGAGCAACATAAAAACAAAAAAGGGACAGTGTGAATATTCAAAGCAACTAATTTTCTTTCCATAAAGTGATACTAAGCTACCTTTTTTCTTTCATCTTTATTCCAAGGTTCCTCTTACTTCTCATAAACGTGTATTCAATTGGTCTTAATATGATCCTGACATTTTTTTCCCTTCCAAATGTCTCTTGAATGAATTGCATGTGCCAAAGTAGCAAAATAAATGAGTAAAAAATACACAAAAGTTATCAATTTTTAACTTGATGAATTTATTGAACATTTTATTTATTAATAAACATTTTGTTGGCCCTGGTTTTAGTCCAAGAATTGCTGTTGCTATGCCTTAAATGAAACACAGTATTTATTTTTACCAGACTGTTTGTTTTGGAAAAAACAAACAAGTATTGTTTGGCCTCCTGAGGTCTGAGTAACATTGCTTTGACTAGGAAGAAAATACTGGCATTATACAGTTTCTTTCATAGCTGTCTGCTGTGAAAAACAAAACACAACTAACTCACAGCTCCAGTGCAAGCCACGAGTGGTTTAGCGAGTGCTATGCAGATCCCTCCAGAGCCTGCAAATTCATTTCCAGTCCTTTCTAAGCTGCTGGGCCTCTCCCTGTTTTACTAATAAAAGTACTTTGCAAAGCCACATGATTAGGATGACAGACAACAGCATGGATCATATCCATATTTTGAACCAGACAGGGCAAAATGTTCACTCAAATCCTGTCCTGCAGTCAAACATAACCTGTTGATGGCAAAAGTTGAGACACCGCACTGCATTGCTCTCTCCTCCACAGCCAGGGCCACAGAGCAAAGTGCCATCAACTAGTGAAAAATAAAAGCTGCCCACAGAAACAACCAAGCGTCAGGTTCACTCAGCATCATCTGATAACCCCGTGGAACAGGTGATCAATATTCATCAGCATCACAGTTCCCCTGCTAGTGATGGTTAATGGGCTGATAATGCCATCCTCCTTGTAGCCAAATCCCATCAGGGACCAGACAGCTGGAGCTAAAGGAGAAAACTTATCAGATCTGGCAGGAGACAGTTTAGGAGGCTAAAATTAACCTTGGACCATTCACAGAAAGAACTAATTGTTTGTGACTGCTAGATTCCTGCCAGTGGCAAAGGTTTATTGCTGCACAGATCTTAACCTGATACTCGTTTTTCTGCAGCAGGAAAGAAAAACAAACTGAAGGAGAAAAAAAATCCCGGGGTTATTTTTAACTCCTCCCCCTCAAAGGAATATAAATTAGCGTAAAGAAAATTAAAGCTATAGTTAAAGCTTTATGCATTTGTACTAATAATGAGTCAAGTTACTTCAGGACTCCAGAACATATTGTGAATTCATGATCTTGACAGAGCCTTCAGTCAGAAAAAAAAAAAAAAAAAGTCTGTCAGAAAACCCCAAGTCTGCCGAATTGCTCTTACTTTACTAACACCTCCAATAACATCATTTCCTCCCCTTCCCATGCCAGCAGTACACAAGCTGAAAGCTGGCTCTGACTGAAGAGTCATTAGCTCATGACTCATGAAAAGGGAAGCAAATAAACAAGAGGCTTAACCAAAGGTGGTGGCAAAATCTATGTCATGGTGTGAGGATGTGCAAGAGAGGGAAGATGTAATGCTTGGCAATATGCTCGAGTTATGGATATCTCGACTTTCAGGCATATTTGTGTTCAGCATAACAGTACTACAGAGCAAACGCTAATACAAGACAGTGAACCTGGAAACATGGAAGAGGACTCCAGCTGGAAGAGCTGGAGAACAATTTTGCTTCAGAGAAGAAGAAAAATATTGGTGAGAATAGAAGATAAATTGACAAGTGAAAAGATGGAACATTTAGTCCAACAAAGAGAAAGGAAAGGACAGACAAGTAGCCCTTGGCAGCAGCTACAAATAAAAATAAAACTAGTACCAGAAGAGGCTCATCTGTATGACCCTCATAAAGTGAGAATTCCAACACAGGAGCTGGTTCAGAAAATACGCAAAGCTGATAAATGGGCTTGAAACTAAGAGGATCTTGAAAATAGCAGAGAGGACCTTACTTGGTGTTCTTGGCATCAGGACAAACATATACGTTTAACTTACACTGAAGCGGATCAAGGTTTCTACACTTTCTAGGTGTCTAGGATGCACAAAGAGAAGGTTTAAGTTATATTTGCGGAATTCATTCTATCCCATTCTTAAGGGAGAAAAGTAAAAGCATAGCAAGAAGAATTAAAAACAAGCAGCAGGAATTGGTTATGATAAGAAGGATTTGACTTCCAGTTACAGGTACACAATCTGGTAAAAAGTTTTTTCTTGAAGAACTGAAATCATACAGGTGTCTGGGATACTAAGGCAAAACATGGATGACTTAAAAGCGAGAAATGGAAGAGTGGAGAGGTAAAGTGATCTGGTGACACTTCTGAATCACTGTAGTGTTAAAACCTAGCTGAACTAGGCTCAGGTGTATGATGATCTAGTAGAAGATTAAGCGATGTGAGATGGTCCAGAGGAAAGAATGTCAAAAAAAATATCCTGAGATAATTTGAGGAGTCAGTGATAAACCCTGAGGGTAAAATGTATACATGGATAGAGGATCTCTGTAATATGACTGAAGAGATCAATAAATACTGTAAATTATGCCCTTAATGAGAGATTTTAATTCCTAAATATAGATCACCTGAGGCTGAGAAATGTGAGAACTGCCAAAAGTCAAGCTCAGTTACACATCACAAAGATATTCATGAAAGTAGAAAAAGTTCTTCATCCATAAAGACCATGGAAGATGACGGAAATAAGTGTAATTTGTCTGAACCTAGGAGAACAGATAAGAATATTTTAAGAAAGCAAGTAAACTGTGAAGTGCATTTTCCTGTCTTGTCCAGGGAATATGTCTGATACCTGATTTCTTTCCTGCTTCTCCCACAATATCTTTGTTAGAGGGAAAAGAAACTGATGAGAAAGTCACCTAGCAACATATCTTTTGGGGCTAAGTTAAACCACTTCCAAGAATGGTATTGTGTGTCCATCAGAAGTCTGGGCAGGTATGCAACAAAGCATCTTTGCAAACAGGTGGCTAAGTTTATATATGAATGGCAGGGACTGTGTAAAGCAGGTTGACTTCCATTCCTCCGGTGTTTCTCACATGTAATGCACATTTAAAAATAAGTGGAAGAGCAAAACTTAAGGATAGTGATTCTTGGGATAATTATGCATTTGAGTCTTTCTCTGCCAGCACAAACTTCTCAACTAAAAGTAATTTGATTGGAATAATTTCTCCTAAGGACCCATCAGCACCAGCAAGATTGCCTGGCAGAGAAAGGTAACCCTACATTTATTTTCCTTGGCATTCCTCTAAGGATCAAATATTTTGGCCCTTTCTAGGGGCCAAATTTACTATTACTTCTTTCCAACCTAAAGCACAAAGATCATAGTAGAAATGTTGCAGTAATAAGAGTAATTCCCTGCTCAGAAAAAAATATATATATTATAGTTATTATTTTTAATATTATTCAGTGATAATCAAAGAAACTTAAATAGTTATATTATGGAAACTCCTCAAGCTAACCCTTTAACAGTAGTGTACAAAACAGATAGATAACAAAAATAAGGTGCAGAAATAATTCTAATGTATTCATAAATTGGAAGGTGAGAGTGTAAATACTACTCTACATTCAGGACACAGGTAAAAAACATATTCTTCATAGATAATAATAAACACTAGGAATTCTTTATCTAAACAGAAGACAGAGACCAAGCGATACAGAAAGGCCTCCTTCAGCATTGGCTTGGGATTGAGAATCACAGAAACAAAATGGTTCAAAAAAACCATAAAAGAACCTTGGTTCCTTGGCTATATTTTTTATGCTCATATACTTATAACAAACCAAAGAAAATAAACTTTTTGTAAATTCTGGTGAGCAGCAAGATATTTAGATGCTTTACACTTGGACATGAAATGTCTATTTCTTCTAATAAATAATTTCCTTTCTTCCTTTCTCACTCTCTTTCTCTCCTTCTTTCGTTCTTTCTTTCCTTCTTTCCTTTCTTCTTTCCTTCTTTTCTTCTTTCCTTCTTTCTTGTGGGAATATGATGGGAATATAAAGAACTGTTTCATTTTTCAAGAATATTTTATACTTACAACTACAGATATGAGCATGACCATCTTTGTGTTGTTACTCAAATAAGGAGAAAAGATATATATATATATATTCATATTGACCTCATACAATTTTGTCAGTATAGTTATCAAACCAAAACAATGTGGGTATGTAAAATATTTAACACAGAACATTTTTAATAAAAACAAAAAATAGATCTATAATAGGTACATAACTGAGCATCCTAATTGCTGGACTATATGAGAGTATATGTTAAGGCTTTTTCATTCTCTTCTGCTGGAGCTTCTTTGTTTTTCATTAAACATTTAATTGCAATGGGAATATGAACTGAAACACCAGTCTCTCACTTTGCAGGCAAATATTGTAACACGTTAGAAGACATTTCAGTTCTCTCCATGGCCAAAAATATCTGCTATTTCTTCCTCCATTTCACCTCCAATTTTATCTAATTAGCATTGAAATTCTTTTGGATCTATTTTCTGAAATAAATAAATAAATGTCTTTCAAGATTTCATTTTTTGAATAATTAAACTGTTTGGAAAATCTGACTAGAGTTTTAAAATAGCTTAGAATCAAACAAAACAGTACTTTTATGTCAAATTTTAAATTACTTAATTCTGCTTGTGACAACTCACTTTTGCTACTTATATTATCTGAAGTGCTGCATCGAAAAATTTAACAGCTGTTCCTGAAGATGAACAGAACCAAAATAACCCTGAGTTCATTTTTGAAGTGCTCCTCCTACAAGTCTATATAGTTAAATAGTCAAAACAGACTATTTAGCTATATAAGTGTTGGTGGGGTGTGGGGGGGTGGGGAACCTGCAGAAGCAGTGAACAGATGGTTTTCAAAGTATGTAATACATGGTGAAATGATTTTCTTCATTTTTTCTGTCTGCTAATTTTTGCTGGTTATACTACACCTTTGCCAAACGACAAGACTAATAGCAAGCAACTTACGACATTCCAAGGCCAAAGTGCTAAGAACAGGTTGCCTTCATTTTCTTTATCATTCATTATTCAAGTGGCTGCTTGTAATATTTAAATGGTTCAGTCAAGTCATAGCATTCACTGCAGAAACTCATTAGTGCTCATTATTCTGTGACCGCTCCCCTACCATGCAGGGCAAGGTACCAAGGAGGATTGGTTAAGTGACAGAGACAGCAAGAAATAGGAGCAAACTCTTTAATGCTCAAAGAAAAATGCTCCTTTCTTTCTATCAACATAGGTCTTCTGCTACTAGAAGCATCTAAGGCTCTTCCCAGGAGATAAATACTTGAATAATTTGGAAATTTTCTCTGTTTTTGGAGTCCACAGCTGGAAAAAAGAAAGATTTGGTCCGCAGTAGCAGTGTCTGGATGAGTGCTTCTATTGATATCTGTCCATCACAGAGTTCTATGATGTTCATTTTGTGGTATTTGTTCACATTTCCAGTCTTTCTGAGCTCTAAGACAAATAAAAAAACCAAGCAGAATGCCTTGGTGGCATTTGTTTTCCTTTTACTCAGTACACCACTTCTCCTGTGAGTGAATATAAAGTTACTGAGCAAGTATTGACAAGTCAGACTTCACTGCACCAGACAAATTTTTTATACGATTTTAAGCACTCACTGGACTTTTGGTTTTCTGCCTGACTCCCACTGCCTTCTGAGTACGCATGGACTGGCAGAGTGGGGGCTGTCTCAGGCATGCTGCTGATGGTTACAGCTAGGTACAGAGATAATCACAGTTACTGTATGGCACCTGGCACCTTTGCTTTAGCCTCTAATTACAGTTTGGCACTTAAACTTGCAAATATTGATTGGTGAAACGTTTTATGATAATCATGTGGAAATGTTTAGCTGCTCACTCCTTAATGATGTTACTGGAAACATTTTGTAGCTCATTTGGCCATCCTTTCATCTTGGCACTTAGAGGCTTCACCTTCATACAAACAAGCACATGTTCCACAGAGGACTTCACGCCCAGGTTGACAGCCGCCAGCCTTTTGTACAGGTGCCTACTGTTCTGCATGTTGATTGTTGGTTTTTTTTTGTTTGTTTGTTTGTTTGTTTGTTTTCTGGCAAATGGAATAATTTAAGCATGTGAAAAGACAACTGTGTGCTTAAACGTGTAGGTGTAGACAACTGGGCTCATATGCAGGCATAAAAAAAAAAGAAAAAATAGAAGAAATGAGGGTTCTGAATACACAGAGGAGGAAATGATAATAAAATAAAAAAATAAAATGTAAATGTGTCATAATTTTGTAGTACTTCACTTTGACTTAGAATCACACATACCTTTCTTATTTATTTATTTATTTATTTATTTAAATCACCTGGGATAATTGTATACAAAAGCTTACATCGTACTGGAAAGATTAACATACTTCAGTACAAAGTCTCTGTTACCTCTAGAATAGTCTCATTCACGTTGACTTTGAATCCTTCCGAGGTGTTTAGAAGCTCACAACAACATGTTGCAGAATTAACAATATTTCTTTGATATTTATACTCTGATAACCACAAGAGAGCACAATAATAAGAAAGAATCTATTGTGCTGGGAGCCCTAGCAACAGCCTCCAAATCTGAAAAAGGTTAATCCTCTGTTTCATCATATCCTGATGCCTTGCTGATAGTCCCCACTGAAAGCGTTCATGTACAGCCTTCTGCCATTTCAAAAAGACAAAGTGTATCTGGCTTTGGGGGTGAGGAATGTTTCCTTAATTGAAATGACAAAAATAAAAAATAAAGTAAAATTGGCTCAGGAAAAGTGAAAAGAATTCTACAGTGCTGAACTTTCATGTGTATATGTGAAATCGAATTGGCTAGAATAATGCAAAGAACAATAAATATACCCAGCTACTGAGGATAGCTGGAATTAAAGAAAGGTTTGAAGTTGTTCACATTAAATGATCTAAGCAAAGACTAGTGAACAGTGGATTTTAATGATATGTTAAAGAAGTAGGTGAACTCTCAGATAGACGCTTTGTTCCTGTACTTTTATAATATGTTCTCATTTTCCCTGCTCTATTTTATATTACCAATAAAAAGATGATTTGCTGTTGTTGTTGTGCATTAAGCTAATGAGTGTCAGGAAACCATTTCTTGTGCTGCATGTTATTCAAATGTGAAATATGAGTTTTCTTTGCAGTTTTGCTTTAGTATTAAGCACTTATAGAAGACTTCTTGAATGCTGAGATCCAGGATCACAGCTGTGTAATGACTGTAAAAACGTGAATTCACTGAAGCTATGGAAGCTGCACAGATTCCCTTTTTCAGGCATCTAATCCACCCTCTCCTCTTAACTACAGAAAACAATTGTAGGGAAATTCAGGCTATCAATTTACAATGCTTGCTTTGAATGAAGCCTCTTCTCATTGGCTTGGGAGGGAAGGTAAACCTAACACTGGATATTTGCAGTAAAATGTTTGTTGACAGTGTATGCTTTAAATCAGTGAAGGCATTAATGCTTTGATCTGAAAAGTTTTAAGAACAATATGTAAGAGATGCTTGATATTATTGAGATATTATTGACTTTGCATCCTACCAACAGTGCAGAGAGGAGTCAGTAGTCAACATCCACCTTCCTAGCATGTGAGCTGCAAAACCTCATCCTCAGAGACCTCTGGCTTCTGCTCCAAATGGGATTTTTGCCAAGGGAGCCCAACAACCTAAGCTTTTTTGCATCCTCATCCTTCAGTTCACTGCTGAATGACAAAACAAGCAGCTCAAAGAATTCACCTTGCCAAACAAAGACACATACACATTTCCTTGCCATGGTGGAAAAGACAAGAAGTTTTCCCATCATCTGTGTCTGCACAAGTAGTAAACAACAGGCTCTGACATCTGGTATGCCTGCCCAGACTTCGGTGGCCTGGAAACAAGCAGAGAAAAGGCAAAGCATGCCAACGTAGACTGCAGGTTCACACCTGCTCTAATAGTTTCACAACAATTTCAGCAACGAGTACTAGGGAAGATGCACAAATATATTTCTAAGGTGTTTTGATTGTTCTTTAAGCTTTAGAAATTGTAAACATCTCTCATTAAATGATGCATATGCAGTAAATATTTAGCATTGTGCAAACACAGATAGCTTCTTGTGTGTCCAGTGAAACTGCCTGTTGTCATTTAGACGAATATGCAGATACTTTTCTGTAGAGCATGAAGCAAAACTAAAAAGCTTGATGTTGTGTTTTAACCAGCAGACAGCTAACCACCACGCAGCTGTTCTCTCATTTCTGCACCACCCACAGTGGGATGGGGGAGAGAATTTGGGGAAAAAAAAGGTAACAACTTATGGGCTGAGATAAAAGACTGTTTAAGAGGACAGAAAACAAATGGAAAATGATGATGATAATGATGATGAAAGAATATACAATGCAAGTGATGCACAACACAATTGCTCACCACCCGCTGACCAACGCCCAGCCAGACCCCGAGCAGATAGTAGTCCCCCTGGTTAACTCCCCAAGTTTTATTGTTAAGCATGATGCCACATGGTATGGGATATCTCTTTGGCTAGTTTGGGCCAGCGGTCCTGGCTGTGTCTCTTCACAACTCCTGGTGGACCCCCATTCTCCAGCTGGCAGGGCAGCACAAGGAGGTGAAATGTCCTTGGCTTTGTTTTATACGTTGACCACCACTAATTAAAACATTGGTGTGTTACCAGTATTATTCTCATCCTAAATTCAAAACACAGAATCATACCAGCTACTAGGAAGAAAATTAAGTCTATCCCAGCTAAAACTAGGATACTTGATCATAATGGAGTCTTTTTTTTTTTTTTTTCATTTTTTGTATAAAGAGTACCATTTGAACTCAGTGAACTAGAGCTGATCTTTCAAGCAAATCTGTTTCCTTAAGAAAAATAAAGTGCTGTGGAACTTGCAGTATATAGAATTATTTCCCTCATTCACTACAAATCAAAGTATACTTTCAAATTTGGAATTGAGACATACCATAATTGTAAGCATTGCAATCAGTTCCAAAGGGAACTAACAAGAGCAAAATAGACTTTGAAGATATCTTCATTAGAACTTTTCCTTTTACCAGAATTGGAAAAACCATCTGTTCAAGCGGCAAAAGAAAAAAAAAATAAAGCAAGAGAAAAAAAATATTTTTTGACTTTTAACAGCGAAGACTTAATGTTTTGTTTCAGGTATCTAAAACTGAGTTCTCTCTCAGAAACATCTAAGATCCTGTACATGGTTTGATGCTAGACCCTTTCTAGACAAGACTAATGTCAGTGAAATCTTTTTTTTTTTTTTCTTTTTTTTTTTTTTTTGGTGTGTGTGTCATTGTGTCACTGATATGCTGTGAAGAATACATGGGAATAATAATGTCTTTGACTTGACTTGTTATGTTGCACATCAATAGACTAATGCTGATGTGAATGTGACACACAATGAAGAAATCTTGCCTGGCCTTAGCTCAATTGTTTCTAGTCTAAATAAACACCTGAATTCCCCATTAATTTTATTGGATGTATCTGGAGTTATGCACCAGACCTGGGGTTGTCTTCCATGTCAGCTGATAATAGAAGGGTCCCAACTCGCAGTTTTGGAGGTGATGCCCAACTTTTCCAACAAGGGAGGGTAATGGGAACAAAAATGACCCTGAAACAATTGGCATGGAAGTATGAAAGGACAATCAGTAAACTAAGATGTAATATATATTTTTTAAGATCTTCTAACCTCATTATGCTCATGGATTTTTCCAACATTTTTCCTAGGTACATCTCCCAACACATTGATTTTCTATACATCTTAGATAACAATTTCTTCTTTTTTTTTTCTTTTTTTTTTTTTTCTTTTTTTTTTCTCTTCATTTAAATAGAATTTATTTCTTTCTTGCTCGTGCCCTCCAGTACAGCCTCCTGGGCAGAATACCTATGGCAGAGCATTATCGGTGCAAGTTTTATTTTTCCATACTGTACAAGGAACAAACAGTGAAACCTTTTGAGTTGTAGAGATACTTGAGCTAATTTTAATCTAGTTTGATACTGCCTGAGTAAATATCTCCTTTTGCGTCCTTATGGGTCCCATATTCTGCCCTTAGCCTCTTGTCAACTTAGCTTCACTATTGTCAGGACCCAAGCTGGCAAATTTTAAAAAGTCTCCATGAGCTGCAATTAATCACCTAAGTTCTGGCACAGACATAACCTTAAAAGTAAGAAGGCTGTCTGTATCTATTCAGTACTTAGTCTCTTTACAGACGAAGCTCAGTTTCTAGCTGCTGCACTTGTGATTTATGTGATGTGCCTGAGAACTGGAATGGGAGAAAGAAAATGAAATGCAATTTTCCATTATTAAACATATACCTACCATACTGCTTTCCTGTCAGTGGACAAGAAAGTCAGGTCTTGGTAAATAGCAAGTAGAATGGGAGCTTACCTAATCCATATAAGTGAAGCAATCAAACACTAAACTGATTTACTCTGTACACCGCAGTCTGAAATTAGGGTTGGTTTGTGTGCATATGAAGGGGTGACAGAGGCTGAAAACCTAAAGAAAGCAGGATGAGAGCTTTAGCCTGTTCATTGATAAAGTTCTTGTTCTGCATCTTCAGGTTTTCATTCATTGCTGTCCTTTGGCATATTGAAACATGCAAACTGTTGACTAAATTTTGAGGTTAATGATTTTTATGGTGAATATTTAAATGTTATGTCTTTAGTAGATGAATAGACTAAAGATGCAACATTCAAATATTCCACTTAAAAATTAATACAGCCCTGGGGAGCCTTGTAAATAGTAATCAGATGGAGGTTACAGATCAAGGCTTCTTATACCATGAAATAAAAAAAAAAAAGTTTTTTAAGTTCCACACACAAATAAAAATATATTTTAAAGTAAATATTTACAGCATATTTTATGTATCGTACCATTCACTTTCAGAAGAAATTTTTACCTATGTCTCTTCCAAATTTTTACAGGTTTTAGTAATCCAAAATCTACCATGTTGCCACACTGAAAAATCTTATGTGGTACAATTGATACCACATTCTTTCTCCTTCTAGGATTTCTAATCACTGTATGCAATGTGATTTAGGTATGTGATTTTAGGTAATGTGATTCAGGTTTATACACGTATACTGGGTCTGGCTGGGTTGGAGTTAACTTTCTTCTTGGCAGCCTGTATGGGCCTGCATTTTGGAACTGTGACCAAAATAATGTTGATAACACACTATGCTTGGAAGGGGGCACAGCCAGGACAGCTGAATCCAGCTGACCAAAGGGATATCCCATGCCAAATAACATCATGCTCAACAATAAAAACAACGTGGGAGTGAGGGGAAGAGGTAGTTTTTGCAAAGCACTACTGCTCAGAGACTTGATGGTCATTTGTATGCTGCTAGAAGGCGATGAGTGGCTGTCTTTGCATCACTTTCTCTTCTTTTTCTCTTTTTGTATCTTATTAGACTATCCTTATCTCACCCTGTAAGTTCTTTTCACTTTTGTACTTCAGATCTTCTCCCCCATCCCTCTGGGGAGGTGTGAGTGAACAGCTGATGAGTGCTTAGTTGCTGGCCAGGGTCAACCTGCTACAACATGTCTGTTCCTTGCTTTGGAGAAGTAAAAAAATAGGACACAAAAGCCTAAATTTAAATCCAGCATTTTGACTGTTAACAGTATCCTGCTTGTTGTGGTATTATATGTCAGCATAATTGCCAAGAGTAAATAACAAGCACATTTAAAAATAAAGGGTTTCTAGTTTTCTTCTAAACCAAACTGGTAAAACTGTACAGTCATAGTGGAACACCAGATAAAAATAGTGAATTTTTATTACAGTTTTAAAAACAACAACCAGTACTACCTTATATTAATCGGTCATTTTATGAGAGCATTCAGTATATGAAGACTATGTGTACACATCAACTTTACCCACAGCTTCCATTTATATGCCATATAGTGTCACCAAAATAATGAACCCCACACACTCCAACCTACACCTTTGGTGCCTTTTACTCCCTTGGCAGTTTTCAGACTGGACATCTTCTCAGAGGGATCCCTTCCCTTAAATTGGACAAAGTTGACTATCATATGCCAATGAACCCAAGACCTTTTGCCAGAGGCAGAAAGCAAGGACAGCTGCAAGTCCTTTTTTGAGAGTACATCTCTTCACATTATTCCAGGCATTGGCAATGTTATTGCAGGCATGAAGAACAGTCAACAAATACACCAACAATAAATACACCAACAATAAATACATCAACCAGTCTCCATATATCTTGCTGTTTTCTAGATTTTCTTCTTTCAGCTTAAACTTCTCCTCCCACAGCTTTCATGAGAAAAGGGCAAACCTCAGAACAGTCTGATAAATACTCATGTATTTGTAGAGTCATTCTCATCTGAATGAGGACTCCCCAGTGCCTGTAGGTCTAAAAATATAAAAGTATATTTACCTCCCCACAGAGTTATACAACACCAAGAAAATTCACAGCACTAATAATGCAATCTAAATCAAAGACTTTTCACACTTTTTAAAATTTCTGAATTAGTTGATCTGAAATATAATGAAAAAATTGAGAATAATTATTTTTATTTTATCCAAACCAGTTGAGCATCCCTAATTTATACAACAGTTGATGAAGCTGATGGGGAAAGGACAGCTGGGTTGATTATTTTGCTTCATTCATAATGCAGTTTTCTTCCCCTCCCGACACGTGAAACATCTCAGTGATTTTATGTTCTCCCTCCCTTACTCTAAAAGTACGAATGAAAATATCTTCCTCCTGGCTGAGCAGACAGTTAATTTTAAATTAAACATCTGTGTCCAGGCACAATGCACATATATCTCTGTTGCATAGCAAATGACTTGTAACTGGAATTACTATCGTTTGGGTTTTTGACCTCCAAACAGTTAATCAACATTTGTCTTAGCTGACTAGTGTGAGACCAGTACCTCTAGTGATAATGCAAAAGGGTTTGGCAGTTTGAGTCCTCTTCTCAGTACACAAAGGTGGCAATGCTGACCACTGTGTAAATGAGCTGGGAGCTTTGTTGGAGGTTACAGCAGAGGGGCAGCTTGGAAAATGTGGGGTAAATAAGTGTAGGCTTTACTTTCACAGTGGACAGAGTATTTAATTTCCTGGATCAGTAATTACAGACAAAGTTTTAAAAAATGAAGGCTAAAATGCTATTTAGTAACTCAAGCAGAATAGGACTTTGAGTATGGAATCCAAACCATGGTAATAAAAAAAAAGCACACTAAAGCATGGTGGGATCCACTGTACAATGTGTAGGTATGTAACAGGGACTGAGATCTTGGGCTCAGGAGAATGCAGCCTCCTGAAGTGGTGCAGTTCTCTTGGAGTAGCAGAGAAAGAAGTACCTCTGAAGGTTTCATGCAGGCATCAAAGGACTGGAAGAGGCTGCATCACCAGACTGCATGCTGGGGACAAGTTAAGATATCTGAGTTGGACAGACAGGTTCCTAACCCATTTTTTTCTTCCTGCTACTCTGTAGTAATCATTCCTGCAATTATTTTCTCTAAGTTGCTCAAGAGGCCAGTGGATCAAGTATGTCATCCACCCTTCTTCATGCCATGCACAAGTTAAGTTTACCTTTAATTCACCTGCGTTTAGTGTGGAGTTTTACAATGACTGGGCACTAAACAGTACTTAGCCATGCAGAACAGCAAATCACAAGAACAATGAATCACTGTTTATGTAAACCACACAATCCAGCTCTGTGCTAAGAATAATTCAATCTGCCTATAAAAAGGATTGTCCACAAATAGCTTCTGCCCTCTAAAATGTTTTTACCTGGCTAGAGTTCTCCAGGGACTGGTTCTTTCCTTTTGACTCTTGAAAGCTCAATGATAAGAGAAAGGTCAAAAGTACTAGTATTTTTCCAAATGATGAGAATGGCTTTGTTGTGCTTTGTGTGTTCGTTTGTTTTTAGTTGTTGTATGTATGTATGTTTTTAGTTATTTATTTACATCCTTTTTTCAAAGAATTCTCCAAAACACTCTATTTCTCTGAAAGGAGTTAGAGGAACATGTTAATGCATATGGTTACTCTATTACCTCATTTCTATGTTTTGAAGGTATCACTTTCATGCTGTTGCAAAAGAATGAACGGTACTTGCTTTTACTTTTAAAACCTGGTTTTTCATTAATTGTCATTAATAATTAATTTCATTAATTGCCCCTTCTTTCCTTCCTCTTCCTTAATGCTTAAATTGAATTTTCTGTGTTTCATTTTTTGCCCACTGCCTCTCGCTTTGTCACTGAGCACCGCTGAGAAGAGCCTGGTTCTGTCTTCATTTCTCCCCTCAAGGGGTATTTATATATCTGGATAAGGTTCCCCCGAGCCCTCTTGTCTCCAAGATGAAGAGTCCCAGCTTTCTCAGCCTCTCCTTGTACCAAAGAAGCTCCAATCCCTTAACTATCTTTCTGGCCCTTCACTGGATTACCACCAGTATGTCCATGTTTCTCCTGTACTGGGAAGCCCGGCAGTGGGCCCAGCAGTACAGGGGTGTCTCACTAGGTCCAAGCAGAGCAGAAGAATCACCTCCCTCAACCTTCTGCCAATGTTCTGCCTAATGCATGCCCAGGAAGTTTTTGACCTTTGCTGCAAGGGTGCGTTGCTGGCTAATGGCCAACTTAACCACCAGGACCTTCAAGGACTTTTCTGTCAAGCTGCTTTCCACCTTGTCCTCCCCACCCCATTTGTGCCAGTACATGATTTTATTCCTCTCCAGGTGGAGGGCTTGGCTTTTCACTTTGTTGAACTTCACAAGATTTCAGTTGGCCCATTTCTCAAGCCTCTCAAGGCTGGTGTCAACATGAACGCAGTTCTGTAGCTTGCTTTTCAGGTCACTTTAATATGTAAAGAAGCAAGTCCATGAACTCAGATTAAGAAAAATATATCTAACCATATCCATTACAAAGACCAAAACTAAATTCATGTTTGAATTAGAATGTCTCTTTTGGAGAAATATTCAAACATAATTATCATTCTCCAGTTATAAGGTAGAAGCAAACAAAAATCTTTCCTCCTAGGCTATAACTCTTGACATCTGTGTGCAAACTCCAATCTCATTTTTTGCTAAGAAAGTATCTAGCTTTGACTTACAGTTAGCTGAATTTCAGCTTTTAGAATGAAGAACTGTGTATTCTCAGACTGGAATTCCCCATACAGAAATTCTAGTCTATGGTCAATTTTATTTCTCTTTAAGTCTCGTAAAAATTTGGTGAGTTCCCTGTAGATATCATAATAAGGTGCACTTCTTCAGTCATTTCATGATTCTCAGGTGTCTCTGAGTTGTCTTCACACTCTCTCTTGAGCTATTGAAAACAGAGCATAATACCATATCCTGACAGTAGTTCCACTGGTACTAAAATGTAGCAGTAAGGTAGGTAGGATTTGATTGCCTAAGTGTAGGTGTCTAAGTGAAAATGTAGGTGTAGGTGAAAATTTAGATGCACTAGTGTATCTTTGCCTAGTTTCCAGCTACCACTCCTGAAGGGTCTTCATCCCTTATAGGTCCTTTGTAATATCCACAGACCTGCTTCAATGTTTTGGGTATTGAACAGCATTTCATATGGCACCACACACCCGTTCAGGCAGCTGAGTTTTACCCACAGTGTCCCTACATACAGTTCATCAGTTAACATATCCATCCACTCTGTCATGTTAATCTCTTGATCATAATATTGCATAAGAAATTATATTAATCTAAATATATATATATATTTTTCCCTCCAGAATCATTTCTTCCTAGGCTAGCAGCTGTTATCCTGTTTGTCCTGCTGTCTTTTGTCTTTTTCCTTTTTTTGGCTTTGGTTGTGCACTTCAGTTGGTGCTGAAATTTCCAGTTTACCAAGCAAATTAGAATACCTCCAAACCATATTCTCATTATGGTTCCAATTCTCTCAGTCTTTGAATATCAAAGCTGTATAATAATACAAGAGAATTGTTTTTATGTTGTCTTCCAAGAGCTAGAAAAATCTCATTAAAAAAAAAAAAAAAGGTCCCTTGAAAGTGATTTACCCTTTATGATTATAGGTAGAAACATACCAATCAACCTTCTAATGAAAGACATGTTTCTTTCATATCATTCAGTCTCCTAAATGATTTAGTGCAGTATATCATTTCAGATGCCTCATAGAAATCTAAATATATCAACACCTTGTGTAATCTCAGTCTATTTTATTTTCTGTTCTGTAGTTAGAAGAATTATAGAGCTCCCTGTTTACTGTACATTTTGTCCTTTGGCTTTGATTTTGTATGTACTTAAAGAAAGGTACATCAACATTAAGATCGTCAGACTGATGCAGTCATACAAATGCAAGAGATTTATTTAAATGAAAGGAAAAGTGGATTTTATCCTTGCTGATGCTAATGGACCAGTACATCTTCATGAATCATAAAAGAACAAAGTGTCCTTGTCTATATAAACATTTAGCTAAAGTCTAGGATGGCACCCTGAGGGTAGCTTGAGGACAAGGAGAAAATGGTGACTGAAGGAGAATGAGCAACCAAAGACAGTTCTAGCTGCAGATCCAATTGTTTACTGTCTCAGAGCAGGAAGTGTTAGGACATTTCAGAAACTGTATGAAACTCCACAAAAGATAACCGTGTTTGAGACCAAGCTTCTCCTAGTTTCTGCTAAGAGAAGATGAGGAAGGAGTATCTGTTTCTGCTAAGCAGGGATGAGTTCTGATTCCTGCAGGCTCAGTAGAAGGCACAGAATATTTCTGGACTGAGAGACTATTTGCCTGCCTGCTCCTGGTGTGCTCTCTGCAGAATGGTGGGGACACAGCAGTGGAAGGGAATTTGGGCATATTGCCAAGTGGGACTTTGTGCTCCACTCATGTGGGAGATGGTTTATCACTATCTTATTCAAATCTCTCCCAGCTATTTCATTTCTACAAAATATTTAACATTAAATTCTTATATTCATTTAAATATTGCTAGGTCGTCATCAATACTCCTCAAAGGTGTCATTCCCTTGCAGGTTAGTGCAGGAATTCCTGAACTGCAAGAAAACAAACAAGCCAAAACCCAAACAGACAAAACAACAACAACAACAACAAATGTTAAACCACAAACCATTATAAGCAGAAGCAATATTTGTTTTATATACAACCAGAATACTCATTGCAGGTCTCATTTTCAGAAATGTAAGGTGCTATATCTTTGCCTAAATAAAAAAGACTGTATAGATGCACCAAAGCAGGCATCTAAAACTGAAGAGTAACCAAGATTATTGTGCTGGAGCTATAAGCACATTTATGTGATAATTATTTTTATCCTAAATTTTATGTTTAAAATTTGATGGTAAAATAAAATTTAAAGGTAATTTTACATACAAATATATCCCCATTCTTGTCCACATATCCATTCAAACGTATCTGTTTCCACATAGCTAATATGGAACATTTTATTGCATTTCTTCCATTTATTTAAGTTATTCAGAAACTAAACAATACTGTTATATTACCCTGTTTTCTGGGTACACTATCGTCTGGCAGGAGCAGGGAAAGGATCTCTTACAGGATCCCATAAGACAACATAAGCTACAATTCTGCTAGGTGAGGGAAGCATGAAGAGGACAGATCCTACAACAGCATCCAGCTGTGTTTTTCCCCCTCATTGTTAAAATTGTTAAAATGTTAAAATGTTAAACATTGTTTAAACCATTGTTAAAATGGTGGTTCTTATTGTCAATCTATTACTTTTAAAATGTTTCCAGAATAACTTATTCAGCTAAGTAGGTGTTTTTCTTTAGTCCTACTGTACAATCAGCCTGCATGAGTAACTGTCTAAGAATGTTTACAGGACATTTAATCAGCAGGAGATACTTACATTTACGAAGGTAATAGGAAATCCCCTGTGGCTTTGTACCTAATTTAGTCATCTTTAAAGCTTAGCATATTTACTGTTGCAGCTGGGGACTGGTACTGTCAAAAGATACTCAGCATAGAAAGAAAATCCAGCACCTCATCTGTCTAAAGTGATTCTCCAGGTTTCAGAAAGGTCTAACTATTCTGCTAGATCAGGGAATTAGGGTCCTTGTGCTCTGAATATTTTAAATATAAATTCATCCATGAAGAAAAAAAGATTCCAGAGATCTTGAAGAAGATTTTTCTTTATGGATGGGGAGTAATGAAAAAAGTGGGCTTTTATACCTAAGTATTCAAAAGGAAACCTACATTCTCAATACACCAGAAAATAATTTTCCCCTGAAGTTAAGAAACAAGCATCACATTTGAAAAAAAAATATATTTAAAAGCTCCCTTTGCTATATTTTCCAAATCAGAGCTGTCACAGTCAGTTGCCACCCATCAGTACCATGTACTCTCACTCTTCTATCTCATGTGCTGAAATTCTTCTTATTCCATCTTTATAGAGGTGAGCAATGTACTTGAAAACATTAATCAATTTGAAAAATTTGAAAAATTTGAAAAAATTTATATTCTCTGGGACTTACCAAAATATTTTGCCTATTTACTTTCTTATAACTCATGCTGGAATTAGTTCTTTTTGGGGAAAATGAGAGTTAAAGTGTTCTCAAATGTTGATTAAAATGTGAGATATCCTATCACGGTTTGTGAGGAATTAATAAAGATGCTGCAGCAATATGTAGTGCCACAGGAACTTATGCAATTCAGCAAAGCACAGTCTGAATTGTATCGTTCCTGACATTTAAACAGATTTTGTATTATTGTTCTTTTAATTTTTGAACTACTAAGCCCAGATGTTTTATACTGAACATTTCCCTGGATGCTCTGGGGCAGCAAGGTAGCTTTCATTGCTGATTTTGCTTGCAGGCACATTCCATCTCTGATGGTACACCACATTTTGTACGACAGAATGAAGAAGAGACCAGATTGTCTGGCAAAACTAGGAAATGGAGAAAATTTGGATTGTAGTACCTATTTTATCAATATTAAAAAAAAAAACAAAACACCACCAAACAAGCAAACAAAAAAAACCAGCAAAGTGCCTAAGTACATGCTCCAGGACTGCTTCTGTCAGAGAACTTTGGCTTCTGAGAAACTTAATGGTAAGTATTCCCTTAAGTCTGTGCTGGATAAAACTACCTGTGCCTATCAGTAATGGCAAAGGAGGAAAGGAAAGAGCAGGTGAAGAAACAACATAGTGAAGCTGTTCATGAATTAAAACTCAAATTGCAGGATTATTTAAGTTTTAAAAGGCCATGTAATATTTTCCATACATATCTGAGAAAAGAAATATTCATGACTAAGAATTACAAAACGGATGACCAGGAAAAATAAAAGATGATCTTCATTACACAGGGATATGGGGTTCAGCTCCTGAATGTATCTTAACCTAATTTCATCACACACACACACATGCAAAAGCAGAAGCTCTGAAAAGTCAGCCAACAAAGCCACTGATCAGAAAACCAGCTCCGACATATGGCATCTCCATTTCCAGAAAGGACTAGAAAGCTATCCATTGTAAATTAACTCCCTCACAGATGTCTCAAAAGAAACAGCTTTAATGATCATGATGGTTAAAAATAATTAATCCTTTTTACAAGCTCCTGGCTTCTGGATCTAAGCCTCCTTTCACATGCCTTGGCCCTGAGGCTGGCTTCTAACCAAGCTCTGGCCAAAATTCAGAGCATCTTAACAGCTGGTCTGCATGATGCCATTGCAGAGGGCAGAATTGTTTCACATAACTTTATACATCTGCAACGTGCAGAACATTCACATAGATTAGTTAAATTCTACTTGTCCCAAGACTTCAATGGCTCATCCACCCCACGCAGGTTGCCATGCTGTATGTTACATTTTGTGGTCCTACTGCTGTGCTACAGGCATCTGCATCACGAGGGCTGCTACGGTGGGCACGAGCTGGTGTTCCCCTCCATGTGCCTGGTCCCTGAGCAGCACTGGGCAAGAGATGCTCAAGCCTGTCTGCAACCCCCTCTGTACGCCTGGCTCTAGAAAGGCTGCCGTGAGCTGAGCCATGGCAGCAGCTGCAGCAGAGTCAAGGTTGCTTCTTACTTACACAGGGGAAGCAATTAGGGATGAGGTTGTTAGTTCTCCTTTAAAGATGTGAATGGTGTTTCTTACAAAGCATATACAATCCTATTTACTTGGATGCACAGGAAGAGTGCAGCAGAGCGTAGACAAGAAACACTAAAAGTCACCCTCCAGCCGGCTTTTCATTATGTAATGCTGCAGTGCTTGTGCAGTAAGGGTGGCTGAGTGATCTTAGAGGCAAAAATCAGCTGTGAAGAACAAAACACCAGCACAATCTTCTGAGGGTTGGCTTTCAGTCCTCCCTCTGTCCGTATTTCTTCTCTTATAAATAACCTATGATTAATCAGTGTTTGACAGGGCTTATTGCTAGAGGTGAACATAAGGCCACAGAGGCGGGGAAGGAGTTAACTGCTGTGCTGCTACTGCGCTTGGCTGCGGGTTTCCTAGCCCAGGGTTTTCTTGCATAGATTTAACTGATGTGATAAGACACACCTGTCAAACCTTTGAAAGGTGACTGGTGGCTTTGTGTACCTCTCTGGAAAGGCAGCAATTTAGAGTGATGAGCTCTGAGAAAAGGAGTTCTTTCAAGGTCTCCAACTGTGCATGCAAAAGGAGTGAGGTACCCCCTTTGAATCACTTTGAAAATAAACATAAATAATATTAGAGCTGTGATTTAATCAGTGAATGGCTGATTTCTAGGCACTGTGTAGGTTTGCTTACCTCTGAACTGCTGTTTTCCTCTTTCCAGGATGTTCTTCTGTAAAATGAGCGTTCTCTGACTTACTTACCTCTGCTTGTACTATGTTATCCTGCCTGAGTGCACAGAGAACCACGCTGTGTAAACTCCCAGGGTATAAAATAGCACCAGAAATGAGACTCCAGTGAGTGCAAATATTTTACAGATAGTGGCTGTAGCTATGGCTGAAACCAAGTGAAATTGTTGTCCTGCCTGGAATTATGAAGGTTGGGAGAGTTGACTTTTCCTAGGGTTAATATAGGGGTGAAGGACAAGATCTGGATGTGATCCTAAAGCAGATAAAAACATTTGTATTAAAATAGCACTATTATTAAAAGTATATCAGTTTGCAAAGAAGGGAGCACTGCATGCAGTGTTTTACCTTACGTTAGTATCTGCTTGCCATTAGATATGATTCATGTCTTCTCTGGGACAAAAGAATAAAAGTTGACATGTTGACCAGAGTGCCTTCGTACTCATCTAGAGGTGCCCGCCAAGAGACAGACAACCTATGGTGCTATCTCAGAGATAACAATGGCACTCAACAACTGGACAGAAGCTTTATAACAACTGGCAGCCAAGAGAGCAGAGAATATATAAGCGGTGTGACTGGAGTTTCAAACTAAAGACTGAGGTCTCCAGATGCTCTACCAGAGGAACGATTGTTTAGTGCAGGGAGTGACTGAATCCTGGGGGTTTTGAGCCAGCCAAGTGAGTAATGCTGCAAGCATGGATGTGTGTACATTTTTTTTTTCCCCTCACTTAAAGGCGAAGGGACACTTAGAAATGAATACTTTGTTTTTAAAGGTTTTTGCAGACCTGGCTTGTGTCCTGGCTATACAAGATTTCAGGCTGCTCTGCAGCTGCTGAAGGAGTTGCTGTGAGACTTAAAGGAGCACACAGAAGAATCCTTGTTTAGGAGGAGTCTGGGTTGAACGACAAACAGGCATGCCCTGGGAAATATCGAGAGGTGACGGTGCTCCACAGACATGGTGACAAACTGAAAAGTTTTGTTTCCACTTCTCAAAATGAAGTGTCTTTTAACAGTCCCCAGATGACTGTAAAAGTTACAGGAAGTTTCTAGAAGCTTTATTTCTATTCTGGAGTGAAAAAAAAAAAAAACACCAAAACTTTGAATTAATGGGAACGAACCTATTTCACCCCATCCTTCATCACTGAAGTATCGTTCTGCATGGGCACCTTGGGTGACCATCTTTCACTTTCCTGAAGAGAGGCTCGTAATACAGGCCCTGAGGAGGCTTGCAAACCAGGAAAGATACGATCTGTTAATCACTGTTGCCTAGTTCCATTCTTGTGCCATGTTAGATCCAAACAGTGAGTTGTCAGAAGGGTAAGAATCAATTTTAAGCACTAAAATACATCAAACTCTGTAGTCCCCTAAATTGTTCCAATACAGATGAACTTTTTTTTTTTTTTCTTTTAAAGCAGCTGTCAAGTGCTCCTCAAGGAAGATAAATCTAGCTTTCTGTGTGTTCTGATCAGTACATCTGCAAGACTAGTATCTGCTGTTACATTTTTGTACTTGAATGGTATTTTTCAGTCAGGTCACAGGATTATTTTTAAATAGAAAATGATAGTTCAAATTACATGACAACCGAAGGAAATATATGTAAAAATTGACACTTTTTCATATTTTGTTTATATTTTGAAAAGTGAGAAGGGGGAAGAAATCTTATGTTCGTATTACAAACTTCTTACCTACATGTTATGGCAGGCATGCCCTCCCCCAGGTTTTCACATAGCTTTTAATATTTTTTTTGTTAAGAAAATCTTTACCAAGTATGACCATTTAGGAGCCGTCTGGAACAAATTGCAACTGCAGTAAAAAGAAATCTGAAAATAGATGTTTTCTGAGTAAAACTACTCAGGGTACAGGAAAGAGGGAAAGACACAAAGTCACAGTTGTGCTCTGCCATTTGAGACCACATCCAGATCGGACTGTTTGCAACGTGCATGGCTGAACACAGAAACAAGAGGAATTGCACATCAACCTTACTGAGCAAACGTCAGGCTCCAAGTTAAAGTTAGTTTCTAGGCTCCCTCTACAGTCAATGGAGAAAAATAGTTACCTCTGGAGGGCAGGTTCCTCTGCTTTTCTTGGTCATGTACTTCACAGGTTTCCAGATGACAGGATATGAATTTGTGAACAATGAAGTGAATGGTCCGTGTATTTGAGTACTTAATAAATGTAGGAGCATGAAAATGACCGTCCTTGCTTATGCTTTTTCCACTTAGCAATTATTCATATTTATTGAATAGAAAAAAAAATATATATATATGTATATAGGTATCTGTGAAAATGTCTATTTCCTATGATAAAATGAGACCTTTGGCTGGTTTCAGCAACATATGTTTTTTAAGTAGGGAAACCTTTTCCTTTTTTTTCCCTTACGTATTAATTCTAAGGTCTAATAAAGGTTCATATATAGCTTTTGAATTACTTCATTTTAAAAACATTGCATGAAACTAAGTTCCTGGTCATTTCTGACATCAACAGGTCTATCATTTGAGAATTTGTCCTCATCAATTGTCACTGGTATGGGACAACTTGCATCCTTTATGGTGCTATATTCTCCACTGTGGTAACTGTCATATATCAAGATTATATCAGGCTTCTGTAAATTTTATTTATCATAACCCTCTGTAGATTTATCAAGTCTGATTTAGTCACTTTCAATCTAGGCTGTGACCTTAGATCTGTTGAATGATGAGTTTTTTTGTTTGTTTCTTTTTTTTTTTGTTTAAAGGGACACCATTAAAATCATTCTTTCAACTTGTTAAGGAGTACGTTGTAGAAGGAGATCTTCAAGGAGATCTATATTATACAATAGACAAGAACATGTTGTTCCAGTGACAAATACAAAAGACGAACGATAGGATACCCTTTGTGATAAAGACTCTGCATGAATTTAAATAAGAACTAAAAAAAGAGAAGGGTCAGACAAAAGGCAATGAGATAAATTTTCTCATGTCAAAATGTGCAAAATTGATTCTCCTTTGGACATATAAGCTAATAGGGATATTGCAAACGTTAGTTACGGCAGAAAGAGGGAGGGAGAGAGGCTCTTCCACATAGTGTTAAAGCCAAGGTGCAAACAGCTGTAAGTAAATCTTGAGGTATATTAAGTGTTCAAGGTGCTCAGCTCTAACAGCAGACCGATAAACGCTAACATAAAATGGGCCATATTAACAGTGATGGACAGTCTCAAAATCCATATTAATCATGTGTATTTGCTTAGTAACAGTTACAGTGCAGCAGATTTTTTTGTCTGATAACTCAGCACAGAACTAGTACTCTCATAGTACACTTTTCTTAGCACTACATGCTGAACAGAATTTGATAAGTAATTGTGAAACAGAGCCTCATTTTCAGAGTGCACTGACTAATGCTCCATTGCATTGTCCCACCACAACTACTGTGATTTGATTAAAAATATCATGCTACAGTGACTTTTGAAAACCTGCAGGTTTAAGCCACTCTGGTTTGTTCCATATGCTTGTTCTTAAATTAAATGAACAATAAAACCCCTCCATTATCAGGCTGGAAGTACTGATATATTTCTGTACTCAGCTTTGAAAAGGCAATTTTTCTTAGCGTTATGAACACTGGATCTCCACTTTATTGTTGGTGCCAAAATTTCTGACAGAGCAAAGACAGGAGTTGAGCTCATACATCAAGAACACTGTGGTTTATTGGTAGATCCTCCGACTGTAAAATATCCAAGAAAGCAGTAAGTCCTTTTCTTCTCCTGTTTAAGTTTTTGCTTGTTTGTTTGTTTTTACCTTGGAATAGATATAAATGCCAAAAGGCTGCATTTTTCAAATATGAAGAGTAAAAGTAAGAGTAAAAATTAGAGAGAGAACTTTGCTTGAAATTCTACATAAAATAGGAATTAATGTTCTTACAAATAATTTTAAGTTCACTGTGAAATCCTTACGGAAAAATGCATTGTATTAATCAGTAAGGACAAAGGGTTAAATGACACAGTAGCATAAAAATGTTGGAGGATCATTTAGGAATATGGAAAACACACTGATTTGTAAATGTCTGCATGAAAACTCTGTGATGCCTGGTAGAAGGGGGTTTGATTTTTAGACATTACCATCAGCAGCCATCCTCAGCTTTTACAGTGCTATGCACACAAGTTCTAAAAGACTGATAAAATGGGTGGCAATTTCTACAGCTTCCGTACACATCCAGACAAACAGGCTTGCTCTTCTCTTTCCCATGCGCAATCCCACAAGGTTGTTCCACCCTGGAATTGCAGAAAAATCTGTTGGGGGACTACAATGGACTCTGAATAAAAACCAAGCAAATCTCCACGGCCATCTAGGATGAGCTCAGAACCCAATTATTGGGTGCCCATTATTTTCCAAGCCCATTATAAGCCCATTATTTTCCAAGAAGATGACTGGTGTCAGTGCTGTTTGTAACAGCTCTTTTAGGGACATGTAGAGGTGTAACACAACACAGATGATCTTTGTATAGTTATAAACCTTAAACCAGTAGCATGTTTAAGCTTATAACAGAAATGCTACAAAGGGATCACCAGAAGAATAGATAATGCATAACTGTCTCATTCCTTAAAGCTAATAGGCGTGCTTTAGATTCTTTGTTCTGTTGCTGGGAGTTTTGTCCATTCTCTTTCCCCCTTTCCTTTCACACTGTAAAGGTGAGAAAGTCTTCTGTCCCCAAGGTGGCCCTCTCCACTCCATCAAGATGTCTTTACTCAGCCAGTTGAATAAATAATGCTGTCTCCTGCCTGGCTGTGATGAATATCACAGTGCTTGCAACCAGAGTGCAAATTGTATATTTACTGAAGACAGTGCAGTTTTCTAACAAAATTCAGTACGCATAAGCTTTACTTGTGTAGATTTCGCTAGATCATTTCACCTACTCTCTGTCTCCTTGGTCAAATGGAGAAGAGTCTGGTGAAAGCTATTCTGAAATAGCTCCTCTGAAGGACCAATACATTGGTTATCCTCTGAACCCCAACACCCACTTCCCATCAATCAGCTGGCATGGCTCAGGCGGATAATGGGCCCACTAATTTGCCTGTGCCCCAGGTTAAGCAGGTTAACATTGCCATGCAGGACCAGCACTTTCATGGGATCAGCATGCTCCCTCAGGTCAGAGTTACTCAGTCTGGAGATGGCAGTGAACAGAGCTCATGGGGCTCACCCGTGGCTACTCAGGTTGTGCCAGCATCACTGTTTATGGAGCTGGGATGTGAGACCATGTCAGTGAACTGGTCTACATGTATGTACTTCTAGTCAACCCACGTGCTATTAAGTTGGTCCCCACAGAGTCCCCAGAAAGAAGTGAGGTGAGTACAGCTCAGTGGCTGCCCAGAGAAGAGCTGAACAGGTAACTGTCAAAGGAATGAGGGTAAGAGCTTGTTGAATTAGTCATGATGATGAGGCATACCAAGAAACCATGTCTGCATGGTGAGCAGGCTGACCTTGGTGGCAGCTTTCCTGGATACTGCACCTTTAACACTACCTCAGAAGAGGTTATTTTGCTATTTGGAAATGCCCATTGCCGTACTGCCCGTGGTCTTATGGAAACACCTAATTTGCATGTATGCAGACTTCAGCTGAATGCAAATATATGCGGATAACTTTCCAAATTCCATTCCTACCATCAGTCACTCTGGAATGTTGTTAGCTTTCTAAAAATGTATTTCATTTAGATTGTCTACCTGCTTTTAACATAACTATTTTCAATATAAATCTATGGTAAGGTCACCAGGTGCCCCAGTTTCATGAGCATCCTGTTTTCACAATGATAGTCACAGAGATGGTAAGGTGCCCTACTTTTAAAAACCTTTAGAGAGCCTTCTGCTGCCTTGGGTTCATACTTATTAAACCTTTGTGAAAGAGAAACAGACAATTGTCACAGGAAGGAGGGGGATTTAAAAGTGACAGCAAAAATAAAATACTAATTTTTGTTTCCTGTTGAAAGTGCATTAAGCTCTCCCTGATCATTTACTGTTACTTTTTTTTTTTTTTTTTCCATGCTGGGAAGCTCATATTTATAAATATTTCAACTGGAATCAAGATTTAAATGGACTGTAATTTTATTCACTGTCAAGGTGTGTAGTTACAGAAATAAAGAAAGTTATCAGATTTTATTCCACCTGATTTATTTATTCTTCCTAATACCACCGTAAAATTGAAACCAGCTCACCAATCAAACGCAAATTTGTTCTGCATCCAAAAATCCTCTGGTAATATTTTCTTTTTCAGATTAGTAGTTAATTTATATCACACTTTTGTGCTAAGCTAAAGTATTGCTTGTTCTTCCCTAATTTTATATAAAATGAGACTGAATCAGAAGTAGCTAGTGATTGCTGCTTAGGCAAATTATTGAGGAGGTCAGCCTTCATTTTCCTTAGCTAGCCCTGGGCCTGACTGCCAAAAGTCCTACCTCCAGGTGTGGGCTTCAGGATAAATTCCTGCCCAGAACCCATGCAGGCATGCTGAGGCAGTTGTGCTTCTCTGCAGCAATGAAGATAGAGCTTCTCTGACCTTTTTTTTCAGTAAAAGATGCTTGACTGTGGAAAAAACTGACAGAAGTCCAACTATTTCAGAGTACAACTCCTTTTCAGACCTTATGAAATCAAATCTGTCTGTTATAAAAAACTGAACCGAGAGTAATAATAATAATAATAAATAATAATAATAGAAGCCCTCCCCCCTCCCCCCCCCCGTGCATCTCTAGGGGTGATGCAAAGCACATGCTTCTGCTTTGAGGGTGTTACTAACATCCCTCTCTAAATTATTAGAAGTCCTAGTGCCAGTTCCAATTAATTTAAAGTGCTTAGCAACTGATGCTATAGGAAAGTTTTAGGCAGATACACAGAGAGCTATCAGGCTTTTTTCTCACATGGTTCTCTTAACATATGTCTACACCTTTCATATGAATTCTGGAAAGAGACTGGCCGCATGAACATATGCTGATGGCTAGTAATACTTGTAGAAGATGCTGCACCCTCATTAAAACCCTTCCTCTTAACTGTCTACATAGTTACAAGTCATCATATGTTTCTGCAAGCTCATAAAAATTCAAACCGAATGGATGTCAAGAAGAAAACAAGAATTAAGAATACAAAGAGCTGAAAAATGTTTACTAGTTTTGGAAACAGCAACAAGCTCTACTTACGGTCAGATTTAAATACTTCCTTAGGTGGGTAACATGCTTCTGTTCAAATGTCTTCATCAGAGCTATGAAGCAGAACATTTGAGCCAAGTAAGGAAAGTAACATCTGGCATTCAAAAACTCAGGTATCCTTGAAATTATATACAACAACATACCTCTTGCACTCTTTCCCTCTTTGCCCTTGTCTTTGCATTTGTTTAATACTTTCCCTGACGATCAAGTACAATAATTATTAGTTTTCTGGATACCTCATCGAATTCTCTAAATCAGGCCTCTCAAAATGGTGTGCTTTCACTGACCTCACTTATACTGATGTAACAGAGCTAAATTTCATCCCCTTCTACCAAAGTTGTGCTTTTGTGTTACTCTTGTTCAATTCTAAGTCCAACACAGAAAGTAAAATTGACTGAACTATGCCATTCTTTTTTATTTTATTGTAAAATAGACTGATGATTATGGGGGTCTCTGTTTAAAATTCATTATACGATACAAATCCATGTTTAAATAAAACTACGTTTCTGTAGTATGTTTCTTTTGTGTATCTTATTTCTTAATTTCAGGTCTTGACTGGTCCCACACGTCTCTTCTTCAGGGCCAAGCACTTTGAATACTTTTTGAGGGGAATTTGATTAGAGCCTCACATTGGAAAAAAGTAATGATACTTGTGCACATCCAGGAGTCCTGCAAGCAGAGTGTGAGGTCTATAAACGTGTTTCTTTAGATGAAAAAGACAAAAAATGGATCACTCAGTGCCTCTTGCTCTAAAAGAGAACAATGGCATTCTGCTAGTATCCATTATAGTGCTCTCAGCACAGGCTGTTTCATTAAAACCTTTCATCCTCCTAAATGGGGTGTGGAAACTGAACCTCAGAGATAAAAAACCCACAATAACTGCACACAATTTAGCTCCTAAATGGAGCCTAAGATGATTAAAATAATAAGCATCACACTGTGCTCACAACACTTCAATGAGTGTAACTAGGGTATAAAACATTAAACATGTCTCCAATGCAAAACATTTCACATTAGAACTGCAGCAGCAAGTCTATGAGAGCATTACACTGTGGGCTAGGCTGCTCTCAGTCCAAGTGTGCTGGTAAAGATGGGGCAGATTTACTGACATGGCCAAGGACTGGCCAAAAATAGGGTCCAAGCCTTTCTCCATTGAAACCCGTCTGAAGAAAAGCTGATCCTCTCATTGGAAAGCTGCCAGTGATATCCATGATGCTCAGAACAAGTCCTACACCCAAAATTTTTGAGGATGTCACTCAGTAAGTCCTTGCTTAAATACGGAGATGGCCACAGCCACAGGCTGCTCTGGGGCAACTGCTGGCCCTTGGGCTGCAGGGACAGTGGTCTTGTGACTCCAGGTCAGCAGGCAGCAATAGCCAGAAAGTAAGCCTAATGTTAGGAAATATTAGGAAAAACAACAAATTCATAATGGTACTGGGTAAATCTATGGGGTGATTGCATCCTGAACACTTCATAGAGACCTTACTTGTCCATCTCAGAGGAGGTAAAGTAGATGAAGACCTCACTAAGGCAAAGGGAATGGCCAAAGGAAGGGAGCGATTTTAAATGAGGAATGACTAAATGGACTAAGGACTCACTGAGAAAAGAGGTAATTGAGAGGGACATGACACAGATAATATGCTGACTGATCTGAGCTTCAACTGGGAATGAATTGTCACTGTTTGTTTCAGTGGAAGATCCAAGGGATATCTAATGAGACTAGCAAGTGGCGGCTTTAAACAAACAGGAGGCAACTGTTGTTTAGACATTGCATGTGTAACCCATGAATCTTACAACTGATGCTGTCAATTTATAAATTTGCATGAAGTCAAGAAGCAGTTAGACCAATTAAGGGGGAAAAATGCATTAGTGACTACCAAAGACAATGTCCTTTCTCAGGAAGTCTCTGCGTAACAAGTTGCCGAAGACTGGAAGAGGATTTTTGAGGAAGTATTACTCAGTATGCTAATATTGCTTATTTTTATACTGCATTTATGTAGCTATCCCTCCTGGGCACTGCTGGAGGACACAGTTTTGGATAGACTTTCTTAGCCAAGTTGTTCTTACAGTCTGATGTTGAATTCATTAAAAATGAAAGTGGAAAGACTTAAAAATGAAGTCCATAGTTTAAAATACGGAGAAGATACACTAGGAGATTGTTGTTTAAATTATATCCCACTGTGGCACTTTGTGAAACTGATCTTTCATGGTTTCAATCATCCTGGGGGCAGCAAAAACATAGAATTTTTCTTGCAGTCAGTAAGTGCTGTAAATAATTTTCCCTGGATGACTGGCTCCCTGAACATCCACTATTGCCTTTGACGATTCACTGGTCTCTTTGGGAATAGAAATCATTTCTGACGTACTTAGGTTTGCATGATAACAAGGGCTCCCATGGCTTTCTATCGTATGTCATTTTTAACTTCTCTGGCAAACTGAAAATCTGTTGATTAACAGCAAAAAGATCCATAATATATGGTATGTATTGTGCTATATAACAAGAAATACTTGGTCCATAAAGTCAGCATGAATAATACTATTTCATCAGATGAATCTGGTCTCTCTGGTTACAGAAAAATACCATGTGTCGTGCAGAAAATGCAAATGTGTCCAATGTCGTCAGGTTGTATTAGTGTGATATAATAACGACAGGCACGCAGCCCACACAGCAGACAGGAACAAAGAATGAAGGAATCAGAAAATTCTCTCTAATGACAACCAATCTTTAGCTACCGTCTGATGTCATTTTTAGAATGGAGATATAAATTTTAAAGGTCTGGGTGTTACTTTAACTTAAGCAGAAATCTATTTTCTGTTATAGAATTTCTTCTTTTGATTTATGCCACAGATTCAGACCTCTGAGCCATTCAAAACAGCTGAATGTATGTACTTCTTTACATTGCACTTCCAACTGTGGAAATACATTGCCTGTAACTACATAAGAATTGGGTAGATTTTTATAAATTCTATTGCTTTCTGTAACAGCAATATGACAGCTTGATAGTATCTGAAACAGTCTGAGTTACTGCATTTCTGAACAGAAATCATCTATACCCAGCCACAATAAAATCATCTTACAGTCAACAAGTTTTATGACAGGGTCTGTCTATTGAAGAATAAGCAAAATACAGTTGGCTGTAATTACCATTGAACAGTACATTAAATAGATTGGAATGAATTTTCTGATTCCTATTGTTCCACTGTCTTTCAGGATCATCTAAGACTCCATCTTGATGTGAAAAATTGCTGTTAAAAAAAAAAAAAAGACAAAAAATCCATCTTTCTCATTTGTTTATCTCTGTTTTGTGTCACTGAAGGATGATATAGACCAAACAATTTCTACACTGTGCCCATTCTGTGATGTGAACTGTTTTACCTCCACATATGAAAACTGAATCTGATGGAGAAAATTGAACTAAGACAATTTCATCAGCATGAACTTAGATTTCTTTTCTTGGAAAAAATATGTCCATTTCTAGAGAAGACAAAAGTTATGCAGGAAGCAAGTGATACTGAGAAAAAAAAAAAAGGTTTTTGTTTTTTGTTTTCCCAGAGACTAGTTCTATATTTTCACTGGTGATTTTTTTTTTCTTTTCTTGACTAATATTATGAATAAAATTTTCTGGCTTAAAAAACAAAACAAACAAAAAAAAAAAACACATGAACAAGTAAATAGCACTTACAGCTTCTTGATGGATTGCAAAATCACAGAATCACAGAATCACAGAATCAAAGGGGTTGGAAGGGACCTCGAAAGATCATCGTGTCCAACCCCCCTGCCAAAGCAGGCTCCTTAGAGCAGGCTGCCCAGGTAGGCGTCCAGACGGGCCTTGAATATCTCCAGAGAGGGAGACTCCACAACCTCCCTGGGCAGCCTGTTCCAGTGCTCCGTCACCCTCACCGTGAAGAAGTTCTTTCTCATGTTGGTGTGGAACTTCCTGTGATCCGTCTTGTGGCCATTGCCCCTTGTCCTGTCCCCACAAACCACTGAGAAGAGGTTGGCCAAATCCCTCTGTCTCCCACACCTCAGGTACTTATACACATTGATGAGATCCCCTCTCAGTCTCCTTTTCTCCAGGCTGAACAGACCCAGGTCTCTGCCTTTCCTCATAGGGAAAATGCTCCAGGCCCCGTATCATCTTTGTGGCCCTCCACTGGACTCTTCCCAGAAGATCCCTGTCTTTTTTGTACCGGGGAGCCCAGAACTGGACACAGTGCTCCAGGTGAGGCCTGACGAGAGCAGAGTAGAGGGGGAGGATCACCTCCCTTGGCCTGCTGGCCACGCTCCTTTTAATGCACGCCAGGATCCCACTGGCCCTCTTGGCCACAAGAGCACACTGCTGGCTCATGGTCAACCTGTCGTCCACCAGGACCCCCAGGTCCTTCTCCTCAGAGCTCCTCTCCAGCAGGTCGCCCCCCAGCCTGTACTGATACATCCGGTTGTTCCTTCCCAGGTGCAGGACTCTACACTTGCTCTTATTAAACCTCATTTGGTTTCTTCCTGCCCATCTCTCCAGCTAGTCCAGGTCTCACTGAATGGCGGCACAGCCTTCTGGCATGTCGGCCACTCCTCCCAGCTTTGTCTCATCGGCATACTTGCTGAGGGCAGACACTATTCCCTCATCAAGGTCGTCGATGAAGATGTTGAACAAAACCGGACCCAGCACCGACCCCTGGGGAGCACCGCTAGTCACAGGTCTCCAACTGGACTCTGCGCTGCCGATCACCACCCTCTGAGCTCAGCCAGTCAGCCAGTTCTCAACCCACCTAACTGTCCACTCCTCTATCCCACACTTTCTCAGCTTTGCTATAAATACATTTTTCTTTTACTAATCATACATCAGAAAGACACCCTCTAATCTTTGAAGACACAAGAGAGTCAGGTTTTTGTTTTGTTTTGTTTTGTTTTGTTTTTTAAGTATACTGATGTCAGAAACAAGAAGAGAAAGTGAGGAAGGGATGTTATGGTATTATTTTTATAGCCAGATTTTTCAGATTAGAAATATTTGAGGAGATACATAAAACTACTGACTTCTTCAATCAATATAAGCAGTTAAAGAGAATAATTTTCCATCTAAATACTGTTGAAAACAACTATCTAGAAAAAAAAAAAGGCCTGAAGTTCTCCTGAAGCGTAAACAACATAGCCGTCTTCAAAAATTAAATCAATGTTTGCTTCGGTGAATTGGAACTCATTGTTAATCTCAGTGGGATCTGGACTGCAAACATGAATCTAACATCATACTTCTTGAAGAGAAGGATGCTTAGCATACTTAGTAACTTTTTCTGGCATGCACCTATTTGTCTGTTTTTTATTTGTCTTCCTCTTGATGGCTGTTGCCATTCTTCTTTCTTGTGGTTCTTCAGTATGTCCTGTGGTCTGTACTTGTCAACTGCTAGCAAATTATAATGTTTCATGTTTTAATGAAGTAAAATGCTTAGAAAAAGAGATAAAGCCACAAAGGAAAAAAAAAAAAAAAGAGCGTGTTGAGGGTAGAGGGGCTAACATCTCCTCTGTAAATGAAGGTGCTCTGGAGCAGATAGTAGAGCCTTTGGGGCTCAGAAGATGAGTGGTGCCCTGCTGGATGAGGGAACCATGCATCAAGGAGAGAATGAACAGCATTCAGCAAGCCACTGTCCACCAGAGAGCAGAAATACAGGCTGTGTGGGAAAAATGTACAGTCCATGTCCGCACCTGCTAAGAAAGAAACAATGGTGTCAGACAATGGAGCCTGGAGAAGACAAAGCTCAGAGGGGGTCTCATCAATGTCTATATATGCCCAAAGGGAGGATGCAAAGAAGACAGAGACAGACTCTTTTCAGAGGCAGGCAGTGCCAGGATAAGAGGCAATATGCACAAACAGGAACACCAGGCAGCACTTCTGTGCTGAGCTGGTGACGGAGTCCTGGCACAGGCTGCCCAGAGAGGCTGTGGGGTCTCCTCCTTGGAGATCTCCAAAAGCCGCCTGGAGATGGGCCTGGGCAGCCTGCGCTGGGTGGCCCTGCTGGAGCAGGGAGGTTTGGACCAGATGAGCTCCAGAGGTCCCTACCAACCTCAGCAACTCTGTGATTCTGTTAATTAAAACATGTTAGACAATGTAACCCTTCACAGGCATCATTATTTGAAGAAAATTACACTAAATGAGGAAATAAATTACACAGGCATGAGGAAATAAAAATTAAAGGAAGGTCTCACTTAGAATCATATTTATCTAGAGAAAGAAAAGCAGCTTTCACATCTGTATAAAATATACATAAAATCTCTATATATGTGTATGTATATGTGTATACAGATGTGTATGTATAGAAAAGTGAAACAATCTATTTGCATTTCCTTTAAAATATCCAGATTAATATAAGTGCATTGACAAAGTATCAGTAAAGCTAAGTCAACAACAGCCTGTCTGCTGAGAATTGTCTGTTGAAGTTTTGCAGCCTGTGATGGGAAGAGGCATTAGTAGCACTGTGTGATACCAGCTTCCCTCCCTTGGCTGAAAATGATACTGGTGCTTATTAAGCAAGTTCTGTGCAGTGATCATCACAGGGATGTAATGAGGAATTTTTGTTTATCATTGCATGGCCCTCTGAAGACAGTCAGGCTGAATTCCTCCTCTCTTATAAAGGAGCTCAAACTCATCATCTGGACGTCTCAGTGCGAAAATCACCTGGAATACTCCAGGTACACTATACTTAAAGGTTTTCCCTCATTACATGGATTTTAGTGGACAATTCGAGTTACAACCCAATACAGGGAGATTTTCGAGACTTGGTATTTGTTTTGGTTTGATGTATGTAAAGTGAGTAGGCAGCTGTCTCAATTCTGTCATACCAGAAGGCTTTATGATTGCAATATCTGCCTTGTTTGATGAGGTTAACTAGGATAGCTATCAAACATTTGCCTGTTTGCCCAGTGGGTACTGCACAAAACTAAATGTTTCTTATCTACCCGCCTGTCTACCTGCTTATCATATTTCCAAAACACGTGTCATTTCCATGGAGAATGGTTTTCAACATTCAACGGAAAAATAGGAGAATTGAAAGAAAATGCCTGGGAGGCTGTTATCCTGATGTACTACAGTGAGAGCAAGAATGCTCTGTCTTCTGGGGAGGATGATACAGTCAATGAAAGCACATGGACAACAACAATATAATGATTGCCTGTTCATTTTAGGCACTATTTTCCATCAAATGTTAATTATTGATTCCAGCAACAAAGCAATAGACTTTTTGTGATAGGATATATTTTTAACACTGCATGTGGGAGATGGACATATAAAGACTTCAGTCTGGTAATACAGTAAATAAAAATATATTCTGTATATAGAGTATACATATATTAATTTATATATTATTTTATTATATAAGTAATAGTATATATTATGTATGTAGAGTATATATAAATATATTCTGGATTTCCTTCGTGACTTTACGCTATGGATCAGTGGGAACACAAAGAACTAGTTGCCATTCTTTTATTCTTTTTTTTTTTTTGGTCCTGCTTTTGTTACTATAGTAGCAAAACAATTGGAACCGTTGGACAAGTAACTACATTTTAAATAATACAATGCACTTAATAAAGACAATGAGGTGGAAGCAATTTCTGGAGAAGACGTTTAAATCATATTAATACCAGGAATTGAAGAATTTTCCATCTTGCTCCCTCTGACAGTTGAGATATGAATTAGATGGTGAATTAAAATGATGAACTGTGAGCCATTGTCCTCATTAAATGTAGTAAAACATAATGCTTAGGACCTAAGTGGGCTGTTATTTATAGAACGCAGGGAACCCTTTGCCTAGCAGAGCCCTTAGCAACAAGATGCAATAAATATGGGGGATGAAGGCTGTCTAAAGGAAACCTAACCCAATCCAGTCAGATGCCATAGTCCTCTGCAGATGACTGAGTGGCGCAATGAAAGCAGATTTATTGTCAAAAGGGGTTATCAGGGATTATTTTCTTGAAGAGACTTTTCCTCCCATATGTCAGCCTTCTTGGGTGGAGGATCATGAAAGCAGAGGAGAGAGTATGCTTGGGTCTTGCTGCATTCTAGCCTATATACCTGTACAGATCAGATATCTTCTGCTAATTTATGCCAGGGGATGTTCTAGTATCTAAGGTCAACTTCAAGGGAAGATGAAAAATATTAAAGCTTTTCTGCTCTGGATCTCACAGGCCAGGTGAAGTCAGTCCTTGAGTAGGTTCTTTGAGATGGTGTTAACTTGAAATTCTTTTCTCTGTGTCAGTATTAAAGTTATGTTGCAAAGGCAGTATGCTACTTTTTTTTCTGCCTTTTGCCTGAGCTCAGTCGATCTATAAGCTACACAAAATAATCAATCTGCGCTTGTGAAGGATCAATAATGCTTCTGTATTCATCATGCTGTTTTGAATTTATCTATGATTAAGGTTAAACTCATTGAGCTGCTCATTGGCATCTGGGGAAAAACAGATCCATTTGAGTACCATTCATATGTATCTTAGCCTGAGTGAATGAGACATGGGAAATATGTTTGTATTTTTCTGTAGGCACACAGTACTCTGTCTAATAGTAATAATGTATTTCTATGCTAAGAATTAACATGTATGCAATGACTTAATTTAGAACTATAATCCCAGTTAGTGTTTTGAGAGAAAGCTCTTCTGGACATATTGTCACAGTCCTGTTTTCCGTCTTGTGTTTGAGTAGGTTGCTTCCTCTCCTTCCCCCACACCAGGAAATCACCATTTTTGAAGAGAACAGATAGCAGAACATATTTTATCAATAGCACATGGACTCTGATTCACTACAGCCTTCAAGTCCTCCATTAGCATGCTGCAGAGGGCTTGGGGTGGGACCCAATGAGAGCTTTCTGATACCTGACAGGAGCTTTTGGAGATGACAGTCAGGCTCCTCATGGCAGTGCATGGTGGGAGCATAAGAGAAAACAGGCAGAGACTGAAACAAGAGAGGTTCAGACAGGGTATAAAGGGAGACCTTCCCACTACAAGAAGTGGAGTAGGTTGTCCTGACAGGCTTTGCCACCTCCATCCTTGGCAGGTTTCAATCTGCGACCAAGCCCTCAGCAGCCTGGTCTGACCCCAGAGATGGACAAGGTTTGGACAGATGTTTGGACTGGAAACCTCCTGAGGTGCCTTCCTGCCTGAATTATCCGACAGGGAGAGAGGGCAATGTCACCTCCTTGCTGGGATGTAAACAAGGGTAACGGCCCTATGCAGGAAGGACAGGGGGACTTTCATCCCTGCACTAGGGTGCACAGCTTCTGCACAGCTCTGCCTGAGTGTTCTAGGGACTGAGCTGGATTGGAGGTCATTGTCCTGAGCTGCAGGGTTTATATACAGATCCATCAGAGGACAGGCAGGTGCATAACATTATCTGGCAATCTTTCTCTGAGTGAACTGGGTGGGGAAAATTACATGCATAGAAAGAATAAAAAAAAATAAAAAAAAAGGAAGGAGGAAAAAAGCCCTACATCGAAAGAAATGTTTTCCTAGTGTATTGTCTCTATAGCTCCACTTTGCAAAGGAAAATTCTCATTGAGTACACCAACTTTATGTTCCTTGGGTTTCAAAAAGCAAAGATTTTTTAAAAAAATCACTGTTCTTCAGTTCTCTACTTCTGGTAATGTTCTTTCATGTACATCAGTTGGCACCCCACTTTCTGTGAACCATTGGAAACATTTCCCCTGACTTCAGCTGTCAGAACAGTACCTTTGACCTCCTGCGACCTGGAACACCAGGACAAAAGTGGAGAATAAGGCACGTTAGCCACATTCATATCTCAGCTCACAGAGGATTTGATACCTTAGGGCAGCATCCTCAGGTTTCACAGTGGAGGCTACTAACCAGAAAACAGGAAACATCTCTAGAAGAAAGTTGTATTGGTAGTCTGTTTTCCTTCACCAAATTAGACATACATCTAGAGCAGCTCTGCATTTTTGCCCAAAACAGGTTTTCATAAAAAGTATGTTATGGATTCCAAATAACATTTTAAATTTTATCTTGCTTTGGAAAATCTAAAGATTACTTGTGTAAATTCAATTAAAATTCTATTAAATTACTCTTATTTTGCTACTTCTGATTTCACAGAAGCACTACAAAGTGTCATGGTGTATGAAGTGGTACAAATAAATAGTGGGACACTACTATATGAGAGTAAAAACTACTTTGACTTATGAAGAGAAATAAAATATGCAAAGATTTATAAAGTAGCTGCTACCTGCATTTTAAGATCACTTTACAATGTCACTCACAAAGTAATCATGGTTACTTTGACACTTTCTGGCACAAAACTCAGCATTTAAAATGAAAAGAAACAATGCTTACAAATATGTTTCTTACAGGAGCATTTGAAGTGTCTGAATGAGGAAATAAAAATAAATTTCCAGCAAAGCAGAAATCTTGAGGGTCTGTCATTACCAGTCTTGAGAGAGTGGATTAAAATACCACTATGCCCTCTATGTAAATGGCAGTGACACTGTTGGCATTTACACTGCTTCTTTATCTCAGACTAGTGTAGTGGAAGAGAGACCAATAAGCCTTGAAAAGAGTCTTGCCATTGTTTGTAATAAATGTAGGAAATTTGAGGGGAATAGAAGTTGTTCTGCTATGTGCTTTAATAGCAAAAGTCTGCTTTATCCATAACCTTTTTTGTTCAGTTAGTAATTAGCAGTTTATTATGCTGAGAGTGAATTGCTTCTTCCTGACTTCTAACTAGTCTAATTAATCCCTGTCATTAATGTAAAGACTCTGCATGAAAGAGACGCTTCATACCTGATCAGACAATTATTTTGGAAGGTGCTGATCCTCTTACTGCTATTCAGGATATGTTTTGGTTGATTGGAGATGTGGCAATGGCACAGCATATTAACAAAGTAATGGAGATGAATGGCTCTGAAGTTTAAAATGATATTTCTGCTCTGCTGCTTCAATGAAAACTAAGCAAAAAACTGTCTTGCAGAGATGACAGAAAATATTTGTCAAATTAGCAAGTAGTTCTCATTGCTTCCAATTGAACTATCAAGTTTTTAATGAAAAAAGTCATTTGAAATTTCACAGTACATCAGTAAACATTGCAACGCATTTTATCACTGTATACACTCATAATTGCACAACAGCAACTCTTACGTTATGCTCATTTTCCTGAAAAAAAACAACAAAAAACTAACATATCCTTTCATTTTCTGCATATACCTCTGAACTGATATAGCTAGATTGTTCATGGAGAGATTTCCTATATATCAAGATTGGCTTGTTGTCTGGAAAGAAGACTACTTAAGTAGTGAAGTGTTTCTCCACGTCAGTAAGGGTTCCAGAGTCAGACCTCCAGGACTGCTGAGGTGAGATGTGAATTGGCAGGAACTGATGCTGAATGTGCTCTGGGGCATGTGTAGGATTTGAACTTAGTAAGGTACAATAATGGACGGGCTGCCTGAAATGGAAAGATTTGATATTTGATGAAATTACATGAAAATATACTTGTCACAAGAGGGTAACACTCGCCACAGTTTGTGTAGGGGAAAGGATTAACACTGCATATAGGCTTTCTGCACAAGCAGCAAGAGTGGCCACATGCCAGACCCTCCATACATCATGGGGATGTCTCCAGACATCTCCTTGGGTGCATGTTATACAGAAAGGAAGGAAGCTGGCAGAAAAGAGGCAGGATCATCACCTGCACAGAGAGGTGGCCTAAGGGCAACTGGTCTGAAATAGGACTTGCATATGTACTTGGTCCCCAAAGCATGGCTTCAAGTCCTATGGCTCCTAGCTTTCCCATATGCAAGGTTGTGCCAGCTGGATAAGTCTAGCCTTAGGGACAAATTATGGTAGTTGAGGCATTACATACTATTTCACAAGATTTTCATTTATCTTTCAAGTTAATAAAAAACTCACACAAGCAAATAGAGTGATGTATAGATTTAGACACTGTGCTTATCTTTGATAGTGTAAAACAGCTGAATGCCCAAGCACATTATCAACAACCAAAGGAAAAATCTCAAGGATGCAATCTTTATGCTTCAGGCATTAATCTGTTACCAGTCAAGAGGAACTGGGAAAGGACTAACCCTGTGAGCAAATAAAATACCTATTCTGTAGACCTTTTTATTAAACCTTCATATGAAACATCTGTTACCGGTTACTGTCATATCTGGTAGTATTAGATAGAAAAGACATGAAGACCCTGAAAGGTTACATGTTTATGTTTTCCAGTGAAAGAAAAACAAATACTTTGCAAGAAACAAAATGAGAAAAAAAGATCTCTTGACTTCGTTTTTGACAACTGATAAGCAATTATAATTCACTAAAGTAATAGCAGTGATCAGAGTTGTCATCTTTTTTTTTTTTTAGGCTGTCTGATCCCATTGTCTGCCCATATCAAGGACAGTACATTTCCCAGCCAGTGATATCCTGTCAGCTGTGCATATGTGTTATTTCCAGGTTCTGAATCCAGTCTAGAATAATCCTCTGAAATGCAGGAAAGGATCAGAATAAGTATTGCTTAGAGAGGGCAAATGAAATATTCAAAAGCTAAGCACTTACCAAAAATAAAAATGACAAATCTGTGTCCTGTTTGAAGCAGCCCGTGTCTGCTGAAAGTGAGGACAGGGTGAACTGGGAGAACACAGAAGCACAAACTGCAACCTGCTCTGCATCCTGGAAACACAGAAAAAGTGAAATGTGCTGCTGAAACATCAAAGCAGCCAGTAGCGTAGGACAGCCACTTATTATATGAGAAGTTCAAATTTATATCAGCACCAAACAACTCCCTGTTATCTTGTGAACACAGTCGGGGATAAGTTGCTCTGTGGTGGTTAGACATGTTTCTAACGGTATTTCTATCCTGAACATGGAAAATCTTAAACTTTCCACAGTTAGAATCATAGACTGGCCCAGGTTGAAGAGGACCTTAAAGATCACCTAGTTTCAACCCCCCTGTTTTGGGCAGGGTTGCCAACCACTAGAGCAGGCTGCCAGAGCCGCATCCAGCCTGGCCTTGAATGCCTCCAGGGATGGGACATCCACAGCTCCGCTGGGCAACCTGTTCCAGTGACTCACCACCGTCTGAGTGAAAAACTTTCTTAGTTTAAAACCATTCCCCCTTGTCCTATCACTACCAACACATGTAAACAAGTGTTCCTCCTTCCGTACGCTCCCTTCAAGTACTGGAAGGCTGCAATGAGGTCTCCCTGGAGCTTTTCCCTTCCCTTCCCCTTCCCCTTCCCCTTCCCCTTCCCCTTCCCCTTCCCCTTTCCCTTTCCCTTTCCCTTTCCCTTTCCCTTTCCCTTTCCCTTTCCCTTTCCCTTTCCCTTTCCCTTTCCCTTTCCCTTTCCCTCTTTTCTTTGCTTTTCCCTCTTTTTTCTTTTCTTTTGCTCCAGCACAGGTCCCCCACGGGCGGCAGCTCCCCCCAGACCCCCTGCTCCTGCGTGGGCTCCTCTCCACGGGCTGCAGCTCCGGCCCGGGGCCTGCTCCTGCGGGGGCTCTCCATGGGCCGCAGCCTCCTCCAGGCCACATCCACCTGCTCCACCGGGGGCTCCTCCACGGGCTGCAGCGTGGAGATCTGCTCCGTGTGGGACCCATGGGCTGCAGGGGGACAGCCTGCTCCACCAGGGGCCTCTCCACAGCCCGCAGGGGAACTGCTGCTGCCTGCGTGCAGCACCTCCTGCCCAGCTTCTGCATTGATTTTGGGGTCTGCAGGGCTGCTTCTCTCACATGTTCTCACTCTTCTCTCCCAGCTGCTGTTGCACAGCAGGTATTTTCCCTTTCTTAAATCTGCTCTCCCAGAGGCTCACCGAGTGTCACTCCCTGGCTCAGCTCTGGCCAGCAGCAGGTCCCTTTTGGAGCTGGCTGGAGCTGGCTCTGATCTGACATGGGGCAGCTGCTGGGCTCTGCTCACAGAGGCACCCCTGCAGCCCCCCTGCTACCAAAACCTTGCCACGTAAACCTGATACAGCAATGCATGGCAACCAGTGTGAATGATGGTAGCAATACTACCCCTTGAAAGGCAGGTTTGTGTGAACAAAGGGGTTTATACTAATTTAAATCATTTCTAGTGCTATTCCAATTGTTCTAGCTTTCAAGTGTCTTATTTTATTTCTTGTTTGTTTCTTGTTCTGTGCTTTTCATTATATGTGGATGAGATCAGATCCTATGTGTGAGCTGTAGCTTACTGGCTTTCATCATTAATGAAATGCAGTTTTCAGGACTCATAAGACTGTGCTACTGGAAGTTATTCACTGGTGACGTTACTGATGATGGTTGCTAAAACTTCTATATGTGAACTAGTCACTGCAGGGTTCATCTAGAAAGCTCATCATCTTCTTATACAGATGTCTACAACAGAGGACTTTCTCTCTAGAGCTATAATCTCTCCCCACTGGCTAGGACAAGTAGAGAGAATCCATTTCATCTGATTTATATATCTGCATTTTAGATGACTACCATCAAGTGAGAGAAACCTCACCCCAGCAGTTTCTGGAAGAGATTCCTGAACAGGGGAATCATTTGTTGCATTCAATATGCAGCTTGGTACATGCTGTTTGGCTCCACTGATCATGTGTCATATTAATGTTCATTACTAAATAGAACTCATAGACTTGGATTTCCAGTGTGAATATCGTTAATTAAAATATGATAATCATTTTCATCCATATTTTGCTATTTATTTCCAATCTGCTTTTTTTGGCCTGCCTTCTACCATCCCGGGTTTTGGAATATTAATACACAAAACACAAAAGAGTGAGACTGCCAAAGAGAATTCATTTGAGAATTAAAGCAGACATTTCTGGATCTCTCTTAAAATAATATTGCCTCATTTCGGGTCATACATTCACTTAGATAGTATTGCCTAGAGACAGTCGACCGCACAGATATTATGAGGAAACTAAACTGCATGAGATACTTCTAACAGTGCAGATTCTATTGGAAGTCAAGTATTTATGTCACCAGGCTGTAGAAGAAACTAAGAATGTGTCCCAGAAGACATCCTCAGCAAAAGGAAATCAGAGGAAAATAATTAGAAAGTGAAGCTTCTTATGAGCTCAATTAAAAGACTACTTTAATTTTGCAAACCTCACCTCCCTGACCAGCCTAGCTGATGGAGAGAAAGAGCTTCCTCCAGAGGGCAACTCAGAACATGTAAATCTGGGTTTTCACTCTGTGGAGTTTACTCAGGCTAAAGGATAGCCAGTAATTTTTAGTAATAAAAATCATGTAGAATAACAGTACTTATGAGAAAAGAGAAATTATTTTGGCAGTTGGTTCTGTAGTCCCTACTAAGCTGAGTAGGACTTACGCCAAAGAACTCTCCCCTGGAACTGAGGGGGATGTCTCAGGAGTAAGCTGGATCACAGTGTTTAAAAACTGGAGAACTGAATACTAGCATTCAAGTCCCTTATTCTTCTAATCACTTATCATTTCCACCTCTACTGAGTAACACAGTGCACATTTTTACATCCACACTTCTGCTGCAGCTTTCGATTCTCCAGCAGATAAGATAATGCAGTTCAGATTACAGCAATCAGAAAACTCATTGTAGGTAGATATTTACATTCTGATGTCATTTTTAACGTTGCTTTATGCTTAGATTTTGAAACATTCAGCTGTTCCTACAGATAACGTTTTACACTTGTGTGTGATGAGAGGAATGTCACCTAAAACTCAGTCTTCAAATATATTAGAATCTAGTAGGAATTTTCATCTGTTTATGTAATACCTTCATATACAATGTTTTGTGGTTTTGCTTTTTTTTAATGAGATAATTGTAGCAACATTTATGGGTCCCTTCTGGCAGGCTTCTTATCCTCCTTTATTAAGGGAATGATTGCCTTCAAAGACCATGCTTTCTAATTTACTAAAGTAATGTTAGATAAAGAGGTTACTATGGGGACATTAAGAAACTGTTGTTTTGCAGGGTAAGCCAAGTGAAAGAACCATGACACATCTTAGCATCTGCATGCTTGAATGAACATTCCAAATCCTGTTTCTTCTCTTATATGTGATCTGAAAATCTGTGTTGGCTCAGTCCAAGCAAGCTAACTTTTTTTTTTTTTTAATACTCTAATAATTCAATCTCTATTGAAGTGGTTGCTTATAAGTAATCTGTACAGAGAGGAAAAAAAAGTAGTGTCAGTAGGTGCTTATGATCCTGTCTGAACTGGACTGCACAGCCAACCTGTATTCCATAAAGAAAATTTTGTTTTTGAAGAAAATCACTTAATTCTATGGGCAAATTTAAAATAACATGTGAATTACTATAAACCGGAGGTGTAAGTAAACATGTCATAATACCGCATCTGTCAGCACTCGAGTCAATTTGATCACTATTGCAAAATATTAGAATGAAATAAACCAGTGATATAAGACCAGTGCATTACAATTCATTGTACATAAGAATTCAAACATATTAAAGAACACAACAGCATTATGATCTATATTTCTGTAAGTAAATTTAACTGAGATAAAGTATACCATTAACAGCCATTTCTCAAGGGCAGGTTTTAAAGGCTTGAACTTCGCTGCACATACTGTATTTGAAAATGTGTGCTGAATTTGGAGGGGAAAGGATGCAAAATGTGCACATAGTCAAAATCCAGCATTATTACTACTTCATTGCCACAAAATCCTTGGGTTTTAGTGTCACTTTTTAGACAAATGCAGGGAGACATCTCCCTGCCCAAAGCACTTACAGAAAGCCTATGGCCATGATCTTGCCACTGATAGCACGCAGGAGGAATGTTGTCTCTAAATGGAGTGTTCTTGAAGCCAAAGGGTAGTTTGAGGATGAATCAATCAGTTCATGTGCTGTCATTTCAAGTACTGTGAGCCTTAGACCTTAGCTTTGCTCCTGCTGATCTCTTACTGTTGCCTTCAAAGACTGCAGGATGAGGACAAAGTCATATAAAGTACAGATAAAGGAATAGAAATGAGAGGTAGATAAAACACAAATTCTGCCAAAAGAGACAGAATTCAGCATGCCTTTTAAGTTATCACCACAGCCACCCGTAAGGAAGTATTATTTTTCATATTTTATTTTAAAGAAATTGGTGAATAGAGGATCATGAGCTAGAGATGGATAGATGAGAAATATTGCTTTTTCACATGAGAAATCTGTTTCAAATTCTGTTTCCTTTCTAAATTAAAGCAAAAGTTGAAATTCTGAACTATTTAAAGAGACAAAATAAATTCTAGAACATCTCTGTTCAGAAAAACAAGATTTCTGCATTTCAGCAAGATAAAAACCATAATATAGAGTACTAAAGCATATGTAAATGACTTTCAACATACATTAAAATGCAGCAATTAAATAAAATGAACTAAGAACAATTAATGTATTTCTTCTGTTCAATTGTATCAGGAAAACATCATGAAACGGGATACTGATTCTAATAGATTTGTGTTTCAATGGACAGCTGGAGAAGCGGTATTGTAGCAGTAGAGCTTCAATAGCAATAGGTCTTGGATCAGTCACTGGCAGTCTCCTGGGTTCATAAAGAAGCATGATATCTTGATCTCCTTTGACTGTGCCAAATTTGAATACAAGAGCTCTCTAATTCTTTACAGATCATCCAAAGGTGAGAACCAGAACAGCCTGGACACCTTTAGGATATGGCACAATGCACACAGCATCTATCTACCTGCTGTGAACCTGGGATGTGCTGTGCTCCTTCATGGAGTATGTGACTTTGCAAAATCCTATCTTAAAGACTGTGGTGATGCAACTAAGATCAATCCAGCAAAACAGTTAAATACCAGCTTGATTCTAACTACCCATTATACCTGTATGCCTCAATGGTATTCTGCAGAGGTGTCCGCTGCTCCCTACAGAGGAGACACCATGATTGGTACAGTCAGGAAGAAAGCTCAAGACCACTTTTAATTTCTATATTTTTGTTTGTTGTAGAAGGAGTAGCTGGGGCGGGGGGAGGGAAGAGGGCTGCACAATGTTTAGTGGGTACATCTCTTATTAGTGTTTCAGTTCAAACTGGAATTGAGGTTTGGAAGTGAATCTTCTAATTTCCTCACACACTGAACATTAGTTCTTTTCAAGAAACTATATTCAGTACTTAGACGTGTTCTCAGGTGAAACTGAAGTGAAAGAGGAGCCTAAGGCACTCTACAGTGGATATTCAGACTCCATTGCCAAACTAGAGTTAATGCAAAGAAAAAACCTCTTGTACAACATACAGTTTAGATATTAGGTCTACAGCAGAAACTTTTGCTGTAGAAGTTTGCTTCTTTTGTGCCACGCTACTTGCTACTGTGTTCAAGGCTTTCTTAGCAGAGTTATCCTGGCATGGAATTTAACCTACTCCCATTAAAAATCTGTTTCATGATTAGTGATGGATATGCGTGCCAAATAATTTGTGTAATAGAAGTTACTAAGCGAGTTTTCTAACAAACTGTTCTCCTCAACAGTATTTACTACATATTAATGCTAGAACCAAGATACTAGAGACACAGGGAACAAAAGTAGATTCCATAAAAACAAAGTGGTTCTTTGGAATGAAAATTATAAATTTGCTATTATAAATTATTTATACAAGCATCAACCATTTATTTGTTCCTGATGTCTGGCATTTTATCCTAGTGCATAAAAGCTTTTCCAAATGGTACTTTTTCTCCTAAAATTAGGTATTAGGTTAACAGCTTCAGGCTTGAGTTTTCATTATAATTGCAAGATTTATGTCATCCCCTGCTACCAACAGAATATCAATACATATCTGGGAGGTTCAGTACAAGGCAAGTGTTTGCCAAATGTCATGTCTGTATTTATTTGGTAATAAATCTGAAAAATAATTTCTATCTTCCATATTTTTATATAGAAAAAATCTCATTATTTGATTTTGAATATATGTGGAAATAACTTCTAATTATTTATCGTTAAAAGCACTGTAAATAGTGAGTCTTATATGATACCCACTCTATCTGTAAATTTGCCTTGCTGTTCTTAGTTGATGAGCCTTATCTTGACTAATGTACTTCTCCTCTCATGCATCCTCTGTAAATGAAATCAGATCTTATTGTACCTGTGTAACTGTTACCCTCTCATTGTTTGTAAGGATTCTCTTTGTAAATCCATTTGCCATCTAAGAAGTTGCAGAGATGCTGGTGCATGAAATGGAAAGAGCACAGCAGAGGTATTGAAATCCAAGATGAGTTTGGGGGTCAAGATGATAAAATCCTTTTTTATTTGTGCACACAGAAAATAAGATATGGAAATTGGTAGTACCTTGAAGGTGGAAAACCAGCATCTCATTTAACAGAGCCCAATTTTATGGCAGAAATGTAATTCCACTGCTGTAATTGTAAAAGCAAATGTGTCCTTGATAATGATTACAGTGTAATTACCAGGATATGTCATCCCAGATAATTTTAACTGTGCAACCTTTAAATTGCAAGGCACCATCAAAAAAGACTGAATTGAGGTTCCTAAGGTACTTGACCAGAGGAACTATATTCAGGGAGGGAGACAACATGTAAGTAGATTTCTGCAACAGATCAGAACCCTAGAAGTCACACCTAAGGTTATCAAATAGCTTATATGTAGGTATGTACGGAGCAGGTGACTGCATCTGGTTGGATGAACCTAGTCTCTACTACCATGATCCTAACTTGGGTTGTGTTGCCTAAGCTGTAGAACTGACTGTTTAACTTTTGACCTTAATGTACATCTTGGGAACAGTGTTTTGGAGACCTTTTTATGTTAATTTTATTTGATGGGGAAGTTTTGCCTTTTGGGGCCATTTATCAATTTGTTATTATAAGTTTCATACGTAATTCAAGCCTTCTATTTAAAATAAATCATCATTGAGCCTTGGAAAATCACCTACTGCTTGTTCTCTCTAAAAGAAGCTCCAGAGTAAGCAAAACATACTGTTTGCACTAAATGACTTTTGCTCTGGTACTAAGATAGATGTGTGTCCTAGCAGAATCCAGATTTACCACGTAATCTGGTATAAGCATGAAATGATAAAAAAAGGAAGCAGGTACCCCTCCTTCTCAAGAAGTAAAGTGTATTTAGGTTGAAAGAAAAGCAGCCTTTTTTCTGAGTGCAGTGAAACCAGTGAATGAATTGCTCTGTCAGACAAAACGAGCTGTCTATATGTGGGACAAAGGGCAAAAAATACCCTTGAGCCCTAGATAAATATCTGAGCAACCTCATAACAAGAGGATCAGGAATCATGAAAGAAGACTGATCAAACCCCAAAGAATATTTTATTTCCAAATAATGAGACCAGCTTCATTTTCCAGATTATAATTACTATTTTGCCTGCACCATGCACTACTTACTTGTACAAAACGTTTTATATTGAAAACTTCTCTACAGTGCTTGCAGCAATTTGCCTCCATTGTCATGTCTCCTGGAACAGGTAATCTCCAAACCAGCCTGACCTGAGGACAGAGCTGCAGACATGAGTATTGCTAAGCCACTAACATACTTGAGAGGTGTGGACATTGGTGTCTTCTGCTCTGGGAGAAGCCCAAGACAAACCCAATATTGCCAGAGGTCTATGTGAGCACAACAAGCCAAGGTAAAAGCTTTGGGGTATGCACCATCTGTAGGGAGCTTACAGAGCCATAGAGAGCTTAAAGGTTACATAGAATAGGAAAACTTGGACAGCTTTGGCAAACTTTTTGAAAGAAATAGCGAATTAAACAAAAAACAATTAAGGATTCTTTGAGAATGGGTATCCCAGTGCTCACATGGTATAGACTCTAGGCTTTCCAGCTTGCAAGGTACCCAGGAGCCACTGCCTATGCACAACAGGCTTGAAAGCTAACCTGCTTTATAGATGGTTTGTGCTTCGCGGTGGTTAAAGCATCCCTGCCTCCCAGCTTCCATCAAGCTGAGCAACTACCCTGCAACTGGTCACTCCCCATTTCTAATCAGTCCTGTTTAGGCACTAGAAAAGTTTCTTATGCCAAAGAAGTACTAGTGATGCCCAGAAAGATTTTTAACAACAGAAAAAGAAATGTGGGTGCACCAGAGAGAGAAAACACACTTGACAAATATCACCTTATATAATGATTACCTGCAGTTTTTCACAAGCCTAAGAGAAAGTGAACATACACACAGTGGAATAAAGCATATAAGGACATTTGATAGTTTACTTTAATGGAGACCCACATAGGTTCATCATAAATAAGCCTTTCCAATGACAAATCCTACTCCAAAGTACACATGAGGCTTAATATCACTTTGGAAATTGCCCGTAACCCCATGCAAGACTCTTTGCTTCAGCAGTGCTCTGTGCTGGTGTTTTCTCTAAGCGAGAACTCACAGAAGGTCCGTGCCTCATAGGAGCGAGGGCTGTGATGGTGTCTGCCACTGCTGCTGCAGAGCTGCTCCCTGCTAGCTCCCCTTCCTCTCGTGGACTGAAAAATGCACAGCAAAGGAAGAAAGGAAGGAGCAGTAAACAAAGAAACAAGTCCCAACAACCTCCCTGCTTCCAGACAGCCCCCTGCTAAGTACTTTCTCAAAACACGTATACACTGCTTTAATTAGTACTATATTGCTAACAGACTGGCTCCATGGCTTTGTCGGGTCAATACCCCACCGCTTTGTGCCTGGCAAGGCAAGCCATTTATTAATTAGAGCTGCCCTGCAGTCTGTCGCTCCTATTCCAGTACACTTTGTTTGTGCCATTCTCCAGCTGGTAGAGCCATGATGTCACTTACTTTCAAAGATGACTTTAAAATGAGAAGATAAAATGAAAAAATAAAACAAAACAAAGCAATTGAGTTACTGCAGTGCTGAAGAGCATATTTTAGGTATACTTCTGAAGCACTGTCAAATCCTTCTTCTTCTGCAAGCAAGGGCTTGGGAGAGCTGTTGGGAGGTCTTTTTGCCTTTAGAAGTTGCAATCACTCTAAATTTCCTCATTCAAAAAGTTGCAATGCGTTAGTTTGCCAAATAGTGTTACTAATATATTACTACACTTAGCTTTCATGTGGTGCCTTTATCTGTCGATCTGAAAACACTTTGCAAAGGAAGTCAGCATCATTATCTTCATTTATACTGTCCTGCTTCCTCCTGATCGTTTCTTTTTCATAAGATCATCTGTAGACAGTTAGAAGATAGGGGTGGTTGTGCCATACGGTTATCTGCCTCAGTCTCTGCTTCAGCCCTGTATTTGATCACGCAAGGGAAGCAACCTAGTGCCTGCAGCACACCACGTAGCCCCATCTGCCTTCACTGGTGGGGAATCAGATGTGTGAGGTCATCCTGTGGCACCGGCAGCTTTCAGCAGAACTGCTCTGTGCAGTCTGTTTTCTGAAGAGATTTCATTTCACTATCTCCCCAGCTACCGATACCAGCTTGCCACTGCAATCTGTCATTTTAACGTGGCTGTAATATCTCACTGAAGCTGCATCTTACCAGCCTGTAGTCTGTAATACCTGTGGAAGGAGCATCTTCAAGTGACCCCCGAAGAGAGATCACAAGAAGAAGCCTAATGGCCATTGATGGGTCAGTGCTGCATTTTTTAAGGAGAATGAAGTTAAAAGGACATATTTTTGCTCTTTATCCATTTCTGATGCTGTTGCTATCCAGTTGTTGCTGGTATTCTCCAGCAGAAGAAAAACTTAAAAGCATGAAGATGCTGTTGAGAGTAGAGGTCCCCTACCCTATGTCCCTGTCAGCTCTTGCTAAACCCCACATTTAGACCTACAGAAGATACAGAGAGAGTCAGCTCTTGTGCCATTGGTAGAGGCATGGATCTTCTCATAAAACTTGCCTGCATCTTTGTTAGCTTCCCTCTCTTACATGAACGTGAATATACGTGTGTAGGGAGTGGAGATCTAGGGTTACTACCATGGGTTAGAAATAAAGGATTCAAACCTCAGGCAGGTTTATCAAATATATGGCTTTCTGAAATTTGGACCTCCACAGAGGGCTGCAGATATGGTTATATTTGGAGCCACGGTGCTTAGCAAGTGCATAAACTTTTAACTGAGCTCATAGTATTCAGCACTATTGATGCCTAATCCACCCAGGCTGTGCCACTCCCAGCTTGGGCTTGAATATTCTCATTCCAGGATTTGGTCCAGCTTGATCTGGCCTCAGCTTAGACTTATGTGTAAGCAGAAGAGGTGGTACAAATGTTTGGACTCAGGTCATGGCTTTCTGTAACATGGATCAGGCCCGTGGCCAGCTAGCGGAAGAGAGGAAAGGTGCACTCAGTGAGAAACTGAAAGGGTGTTTCTCTGCCTGTCACATCAGGACCTGGAAAAGAAATCCTTCCCGAATCCTTACAATTATTAGGCAAATCAATAGGCAAACAGAGGTAAACTTCCAGCAGTTTGCTTAGCAGTGGATTTACTTAGCAGTAATTTACTTAGCAGTGGATTAGTGTGGCCCTGAAAACAACTGGCAAAGCGTGGCCTGTTGAAGTCTCTCACTCTCCAAAAGGGATACACAGATACACCTGGGGACTGTCTGAAATAACACCTTTCAACAGCTTCAGTTTCAGGGAATATCCCCTAGCACTATTTAATCTACTAACACAGACATAAACTCAGTGACTATACTGTGCTGTGGGCACGTCTCCCATATCACTCGCAAAAATGGCCTGATTTTCAGAAGTTTTCATTTAAAAAATCTCCAAAAGATGTGTTAGTCTGAAAATATGGTTGATTGCATGTTACAATATTATTTGTCCAGTTAAGATCTTTGTAGAAAGATAGACTTGTAAATATGACAAAACAACCTACATCAAAGTGCACATCAAAGAGAAAGCAGAGTATCTCTTTCATCAGTAGCACCTTCCAGCATGAAGATCTTTACTGTCCCATCTTTCGGGGAACAAACTATCTCCTCACTTACACCTTGCAGACACCTCACAGAGGATGGAGGTTTGTGGAAATGGGCCCTCAGAGGCACAGAACAAGAATTTTAGTATGCTAGAGAGCATGAGAAAACATTGAAAGTAGTTTCATTTAATACAAGCATAGGTTTAGATGTATTTGGGTAGAAGAGCCATAGGCATTGCGTAGTAAAATATGAAATAAGGGGAAAGGGTCAGATGGAGAGCTCTGCTGGGATTCTGTTAGCAAGGCAAAGCCAGTTTCAACTGTAAACAGTAAAATAGCAATATACCATTAGTTTATGTCATAGATAATCATATTATTAGTGATAATAAAAGAAGAGTCCTGAGGCAGTTTTCACTTGCAGTTGCCTGAAACCTTTGAAAATTGACCATTGAACCCTAGATAACCTAGAAAAGATTTTAACCTTAGTGGACTGGCAACAAGTTAGTGATTTTTAAAAGTAAAAGTTAGATCTCTGAAGAGATAGGCATCCTGCTTTGCATAATTGTTATCAGTGAAGGTAGGCTGCCTCACCTTTGTACCGTGTTTATTCATGGTTTCTTTATATACTCTATTGTATTGTTTTTCACCTACTTATTGTATTGCATAATAATGCAAAGTATTCGTGTGAAAAAGCTATTTCTCTGAGGAAGAACAATCTTTCACAGCTTTGTGTGGGAACTGGCATTGCTCTGAATTTGCAAAAATACTGTTTCCTAAAAATGACCATAAATAGAATTAAAGCCTGAATCAGCAGATAATGTACCAACATATTTGAAAGTGATGAAGTAAAAACAGAAGCCAAGGTGGACATTTGAAGTGAATATGAGCAGAAAACATAAACACAGAAACTCCTGAGATGAATGTTTCCAAATCTACACTGCGACAGGTGCAGGTATTTTTGGAGGAAACAAAACAGAGACTGGTTACAAGCGTTAGAAGTGCTTTCCCTTTAAGTTTACTGAGCAGAGTGGTAATTGCAGAGAGCTGGGCCATTACTTATTACAGTGTAAAATCAGATGTGAGAGGTCATTCCCTGGCACTAACAGCTCTGGGCACACTTGCTCAATGAACTCTGTTTTCCTGCTGGGTAAATTAATTATATGATTGTCTCTGCTTGAAATTAATAGTGTCCTACCCTTCTTCACATGAAGAGATCAAACGCTCCCACGTGACTTGCAAAGTACTCCTCTAAATGAGGGTCCCTGTAGAAATAATTAGTTTGCTTTAGTGTGAGATATTAATATTACCCGTTTTCAGTGAAAATGCTGGGAAAGTTGTCTTATGTTCCTCTTTTTTTTAAAAAAAAATTATTTTATTTTTTAAACTGAGCTTCATTAAACTTAATGCTACAAAGTATTTCTGGCAAGGGAGGCATAGCTTAGTGCAGAAGTAGAAGATGCATCGTTAAGTGTAAATAATAAACGTTAAAAACACAGAGGTCTGAGTGCTGCATGTGCATGAAGACCACACGCACACACAGAGCAGGTGTGGGGATCCTGGCACAGGTGATGCCCTTTGCCTTGGAGGGGCCGAGCACTGGTGGAGCACCCTGTGCTGCATGGATACAGACCCTGCCTGGACCATGGAGCGAGCACCCTGCCCTGGCTGGGGGATATTCAGCAGCAGCCAGCTGAATATCACTGCAGCTTGGCCCTCTGAATGGCAGGAAGGAATTGACCAAAGGATGAGGCTGATGGGAGGCACGACGGTCAGACAGAAAGGACAATCCAAGGCAGTGCTGGTGTCTGAAGCCTGATTATGTAAAAAACAATTATATGGACAGCAAATAATAAGATTAAAATTAAATTGCAACCACTGGTGCTGTTACCTCTTTTTCAGGTTGTTTACTCCTTTATTTAGCCCCCATTCTGTGATCTGAATTATTAGCAAGCAGTAACATCCTATGTGAGAGAATATGTTTTATATTAAATGTATGCTTCACTGGCTCTCCAAGCTGGGCTGGCCTCAGCTGTAAACAACCTGACCTGGATACATAATCAATCCTCAACTTCCCTGGGCTGCATTTTGGTGAAGAAATTTTATTTAAACATTTATTAGAGTGGATGATAGTAAAATAGCATTTGTCTGAATACACTAGATTTTGTTCCTTTTCACAAGAGCATATGAGTAAGGAAAAAAAAAAATGGTTTACATTGCCTGCATATACTTGCTTTCTTTCACTTGTTTTTCTCAGGCAGCTCTTTAACTCATAGAGACATATAAATTTCAGGATGCCTTGGAAAGCCGTGGTACTCTCTGCAGTCTCACTCATCCCTGGCTGAAGTATTGAGAAGTAGGACAAAGAGGCAAATGAGGTTTGCTCCTTCAGATTTTACCACAGAAGGCAGATTATTAAAAGAAAGCTCAGATGATCATGCTGCTGTTAGAATAATGAAGCAGAATTTCTTCAGGTCAAAATTATCATAAACTCATTGAAACGTTTGGAATTATGACAGCAAACAAAAGTGAACTGCTTCAGTTCGTGTAAGTAGTTTAGTAACTGTTTCCCTACGCTTGCTCAAAATCCAGTCTATTCATGTTTATTCTATTTTCTGTGAAGAATGACAGGTACAATGCTTACTTTTACAATACATTTTTTTGTTCTAATGGGACAGTCCAGTGCATGTAGTAAAGAAAGTCTTCTAAGGAAGAAAGTGAATACTAACACTCCTAATGATATGCATCCTTCAAATTAATACATTTTTTATGTTTAATAGCTACATTACAGGGAATCACAGTTTTTGCCAGGTTCTTGTAACCCATAATTTTCTTCTGATTTTCCCTTTCAGACCTTGAAATGTCTAACAGTGACTGAATATTTTGCCGCTTGATGTTAATTTACTTGCAGAAATGCACAATAACCTGCACATATAGCTCTGAAGATGAAATATAGGAAAGTTGAATTTCCTGCATACAAGAAAATCCAGTAGTATTAGGCAGACAAAACCCACAAAAACCGGGCCTTGGCAATAATAGCACTTTCTGCTCACTGGGATGGTGCAAATACCCTTCTAGCAAGTGAGTGAGATAACATTTTGGTATTTCTGGAAATTGGACAGTGTTGGAACCTGTCAAGCAATGTAAAAGAGACATAAAGGATTTACCACCAATTCTATTGTATGAAGTAAGGAGATGGAAATGTGTGATTAAAGAGTAAGTGCAGATGTACATTACTTAGCCCTTAAGTACAGCAGACAGTTTTCTACTTAATAACTATGTAGATCCATGGAGCAGGCCTCTTTCAAAAAACATTCTTCCTGCATATCTGAAAAAGGAAAATAACAGCAGTATTTTCACACAGAGAAGAAAATCTTGCACAAACTCCAAAGACCAGACATAACTTCTGTCTAAGCTGATGAGGCACCCGGACGACACGAGCATCCCTGCAGAACCTCTGGCGGACGCAGACAGCAGGACTGATGGTGCGGTGACAGACGTCCAGACAAAGAGTCAGCGGTGGCCTGGGCTTTGTCGTAGGAGCGCTGCTGGCACTGCTGCCAAGAGAAGAAAGATGAGGAGGCAAGGGAAGGTGAGCTGTTGTTGCTGTCTTGGTACAATTTCAGACTTCTATGTGCAAACAAAATCCCTGCTGAAGCCAGTGACAGCTAATTTGCATCAGGGCAGGAGGAAGTCTGGAGGTTGTGCTGCATTTCTTTTGGGGACTGACTTAATGGAGTAAGATGCACAACAGAGCCACACTGACATGCTGCAAGACAGAAACCTCTGTGTGTTTGCAAGCACAAATCTGAGAAAGTCTTCCAGACACATCTTCCTTACTCTGAACCAGCTCAAACTGGTGGAGGTGTCCACAGGGAATCACAGCAGTCCCTGTTGCTTTAACCTAGGAAGCTGGAACCATGGTGTTCTTTAAATATTGACATATTCTTTGGACACTTCTTTCTTCACTTAAATACAGCTGCGACAAAGTCTTAAAAAGTATTCAAGGACGTATAGGCCAACACACCTACTCTGGAAAGACAATAGGAGAACAAGCCTTGTCTCATGTCTGTGCAGTCACAAGTGTGTGGTATCCATTCTCGGGTGGCGATAGGGACCTGGCTGATGTTTAAGCAAGGGAATTTTTTCTGTACACCTGTCCCTGATAAACTATTTCTTTCCATACTTTAGCGGCTGCTGGTTTGTTTGTTTAGCTGCCACCAGCAAGAGTAAGTACATGGAATAAACACTGGTACAAAAGAAACGGTATGTCACAAATCAGGGGTAACTGCCAAAACAAAACTGTAAATATGCAAATGCTTTGGTATGTGAGCTGTTAGAAAGACTCCCACCTCCTAACTAAAGGACATGATTTAATGATGGGACTTAGTAGGTCGGGCTGATGGTTAGAGTTGATGATCATGAAGGTCTTTTCTAACCTAGATGATTCTGTGATTATGTGATCACTACTTGCCATTTACCAAGCTTGGTCAAGCTTTGGAAGTTTTTTACTGAATCTGGTTCAGATCCTTTATTGAGATCCTGAATATTTGGAGTTGGGCTGAGCCATGTGCTGCACCGAGGGCTGTTTGGAGAAGGTTCCTGCTGAACAGGGAGAGGCTTGTGCAGAGAGGCATGGGTCTGGGTGGCAGAACACCACACTGACAAGGCAATGAGAGGGTAAGCGCAGCAACGTGATCCCGGGCAGCTGAGGGACTGTGGTTCATCAGCTCAAACCACTGCATGGGGAAACTTGGTCTAGCCACCCATGTACGTACACCAACTTCTGAATTTTATTGTCATTGAACTGTGATAGCCCTTACGATGAGAGTTACAATTAGAGCTACAAGCATGCATGCACTCTGCATGTGGTGGGAGGGTATCTCCAGGGGGCTCCCCACATGCCTTTTCTCTCTTTCCAGTCTTTTCAGCACTAAACAAAGGTATGAACTGATCTTCAGTCTGTTGCCACCTCAGGCGGATGATGAGATAGCAGAGGTTTTGGTTGTCACATGCTGGTACGTGGCAATATCCAAGGGTGAGCATGAGGCTGGATATTCTCTTGCAGCCTTTGGACTACCATAACCATATAAGGGCCAGTGAGAATAGGTATAATTATAGTCATAATTCCTATAATCTGTTCACTTTAAAGAGGTCCTTATATTAATGAGAACTGAATCCATATGCATTGCAGAACTGACCAGACTGAGGAAAGCAAATCATACAGATTTTTTTTTTTTTTCTGGAATATTCTGTGTTTCGGCAGATAATTTATTCTTGAAGGTGTCAGGAAGAATAAGCTTGTCAGGCGGCATCATAACAAGAAAAGCTGCCGGAACAGCAGAAGCAGTAGATCTAAACGGCACTTTTGTTGGCCGATGAATATCCATAAAGACGAATGCTGAGAAGGCAGATGTAGTAAGACGTGTACATCTAATCTCTTGTCTGCCAGGTAACCTCCTAGCACTTTCTAAATTACTAAAGAGTAGCTAATATATTTTGCTATGTGACAAGTCTTTTCAAGCCAATACAATGCAATATCATTTTCTACTTTGAATCATACTGACCTACAATAAACCAAATCCAATAACTAGAGACTTATAGATAAGGGTATTCATTCCACTGTCACCATGGAAATAAAGCAATGTTTTTCTTATATTTAATGTGAACATTAAGTTGAATCTATACATTGAATATCTACACAACCTATGTATATCATTCTATTATATACAGTATGAAATTCCTTGCAACTAAAGTTACTTGTGTTTTAGAAATAATATTTATATTATAACAACAAACTTTCAATTCTGAGTGCCAAAATTCTATCTTAGTACTTTTCAAAATTCAACATAAACAACATTAGAAAGCTTATAATCAGTAGCAGCAAAAATATACAAATATTCGTTTCTCCAGCTGGAAGCACTTGAAAAATAAATGAATAAATGAATGCAGTGAGTCTTGACACAGTTGTACAGGGATATCATAAGACATTAAAGTTGAGTTGGGATGTAGGCTGTCAGCTCCCATGGCATATCTTGACACAATAGAATGCACTTTTCAAATATTATTAGAGATTGAAAATGATCTCCTTTTTTTACAGATGAGACAGAGACGGTAATGTGAAAAATCTGAAATCTTATTATTTTTAATTTGAGTCTGGAAAATATTTCTCTAACATATATGTCTACACATTTTTATAAACAAAAACATTCTATATATACGGTGGAAACGTCAAAAAAATGTGCTGAGCAAGATAAAGTTACAAACTCAGCAGTTCCATGGTTTTTTTACAAATAATAACCTACAGAAAATAAAATAAAATAAAATAAAATAAAATAAAATAAAATAAAATAAAATAAAATAAAATAAAATAAAATAAAATAAAATAAAATAATAAAAATAAAATCTCATCTGAAAGAACAATAGTCTTGCTCACCAAGAATTTGGAGGGTATAAAATGCCACTATTAAGACTGATATTTTTATGTGTGCATGATAATAACTGTGCTTGGCATTGGAGAGAAAATCAGTGATGTTAAGAGAGAAACCAATTAATTTTACATCCTAATCCAGACTCCTGAAACAAGACTCTATTTTTCCCCTGCCACCTCTTGTCCCATTTGCTGTCCTTACTTCACAATGAATGGGGTATGCTTCTGGATTAGCAGAGTTTCTTCTCAGTTTACTAAGACACACATCTTAAACTGAAATTACAAAAAAGATTAGCTGAAACATAAGTTTATAAGTATTATATTTGTGAATGAGTGCTCTAATTTTTATTTTAAAAATACTGGAAAGCACTTTGCTACATGAGGAAGGTCAGAAAGTAAAATGACCACCAAGGCTTGGTCTTACAGCTGTACGATCAGTATTCACCATATGGCCTAAGAGAATGGCTATTAGCAGAAATAGGCTATTTTCACTCACAAACCATCCTTAGAAGATGTCATTCATTTTTGTCAATGGCTTGACCATCTATTTGCTAGTGGAAGAGCCATAGCCCTCAATCTCTGGAGAGGAAGACTGGCTAGGACTGACACAGCACAGATAACGATGGAAGACTGGCCCGGGTTCATTGTCAAAGTCTGAGATTTCATCTGCAGTTAGAAGATTTTGTTTTAAAGCCCAACAGTGGCAACACAGCAGACAATTTCCTCTGTTACTACGATTTAAACAAACCAGAATGAAGTTTAGGTGTGAGTTAGCTTTTTTTTTTTTTTAATGGTGTTTTAGTTCCTCTTACAATAAAATCATTGCTGATGCAAACACATCCAGTAGGCAATTATTTCCACACTGCTAACCAGTATGGTTTGCTTTATCAGTAGCAGTTTTAATGTGCACAGCCTAATTTGATAAAACATGGGTTCTGCTGCCATGGCTGCTAGAAGTGCTCATGTGTGTGCTGTCAGGTACCAGGCACCAGAAATAATTGTATAGAAACTCATAGCTCCTAATAGTTCTACCAGTGGACCAAAACCAGTATGAAAAATTATCATACAGACTCCTTCTAAGGAGCTAGAAGAAAACATGGATAGGAGAATTCCTTCCCAAAGGGAATTCCATAAAAACAAATTGTATGAAATCAAACCAGTTTCTTTCTACCACCAGGTAACAGAGAGGAAAATCAATACGTGCCATATACTTTGACTTACACAATACTTTTGACACTATGACACGTACAGTTCCCATAACCAGACTAAGGAATATTTAGGTGAAAATACAATGGTTGCCAAACTCACTGGAAAACTCTACTTGGGATTTTATTATCAGTGGTTCAGGTACATCCTGAAAACGATGGAGTAATGCTCAAAGGATTATTTGAACATTTTCATATGCTCAGGGGAGAGATATTATCAGATATTTTCTTTAATTATCTAGGTGATTGAATAGAAAATTTACTTATTACATTTAAAGACACCAGCAAGCTGTCCATGTTCATTGGGAAACAGGATCAGAGTTCAATGGGATCCTGATTCAGAGGGAGATGTTATAAAAAGAGAAAGGGTACTTTTAATAAGGGCAAATGCCAGACCATAAACTCAGGTAGAATAATTAACTGCACAAGTATAGAATAGGGAACAAAAGACTAATAGCTCTACAGGAGTATATTTAGAATTGTTGTGATTCATGGCTTGAACAGGAATCAAAAGTATTGTGTAAAGGCAAACCCCATATGATTAATCACCCACAGTGATTAATAAACTGTCATAGCTAACAAGACATTTGAAGTAATCCTGTTCCTTTCAGCACTGACCTCTGCTGAAGTGCACCAATATTGAACATTGAGCAATGAAAGTCAAAGAAGCTAGGAGCCACTTGGAAAGCTTCCCAAGGAAAAAGTCCTAGGAAGACAAGTGAGAATTAAGAGCGGTCTACAAAACAGGAACATTCGAGTGAGCTGGATATTATTACTTGTTGCCTCATTAATTACAGAATGAGAATTAAGGCTTCAGGTTCTGAACTTGGAAAGCTGAATCCTCTTGAAGGAAAATAAAATTATTCATATGCCCACAGATCTTTGTTGTGGATATAAAGGATTTTCTCTTTTCTTAAAACCACTGCAACTGACAGTGAAACAGCTAACAATGTGACCAGGTTGGCAATCCCTTTTTTTTTATTTTTTTAAATTCTCAGCTGATCCCCTTCCTCTGCCAAAAATTCAACAACTTTCTTTTACTTCACTTTCTAGTTTTGGAGTCTTTAGGAAACTCTTATTTCATATCTTCCAGCTTCTCATAACTTCCACAAGTGGAAATGTCTTTTTAATGTGCTTTCATGAAACCAGAACTTAGGGTGAGAAAATGTGCCAGGTACTGATAGTATTGGCAGCAGTGACGGCTGATGGCTTCTGACCCAGCACACATTTAACTGCTCAAAGGGATTGTTTCAAGCTGTCCCTGAGCTCAAGCAGTTGTTTCTGCACTTCATTCATTTCCCACAACAGCCAGAGATGAATTCTTTGTCTTAAAAGAGACACGAGAACAATTGAAAACCTTACCTTCAACTCCTTCTGCATGCTAGTTGCATTCATTTTGTAAACTATATTCAATATCTTGTGAAGCCTCCACGACAGTGAGATAGTCATTGAGTTCACAGAGCATATGAAGCACAGTCCCATCTGCCTGGTGGGAGAAAGAGAGGATGCATCCTGATCCCTTGTCTGTAGTCTGAAAGCTATTCATCAGAAGTCTTTTGTAGCAGGGGTGGTTTCTATGCCATGGACACACACCTGGGAAGCACAGTATTTATTTCCTAGCGAACAAGACTGGTAGTGGGCTGCACAGTTTTCAGTGTCTAGTGCTGTACAAAAAACATTGTTCTGTTTTTTCTGGCACCTTCATTGTCCAGAGCAAGGAGCTAGCAGGAGGTGTTCATTGCCCAGGTTTCCTCCTCCAGATAAGCAAGGTGTGCGCTGAGAAGCACCAAAATTCATGAAATTGCCGTCCAGTTGCAATACAGTCTGGAAAAAGCCTTAAGACCCTCAACAACTAAATGCTAATGAATACTATACTTTACTGCTAGCCTTTTATTCTTTGGGATGGATAAGATCTGATATACCAGGGGCAGGGAAAGGGAAGAGAGAAGGAATTCTATGTAGTTCCACACTGGCATTCACAGTGTGATGTACTTTTGTAGTTGCTTTCTAGGAGAAAGGGCATGTGCTTGTTTCATTCATGTCTGTGTGTTCCAAACACATTTTAAACACCTATATACCTTGATATTTTTCTGTCACACCATTTCTAACTGCTCAAGAATGCTAAAATACACATTAACCCTTCCTATCTCACACAGCTTCATCCTCAGTGTTTCAATTTTCTTTCTTTCTTCCCTACTGGACCATTTTACCACTGTGACTCTTAACAGACTCAGCTTCCTCCTTTCAGCCAGTTGTCAGCATAACCATTATTCATCTACACATAAGTAAGAAGTCACATCAAATCCCTTCATCTTTGACTGGTCACCATGTTGTAAATCATGTTTTCCTATGAAAACACTCTTTCTACAGTGCTTGCTTTTTCGTGGTCTTCAGGGGGACCGAAACTATCTTCCAAAACATGTTTTTTCCACATTTTCCTGGTAATTTATTGACCCAGGGTTTTCAAGAAACTCAGAATCTAACACAGGTTTGGATTCTCTCTTTGCTATTTGCAGGATAATGTTCTACACTGTAAAGAAAGTGCAATAGATCCAGTACTTGGCATCTATTAAGCATCTGTATTCCAACTAACAATTAATTAGGATTAAGGGTTCTTGAAAGTATATCTTATAGCTGAAGAAAATAATTACCAACAATTAATCATATACTTCTTTCAGATACTTAAAAACTAATTGTATGCATTTTCCAAATGATCTGAGGAGACTTGTGAAATATTTAAATTACATTATACCCTAGGATCAATTGAGAAATGTCCAAATTTCGTATATAAAAACTAATGCGTTGTTGCAACCCTTCTGCTGCTCTACTCATGCTAGTCTTTAAAACAACCTTTCCCTTGCAACACCCCAAAATTTAGTTTACTACTGGAAAGTGAAACAAGCAAGCTGTATCAGCAGGATATTATTGTACCTTGTAGAACTAGATCCCCATGTTAGTGAACAGAAAAGAACACAAGTGTGGGGTGGCACTGCTGGGGTAGGAGAGATCTGATCAGGATCTCCTGCACCCATTTTCATCTAAGATGCTCATCAATGGAGTGGGTTGTCAGGTGGAACTACAGCACTTTTAGTTTCTACGTAATGCCTCATAGATATGTTCCTGATGTTGTCATGCTGGTGAGAAAGGATGCATCAAAAAAGCATTCCATCCCCATCCCATTCATTCAGAAAAACTCTCCTGCACACCGGCCATTTATATTTTTTCAAGTGACCTAGATAGGAATTTCCCTCTAGCTTCATATCAAAACATCAATAATAATGTTTCTGGGAAGTCAGTGATGAAGATGAGTCTCTCCAGTTAGGCCCCTAGGTATAGGAACACACTGTATTTCGAAATTCAATGTAATGAACCTAAGCATTAACATTTTATAACTCATAATAATCCATTCTAAATCCAAAGACTAATTAAACTAAACATACCAAACTTACCTGCAACTAGAACTGGTTGTATGTAATTTGAATAGAAAAATTACAAAAGGATATTTGCATATCCAGAAAAATTAACACCCACGAAAATATTCAGTAATAAATAAAGTCTTAGTTTTTGAGTACTGCAAATCATATACCAGAATAAAAAAAAAATCTAAATAATAATTATGCAGACTTATTTTAACTCTGGAAGAAAATGTATTAAACACTGAATCTGAAATAGAAAAAGAACAACATGCCTCTGGGTCTAGTGTGTGTGTTTTGTTGGTTGCCAATATGAAAAGCATATATAGTGGTACAGTTTCTGATTCTTTAGTTACAATGTGTTGTACTCAGAACATTGATTCATATTATTATTAATTATTATTATTATCATTATTATTATTATTATCATTATTTCATAATGTGTAAAACACTTTTTGTCTTTCCCCCTAAGCAAGTGTTTTCTATGTACAGAATTATTTTACTAGTCACTTAGATTGCTGACTCACTCATAGATGAAAATAAGTCCTCTAATGGAACTAGTACCCAACTCAGACTTTTATTCTCCATACGAAATTTAGAATGAAGAGATTTTAACAACAGATTTTTAACAGCCAAGTGATTTCAACTTTTGTAAATGAAATAATGTCTTGATTCTAAGCTATGTTTGAAGTGATTTTATCAATATTAGTAGTATTAAATTGTTAGAGCTAAGCATACTTCAGACGAAGTCAAGAGAAATACAGAATAAAATAGGTAAATACCAAATGGGACCAGTGTGACCACCATTTATGTGAATGCAGGTCCTGTTCTTAGAGATAATTTACATGTGGAAGCTATGAAAGGAGATGGAACACCACTTGAGAATATTCTCTGGCATATTATGTGCCACAGTTGTCACTATTCTTGAATAGTTTTGTGGTTACTTACTGGAACAGACATTTGTGCTTTAGAAGTGCTTGTAAGTCTTGTTAACTGCCTATTGTTGAGGGGCTCTGATTGGAGTCATAGAGAAAAGTTAGATATTGAGAGTCTTGGGCAAGGGTCCCCTGTCTCCTTTCTAAACGGAGACCTCTAAAGCAATAGGCATCCGAAGAAGTCATGAGCTCAGAAATAGTGTATCCCGCTGTTTTACAAAATTTCTTTCTCACAGGACTGACATACCAGGAAAAAATAACAACAAAATAAAAACAAACAACAACAAACAAACAAACAAAAGAAACCAACACAACACAACACAACAAAACAAAAAAGAGTTTTATGTCTTGCAAGCCCCATAATATGTGTAAGGGCACATGAATAAACGAAACAAGAATTTTTAAAGCTAGTCCACACCAAATCAACACACAAAACAAACATAATTTAATAAAGGTTTTGAATGTCATACTGTGTTGTGGGTTAAACGCAGTAGGCATCTAAATCCCATGCAGCTTTTTACTCACTCATCGCATAGAATGATGAGGGTTGGCAGGGACCCCTGGAGCTCATCCGGTCTAGCCTCCCTGCCCCAGCAGGGCCACCCAGCGCAGGCTGCCCAGGCCCATCTCCAGGCGGCTTTTGGAGATCCCCAAGGAGGAGACCCCACAGCCTCTCTGGGCAGCCTGTGCCAGGGCTCCTCACCCACACAGCACAGAAGTGCTCCTGGTGCTCAGGGGGAGCCTCCTGTGGGCCAGTTTGTGCCCAGGGCCTCTGGTCCTGGCACCAGGCACCACTGAGAAGAGCCTGGCTATGTCTTCTTTGTAGCCTCCCTTCCAGTATTTTACAGACATCGATGAGATCCCCTCTGAGCGTCCTCTCCTCTAGGCTGAACAGTCCCAATTTCCTCAGCCTGTCCTCATAGGAGAGGTGCTCCAGTCTCCAGATCATCTTTGTGACCCTCTGTTGGACTCTTTCCAGTATGTCCTTGTCTCTCTTGTACTGGGGTTTGAGAAGGTGTGGGGTGGCAGAACTGGACACAGTTCTGGTTCTGAGTCTCACCAATGCTGAGTAATACAGCGGGATGCGGGAGAGAATCAGACGGGTAAAAGTGACAAAGCTCATGACATGAGATAAGGACAGTTTAATAGGTAAATTCAGGCTGTTCACGTAAACAAAGCAAAACAAGGAATTAATTCACTGCTTCCCGTCACAGGCATATAGATATTCAGCCATTTCCAGGAAAGCAGGGTTTCATCACACGTAACTATTACTTGTGAAGATGAATGTCATCACTTTGAGCATCCTCCTCTTCCTTTCCCCCAGTTTTATTGCTGAGCATGGTGTCATACTTATGGGATTTTCCTTTGGTCAGTTTGGGTCAGCTGCTCTGGCTGTGTCCCCTCCCAGTTTCTTGTGCGCCCCCAGCCTCCTCACTGGCAGGGCAGCATGAGAAGCTTAAAAGTCCTTGTAAGCACAGTTCAGCAATAACTAAAACACCACTGTGTTATCAACATTGTTTTGGTCACAGATCTAAATCGTAGTACCATGTGAGCTACTCTGGAGAAAATTAGCTCCATCCTGGCCAGAACCATTACAGTGATGTCTAAACACAAACATTGGGATTTAATTGAAACAGATTACTCATTGTTCCTTCAAACATGTACGCGTGTTACATATGTTATGCACAGTCTGGGTATGACAAGTATGGATGGTAAACATAATTAAAACAGATATCTAGGGCATTAATTAATAACAAAACATAATTAATAAAGAAGAAGTAATCAAAGTCAAATTATTCATTATGAATTATAAATAATTTTATTTAACTTTTCTGCATTTTCTTTGATGAGGATGAGATGAGGCTTCTGTCAGATGTTCTAAAAATTCCTGTTACTCAGAAATGAAGGTCTGATCTAAATACTGAAGAGAATTCTCTTTAAATATAAATGACAAATTAGGTTAAATCTAATCTGTATGACTGTGCCGTTAAGCTGACACTTAGGAAGCTATGTTTTCTTTATAACCTGCATTTTAGAAAGAAATGTTCCAGACTATTCTATTTAAGGCTGTTGTGCACTGTATATTTTGGGCAGAACAGACATTGTGATGACCAGTGAGTGCTACTGACACCTGACACATCTCTGACTATTGTGAATTTAGGCAGACTAAACCATTTTGTACTCTGTGATGTTGACCGGGAGCTGATTTGCCAAATGAACAGGTAACAAGAAGTTATCTGAAGGTTTTCATAGATGGTAGAAATGCAGCGCAGATGGAGGACAGGCTTGCCCTTGGCAATTCAAGTGCAAATCTTATTAACATCTGAGGTAGAAAAGGGCCATAAAGAAAAATTCTGGATTTCTGGCTGTGGCTCAGGAGGGACTGGACCAGCACTGTGCAGCCAGGCTGGGCAGGCAGCCTCCAAGGGGTGGCAGACACAGACAGGGACAGCTCAACCTGCAGCTCTCCTTAGGACCGTCTGGAAAGTGAGAGCCACTACAAGGGCTGACGGGCACTTCAGGTGAGTGGCACTTGGCAAGGACAGCTCTAAAGGGAGCAAGGTTCCATACTGTGCCCACCAAGGTGGTGTCAAAATGGTTTTGTGTGAACACTGAAGCAGTTTTCTGAGGCTGACAAAATTGTTGCTCCCTGTATCAGTGACATGGACCCCATCATCCTTTGAAGTCAGGCAAAAAGAAAAAGTCAGAGTGAATGGTAAGCGGGTTAAAAACTTAGACACTTTGTTCTCCTTTCAAATTATGAGCAAGGATGTACTACATGCTCTCGTGGACATTGAGGGAATAGCTGATGTCAAAGCACCATCTTACTCTGTCTGCCATTTTCTGTCTATTAAAGATGATAAAGCTACAGGCCTAATACAGGCCTAATGAGAGTGACAAGGAAAATCTGGTTATTAGGAAAAAAAAATTGCTTTGTTAATTAATCCATTGTTGCTCAGAGATTGCTGTGGCATTCCTTACAGTAACTCCTGCAGGGATGCTGTATTTGGTTGGTGTCCTGGTTTCAGTTAGGACAGAGTTAATTTTTCCTCATAGTAGCTGGTAGGGTGCTATGTTTTGGATCAGGATGAGAAGAGCGCTGATAACATGCTGATGGTTTAATTGTTGCAGAGCAGTGTTTACACCAGGCCAAGGACTTTTCGGCTTCTCGCTCTGTCCTGCCAGCGAGCAGGCTGGGGGTGCAGCAGGAGCTGGGAGGGGACAGACCCAGGACAGCTGACCCAAACTGGCCAAAGGGGTATTCCATACCATCTGACGTCATGCTAAACAATATATAGGGGTGGCTGGCCGGGGTGGGGGGGCCGGCTGCTCGGGGATAGGCTGGGCATCAGTCAACGGGTGGTGAGCAATTGCATTGTGCGTCACTTGTTTCTTACACATTATTAGTAGTAGTACTATTATCATTGTTATTATTATTATTATTGTTATTATTATTTTCCTGTCTTAATAAACTGTCTTTATCTCAACTCACAGGCTTCACTTTCCCGTTTCTCTCCCCCATCCCAGAGAGGGAGGGGGGAGGGTGAGCGAACGGCTGTGTGGTGTTTAGCTGCCGGCCGGGTTAAACCACAACAGTTGGTAAAACTAATAGCAATTTCATTAAGCTAACTGCTCCTAATGCTAATAATAATTCTGTTAAGTCTTTATGGACATATTTGTCCTTGCCTTACTTTTTCAGATTTCCATTTGTTGCAGATACACTTCACGGTCTCTTGTGTCTCAGATTGGTGTTCCGTATGATCATTGTTGAGTCTTACTGTGACTTTTTAGACTTTGATATACCTGCCCTACACTGTCCTCAGAGACTTCAGTAAGAGCAGGAGTAGTCTTTATCTCAGGTTAAAATCTACGAAATACGTTTATCTATTAAATATTTTATTTATGAAGATGTTTAGCCCTATAACTGATTAAAGAATTTTAAAAAATATAGTGAAATAGAAGTGAATTTGCTAGTGATTTGCCAAGGTCTTTCCAAGTAAAAGCATTACCTTCCACTTTCTGATCATCCTTTTCAGAGGCAGACTGAAAATAGAGTTTTTGGCCAAAATACACTCCCTTTCCAACTTTAATCACCTTCTCCACTCTGCAAAACACTGTGCACTGCAATGCGGCTAGTAATGCTGTAGTGACTGCTGTAGCAGCCTTTTTATGTATGTGGTACATGAGGTCTGACAGTTCAGATCCTAGAGGAACACTTATCAGGAACAACTGGCACAGTCCAGTTGTGAAAAGAGGGGGGAGGCAGCCAAAAGTAGCTGTGACCAGCTGATGGTGATGCTTCTGTGATGCTAACAATACAGCTTCGGGAAGGGTGGTGAGGCAAAGGAAGGGAAACTAAAGGAATAGTCAGAAAAAAAAATATTAATTTTCATCTTAAAAGGTAAATGATTAGCACTAACATAAATTCAGGCAAGTCTCAGGACTAGAATTAACCACTTGCACAGAATTATATGTTTTCCAGTCAGTAGAACCTTCTTTCCCAAAAAAAAAAAAAAAAGTGAATATTGGGTACTGTGCAGTCATCAAAAAATGAATATATTAAAAAATACCTCCTCTTGGATGGATGTTTTTCAATGTGAACTGGCAAAGAAACTGATTTTTTTTTTCTTTCAACTTTTAGGCCTGCCAAGGTGTTGGGAAAAGAGGTGGGTCTCTATTGAACTTTACCTGACTGCATTGCAAGTAATGATTCCCCTAGTTTTGTACATTTTTTTTTTTCTCATTTCATTCACACACATCCAAACATCTGTTTGACAACGTAGGTCTGGAATCAATAGTTTCGTTGTCAGATATTCAGTAGCTTGTGTATAAATGGTTGGTGGGCTCTGTCCAAGTCCTAGTGCATAGGCAGACAATACCCATCTTACCGAGCACTGAAACAACAGCCATCTTAGAATCACAGAATCATAGAATCCTTAAGGTTGGAAGAGACCTCCAAGATCATCTGGTCCAACCATCCCCCTACCACCAATGTCACCCACTAAACCATGTCCCTAAGCACCACGTCCAACCTTTCCTTGAACACCATCAGGGACAGTGACCCCACCACCTCCCTGGGCAACCCGTCCCAATGCCTGACTGCTCTTTCTGAGAAGAAATGTCTCCTAATTTCCAGCCTAAACCTCCCCTGGCACAACTTGAGGCCACCCCCTCTAGTCCTATCACTAGTTACATGTGAGAAGAGGCCGACCCCCAGATCCCCACACCTTCCTTTCAGGTAGTGGTAGAGAGCAGTAAGGTCTAGCCTGAGGTTCTTCTTCTCCAGACTAAACAACCCCCATTCCCTCAGCCCGCCCTCATAGGATTTGTGTTCCAGGCCCTTCACCAGCTTCACAGCCCTTCAAAGTTTGCTTCACCAAAGAAACTTGAATGTCAGGGTGCCCAGTCGTTCCTGGATGTGATTTTCCATCTGCAGGAAAGGCTGACTAATATTGGAATAGGTTGAGCTGCCACAGACACTTCGCTTAATCTCTGATTATGGAGTCATTATTCTCCATAGCTGAATATTTCACAAACACTACATTTGCTTTTCTTTCACCAAAGAGCTATTTTATGTCTTTTTTATATATCTGTACGAAGTGAGTTTTTCCTTACTACTTCAGTATCACTTGTGCAATTGAGTTATTTCTTAATTTACTTTTGATGGAGAAAGATAAAATAGTCTGGAGCAATTATTTGCTCCCTCAGGAACTGCTAGTGAGCAACATTTGTACATATTTCCTTTCCCTTTGAAAATGGAACTTTCTGATTTTTGGTGAGGGCATCCGAGTGAGTCATATGTTAGGTGTGGGGAGCATTTCTGAAGACTAATACAGTGACTTTTTCTTCCCAGCAGATTTGATAATGAAAATGCTAAACTTAAAGTGCATGTTTATAATGCAAAAAGTATTGTCTTCCTGCCTAGATGGAATTGATTAGATTCTCATCAGAGATGCTGCAGTGGTTTAGGACTACATAGATTCTAATCACGAGTGTTGGGGAAAAAAAAAAAAAAAAAAAAAGAGGTATTTTGTGTTATTTAAGAATGTACTTGTCAAGGTGTTAGTAATAGGTTTCAAATAATAAATTGCCAATGCATTGGAATACTTTGTCTGAACAATTTTGCTGCAGATTAGATTTCACAGACATACAAAGCATTTCTATTTGCTGGCTCTGTATTAGATTTGGCAAGAACTACTGCTCTGAAAAAAAAAAAAAAAGAAGTCTTCAGGCAAAATTGTGATGTAAAGATATAACAGATTCATATCTAAACAGGATGATGATGGGACTGCATAGGAGAGCTCTAGTGGCTCAGTGGAGCCATCCTGTGCAAGTATGTTTGAATTTTAAATATGACTATACATAATTTCATTTAAATATTTTTATTTTCTTGAAGCTACCAGGTGCAAAATGAAGTGATCAAAGGCAGGCCAGGTATGTTTTCAATCTAGTTCTGGAAATAATATATAGAGAGACAGCCAGAACAAACTCACAGATTCATATGATAACTGTCAAAGAACAAAATTTCTCCACAAGAAAGCTTGTGAATTGATAGCATTAGTATTCAGGCAAAGTAATACTACTGTGTGAAGCTTAGAGAAGAAAGTCAAGACAATACTGGAGCAGAGACTTGAAGCAAAGCTCAGAAAAGAGGTGAAGCAGAAACTAGGAGCTAATGGCAAGATATGGATATAAACAGACATAAATGTAAGGAAAAAACCCTTGATTGGGAGTAGGGTTGGACTAAGAAGCAGAGGTAATGCAGATCTGGAAGAAAGATGGGCAGGAGCAAAAGTGGGAAGAGTCACCAGTTATCTTGCTGCAGAAACCTTACATGTCTTTCAGATGGCCATTGTCCCTTCACCTGCAGATGGACCTCCTTTTGGGGTCACCATGGCTCATGGAGAATTATTAATCCAAAGGGATTATGAGCACCTGTGGCCACACAAACCATATTTACAATACTCATCACAGGAACACCTTGAGCGTTGAAAGAGGTCATTATTTAGGGACAAACCCTAGGCTCTAAGGATGGGAATGTAGAGGGGATTGGCCTACGTGATCTGGTGGTGGGAAAAAATCTTTTTGGCATTCTGCATTCAGACTTACATTGCTGGTAAAAGCAAAATGCTGGTAAAAGTAAAGATGCTGAAACTACAACAACAACATTTTTAATGAAGTGCAAATTATTACATTGGCTTAAGGAGCAAAAAGCAGATTTCACAATGTATCCACAATGTATTAAAATTAAAGAAAGAAACAACAGAATAGAGTGAAAACAAAAAGATACACGATCAGGCATAATAGTATTCTATTGAAAAAAAAAGAGATAATTTCAAATTAAACCACAACCATTTGACTACTCCTTGTATTCAGTGGACAAATGACATTTTCACTGTCATGAAAGGTACGTGAATACAAAAATATCAATTAACACTTTTTTATCTCAAATGCAATAAAACTAATTTCCACAGTGTGCTTCTGCCAAAGAATTTTCCTTAGAAATAAATAGAAAAAAATGGTGAGTATTTCACTTTCTAGGAAGTCTAGAGTCTAGAAAAATGACAGTCTAGAAAGTGCTTTTTTTCCAGTCTATTCAGTTCAGATTGTTTACTTTTGGATTGCATAGCTGGCACTTTATGGATCACCTTTATAGATATTTCAGATGTATTACTTTGGTGAGGTGTATCAAAAATTAAAATATTTGTTTCCATTTGGATATTGTTTTAAGCCCATTAAATGAACCAAATATCAGCTGAATGTAGAAGTTCCATGAAAATAAAATAGTGTTCCAAGTATTTAATCAGAACTCCCCAATATGGCTGCATTTTTCAGTGTCAGATCTTTTCTTTAAGCACCGGAAGTATTTTCTCTCTGCCTTGACCTCTAATTATCATTGCTCTTTGGACAATATTGTTCTAATACTGTCCTGAAATCCCTGAAAGGATAAATTGCCAGAGTGGTGGTTAATGGTCTGTGTTCCATGACCAATATTTATTTCCAAATGAAATTAACAGCGTTCACAATATCTCCAGTTCTAGCACCCCTAATTCTCTCCTGGAAATATAATGGCAAGAACTATTGTCTCATATGTCTCAAATGGCAATGTTGATACATAAATGAAAGAAAAGTATTGCAGAATCAAATATACTGCCCCCGAAAAAATTACTAACCTTCCCCTCCCCCCCAAAAAAACCCACGTTTGTAACTACCATTTTGAAGATGTTGATTTTTTTTTCCATCTGACAGAAGAATTTATCCAGTGTACCTTGTTTCAAGCCCTTAGGATATATCTGATGTGGTCATACGGTAATGTGTCTGTCAAACACCATTGCGACTGGTCTGTTTTCATTGTAACTGAAATGGTCAAGAGTTTTTCACTGCCTTCTGAGGTGAAAATGATCAAGAAGGTCTTGCAAAGAGACCATTCTAGTAAAAGTACACTTTTCACAAAATGTAAGTTGGTGTTTGAGTTGGCTAAAGTTTGATCAGGACACCTGCTGCCACCTTCCTTATTAGGGAAAAAACTTGAACTGGAGTGTCCTGGCCTAGAAATGATGATAAGCTGGTTGAGAAAATATCTATCTTGTTACAAAGAATGTATATAGTAAAGCTATTAATTCTAGATTTAAAAGACTCTTTTAGAGTTTATGAAGGTTTAAAGGTTTGGAAAGCAACATAAACTGAATAACTTATGCTGTGAATCTAAAATGAGTGTGTGACATGAAAATACACATAAACCTGGTATTCAAAACTTTGGATTTGTTGCTACTTTGCTTAGTGTCAAAATGCTCCTAATGTCTGGACTTTCACATACTGTAAATAGAATCATAGAATCATAGAATATCCCGAGTCGGAAGGGACCCATAAGGATCATCAAGTCCAACTCCTGGCACCGCACAGGTCTGCCGAAAAGTTTAGACCATGTGACTAAGTGCACAGTCCAATCGCTTCTTAAATTCAGACAGGCTTGGTGCAGTGACTACTTCACTGGGGAGCCTGTTCCAGTGTGCAACCACCCTCTCGGTGAAGGACCTCTTCCTGATGTCTAGCCTAAACTTCCCCTGCCCCTGTTTACAGTGAATAGGTCACCTGCCTCTCCAGTCCCTCTCGTGAGGAAGTTGCAGACCGCGATGAGGTCCCCCCTCAGCCTCCTCTTCTCCAGGCTGAACAGGCCCAGAGACCTCAGCCGCTCCTCATGTGTCTTCCCCTCTAGGCCCTTCACCATCTTCGTCGCCCTCCTCTGGACACTCTCCAACAGTTTAATGTCCTTTCTGTACTGTGGTGCCCAGAACTGCACACAGTACTCGAGGTGAGGCCGCACCAGCGCAGAGTAGAGCGGGACAATCACTTCCCTCGACCGACTAGCGATGCCGTGCTTGATGCATCCCAGGATACGGTTGGCCCTCCTGGCTGCCAGGGCACACTGCTGGCTCATATTCAACTTGCTGTCAACCACAGCCCCCAGATCCCTCTCTGCGGGGCTGCTCTCCAGCGTCTCATCGCCCAGTCTGTACGTATAGCCAGGGTTGCCCCATCCCAGGTGCAGGACCTGGCACTTACATAGAATTCATGCGAGTCTGTCAGTTAGGATTTTTCAGGAGATTTGTTGTTGACACTTTAGGAGTCCCAAATTTTATCAGTACAAATTTTAACAAACCCATATGGCAACAGGTGAAACATACTGGTTAAAAAGAGCAACTCAGTGAAATAGTCAATACTTTCTGTTTGTAGGCCTCTTCAACAGACTGCTTCAGTAGATCTTGCCTGCTCTACTTTCTCTCCATGTCAAAATGCAATTTCAAGTTTGATGTTTATTTAGTGTCCGTATTTACTTAGACCTTAACTTTATAGTAGTCATCATCATTTCATTTCAGACCTGCTGGGGTCAGTTCAGATCACTGTGGTATGTCTTTCTATTAAGATTAAGGCTAGTAATACAGGCTATGATCTATTTTGTCAACAACTGGAAGTTAAAATTAATAATACCCAGAAAGACCAGTCATCATTATGTTGGATTATACTAATAAGTGTGTAGAAAGTGATTAGGGCATCCATCCAGTTACACTGGAGAAACCTGATGTGAAGAAGAACAGATATAGACAGCAGTTGTTGGGATTTGTATTTCCCACTGATATAATTATTATTGACTTGTTCTTCCATTACCCCAAATTTGATCAACAGAATTGGTACCAATCTGAACAGTTGCATTTGGATTACTATTGGTCATTAAAAGTCATTGGTGATTAACAGATGTTAGTTTATGAATGAATGAAAAAAAAAAATGATGCTGGCCACAGTTTTCTGCTGGTAAAAATGTTTGCCCAGTTTTGACATTCTGGTGGATAAATAAAAAGAATTTAATGGAGAGCTCATGTTACTGTCAAGCCGTCAGGTAGCTGTGTGTTTTCTGGCATTCCCAGATTATCAGTTTTCAGTTTATTTTGATTTTTTAAAAACAATATTATTTCAAACCACTTGTTCTGATGACTGTCTAGTAGATCCATCAAACATCACGTGTAAGGTGATTTTTGCAGCAGCTATTGTGAATAAGAATCTGCCATACAGTAAGAGTCATAAGGGAAGTTTTTTAAGAAAAAAGAAAAGGTCATCTGGTTTCAACTTCAAAGTACTGTCAACTAATTGTACAGAAAACACTGTGTTGAAATCTGGGAGAGAGACATGATTTCTGCATCATTTATTAGACTGAATTTCATCTGCAACAGGCAGAGTGGCAGGCTGAAAAATCTACAGGATCAATGGAAAGATCACTTTGAAGCAATTTCTTCATACTATCACGCCTCTTATGTGAGCACAAAGCTTCCCTCAGCAAGAACGAAACTGAGATCACAGACTGCTCCCAGAAATGTGGTGAGCTATCAGACCTGGTAAGATCACAGCTGGTGACAGGTGAGGGTAGGTTTGTGGTTCATCTGCATAGGATCTTAATTTTTGATGGGTGGGGGGGTGGGAGGGGGAAGTTATCACAGCATCCACAGAAGTATTTTTCCTTTATCAGCTACAGTGAATGTCTTTGCTTCTTTATTCATGTCTCAGTCAGCAGTGCACATTGAGGCAAAGCTGAAGTATTTGGTGTGGATTTAGGGATTTAGACCAGATGTTTTACCTATGACTATGTTCCTATGTTACAGATGTTTTCTGAGGAAATGGCTGAGCTTAGTGAGCCATATCCAGTTATCTTTATTTCTCCCTGTTAGTCACTTGATTCAGCACGTCAAGCAAGTCTAGAAGACCTGAGGAAGTGACTCAAAATCCCAAGGAAGTGGTAATACTGATGAAAGGACTCTCAAGAGGAATGGAAACTCTCTTTGGATGAATGATAGATAAATGGCATTTTTCTTCAATTTCCATGGCTGTGTAGCACAGCTGAGTCCTGCCCATTCTGTCTGTTTACTGTTAACACTGTGCAGCTGATAGACAGGTTGGGGAAAAAACAGCTGTCTGTGGTATTGTGTTGTGCACATTTCTTAAAGAAGACCCTAGATACACTGATGGCATTTGCCTTGTTCTCTCAGCTTGGTGAATGTCTGCAGCTGACAGTCAACCTAGTCAAGCAAAAAGCAATGTGTAGTGAAGGAGAAATTATGAATCAGAGTGGGGACGTTTTCTATTTATAACTTTACTGCAAGAGATAAATGTTCCAGGAACAGAGACGAGCAAATGCTACTTACAAACCCTTTCTTAGTATCTCTGGTGGTCCTATGTCAATGTTCAAGAATCTGGCGGAAGAATTAGGGGTTATCAGGGAATGAACTGCTGCTTGTGCAGCTTCTTTTTAGCAACTGCTCTTGGGTATTTTTCATAACATAAGCCATAAAAACAAAAATGGATAGCAACTTCTAGCCTGGCTACCCAAGATTCGTTCTCATAAAGAAAAAGAAATTGGACACCAATATGTAACAGTGCCATCTGGTGTTAACAACAATGACAATAATATTAAAGTTTGTATTTTTATCTATTCAAGGATTTTTAAATTCTAATTTCTCACTAATTAAAAGACAGTGCATTGACCCTCAGACACATACCTGAAGTGCTCTGATATTTTAGATATTGCCAGTTTCAAGCTGGTGATACTATTGGTTGGACAAAATTTAGTTCTTTGGGAAGAAATTAAATTTCTTGTTAATTTCCACTTTAATGTGATCATTATTTAATATTTTATAATAACTTGTTCCCTCTCTTTGAAAGCAGTAGGCAAATATATACATAACACTTTTCCTTAATTACCCTGAATAATGTATACATAACACTTTTCCTTAATTACCCTGAATAATGTAATGTATCATTAAAAAATATAGGTAGTGTCCTGATGTGTAGAAAACAGCTGTACAAATTTACAAGCTAATTAAATAGAGGCAAAAAGGTTGTATGCATGTGATGGAAACAGAGAAGGCACAACAGCTGATGACGTATTGAACCTGATTCCTTTTTAAATTAGCAATAAAATCACTGGCAGTTTTACACTGTCAATCACCCATGGAAGAGGGGATGAACTAGTAAAAAGTTTTGCTCTGTTTTTGCTAGAATAACAGTTGTCCAAAATAAGAAATTTTCACTGTCTGTGGGAGTAAATTTTTTTATATCAGTGAATACTGCCTTTCTCTTATGATATTTGAAACAAGGAGTTCAAAATATTTTTCCTGGTGAATTTGTAGCTGTGAGAACATTAATTATTTGAATTATTATAATGAGATTGTCTTTTGGACAATCCTGAAAGACATAGATCAAACACGGACAGAAAGCAACTCAGGAGGATAAATACTTCCTTCACAAAAAGTATGATTTTGAATAGTAAATGTAAAATTGCAATAAGCTTATCTGTATTTATTACTTCTTGAGATATGAGCCAGTTCAATGGTTGTGTAAATCTACAATTACATTGAAAAACCCAAAGGTAAAATAGATTTCCATAGAAAAAGCTTTCTGTTGAGCCAATGGATTATTCTTTTTACTTTGACTTTGCACTGTGTCTGTGCCCTTTCCTTCGACTGATGACAGAGGTAGCTGATGGATATTGGTAATGCTAACAATGCATATTCCCTTAAGGATTTGAAGGAGCTGCCATGAAACCAAGAGTTTAAACTAAACCTTTAAATCAAGCTGTGAACAACTGCTTTTCTTCTAAAATAATTATCATGGACAAATGAATTCGCCAAACCAAACTTTAGACTGTTAGCTGGTCAACAGTATTCCTGAAATAAAAAACAAGTTCATGGGAAGCTATGTCAGGATTTGGCAGTGTCTTTCAAAGCCTCTCTGCTACCAGGATTTGGGCAGGTGAAGCCTTTGTAAAACATGCCAGTGACCCTGACCACACAGAGACTTTGTATCCTTGCAAAAAATCCATACTGCTGTACTCTCTTGAGCTAAATCAAGACAGCAGCAAGCTATTAGCAGCCCTGGTTCGCTCTTGTTAGTGTCTGTCAGTCCTATCCGTGGGCCCAGCTTTGTATTAGGGCATCGGCACTTGTTGGCAATGGCCGTGGAGTCAGTATGTAGCTGTGTTTGGGCTTTCCCAGCTAGGAATTCAGGGAAAGAGGACATCCACCTACCCAGTTTTGTGCTTCCTACCCTGAACATGGAAGTGACAGACTCTCAGTTAACACCCTTCTCCTGTCAGGACAGCCCCTGACAGTGCATTTAGAGCCCATCTGCAGTCATGCAGCACCAAATCCAGTATCTGCTTCAGTGCAGCTGAACATATCCTGCACAAGGTACAGTGAAAGGTGTAGCTATCACCCTCAGGAACAACCGGTACTTTCTGAACATTGTACTTTCCTTCATGTGTTCATCCAGCTGACTAAATTGTGTTTGAATCTCTGATGAGATCAGGGAGTGTAATAGTTATTCTCAGCTACAGTCATAACACCAACTGAACAGAAGCAGCTGGAGTAATTTACAAAAAGGAAACATTCTAGACCAATAATTCTGGGTTCGCTTGTACTATATTAATTATCTTCTGTTCAAAACAATAAATATAACTTTCCGCTGCAGACAGAAAGAATTCTGGTAGAACTGCAGTGGATTCTGTAAAATCAATATTAATCATTTTCAAATTGTTTGCTTGTTGACTTTCTTAGGACAGCAAGAGATCCTTAGGGCAACTTAGTCTCAGCACAAACAAAATGTTCGACAAGAAAATATGTTTGGCATTTTTTGCTCCTTACATTTCACGTGTGACCTTTAGAATACTGTTGTCATTTATTCACATAGAGAGCCATAAAATGTGTTGAATAACCAATATCTAATCCATAGTCATGATTGTGTTTTGGAATTCTGAAATTACTTACAAATTGCAGTGAATGACTGACATGCTGGCTTAACTTTTTTTTTTCTTTTTTTCTTTTTTTTAACCTTATTTTGTGATTTCTTGGCTACTGCTAGTGAGCTGTGAACTATACAAACACATAGAAAAAAGATACTATTTGTCGCCAAGTACATGCCAGTAACAGAAAATAAAGCCCAGACATGTAAGTCAGGATGAATTATTATATTCTTTCTCACAGATAAGCTGTTTTTATTTTACTGAGCATCTTCTAAGTGTTTTTATTTTATTTAGACTCACTCATGCTGCTTTTACAGTGGTGGGATATTCATAGCAGTGATTGGATCCAAGGGAGAGGATTACTTTGGTCCTGTTTTATGAAGACTTCAGATGACTGTTTTTAAATGAGAATGCTATTAGTTAAAGAAATCATAAGCAGTCTGAGATTTAATCAAATTATATCAGCATGAATCAAAACGTTGTTAATATAAAACATGTTAATTATATCACTATTAATTCTACACTTCTCTCTGTTCCTGGGGCAAATCTTGGTTGTTGTCTACCCTAGTTTCTTGGCAATATGCTCCTTTAGCAGTAACAGCTATTGCATCGCTTAGCCATCAGAAACTAGAACTTCAGATGCCTTCTGTGCAACCCTCTGAAGGCTGATTGTTCCTCAAGGGCAGTTTGTACGAACTGCAATTTCACTGAGATAAGAAGGTTTACTGGGAGTAAGAAAATAGAGTAGACCCCAAAATGTTTTGTTTAATATGCCTACATTTATATTTTTGCAGAAATTAAATGAGACAGGAAGATCTTGAATAATGTTACAGAAAGAGAACACATACATATATTTTCCCCAGAGCAGCCAGTGGCTCTGATGTCAGAATCAGAATTCTAACCTCCACATTGTACCCAAATATACAGGGAAATTGCCTCTGCTGTTTTTACTGTCTCTCATTTGATTTTCCAGCTTTTGAGAGATTAAGGCATCTGATATTTCTTATTCAGACATGCTGTATTCGTCTGTACTGTGGTATGTGAACACACATGAGCATACGCGCATGCATGATCACAAACAGAATTTTGAACTTTTTTTTGTAAGTTTACTTATCAAAGGATATTAGAATTTATAATTGTCTTTTGATGGTTTACCAAATCACTTAGGAAGCCCCAAGAGCTCTTTGTATCAGGTACAGTAATTATAACTATTATGCATTGACAAAGTATTTAACTTTATTTTTTTTCCCATTGAACAGGGTATTTTTAGAGCTGCTTCTCACCAATTCAACTCACAGATTTCTTAGATAATATTTCAGTGACAAATCAGTGTTGTCTGGCATATCTGTGCAGGGGTGTGTTCATGGGTAGAGATGAAAAGATTTCAACAAGGTAATTGAAAAATGCCATGGGTAGCTACTAGGCTCTTGTTTTTAATGTTTTGGCCATATCCTCTCTTTCTGCCCTTTAATTATTTCAGAGAGCACCTTTAACATACACTGAGACAGAGAGATATATTCTTTTCAAAGCTTGGAATTACAGGCTGCAGTTTTATAGCTCTCGGCAAGCAACCTAGAGGACTCATTAATACTTGATGAATCCTTCTCAAAGTCTCAGCAGTGAGGAGAAGACAAACAACTTGCTGGATGATTGATGTTGCGCCTGCCAAGGAAGAACTTTAAGGCTTGATTCTCTCTTACAAGATCTGTTAAAAAATAAAAAATAAAATAAAAAATTCAGGGCTGGGTGTTATCCTGAAGTAGCAATAGTGTGGGCTGAGTGAAGACACATTCTCTGCCCTGCTGTACAATGGCAAATGCATTAACACACAGGGTAATGCTGGTAGCAAGGTTTCAGCCTTTCTCCTCTGCCTTCTCTCTACCCACAATGCTCCCTAGACATCCATGACTGTTCTCTGGCAAACTGTGTTTGTATATATCCTGTGATATTCCTCAAGCTGCAGCCCAAGGTGGTGGAGGTGGCCTCCCTCGGGCTCCCCTGACCAAAGGCAGGCACTGCTTGGTAGAGGAACAGAGCTGGCAAGGGGAACAGCAGTCACCAAAGTCCTGTGTGTAGTCAGCTTGGGGCATTCAAGGCAGGTGTGGGCTGCCCTGATGACTGAAAATACCTTTTCTGAGGTCTTGAAGACATTCTGAGAGGTTTGTGTCTGAATTCCCCTTTTCAGACACACTTTGTAATTTAACTAACAAGTACCAAGAATATATATAGATGCCAAACCCAAATCACTATTGAGCTAAAGAATGTACAGGGAAAAACTAACATTATCATCACTTTTAAGTATTTTTTGCTCTCTGAACCTTATAATTCCATAAATGCTGCTATCCCCATCTTTCATTACTTTTCTCCTCCAAATTATGGACTCTGTCTCCTGTGTGCAACTGGTTTCCTTCTGCTCTTTTTCTCCTCGCTCTCCTCAGATGCCCTGAAATACATATCCTTTGTCAGATGAGACACATGTGCAGACTATTGCACAATCTGCTGTGTGCCTACCTGACCCCTAGAAATCACACTGGTAAGATCCTTGCCTAAGCATGATATTATACGGGCACAGGATGATGGACCTTTTCTGGAATGTGATTGTTCACACCAAGTTGCTGTGGTTTGCAATCTAATGCTAGGATAGAGCTATCAGTGGGTGAAGCAAATAGAGTTACATTTTCTTGGAAATTAATTTTCAGTTGCATGGACATAACACAGTGTTCCTCATACCAAACAGAATTCCTAAACTGCCCATTTGATCCACAGACCACAGGAGCCAAATTGCAATGCTGCTTTGCAGTTCATGTGTGCCAAGTCTACCTCAAAAGAGATGCTAATAATATACATTTAAAATATATGGCCATTTAAATTGTCATGGGAATATTCAACTTCAAATAGGAACAGTTTCAATAAAATTCAATTTAATTTCAATTAACACAGCTTGGCCCATAAATTTGCTTTTTGTTTATTTCATTTTGTTTTCATAATCACAACATATTGGAGCCAAAAAATAAAAATAAAAATTCCACTCCAGGGCATAATGAATTATTGATTAAGGCAGCTAGATCAATATGAATCCATATAGGAAGCCAAAAATAAATTGGTAAATGAAAGGCTTTTAAATATATACTTAGAAAAAGGGATTTTGGCAAATGCTGAAATGAATATTGGACAGAAAAATATCTAATGGCCTGAAACAGGTTCCCTAACTGCCAGGTCAGTCCCTTATTGAAACAAGTTGCAATTTGGATTCTGAATTATGTAGGCAAATGAATCCAATAAAGAAAGCAGCTTGTAGAGAAGATGACATTGAAAATCTGATAGCATTTAAATCCTGATCATGTGAAAACATTTGTTATACAGACCAGACAAAGGATTTGTGAATAGAAAGACTGAAATGCTTTTCCTCAAAAATGGCATAAAATGAATGCCCACTGATATCAATGTTTTTACATGGATAGATCACAAACAGAAAAATATTAAGTTCCCCCAATAAATACTCTTCTCAAGACTGAGAAGCATTATATTGGCATAAAGGTAATATTTTTTGCATGTACTGCATTGCCCTTATCTTGTAGTGAGTGGACCAACTTCATCCCTAACTTAAGTGCAAATTCTGTTGCATGCAATGCTGATACTAATTCACACGTTCCTTAAGCCTTTGATTTAAAAGAAGTCTGTAAAAAATGGGGTTATTTCATTTCAGAGAATATGTAATGTATTAAATGTTGTCCCATATTCCCCTGATTACACTGACCTCTGCTGCTCTTCTGTATCTCTTGTAGCTTTAATAGATGAAAGAAATGTGTAAGCTCATAAGGTTTTCAGTGACAGTAAATCAGCAAAATAAATAAATAAATAAGCTTGAAGAAACAAAGAAACAAACAAAAAACACAACAACAAAACATCCAGGCCATCTATCTCACAGCCAGACTGTAAAGCTAAATTTTCTCAAGAAACTGTGAGGGACAATTTAAAAATATGCATGTGTATTTTTTCCCTTACATACGCCAAAACCCTTCTGGTTAGAAAATATCAGATATGTAAATCTGTGCGTGGAGGAATCAGGGAAATACCAGCCAGTTCCAGCCAGTTGTAATATTCAGCAAACACCAACCTCAAACTTTGGAAGCTGTAGATGGAACAAGGAAAACATATCTCCACATTTGCTATATTTTTTTTTACAGCTGGTCATACTGCATTAGAAAGATACGCTTAAAATAACTGCAATAGCACTGGAGGATTGCTAAGAGATCCACAAAGGCATTTCTATATGGCAGGGTAGGGGTGTTCAACAGAGAGCTCACAGGCCTCGCTGCCCATCATCCAGGGCAGATGGCATACCGGAGTGCACCAGGCCTCCCTCCCCAGTTCAGCTCCCCAGTTTGCTGCCATCGTTTAAAGGAGTCAGTTTTATCCAAAATGATATCCAGAAAAGAGATCTGTTTAGTTGTTAAGGCTGTGGTACTCCTGAGGAAATCAAGTGAAACTCAGCTATGGGCTTGTTTTCCTTCCTATTTTAATGATGTAATTAGTGTGTGGAGCACTTCAGAATTAGTTTTTGCTTGAGCAGTATCCAAGGATGAAAATGTTTCTCAATCACAGGAGTTAAGAGACTGACAGTCTCTGGGAATTCATATAGATACTAGTGAAAATTAATGGCTACTTGAGAGCCTGCGTGAAACCTAGTAAGGCTATCAGCACCAATCTTTAAGTAAATAATAAACTTGTCAGGATATCTTCAGCGATTAAGTTGTGTTTCTATTCTCAAAATGGATTCTGTCAAATTCTGTCCAAGTACGTACAGGATTATGTGCATTCTGTAACTCAACACTTTTCTAGTTGTGTTTGTAGACACATTAAAAGGAGTATATATTTTTTCTAAATGCAAGCAGAAATTCTTCACTACAACATAAAATACAATTTGATTTCTTTCACCTTTAGAAAACTACAGGAAATATAGGAGAACAGCAGAGGACACTGTAATCAGAGAAAATGGGATGACAAGCAGTCAAAATAAGATGAAGTGAAATGCCAAACAAAAGAAAATCACTTTGAGAAGCTTATATTGAAAGAGAGGCAGTGGAGGTTTTTAAGGACAGAATATTTTACCTTCAAACTTGTGAAAAATTCCTCTTATTTTAAGAAGATTTTGGACCTGAATCTTAGATGGAAAATATAGAGAGCTTTTATCTTCACAATTGTGGGTCTGAAACCCAAAATTCTCATATCATTACACTTAGAGAAATGCTTGTCCATGTGTGAGCTTTATTGTAAGCTCCAACCTGCCTTCCCCTGATATCGCCAAATTAACATGCTGTGTCCTCTTCATTCTGCTTGCAGTTTCTGTTGTTGAGTGAAGAGTTCTTTGAGCATCATATTTTTCCAGCAATGAGAAACAGACTTATGCATAGAGTTAGTAAGTTTGGGTTTTATCTTCTAAGCTTTAATTAAATTATTATGGCCTTTACGAAAACACAACATAGTTAGAATTCACTTTGCATAGATGAGAGTGAAAAAAGTATCCCTAGGGGTCATGAAGCAATTAATACAAGCAAAACAACAAATAAGCATTGCTCTGTTTTGGAATGAAGTGAATTTCATTTAGCATAGATAAGCAATGAGCAAAAGGAAATTTAATGATGTAAAAGAAATCTTATCTTCGACAAGTTATGCAATTATGCAAATACGGAAACAATATTTTGAAAAGTAACTCAAAACATGAAAAGAAGCTTCTGCCTTACACTTTTATATATCAGCTGATAATGATGATTCACAGTAGTAAAACCAATGCTAATGATGATGGATAAGATACAGTGCATGTAAGAGAATCACACTATAAATCCTTTCAGACAAATTAAATTCTGAGAATTAAATCAATAAAAGGAAAGAAGATATTAATATAAGCCAGAATAAAATAAATAAAATAAAATAAAATAAAATAAAATAAAATAAAATAAAATAAAATAAAATAAAATAAAATAAAATAAAATAAAAAAAACACAGAATCACAGAATCGTCTAGGTTGGAAGAGACCTCTAAGATCACCTAGTCCAACCTCTGACCTAACACTAACAAGTCCTACACTAAACCATATCACTAAGTTCAACACCTAAACATCTCTTAAAGACCTCCAGGGATGGTGACTCAACCACTTCCCTGGGCAGCCCATTCCAATGCCTAACAACCTTTTCAGTAGAGAAGTTCTTCCTAATATCCAACCCAAACCTCCCCTGGCGCAACTTTAGCCCATTCCCCCTCATCCTGTCACCAGGCACATGGGAGAATAGACCAACCCCTAAAATAAAATAAAATAAAATGAGAGAAATAAATCTACTCATCACAAGTGTAAGAGGAATAAAATAAAGAATATACCTTTTAATCTGCTATGGAGAGTCAAATATCTAAAATACTCTGCAGTTATTTTTAAGAGTTTAAGTTATTTATTTTAAGAGTTTAAGTTATTTTTAAGAGTTTCCAGAAGGGATTATCAGAAATATTTTACCATTGAAATAGTGCTGATAGATATTTTTAATTTGAATAATTTTTAATTTTTCTCCAGAAGCTTCTCTTTTTAACAGTAGCTGCTTTTACTTGTTGGCATGCAGTAGGCTTATGTCCTAAATTCTGAGACATTTTACATTTTTTGAGCTTTTTGGTGAAAAGTGTTCACACATACAGTAGGGTTAGGGTTGGATTCTCTCCATTTATGCTTTGCATTCTGGGAAGTAACAATGGTTGCTATTTCTGAGATGCCCCACAAGCTAGTCTTTTTGTTATCTTAGACATAAACCATGTCTTCTTTAACTGGTTATCTGCATAACACATGTATGCAGGGATTTGCTGGGAAGCTGAAGATTGCCTTAGGAATCAAGGGAGCATTCAAGCCTCAGGAGCACCTTCATTTTTTCAGACCAAGGCAGAAGTTCCTACTCACACTGACTAGTTAGATTTGACCAATTAGATCACTAAAGCAGGACAGCTGTAGGACTTCACCATCAATTGCCTTCTACTTGAAACTACTGGCAACCATCTCTGTCAAGCTCTGCTTGTCTGAAACAACATCTGTGCCCAGCAAGTGCATAGCCACTATACAAGTGTCAAGTACAAAAGACATGTTCATCAGTGTTTTTCCTTCCAAATGGTAACTTCACCGCCCATATGCAAGATCAAGAAGCAGTAAGGAAGAAATTCATGTATCTTTAGGAATTGTCAGTAAAACTAACGCTACTTGCAGTCAGCCCTGTCTTTTTTGAACGGGTTGTTTCTTCAGCTCAAAGTCAACAAGCCCTGTAACACATTTTTTTCTCAGAGTTTCATTACAATGGATGGCTGTAAGTGCCTTTGTAGCTCTGCTTTCCTGTTTATCAGACAAGTTAACTCACAGCAGTCTTATGGGGAACATTCACTTTTTGTTAACACCAATTTTTAAAGCCAACATTTATACCATAAGGGCTGTCTGTTTTTATGAGTAAGTTGTTATCCTGAAGTTATTAGGACTGGAAAGTGTTACTGTCTCCTCTACTATCAGTGGAAAAAAACTCTGTGACAAGTTTTCCAACTGCCTTTGCCGGTTGTTACAGAAATGCTTCTCACTTGGCTGTAGCTAATTGCTGCCAGTTAGACAGGCAAGGAGAGAGCAATCATTCCCCCTTGTCAAAAAATTGTGAACCACAAACCACAAATAAGAACAGAAAGAGCAGCTTCTATCTTATGATATCATATTTCCTGGGAAAATAAATAAATAATGTGGTCTCTGTGCCGTTTTTTGTTGTTGCTGCCTGGAACAGTATCTGCGTGTCTCAAAGCCCGCTGCCTTGAGTGCTCTGCTATGTCACTTCCATCTCTTCGTGTGACCCTTGATTCCTCCCATTCCAGTCTTGGGTCTGTCACTGGTAATTATCCATCATTTGAGCACTGACATGTAACTACAAGAAAGGACACCTGATGTGTCATTGCACTTGCTGATGAAACATAGTGGGATGTATATATCATAAAGATGACACGTAAAGCCCAGACAGCTTTTTCTGTGATAGAGAAGTTAGCAAGATAAATGTGAACTAAAAAAGAAGAGAATACATTTTAAAAGGCATAGTTAATTATTCAAGATTTTTTTTTAATAAAAAAAAAAATGTAAAAAGTGAATTTGGTTTCTTATTATGGAAGTAATCTGAGAAAACACATTTTCTGTTACTGAATTCAAAAGCATTCTTCAGAAGTTTTGGGAAACTACTTAGCCAGTCAATTAACAGGAATCATAACACATATCTTCTCTGATCCATTACATCTAAGCAATACATAAATCAAGCTCAGAACAAACAAGGCAATTACTATAAATTGAATAATTAATATTGCTGATGCCATATCTTTTTTTTTCTTTTTTTTTTTTTTTGTGTAGTTATTCTACAAAAGATGTTTAAATTGTTGAATATATTGATCCATTAATCATCTGGTTGCAATTATAATTATAAGCTCCAAAATACTAAATAAAATGGGGAATATATATATATATTTATTTTACTCTTTTTCCATTTGTGTTTAAGTTCTCAAATGCAGCTAATGTTTCTTCCTTTTTGCTGATAACATTGTGGAATGCCTTATTGATTGTGACTTGCCAACACTTTCATGAAAGCATAACCCTACCAATGTCATAACTTATTCCTGAGGTTGTTAGACATCATGTCACGGATTAAAAGGGTCTTTAATTTAAGTACCAAGAACACAGAAAACCATAAAAATCTCAAAACAGTGAATCTAACTTAATTTGTTGTGACAGTAAGCAAAGATGAAGGAATTACAACTGCAGTGACTCTAATTTGAACTGTTGTAAATGTTCGGGCTTACGTGGGTTGAATTGGAATTACAGAAAATCAAATTAATTTTGTTCGTAGTCTTTTCGTGGTTTTTTTTTTTTTTTTTTTTTTTTGAGAATTGTAATTTCACTCTGTATATTCAAGGAATGTGGTGAAAACACTGGGGTGATAGCAGTCACCTAGAAGCAGCATATTTAAGAAATCAAAGCAGAAAGAAGATACAGTGTAAGGCACATGATAGAAACCAGAAAGAAGATATAGTGTAAGACACAAAGGTCTTTGTAGATGAAGTTATCAGTAAATACAGCTGACAGTGTGTTTCAGCCACCCAGCCCTGTGCTCATTCCAGGAACACTAAATGTTTCCTTCTGGGGCTCTAAGGTTGGAAGTCTGCTTGTTTAGTACCACAGCATTGCATTGGTGATGCATATGTGCAGCACTGGCAGGTATTTCATATTGCATGTCTGCCATAACAAACACAACCTCATTGCTCTGTAAAGCTTCTCTGTGAAGTAATTTCAAATTGAGTCTTGGAGCACACCAGGCAACATTACTGTTAAGCACAAATTGTTGAAATCTTCTTTATATCCAACAGAGTGAGGCATTCTGAGCAATAGGAACAGGAAAAATAGTGTATTTCTTTTAAGTAAAAACTTTATGGCTCATTTCTGCATTTGGAGAAGTGCAGCATGAGCTGATAAATCCTCTGGAGTGTTTATGAATATGTGTATCATTTGCTGCAGGGGAAGAAGGGATTGGCAAGAGTGCTACGGATCCCATTTGTTTCTACACAGTGACAGCTGACTGCCTTAGAGAGAGCTCTTTCTCTTTGACTTTAGTTAGCTGCTCACATTAATCAGGTGAATATAGGGTTCTGATGATTTATGTTATGTTGAGTTGGTGCCTGATGATTCACATGAGTGGATAACCACAGACAAAAAGAAAGCTATTTTTTAAGAGGTGAGAGATAGTGCTGTTCACTAAAGATAACATTTATATCATCTCATCCTATCATCTTTGTTTTCTACAGTAGTGAAAGTGCAATGATGAAGACTACTTAGCAGAACAAAACAAATACACTATAGATGTAAATATTATAAGTAATAATAATAAAAAAAATTGTTACACAATGGAAAATAGGGGAATAGTAAAGAGGCAGACCAGAGAGGATTCAGCCAATAAACCCTGCAGATCTGCTGAATCCAGGTAGATATCTGCAACACAGGTATCTCCTTCCAGCCTAGCCACATCAATCCTTCCTACAATCAAAAGGTTAGTTAAAGTCTACTTCTCTCCATTGATTATAATGTGAAAGTCATCTTAATTATGAAAACTGAATTGTTGCATATGACAGTTTCTACATTTTATCTCCTTAATACTGTCTACATTTATAAAAAGAAATTCTGCTGAAAGTGATGGCTGGTAATTTGGCTACCTCTTTACTTAACAGCATACTTATAAAAGCATCATTCTCTGGTATCACAGAATTAAGTCACTTCTAACAGCCCAGCCACTACGAATTCACTTAATTTTCAGCATAATAGTAATGGCCATAACAAACTCTTTCGGTATGAACCTCCATTCCCTAAGGTACTCTGTCATTCAGCAGAAGACAAACCCTACCTAACAGATGAAAATAAAGTAAGATGGGACCATCTAAGTCTGTACTGAATTATAAACTGTAGTGTACAACAAGGTCACAAGGCAACTTTAAGGAAAAGGGAACAACCTAATTTCTTAATTCCTGATATACTGCTAGTCTCAGACTGACTGATCTACTTATTTTTATAACTACTAATTGTTTATCTTTACTGGTCAAATGTATAAGACTGCGATCTGGACAGAAACCAACTAGCTGTGTGGTCACCTCACTGTGGTACTTTATCTTTCCCCAGCTTTTTTTTTTCTTTTTTTTCCTTTTGCTTCTCCATAAGTTTCAAAGCTTTTCCCACTCTTTGTTGTTCATCAGAAGGGATAATCAATGCCAGTGGAAGGCTGCCTAGCATTTACTAACTGGTAGACAAAGTAGCTGGTTCAGCTTGGGTTTCTTTGCCCAGTACTGCCTTGTGCTGCAGGGATAGCCCTTCCCAGTCTGCTAAACCATAAGGTGTGCCTTAACACCAAAGAAGAAAGCAGCAGTCCCCGTTGCAAATGCAGATTTTTGTCAATTTTATAAGAATCATTCAGTGAAGGTATGAGGCAGAAACCTATCCTGTGTCTCAACATCTGAGGGACGACCCTGCAGCATCCTGGTGAACTCAAGATGCAGTTCAAAGCACTACTGGCGACTACACGCATCTTGACTCCTCTACAACTTTATTCCAAACTGTTTCAAGTTTAGGAGAGCCTACTCATCTTCAGTATTTTAGATGCAACTCTGTCTTTGGCAGAAGTATTACTTTAACTAAGAGCACCTGCCTTTTGTTCTTGCTGTCATGATGACAAAGCTGTTAAAGCTATTACAGAAATTAGTAAAAAGTAATCGTTTCCTTCTTTCCTACAGATTCATTTGCCTTGTTCCATTTACTCCATGAAATGACTGTTCTCCCACAGTTTCTTTTTCTTTCTTTTTCTTTATTTTTCTTTCTTTTTTTTCCTTTTTTCTTTTTTTATTTCTTTTTTTTTTTTTTTTCCCACACTTGATTGTAACAGGGAATGTACTCAGAGGATCTCACTTCCCACTGAGCTTAATTGGATAATTGTTTCATGTTCTCCTTTGACTGAATTACAGGAAAAAACACTACTGAATCCTTATTTTCTTTTCCAGTTTCTTGACTTGAAAGTGGTGTATCAAAATCACTTGCCTATAGTGTTTCTCACAAATTTCTATACAAGTTTCACTAGAATAAAGCATTCATAAGCAGACCTCTCTTCAAAGTAACCTTTTAATGCAGGCTGAAGCATTGACTTCTTCCTTGTACCTGTCTGAAATGTGAGCTAATATGAAAAGTCTGGATTCAGTTTGCCTTTTAAAATATGTATAATGTTTATTAGCATATTTTAGAGAGGGTGTGGCATGAAACCTTAAGCAGACTCTCAACTACTTTTTACCCCGTTTCACTCCATTTGCAGGTATCAGCTTACAAAAATTTATAATTCAGTTGTTGTCTCATTAAAATACTGCTTCTGAGAAAGCTTTAAAATCCATTTTATACTGTATGAAAATTACATTCTGATGTTTCTACCACTCCCACAATGTATGCTGATTTATTTTTTCATTGCAAAGTTATAGCAACTACAGAGGACAAAAAAATAAAGGAGTAGGGATAATTAACCTATGTGTATGATACTGAGAAAATTAAAAGTAGCACTTCTCTTTTCCATGTTTTGCTCTTGCTAGCCAATTTTTAGTAATCTGGTCTTAGAACAAATTATAAATTCTTCTCAGTATAGTCCTAAGGCTACTAGTTTTCAATTAATACTGTTCATTGCAATCCTTGATCTGCACAGCCTCAGCAGAGAGAGCTCTACAATGTTACCTTCCATGTAATTTAAAACAAACAAGTATCACTTACACAGGTTCTCAGCTGTATAAGAGTGCATTAGCAAGGGATGTTGGCTGAAGATGAGATAGACTGGAAAAAAACAAACAACAATAATGATATAAAAGAGATGACAAAATGTGAATGAAAAGATAAGCTTAACTTTGAACAAATTTAACTCCAGCATATTACAAGAGTTACATAAACTGGAAAAATTTTGGGTCCTAAACAAGAAGCTGGCTCCAGAAATTAAAAGCTTTATTGATGAAAAACTAAATCTGTGATGAGTTCTCAGTTCTGTCACCATTTTCTGAAGGAAGTTGTTCAGAGTCAAAAAAGACACAGACAACAAATTCAGGATTTAGTCAGATTTTAGCTCCTAGCATTTAAAAGACATAAAAACCTTAGTGCTTTGGGGTAATATCACAAAAGCTCTGCCTTTTTTTTTTTTTTTTTTTTTTTTTCCCCAGTGTGAAGTGCAGGTACAAGACCCTTGGTATTGGAAGGATGTAGTGCAAGAGTGTGTGTGACTCCAAATTAGTGGTTATGTGATTAAGACCCTCACAAGGAGAATCTTCCATACCTTGTCTGTCTGTACTGCCCAGTGAATGCTTAAATATAGCAAGAAATGATATCAGAAACAGGAAGTACAGGTGGTGTTTACCTTTTAGTTTCACCAGCTGAAAGACTTAGATATCACCTTTTAGAATGTTTTTCCCTCTTTAAACAGCTCCATTACATTTACAGTCTCTTATGCCCAGTAGCAGAGTTTCTGCAGAAGTGATGGCAATTCTCTTTCAACTTCTCATCGGCTTCCAAAGATTACCCAACTATAAAATTATCACCTACTGCCTGATAGCAATGTGTAGTTTTATGTTTCTACTGTGGATTTATCTTTATAGCCCAAAGTTTTTTATTTTTTATTTTGTGGTCTCAGTACTGAAAGCCTAGATCGTTACTGCCAGGTAATTACAGGACTGTGGCCACCTGAAAACTTTGTGTTTTCATTGATCATTTGGATGCCATGTGATGGTCTGTCTCTAAGGTAGTAGTTGCAATTTCACAGCTCGGCAGCATCTGGTACTGCAGCTCTGAAAGAGGTATGAGGGTCCTCCTCACTGTTGGCTCACCTGTAATCACAGCAATGAAGCAATGAAGAGACCAACTCTGAGAGAATTATTAGATGTAAAGCTGAAGGATATAAAAAAAAATACAGAAAAATAAAACGATGCCTCTCTGCAGCACATTAAACTGCATCTTCTGTCGTTGTAGGTGACTGATGGTGTGCTACACAGGTGGAAACAAACATTTCAGTAGATAGATATTTTTATATATATATATATTCAGAAATATATATAAATTCAGAAATATTGTTTCAGAAAATAGATGCCAGCGGGAATGCTACTATTAAAACTTTATAGTTGAGACATGGCATTTTGTATTAACTTCATCTCACTACCTCTGCACAACATTTTTTCCTGACAAACCTACTTCGGCAAAGTATTTCTCCTTTATTATTTAGAGAGGGGAAGACTGTAAAATGGATGAGTGGTTCAACTATGGAAATAAGCCAAAAACTCTTAAATAATGTGGAGCTATAAATGCTGCATCTCATAGGATTTATATCACTTTGTAAGACATGTCACTGTTTCTCCATAAAATTAGAAAGACTTGGGTAATTACAGATCTGCTTACAACAGCAACTCCACAACGTGATCTGAAACGTTCTGCCTATGATCCATTGGACCCCAAAGAGCATTTCAGAAAAATCACTGGCAAAGGGAGAGAATTGTCAGTGGAAACCTTTGGGTTAAATCATAATCCAAGGAAGCAGCAGGTGGCTTACAGTTTTCACTATTTCACTGTTTCTGTCTTTTACTTAGCATTTTTATTATAATTACTTTTATTACCATTATTACTGTGGCATAGAGTATTGATGATATTGTAAATACATTTGTTTAATGACTTCTCTGAAGTTCATTATGTGTATCCTTTCCACAATGTTACATCAACAAACCGTATTGTATTAAATGAGAACTACCAGCTATTTAAGTGTGGCTAGCTCTGGACTTCTCTGTATGTTTAATGAGTGACAGAACCTACATTTTTAACCAGCCAGACACCATCTCAGCTAATTTCTAAACACTTGTCTACTTAAATATATGTAATTTCTGTCATTATCTGTACAACATTAAGTTAGGCTTAAAAAAAATGATTTATGAGTGACATCTTTAAATGTTCATACATTTTACATTCTCTCCTGTAGTGCTCAAAAACTCATGCCATATTATAGGCTACTTTATTTTTTAGAGAGGGATGTAAGCTGAATGGATGGATTTTGGAGATTAGCTGTTTGGATTAACTGAAGCCCTTGTTCTCTGTTTAATGTGATAGACTCTTTCCTAAAGAAATATGAAAATGACAGCACCTGCCCTCGATATTTGTTGTTAAGCTCATCTGCATTTTTTCAATTATGGAATAACTCATCCTAGAAACCCAAGGGAATGTGAATTATTAACTAAGCTAAGACACACTTGTACTAAAATCTAATGGGAAATCACAAGATTAATATCAACTATGCAGTGAATATATCTTTTGAGTTTTACTCAGAAAAGACAGATTGATGTCTATAGATGAATGCACAATATACTTAAAATATTCTTTTTAATATATTAAATGTTATATACACATCAACCACATTTCTTCAAGCAATTTTTATTGTGTTTATTATTATTATTATCAATAAAGATAAATAGATAACATAAAAGCAGCAATACTTTAATATATATGGAAGGCTGATGGTTGTTTCTCAGACAGATGAAATTATATCTATAAATTTAAAGCAAACAAGACTTTAAGACTATTAGGATTGAGATTGTTCAATGTACTATACTGGTCTATTGATCTGATGACTGCCAATGAAATTCATAGATTACAACGATGTCTTTCTGTTAACAATTAGTCTTGGAGGAATAGCATGGGACCTTGTCAGGAAGCTGAGGCTAAGATCCATTTAGAGAATTAAAAAATTCTACTACATAACTGCTTCTTATATTCATTTTTTAAGACATACTGAGTGCTGAATGTATTAATGGGTTTAAAACAAATGTTTATTTGTTTCATGCAGTTTTTAATTCCTATAAACATTTATAAATTATAATCACAGTCACAATGAACCAGCTGGCTTTGTGATCTAATGTAATACTTTCTACTCTTTGGAACTTATTCCTCACAATCTAGATTAAAGTCAAATCCTGTTTTCACTGATTTCAAGTCAACTCACGTCACCAGTGAAGATGTGTGTGGACTACCACTGGATTGCCTTTACGTACTAAGTAACCAATCACTCTCTGTAAGATAAAATCAAGAAAGGCAAAATAAAAATAACCCTATTTCTAATTCATTATTTTAGTATTATATTATTCTTATCCATTCTTACTCAGGACTATATTGCACTACTACATCATGGTTGACATTTCAGCTGCTGAGTACATGTATGTATGCATGCTTGCACACCTAATTAGGTAAACATGCATATACATCTACTTAAAGTAAGAAAAATACATTTCCATAAATAATTTGTGATTTGAAGAGATGGTAAAACGTTAGTCTTGTTATCTAGGTGAGATCGGAAAGTCTGAAGTTATGAAAGACTACATTCACTCAAGAAATGCCTTAAAATGCTTACAAATCAGATACCTTTAGAGATGGCATTTGTGCACTGCGTCCTGGAATGTGAATGAAGTATGTGGAAATATTGGGGTGGCTGAGAGCAGGACCTAGAGGAGCTTGCACAGAGAACAAGGAACCACCCAAAAACATCTGAAGACAGAAAATAATAAACTGTTACACTGATCTGTTCCTTCCTTTGCTGTCATTGGGTGTAAAGTGTTGATTGTCCTGCCTAAACTGAAGATGAAAATTCATATATATGCAAGGTAATTCTAACTGAGATAAATGTAAGAATATGCTGGGACTTCAATAAATGTGTGATGGGTGGGGGGAGGGGGGTGGTGATATGGTACATGATCTAGTACTTGGGAAGATAGAATAGCGTGTGGAATATGATTGATAGGGTATAAGCTTCAGGTAGTTTTGCTCTACAGTGTCCAGTATCATGTTTTCTTAGTGGTTCAAGGAGATGCAAAATCACTGCTGCACTTTATCTTAGTCTTTCGTCTTCCTTGGGAATCTCTTCACTCCAATCTCCATTTTTTTACATAGATGGCCTACTATATTTAAAATTTAAGTAAGAATAAACAAAAAGTCATAGCAAAAAAGTTATTCAGTAGAGGAATTGTTTATTAAAAGGAAGAGACTAAGTTCACAAAATTTGAATATACAGAACTAACATTCCATAAAATCGTTGAAGAAGAGATAATCCTGCCTCCAGGATTAGAATATTTAATTCATTTTATTAAAAAAAACCTCACTGCTATACCTTGGCAAATTGGTAGAGGAGCTGATCACCTGTGTTTCCTTTGTAATTCAGTATCTAAGCAAGACTGCAGAAATCTGAACGTCAGTGCCTAAAATGTGTGTACATGCAGAAAATACAATATATTTCTGAAGTTTTCAAGTTTTCTTTGTGATACAAAATTATATTCAGTGGAATTGATTTTGTTTAGCTGAGTCTTTCCTTTTTAAATTTTTAAGATATTGATTAATTAATTTCACCACATCCAAAATATGTGCAAAATAATTTGTGGACATGTATTTCTAGGTACAATTTTAACAAGCATTTTCAAGAATGGTTTATCATAACAATTGTTCAATTAATTGGAATCTTTATTTCCAAAAATGTGTATTACAAGCAAATAGAAAACAACTGGCAGATGCTGATATTTTGCAGTCCCACATTTGGATGAAACCAACCCTCTGCAATCTCATTTTTCCTCTCTTAGGAAAAAAATAAAAATAAAAATAAAAATCTAGGGAAATGTGTTTTGCAGGAAGTTTGATGTCATTCATTTAGTAAGCCTCCCAGTTAGCAGTACTGGAAAATAATCACTCCCACACAAAATGTCTCATTATCACGTCTTCAATATTGCGTGCTAATCACTGATTCTGTACCTTGTTAGCTTGAGCAGAGTTTTTACTGCTTATATTTTACGTGACGGACACCTCCAAAAGGCTTCTTGAGAAAGACTGTACCATTGGCAGAACTAGCAATTCTTCTTTTTAATAAAGATTTCCAGACACTTCATACTAGAAAGCCCTGTTTACAGCAACTTGGTCCAGATCTGAAGGGCCCATATTCAGACTCTGTGCTGACATGGAAAAGGGAAATGAGCTCTCTATGGCTCTCCATACCTCAAGTACTGCATTCAGTTCTGGCACCCACAATATAAGAAGGATGTGGATCTACTAGAAAAAGTCCAGAGGAGGGCCACAAGGATGATCAAGGGGTTGGAACACCTCTTCTATGTAGACAGGCTGAGGGAGTTGAGGTTGTTCAGCCTAGAGAAGAGAAAATTCTGGCAGACCTTCCAGATGCCTTCCAGTACCTAAAGGCGGGCCTACAGGAAAGCTGGGGAGGGACTTTTTGTCAGGGGGTGTGGTTACAGGACAAGGAATAATAGTTTTAAACTGAAAGAGGGTAGATTTAGATTAGACGTTAGAAAGAAGTTCTTTACTCAAAAGGTGGTGAGGCACAGGAACAGGTTGCCCAGAGAGGTTGTGGAGTCTCCTTCTCTGGAGATATTCAAAACCTGCCTGGATGCCATCCTGCACAATGTGCTCTAGGTGATCCTGCTGGGCAGGGGGGTTGGACTAGATGATCTTCAGAGGTTCCTTCCAACCTTGGCCATTCTGTGATTCTGTGATTCTGTCATTCTATTGTAGACAATGGCAAATCATCCACTGAAGTTGCTGAAATTAGGATTTCAAGGCAAAGAAATAGGAATATACAAATTTCCTGAGCTAATATCAGTTTTCTTTCTTGTTTTGTTTTGTTGTTGTTGTTGTTTTGTTTTGTTTTTAATATGAAACAAAATGTCAGTAAGAATTAATGGATGGTTATTGACTGAACCAAATATTTTTAAAGCATGGTGCAAACAAGGAATGCATGAACACTGATTTCTCTTGGTTTGTGCCAAATAGTTCTAGAGAGGAATAAACTTTATGGTAAGTGGATCCCTACCAGTATACATTTTCCTTACTTGATATGTATGTTGTATCAGCCTCCTATCACTACCTTCTAGGTCTTCCTCTATTTCATTTCAAACCTTGTTCTTCCAACATCTGGTTATTTTTCTGTCAAAAAAAAAAACAAACAAACACAAACAAACAACAACAACAAAAACTTAAGCAGGGCTGATCAAAATAACAAAAAGCAGCACTTTTGCTGATGACCTTTTGTGATTTTTATTGCAAAAAGTCAAGTTTCCAATCCAGCCCCCAACTGAAGAAGTGAACTGAACCTTGTCATCTTCTTGCTTATCACTGATGCATGTGTCATATGCAATAGGATGCAGCTTTCCCCATTTTTGGCTTATACGACACTCATTCAATTCCACTGTGAGCCCTTACATACACTGTACTGAAACACTGCAGCAGTTTAATGAAAATGTGTAACTTTCTTTCTGTTCTGATTATACTCTAAATTTCAAAGGTAAAAATGTAGAAATGATGTAAAAGAGAAGACCAAGTGGGATGATTATACTGTCTGTCATATCCCCTATTTCTGTGAGGTACATGATCTCTAAACCCTTACCAAAAAACAACTTGCCTAATTAGTAAAAATTCATCTCCACCCCTATTGTTTCAATTAAAGAGGTTATTTTTTCATTTCCTCTTCCGAAACCACCTTGCATAAAATGACTGGAGTAGAATGCCAGCTGCATTGCCCTCCTGAGAAGATCCATAGAGATTTTACCAGCATGAGATGCAATCATTCTGCTGCGGGTGCTATGCCTACTGAAAACCATCATTAATATTTCTAAAGTGTTCCAATTATACAAAGTCACTTCCAGTTATTAAAACATCTCCTAGTTTCAGCTTTTCAATAAGGTATTTTACTTTGCTTTGTGTGTATGCACGTGTATGTGCATGTGTGTGTGTTTCCAGGCAGGGATTGGGTTGCAGAGAATGAAGAAAATTAGTTTATTTGTTAAATAGGTGGAAATGGTTGTTATTTTTAATGAGATTGTAAGCTAAATCTAGATAAGCTGTTTATTCTCCTAGCAGAGTGCCTTCTCTGTTATTTAGGCTCTACCTCATGCCTCACCTCTTCTCCTTCCAGACTTAGAAGTATTTTTGCAGCTTGACCAGGCTCCGGTGGGAGAGCTGGAAGACGTTTTCTTGCCCTAAACTTTGGGATAAAGACAGCCCTACTAGCTGCGGATGTGTCCACAGTTAAGAAGCTAAGTACCTCAAATACTGGGGCAGAGGTCTGCACAGTAGGCTGTGGCACAGGAAATATGCATCCTGTTCTCAAGAGGTGACTGAGATAGCGGCATGCATTTTGAATGATGAGTACACCTAAAAAAGTGGAGACTTAGTCACAGAACTAAACATCCACCTGGGAGTGCCACCATGTACTTACATAGACCATGTGATATTTATTACTGTTATTATTAAGAGAGTGTGCAAAAGCAATGGTTTAATCACAGGGGTTTGGTATCTCTGGGATACTGTGGTGATATAAGTGGAATATTTGGGATCACTTAGGTGACTCGGTTTCACTCCCATGCCTCTGGAAAATGCCCCTGAGTGCTCTTTGGACCTTGTTCCAGCTGCTTCACATAGCCCAGAAGTATATTCAGTGAAATTGCTAACTGTAAATTATTTACCGACTTTGGCTTTAGGAAATGTCACTAATCCTAAACCACAGTAGGGGAGGTACATTATAAAGAGGGAGTACATTTTCCAGTAAAACGGCAGTTTTACAAATTATACTCTTAAGAAGCTGCAGGCTTTTATATGAACTGTCATGTTTAATGCTTACCTTGGCCCTTGCTCTTCAAGCAGTATTTCACCAAATTTTTCTGGGCAGACATTTCTGCACTTTTCTAATATGCTTAGCTATCTGGGTCCCATGGTGACATGTACACAGTATATCATAAAAAAGCAATGCCTGACCAATACTCTGGGTTGTGATATGCAGGGGAGGCGGCAGGGGAAGGAGTGCTGTGTTGGAAAGGTTTGTAAGACCACTGGGCAGCATTGCTTTGTGCAATGGATTTGCTGCAGCTGGAGGGGAGAATTAGCTTCCTTTGGAAGAGAACAGAGGAAGGAGCTGGCATTTAATCAACATGGAAGAGAGAAGGAAATGAAGTAATTGTGGAAGAGCAAGGCTGATATTTCCACTAACAATTCTGGCAACAGGCAACCTCATCCCAACTGTATTTTCTCCATCAAGACTACTCTAGGAAAGCAAAGGAACAAGGCTACTGTGAAAGATGTTAGCAGGGACACAGTTGTGACCAGCTCCAGAGTGGACAGCTCCTAAGTCTTGCTTCCTGCCTGCCAAAGAGGCAAAGGCTGGACCTGCAGGTACAAGGCACTCCTTGCACAGGTCCCTCTTTGGCCACAACACAAGGGTGCTGCTGGCATAAACTGTTATGGGCAAAGATGTCCCATGGGAACACTGAAAAGCTCTGTGTGAAGGCTGACTGCTATGAGTGTAGCACATGTGACTGCCCCCCAGGCAGGGCACCAGGTGACATCCTGCCTCCATGGTCTCTTGGGAGCCTTATAGAGGCAATGGATGGGGATGTTTAACTACAGAAAGCCTTGGCTCCTCTTTGGTGACTGATGTTCCTTCCCTTAGCAAACAGCCTGTGGGAGATAACTAGCGTGCCAGGCAGTAACTGGCTCCTGAGAGGTGACTGCCACAGGCTCCCATGTTCCCTGTGGGGAACAGATCTCCTATCACAGCACTGCTTGAAAATACAGACAGCTGCACATCATGCTTTACATATACACAGACTTCAATACTTTTCCATTTACAGCTCCTAGATCTGGCAAGCTGGTGTATCTGAGTTTCTACTTGGTGAACCCAAACCTACTGTCACCAGGCTGGCTGTTTTTAATCTACTGTTTGATGAATAATTTAAGTCAGTATGTCCATTTTTATAACTGTTTAGTGAACTGGTCCAGAGTACCAATCTGGCTGAAGAGCAACCTGCCTAAAGCAAGTCAGTTAGGGCTGCTCCTCATTCTGGCTTTCCAAGTAACCACATAAACATTCATGCCAGAACAACACAAAAGGTAATTTGGGGACATAAATGAGTGTCTGGGTTGCTTTTTTTCCAGAAGTACTGGCTCATGATGATCTAAAGCATGTGCTGAACTATAGCCTTTGTTGCCTATTGTGCAGTGCCTTCAGCATAGATCTCAGACTCTTGGGAAGTTTTTAACCACGACGTGAAAACTACTGCCCTAAGCTTAAAGCAAAGCAATGACATGCCCTTGTGCTGACTCCCTGAAAGTAAAATAGGTTTGGAAAAAATGCTCCTCTGAGGATGTTTCTGGTGATAGGGCATTTTGCAAGTGTTACCTGTGGTATACTTAATGGGCACAGTCTATTTAGAAACTGGTAAACACAGTACAGCCAGTGAATTCTCCCAAGACCATGATCTAATGCTGTCTGTTCCTCAAGGTGTTGCTCTGAGCTCTTCTGTGAAGGATCAGCTGGGGACATATGATGTTCATAAAGTACTCTTTTATTTTCAATTACATTGCAGAAAAGATGGAAGGCTCTTTGCCAAAAAGTAAGATATCTTCTCAGTATTGTGCAGCTACACCAAGAGGCACTGGGGTGGTAACACAGCCGTAGAGCAGAGCCAGTCTTTCAGAACTAGTTATACCCACCATCTCCAGAAATTCGTCTTTTTTTTCAATTTCTGAAATGCAAAAATTATGAAAAATACTTAGCAAGAAGTAAAAGACTCCATAGAAATAATCATATAGGGTTCTTAGCTTTGCTAGATTCAGTCCAGGAAAAATATAATTTACTGTCATCTCCAAAACATCACTTTTTTTATGTTACCAAATGACCACATGCCTCCTAAACAGTCTCTTGAACAAATTGTTTATGGCCTAATTCTCCCACCCTTGATGTGATGACCGCTGCTTTGCCCCACCTCTAAACCCACCCCACATATTTAGGGACTGCTCACAGATTTAGAAGCTCCTGCTTTCCTAATGGGTTCAGTTCACAGAATCAAGTTTTTAACAGTGAACAAGGTGATATAATGTTTCCTCATTTCTGATGCATTCCTTAGTTTGAGTGTGTAGAGATGGAGTGGGGATTAGTAGTTATAAAATAATGTGGTCTCTGAGATTATGTAAAAAGCAGTCTTGTCATGCTGGGGATTTTCTGATGGCTTATTAAATGCACTCATGCAAACTAAAGGATGCTTACAGTGTAAGTTAAACGCTTATCTTCAGTGAGTGTTTGCATTTGGTAGATAATGCCAGAGTGACGTATACATGTTTAGAGAAACATGCAGTGAAACGTTGGCAGAGAAATTAAAATCTGTTATTTGCTCTATATAAGCTAGCTATTCTAGCTGTTGATGTGCAGCAGGAGTTACCACTGCTCACTACATGCTTCGCATCCCACTGAGGCTGTCTACATGGTCTTTTACAGACTGACATATGTTCCCTCCGCCTTTGCTCTGAAGCGGCAGCTGCGTGGCTGTGGCTGGTGTGCTATGTATGCAGTGTATCGCTCTGCTCCAGCTGCACAGCAGGCTCCGAGGCACAGGGTGCAGATTTGGCTCTGTGGCTTGGAATCATAGGGTGCTGCTTGTCAGGCTCTGTTAGAACAGGGACCAAGCTCGTACAGCTGTATGGGCCAATAGCCTCATCCTCTGAGGATACAGGTCAAATTCCAGATTTAAATAATTTATTTTACTAGTATAGTAATATAATGTTGAGGACCCAAATTCACGGGCAATATTTAGCATTAGGCATTCATACCATGCAAACTGTGTTGTTCCTCTCCCTTCTTCTCCAGCCCTCAAGGGAGGGGGCTGCCTTCTGTTTTGCCAGAGGAGCTCTTTAGGACTCCTTAGGAACGAAAACCAAGCATTGATATGGCTGGAAAACATCTAGGGAAAGGTAGGATTTTTCTGTATTTCAGCAAGATCATTTCTTTGATGCAGATCACAGGGACAAAAATTTTTTATCTCATTCTGTAAAGAATTAAGTCCTTTTTGTTAAGCTGCAGAAACTCTCAATGTTTCTTGCTCGTAACCAAGACAGAAGCACCCTTATCAAATGCTGCCTGCTCTGCTCAGTGACACCATTTCCTAGCTAGTCTTCCACTGTAAAACCGACGGCTGTACACAAACACTATTGGCGGCCTGCTAAGCAGACAAGCAGACACTGCTAGGGTGTTACCAGGTGATGTTGCCAGGCTGTATTTCCTTGGTCAGAGTTGTTCTGTGCTTCAAAAGGTATTGTAAAGTTGAGAGCCCTGTACAGCTACACAGCAGAGACTTTCATACATGAAGCATCTGCAGCAGGGCTAGAAGCTGGATGGGTCGAGTCCTGCTAGCTAGAAGTACAGCACAATATGGCTATTCAAGCACTCCAATCAGTCTGAGTTTGTGACAGTATCTGGGAAACTTTTTCCCAAGAGATATCTTCTGAGGTTTAATACAGCACCAATACTTTGGCTTGATATGTAACTTGTATTTGCAGGCTGTCACTCATTATTCTTAGGAGTGATATAAAAGCTTTAGTATTTAAGAATAATGGAGGGATATCAATAGAGTCTTCAGATTCATAAAACCCATTGTTAAGTCTTTTTCTCCCTTGCATATACACACTGATTGAACTCAGTAAGTACTCTAATTATTCTTTTAAATAACGGCACTTGACATTTTCCCTGAGGGCTACGTAACAAGTGTGTCTTTACAATAAGAATGGTGTCATTAATAGATTAATAGCTGCAATAATGCATATAGAAGCACTAATGGGATGGGTGAACTCATTTAGGTAAAATAGATGGGGTCTTTGCTTTTGTTCACCCACCGCTTGTAACTCAGATATTTAAACAGTTAGACATGAAACTGGAAAAAACAATTCCTGCCCACATTCTCTCCGTATTTTCTCATTTTCCCTGACTTTTTCATTTTCAGCTCTACTCTGTTTTCTCCTATTTCCTCTCCTCTTCCTCTTAACACTTATTTCTCCCCTGGAAAGAGGATCAATGGCCTGGTAGTTACTGTGCAAAAGGCATAGCTCTACTAATGCTAGTACTTATCAATTTCCCCATGATATGCTACAAAATAAGTAAGTGTATAATCTGTTTGTGTTTTGTTGTTGTTGTTATTTTTTTGTTTTAGTTTTACAGTTTTGTTATCCACGTTTTGTAGAAATAATGGGAAAGGAGAGGAGAAAGTCCTGTTTTAAAGTAATGCATTGAACAGCTCACTGTGCCTGATGTTAACTTCTGAAGGACTGCAGGCATGGGAGTGAAGCAAGCCTCCTTGCAAGCAAAACTATGTTTCTTATGTGTCAGAGTTAAGCGGTGAGGATTAAAAGCTGACGTGACAGAGTTCAGCCTCCCATGCTGTGCAGAGAAGAAACAGGAGACTTGATTGGCATCTGTGATGATAAGTCCCAAATGCAGCATTTACTCACAGAATTTTAGTAGTGCCGCGGATCATTTACAGATGACTGGTTTACTAGATGACTGCTTTGTTCTGCTCTGTGAATCAGCCAATACACTCATGAGTACAATCAAATTATTACACCGACTTTTACAACTTTGATAGTTGCTTTCTGTCTCTCACTTTCCAGAGATCCTGTGCAATGAAGATGCTAAACCTCAGAGCTGTTTTGCAAACCAGAAATCCCTGCATTACATCTCCTGTATTCTTTGGTTTACATGTAATCTATAGATGGATATTTTGTAACTTTGCCAGAGACCCAGCAGAATAGGTAAAAAAAGTTTCTGAATCTTACTGATCCAGGTAACACTTAGTAGAGTACAAGAATCTTTGGATTCTAGTAACTTTTATGACACATGCTGAAGGGGAAAATATTTGATGGATTCAGCTTGTATGAGAAAAAAAGAATAGGAAAAAATTGGGGTAGAAACAGCATCTTTTTCTGAAGCTTTACTAAATGCCAACATGGGTGATCGTCTTTACAGAATCTCAGCTGGAGACTAACACCAGATAAAGATCAAGCCTGTGAGAAAGTAGGGTGAAATTGCAATTAAAGGAGTAAGAACTACAATTTGATGTGGGAGAAACAATGTTTTGGATAGAAACTAGCAGGTAGGAACAGAACTAAAATTTAATAGGGGAAAAGAAATCTGTGAGATTAGAGAAGGATGTTCCTAAAGTTTATAGTTTTGCTTTTTTTTTTTTAAAAGAAAACTTTTAAGAGCAAATTTAAGGAGAGAAAAAATCCCTTTTTTTGAATTGGACCCCTAAACCTTTTGAAAACTTGTTTGCTTTTTTAGTGCATTAGATCACTGTTGCTTGCTACCTTTAATTTTGAAGTTGATTTTTATTTCCTGATTAGAAATCCAGGCAAGACTTTTCCTTGCATGATCTTTTCACTTAAAAGAAAATAATCTGCTTTTGTCTGTTAGTTTTTCAACTGTTTAATGTTTATGCTGTGACCCTAAGAAACTGTGTTCTATACTCCATTTGAGGCTGGCTTAGTAGATCTAATGTTTTTACTCTGTTTTTCTGTGAATTCTGTGTGAATGCCATGTCACACTCTGTCCTTGTATGATGTTTTCACTTGTTATTCCTTTTATTATATGTATGTTACAGAGCATACAGCTACTAAGCAAAAAGTACAGACTTATAAACTGTAAGCGTTCTTCCTGCATCATATTATTACCCAAGTACAAAAAACGTTCCTAGCTATTAGAAAATCTTTGCACATGTGTCAAGATTTAGTGATGAGTTATGCCTGTATCTCACAACAAATAGGATGCGGTCATCTCTAAACGGACAACTGAAATTTTAAGTCATTGCAGAGAGATAATTTTGGGCTGGGATCTTTTTTAGGTCTCAGCAATACACGTGCTGTCAAGCTCTCCTCTTTACAGCCAGGAGCACAGTGGCCTATGTGCATGCTACAGAGCTGAGCAAGTTAATTGGGTACGTCAACAGTGTAATGTAACAGCCCCAGTCTACAGCTCTCAATAAGTGGTCTCCTGGATGTCTTGTTGAGCTTTTGTCTGCCTGTCTGTTACTGTGTGCACGCTGCTATTAAAGGTATCTTGTACTCGGAGCAAATTGCATTACTCACTAGAAGGACACTGGGAACTCTGCACATGACTGGGTGCTCTAGGAGTGAATTCAGAGGAGAGTGTGCTCAGAAACATATTACATCTCCATGTGTTTTTTTGTTTGTTTGTTTGTTTTTTTCCCAGATGCCTTGTTATGTGTATTGCTGAAAGGTATTTTTTAATATTAAATTTATTCACGAGGAGTTCTGTCATCATGACTGAAAAAAAAAAAAGTATATAAACACATTTCAGTGATGCACACAATTTCACAAAGAGCTGCCATTAATTTATGCCTGCTTCATATCCCTCAATAGGTATTCATGGTGCCCTCGGGGCCCTGGGGGCATCACCTTCCTGGCATTGCCAGGGGCTTTCCTCTACCCAGTGGGGCCTTGCCATTGGGGTAGGCTCTGACCAGGAGCCCAGCTTCTACCCTGACCAGGAGCCCAGCTTCAGCTCAGCCCAGGGCTGTCAGTCCCTGCCTGAGGTTCATAGTTGTCTGGTGACTGCTGGACTGTCGATGGGACCCATGCCATCACCCACCTGCCCTGTCTGCCCTGCTGGGGTGCTGCAGGAGGCAAGGGCCTCACAAGCCCCTGGCCTGCAATCCCAGCCCCAGCCTGTTCTGCACTGCCTGGCACGAGCACAGGGGACACAGAGTCCTGGACCAGAAAAACCATCAGAAACATAGTTTAGAGAGGAGACACAAGAGGCTGCAATTAAAAATTAATTAATGTGTTAATGCAATGACTGTTCCTGAATGTCTCCAGAAGAAAAATGCTCTGGGTATTAGAAATAAGGATGTTTTTCCATAGCTTGTGGTGGAGTGTGATCTCCTCTGTAGTTTTTGCTGTGGTTATGTGTATGTGTGTATGCAGGTGCATTTACGCCACAGGGGCTCTGCTGCGTATAGCAGAGTTTGCATGGGGATGCTCTCCTGTCAGTCACTTGTAGACACCTTCTCTATTCAGCAGCCTGTTTTCCTGAAACCTATGCAAGCCTTCCTCCCCACCCCACTCCCCACCCCTCTTTTTCTAACTCCCATGCCACCAAGAATGACTCCTTTGCCAAATTTGGCTGAAATTCTCCAAACAGTTGAAAAGCTACAGCACAAGTGCACTTTTTCATAGGCAGTTGGGTAGTCCAGGTTTCCTCCGGAGCTGACCCACATGCAAAGACCATTTCAGCAATACTTACAGTATTAAAGGTTAAAAATCCTTTAATAAAATCCTTTTAATACAGGTTAAAAATCAGTTCCTTCCAGAACTGAATAAAACTGACCTCAAATAGTCAGCAGCAGAGAAGGTTTGTAAAGCGCTGTGTATTTTCTGTGAAGAAGGAGGGACAGCCCTCACTTCCCAGTCCCATTGCAGGTGTTGAACACACCAATAATCCTAATGCCTTAATGGGACCACTGCCATTGCCAAAACCGTGCACCTAAGTACTGTTTGCAAGGCGATGGTCTGTAACAGTGTCTTAAGTCCTTAGCTCGTCTAAATCTCACAAAACCTTCCTTTCTTCCAGGGTTTCTTTGAATTTGTTTAGTTAGATTGTAAAACTTTTGAGATGTAGATTAAGTATTTCTTCAAAATGGCAGTGACTAAGTATTTCTTCAGAATGGCTCTTCCTGACTTTCTGACTTTGACATATTGGCCAATTATAACTGAGCATATTCTTTGTAATATAATACTAAATTTCCTAATCTTCTAATAAAATTATTTCAAATAGACTTTAATTAAATTTACCAACTTTACTTGCCTTTTCTTATTATCTTTAAACTATCTTCAGGTTTAAACTATCTTCAGGTGATTAAATTTCACACTATTATTGATCTTCCAGACCTAGGGACCAGGAGATATTTTCAGATACTTTTTATAATGGTTATGTCTACATAATATCTGAAAGAGACATGGAAAATAAGTATGAATAGCTGTAGTTAAAACCTTACTGTGATTTTTCCCTATAAAAATAGGATAAAATTGTAATAGTGTCTGCATCCCTCCCACGGGATGCAGTCCTTGGTGAACTGGTCCAGCGTGGGCTGCCCACAGGCAGCAGCTCTTCAAGAACTGCTCCAGATATGGGTCCGCACCACGGGGTCCATCCCTCAGGAGCAAACTGCTCCAACCTGGATCCCCCACAGGCAGCAGCTCCTGCCAGGTCACCTGCTCCTGCGTGGGCTCCTCTCCACGGGCTACAGCTCCGGCCCAGAATCTGCTCCAGCAGGGGTCTTCCACAGGCCGCAGCCTCCGTCAGTGCAGGTCCACCTGCTCCACCGTGGTACTCCACGGGCTGCAGCGTGGAACCCTGCTCCACCGTGGTACTCCATGGGCTGCAGGGGGACAGCCTGCTTCACCGTGGTCCTCACCACAGGCCGCAGGGGACTTCTGCTCCGGTGCCTGGAGCACCTCTCCCCCTCCTTCTTCACTGACCTTGGCGCCTGCAAGGCTGTTCCTCACTCCTCTCACTCTCCCAGCTGCTGTGTGGCGCAGCATTTTTTTTTTCCCCTGTCTTAAGTATGCTCTCACAGAGGCACAAAACAACATCACTTACTGGCTCAGCTCTGGTCAGCAGTGGGGCTCTAACCAAACATGGGGCAGCTTCTAGATTCTTCTCACAGAAGCCCCCCCTATGGGCCCCTACTACCAAAACCTTGCCATGTAAACCCACTATGAAGGAATGTTTTTTCTTTTAAATATTTGAATATACGCTCTAGAAATACATGATAAATGACTGAGTCCTGGAGCAGCCTTGAAAGAAAGGAAATTACAGATAAGAAAGCAAAAGGGAATTTTTGATTTACCTGAGTTTCAAGAAATGGCAGATCTGAAAAAAATAATGTCTGTTATCAGCATCTAACTTACTGCACAGTGGAGCAAGGTGCAGATATACATAATCTGAAAATATCCCAGCTACTTCTGGAATTACAGACAACGTTGGCATATCAACATAATGCTGTACTTGAGATGCTTAACCTTATCTTGTAGATTAATAGGAGTATTATTAGCTTATGCACAGCACTCCATCAACTGCTAGCTTTTGCACAGCACTTCATTGACTCAGGTATATTGCTTCTGGTCTAGCCTGGCTCATAGGACAGCTGTGCTGAGAAGTCTGGGAGACCTGACATGTAGTGAGAGTTAAAAGGCCAGGATAAAATCCTGTATTGACAGGGGCTAAGAAATCTTGACATCATTAAACCCTGAAACTGGTGGAAAGGGATGGCGATGGCAGGTTACAAAATGCTACAAAATAAATGGTGGAGGGAAAGCGAGGCAGCATTTCCAAAGCAGAATGTGCAGTGTGATAATAGTCATTTCAGTAATGGACATATCTTTCTGACAGGGCTTTCTTGCACTGAGTGAGAGAAGGCAGCAAAGACAAGAGAGAACTTCTTCAATGCCAGATTTCAATCAGAAACCATGATGAATTGTGACCTTATCAAACTGTGGGAAGCTATGCTCCAGAAAGCCTTTTTATTTTATTTTTTTTTTTAAGAGCAGTGAACATTTCTACAGTGGATTAATAATTAGAGAACAGTGTGTAATATCTACCATTAGGTGGTTATTAAAATAATTTATTACTTTTTGAATGCATCAGCCTTTCAATGAAATTACTCCTCTCTCCTCCAAATGTGAAATTTCTTCCCTATTCCTAAAGATTCATCCCTGATAACACAAGATTTATACATATCAGATATTGCAGTTTTAAATACCAAATCTTCCCTAGCTGCAGGGTTCTTGACTGTAAAAAAGAGACAGGCCAATTATACCTGTTTTATAAGGAGGTTCATCTTTCTAAAACAGGGGTAAGAAAGTTATTAAAATTATAGGAAATATAGTATGTATGCATTAAGCACAGCAACATATGTAATTAACATGCTTTATTACTAACATTATGTGAGCTTTTTAATAAAGTGAAACTCAGGCAACTTTTATACAGACCACACCTCTCATTTGGTAAGAATAAGATAAATGAAGATGTCGGCACTCTTTTCTAACCATTCTCTGTAAACCACCTCATCTATATATTCTTTGTAACATCTTGATCTGTATTATTCTGCTGGTTAATGCTACATACAAGTCATCCCATCACCTACATTACTAGAGTCACAGAGTTCTCAAATGTTTATTTAACAAATACGAAAAAACAGAGATGGATTTTATTGATGCCTTATGTGAAGGTCTCCTCACATGAAAACATCTTTCCCTTCCCTTCCCTTCCCTTCCCTTCCCTTCCCTTCCCTTCCCTTCCCTTCCCTTCCCTTCCCTTCCCTTCCCTTCCCTTCCCTTCCCTTCCCTTCCCTTCCCTTCCCTTCCCTTCCCTTCCCTTCCCTTCCCTTCCCTTCCCTTCCCTTCCCTTCCCTTCCCTTCCCTTCCCTTCCCTTCCCTTCCCTTCCCTTCCCTTCCCTTCCCTTCCCTTCCCTTCCCTTCCCTTCCCTTCCCTTCCCTTCCCTTCCCTTCCCTTCCCTTCCCTTCCCTTCCCTTCCCTTCCCTTCCCTTCCCTTCCCTTCCCTTCATGCTGAACTAACCCTGTCCCTCACCTTTCCCCCTTTGGCTTTGTTTTCTTGTGTTTTTGTTCTGTTTTGTTTTGAAGTGCACCATTAACAGATATTACACGCACTTTTTACATGAAAAACAAACCATTGCACACTTTACAATCAAGGTTCTACCTTGGTTCTTTGTTATGTCAAATAACCTGATGTCCATTACAGGAACAAACTTTCAGACAGATGTCCCAAAAAATTAACCATTCCTTATACTTTCATAATGATTACAAATGTAACACACATAAAAAATGCATAAAACGAAAGCAATTAAGGAAAAGGAGTTTCTCAAGAGAAGAGAGTTCTTTGAAAACAGTACTAGGAGATTCCAGGACATTGGTAGTTAAAGCTGAGACAAACTCATATATCAAAAGTCTATTTGGATCGTTTTGGAGGGCTTTTATATTTATTCTTTTAATTTTCCTCTCCCTTAGAAGTCTTGTTAATTGCTTTCATGGTAACTAATGCTGTCTTTTCCCTAGGCAAAGAGATCAGAAAATAATTAAAAATAGTTTCCACTAATGTTTTTAAAACCTTTAAAACATTTCTTTAAAATAGGTGTTGCTGATCTTGAAGCACCTGCTCTGTATGAGACAAATCTGATTAGAGTCAAGTACCTGAGTGTTTTTTAATATGGTGATCATTTTAAACATGGACTTCAATAGAACATATAGCCACATGAGAAGATGAGAATTGTTTGCACAACATCTAAGTTGGGTAAATATGTGGGGAGCCAAGGATGGATTGTCTTGGCAGAGAAGCTAGACTAAAAGGCTCTTGCCAGTATTGTTACTCAAATATCAGTTCTGAGCTTGAATTTATTTAGAATTCTTCATGAAATGGAGCAAAAGAGCAGGATTATACTAGCAGAAACTTCAACTAACACAAGGTTGGGTGATATTAATGCACAGAAGAATCAGAAGGTAGTACAGGAAGTTTTGTACAACCCTGGGAATTCTAGGAATGGCATAGAAAGTCAGTCATTTAGGAAGTAATAATGAGAAGTGTGGTTATAAACCCAGGAGGTCATCATTTGTAAGGCTGTGGAGGTAGAGGAAATGAAATATTTGGATATATTACTCGGTCATGCAAAAGGATGTGAACAGTTAATGAACTGTAACTGTGAAAACGTCGAATGTGAGCAGGTGGGATTTTTCTAGGAGAGAGGAAGAAGCACCTATGCCTCTGTACTAGGGAAATATAATATATTATGTACTTTCTTGAAAAGGAGAATGGAGAATTAAAAATTCATCTACTCCCAAGCTGTTGTCAATACAATTTTCTAATTAGGATGAGGTAAGGAGTGAAACGATGGAAATATTTTATATGATCCTAACTTTGGCAGTACTGCAGCTAAGTTTAGAAAGAGGTATCTGTCCTATCTAATTGCTCCTAAAACTGTAAAACATCCGGCCAGATGTTTAAAGATTGTTGCAGGTGACTGTGGAAAATAGAGATATCCACACTTATTCAATGTAATAGTACATGTGGTGTAGTATTCCTGTTTAATCTTGGCTAGATACTTGATTTAGTTAATTTCTTTCTAGTGGTGATTGTTTTGGGGTTAGTAATTAGGGCGCTTTCCTGGCTTGCAAGGGCATGGATATACACTGTAATTTGTGATGTAAAGATCTGAGCTCTCAGAGATCAAAGTGGTAAAGCCACGTGAGACAGCACAGCATTGCTCAGATCCTAGTGCAAACGGCTTGGGTGTTTCTGTACTGGCCCTCCTGCCCATCTAGCTCTGATCCATGCATACACAGGCACTCTGGCTATTTATGTGCCTATTCTGGGGCACTTACCAATTAAGATTTTCAAACAACAAAATCCCTCTGCAAGTTAGCCCAGAATATTTGTACATTTCTTATTCTGCGAATACTTGGCTTTAGGAACCGGGCTATCTTCAGGTTATCATTGGTTCTGGTGGAAGAGTTAGGCTGAGGAATAGCAGAAATTCTGTGTTATGAAAGACTGTTAAGAATGGAAGATACAGACTTAAACAAAGATGTTCACTGGATCCCATCAAGTCCCAGAGACTCACTGGTCGAGTCATGTAATGAAACCTTTTTTTTTTTTTTTTTTTTGTCTTTTAATAAAACAAAAAAACTACAGCTTTGTGACTGTCTCACCACTTTTGATGAAAATCTTCTAACTTTCCTCCAGTGGAGAGGTCCATGTTCAACAGAAGGTTCTGGTATTGTTACCCTTTCTGGTGAGTGTTTTCTACTCAAAATGACACTGAAAAATCAAAGTCAGGAGGATACTTGCTCCTGATGAGAAGTTGAGATGGACAGATGTCAAAGCACTTTTTCAGAACCTGAATTACACTTCTGGGATGGCAGATCCAGCTGGGATGAAATCTCTGCTAAGATATCCTCAAACTAGTCAGGAATTGATCCGTTATATTCTGTTTTCTGTGTATATAGAATTCAGTCTCATGGAGCAATGTAATCTTAGTTCTGTCTTTAACGTTTAGCTTTTGTACATCAAAACAAATAAAGTCAAAATGAATTATCTTTTAAAATTAGGAACAAAAAAATTACAAATCTTTGTTGTAAGCAAGGGAGGTGAAGGTAACAGCGTTTTTCTTCCCACAGAAAATAAGCCATTGTGCCTGCAATTCGTATCTCAGAATTGTGTTTTCCCTTGGTTGAATACATATTTTAAAATACATTTTTTCATGGGGCATTGATTTCCAATTCCCTTCCTTTTTGTCTAAATCAGTAAAGAAAAATATTATCTAGAACAACCTTGTTTGATTTATGAGTCTTTTAGGCATACTGCTTTGGACACACACAAAAAATATTTCCCTTTTCTTTTGTCTCATTTTCCCTCCTGTCACAGAAAGTGTCTTAAAAATCTGCTTGACTCATGTGATAGTGCTGCTCCAAGAGGTGGGGTCCTGTCTTCCTCAAACCTGCAACACTATAGCAAATGTACCATACATTCAGACTCAAATGAAATCTAACAAAGACATAGATGTCTTTGCCAACAAACCCAGTGAACTTTCAAATATGACATTTCCAGGGGACAAATTGGAATCAGCAGAGTTAGACTGCTTACGTCTAAAAGTCCTCTGGAGGGAGTCTGGAGGGCTTTTCTCATCTCACTGTGCAAGGATGAGTCAGTGCATTACACTAAAGGCAATCTATTCACATCCACCAAAGATGTTTTTAGGATACAGGAAAAAGCAGGTGGAAGGAGGCAGATAACTATTTGGAAAAATGCAGTGAGAATTCTGGTACTCTGCAGGGATATTAATTTTCTTTGAAGACATTTGGTTAGAAAAATCAAATTAATTAATACTTGAGGAAATCAATTTAATACAGTTTGCTTCATCATGTGCTGTGAAAATAAAAAGTTCCTTTCCATGGTACTTGATACATGTGTCTATAAAATCACATAGATTATAACCCTATTTACTTCCACAGAAAAAAGATCAAACCTTGCATGTTTCTACAAAATATGATTATTTTATCCATGCTACGGTCAGAAAGGTTTCTTATTTCCAGAAACCTTATTGGGCAAAGCTATAACTACCCTTAGGAGATACAAAGATCAGAGCTGTCACTAGGAGTGGTACAGGATATAATATATCGTATGCCAAAATAATAAGATTTTAACTTAAAAGTGTGGCAATCAATAATCTATAAAAATATAAATGTTAATATTAGACTTTAACTTGTCACAGGTATTGTGTCTTGTTTGTATATGTCTCTGCCTAGTGCCAGACTGTTAAAAGTCTTGGGAAATAAATTAGTGGGCAAAAGATAGAGATGGTGATCAAGGGCTAGGATGTATTCCCTTATCTTATAGTTCAATAATTTGGTAAGTGTGCATCAATAATGACCAGGCTGTTCATGCTTTCACCAGTAAAGTAATCAAAATGTGTTGGTAGACCTGTATGCTTCGATCTATACCTACATGAAAAGATGACTTTTTCCTCATTGAACTACAGCTGTCAGACTGCTTTAGCCACACAACAGCACTTTGTCATTTTCTCATGTTAATGAAAGCTTTAGAGAGGGAAAGGCAGAACAATGTAAAGCATCACAGGAAATTTGATGTATGCAAATATAATTATTTAGATTGGAAACTGGCCAGAATGCATAAGCCCATATACACAAACACACACACGACTCTTGTCCAAAGAACAATAACTGAACGTCCAAAAAGTGATAGCTACAGATGAGTTTTTGAAGTTATGACTAACCATCCAGGCTTTATTCTCACACTTTGTGATTTTTTTTTCTAAAGCTCTGACTTGATTTATAACCTGATTATCTATTCATACCCTTTCATTAACTGATGTGCAATTTGCCATTACATTCATAAACTTCTTCCGACATTGATTTACTATTCAGCAAAGTACTGATTGAACAAAGCTACACTAAGCTAAAGTTGAATAATGTTTGACAAATGACACCCAAATGAATTTTGGAAACAATTAGCTGAAACTTTACAGGGAATATTTTGTAGTGCATGAGGGCTTACTCCTCCAGAGTTGCGCCAAAATACTGTGGCTGAGAATCTACCCTTTGGTGTCTCAAAACAGGTAACAAGTAAAAAATATGAAACATAATATAATAGTTTGATACAGAATTCGTAAGGGCAGAGCTTCCTTCACAAGTCAGATAATGTGATTTTGAGTCAGACCAATAAAGGACTTAGGCAGATTTATAGCAATGCCGGAAAAAAAAAAAAAAAGAAAAAAAGGAAAAAAAAGAAAAAAAAGAAAAAAAGAGAGAAAGAGATCATGAGATTGGGACACTAATAGAGAAAAAACATAAAAGATAATAGTTTCTGGATCCTTGAACTCTGCTATTGTTGCAGAGCCAGACTAAATTGAGTTTATGTTTTAGATGCCAAAATAGGTTTAGTACCCACCTCTGCAAACTTGGTGCTTAAGATAAGCACCATATGTATCTTCAAATGACATACATAAGTGTAACACAATCCAGAAAGCAGATGTTTCAGATCATTTGTCAACTGAAGGGCCTATGGAATAGACCAAACATACACACCAAACATACTTCAGCAGAATCATAACACCAGCAGAACAGAGTTTTCTTTCAAAGCAGACATGGTGTTGTGCTATCTCCCTTATTTATTACAAAAGAATGGTCTGAGCACTTATCAGGGAAGTGAAAAACTCGGGCCTAACACCATCCTCAACTTGAGCAGCTCCATGTCCATCTCTTTCTCTTCCTACCAGAGGCCTCTGTGAAATAGGCTAGTCAAAATAAAGGCACTTTTCAAAACAGTTGAAACAAAGGCCATTGTGTGAAGAATTCAACTAAAAGGATGACTGGAAAATGACATTAAGAGTGGTGTTCAGATTAGGAGTCAGTGATGTGGGTATCGCCATGTGCACGAGGTAGCTTTGTCAATGGAGCCCAGGGAGCTCTCCAGCTGACCACATATATGTGGTTGCTTTGGCATGACCTGAATAACTCCCAATAGCAGCTGTATCACCTGTGAGTTTAATGAGTCAAGAGTCCAAGATTTCACATTTCCCTGAAGATTTTTAGTTTCAGACTTTCTCCCGCAATTAACGCATGACTAGTCAAAACTTCATAGGTATGCTAATTCTCATAGATGGCAGTGGAGTTCCACAGATGGTCTCATTAATGATTAGTAAAATATTGAGGAGTAAGGTGGAAAGGACTATGAAGACAATAAGAAAATCAGAGAACAGGTACACAAGAACAGTTACAAGAGTATATGACTTCTCAGAGAGGACAGCTGGCACAGAGTAGTCCTCCCACACAATGCTCTGTAAAGAAAATTTTAGTGAATGTCTTTGACTCACTACTCTACAATTTCACTGAGGAATGGGTCTTCAGCAGAAATAGACAGTACTTGCCATGCAGAAAGGATATTTTATATGAAAAATGGTATGAAAAAAAGGTGAAGGGTATGTAAGACAGAAGTCCTGATAGTCCGGGTGATACTACCAGTAGTGAACAGATCTCTCATTGTTGTTCAGTTTCCTTAACAGAATGACATTTCTTCTTCCACTGCAGTGAACATCCAAACCTCGCAACTTCTTCAGTTTTGAGAAAAAAGAAAAAAAAATATATATATATATATACATATATAAACAATGGAGGTTAAGTACATTCAAAGAGACAGAAGCTGCAGGGAATATTAGATTCTCTGACCACTTAAAGATTCACTGTCACTCACACTCACCTTTCCGTTTAATAACAGCTGAAGCACATGTGAAACAATTGCTGTCTGCTAGTACTGAGCTGTTCTGTGAATAAACACAGCAGGAAAAGTAGCCTGGTTCATCAAGAACATAATCATAATATAATTAGAGTCAGTGAGTTAGAGTGCAGTGCATGAATTCAGACCACAGGGAAGGAAATAGTGCCTGATGGCAGGATAATGTGCTAACTCTAAAGAACTGTCCAAGATGTTAATGGGTTCATTGATTCTAAGGCTGGAGAAGACCATTAGATCCTCTAGTCTCACTTGCTACCAAACAGCCTATAAAAACTGTACCCAATTACTTGTGCATTGATCCTCAAGAGTATGTATTCCAGAAGATATCAAGTCTTACTTTGAAGGCATCATGTGAGGTAACTAACCACTGTCACAGGAGTTTGTTTCCGTTGTTAATCTTGCTAGTGCACTTTTAAAACTAAGCATGCCACTTCTCAAGAGTTGCTGCTTCTTTAAACACTTTTCATTTCTAGATGAAGAGTTCTTACTTCCTGCCTTATATTTTGCCTTATGAAATATTGATTTAATATAACCAATTCAACTTTCAGTCTTCTTTTTAATACCTGATATGTGACCATCTCTGTAGGGCATCATTTACACCTTTATTATGACTTTCTGCAGTTCTGCAAATCCCTCTTAAAATTATGATACTATGCCTATATGCAGTATTCCATTTTCAGTCTCAAAAGCGAAGAGGAAAGATCTCAGAAATATTCTTACCTTTTTTTTTTCTCTTCAAACATTCGAAGAGACATATTTTTTGCAATAGCAACACACCTGGCTGTGCCTATGCTGAATTCCACTGTGCGAGCCTGGTCCCCTGGTCATCCAGAAGATTGAATGCTTATGAAACACACCTTGGTTGTGCGCTGGGGCAAGTTACTTCTAAAAGAAATCATAACATGCAGGGGAATTAAACGTAGCCCAGTATAATGATCTTACAATCAAGACATGTTCAAGGCGAGTTTCCAAGGACAATGACTCCAAATACAGTAAAACCAAGACAATAGGTTCATACCATTCCATAAAACCAAAGCAATCTTGGTTACCTCTTTTAATCTGGAGTTTAGTTTCAGAGTGTAAGCTTTTCTTAAAAGAAATGGAAAAGAAGACAGACACAACAGCCTTTCAGAGTGACCTTTTGGATAAGGGTTATTGCTTTAAATGTCATGGAGAAAAGAAAGCCATTGTCTGTTGGTGGTCTAGCAAGAAAGGAAGCATATAGAGTGGGACTCATCTTACCTAATTACATCTACATCTGAGGTAGGATCCCTTCCAAATCAGTAGAGAGAAATTAGCCCTATTTGGGTGCAATTCGTCTAATCTGTTTTAAATATCTCCTTTATGATGAGATTATTAATTATTTAATTAAAAGACCTTCATGTGAATTCCGACTCTGTGTGCTTATTGGCATGGTGCACTGGGCATCTACTCTTGAAAATCTTCCTCTACTTACTGTAAAGAGAACCAAGGTTAGGTAACTCAAATATAGACATAAGATTTTAGACAGTTGAGTCCTACAACAGGCAATTGACTATGACCAACTGTCTTTACCTATTTATTTTCAGCACCTTGAGGGCATGTAATTACATTCTGAGAGGAAAGGAAAATGAAAGTGAAAGATCACTGTAGGAGGTATTAAATTCTAGCACCAAGAATCATGTCTTTAAAATTTATTTATTTTCTTATTTTGACTTGGGAAGTAAAAGATGTGGTACATGGTAAACCTCTAAAAAGTGTCAAGCATATAATTATTTTTTTTTACATTATCATTTGGGGTGAAAAAGAAGGGTTGGAAAGATGCTAATATCCTTCCTTGAAAGTTGTTTGATTATAAATTTTATGTGTCCTGTACCCTGTGACCCAGTCTTCAATTCATCTGAAGCTCCTAGAAACAATTGTTAATACATATGTGTTCAGCAGAAGGTGAAAAGAGGGTTGTCAATTTAGTCAATTTATTTTGTCCACAATATAAGATACTTGTTGAGTCCTCCACTTATATAAGGGTGTCCCTAATTTCTTTTTGGCTTTATCCATGACAGGCAGAAGGAAATTAAACCTTTCTGGAGAAAGGTTTTTACACTTTCTACACAGGTTAAAATTCTCTTGAACTTAAACTCTGACTAGCCAGTTAACCATGTGTCTTGAAAGTTTACCTGGCACAAATATTCTCATGTTTGATCAGAGTTCAGCCACCATTCTCACACTACAAAGGACACATTCAGTGGTTTTACTTAAATATGTTCCCTAGCACCTTGAATATTTTTTTGCCCACAGCATACTATATGGCAGATGAAAATAATGTGTACACAGATGTTGGTTATTTTTTGATATTTATCAAAGTCATTAGTAACTGATTTCCAGAGGGTTAGAACAAATATGTAGAACACATTTTTTTGTAATGTGGTACTTTCATTTTAGGCTAACATTCACTTGTTATAAACAATGTATCGATTCCTATAGACATAATTGCACAAATGCAGCAGTCAGAACATTCAGCTCTGTGTTAACTGGAACTAAATATGGACTACTAAAAAATCTATGCACTTTTTAGTTAAAAAAAAAAATCCATTTTTTTCTGACATTTACAAGTATCATTGTTTAATGTAAACCTTTTCTCCAGGCTTAGGTAGCCTAGATTTCTGTCTCAGAACTTCTTAGCCTGCAGTCTGGTAATCTCAAAGTGCTATTTCCACTTTCTATGGTTACGGAGCAGAAAATCGTTCCTCAGTTTTCACTGAGGAACTCATTGAGTGCCCAGAATTTGGTAAACTCTTCTACAGGAAGGTTTAATTAAATGTGCTCTATACAATCTCATTTTCAGGTGATCTGACTCACAAGACAATCCTGTGTCTCTCTAACCATATTACATCCCAAAGTCATTGAGAAGACCATTTTATAAAGGCATTCCTCTCCACGTACCTAAATATTCCTGAGAATCAAAAGAATATCCTCCTGGAAGGGAGTTCATGGGATAATGTAGTCTATTCTGCAGCTAAAGGGAAAAGTTACTATACTTAAGTCAGTCCTAACATATGCTTGTAATAAAGCGAACACAATATTGATAAGCAAATTCAATGCTTAAGGGCTGTCATGCAGGCAGGTGTTACATCTCTGTGATTGTTTTCTACTTGTCGACATATTAGAAAGGAGCCCTACTGTGTAATCATCTATTTTGATCTATACTCTTGCATCAAAAGCCAACCCTCTATTTCTCCTGCACTGTTCAAACATGCCTTTTCAGAACAGTTTTAAATTTCACACATTTCAAGATGCTTTATTAAGCAATCTAAAGAATATTTGCTATGAAATTTTGATGTGTAATATTTTTGACAACATGCTGTCTCAGGAGTGACTTTGGTTGTTTGATTGCACATCCTCAGGCTACCTGGTAGCAGAAAGTGGCTTCTCCATTGGAACCAAATTGAAAAATAAGATTTCTTTATTTTTGTATGTATTCATGATTCAGAGCAGAGAGCAAACCACTTTACATATTTATGTCTCTTAAGATGTTACGCTTTCTAAAGAAAATTATCCTCTATTTTCTGTCAGTAGTGATAGTTTGTTTAAAACTTGTTCACAGACACTTGCTCTTGTGTGCAGTACAAAGTGTTTTCTTAGACAGGAATGTGGATCCTTGAATGTTGATCAGAACCTACCTCCAAAACCTGTTTGATCTCTGTCAAACTTCCCTGCTTTAAATAAGATGAGGAGAAGTCTTGTCAAAATGACTTTTTGGGTATGCATCTCTTTCTGTCGTGTTAATGAGGACAGAGTCTGAATCTGTTGCCATTATAGAAACCTTAAAATTTTCAAAGTTTCCAGTAAATAAAGCATTTTGAAGCTACGAGTGTTTTCTCATGCAAAATAAGCTATTTGGATTTCCTCCGTTCTCATTCCCCACAGCTGTAGCAGTTCACCAGGCCCTTGTGGCACACACTATCAGTAGGAGAGAGCCTCTCAGAGCAGAAAATACATCTCTGCTTCCATCAGCCTGATGAAATGCATCTGAGACAAACTGTTTCAGAAATCTCCAGCTCCATTAGCTCTTGGAGCACCATCTCTGCAATGTGTGAAAGCTGGAGCTGGCACGCAACAGCAAGCTGCATGATGCTGAACCAATGCTTCAGCCCCCATTTTGGAAGTTATAAAGAATGGGTAAGCCAAATGTGAGTGCCACCTGTAATAGCTGGTAGCTACCTGAAGGTAGGGGTCATCTTGCAGGGATGATCCTGCTTAGTGAAGAAAATTTCTCCCAGAATTGTGCTGCTCTTGTGCTGACTCTCACAGCATTATGGAAAGCAGCTCCTGTGTTTTCCATACTCTTTGTGGTTGCAGGCTTCCAAAAGACTGGCCTCTGTATTTCATTTTGTCTGCATTTATTCTCTTTGTGGAAGTAAGAACAGAGTTGTATTATTTAAATTAGTCTGGACTCACTTGAAAAATTAGGCAAGCTTAAAAAAAACCCTACACGTTTAATCTTGCAAAGCAAAGGGGGGAGTCTTAACTAACAGATTAGAAACTCAATGGAAAGACTGAGCAGTTAAACCTAATAAAGTATAAAATTAAACCATAGCTAAGAATAACATTCCTAAATAGTAGTTCTATCATTTCTGTCATGTAAAGACATTTCTTAGGGTGGGAAATGATACTAAATGTCTCTTACCTTTACCATAGGGATCTTTCACAGAGTTACTTTCTGAACATATTTCTTTTTCCCCATTTTTCTTAAAATACAATCCATTTCTCTGCTTCTCTTTAAAACATCTCTCTTAGTTATTTTAGCCAGCATAACTTCAGTTTGTATGGTGAGATCACATAGATTTGCAGTAATATTTCTTTTCTGTACTATTTTTCTGGATAGCAAGTATGCAGTGATATCATTCATGTCTGGTATTCTCTCAAAATAAATATGATTTGTGTACCTTAAACACAGCAGTCCTTCTAGCTGATAAAACCTCTTCCTAGATGTAACATATTCAAGTCTGTTATAGCTCTTTGCATATCATAAGGATTATCCTGTGTAATTTCTTTACATCTCAGAAATATTTCATATTATCAAACTCAAACATCGTCACCACCTTGCCTCCACCTTCTCACAGAGACTGGACATGCCATGCTAAGAGTACATATGACAAATTGTGTAGAAGAGGTTATGCCTCCCCACTTTTCATCCATTTAAGGATCCAGCATCAAATGATGCAGTTATAAAAACTGAGCACCTGTTAACAGGTTAGGAATAGGCATGAAAAGTTCCCTGATGTGGGTACCTCGCTTCCAGGCTGACACAAAAGTTCACCTATGAACTAATGAGGATGGTGATGGTTATGCAAACAGTGAGATGGAGAAAAACAAACAAACAAAAGCACAAGCACTTGTCTTTCTTATGGTACAGTCACTCATTCTAGAATTTCCATATGGTGTTCAGGAGACCTCAAGAAGATGTAGTCAAATAACGGAAAAATGCTTTACTAGGTTTCAATCATGGCTGTGGGACACCTGGTATTTTTTGTCTCATTGTTTTGGTTGTTCTTGAGGCCTTAGACAATTGCTTATGAGAATACTAGCAAAACTACTTGTTTTCAAAAGCTTCCACTGCATGAATGAAGAAATACCATGCGACTAGGTAGTGGGCAGTCAGATATTCCTGGTGTTGTGGTTTAACCCAGCCGGCAGCTAAACACCACACAGCCGTTCGCTCACCCTCCCCCCTCCCTCTCTGGGATGGGGGAGAGAAACGGGAAAGTGAAGCCGGTGAGTTGAGATAAAGACAGTTTATTAAGACAGGAAAATAATAATAACAATAACAATAACAATAATAATAATAATAATAATAATGTGTACGAAACAAGTGATGCACAATGCAATTGCTCACCACCAGCTGACCGATGCCCAGCCTATCCCCGAGCAGTCGGCCCCCACCCCGGCCAGCCACCCCTATATATTGTTTAGCATGACGTCAGATGGTATGGAATACCCCTTTGGCCACTTTGGGTCAGCTGTCCTGGGTCTGTCCCCTCCCAGCTCCCGCTGCACCCCCAGCCTGCTCGCTGGCAGGACAGAGCGAGAAGCTGAAAAGTCCTTGGCCTGGTGTAAACACTGCTCTGCAACAATTAAAACATCAGCATGTTATCAGCGCTCTTCTCATCCTAATCCAAAACATAGCACCCTACCAGCTACTAGGAGGAAAATTAACTCTGTCCTAACTGGAACCAGGACACCTGGTTAAAGAATTGTTAGAGATCATTGCAAGTGATACAGAGGGTATATGTGAATTTTTTTTAATGCATACTTGGAACAGTTTTGCAGTAAATCTGTTGGGTTTACTTTTTTTTTTTTTCAATACATTTTAAATTATTTGGCTTTTAATGCTTTGTATATCTTTTGTTTGTACTGTTGGAAAGGAAAACAGAAATTTCATTGTCTAGTACGGAGAAAACAAAGTCTAGATCTATCTGATACTAATTCAACCAGATTCTTTTCCTGCTATACTAGTTTTCTGTTGAGAACTGAATCAAATTTATTTTGACATTTAAAATCTTGGCATGGAACCTGACCTTCCTGTATTCACCCAAAGTTACAGCTAAACTCAGTATGTTTTATGGCATCATCCACAATAATAGAGACAATTAGCACAAGACAGATTTATGTTTCTCTCTTTGTGATTCTTGCACTAGAAATAAGAACTACTTGCAAACAAAGTGAAAATCTCTTCTGTCATGGATGTTCAAGAACAATTTCAAAATAACTCCATGAACATAGCAATATAGAACACATAGAAATAAAGGCTATTATAAAAGGCTAAATAAATACTATTTTGTGTTAACTTTGATTTTGTAAGGCCATTTGACGCTAGTCTGATATTAGGGGAAATAATGTGCTGGCACATCCACAGATGTCTGTCAAATTCTACCATTAGAAATGTTGGTCAGTGAAGCAACAGAATGTTTTAAATAGGGTTTTGATTTCTACTATAACAGGGTTGGAGGGTTACACTGAATCATTCCACATTTTCCAACAGCGACAACAATTCATGTTAAACACAAGCAGAATGTGGCAGAGACTGTGAAATGCATAACAGCAAGCCAGGAAAAGGAAAGGAAAAGGAAAGGAGCAATCTAAATGACATTAAATTGATTAATTATATATTATGAATAGAGTGGGTTCCTGTGTAGCATAGCAGACAAATGTAAATACATTAGGACTAGGAGAGAATAAATATATGGTGATATAATAAATCTTTTAATCATATGCCACACCTTTTGGCTCTATGTTTATAAATACTGAATATTCAGTGGGATATAAAGAAATCATAAGCACGTATCCTGCATTCTATTTACAAAATACAATACATACACTTGCAAACATCAATTACACTTACATTTTCCTTGTCTTGCACCTACCTCATGTTAACAGTGGTTCATACAAGGTTGACTCCCATGGGAAGGATATAAGATGATATGAAGAATGAGTGGGAAATTTAATCATGCTGTGCTCACTGAAACATTCACTTGGTAATTGGTCTGACTGAGCTTGAAGATTATTTTGTAAAGCTATACCACTTGTCACCTCCTGGCAAAGTCCCAGATCCATTTACCTATCTACCTACCTACCTAATTCTTTTTTAAGTACTTAGTTGGTCTTCAATAAAGGAGTAAAATTATCCTCTTTTACTGTATAAGACAGGATGATTTGTCCATGAGAAAGGAGAACTGTTCAAACTAAGAATTTAATTAAGTACTCAGTTGTCCCAAGCAAAGAGCTTATACAGTGTATGCTCTGCTTGCAGCTCTCCCAGAATCAAACTCATCCTAATACCATTTACAGTCACATAGACAAAAGTTGCCTTCTTCATTGTGCATATCTTGAAATCCATTATTTTTCATAACATTTCAAAATTTTTCTCAGCGTCTTTTCAGTGCATAGCATGATATAGATATATTTGAGTTTTTTCATGCAGTGGAAACAGGACAGGTGAGGCATTACTCCAAAGCTTGTCTCCCACGGCTTCTGAGCTGATGCTGTGTGGACTTTCTGAGGACACATGACCCTGTATTTCCAGGAAGGCCCATGTCTACACTGCCTTCTTGCTCTTGAAATGGCAGGCAAATAGCAGGATGAGCTGCCTGGCCTGAGGCTTTAGTGTTCCAGGCATAGCCTGAGGAAAATTTTCAGCGTAATGGTGTGTGGCAGGGACCCAGAAAGCCCTGGCTTTCCATCAGTGCTCTAGGCAAGTTTCCATGGGAGCCTATGCTCTGTTTGACCACCACTGCCTTGTTTGCAAGTTATTGTTCAAAAGGAAGGTTATGTCTCACAGAATGCATTGCTATTCTTCATCAGATAAATTGCCCTCATTTCAGTTTATTCATAATCTTTAATAATGTAGATGTTTCTCAGCAGGCATTTTTCACACTAACATATTGACCCTGGCAATCAGACCAATGGATGAACGAGGCTTGCTTAGTACAGAGACACAAAGGAAATTCAGTGAATGTTCTTATAGGTCCTGCAAACTAATGACGCCCCTGTCAAGGAAAAAGGGGAACAAGAAGAAGGTGATAAGAAAAATTAAGAAAAGATCTATGTTTAGAACTACTTGTGGCTAGGGTGTGTAGTAATACAATAAATCATAATTTGTATATTTATTAAAATCTTCTTAAGGATGTCAGAACTACTTGGGCAGAATTTTGTAATTTTTAACTTTCAAAATGAAATGAAATAAAAAGAAAGCAGTAGTAAGCAGGATGGTGATGGTCAAACTTTAAAAATACTCCATAGGTAAACAGTACAGTAACTGAGATGGAAAAAAAAAAACAAAGTTATTAAATTGAATAAATAGTTTAAAAACAGTTTGGGAGAATAAGCCACAGCTGCTGGTGTCATTCTGAGTCATATAACGGCTTATTGCACAAATTGCTAGGGCATAGCAGAATGGAGCAGATGTACTGGTAAGCCTTGATGTGCAGTGCAAGGAGACTGGAAGTAAGCACTGGCACAGAGCTGTAGAGAAGCATTCTCACATGTAAGAAGAATGAAAGCATTTGCAGAGAAAATGTCTTGATAGACCTACTTAGACATTAGACCTACTTTTCCTGCAGAGCCTGAGCATACTGTCCCTTCCCATGGGAGGTGCAGCTAGAGCTGGCACCTCTTATTTTTGATAGCTACTGGATCCATGCTTATGTCCTGCAAACAGGAGGCCTGGAGGGAAGAACAGAAAGCCAGGAGTGCATCACTGTGGTTAAAACACTGCTAATGCTCGTTAGGGACCAAGTAAGATTCACCTACTTTCAGGGTTCTGTGCTTGGGTAGCTCTTTGGCTCCAAGAAGTATTTGTGCAAGCCACATGTCTGACAGATCTGTGGAAGCTCGCACAGACAGGCAGAGAAATTATCAAAAATCCTAAGAATGGCGATTAACATAAATTTAAATAAATAAATAACACTTCAGTAGAAACATGTTTCTCATTTTCTCTCTTCTTCCACATCATCTTGAAGCAACAAATAAAAGAAGCCAAATCAGTTGTCAAAAGGATATTTATTCCTACCTTCAAGTACATCTCTCCAACTAATAAAAAAACAGTACATAAGCCTCTGATCTTGTAAAACTTATCCCAGGCAGGAACACAGGGAATTTGTATATAAATCATAAAGTTTCATCTCTGAAACCTGTTTCCCATTCTGAAAGACCATTATTAAGGCTGGAAATCTAGCATGGAAATATCAAATGATTTAGGTGTAAAGAAGTTGTATATGAGTATAAATGGTGGCTTCTGTTATGAAGCCACAGGTGGTGGTAAGGATCAGTAATAACACAAGGCACGCCAGCTCTGCCTATGCTCTACTGCCAACTGATTGCATTTCTGTGTACAGCCTCCCTTTCCTTAGGCAGTGTAAGTGTTCCAGGCAAAAGATCCATTTCTTGTCTCATTGGAACCATAGGCAATAAAAAAATGAAAATAATAAATAACAGAACTCTACTATTTGTCTTCCTAAAGGTATGCTTCTGGAAAAGAAAAAACTGTTAGTAATTCTATGGTCACCTTTACTGTTAATCTATTGTATCTTCTGCTAAGGGCTATGCTAAATTCTCTTTGAGTCAACACACACAATTCCTGTAATCTTACAACCAGGACTTTCTATTCCTCAAGTTAGACGGGGTTTGTCTACAATTCACTTTTCCTATTACAATAGAATAAATCAGAATGAGGACTTACGACATATTAGTAACTCAGCACCAAGTCTCCACATGGACTGTTGCCTAATGATGTATGTAATATATATAAAGCTACAGTAAGATCAAAATATCTTTTCCTGCTATCAAGTGAGAAACATATTCCCCCAATGCTGAAGCAATGAAGGTATAAATTGCTAATGAACCTTTGTAACTCTAGGATTACTTTGAGTATTAATTACAGAATAAATAAGATTTGGTTTATTTGAATATTTCTACAAGCTATGGTTGTTGGGAGGATCTCACACCTTTGCTGACAGCCAAGGACATTGATTGTGTTCTTTGGGTATACAACATTTAACAAGAATGGTAGAAAATGTCTGTCACGTATAAATGGTACAGTCCTTTACACAGGCATTTGTCTTCACTAAGACTATTGCAGTTCCACAGCTCAACAAAAATCTTTCTTGTTTTTAATTATGGTCTTAACTGTAATGAACAAACTGACCTTGGCACATTCAGTCTTTCAGACTTCTGTTCCTGTCAGGAATAATAGCCAATAGGACACTCTGAGCACTGACCTTTTCAAGGTTTTCTACAAGATACCCTAATAACAATGTTTTACAAGTTATGTTGTTCCTATAGAGACAGGATAATGCTTCCCTGCACTTGATGTTCAGTTATGGTCCACATAACGAATCAGCAAAGAGCAGCTGTGGATCTGTAAATTAACACTGTAGATTGTGCAGTAAATTCTCCACACTGACAACCCTCAAGATCCCAGATGAGGTACACAGAAGAACTGGAGCATAGCAGTATAATGCAGAGGAATCCCTTTAATCTGCCCAATCTCAATGTCATGGTATGAAAGACATCTGTATATAGAGAAGAGGTGAAAACTTACCTTGTTCATGTGTCAGATAAATTTAGTTTGGTTTCAGATGAATCATTCACCAAAGGGAATATCTGAAAGATAGGACACCACTTACAAGGAGAAGAATTCCTTAATGAAAGTGCTTACTTGAAGTATATGCTGCTAAGAGGTCTATATATCGTTTCGTTTACTGCCTTCCAGAATACTTTATCTTATGAAGTTCAATTATCTTTTCAGAACAAACCCATTCAGGAAGAGGAAACGAGCTAGCTATGCAGTGGGTTATTTTGCCTTTGTGTAGCTGACAACACAAAAGTGTCCTTTGATGCTTAGACTGATTCTGTTTTAAAAAGAAAAATCATGTTTACCACCCACACTCTTTTTGGAGTTAAGGGAGGGGGGGTAACACAACATGTAATAAAGACAAGATGAAAAGAGTTCACTGCAGAAGATACTATATGCAGGAAAGTCTTGCAATGAAGTATGTTAGAGTGCTCAGGATGCCAGAGAAATATTATAATTAATTCTGTATTATAATTCTTTCCATTGCAGGAATACAGGTTGCTAGCCACTTACTAACCTCCTCAGTCCTGCGCACTTGGTCTAGTCTTGGCTTTGTCGATCAAAATATCAATCTATTTTATGGCTTTGTGATACAGGGTTATTTCTTTCAATACTTGATGTTAGAAGAGACATCATTCGTTGCATATAAGGAAATGCACAGTAAAGCATTACTCACACAATACAGCCATAAGCAAGGTCAGCTCAATGTCAACAGCTCAGAATGAAATAAAAATTGGTTAGAATTACAAGTAAATAACTGAAGAGTAAATACCACACCACTATCACAAAAATTATGTATGGTCTCTTCAAAGATGAGAGGATATGACATTACGCTTATTCCAAAGCTGCTGTTTTGCAACACGTACAACCTCCATTTTTGGAGGGAAATGAGCAACCCAATGTAAAGGCCCTCATCATGCCTGAAGTTTTTGTGTCCTATAATAGACGTTCAGCAAGGAAAAGTTAAATACAATTCTTACTTTAAAATCGTGAGTGAAGAGATGTCTCATATCTTGGCTGCCAGAGCTAATGAAAGGATTATGAATTGGATCATACAAATACACGAGTCACAGAATTACAGAAAGAACCACATAGTGGCTGAGGCTGTCAGGGCCCTCTGGAGGCCACCAGGCCCAAGCCCTGCCCCAGCAGGGCCACCCAGCGCAGGCTGCCCAGGCCCATCTCCAGGCGGCTTTTGGAGATCCTTTTGGAGATCCAAGCGCTGCCTGGTGTTTAGAAGGAAATTTGGACAGATCTAAATGGAGTCTAGGATTTGCTTACTCAAACCAGCACAGACTGGCTTCAATACAATGCTGCTGATGTCTGTTCTTTTTCTTTATAGAAGCTACTTTTGGAAAAAAAAAAATTGGCCCTCCCGTACTGCCGAAGAGCACAGATTGCTGGGGTTTCCTTTGTGAGTGGGAATTTACCTACTCAAGCCTGGAGTGGTTAAACTGACAGTCAACCTGGAAGGACTGCCCCACAGCAAAAGCTGAATTTGTACAATGGCATGGGAAGGTTCTCCTCCTCTTTATACACGTTGAAATCTTTCTGCTCTCCTCTTCCTCCTGGGCATGATAGGAAGATCAGAAGTGTTGGTGAGGAGCACACAGAGCTTTGCGTGTCTGACTTCTAGCCAGGCAGGCAGCTTCCATTATCAGCTCACTACTAGACCTTAGTCAGCACCCCTGAGTCCTGATAAGCAGAGGGGAAGGGATGCCCATTTTCCCTGCTCCTCCCAGGAAAATGAGTGCATGGATGCACTGCTGCATGCCTGGGAAGAGGCAAAGTGAAAATGCATTTAAAAGAAAAAAGTAAACTTGGAGCCCCACTGTAGCCCACAAGCCTTCTGGGTTGGGTGAGAACAAGCAATGGCAGGGTTACGTGGTACCCATCACGGAAATGTAGAGTTCCCCCAATGTGGATATACAAGAGTAGCATTGTACCCTGAACCCAGAGGCAACCAGTTTTTCCAGAGATTTATAGCCATGTTGCTGCAATGATGTCATTTACAGCTGGCATGGCACTAAAACATCCAGCTGATCTCTCTGCTGTTTTCTTTACTGCCCAGGTAGTAGCTCATGCTCTGTGTACAAGCTCATAAAGACATTTCTATATTAAAAAGACTTTTGTGAGTGAGCTCAGAGAGAGTTCAAGAAGCTGTAAGACATTTTCTGCTGATGGGATACCAGAGCTCGGTGCAGTCATAGCATGGATGGGGAGGTTGTTTAACGGTGCTGGTATTTTATGGGGCAACAACCTACCTCACAGGAGGCCAGGCTAATGAAGAGAATGATCCCCTTAATCAACAGACACCTATTAGGCCCCCAAAACTAGGCAAAGACAGGGGAAAAAATGGAAATGGAAAGGGAAAGGGAAAGGGAAAGGGAAAGGGAAAGGGAAAGGGAAAGGGAAAGGGAAAGGGAAAGGGAAAGGGAAAGGGAAAGGGAAAGGGAAAGGGAAAGGGAAAGGGAAAGGGAAAGGGAAAGGGAAAGGGAAAGGGAAAGGGAAAGGGAAAGGGAAGGGAGAGGAGAGGGGAGGGGAGGGGAGGCGACGCGAGGCGAGGCGAGGCGAGGCGAGGATCTTATCCTGGAAATGGCAAGAACTGGTAATAACACATCAAAATATTAGTCTTGATATCTATATTATTTGGGGGGGTTGAAGTAAGTTTCTTCAACATAAAGTTATGGAGGGTGCTGAGGAATTTGTCTGTGGTTGGAGGGTGGGCAGCATTATCAAATGCTGCTATATCCATTTGGCAATGTAGATATAATTTATTTTTTTCTCAGTTCTGTAACAGAAATAGTACAGTACATAATTTCAAGTGCTCTGGAGAGCTTAATAAATATTTATGGTCAGTTTCACATAACAATTTGGTTTAAATTTTCCAGGCAAGATTAAATTGCATCACAAACATTTCTCAATTTTCTTGTACCCAATAACATTAAAAAATAAATAAAAAAAAATCCTGGAAATGATTCTGGAACTGATACATTTCAAAAACTTTTATAAAATGCATGTGCTTATATGTATATTTAAAAGGATCTAGGATTAAATCTATAGGCAGCCTATAAAATAAAAGGGGAAAAATGTAGACATTAACTACAATAGACTATTCTTGCCAAGCATATACTCTCACTAGTTTCATAGACAGTTGCTACTAACTGAAACTTAAAAGGGCGTTGGATATGCCATGAAAGGAAAACAAATATTTTGCTTTAGAAATGCAAAGAAGTAGGATGTATAAAATATTTCTTGTGAAAATCTGTAGCTTTCCACTTTTCATCATAAAGGCACATAAAAAAGACCCAAAATAGTGTAAAATATACAACTACATGTCAAAATTGTTTTATATTTGCATTGCCCTAAGTAATGCTGTAACAAACGACTATAAAGTGGAGGGGTTAATAGAAAAATGCTGTATGATGTAGAAAGGATGAGAAAGAGCTTGGTTTCCCTTTGAAATGGAAAAAGTGTTTATTCAAATTAATTCATCATCGGAGGTCAACAGTAGAAAAGAAATCCAACACTTGCACAATACAATTGCAGTAAGAAGAAAGCACCACTCAAAACCACCTTTCATTTCTAGCAAAGAGCAGGTGGATTAGAGTATTTCCTTGCTTCCATGTACATTTCTTCATACCCTAACAGTTCCTTCTGTTAAGACACCATGGTATTTGATCAGTCTCTTGCTTAAAACCAGTGTTACTAGTCCAGCCATGGGAGAAGAGAATAAGGGTCACTCAACTTCAAAAATGCAGCCCCAGAAAGGAGGAGATGGAGGTTAAGTGCAGGACAGCACCAGGTATGGTATGGTGCACAGGTGTGGTCCTCCCATCACTGGGTTATTTTGTTGCCCTTAGCCATCTGTTTCTACAGCAACCATTTACTCTGCCTAAAACTAACTTCTCTTGACTGGGACACCCACGCAGAAACCAACCAACCAACCAACCTCCACCAGCACCACACACACACACACAAAGAAAAAACAAAAAACAGAAAGACAGCTCTGACCCACGAGGTACAAGGGGTGATCTTCTCATCAAGGAAAAATTATTTAGGACTCTCCTACTCTCTGCTCTCCATTTAGTGACCCTTCTGGTCACTATATTTTCTTTTTAATATCCACAATGACTATAGCATTAATCATCATACCAATGGATCCTCCCATGACGTCTAACACTACTTACATATCCCACAGAAGAGCTATGGCATAGTCTAAAGCCATGCATTCTTGTAACTACCACTGTGTATAAATCATACCTGATATTGGCAACACAGTTTTCCTTTCCCCTCTTAGCAGTATAATATTTTTATTAGAGAATGTAAATCTAAATGACAAAGGGCCTTGATCTCCCATCCTACTGATGTTCTTATATCATTAATGTTCTTACTTTTATTGGATATGTCAGAGGTCTTTTTTAGTATTCTTTTTATTGAGGTTGATTCAGTATTCACTGGGCAGGAGACAGACTGATTCTACAGCATGTTCCCAGGGCAGCCAGACCTTTTGAACCTGTGCCACATACTCAAACGCTCACCTAACAGTCAACCATGTACTCATCTTCTATTCTGCTTTCCCACATCTTCTTCCTAAATGAGTATACTAATCATTCTTCTCTCAACTTTTGATTATCTACCACCCCCTCAAAATCCCGAGATTTCACATTTCCAAATTTTCACCAGCTCCTTTAAAGGGAAGCACAGATCCTGCTGACAAGTGTGTTTGTGTAGTTAATCATGCAGCCAAGCTGTCTGTCACAAAACAGTTGCCACATTTCAACCAGCATACAGTAGTTCATTTCTACCTGAGACAGAAACTTCCAGCTCCTAGAACATCCACACTGTTGATATAATGGTAACATTAAGTAATTTCTTTGCTTAACAAAAAAACAAACAAAAAAACAACCAACAAAAAATCCACCTTCTCACATTTTTTAACTTCTATTTAGCAGGAATCACAGCTATGTTGCAATACTAGTGCAGTGATTGTAAAAAAAATGCAAATTAAAATTAAAAAAAAATATACAACCCCCATCACCCTGCAGCACTTTTAGAGGAGAACTTATTGCATTCCAAGAACATAAGCAGCAACTTAACACCTGTCAAGTCATAGCGTCAGCCTCCCTGTGATTAGCATCACCTGTTTTAAACAGTCAATAGGGGGCCCCATACAATTTTGCACACAATTTTCTGCTGAATTACTCTTAAGCACAGCTCCAACCAATGGTGAAAGCACATGTGAAAATGTATTTATATTGTTTTATGGTGGCAGAGGTCCTTCTCCCTAACTTCTCTTCTGAAATCCGTGTTTAATTCAAATTTCCTTGTGAGTGTTGTGTAACGTTTTGCACACCGTGGCAACCCTAGCAACCTCAGTGGATGACAAATGTCATTCTGGAGGATGCTGTGACAGTCCAAGCATCGGGGCTGTTGGAAGGAGGGAGTCCTAGTTATGTTGAATATATTGCTATTTCTTGCTGTTTTCTGGATAGAGTCTTTCCTTTGCTGCTGCAAAAGGCAGGCATATTTTCCAATACATTGGTTAGCAAGGTGTCAGTTCATTGAACAGGGGATCTGCCTAAGTCAAAGGACAATTTAGTCTCCTCTGCAGGGTTTGAGCTCCCCCTGACACACAGAAAGATATGATTTTTAAGGTAGCAGAGACCATACACTACTTCTTGGGGCTATCCCTTCACTGTAGGGCTTTAGTGACAGGCCAAGGGTACCTCGTATAGGGCAGGAATAAAGAATCGCTGGTCTGGTGCTCCACAACACTAGGAGATTACGCTAGTGTTTTGCCAATGCAAAGTTAAATTCATGTGGTAGAAATAAGTAGAACTGCAGAAATCTAAAAACAATTCCTCAATTTTCGTATGCCTACTGTTGCAAGGAAATCCCAGTTTTGTAAGACTACACTACCCAATAAAGTTCTCAATAGAAAGGTTGTAGTATTTTTTTATTAATGTGAAAGGCAGGAGTGTGGGGTAAGGTGAATACTCAGAATAAACAACATGTTACAAGTGGCATTCATTTCAACTACACTTATTTTCTCCCAGAAGGAAAGAATTAGTACCTGCTGTGTATTTATGTCACTTGCTAACTATGCAGTTATTGAGATTGTGATAACCTTGGCTCTGTTTCTGTTTCCAAGGGGAACTGAATGTCAAACGCTTTGATGTTCATCTCATCTTCTGCATCTGAATGTTTCCATAAAATGCCCAGTTCTATCTCTAACAAAATCCTCACTGCTTCTGACTTATAATGATTTATCTTTTAGCTGGAGAATTTGCCAAAGTGAATCATTTTTGTAAGCTATTTCAAATAATAGATCCAGGTTTGTAACAAGAAGGGAAATGTCACCTGAATATAAAACCAGGTGCATTGCCTGCTAAATTTCTTTTTGTATCTATTCAATGTTTTGGTGATGACTGAATGGAATAGACTTTCTTTTCTAATTTTCCAAATGGAAAAGGAAAGTATTTTGATATGTGTTAGGATATAAAAACTGCGATTTGAATGAAATATCTTTTCTATTAGTGAAAGCAATTAAAAAAAAAATAAAAATCTGAGCCCAGATTTACATGAACTAGAACTAACATAGTTTGTTCCTGTCAAATGCATTCTTTTTTTTCTTTTTTTTCTTTTTTTTTTTCAAGAGAACTGACTGCATCTGGATTTGCAGAAGGAAGATGAAATTCTGCAACATTCATCAATGTATGGTCTAGACCAGATTTGTTTTGATGAATAAATCTGACTAGGGTTAAAACAAGTTGGTTTTTTTTCTTAATCTTAATGTTTTGCAAATGTAATTAAAATAATTATTAAATTAAATTAAACAGTTTAAACAATTAAGCAGTTGTGTGTCCAAGTTTGATGCTGTTTATTTGCATTTATTTGCATTTATTTTCAGGCTTATGAATAGAAAAAATAAGTTTCCTTCAGGCCAGGATGAGAAATCCATCTTCATTCCCACATTATAACGTAAAGACCTGGGATTCTATTAAAAAAAAATATAAATAAGTCAACAAAAAGAGATAGGGCTTGCTCTGCCTTATTTCCTCAATGTTGCTTACAGAACCTGTTGCTCTTCAAAGCTTTACGGAAAGTTTTGTTTGTTCATTTATTTCTTTGTTTCTTGTCCAATGATGATTCATCACTGCACAAGTTGGTAGGATTTCAGAAACTGCTCAGGAAGTAAAAATATTCCTTTTAAAGTGAAAATTCAGAACCTTTACTTTCTTACTTCTAACCTGTATATAAGAACTCTGTTTCCTTGTTCCATGAGGATTTGGTTCACTGGATGCTGGGGAATGCTTCTTACCAATGGGGAAGACACTGATAGGGCATTTCATGAAGCAGCAGACTCTGCCTTCTGCTATGTGCAGAATTCACCAAGCTTTAATGAAGTAAAGAAAGGTACAAACATTAAAAATCCCAGTGGACTTCTCATTTTGGACAAAAACATAATATTAATTTTTCTTCTTGCTGTTTTTTCTTCTTGTTTCAGAATCCAATGAAATCTGTCATGCATTGTTTTAATAGCTCATCTTTACTACTTGGAGTTTGTTTTTGTCTTCTTGGCAGGATGCTAGTTTTTAAATTATTTCTGTTTTGGTTATCAGATCTTTCAATCTAGTCATTTCTCAATTTTTTATGAGTTAATACCCTTAAAAAAAAAAACTTAAAATCTGTTGCTGGGTGTTTTCTCAATGCTTGTCTTTTCCTGATGTTTAACATGACTATGATTTTATCTCCATGAGAGATGCAGTCTCTGTGCCTAGCCTTCTTATATATGTAAGAGCTGACTGACAGCATTGCCTCCTTGAATTTTTGGGAAGGATTAAAGAGGGAAGGTGATATGATAATTAAATTCCCTAATTTTCCATTTCCCATTATTCCTTGTGAATAATATAACTTGAAAGATGGACAAAGACAGAAGGATGCAGCTGTTGATGACTTGGGTTTTTCAGCTGTGGGGAAGGGAGTTTTAATACTCCATTGCTGACAAATCTCCTGTGGTTCCTGAAAGTCTTGAGGACTTGAAAAAAAAATAAAAAAATCAGAGTTGACAAACCATCTCTAGCCAGCCCTGCTGGGGAAAACATAACAAAACAAAACAAAACAAAACAAAATCATAATTCATGATTTTATAATTTTTAATTTAAAAATAATATTTAATTTAAAATTTAAAATTTAATTTAAAATTTTAATTTAAAAGTAATAATATTTTTATAATATAATGTGGTATAAATTCATAACTTGAATCAGTGGGTAATTCATACTTTCATAGAGTTGCTCAGGTATATATGAGCAGGGGAGAGAGGAGTTTCCAAATACGGGACCAAACCTTTATTCTGTTACTGCTTTGAGGCTGAAATCTCAATCCATTCTGGTTTTGCTTCGAGAATGAAATCTCTATCCTTTTGCAATGAACACAGAGCAAAATCTGCACTGATTCCAGCAGCAGAAAGAATTCACACCAAGATCACCAGGTGTTGTGCGTACAATAATTAAGACTCACCCCTGTGAAATAAATGAGTGTTATCACTCTCATTTTACTGATGAGAAAACTAAACCAGGAGAAGCTGTAGGATTTGCTTAGTGTTGCAGGCAGTTGAGTACAACCAGGCACTTGTCTTATAATCTCTCTCCTTAATAACTGGACCACTCATCCTTCCCAAACAAAGTTGAATGAAAAAGAAAAAAGAATGTCTGAAGGGTTATGTGTTAAGCCTAAAGCCTCTTTACAGAGATGCGTGTACCCAGTATGTCCTGTGCTGGTGAAAATTCTTATGTGGTCTACATACCTTGAAACAATTCTGAAGTTATGACAGAGTTTATAATACAGATGTATACTCACAGAATTATTATTTTTGAAGAAAAATGGTTTTCTTTTTAATAAGTAAAAGTCAGGCATTAATAACGGAGGTGTGCTATCATGAGCTTGGAGAAGGTACATACAAATGCACTTATAGTGGTCAAACAAAAATTCACTGTCTTTCATCACCACACAAAACAGCAAGTGTGACATTGCAATTTGTCAGATGCTGTTTCCCTGTTTGTTTTACACATCAAAAGTTACTATTTCCAGCCCATAGCCACTAGTGACAACCCTGGAATTCAGTATCTATAAAATTGCCTATGAACTGACTGGCTCAAATGTCTCATCTCATGCAATTGTCTTTCAGCAAATATTCATATTATTGATTTGCTTTGGACCATGTTGCATTCTGTCCTGTTGAATATAGGTCCTTTTGCTGACTCTAAACTCTTAAGCAGGCCGGTAATTTTCACTTCCGTGGCTAACATGGTGGGATCAACCTGGCTGCTCTGCTAGGTGATAATGGTGATAATCTCGTTCGGATGCAAAGCATTTTCTGAAAATTTATAACCAAGACAGGAAATTAGGAACTTCCAAGTTTCAACCAATCTTATCCTAAAGTTAAAGACAATTATCCTAAGTCAATTCAAATAGGTCAAATGATAGGATGTTCTTACTTCTCCCTGCAGTTCAGGAAGTTGAGTGTGCACAGCTCAGTTTTGATGGATGAGAGGGACCCCAGCACTGGCAACTTTGATACTAATCTTCATAAATTATGGACATCTTTCTTCATAGGAATTAGCTTGCCAACTTTTTTTTATTATTATTTTTAATCCTGGCAAATATCAGAAAGTCCTGATAAGCAGCTGCTACTTTCCCTCTCCTATGTGGCGTACTGCCGGACTAGCTCTTGGAAATCTGTAACTCCCTCCTATGTCAGCCACTGATGGCCATCTCTACCCTAGTGACAACTTACTGAATGCATATTCTTTTTATCCTCTCCCAGCAGGATAATTCCTTTGTGCTTTCATCTGAAGAAAAGAGAGAAAAAGAGTGAGTCAGAAAGGTAAAGACAGAAGCATATAGAGAGGAGAAAGATATGAGAATCGTCTTGCAGGCACTGGGCTTCAGAATGGCTGAAGTGGGGTGCATTTTGAGGAACTGCAGCTCTGTATGTGCTCACCAGCAGTCATATCAGCATGTAGCACGCAACGTCAGGGCAGTGACAGTTCCCAAGTGTGCCTTCCTCCTTTGTCGTCTTGCAAGCAGGCACATCTCTGACGATGACCTGGCTAGAAGAGATGATGAATTTTTCATTTCCAACATAGTCTTATTTCTTTCATTCTGATTTTTTGTTGTTGTTTTTCTGTTTCTATCAAAGAAGGCTTGTCAGGCAACAACATTTCATTATTTCTAAGTTCTCGAAGTTTAGGACAAGTAGTGTCTCCTACCTGAACAATTTCTGGAGTCCTTCCGAATGGAACTGGCAGGAAAGCAAAGTTGCCAATCTACAGGGAATGCAATTTAAAAAAACAATATAAAGGCTTTTGAGCTCGGTCAAAAGTCCCTTTCTTAACCTACTGTTTCATACAAAAACAGCAATTCTGAGAAAAAGCAAAAAGGAATCACTGAAACTGTGATGTTTCCTAACAGAGAGATGCTTCCTGAACACTTGTGCTTTCCAGCACTGGAGCCACCTTGGCAGCTCTACCTGGCATCCTTCCTGCTCCAGGACCACTGGTCTTGGGAGTTTGTCGCTGCACCTCTGGGCTCTCTTACTTTGCTCTACAATGGGCCGTGGGAAGATCTGACGGCTGGACTGTTCAGCAGAGACCAGATGAAGTTCTTGCTGAATGACCTTTCACTGTGCTTGCAGTAGCAGCTTAATAAGCTGCTGCTTTGAAAGTTGTTTTAATGACATATCTGTTTTGCCCACAAAACTCTGCAGCACCTCTGATACATGGTACAGTAGCAGGGTAACTGAAGAAATCAGAAAGAAATAAATCTTTGTACTTTTGGGCCACTTTCCCTCTTTGCAATCAACAGGAGGTTTGTTATGACTTCAAAGAGAGCACAAACAGGCCCTCTGTTTGAAGTATAGTTTGCAAGCTTCTGAAGCTCACTACAATGTCTCAAATGCAAGATGAAAATTGAAGGGTTGAAACCTTTAATTAAAAAGAAAATCAACAACCAAAAAAACCCAACTTTAAAGCCATAAAGAAAAGCTTCAGCTCTAAAGAATATGGTCTGAAAACCCTTCAGGGATAAATTATTGTAATTTTTAGCCTTGCACCAATGAGCAGTCACTTCCACTGGAGAGAAAAATACAAAGCAAAACAAAAGGAAGGAATTTTCAGCTTGATCATGTTGATTCATCGTCATTTAACAATGAAAATAGAAAGGAAGAAAAGAAAAATGAAATTTCCTAGCTGCTATAAGGCAGTTCTACTGCTGACTTCATCTTCTTTAGATCATCATGAAGAAAGCCAAGACTCACTTGAAGTGCCTTGGTGAGGGTTCCTCTGAAATGAGCAAGTGGCCCTGCAGGGAAAGAGAGAGCAATCAATTTCTTCTTGCCTTTTGTTATCACAATTGCCTTAAAGAGGAAAAGAGAGGAATGGAGTTGGTGCTCCAGCATGCTGCATTGTGCTCCACTGTCCCTCAGCGGCAGTGTTTCACGATGGATTGCCCTGCCACGATGGGCTCTCCAGCTCTGTACCTGGGCTGGGCTGCTGGCTAAGGAACCTCTGGCTGCCTCTTTCACAATTTTCCTTCTCATTTGTACACAGTGGGAAGAGGATTCAGCAGAAAAGTGTGCCCCGAGCAAGGGACCTGACAAATGACAAATGTTTGATAGATTTTAATACATTTGCACTGCCATTGTCTTTTTAGAGGTCGCTATATGCGTTTTTCATAGAGAAAGTCAGAAACGTTTGACCAGGAAAATCTCTGATTTCACTGATGTACTTAAAAGCATTGGCTCTGACAGCTCTTACATGAGGTGTCTTGTATGAAGGGTAAATCCATTCATAATAGCTACCAGAGAACCGATAAATAGCAATGAGGAGATAAAACAATTATTGTAATCATTTCTAGATGCTTTGTGTTTATCTAAAGTCACATTTAATCATTTTGTAAACTACTGGTGTGCCTGAGATAATAAATATTGTATGGAGACAGGTAAGGGGAAAATGATGATACATATGTCAGCCTACAAAATATATGGCAGTCAGCATATATGTTAATCAATGAGAACACTGCTACAATTAATCTGAAAATACACCCTTACAAATCATTTTTACCATTCTGGAGAAATGTGTCACAAGTTCTAATGTTTCAGCTTGTTAAGACATGACAGATGAAGTGTCACTCTGTGATTAGTAGTAGGGGAGGGCAATGGTTGAGTTAAATAAAGCCTGAACCACCGCTCCTCACTCAAAACAAACCCAATTACTGAGTGTCTGAGAAAGACCGAGGACATATGAGACACCCATCTCCTGTCATTGCCCATCACACCATGTATAATGAACCAATCTCCACCTACTCGCCACACTTTCATCCTCTTCTTTTAGAGCTCATTCCCCTGCACTTGTCTTTCTTTTTAGTGGGGGGCATGATCAAGAAAACCCTCTGCTTGGTCCTGACCCCCATTAATTTGAATTTTGTATCCTGCAGGCATCTGAGACAATATTTTCCCAAAACTGCAGGACCCAGCTGCACTGGGAATATGCTTGTGTTGGCAGAGGAAGAGAGAGAGTGGCTGTGCCTGTGTGCCCTGGAGGGCACCTACTGCCTCCAACCACAGCTTTCCAAGTCTGTAAATCTGTGTTTGCCCCCAGGACACGCCAAACAACAGAGCCCAGTACAGATGTTTTCAGAGGAATTTGCCGAGAAGCTGTGGAGAAGCAAAAGGAAGACACATAATGAATTTGCTGTAGAAGATGAAGAAGCATACCTGCTGAATGTCTACCTTACCAGCAGAATACATAAAATGAGTAAACTAGAGGCAAGGGAAGACTTGAGACTAACCTCTATTGACAATAAATAAGGGTAGTGGCATAGCTGATTGCATTTATTTTTCAGAGGTACAGTATGTAGCATGGCCAAGAAAATTCAGCCAAAGCTGCCATCCTGAATACGAGTTTTAAGTTAATAAAAAATATAAATGTATTTCCTTTCAGCTGAAAATATCTTTCTCTTCCTTTCATATCATTAAGGGGGAAAAAAAATAAAAATCCATCTCTCAAAGAATTCACTATCAGAGTAATTTTTAATGATTTTTTTTTCCCATTTCTTATTCACTACTACTTATGCCTGAATTTTTACCAGATTTCTCTCAGAAATGAGTTCAGCTACCCTTAGATACCTTTGGGAATATCAGAACAGAAAGGAAAGGTAAGATTGTTTCAGAAATTTTTTAATTATCATGAGGAGAGAGTTGGGGAGGACCATGTCTTTCTTAATGAGGAATAGAATTATTATGCTATGAGGGAAAGAGAAATACGATGAGGTCTCCAGGAAAAAGAAAAAAAAAAAAAAAGGAAAACATGGAACAACTTGTAAAATTGCAGAAGCTTTATGCTTGTCTCCTCTCTAAATCTGATGAATATTTTCAAATTCATCTGATCATAAGGCTTTACAGTAATGAGAGTGGGTTTAAAGTAAAGTGGTGTTACCTTGTTTCACCAATGCTAGTATTTGGAGCTATAAGTAACCAAACCTCAATGCTTCAGGTGCTGGATAGTTCTTGGACAATGTTGGAAGAACATTGTATTGACTTGACTGTTTTGTTTTGTTTTGTTTTGTTTTTTAACCCAGTCTTTTATATTGCTAATTCAGTTTTGGTCAGTAAATATGATGCTGTCTTTGTCTAAACTGCTTCTACCCTGTAATCAAACTAATACATTTATTATTGCTTTTGTGGTGCTCCACTACAGTCACCTCCTGAGAGCATCCTAGTTTCTGCTGTTTTCTTGAGATATTTTGAATGAATTCCATAAAACATATGGCTTTTCTGACTATCAATACATACATTTCTCTTCTTAGAATAACATAACCACACTATCAAAGTTATTGTCGCAGTATAATTAATGTTATGTGACTTTTATGTTTTTCCATCTGTGAAAAAGCCAAAAAGGTCTTTGCAGAAATATTCAGTGTTTTCAGGTATCTGGAGGTCTAACCTGCAAAACAAACACTTCACAGAATCACAGAATGGTTGAGGTTGGAAGGGACCTCTGGAGATCATCTGGCTCACCACCCCTGCCAAGCAGTGTCACCTAGAGCACCTTGCGCTGAATGGCATCCAGGCGGGTTTTGACTATCTCCAGAGAAGGAGACCCCACAACCTCTCTGAGCAACCTGTGAGAGTGCTCTGTCACCCTCACAGCAAAGAAGTGCCCTCTTCAGAAGGAACTTTCTGTGTCTCAGTTTGTGCCCATTGCCTCTTGTCCTGTCACTGGGCACCACTGAAAAGAGTCTGGCCCCATCCTCTTGATACTCTCCCTTCAGGTATTTATACATGTTGATAAGATCTCCTCTCAGTCTTCTGTCCTCCAAGCTAAACAGGTCAGCACTCTCAGCCTCAACTTGTATGAGAGATGCTCCAGTATCCCAGTCATCTTCCTTGCTCTCCCGTGAACTCGCTCCAGTAGCTCCATGTCCCTCTTGTATTGGGGAGCCCAGAACTGGACACAATGCTCCCGGTGTGGCCTCACCGGGGCTGAGTAAAGGGGGAGGATCACCTCCCTTGATCTGCTGGCAGCACTATTCTGAATGCAGCCCAGGGTACCATTGGCCTTCTTGGCCACAAGGGCACATTGCTGACTCGTGGTCAGCCTGCTGTCCACCCGGACTCCCAGGTCCCTCTCTGCAAAGGTGCACTCCAGCAGGTCAGCTCCCAGCCTGTACTGGTGCACAGGGTTATTCCTCACTAGGTGCAGGACATTGAACTTGCCCTTGTTGAACTTCATGAGATTTCTCTCTATCCAACTGTATAGGTGCCAGGCACAGACCTCTGGTGTATCAGCCACTCTTCCCAGTTTTGTGTCAGAAACATATTTTGCACTTAAGCACATTTTTATGTGTCAAAATTAATCATATTAATAATGTCTTTCACAAATGGAGACCCGAACAAGGCAATGTCTGGAAAGAATTTCTCTCAAATTTAAAAAAAAAAAAAAAAGTTGTGTTTATTTTTGGTTTTAGAGTGGTCTTTTATATAGCTAAATTCCTGTCCCAGTAGGTTTACAACAAATAATGTTTCCCCTTATGGAATATAAATAATATCTTTTTTACTGCTAGTGCTGAAGCCTGTCAACATGTAAATTTCATCTCCTCTAATCTCAGTATTTTTCTTCTGGCAGAATCTCTGCTTTTGATGTCAATTTACCTTTTATCCATTTCTGTAAGTACTATAGTTACTGTTGCCAAACACTACTGACCTCCACCCGAGCTTGTAAAAGACAGCCGAACATGATAGGCCTGGTCAGAAATGGCATATATGAAAGGACTGTGCCTTCAGACCCTACACTGTAACACAATGGTCAAGTTTTTTTTTGTTTTTTTTTTTTTCTTGTTTTTTTTTTTATATGCTTTTTGAGCTTATTCCAATTCAGCTCCTTCAGATTTCTGTTTTTCACGTGCTTCTTCCTTTTCTACGCTGTCTTAAAATGTGTTCTTTAATCTCTCTACCATGAATAAGTCACCAGCCAATTTTGTCTTTCTTAGATTTAGAAGGATCAGCTCTAGATTATATTACACCTCCTCTTAATTTATTATAACAAACCAATTATATACAGCGGCATGTCAAAGAATCCTTTCTGTTGTTTCAGAGTTGTAGGCAGTTCATTCCTACTTGACTTTAATTTGGTTTTACCTTTTCTTCAATTAAAGTTAATGAAGCAAACATCTCATTCTGCTTCCCCTTAAAGCATTTCATTTTATTTCTACTCTCCTTGTTTTAACATAATAAAGTTTCATGTCTTGCCCTTCATGACAATAGCTCTCACAATATCTTGGGTCTCATTTGAAAGCAAAATGGCATTCACCTTCTTCTCTACCACAGCAGTCCACCAGGAACAGTGATGTTCAGCCTTTGTGCCTTATAATCTATTCAAATAAATAAACTCAGACAATGGCATGCAACTTCAAGCCATTTGTCATCAGTTTTTCATCTCACTTTTACATCATGTTTTTCAGTAAATTACAAGAGAAACAAGCAAACAAGGAGGGCAGAAAAGGTTGTGGAAAACAAAATAGATTCTGTAAAATCATAACTGAATACTTTTGTCTGTATAAGCAAATGTCTTCTAGACCTGTGGAATAAAAGAGCTGAATATTCACAACTATTTTCCTCTTTTTTTTTTTTTTTTTATCTAGATCTAAGAGCTTTCTCTGAACCTTAGGCAATAAAGATGCATGCTTTTTAATCCACTATATTAGTTAATTCTTGTTTGCCTATAAATGGTTTAATTTATAATAATGCGAATCCCTGAGCCGTTCTAAATGCAAATCATATTTGTTATATAAGAAAAATTCATAATGTAGTCAAAATGGACTGAAAGACAGACCAGGTGTTATTATAAAGTTTCCATTTTCACTGGAAATGGTTATGCCTGGATATTCAAGAATAGATTTTGTCAAGAAAGTCAACCTATCCCTAGGTTTGTGATGGTATATTTTCCCCTTTGTATTTTTTTTTATTTATATTTTACTAAATGTCATGTGACCTTGGTAAGAGATTTAGGCAGGAAAAAAACAAAACAAAACAAAACAAAACAAACACCGCCATGGTAAATTCAAACCAAACTGTCAATTGCAGAACACTTGTTTGCCCTCAAAAGTGCAGAAGGGTGCTGAGCTCCCCAAGTCATCTGCTGTCTTGGAAGAAATTTAATGCTGCCAGTGGTGGCCTAAACCACTACACTGTCCTGGGAACTAGGGTGATTCGTCCCAGGGTCAGCATTGTGCCCACTCCTCTACCTCTGGGACTGGTGCTGGCAACTGTGCAGCATCGTTCTGCAGAGTGTAGATGTAGGTGCACTACTTAGCTTGCAGCTGCCTTGGAAGTGCTAACACAGTGCTTTTCTGGATTTGATAGGTATGTGCCAACCTGCATCTAGAGCTGGCCACCTTTTGAAATAAATAAATTTGGCCATCTCACTTGCACGTACAACTCCAGTAAGCCCCGGTTCACTTTAAATTATATGAAGGGTCCTGATTCCTAACATATGTTTAAGCAAATGTATCACCTGAAAAAAGACAGATGTTAAACCAGAAAGGCACTGGCCAAAATTAGAGATTGTGTAGTTCAGTGGAAGTATTTCAACTAACTGTAACTGGTCTTCCTCACAAAAGCAATGGCAAGGCTGTTGGGCTACTTCACCGAATTCTCACAGCCCTCTCCTACGCTGTTTTCAATGCAAGTCTTGGCAATATTCATAACCTTTTCTTAAATGTTATGTGTTGGCTAAGAAGGAGAATATTATAATGTTTGCCTGTGGAAATCTAAGAATATACTCAACACAGGGAGCAGCAGCTCCAGCCCACCCAAGCATTCCTTACTCTGCTTAACTACCCAGTCTCCCTTCCTTACCACAACAACAACAGGACCAAACAAGCAAAATAACTTTATGTAAAGACATATTAATAGCCCTATCTACCAACTGCTGGATCTGAAACCTCTAGAAATAACTCAGTCCTAATAAGCACTGTGAAACTAACAACTACGGAAATGCGAAAGCAGTTTTAATACATGGAAACGGAGGTACCCTGCCAGCTTCCTTGCAAGGTTTCATGCTGCCCAGGCTTCACCACAAGTGTCCCAAGCCAGGAGGACATTGTCCACTGTTGTACCTAGGCTTTCAATAGGTGTCAAGTTTCTGATCTACCCTTAGTTTATTTACAGGCTCTTTCCGTGAGGGACTGAGGGTGCATGAACATTTTCTCTTCTGCAGTCAGTCTCCTTTATGAGCCAAGAGGATGATAAGGAGTTTCTAGGATAACTGTTCAGTGTCTCAGAGATAACTACTGAGTGTCCCTTAACTTTTCCTTCAGTGAATCTGTATATCCACTCATGTACCAGTTCAGATTGCCAGGCTCTGTGTAAAGTCCAAAGAAGGAACTAGTCTATAACGTTTTTCCCATTTAATTTTTCTATTTGCTAATTTGAAGCAGCTCCTCATCCTGAGCCTGAAAGTTCAGTTTGCTCTTGTCTGTTCTGAAATACGCAGTTTTCAGGAAGGATGCAGAATGTTCCTTTCTTATGATAAGGACAGGACTTAGAAGAATTAAGAGAAATACACGTCTCCATCTGAGCTTTCCTTTCCTGATGAGGAAGCATGAGCCACAGAATGTATGAACAAATTCGGAAAGATAAACCATTCTTCACTCTTTTATAATAGACTATCCTCTGGCTTTAGCATATGGCCAGGATATCACACAGAACAACAGTTTCTTATTATAGATTAGGAACAACACTGAGCCAACTGCAGTTTCAAATCCATCTGCCCATACAAAAATAGTCTCTCACTGGGATCTTCCTTCTAATGCTGAATTATTTCTGCCCACAACCTCCTTCTTCCCATATGAGTTAGGAATCAATGGACTTTTTAAAAAGTATAATTAAAAGGAAGAGACAGCTCCCCCTACCCAGTGTCTGTACAGTGGCCTGGCATTAAACATGAGGCCCACAGTCCTCCCAGACCCTGTCAGGACAACTTCATAATGAGTATTGCTATTGTGTTGATTCAGTATTCTGTGAATATCCATATGCAGTCCTTCTCTTGCAATCATATTTGTCAGAGCACACTCTAGGATCTGTGCAGAGCCCCTCTGTAATCTGTGTGTTCTGCAACAGTGCAAGATTTGGCCTACCCTGGATCTGCACCCATGGGGCCGTTTCCTAGTTTTTCATTGTTCTTTAACCAAGACTTCTGTTTTTAAGGAAAAAAAATAAAATAAAATCTTGGTGTTAGGGTTTTTTTGTTTGTTTTGTGTGTGTGTGTGCGTGTTTTTTCCCAATCTCCTTTTTGTGCCTTTGTATTCTACTGCTTACAATTTTTCTTACATTTTTTCCTGTTATTCTTCCCAGACAGCTGATTTTCCTACTCAAAATTCTTCATGCATAATATAAATAAATAAATAAATAAAAATAATAAAAAAAAAAATCCACCATCTTTTCAATCTTGTCTAATCCTTATCAGTTCAAAACTAACTACATTTGCTTCCAACAGTAACAGCACTTCTGCAATTTGTCCTCAGTTGGAATGTTCCTTTTCCAAGCTGCCTGATGAAAATATTACCCTTTGCTGAAAAGGGTTTGAGCAGGCAGTCTGACATGAATGCTCTCGCTGTTGCATTTTGAATTCGACACTGCAGATCCAGCACAGTGCTGCAGCATGCTTCCCAAAACTCACAGGAGCCCAGCTTTCATCTCCCTTGTCTGAGTTGTGTATTGGTTTAACTCCACACAAGGCTATGAGGTTACATTGATATAAAATTGGGATGACAGATTGGAGAATTTGATCTACATTCATTTTATTTTTGCAAAGCCACATCTTTTTCTAACTCAATTTGAAGCACTCAGGATTGTTTCAAGCTATTCTTCCAAATTAATATCTTCCATTTGGAGCCTGCTTCTGAAGTACCAGCAGCAGAATACATTGAATAGAGCCATGTCCAGGCCCCTGAAGCATTTTAGTGAAATGCCTATGGTATACCATTTACAGAATGGGAAAAGCCTTTTGGAAAGGCAAAAATGGAGCTGTATAAGCTGAAGTGGGCTGTGTGTGTTCTAGCTGAGGAACTAGTGGGAAATAGAAATTAAATAACACATTAACAGGTTAACTGTCTGTATAAATCATAGCTGATCATCACCCATTTACTTAAAGTATCTCTTAAAAATCCTTAGACTTTCAAAAAAAAAAAGAGAGAAATCAGCGGCGGCTTCTTGGTAATTAAATCATTGTTGAGATACACATTACAGATACATCAAAGAAGGACGTGATTTATGTTTTCCATTAGCTGTTGAAATGCTTCTTGGGCACTGACAAGAAAACACAGAGTAAATAAAACTAAATTGCTACAGACTATGTCTCACTGTAACAGTGATTTAGTTTATGTTAAAGACTTATGCTGTGTCAGGAGCTGTAAGAAAACCTCAAAACTGATCACACTGACATCCCTTCAAGTAGAAGAATGCTTCAGGACACAGCACAGTGTTCTCGCACATGCCCTGTGTTTCTCCTCTTGAGGCAGAGGCAAGAAATACATGGCCTCAGGAAGAAATCTGTGGGATGGAGAATCTGGTGTATGTCCTTCCCAATGGAATACACTCAGGCCTTTTCTGTAACCTCTTTCAGCCTTTCTTAGCTGTGGATCATTTCACTAACCCAAAGACAGTAAACTTTGGTATAGCCAGTCTAGTGAGAATAGTCTGGATTTTTTATTTATTTTTATATTTTTAATTTAGGGTTCTTAACTAATAACATGTTTTGAAAATGACATTTTGCTTAAAAAACAAACAAACAAACAAACCCTATAAGAATGATTGCATTTTTTCCATACTGTGAACTTATCCTGAGACATTTGATAGGGCATTGTGCAAAAAGCAAGACAAAGAATACAGTAGAGGAGCTTTTAGCTTTGCTGGGATGATTCTTCTCTATTCAGATTTAATGTGTTGGTCTCAGCCTTTTCTGTGTTGGCCTAAGTAATTAGTGGATATTTTACAAAAGATGTGGCCTTTCTGGGATTGGAAGACTATTTTTTTCTCCATAAGAACTGAAATGTTGAGGTCTTGTGGTGATTACCCAGATGTAAACTACACTTGCACATCACCAAAATAAGGCAACAAACACAAATCTCCTAGGCTTCCCCATTTCTCCTCAAAACAGCTGAAAACATCATAATTTTAGCCTTTTTTATCAAAGAAATAAGGACAAATAATCATGCAGCCTATGTACTGCAAGTCAGACCATCCTTTCCCCTGGTAACTATTTGACATGCAGTTCATGTTAAAGAAAACTGAGAAATGGGAAAAGATCAGAGAGATATTTTATTCCAATAAATATGAGAAAAAAAGACAGTCCTTAGACTGGTGTGAGTGATAGTCAGTATACCAACTGAGACATACGTTACTTAATTTATTTACTGTGAGAATGTATATAACATAATGAGTAGCTTTTAGAAATCTGCCATTGAGAAACTTCAACAGTAAAACCAGCTGAAAATATACTTAGATATGCACATGCATGGCAAATACCAGATTTAACTAAGAGCAAAAGTAGGTTCTGAGTTTGAGGGTTGCAACATGGCAGAGATTTGGATCTCTGCAAGCTGGTGGTTTGTTGTATTGCCACTGGATTCAGCTGGCAGCAGCCATCAGTAGGGTTCATTCCCATGACTTCTGGGATGCTGTAGACCTCCAAGATGCATTTTGTGAGTTTTTAGAAAGATGTAGGGGAGCCATATACTTAGAATAAATAGGTTAATACTAAGAGAATTCAAATCTTCTCACCTCAGATGTATAGATTTTGAAGAATATATCCAAGTTTTGTCCACAAGGACGATATAAGGAATTTTGTGGCTTGTTTATTTTTATATCAGAGTACACAAAACCATGTTCTACAAAATGAATTTACACTGCATGGCAATATTACAACCATTTTAACCAGCTTTTCAGTATGGTCAATCAAATTCACTCAATTATACCCCTTTTGCCACATATCTAGTTAGCCAACAAGTCATTTTTCAGACATTCATCATTTTCTTTTGTGGCTAATTCCAGCCATTAATGAAAGATTTGCCAGAATAAGAAGTGGACAATTACTGACCTGGACCAAGGATAACAAAAGCATTTCTTAAATAGCTAGAATAGCTATTAGTTATAGCTAATAGTACAGGGGAATTGTAAATGTCAGTCTTCTGCAAAATAAAGATAATTACATCCAGCAAGATATGTACTCTTGTCCATTCATTTTAATGAGAGGTGTGAAAGAAAAATACAAAGCATATGCATTTCACTTAAGTTCTTAAGTTCCCTGTGCGCTTTGTTTCTTTCATTTGGTTTCTGTTCTGGTGAAACTTCTCAGCATGAGGCAGCTGCAGTGTCAGGGCTGCTTCAGGGGAGCCCTCCGCCCCAGCATCTTCCCAGCCTGACTGCAGCCCTGCTTCATCTTTTTATTCCCCTTTGTGTCTCCAAGCATTCACAATACCTCTTACTCCTGGGGCTATCTACATGTTCTTGTTGCTTGGAAACCACTTTTGAATGGCTACATAGGATTTAGGAAAACTTGCGTCGATAACTCTCCCACCTCCTTTCTTATAGTGGAGTGTCTTAAGTACTGCAAGTAATTCTTTTTAACTTTCATTCTCGTTATCTTTAATGTGGTTCTTAGGTTGTTCTCTGTTCTTACAAACACCACACTTGCTTTTTTGGTCTCCTTTTCTTTCATCTTTATCCTCCGATGTAACTTTTAGTGACACAATTCAGTTATGTCCTTCTAATGCAAAGCAACCAAAAAAGTCATCACAGCCAGAGCCCTGGAAGCAGGCTTTGTCTGGAGGTACAATGTAAAAATCACAAAGAGCCTGTACTCCTGAAAAATGTCACAAGAGCATAAATAAGACCTGTTCCCTTCATCTATGCAACCTCAATGCTGCTATTGAATGAGGAGAAGCTGTAGGTCCCTCCCCATCTCTCCTGCTGCTGGGACAGAAGAAGCATGATGAGGCTTTACCCAATTAACATCTGTCTGTAGAAACATCAGAGACTAAAGTAGGTGGCAGACCCATCTGAAGAGCCAAAGTGAGGGCAGAAAAAAAGCTCTGTTGTCCTTCCAATAACTTAACTGGCAAAAGTATAATTCATAAATAACATCCTAGCTTATTTTTTGCATTTTAAGAAAACCAGATGTTTTCTGCATATTGATTAGCATTACTGGAATAGCCATATCTCCATTATGGGATTATGCAATATACCTTATTAATTTCATGGACAGAGTTAATATTTTCAAAAGCCCAGCATGCTTATTTCACTCTTTGGAACTCCTGAATCTGTATCCTCGTCTCCTAAAATTCCCCTGGGTTAAATATAAAATAATTAATATTCTTCTACCCTGCTGGCAGGTGTCCGAATTCTAGCAATATTCTAGCTGGTTGTCTAAAATAAATATTTGAAAATGTCGATCAATTCACTGTGTGTTACTGGCAATTTCCATTGAGCTAATATGTCTTAGGTAACTCGAATGACAAATAAACTGATTGACAGCCAAGCAGATAACTCTCCATTTAAAACGGCCATGGAAATATTTCTGGTTGAGACCAAGATTAGTGACTGCCACTGATTCTGCTGAAGGAGTTCCATACTCATTTGTCATCTGTGCTCCTTCCTTATCATCCTGTCCTAGAGTCTGACCTTTACCTGGGTCTAGGCACAGATCATTTCCTGACACTCTGTGGATACAACTGCTGAAGTGTCTGCAGACAGAAAGTCATATGTAAAGGTGCATGGAAACATCTGGCTCTGCTATGTCTTAGTGCAAGTCAGGGTTAGATCTCCCTTTCTTTAATGAGCACCAAATTAAAGCAATGCAGTTATTAAAAATATATATGTATATATTTTTTCTAAGTGTAAGACCACTCCGGAAAAAAAGAATAAAATAAAATAGTGTCACCTGAAGCTTCAAGATGCTCTGAAATCAGCTTTAGATCACACACAAAAAAAAAAAAAAAGTTTTGAAAAAATTAAGCTACTAGTGCTAAAACCAGACGAGTGTTTGAAGCTTCTCAGTATGACTACAGAGACCACATCCCCACCTGAAGGAAACTATGGCTTCAAGTGAAGACACAGCACAAAGATCTTCCTCGACATCACTTATGCCACCATATTTCCCATTCTGCAAGCTCTGCTTCCATAACCTACAAGAAAAATAGAGAGGACATGACTCTTCCATCCTTTCCCTGGAAAGTCTTATATGTCTTGCACTGAGGTGGAAGGGAACAGACTTGCCCCAGACTTGCAGGAGGTGTCTTCTTTGTGCTGCTATCTGAAAGTTTAAATCTAAGCAGCTCTGAAAAGTCTTCATTTCTACCTCTTCGAGTGATTTTATTGTTGCATCATACCCTTCTCTTGAAAGTGATGTCTTTAATGTCGGGTATATAATACAAAGTTTGCTGAGCAGCAAAAATTCACCCTTTTACATTTGTATAAAGGCACCAATCTAGACCGGGCAATTTCTTCAACAATCTGAGAAGATTCAATGGTCCCTGTGTTATTTTAGCCAAGTCCTCAGATCCTCTTCTTCTACTTTGTCCATTCACATTTTAAATAGTGGCCAAATACTTACATCTCAGTGTCCCATACGATGGGGAAGGAGATTGAGAGAGAGGGAAGCATTTATTTAGCTCCCTTTATTCCCACGAGAACAACTAATCACGTGGGAGTAGAACAACAAGTTCTACTAGGCACACAGAATCTGCTTATGAGACATCTCTGCATACTCTCGAGGTTTCATTAGCCTTAAGTGGATTTTTTCCACTCCTCCAGATCATTGTTATTTCAAAACCAAATTTATTCAAACTAGGGAAAAGCACATCTCTTCAAGTATGCCAACTTCAAGCTCAAGCACAAAATGTACTGTATGTATATTTTTTTATTAGTTCAATGATTAAAATGTGCATCAGTTACAAGCATGGATTTATGGTAAAGTCTTTCTTTCTACACTGTAGGGAATGATAATAATTAGTGTGATTTCTATCGTACTCCTAAGATACTGCTGAACCTGAAATTTTTATGGAGAAAGAATTTTTTCTATACTGACTATATTGCAAAAATAACCAGTTCTGTGTTTATTCTGTGATCATCCAGGGAGAGAGTAACACAATAGCTACACCCAATGGCAACTACACTAACTGCTATTTTGCCAGAGAAAACTGCTAATGTTTTCTTACCAGGGACTTAACAATCAAGGTCAAACATTAACACTTAAACCAGTTTTAACAGATGCTTCTTCATGAAGATAAATTCATTTTAAACAGTTCCAAACTGAGTAGCCTTTCCTTTTCATAATTCAATCTTTCCTTTCAATTTATCTTTCAATGCACAACGATGTTATTCTTTTGGCTAGTGTTTTGTCTTCTCCAAACAGTACACTCAACTAGTGTAAAGAATCTTAGCAAGCCAGATATACTTTTTCTACATAATTTCTTATGTTTCATATTTCTACTTCACTGTGGTAACTGATGTAGGTTTCAGGCTATGAATCAAAGGAGGTGCTGCCATGTTACATTCAGCATTTGCAATGAAAACTGGAAGTGATGCTCTAATATGAATACGAGCTGTCTACAGTTCTGTAGACTGTCATGTTAGCCCCTACCTGTATAGATATAGATAAACAAACAAGGTACGGGTAAAAAAACATTTTCACCCAGTTTGGGTCTTCTGAATTTTAGTAGGACATGGGCTTTTTGAGTGTTTTTGTTTGTTTGTTTGTTTGGTGTTTTTCACTTATATTTTGGTTTTTATTTTCATTGGGAAGTTACAAAATTCAATGGAAGCTTAACATTTCCATTTTGTTTAAGGAAAATGAAAAGCTTTTTTATGTACTTGGTCCATAGATTTAGAATTGTACCTTGAATAGAATAGGGTCCACAGGGCATGGGAAATCATTTTGACATCACAGACTGAATGTCTAAGAATGTCTAAGCAAAACTGAGAAATAGGAAGGAATAAAGCAATTGACTTTCTACCAGTACTTTTGGTGAAAAGTGGAGGCCTTTGTTGTGTGTTTTTCATTTGTTTGTTTGGCTGATTTAAGTTTGACAAGATTATCACCCCAGAAAAAGTAGCAAATTCTCAATTTTCACTTAAACTTAGTTACTGGGAATATAGGAGAAATTCCTACAAAAGTTAATAGATGAAGTGAAAGAATTCACTGTTTGTTTTTGTTGTTGTTTTTTTGTTTGTTTGTTTTCTTTATGGTACCTGAACTTAGATTTTTACAGTGTATAGCTGTATTTTCCAGTAGCATTCCCCACTGATGTAAAGGAAAATTGATTCATGGGGTGCACCATGTTTTCAGACTTACAGAGTAGATGTAACAATGCATTGTGAAACTCAACAGGTAACTGTTTCCAGTCCCTTGGTGCCCTGAGCAGTTCTGTTGCATGATTTTCTATTTATACATTCACACAACACAAGCGACATGTAAGAAGAGTTGATCGTTCTTTGGAGGAGCAAAGATTCCAAGGATTTAAAAAACACAAAGACAGAGAAGGTGTGGGGAGATCAGGGGTGAGAGAGAAGGGAAGAATTCAGTCCACAAGAGCCGTCTGTGTCTGTCAGGGCAAACATCCATCCCCAGCACAGGGTTGAAATTTGAGAACTGGCTTCACTATGTTGCCATCACCCAAAAGTCACAAATCTCTGTCCTACTACTTTTTAACATTAACAAGGGGGAGAAAACCTACAAAAGTCACAGTTTGCTTTTCCCATTCCACTGCTCTAGAAAGAGCCCAGTCAGACCACCAAGAAAACAAAATGACACAGAATGAATGGGCACAAGTCTGTTCAGTTATGCCAACACACTTCACTGGCTTCACTTGGATAGGCTTAGTGGGCAGAAAAGCCTCTGCTAAAATCTTGTGCTTTTGTTTCCTTTGAGTTTCAAATCTTCATCAGTGCCCATGGAAATGGGAAGCTCTCACTGATATTTCACTCAAGTCTGCCTATCTGTCTCACAGAGGATCTTTTCACACCCAGCCCACCATTTTTTTTCAAGGGCTGTCACTGTTCTTCAGTGCCACAGCTGGAAGACTAACACAGCTGAAAATTCACCAGGTAGAAAACTAAAGTCCAAAGTTAATTGCTTATTAGCAAAGATGCTTTTAGTGAAAACTTTGGAGATTATATTATCCAACCATGTGTAAGAGCCTCCCAGATCACATTTCTCAATTAAAGTTATGCTAAAACTAGCTTTGCTGATTGCAGGTTGCTTAAAGGACAGTTAAAGGTTGCTGGGAGGATGCCAACATATCTATTGCTGGAATGTATGCATTAAAACACCCATCCAATGGCAGGTAGAAACATCTGAAAGACACCAAATGTGATAAGTTTTCACCATAAATCCCTGTTGGAAGCCATAGAGAGAACACGGTTTCAATTTGCCCTCTTACAGCAAGGCACTTGTTACTCAGAATGATCGCTGCAAAGTCAGATTTTTCCTTAAGATTTATCAACAGTGTTAACAGAAACCTTGCCAAGGGTGGCTGTTGCTCAGACAGCAATGTCCTGATGAGCAAAAGAAGCAACTTGGTTCTGCTGAACATAAGTGTGTTCCTCGTGTGGAGCACGGGTCTTCTTCACATGTTTCACATGTTTGTCTTTTAGCAAGAAAAATGGGAAGAGGCTCTGATGAAACTGATGAAACCTTTACGCCTCTGTCTTAAATTCAGAGCAGTCAAGGATTACCCTGGCATTGACCTGTCAAGCACAACTTGGCTTCAGGCTCTATCAGATCCCCAGTACTGAAACTCACAGGGAAAAAACGAAAGCAACTTTCTGAAGGACAAGTAGCAGGGTTTTCGTTTTTACTCTTATGCATGTGGGCTGATAACTTATCTTCCCAATAAGGAAGCCAATAACTAAACAGCAAAATGTCTTCAACTTTCAAAGGAACAGAAGGGACTCTGAGCTCACCCCATAAAGATTTTCCAGAAAAGGCATGATAGTTCTAAGTCCATGTTATTAGTCTTTTCCTACTGTAAAGATTTAAATCACACATACTGCATTTAAACAATTAGTTCTGACTAACCAAAATGGCCCATTCGTGCACTTGTTCAAATCAAGTGCAGAATTGTCACTGACTCTGAGATGGGAATTCTCTAACTTAGAAAGCTTAAATATCAGTTTATATATGCAGCTGTAGCATATTGACAATGTCTAGCCTATCTTCTGATACAGAGCAGCCAGATGAGCAATAGGCAGTCCACTGGTATGCTCTGGTTTCAGCTCTTTTTCTGCCTTTAATTCCTTGCCCACCTCAAGGTTCATCTCAGAACACAAAAGCATCTTGTTTCGTAGAATCACAGAATCACAGAATGGTTTGGGTTTGAGGGGACCTTAAAGACCGCCCAGTTCCAACCCCCTGCCATGGGTATGGACACCTCCCACTAGACCACGTTGCTCAAAGCCCCATCCAGCCTGGCCTTGAAAACTTCCAGGGATGGGGCATCAACAGCTTCTCTGGGCAACCTGGGCCAGGGCCTCACCATCTTCTGAGTGATGAATTTCCTCCTAATATCTAATCTAAATCTACCCTCTTTTATTTTAAAGCCATTATGCCTTGTCCTATCACTCCACTCCATGCAGAGTCCCTCCCCAGCTTTTCTGTGGGCCCCCTTTAGGTACTAGAAGGTTGCTGTAAGGTCTCTCCAGAGCCTTCTCTTCTCCAGGCTGAACAACCCCAGCTCCTTCAGCCTGTCTTCATAGGAGAGGTGCTACAGACCTTTGGTCATCCTTGTGGCCCTCTTCTTTCATTTCTCTGCAAGACCTTATATATGCAATGTAAAGCTTTTCAGGACTAGGACTGTGTCCTTTTCACTGACACATGTAAAACTTATTAAGGGAGTCACTGCTGCAATACTAAGCCAGGGTGTTGTGCCTGGGCTAGGGATTTGGAGCATGCTGACTAGTCACGTCCTTTGGGTTAAACCAAGAACTTTCTCTTGAGTCACAGCACTCCACAGTCATGTGCTTTACAAACACATGAGATGACTGCTCCATACCCTGAAGATCTGACAATTACAGCAGGCTTTACACAGCAAGGATCACAACAGACACTGGCAGAGTTGAAAAGGGTGTAAGAGGACAGAAGTTACAAGCATAGAAGATAATGAGATGGGCTTGATGTTGTGTGTCCACTAGTGTAAGTAAGAGTTTGGGAGAACTTGCGGGCATACTTGTATGAGATTTTTTATTTTTTTTTATCATTTTCCAACATGTAAGGGCTGATAGGCTGATTTTGCTGTGTTCTTTATTCAAGGATAAATTAACATTTTCTTGGTGAAAACTGTAGAGGATTCACACTTAGACACTTAATTCATTCACTTAAAAGGGTAATTAATTCACAGAAACCACAATTTCCTTCAGGCAACTCTTTAGCATGAAACTACCATTACTGATGCAGTCCAATAAGCAAAAGCATTTCTCTGAACTGCTTTACCTTCAAGGTGGTGATGGGGAAATCAACAAAGACCTGAGTCAGCCCCACACATTCCTTCTGGCTGTTTGGTCAGCCTCCTTTCCTTATTTTGTGTTTGTTCCTGGTTGCTGCAGGATGTAACACCTTTCTTTGTCTAGCAAGTGAGCAACCATTCAGAACAAATTACTCACAGGCTGCAGCTCCTAGCAAAGTCACCTTCAGGCTGCATAACTACAGGTAGGGAACGCTGCACAGTGGTTGCAGCTTAAGAGGGAACTTTCCAAAACCTCTTGTCCCAAATCCTGCAGTCTCATGTAGATATGCATAGGGTGAGTTCCTACTGAGGCATAAACTGCATAGTGGCTCATGAACTATGCTCTATTCTGTTTAAGAATGAGAAGGACCACTATGGACTTGTGATTTGACTTTGTACATATCACTGAACAGGACAAAAAGCAAGCTTTTTCCTATGGTCTTTCTACAGTCAAGGTAGAGGAAGGCTCCTGTAGATGGCTATAAGTGCAGACTCCTTCTATACCCGATTCATTCAGTCTCCTCTGATTATAATGAAAGTCCAGTGAGATTAGCCCCACAAAGCTAATAGCCTTTGCAAAGATTTCTTACACAAGCTTTGATGCCTGTTACTGAGCTCAAGAACTCACTGAACTGAACATTCATTTTAGAAAGGCATCTGTTCTTGGATTAAAGGCAATACAGATAGGATCATCTGATGTCTCTGTCTCATCCTAGTGTTTCTAGGTGAATGAGATATGTGAAACATTTTGGAAAAAATGTTACCCTGAAGTGCTCATATCTCTGCCCTGGCAACAAAAGAAACTTAGGGGACCTTATTCAGAGGTTCGCATGATGAGTCCACCTCAAACAATGTTGAATATACCACTGTTTCTCTCCTTTCATTATAACTTTTTTTTTTTTTTCCTGGTAGGATTTTTCCTGATAGCCAGAAAATAACAAGAAAGCAAAATCACAGCTTTCAATAAAACAGACAGACAGAGAGGCTTCTAGACTGTATATGTGTGCAGAGAACCTCATAAACATAAACAGCATATCCTGTTTCACAGGACACAGGGTATTTCACATTTCATATAAGTGAAAGCAAATTTTAACTGCCTAATTTACTTTTAAAATAAATCTCATGATTTGCAGACCTTTCTAATCTTTGTGCAATTGAGGTTGACAACACTGTAAAGAACAAATTCTGGCTAAAAATGGAAGGTAATTTTTATAATTTTAATGTGGAATTATACAAAAGATAAATAATGACCTGAAAGCTTTATCAAAAAGTTCATAAACAAGATAAGCCAATCAGGAGAAATATAACACATTTGAAATGTCTGTTTACACCATTGAATGATCTTTCAGATCAAGCCTCCAAGGCAAATTAGAAGAGTAGCAAGACATTTCCACCATCTGTCCTGGTGGAAGGAAATGAGAAATACAAGACTGTCAACATTTCCAGAAGCAACTCCAACCTCACAGTCTTCACATCAGCTGGAAGACAAGAAATTAAGTTTGGGCCAAGCCTTAGACAAAGTCATCAACATCAAGCCATTGTTTAGATTTTAAAAAAATAATAAATAAATAAATAAATAATCATTTCAGTCAAGCTCTCTCTGTAGCCCAACCTTTCATTTGGCAGCCCCTTTCAAGTCCTGCTCTACCTGGAGCTCTATGCTTTCTGTTTCTCTCAGCACTAATCCTAACGCTGAAATAGGCCTAACTGCAGGCTAAACTTCAGGCAAAGTCACAAAGCCTCTCCCTAGACCAAAAAGGTCTTCCAGACAAAGTGGGGTTTTTTTCAGCCTACTTTTTCCCTTGGCTGCCACTTTGTAGCTTCTCTCTAGCAGGGAGCTGTAGGCTTTTTCTTTTTCTGAATCTGAACACAACAGCCCTACTTGAAGGCTTAGCTTCACCAGGTTGTGACCCAGATCAAAAAAGCTCTCACAGGCAGGTTCATTTTGTAGCCAGTCATTCCCACTGGCAACCTCTTTCCAGACCCACTCTGCCTGGAGCTCTAGGCTTTCTTTCTCTTAACCCAAACACTTGCCCTAACCCAAATCCTAAGACAACCAGGTAGACTGGCCTCCCTCAAACCCACACTTCCACTCCCTATCTCATTTTCACTCTGCCATCTTTGTGCAGACAGGATGAATTACCTCCATGAAGAAGCTGGGAAAGTAAACCAAACCATGTTCAGGTTCAGCTCCGTATTTCAACTGCCCATGATAGTCAACTGTCTTATATTTCTTATTGGACTCCTTCCTGGCACATATATTCAAAAGGAAATACCCAGCTTCAGTAGATCTCCTTATGTGTCTCCTTCATGGCTTCTTGTGTGAGCTCACCCTGCAAGGTTCAAGCTCCAGGTGTTTAGGGCCAGTTCCAGAAGGTCTCTGCTGTGCGTCCAGGTGCTCAGAGTATTCAGAGTGCCTCAGTCCAGGCTTTAAGGCAACTGGACTACTACTCTGTTTCCCACCCTGCCCCACCAAGCAATTTGGATGAACAGCTCACCCAGATTGACCAAAGGGATATTCAATGGCATGTAACGTCATGATCAGATATAACAACTAACGGGTGGGTAGTTTGAGGAAGGTAGTCATTGGTTTGAGATTGGCTGGAAACTGATCTACCTGTGGGAGGTAGTGAGCGTCTGCCCTTGCATCCCTCATTTGTTTGATTTTTTTTCCTCTCTCCTTCACTTATTAAACTGTTTTTATCTCAACCCATGAGTTTTCTCTCTTTTGCTCTTCATCCTCCCTCCTCTGTCCCACTGTGAGAACAAATGAGTAATGAGCTATGTGGTGCCTAGTAGGGTTAAAGCACCACTAATTGAGATTCCTTTGAGTCACAGAAAAACTCAGTTCCTGCACAATCCACACCTCCAATGACTTTTTATATTTTCTTTCTAAATGCCTTCAGAATTGGTCCAAAAGTCAAAAAGTTCTGTTCTGTATCTGTTCACATATTGCTGTCGAATGCAGGAATATGATCTCCCCCAGCTACTGCGGGAAACACAAAACGTGGATGTGTCCAGAACATGAATACAGAGCTGTGTAAGCAGTGTGCACTGTCTACTGTTCACAGGCAAATGTTGGTATAGAAAGTTGAAGAAATACTTGCAAAATATGCCAGTTATATCACACGGGCCACTGCCTACACTACATGAATTAATGTTGCAGTAGCAGAACTCTGACATGACTGGATCCAAGGAACATTTGTACTCTAGTTCAGGAGTTAAGTATGACAAAAACTAGACCATGACAATGGCATAGTACTAGTGGAGGCTGCCAGGAAAGTTAATAATATAGGTAGGTAGATGGATGGATAGATGTATAGAAGGATTAAAAGAATGCCATTAGTTCAGGTGCAGAATAGAAACATCAGGCAGGTAAGCCACAAGTCCAAGGAAAGTGCTGCTCTCTGAGACAGGAGGGCTGGGCTGCCTGGCCCTACTGAACACTCAGGAACTTGGTGAAAGGAAGATAATCAGTGCATCACTCCGTCCTATAACATTTTGAGAACAATTTCTCGGCACTCAGGAGTCCATCCTCCAGAAAAAGAGAGGAACGTTAAGAAGGCCACATGGAGCTGGCGCAGAGTTGTCCTAGGTTATACAAAGTACGCAGTCCTGGTGTGCTCCCAGCTCCCTAGGGACAAGAAATAAAGACACATACATCTCATTCCTCTGTGCTTTGAGTCTCCCTAGTGACTAGCGTGCGCATGGTCTTGGTGAGGGTGTGTCCTGCTCTTGGTGTCACCCTGGAAGTCACGCAAACCGCTTTGCCCGTCTTTCCTGCTTACAGCTACAAACGGTGGTCAGTAGTCATACCCTGCTCTGCACCCTGCTTTGATCCCTTTGCTGAAATGGACACATCCAGGAAAAACTGCCGTGCATTTATGGCAGATGACAGGCCTTGGCTAGGGATATTTCTGGCCGAGCAGACCCTGAGGAACATCCAGACATGACAGCAGCCTGAGATGAGGCCATGGTCATGGACAGCATGCAAGGGACCGGACCCCGCCGGAGACATGGGGCAGCAGGCAGCTTGGGAAGCTCGGGCGCTGTATCTGAGGTGCCAGCTCCTGCAGGGAGGCAGCGGAGGCCGTCCTTCATGGGGGATGATGGGGACATAAAAGGAACAACGGATTCAAGGCATAAAACTCACGGAACATTAAAGACAAGGGTGTGCTCCCTCCACCTCTGCTTCCAGATTTGAGTGCTGCATGATAAAAAAGGTTTCCATTTACTGAGAGCTGAACACAGAGATGCTTCAATCAATTTTATCTTGACGTCCAGCATCTAAACTGTGTAATTTACATGGCATTTTAGCTGTCACCACAAATGACCATACACAATTTTCCACTTTTTTTTTTTTCCCGTTAATAATGGCTGGTGCTAACGCAGCAGACAGACACAGCAATATTACCATCTAGTGGCGACTGAGAGAGCGGCACCCACACCGGAGAAGGATCCAACTCCGTTTAATAGCGTATGAACCAGACACGGATGTACCAACGTAGAAAGCAGTGACATATTTTTTTTTTCCTATAATATTTTGCATTTTAAAAAAAAATCTAACGTTTACAAGCATCTAATGTATATGTATCAAATATAAACTACTAATCTTTTCCTTTGCTTTATGACTAATATCATCACTATTTCAAACACCAATTGATTTGATGACAATATGTTTCTAGCCTATTTCACACTCTTAGATTTTGAACATGCAGAATCATAACTGAGGAGCAGAATTTCAAGGGAAATTATATATGTGGTTATGGTTTGCTTTACCACTCAGGTGGTAAACTGTACAATACTTTAAACATGAAAGAAACACTAGATGTGGAATAAAATTTTCGGGATTCCTGCTATGGCAGAAGTGTATGTTGGCTTCTCTAAGAAAGTTTCAAAACAATTCTCTTTTTCCCTTTTGGCACTAGTCATGTGTTTAGAGTGCCAGACAGACATTTTTCAGGATAGATGATTTTGTAGTTAAAGCATATATCTATCTTACAATTTTTTACTACAGCTCCTCTTTATCATTTTACTGGGTCTGTCTGAGAGGGATTTAGCTCTCTTCATTGAAAAGAGTGATCTATTTGTCTCCTGGAGCTCTAATCCTTCCAGCTTTCCCCGTGCAGGCACAAGTGTTCACAGCCATAAGTAATAGGTAGAGCTGAGCACTGGCAGAGAACAGCTTTTTTCAAATGCTATGCTAACCTTAGAAAAAAACACCTAGATAAACAAGTCCCTAGCTAAAGGGAAAACCTGACGGATGTTAACATTGCAGTTTCAAATGTTCAGAAGTCTGGAATGTCAAAATTAAGGTAGTTTCTGCTTCAGTGATTTGGAGACCAGGCCTTAACATGGAAAAAAAAAAAATAAAAATCCTTTCTTCTTATACTAGTTGTACACTGCTTATACTTTGTTAAGAAACTATACAACCTGCTGCAACCTCAACTAGTATTCAAGCCACGTGACCAGACACTCATTTCCCACTACTTCTTCTAAGTGCTTCATACACAAGTCATCTGTGTAATCATGGGCTGTACTTCACCAAGTAATTTAAACAAATAGTGGGCAGCAAGTAGCAGAGATCTCTGATGGATAACTAAACCTTCTTGCAGATAACTAGTGATAGGACCAGAGGGAATGGCCTCAAGTTCCAAGCAGGGGAGGTTCAGGTTGGAAATGAGGAGACATTTCTTCTCAGAAAGAGCAGTCAGGAATTGGAATGGGTTGCCCAGGGAGGTGGTGGAGTCACTATCCCTGGGAGTGTTCAAGGAGAGTTTGGACGTGGTGCTAAGGGACATGGTTTAGTGGGTGATATTGGTGGTAGGGGGATGGTTGGACCATATGATCTTGGAGGTCTTTTCCAACCTTAAGGATTCTATGATCCTCCACCACTACGTACTGCCTCACAACTGCTGTTCTCTGGGCTCTCAAAAGTTCAGAAGCATCATTGTTCTCCTGACAGTCATCAGGCTAGGTTGTGAACATCTCTTCTTCCAAAGTTAATCTGTCTTCTAAGGGAAATCCAACATCATTTTTCATATCAGCTTCCTCTGGACTTTCCTGGTGTCTTGGCTTCTCCATGGACCTACCCATGGAGACTACCTTGCCTTGAGTTTCTCACTTACCACCAGAACTGCCATTCCCCAAAACTGTCACAACAAAAGCCAGGTTGGTCTTGTGTTCTTCAAAGTCTATTTCCTCATCCAACAGGCTCTTTTTTTCATGAAGCACATTTGCCACAGATGAAAAGACCCATAGCCAAGGGTCACAGTGCACTTCTGTGCAACTCCTGGTTAGAAAGAAACTGGTTTTGGAAACAAGCTTTCCACTGAAATATGATATTTGTAGGATAGCCACATACAGAAATTCTGTGCTTAAATCCTAAGGACGATTTAGAATGAGTGCATTCATTCCTCTAATAACAAACCCTGCTTTTGCCCCTGCAAGTATGTAGGCTGCACTATACCCTGAACCAAATGTGTCTCACAGACTGTAACAAAGAAATGAGAAATATTTCATTTGCTAGTATTTTTTACTTCCCACATCAATGGTCACTGCCTATCCCTCTTAGGACAAAATTAGAGGTCCAGAAAGAAAAAGGAGCTAGAATTTACTACATTACTCCACTGGAAACATGAGTACTGAACAGAGCTCAGTGCAGTGATCAGTTTTATTCTGCATGAAGGAAACAGAGAACAAATTAAAATTTGTGTTTGTCACTGTGTTACACTTGGAAAGAATGAAGAAAAAAAAAAAAAAAGACCTGAAGCAGAGCAGAAACAGTATACAGAGCAGTAAGAATAAGCTCTCCATGCTACATTTTTTTTCTGGGCAATTCCTTGTGGAGCAGGTGTTAGTATATTTTTCCCATACTCAGACATACAACCCAAATGTGCTCAGAAATCAGTGACATTCCTTACAATGTAGCAGCTTACAAAAAAAAAAAAAAAAAAAAAAAAAAAAACTACTTCACTGCCTTAACTAAAAGAAAGTTAAGTTGGTGGCTTACCACATTTTCCCACTTATGCACATAAGAGGACAGAAGACAGAAAATGATTTCCTCCCTAGAACTGCATCATAGGGTTCTCCAGTTCTCTTCACTTGAACCTCTCTGAAGCCAGCTGCTGCAAGAAGCTTGCTGTACTCTGCAGGTGTTCGCTCCTTTCCTTCTGTCTGTACCAACATATTCATTGAATACAGTTGGGTTTCTACAGGTCCACTTCTATCTTCCTTCAGAAGGGACTCAACCAGCAGCACTCCACCACCTGGTTGAATAAAGAAAATTCAGAAAACACACATGCTGAGCTCTGAGAAGACGCGATATTTGTCAGCTGAGTTGTTAGACCAGTTCCCAACGTGCAGTTTCGGGAAGCTGCAGCCTCTCAGGTAGTGAGACCTCAGACCTGACAGGCTCAGCTGCTCACCACTGACTCAGGAAAGTGAACGGCTCAACCCAGAAACCTCTGCACTTAAACTCAGCCACCCAAATTGCCCACTGAGAAAAGGGAACATTAGGAAGCTCCGTAATGTGGCATGATAGTTGTTAAAAAGCTGTGGCAGCACAACTCTAACCCAACTGCTTCTGGGAGTGCCCAAACATCCTCAAGCTGCTCTGCACACCCATACTGGCTGTCAATGCTCCTGCATCGCCCAGACAAGCAAATAACTCTCGATCAAAAGTCTGGGAAAGCTGCTCTCCTTCCTCACTGTGGCCTTTCCAAGTGGACGTTTTCCAAGGCAATGCTGTACAAGGGCACTTTGGGTGACTAATCTCCAAGGTGAGTAACCAGGTGGAGGAGGCCTTTGTCACCTGTGACCCTGCAGGTGTACACCCTACCACTGCCCACCCGCAGCCACCCGTGGAGATGTCCACACTTACCTTTGTGGAAAGCAATCTGGCTGTAATGGGTCTGGCTGGGATGGAGTTAACTTTCCCTGCAGCAGCAGTGCTGTGCTCTGCACTTGTAGCTAGAACAGCCCTGGTATCACACCAGTGTTGTGTCTGCTGCTGAGCAGTGCTGGCACAGCATCAGGACTTTCTCCAAACTCCCCAGAGCCAGCAGGCTGGGGGTGGGCAAGAGGTGGGGAGGGAACATCACCAGGGCAGCTGACCTAAACCAACCAAAGGGATATTCTCCCAGACAATTTAGCAGAAAAAGAAATTTCTAAAACTTCTGACAAAGTTCCTGTCTTTTACCTGTTCTGCGTACCCAGTTCTAAGTGCAACTAGTTTGGGTTCACTGCTGCTTCCGATTCTTTACGCAGACTTCTCTGCAATGTGATCAGTCGTGGGCAGCTGTAGTAGTCTGTTACACAAGTCTACACATGTTCAAATTCTGCTCCAGAATTGTTTCTAACCACTTGTTGAGGCTGCATTTATCTGCAGCAGATCATTTGTGATTTCAGTTTACACACCCTAGGCCTCTGGTATAATGCTGTGCTTGTACTGTAGGGGCCTTTGACAAAATTGGAGGGGCAGGGCTCTGCAACACTCAAGATGTGACTTCCTGATAACTTATGTTTCATTAGCAAAATACAGTCAAGCATTTACCTCTGGTCTACAGTAGTTGAATAGTTCACTTGAGAAAAATAATGGTCCATTAACAGAGGGATGGACGGCAGCAAAGTTAATATTTTGGTAATCACTTTTAACCAATATTAGTATTGCCCATAATTACTGGGGCATAATGACTTGTATAGAATCAAAATTGCTTTACTGCAATGGTATGCAGATCAAAGACATCCACAGACCTCGTATTTGAGGGCTTGGCATTGCTATCAGGATAAAAGATGTTTGCTAAGTTAGCTGAATTCAGTATGAATTCGGACTTATGGGACAAGCTTAGTACTTCTGGAGGAATTACTTGCACCGAGGATCTCCTGCATCTTCAAGTTGTTCTTTCTCCATCTTTATCCTGTACCTCTGGGACTGTCATGCCTTCAGTCAGGACAAATGGCAACTCCAGCTTTTCAAATGCCAGATTACCCGAGGGGAACAAAATGTAGAAGTATGCAGAACACCAAACCTCTTCTGGTAAAGTGTGCTTTTCAACTTAATGTGGCCTTATCATGAAATCACAAGATGCAGTATGCCAGATACATTTTATTTTTCCACAAAGATAAAGGTCATTTTTGCATCAAAGTAATTCTTTAGAGACATGGATAGCTGCAGAACGTTTTCTAGAACAGAAACACATTTCTGAAACTAATCAGTTTGCTCCATAAAAACAAATTAATTTTTCTATCAAACTGTTTTATGCTTATACACCCACACAGTGTTTTGCTTACTAATATATGCCCACAGCTGAGGAACCTCTGGTTTCCACCAGCTGATATTTCCTGCCTTTCTCAGGATCATTAATTTATAAATGGTTATTTTAAAACACTCACTGCAGGACATTGCAAAGAGTATAGTTTTCCCAATCACAATGCTGTTAAGATATGCTTAATTGTATGTGATCTTCCCATTTACAGGTTATCACAGAGGACATTTCCTATACTTAGTTGATTAGCCTTTCCTTCTTGGAAATGATAAAGTCTGCATACAAGCACACTACAAGAAGGAGATAATATTCCAGTCAGGATTTTCCCCGGTTTGTATAAAGTTTGACATTCATGAGGACACAGCATTTTACAAGCAGCAATAATCCACCACAGTGCTGTACTAAAGCTCGTACAATTTCGTATTACTGTATGGAAGCTTTTACCACATCATTGATCACCACTGAGAATTTGTTCCAAACGGGTTCAAGGTCTGCGCTATTCACAGTAAGTCTCACCATCCCGAAATTTCCATTAAAAAAAAAAAAAAAGCCATTTGCTCTCCCTTTATTTCCTCTAAATGTGAAAGACTTTTCATCTCTGTATGGTGGTTTTAAATAGTGGGGTATCTCCCTGCAGAATAAGGTTTCCATCTATAATTGTGATTGATCATTTTATTCCCTGAATTTCACTGAATCTATTAAAAGGTTATGGCTATCATGTGGTTCACATCAAAATTGGCATCCTTGCTGTAACACAGCAAATAAAGAAAATGTATCCAGGGAATGGCTAACTGTGAGTACTCCACTGTCATGAAATTTAGACTGGTAACACCAAAATCGTTCCAATTTTTTTTATTATATACTGACCACAGTAAAAACTGTCTTCCCTGTAGTTCATTTTACATTTCAGTGGAATTGTTGTTTTATTGTTTCTTTTTGCTGTTGTTGTTGTTTTTGTTGTTGTTTTATAGTATGTTTGCTACTTTTTACACTCCAGTTAGGACACAGATCTTTACTGTAAAACAATTCAGGACTTTTCCACCCATACAGAGTTTGGGAATCACTTATACGAAGATACTGGTGCATTTATAATTCCAACACTGTACCTAAACCCCCCAATACTGTCCCTTGTCATTCTTCAATTGCAACCTCTTTAGCTGTAAATACCCACCTTAGATGAAAAGGTTTTTTTGTGGATCTGGTTTTCAGACGGTGTCTGTGCTATAATATGATTATTCCATTGAGCTTCTGTATTTCTTTTCTATCACGCTCTTCTATGCATGAGTAACCCAAATGGGAGAATTCCAGGGCACGACTAGTCCAGAGTTGCTCTCTGATGAAAAGGATTTACAGGTTTTTCTCATCCAGACCCTCACTAGTCTCCGTAAGTGTAGAATAAATATATATGAGTTTAATTTCCTGATTGAAAGAGACCTAAACACCATCAGACAAGTAGAATAAATTAAATACAGTAAAAATAATCTATGAACTAGCAAAAGTGGATATTAACTGTGGGGTTATTACTGAATCTAATTACTGAGAATTATGTAGCACAGGTTAAATAGGTAGACACCTGTGCAGATAGTCTAATATTTGGTTTCTGACAGCTTGAAAGGCTTGAAATAGAAGTTTGAATAGTAGTATTAGATTTTTTGGTTTCCAACTAAAAATTCAATCTTACCAGCATTTCAGTGTTTCCAAATTCAATGTTTTAAAATGCATTTGTTGTTTGTTTGATTTGGGGGGAAATATGTTTTAATAAGCATTAAGAGGTAAACAGATTTGTCACACTTCAGCATCCATATCACAACCCTAAACTGCAGTCTTCCTTTTGCACACCAAACGCTGAAAGAAGAAATCAGCATCATGGTCTACTGGCACTGCTCCATTTTCCAGGCAAAGGTTTATTGACCAAAAATTGAATTCCATTTCAAAAACCACTGCATCTTTTAAAGCCACAAGATATGATAAAGGATAAAGATTAAATATGTATTTTTTCTAACTATATGACTTTAAATTCATTTTCCAGACCCACTGTGAGATGTTGGAAAGAAATGCTGAGTTTTATGTGCATTTAGTCAGTTCCTGAAAGTCTAATTGCTCTAATGTGTAACAAACAGGAATAGCCAGATAGCCAGATATCTGATTACTTTCAAATTGCCTTTGGTGATCTGAACACAGATTCTACAGCCTTTCAGAGGATGCAAAGTGCTAGGACACCCAATTCTCCAGAAACATGCTGGGTTTCTGGAAGCCACTCTACCGACAGCCTTGCAGATGATGTTGTACTCCAGGAGTCAGCGGTTTTGAGCAGGCTGTGCCTGCCGTTCCAGGCCTCACACTAAGGGCTTGAGAAGCCTGTGTGTCATTAATGCAACATGTAACTTGTAACATCTTTGGGGAAGGTAAAGTGTATGTGGATCACAAGGTAGAATGCAGTGATGATGACCAGGAGCCCTTTGCAGGTGTAGGTGACCCATAACACAGCTAACCCAAGGAGGCCCAGGCCCAGGCCCATGCTGTGCTGCATGTACAGGTGGCTTACAGCCCCATGCTGCGCTCTGAGCATCCCTTGGCCACAGGATGCACTCAGCAGCTCCTGTGGCAGATGAGCCTGCAGCATCTCCTACTGGGTACTGGTGATTGCACCATCTTTGTGGCCTTTCCTTTATCTAACAGTGCTGCAGCTTCTCATGTGAGCATCCTTTCTCTGTAAGAAAGTCACATAATAGCTCAAATGACTGAAAGAGAGGCACTTCCATTCACGGATGAGATCTGTTCAGCATGCTGCAGGAAAATCCATCCCGGCTCCATCCACAGATGCGTGAGCACAGGGTGCCCATCATTGAAAGGGATTTAAGATTTACGATTTACTTGCTGTGTTCTTATTCTGTCTTATTTAAATGACTATTTTATTAACCCATTTGTTGTCAGGCCTTCCTTATTAGATACAGAAAACACCCTACACCGTCTCTCACTCACCTTACCCCCTCACCCCAGTGCAGAATATTATTCTCCATCATCCTGCTGGTGTTTCATTCAAAATGTTGCTTTTCCCCCAGCTGAGATTATTTCAAATAAGTTTTTTTGTTGTTTTTTTTTGTTTGTTTGTTTGTTTAAGGGCAAGAACATTAGTGAGAATAAATGTATAGAATCTGGGGAGAAAAATACATGCATGCTTCTAGCAGCATGGGCAATGCAGGACAAATGTCAGGCAGATTCAGCTGTGCTTCCTCAATGACCAATGGCTATGAGAAAGTCCTTTACAATCCAGGGGAATCTGTCTTCAACCTGCTTGAATGCTTTTAAGGTCACTGTTGTGATGTGGAATTTAAATGTGATGATAGACAGCAAGAGAAATCTATCAAGCTCTAATTAACACTGCCATTTCTGAAATATACCGATAACAAGCCCTGGAGCCTTATTAAGTTAACAAGAGGCAAAGTTAGCATAAGACACATGGCCCCTCACCAGCAAAGGCAATACTCTTAGTACTGAGCGTGGTGGTTTAACACTGGTGGGCAGCTAAGCTCCACTATGCTGCTTTGTCACTCCCCGTCCTCAACAGAACAGGGGGAGAAAATCTGATGAAAAATACTTGTGGGTTGAGATCACTCACCAATTACCTTCACGGGCATAAGAGACTCAGCATAGGGAGATTAATGTAATTTGTTGTCTATTGCTATCAGACTAGAGCAGTGAGAACTGAAAGAAAAAAAAAGAAAAAAAAACACCTTTCCCCCATCCACCCTCTTCCACCTCCTCCCTCTGAGCAGTGCAGGGGAACGGGGGAATGGGGGCTGCAGGTCAGTCCCTAATGTTTCATCTCCGTCGCTCCTTCACGGTCACTCCCTGCCCCTGCTCCCCGTGGGGTCCCTCCCACGGGATGCCGTCCTGCCCGAACTGAGCCTGCGGGGGCTGCCCACAGGCAGCAGCTCTTCCAGAACTGCTCCCACATGGCTCCGTACCACGGGGTCCATCCATCCCCCAGGAGCAAACTGCTCCAGCACGGGTCCCCCACGGGCGGCAGCTCCCCCCAGACCCCCTGCTCCTGCGTGGGCTCCTCTCCACGGGCTGCAGCTCCGGCCCGGGGCCTGCTCCTGCGGGGGCTCTCCATGGGCCGCAGCCTCCTCCAGGCCACATCCACCTGCTCCACCGGGGGCTCCTCCACGGGCTGCAGCGTGGAGATCTGCTCCGTGTGGGACCCATGGGCTGCAGGGGGACAGCCTGCTCCACCAGGGGCCTCTCCACAGGCCGCAGGGGAACTGCTGCTGCCTGCCTGGAGCACCTCCTGCTGCATTGACATGGGGGGCTGCAGGGCTGATTCCAGCTTTGGCCAGGTTTCATTTGTTACTCTTAAGTCATATTGGGAGCTAGAAAATTCCTCTCAGCCTATATGGCTAAAAACCTCATGAGAGGAGAAAAGAACTCTGTTGGCAAGAGCCATTCGCATCAGAAAACCTCCTGCCCTAGCACCATGAAGGTGGAATTGCTTTTATTGTGTAGACATCAACCAAAGAACATAAGGCAGTTGCTTGGAAAATTTCACTTTATTGCTTTGTTCCTTTATGATCTTTTCCAACATTACAATATCCAACAACACAGAAAAAAACACAGCTGAAAGACCCCAAATGTGACAAGGTGTCACCAGAAATGCCTGTTGGTGCATGGAAGCCATAGAGAACAAAGTATTTATTTGCCTGCCTACAATAAAGCAGTTGCTATATATACACACACACACAAAAAAAAAAAAGAAAAAAAAAACACCTGCAAAGGTATGTTGTTCTTGATATCTTCCAGCGGGGTGAGCAAGAACTTTTACAACCCCCTCATGAGCAAAAAGAGTAACTTGGTCCTGCTGAGCACGTGTGTGTTCCTCACATGGAGAGCAGGTCTTCTTCACAGTGTTTGTCATTTACCACCAGGAGAAACTTTTTACTTCTGGTATCCTTCTATTTTCCTTATCAACACACATTTCAATCTATATTCCAGGTAAGGACGGGTCAATCCTGTTCCTTCAAGATCCGGCATCTTTGCACCTTGATAGGACTAAAAAGCACTTTAGAATAAGGCGTGCATCTTGCCTCCAAGCCAATAAGTAGTAAGTTCATGACATGCAGAACATGCCATAAATCAACTCATTACAGAAATACTATGTTTAAATAATTTGTTTTGACAAACCAAAAACAGCCTGCTCTTTTTTTTTTCTCCCTCAAGTAAAGGGCAGAATTAACACTGATGCCTGCTGACAGGTATTCTCTGACTCATCAAGGTTGTATGATGCATCATTTTACATATAGCAGCACACCAGCCATTACCAACCTGTCTACTGGCTCAACAAACAGCACAGTCACATAAGCAAAAAGCAATACAGGGGCATGCAAGTTTTTTTTTGAGGAAAAAAAAAGTCCAGGAAGGATGTTTCCACCACCACCTCAGCATACATCACTGGCCATTTTTGCCATGTTCCACATTCAAGGGTAAATTAACATGTTCTTGGTAAAAGCTATAAAGGATTCACTCTTAGCCACTCCATTCATTCATTTAAAAGGGTAATTAATTCACAAATACCACTACTTCTTTCAGGCTGCGCTTTAGCATGAAACTACCATTACTGATGCAGTCCAATAAGCAAAAGCATTTCTCTGAACTGCTTTACTTTCAAGGTGGTGATGGGGAAATCAACAAAGACCTGAGTCAGCCCCACACATTCCTTCTGGCTGTTTGGTCAGCCTCCTTTCCTTATTTAATGTTTGTGCCTGGTTGCTGCAGGATGTAACACCTTGCTTTGTCTAACAAGTGAGCAACCATTCAGAACAAATTACTCACAGGCTGTAGCTCCTGGCAAAGTCACCTTCATGCCACACAACTACAGGTAGGGAACGGCACACAGTGGCTGCAGTTTAAGAGGGAACTTTCTAAAACCTCTTGTCCCAACTCCTGCAGTCTCATGTAGATATATGTATAGGGTGAGATCCCAGTGGGGACAAATGCACTATCTGCACAGCTGTGCCCTATTTTATTCAAGGATGGGAAGGACCATTATGGCCTTGTTATTTGGTTTTGTACGTACCACTGAAGAGGACAAAAGGCCAGCTTTTCCCTACTGAGGGTAACCTCTCTATGCTCATTCTAGTCAAGGCAGAGGGAGGCTCCTGTAGATGACGACTAAGAAGACTGTCTCAGGCTCCTCTAATCTCCAGCTTAATGTGCAAAAATGATGAATGCCCATGCCACATCAGTAAAGTGATTTTCTGGTACCTTCTCTAAATCCTTCTCACTCCAGTAACCTGCATTTCTGCTTTAAAAAATAAAAATAAATAAAGTGGGTTATTGCAGATTGTGCTTGACCAAATGTTCTAAAGAAATAGCAGGAGGCATGCAGTAAAGACTTGTGCTCAGTGCCTAGGCTGCATCATTCTCCCTCTCCACTGCCATCTCAGGACCTGTCCTATAAAGAATATCACAGAACTTCAGCAAATCATCAAGCTAGACTATGAAATTCTCTCAATTTAAAATGAAATCTAAAGGAAATAAAAAAATAAAGTCAGTTTTCATGCCAAATTCCCTAAGGCTCAGGCAGATTTTCTCTTGAAACTCAGAAAGATAAACCACAAGGAGACATACTTTAGTCTGTTTATACTACCTCAGTCCACAGGGAATAAAATAGCAGTAACAGAGCTCAGTAGAGTGATCAGTTTTATTTTGCAGGAATCCAAGTAAAATTTCAGCTTTGCTTTTGTCAGGTGCTGTGTTAAACTTGAAGCATAAACTTTGGAAAACAAAAAAAAAAAACAGCCACCAGCCACACTGCAAATTTCTTTCAGGGTTATTTCTTGTGGAATAGGTTTTGATTTCTTTCTCCCCTATTCAGAGCCGAAGGCAAGTCCTACTCAAATGGCCAGACACACAACCCATGCACACTCAAATTGCATCATTACTGATTCTCCTGACAATATTTCAGCTTACAAAAAAGTTGAGGGCCTTCAGTAAAAGCTAAGTTGATAACTGCCCTCTAAGAAAAGAATATTACATTTCTCCACTTCTGTGTTTCACAACATGAAAATACTATTATTTCCTCCCTAAAACTGCATCATAGAGTTTTCCAGTTCTCTTCACTTGAACCTCTCTGAAGCCAGCTGCTGCAAGAAGCTTGCTGTACTCTGCAGGCGTTCGCTCTTTTCCTTCTGTCTGTACCAACATATTCACTGAATACAGTTGGGTTTCTACAGGTCCACTTCTATCTTCCTTCAGAAGGGACTCAACCAGCAGCACTCCACCACCTGGTTGAATAAAGAAAATTCAGAAAAAAAAACACATGCTGAGCTCTGAGAAGATGGGATATTTCTCAGCTGAGTTGTTAGACCTGATCCCAACATGCAATTTCAGGAAGCAGCAGCCTCTCGGGTAACAAGACTTCAGATCTGATGGGCTCAGCTGCTCACCACTGACTCAGGAAAGTGAACAGCTCAGACAAGAAACCGCTGCACTCAAACCCTGCCACCCAAACTGCCCACTGAAGCTGGTGTGCTCCATGTAACTGAGAGGTGGGAGTCTCCCTGCTGTCCAGGAGCTCACACCTACCGGGTCTGCAAGCCTTGTGGACTTTTGCCAGCAGCTGCCCGCATTTGTCATCATCCCAATCATGCAGTATCTTGGATAAAATATAGAGATCAGCTTCTGGGATTGAATCTTTAAAGAAGTCTCCTGAAAAGCAAAAATACATCCTTTGACAAAACCCCCAAGACACAAAGTGGATTAAGCAACTTGTTTCAGATCTCTTCAGTTATAAAGATTCTGGGCTTGCCAGGGCTGTGACCCACTTCAGACAGCACCAGAGCTATCCAGGAAAGACGGAGCTGCAGCATAAATCCATATGGAAAAAACACAGTCTCACACCTTCTAGTGCTACCTTCTTAGTCATGCCTTTTGTTCAGCAACTGGCGTACTGCATTCATGTTTTGCTCCCTGCATCTTGCTTTCTCATTGCCACTCCCAATGCTTTACATCACTGGCACACGTAACGTTCCCTGTATTTCCCCATCTTTGCTCTTGTGTTCTCCCTCCCTTCCTCAAAGGCTACTTTGCTCTCTCAGCTCTTCTAGCAATATTAAGTCCCCCCAATAAATGCTTTTGAAAACATTAAAAACGAGATCTCTCTGCACTCCTTTTCATCAGAGATGGTACAAAGAGCACTCAAGGTCTGAGGACTGTGCAAGAGCAACCTGGGCTAGCTCACCCATACTCAAAGCCTGAAATATCTCAGGACACACATCTAGCCACCATAGCCTGAGAAGGAAAACCCCTTGCTCAGAGCAGGCCTGGTGTCCCACAAATCTGCCAGGAGCTCTGCACAGGAGAAAAGGGAGAATTAGGAAGCTCTGTAATGTGGCATGGCAGTTGCTAAACAGCAGTGGCAGCACAGCTCCAACACAACTGCTTTTGGGAGTGCCCAAACATCCTCAAGCTGCTCTGCACACCCATACTGGCTGTCAATGCTCCTGCATTGCCCAGACGAGCAAGTAACTCTCGATCAAAAGGCTGGGAAAGCTGCTCTCCTTTCTCACTCCTTTCTAAGCAGACATTTCCCAAGGCAATGCTGTACAAGGGCACTTTTGGTCACTAATCTCCCAGGTGAGTAACCAGGCGGAGGGGGCCTCTGTCACCTGTGACCCCACAGGTGTACACCCCACCATTGCCCACCAGCACCCGCCCACAGAGATGTCTGCACTTACCCTCATGGAAAGCAATCCGGTGCTCCTCGGGGGGTACGAATCGCTCCTTGGCCACTTGCACGACTTTTGGCAGGTCATAAATTGTGACTGTGCAGTTTGGGTACAAAGAAACACACTCCCGGGCCAAAGCTCCTCCACCTCCTTGTGAGGGGGGCAAAAGAAGAGCAGTGCTGAAACAAAACCACCCCATTCTTCCATCCCCAACACAAAAGTGATGCCAACAGAAGTACGTTCAGCCTCTCGGCACCTCGCAGGGTACATTTGTCCCCCGTGTGACACAGGAGAGGAAGAGGGACACAAGTGGCCACCCAGGCCTAGCAGGGGGAGCCCCAGGCCTTGTTGCTCTTACACAGTGCCTCAGCTGGACCCAGTGGTGGGTGCTGAAAGGTGGGAAATGAAAACAGAGCTGCTAAAACAGACACTGGGGAAGCAGGGATGGAGCACCAAGGGAGTCTGACAGGTCCCATGAGTCTTGGCAGTGTTCAGCAGCACTGGGGTAGGAGGCTGCAGCAGACAGTCTCTCAACCTTCATTGACTGAAGGGGGAAAGAGTTTGTAAGAACATAACAAACAAGGCAAGAAAAAATAAACTGATGCATAAAGAAGATGAGCCACTATTCACACATGAGACTCCGTAGGCTAAAGCGTTCATCTTTCTAATGCTTGTACCACTTCACTATTTCTCATTTTGACTCAAACCAGCTGAGAAAATGTTCCCTTTTTTGCTGATGAGATACTGAGATATGTCCTGCTTTTTGCTGCTCTGCCCTTCATATAACATGGAAATTATTTTTATTTTCAAAGCTTGCAAAACCAACAATGCAGAAGCTTGTTGAAGATCTACTGATGCTCACCTCCCAAGTCATAAATCCGTGTGAAAGAGGAAAGGTCAAATGCGGCAAGAACATCTCTACCACATATACCCCAGATTGAGTTCTGGCCAGCCAAGAATTTCAGCATTTCTTCTTCTGATCTAGTAATGCAAACAGGTACAGCACACAGAAATGTAACTCACTCACTCTTACCATAGAAGTCTTATTAGGAGTTTCATCTTAAACATTAATATATCATTGTATTTGCAAACTATGCATTGTCTTTGCACATAAACCTGGCTCGAGTCTTCCTGTAGCAGAAAGGAACAGCTATACATTGCTGCACTTGAGCAGGTAATTAAGACTAAGTTAAGTTCAACAGTGTATCACTGCTAATTCTGAGGCTTCCAAGGGATTTTCTCCTTCAGTTTCCACTGCCTCTGTATGTACCAGAGACATGTGATATGTTTTACACAATAGAAGATTTTGCATTTCTATTCAAAATATCAGAGTGCTCCAGTAATGAATATTGCTGGGAAGGGAAAAATCTGCATGATGTTTCTAATGAGTGGAATTCTCACATCATTGTATGTAATAATACTCAGTCATAATTAAAATCATAAAGTTTATCCACAATAATAATGATATTTCTAAAAATATACTAATACCTGTACATTGCTCCGAAAGGGTCTTTAGATGAAATACCAAAAGCTCTTTCATATTGGTTTCTTCCTTCTCTAAAATGCAACCAAAAAAGCATATTAGCATGAATTTCTTTTCCCTTTATTCTAAACATACATAGGGGCTGAAGTTTCAGCTGGCATGCATGATGTTCAACTCTGCACAGACTATACACCTGTATATTTTTCATGAATGTAATGACATCCTCACCTATCAGTCCCAAAAGATGATGAAATATTTCTCAATTTTCAACAAGACTGTCTGGTTCTTTACAGGACTACATCTGAGACAGAGGTGTAATATGGCTGTGATCATCACCAATCACCACCTTCATGCATAGCAAGTTTGTTCATCTGCTGCACAGACTGGATAAAGCAACACGCCAGTCCCACATTAAATTACTTTGACAGGCTTTTGCAATAGAAGTACCCTTAGCCATTGTCACTCATCATTTACTTGGATGCCTCCTAAAATGAGGGTGACTGTAATGAACAAGTCTTTTCCTGGAATCAAAAACACACAGAGGTATGATTCCTAAATCTACTCTAACATTAGAAGAGAAAAGAAAACAAGAACACACACACAGACAGTAGTGACAACAGCAGAGACCAGCAGGTTCTTGTTCTTTCCAAGAACCAGCCAGTATCTTCCCTTGTGCCCTTTGCCAGAAAGGCACCGAACTGAGAGCAGACATACAGATGCAGCAAAACAACCTGAAACACGCAGCAGACAACACCCGCCTTCTCCTCCTCACCTCACAGCATCGGTCAGGTAGTGCCAGCACAAGTAGACGGTATTGGAGTAGTACATCATAATATGGTACTGAGACTTGGGGCTTGACTTTGTAAGGTAGATGTTGGAAATTTCTGTGTTTCTGTAGAGGGCTAAGGGGTGAAATAAGTATGTTTACTAACATGTATGATATCATCTTACAAGCCTATTGTACAGCATGGTATCCATCATCAGCACACATCTATATAACCCAAAAGAGAGAAATGTTATTTCTACAATCACTCCTTCCAACTGTAATGTGCAGCACAGTATTCCAGGGTAGGTGAGGGCTGGTGAAATCTGCGCTGTCCCATTCAATTTGGGTCAACCCTTCCTCCAGCACCGAACATTTCTTTCAGGAATGGCAAGAGGGATGTCTTACAAGACTTGTCGTTCATCTATATGCTTCTGCTGTCAGATAAAGCTCCCTGAACTCACTGGGCACCTGCTGTAAGCCCCGAAACAGGGCAAGGGAACACAAGCTGCAGCAGGACTCAAAACTTTCAAAGCTAATCCTCACCAGCTGTCTGATTGGCATAGTCCCTTCTGGCCACACGGACTCAAAGTCTCCAGGTCAAGGTGGAATTCACATCACATCTCAGTTCAGACCAGAAACCTAACAAACTCCTTCATGGTAAAACCCACAAAGGAATAAATAAATAAATAAAAATAAAACATGTTTTTAAGTCATGCTGTTGCCCATCCACCTTTGCATATTGTTCTAAGGTTTAAAATGCCTATACATCAGAGTTTTCTTGAGACAAGCTCTGCAGAGGCAGTGAGAATCTTGTACAACATCACCTAAGGCTCTTGCATAAAGAAGTTTAGGGGTAGAGAGCCCTTCACCCGGGGGTTTCTTTATGTCTTCAATCATGCTGAAATTTGATGTGTCTCTTTTAGCTGAAGAGGGTTTGGTGCTCCCAAGGGATGGTCTTTTCTTCTAACTATGTTAACTGGTGTAACACTAGATATCACCTTTTCCCACAAACCTCACATCTCTTTCAAAACCATCAGACCTTTGGGAGTTTGATTTCTTCTTTCCACCCTTTAGATGGCACAAAGAGAATGGAGCCATGCTATTTTCAGTGGTGCTCAGTGCCAGGGTGATAGGCAATGAGCACCAACCAGAACATAAGAGTTTCCATCTAAATGTCAGGAAGAACTCTTTTACTGTGCAGGTACTGAGCACAGACATAGTCTGCCCAGAGTGGTTGTGGACTCTACCTCCTTGGAGATTTTCAGCAGCTGTCTGGCCGTGGTCCCAGACAACCTGCTCTGGGCGGCTTGAGCAGGGGGTTGGACCAGATGGCTTCCAGAGGTCCCCTCCAACCTCAGTCATTCTACAATTCTGTGATTCCCCTTCTTCTGCCTTTTTTACCTCCTTGTTGTGTCAGCTCTACTGCTAAGAGCTTCAATCCCACGCAGGCATCCAGAAGTCTTTCCATTCCTGTGGTGCTGGTACCCAACCGAGCAGCAATGACATCTAAAGACAGAGGGTCTCCTGACTCCAGCAGAAGATCAAAAACTCCCAGCTCACAGGCAGTGAACATAACCTGGGAGTGAGGGGAAGGAGATCAGGTGAAATCACCATAGCTTACTGCATTTCAAAACTTACTGCATTTCAAAAGCTGCTCTGTTGGAGCAAATATACATATAATAAATCATTTTATATTAAAAAAATATTATTTCAAATACACAAGTCCAATGATTAAGCTAAAGTTCTCTGAGTCCTGAATACACCATAGATTGCTTGCAGTGCACCCTTTTTCATTTATTTTCCTTTGCTGGCCAAGCCATACAGCGTTTTAGTCTCTCTAAGTTCATATTTAGAGGCCAGGTTTCATCTGTGAATGTTTTTGCCTGTACCTTAATTTCAGATCACATTCACAACAGTCTCACTTTTTGCCCGAAGAGCTCAAGCAAAGACAAGACTGAATTCATTGTCGTTTAAAAGCTAATTATCTAACATATGCTACAGTGAACACTGGAGACTCTCCCGTGGTCTCCAGCAGCGGTAGGTATCCCACTCCGTAGACCCTCTTGGGGGAAACGTCCACACACACAATTGATTTATCTTCAGAGACCAACGTCCATGGCTACAGCAATCTCCCTGATGACATGAGGCTTATCTCAGCCAAAAGGGCCAACAGAAACCTGCTGTCTTTTCAATGAGAAGGAAGGCACATGTACCAACTCCAGGAACAAGCCTGCAACCTTCAGACAGACATACACAACCACACAAGAAAAATATCCTTCTCTATCTGTATGCAGTCAAGTAATGGATAACGTATTTCACTGGCTATATGAATATTCCAAAACCATTAAGAAAGTCATCAACTCATTTGACTGTCTGTACGATAAAGTCCACAACTTGATTTAATAAAGTCCATTGGAAGCTACTTTTACCTTCAGTAAGAGTATATGTTGTGGCTTAACCTCATGGCAGCATGGTTTAACTGAAATTGAGATCATTTCTCAATAATAAAATATCATTTCTAGTTTTGAAAGTATTTGGCGCTCTTCTTTCTCAGCAAGCAAAAATGCCTGTCATTATTCTTTTTTTCCTCTCTTTACTAAATACTCTGTTTTTCAGGAGCCTTTGGATGCAGCAGTATTTGCAGACCTCTGAAGTGCATTCCTTCCATTAACATGTTGGCTACAGATGCAGCAGAGGACAGTAAGAAAGAAAAAAATTCCCCTGCATTGGAACACAGGAATTTTCTGCCTGTGTGCTCATGCACACATGCAAAGGCAAGCAACATCAGCAAACATTAAGGAAATTGGAAAAAAATAGTTCTACCCTGTGCCTTATCAGTTGTTGTCTGGAAAAAAAAAAATCACTTTTTTTTTTAAACTCTGAAAAGTCATTATATCAGACTATTTTGTCCACCTGAAAAGTAATACACAGAAGTTACCAAGATCTGCCTAGTGCATAACACACACATAAAAAGACATGCAAGAAAGAAAGAAAATCATCTCAGAATGTACTTGAATAATCTTGCTGTTTGGGTGGTACAAAAAGGGAAAAGAAGGCAATGTAAGTCAGTCCTCTGGTTTCTAAACTTCAAACACGAAAAGCAGGAAGAAATCCCAGGACCTATAGAGCTTTGCATGTTGGAGGCAGTCAAACAACAAACCCTCAGCTATAAATCCCTGTGGTTTTTAAGTCTCACACAGAGGCAAGATCTGCTCATCCAAGCTCCCGAAGGTCAGAGGGATCTCAATAAATGTTAAGTCTAACCTGGGGAGCGGGGACTTCCTTTCAAATTTCCTTCATGGCTAGAAGAGTAGATAGTACGCTTTCCTAAGAGACTGTTTTATTTCCAAAGATTTACATTGAAGAACTAAGGTGATATCCTTGAATATTTCTGCCAGCATACTTTTAAGACTTCTATCCAAGACTGATTTATAGTTCTTACCTTTGAGACTAAAAATCCATTGTTGTATTGCAAGATGATTTGAGGATAGTCAAGGTCTTCTGTGGAGCCCATCTTCCTTCTATAGTGTGGCTGAGATCCTCTGCCTGTCTTAATTTAAGTAAGCTTCTTTCTATCAGGCACGGAGCACACCAGCTGATCCACTTAATCTTATTGTTTCTGAGAAACACTTTGGTTACAAAACAAATGAGCTAAGTTATTTGGCTTCAACAGGCTTTTCTACTAGCTTCAACTGTTTCTTTGTATCTTCTTCCATCATCAAGCACAAGGCTAAAGAAGCAGCGAAGATTAAAGTGGTACTGTCAGCTCAGTGGTCAATTAACAGGCTGGTATTTAAGAAACAATTGAAAGCTGAAGACATCTGAAGAAAGCTGAACTCTGAAGACCTTGCTATGGAGTAACATGAAGAACCTGAACTCAATGAGATGCACCAGAAGTTCATAAACCAAAGCAGAGCCTTATTCTGGGCCTGTTCAAAAGGAGCTATATTCCATCGCACTGGCATCTTGACGCTGGGACACATCCCTGGAATAGGAAACCCCTTATATACATCTGCCAGCCTAATGAAATGGGACCTGAAGGAAAGACGACAACTTGGTGACACGTTTCTTCAAGTGAAAATGGGACATTCTCAGCAGCTCAGAGTGGAGGAATACCCACTCAGAGCAAAGCTGTCAGCGCATACTGCTGGCCAAGCCTGGCATCTCAGACCACCCCAGCTCCACTCACCCCTCTCTCACCACAAACTACAAGCACGTGCACAGCACTTACCTTGACCCTGCTGACACAGGGACTTGCTCCAATCTGGACTGCACGCCCAGACCTCAAACCTTACCTGTGCAGAAACAAGACTGGCATTACTATGGAGCAGGCAAGGGCTGCTATAGAAATAGTCTGAGGGAAAAGCCCATGCAAGGAACTGAAGAAGAAGAGAACATCCCACCACAGTCAAGGTCTGGAAGAATTTCCACTGGGGCATGGAAAGCCTGGCTCTGCTCCCTGGCCTGGTTTGCAAGGTGTGCTCGCAGAAAGGACAAAGGGAACACAGGGACGTAGCCAGAGGTGACCCAGAACTTGATATGATGTGCACAGGTCTACAGGTTGCCATGAAATACATCCGACCTGTAAGTGCAGCTACTGTGAGAAGAGGCTACAAGAGTCCATCTGCTGTGCTGCTTTGTCACAGTGACTAATTTGCCCTGACAATGATCGCTTAGATGATGTCTACAAGGAATTAAGTCTACACTTGTTCCTTTTCTGTATTTTGCGGGTGTCTGCCCACATAAAGGCTTGGAAGGCAGTGCCTGTTTGATAACTGTCAGTGATGGTGTGGGGGGGTCCTACTTGTTATTGGCCACATTTTGGCAGAGCAGGGTGCTGAGGAAAGACGAGATATTCTATATCTTTCAAATGGCTGCCATGGTCTTCCTCCCATTCTTTGTAAAACTAGCTATGGACATCCAGAAAACACTTAGGAGGAAGGAATTAACCTTATTTCAATGCCAGATGTGAGATGGATTTCATCTTCATCAATTGCCCCACTATTCATTGCACCAGCTTGTAAATGCTGGTCATCCTGTCCTCGGCATTTGTGGGCAACCCTCAGGTGAGAACAGGCCCTTTCCATTAAGGAAAGAATTGTAGTTTTACATCACACATTTAGTGAGCCTTCAGGCAGCAACATTAAATCAGGCCATGACTCGGGTGATACAGTGATGGCAATGTGTTATAAAATAGCACTTTTTCAGTTGTAGTATGCTTTACCATGATTCAGCAGTAAAGTTAACAGGCAAAGTCAGAGCACTACAATGATCCACATGCAGCTCAACATTTTTTGTACTTTAGCTTGGTGCATCTCTAAAGACGTGCACTTTACAGCATTGTTCCCATACAACATTTTGATGGTGTCCTCCTTTCCTAGGAAGCAGGGTTGTATTTATCTGCTACTGCAGAAGATTAGTTCTGTGCTTTTCTTTTGATCCTACCTCATTTTTAGAGGAAACAAACCAGTTCTGACTTTTCTGTGTTCCTTTCACTGCATCCACAGAGTGGTCAAAACATTCTCAACTGAAAGTTTCCACTACACTATCCTTTTGAGAACCCTTATTTTCTTTTCTGATCCTTATATTTCAGCCCAGAGATGTATTTGTTTTAGCCATTAAAGAAATAAGTGACATCTAATTAGCTAACTGGAACAACTAACTCTTAAAGTAGGTTATCAGCCTTTTTCCCCCTCCGTATACAACTCAGACTATTTCCTATGTTCTAAGGACACAAGGTGTCCTGCATTACCAAAATACTTAAACTGAACATACAAAAGCTGAAGCAAACCCCAAACACTAGAAACACTTTGAGCTCATCAGCCTGGACAGCACAGCCTGTAACTACAGTGCCTTGCTAGTGCAACACACCATTTCTGTACAGGTTAGATTCTATTTATTTTGTACTGCCAATGCTGGAGATCACAACACACTTTTCTGCCAGAGTGATGGTGGTATCCATGCAGCTTGCACTTAACAAGACGTGGTTCCTTTGAGAAAATAACAAGGAAAACCTGCTGACTTGCATAACCATGTCACCTGCTTTCTCTTGATACCTTTTCCTCTCCTCCAAATAAAAATAGAGAAATAAAATTGTACTTAGAGAATATCATTAGCCCAAAGCTTAGGAGATTGTAAAAGAATGAAAAAATTCTCTGCCAAAGGTCAGTTCTTCAACTCTGCCTGCTACTGAGAAACATCACTGCAAATTGGTGCAATTTTGCCCAAGCATAGAGATTTCCCACTCCCAGTACAACTGATTTCATAACAGCTATTTGGATTCAGGCCATCAGCCGCACTGAAAGGAAATACTCCCCATACTGTAGTTTTGGCGTGACTTCCAGCTTACAGCCTGTTTTCCTCAAATGGTTCAACCACAGATCGGTTATCAGATATTACAGTGACATTTAGTACAGATGCATTAAAGATTCACGACCATGAAAATGCTCAACCCTTGATTCGTGTAGCTTTGACTAAATAGCCAGATAGTTGTGTGCACAACCAATAGCCTAGCATGTTGTAATGGGCCATAAAATCACTGCACTGAGGGCAAAGTTATAGAGTACAAGAAGCTCTGGTAACAAAATGACCACACAGTTGATTAAACCCAATTGAAGTACTTTTTCAATTATGACTGTCTGTCTGTTGAGGACACCAGATGTAATCATCTAATGGGATTACTACCAGTAGCGAGATGTAGGGGAGGAGAGTTACAGATAACCCACATCAGATTGATGCAAAGCCACACGCGCTGTGTTGCTGTTTCCAAGTAAATTGCTACTGAGGCTTAAAGCCTAAGCTCCTTTTAAGCTAGAAATGCATTCACGAAGATGAAATTGCAATGGCTTTCTCTCTCTGGAAACCCCATCAAGGTTTGTGTCATAGTGCTTAGGGTAACAGCTTTAGCCTGCCTGTGATCTATCTCCAAGTTTCTGTTTTGGTGATGAATTTATCTTTGCCTCAGTGACTCACTACAAATAAATACTACACACACACAAAAAAAGTTGTTTTTATATAATATTTTAAATTGTGAAATGATTAATGAGCAAATCAGATTTATTTAAGGTGAAATTAATGTCCCTGCTGGTGAGAAATGACAGATTACACTATTTGCATAGTGCAACCTTCCTTATAAGCTATAAGGACAGATCTCGGGGACATGACTACAATAATGAGCTTTGGTAATGTCAGTATGGAAACAACTGTGATCACTATCATTATTAAGCCTCTAAGTATGCCCAGCTTATATCAGATATCAGTTGGCCTGGACATTCAATAATATCATTGTTTAAACTTTTTTTTTTTAATAAGGATTTTAACATGCCAAGACACCCACACTTTGTCTTTGAAACAGAACATACATTTCCAATTAAACATTTTCTTCTTTATAACTTCTAATTCTTCTCATGTTTTATAATAGATGCTTTTCCCTAGGAACCTCACTGTTGGTTCTGTCAGTTTTGAGACCAACTAATTTTAGTTTCTCCTGTTTACAACACATACATTACTAGCAGACATACGGAGCAGGCAGGAAATCCTGTATACCCAGCTCATTTTCTGAGCAAACCCTCCCTTTTCTCGGTTTTTCTTATAGCAAAGACTCCGCGAATGTCTTCTAAAGACTATTGCAAAAAAAAAAAAAAATAATCCAGAGTTGTTCTTGGTCTAACTTCCTAGCCTACAAAGAATCTCTCAACAAGTAACTTAACCAAGTAGATATCGAGATCCCTATCAAAGGAAGGTCCCAGCAGATAAGAAAGTCTCTGAGGACAGACAGGATCACTAGCTAAAACTGGCAGAGACTGAAACTTAAAAAAAAAAAAAAGGCAGCAGCTGGAGGCAGGAAGGATTTCATGGCAGAAATAACTTGTGCTCTGTCCGACGTCACAGAGGCAATTGGTGGACATACAACAGCCTTGGCATAGGCCACTTCACACTAATCTGTCATTTTTCTTTCTTCCAAAGTGAGCAGAGATAAGGCTCCCTGAGGCTTGGCATGAGCAAGCACCCTTGAAGTCCCTTCACTTGGTGGTATACCCCTAATGTTTCTTACAGCCTTACGCTGTTTGTGATCGATGTCTGGTGCAGAGAGCAGAAGTGTCCAGGACCGTGCGCAGAGCTGCAGGGAAGACCTAGTCTGAGGGTGATAAATCCTTGCTCAGACACTTGGTTTGCACATTGGCAGACTGCTGGCTGGGACTGACTGTGGTGCCCCCACACAATTAACTCCTCACATTGACCCACAAATAGCCCAGCTTCAAGGACAGCGCTCCCGAGCATCCCATCCAGACCAGGTGGAGCTCATTTCACAGCTGCCACAGTGCACACCTGACTGGATTAGTTATCAGTTAAAAATCAGTTCTAAACAGCCTTAGCCCTTCAAAAGTTGTGTAACCTTCAAAACGTTTAGTGGAGCTAATCCACAAATTTATTGTGAGGCAGCAGGAGACACATTTAGAGGATGCAGCACGTGAGCGGGCAACTGGTACAATGTGTTTTCTGTATAACAGTTAGAAGAAAGGATGGCAGTGCATACAGTTTAACACAGGCCTTGAGCCTGGTATCAGATTAAGTACAACAAAAAAATATAAGCACACTACTTTTAAACACCAGTAAAATAATACTTGCACACGTAGGAACTTAATACAGCAGTAGGATCCATTCTGCATACCCAGTACGGAAGGATCAACCACAACTTGATTGCTGCTTTAACAGGCACCTTAGAGACAGCTCTGCAAGTTTTTTGTGAGGTAGCAAGAGAAACATTCAGCAAGTAAAACATTCCTTGGGCTGGAGAAGGGCCAGGTCAACAGAACGCAACTGAATTAAGGCACATACCAGGCTAGTTGGTTTAATTGCTGCCTTACCTAATAGTGTCTCTACCTTTGCTATCAAACAGGAGCAGCTGAAAATCTCTTACATAACCCTATACATGTTCAAGAACCGCCCTAAAGCTGACACTGGTGTGATGTCCACATAGCATTGGTCAGTGATTGACTGCACAATCCTGTGCTTGCAGTTTTCGAAGCCAGAGAAAATATTATTTTCAGGAGTAACAGCTTTCAAGATGACACTTCCAGATAACATATTAAATGCTTTATTAGCACAACTTAATCATGCATATGCCCTTATTCTAAATCGCTGAGTAGCTTACTCTACAAAGGTAGAGTCAATTAGAAAAAACATGGATTTGGTCGTGGCTTTGGTAGCCACTTCTTATTAGTATCAATTATTCTGGCAATGTGACTCATACATTATAAAAATTACTTTACCACAGTAAGCAGATAAAAAGCACTACAAGAATGATATGAAGGGTTTGGACTTGCCCTTGTGGAGAAACTACGGTTTCTGTTGAATAAATTGTTCTTCCACTCACCTAGTGCAGGTTGAGGCCAAGATAAAAAAAGACTGAGGGGCTGGCAAGTGCAGAGACTGAGTGTGAAAATTCTTTCCAAAAAAAATAAAATATCTTTGTTTCTTCTCCATCTTGCTCACCCAGTCCCTTGACACTCTGATAAAACAGTCAATAAATCTGTATTTCTAGTTAGTCCCACAGGGATATAAATAGCATAAATAAATAATAGACAAGAATACTGACAGACAAATGAAATAATATATATAACTGATGCAATGGGACAGAAGTAACACGCAACTCATGGCAAGTCTAGGCAAAGAGTGAGAGTCAGGTTAGTACATAATCCTCATGGACCAGTTTTAGAGACTAAATATGCAGACATTATCACAGTTGTATTTCTAGCAGCTAGGTGCCTGAGAGTAAAGGTAGCACAGCAGCCATGCGTTCATCAGTATCTGCCCAATATTCAATCATACCAACATAAATTCAGTATTTCAAAAGTATTTGTTATTTTGGTACGTCTTCGATAAGTATTTGTTAATTCTTATGAACATTAAGGAAGCTTAAGAGTGTATCAGAACCTGTGACTGTGATGTGTTTAAGCACTAAAAATGTAATTAAAAAATAAACAACCATAACCAAAACCAGTAGTGTGGATTATTAGAACTCCATTAAGACCAAAAGTTTGCTGATCAAAGTTTGAAGTCCATTTCAAAAGGACACTGACTTAAAGCAACTAAAATGACAAAGGGTAGACATTACTTATCTTTCAATATAAACTCAAGGACAATCACAGTACATACACTGAAATGCAAGAAAAAACGACTAATTTTTAATCAGCTTTTAGTCAGGTCCTGAAAGTCAGTCTTGCAAATACAAGCAATCAGGCAAGCTTTAAGTAGTCAGCATCACAATACTCTCCTAGAAGAGGAGAAAATAACAGTGACTGCAGTATTTAGGCTTCTAGAAGCCACTATAGAGTCTGCTGGTGTCCTAGATTCTCACTTGAAACACAAAGACCCCTAGAATATAATTGGTAGAGGTATATTGACGTACAGTCAATACAGATCAGTTGATTTAGGTTAGAAATCAAGAGACATTTCTTCTCAGAAAGAGCAGTCAGGCATTGGGACGGGTTGCCCAGGGAGGTGGTGGCATCACTGTCCCTGGGGGTTTTTAAGGAAAGGTTGGACGTGGTGCTTAGGGACATGGTTTAGTGGGTGACATTGGTGGTAGGGGGATGGTTGGACCATATGATCTTGGAGGTCTTTTCCAACCCTAATGATTCTGTGATTCTGTAATTACTATAAAAGTGACGTTCTTTAGGTTATCACATCAGCAGGGTTTTTGCAGTATTACCTCAGCCATAATAAAAAAAACTTTAATAACAGTATTGGGCATGGCATAGTTTATATTTGTGACCATCTTAAAATATTAGTTTCAACTCTTTTCAAGTTTCCTTGTAATCCAAAGGCCATCATCAATAAAGACTTTGAAAAGCAACAACAGAAGACATGGTGACGCCCACTACAGTCCCCAAGTACATCCACACTACCATCATCAAGTTGACTTGAGCTACAGAAAAATTTCTGAATGGGTTTTAAACCCGACAGTGCTGTAGCAGGCTACTTGCAGCAGGACATCATTCAGCTAAAGGCATCACTATTGAGCCCACAGACAGTCAAATGGACTGGAACACGTACAGCCCCAGGTTACCAATGGAAAGAAAGATTAAATATAGCTACTGACTAGGCGAAGGACTTTTTTTTTTACTGGAGTCCATGTCACCATGCATCTCACTGTGTAACTGATCAACAGCAACCAAGCCCCATCCAACCGCTCACACTCCAGGAGAGAATCAGAAGAGCAAAAGTGAAGAGTTGTGGGTTGAGGTAGATAGTTAACTAAGTGAAGGGTGTGAGGTGCGTCAAAGACAGTCACACACCACTTCCCACGAGCAGACCCAACAGTCTCAGAGCAGCAGCTACCTCAGCAAGATGAAAGTCCCATGATCTACTGCTAAGCATGATGTTACCTGACATGGAGCACCCCTCTGGTCAGCTGGGGCAGCAGTGCTACCTCCCAGCCTCTTGCTTACCCTCAGCTTACTCCTGGAGCAGGTCAGTGTGAGAAACAGAGAAGGCCTTGAGACTGTGCAGGCACTGACCAGCAACAACTAAAACATCGGTGTGTTATCACTACTGTTTTAGTCACAAATCCAAAACATAGCACTCCATGGGCTGCTACAAAGAAGGTTAACTCCATCCCAGCCAGACCCAGGTACAAGGACACACGATGCAATATTTATTTCAAGGGATTCAGCACTATAAAGATTTTGGAGCGCTTTGATGCGAAACCAAAACATATCTGAAACAATACTGCAAAGTGTTAAGGCTAGGTAAAATTGCACTGAGCATTTATTTACTGGGCAACTGTAAGTACTAGCAGTTTTAAGAAATTGTGATTGGGTTCAGCTGGCTAGCTGAAAGACTTGTTTCACATTCCCTCCCCATGTTGTGGAAAGTAAGCATTTGCAAGTAGCTTCAAAGAATTTTTAGGCTTTGAATCAACTAATTATGTTACTGCACTTTTATGATGTTGTACAAAGACAGTGCTGGATACGGTGTGTTAGGCTAACTGATCAAAGCCTGACAGACAAGCAGGGCTTGGGGGAAGGACGCTTAACTCCTCTGACCTCAGAAATTGCCCTAGACATCAGGGGAGCTTATAGAATTTAATCGTCTCAGGCTGGGATATCAAACCTGGTCTTGCTGCCTTCTTTGGAGTGAAAAAAAAAATATTCAGCACTCCTTCCCCTTCCCACATCAACTAACAATAGCTGTTGGATTTTTCTAGTAGGAACACTTTTTGATGACCGCCACTGCCTTAACTGCTTCCACACATGGCAATGACACACTGCATTCCTAGCATAACTTCCTCAGAGTAGCATTACAAACGAGCATTTCCCCAGTTACATATATTAATCATCAAGACCCCCCACATCAACCCCAGCAGAAATCCACAGGATATGTTGTGGAAATACCATACTAGTAAGAACCTTCATCCCGAGCTCAAAGACATTGGTATTGACAGCTATTAGTTCAACTCCTTGCAGGACTGCAGATGGAATCACATACTTTTTTTTCTTCCTTCCTTAAGCATGGTGTTATCATGGACAATGCATCAGTATTTGAGAGAGAGCAGGCTAAAAAAACCACACGTTTATGAATAGGCATCCCACCAGACTTATCAAATACTTGCCATCAACATTATACCGGATTTTAGTCAAATCATTACTAAAGATAAGTTTATCTTCAACAGATCAGTTTCTAACACTCCAGCAAAGACAGTAGAAAAATTAACTCGCCAACAAAAGCAACTGCTCAGAATTCAAGAGACTGGTGGTGTTGAGATGATTAGATAAATCAGTTGAGGTTTCAGCCTCAAAAACAGTGGTGAAACTCACAAGAAAAATCACAAACTTGAAAAGTAACACAGATCTTTAAAAACACGAATTGCCAGGAAAAACCTCTTTTCCTTCCACATCTAGAAACAACAAATATTTCAGCAGTGTGGTCTAGCAAGAAACATCTTCCATGGAAACATGGATGCACTCAGCCAGCTGGGGATCCAGCTGAGCTGCAGCACCAATATTCTTCTGAAGCACTCCAGGAAAGGGATGCGATTTGATTTGAGGCATCAGTGTGGGGAAAACTGCATCTGAAGGCTATAGATAAAGAGCACATACCCTGCTGAATTAACAGTGGACACAGCTGTACATCAAAGACTGTCAAGATGAGTGACTGAGCCTCATTATTCAAATGCATTTTTCAACAAACAGACTCTCATAGAACACTTCCATAGATTTTAATATACTGACATATGAAAACAGCAACTTCAGTTCACTGGAAACAGTTTTTTTTAATTTTACCATAAAAAGGCAAAATAAACTCTTTCACTGTAATGTTATAGCTTTTAATATTCCTGAGCTGCATTTTAGAAGCAAAAGTATTCTTAAATGGATTTAACAAGAGACACTGCAGCCTTACTTTTCAACACCGCAAGTAAAAATAATTTAGCAAGAAGGCCCCTTTTCCAAAAGACAATGGCTGGCTCTGTACGTACCTGAAAAAATGCTTCGAGTGGCTCTTTGCCACCTGAAGTAATTACAAAGCCAAATACGTTGACAAAACAACAGAACAACTTTTCAGCCTTTTTACCACTGCTTCTTACCTCCTACATCAGTGTGCCTTTCTTACATGGAAATATTACTATACAAATGGCAGTACATGCCGGAATAATTTGGGCCACACAGCTTGGCACTATACAGACACATGAAGGAATCATAGCAGTTAAAAAGATATCCTGTGTAGCTTTATAGTCGGCTTTAAGAACCATACAAAAGTCTTGCTATCTGGCTCAATCAGCAAAAACTCTACTTTGTTAAATGTAATTTCATTAAGTGCACCAGAAAGCGTTCTAAATCAAATCTGTGTGATAGCTTGTAATGTCTGGAGTTCCTACAACTGGCACCCATGTACTTCTCAAATCAAATTAGGTGATGAAGAGATGAAAAACTAAATTGGCTAAAATTAAGATTTAGAAAACTGAAAATTGAGGAAACAAGTTGGCTTTTAGCACTGTAGGAACTCGAGCACAAGCACAGGTGATTACACCTACATTGTGGCAGAAACCTAGAAAGAGACAACAGAGCACAAAGGAACTTAAAAAAAATCAGGTATCTATTTTCTTGATTTCAGGGACTATATGCAAATTAGGCATTGGTTGAAACAGAAGCGTTTTCTTACAGCAGTCACACCCATGAGGTCTCGTTTACAACTTTCTGGCCCTTGTGTCCAACCACAGCCTTTCCAAACAAGTCCAGTCCAGGCCTCCACTACCCACTCCAGGTACTCCGTTGCTTACTCAGTGATCTCCTCCTGTACCTTCGCTTCCTGCTCAAGCTTCTGCGACTACGACTTCTCTCTCTTCTGTCTCGTTTACGTTCACTACTGCGAATTCTTCTGTAACGTGAACGTCTGGGGCTTACGCTTCTTCGACGAGGACTGTGACTTCGTCGAGGACTGTAACTTCTGCTAGAGCGTCTGTAATACCTCCTCTCCTTCCTGCGCTTTTCATCCTGGTAACTGCTCCCATCTCTTCTGTGCCTGCTCCTCTCTCGTTTACCCTTACTGTCATCAGTGTTTATGCTGCTACACGAACGGCTTTTCCTTCTCCTTGCCTCTGTGCTACGTTTGCCCTGCTCACCATGTGAGTCCTTCCTGCAGCTATTCTGGTCGTAGCTAGAGAGGCTCTTCTGCTGCTGGTTACTGGCAGGAACACATGAGAGTACTCCTGAACTTCTTTTCTCAGAACACCTCTCTGAGTTTGTGGTATGAAGTTTCTGACCTTCTTTGACGTGAGCTCTGTCATGAATATTGCCATTCAAATACTTGCACTGACTCTCAGGGGATGCTACTTCTCTTTGAGAGCCTGACACCAGTTTGCCTGTAGCAGCCTGTCCTGAGGTAGAAGTGATGCAGCTGGATGACACAGTGTGGGGAACACCGCTAGCAGTTTCCAGCAAGTCAGACTGAGAGGGCTCCGTTTCTTCTTTGCTTTGATGAACTGCATCCATTTTCTTGCTCAGAAGATTGTTCAGTAGTTTCTCCCTTAGTTCCTTTTCTTTTCTCTGCAGACCCAGTGCTCTCTCTTTTTCTTCTTCCACCCGTCTGAGCTCAGCCTCCTGAAGCTTTCTTCTTTCCTCCAGTTGCTGAAGACGGATCTTTTCTTCATTTTGTTCTTGCTCCAAAAGCTTTACAGTCTGAAAGATAGTCACAGGGAAAGCAAGAGTAAAGAAGAAAATATTTATAGACTCGCTCATGCTTCCAAGTTGTACCATAACACAAAAGCAGCAATCTGGCAAGAAAATAAGATGTCTTACAAACGGAATGTAACCCTTCCATTTTTCTCTCTTAGATAAAGTTCAGTCGTTACGGATCCTTACAAGAATAACACACAAGCTATCAAAACATGCAATTTGAAATATTAAATTTCTCAAGGTTGATACTTGAAGGTCTCAGTCTAACTGAAAACATTGATTTCTCTAAGAGGTTTGCAACCTGCAACTCATAGACCACTTCACAATGGGTCCTTAAAAAAAATAAATACTCATTATGTAGAAACCAATTCTCATGCTTTCAACCACTTTAGAAACTCATAATACTAAAAAAAAAGGTTCAAACCTATATTTTTAAATTCTGTTCAGCTTAGTGCACTCCTCAGAATTACTGACTGAAAAACTATTTTACCTATTTCAGAGAAACAAAGTTACAGTCTGCAAGAAGTATTTCTCCCTTCTCTTAGCATATAGCTGACCACTTAGCACTGTATGAGCTCTAATTCAAAAACAATCCTGAGGTACACCGGCATCGAGGAATAAAAGTGTATTTTGCCACACAGTTTTTCACTGCTGCAGAAAATACTTAACAAGCATTACATTACGCCCTAGCACAACTTTATCCGTATCTTACGCAAACTCTGCCCTGTTTTAGTGAAAAAAAATAGTTGTTAGAGACAGGATCTAACACTCCAAATTTTGACTATTTTTCCTGTAGAGAAACCTTTCTGCACATTTTAAAACATCAAATAATGAAACCCCTTTTTAAAACTGGAAAGAATAGTTAAAAACTGCTGAAGGCCAGAAGGGAACAAGTACCAAAATCCATATTAGAAATAAGGAGTCTTGCATCTTACCTTCTGTGTTTTGTTCACTTTATCATGCTTACACATTCTTTTCCTTGACTTGAGAGCAAGGCTGCCAATTAGTTTACATGCTAAAAAAAAATGCTATTTGGGACTTAACGTTCAAGTTCACTTTTCCATTTACCTATACATGCATATTTTACCAAGGGAGAAATTCTGTTTCATTAGACTTTTTTTTAATTTTTGATCTAAGGAATAGCAGCTAGAGAAGTATTAAATCTGTTGTTTAATGAACAGCAATCCCCACCCCCTCCCAAGTCAGTAAAAGGCTTTGTTCTGATGGGCTCTTCATTAGCTGCTGAAATAAATATTGAAGTTACCTTTGCCCTGCTTAGCAGTTCTGCAATTAGTCTAATGGACTGAAGATTTCTCTGAGCTAGCAGGAGCTTCCTTTCTTCTAGCTTTATTTTCTCTTGCAGTTTTTTCTGCTCTTCAGCTTGAAGTTTTTCAAGTTGCTTTTTGTTTCGTCGAAGTTCACGATCCTTCTGTTTCTGTTCTCTTCTGCGCAACTTTTCTTCTCTTTTTCTTTCTCTCTCATATTCTTCAAGCTCTCTCTGCTTCCTAAAAAGAGATTAGTAGTTTTACCTTGTCTAGAGCAGGTACAATTTTAGACTCCTGACTATATTACAAAGTATATTTTGTACTTTAAGTGCATTTGTGTCTTAATACGTCTTGGTGGCTACTGAAAAACTGAAGTAAAAATCAAAGTGAACTTTTTATTCCTTACTTGTGATAGGAAAGTAAAAACAATTTGGTATCCAAACAAAATATGGCTACAGATTTTTTTTCATCACAGTGAGAAGAAAATTACCAATCCAACTGCCACGTGCATGGTTGATGGACTTCAGCTCACTCATTAAGACAAAATGGTAGCTTATGCAAAAGGATGTGGGTTTCTGAGATCACATGTCTAACGTCATGATTATTAAGAAATTGAGTAATTTGCAGTTTTAGTATTTTGAACTGAATGTAAGTATTAGTGATAATCTAAATAACCTTACTGAGGAAATTAACGGTTTTGTTCAGTAAGATGTTTTACCTCACACTTAAAATAAAAATTAAGCAGTAACAAGTTATGCCCATCAAGGCAACTGTACACCATACAATCTGAAAAAAACCTGCTGCATTAACATTTATAATATTCTGAATAGCTGTTGTACGATATTTGTACCTACATTCATTTTCTTAAAATAACACTAAAATGTGCTTGTATCCCATTCCTTTACTGCAAGAACACCAATGTTCAGGGCAAATGAGCTCTGTTATATCAGTTACTTACTAGTAGAACAAGTACATGTGTTTCAAGATCTTAGAATTATATATTTCCCAAAAAAATTTAAACTACTCTTCTTCACATCCAGGTCTCAACCCCTGAACCCTATTTCAATAAAAGGACGACAATACTCTCACTCAGTTTTAAATGCTTCACTTCAACTACATGATCAGAACTTTGAAAGTAAACTTGTATTTAGTTTTGTGGGTGGTTTTTTTTTTTTTTAATCTGCTGATGCAAATAGGAAGGAGTTTTGCCATGCTGTACTGGTAAAAACATAAAGAAGAGCCATAAACAAGAAGTACCTTTCTTCCTCTTTTTGTTTTTCTTCAGCTTCTTTCTCTTTGCGTTTTTGTTCTTCTCTCTGCTTTTCAAGTTCTTGAAGTTTTTGCCTTTCAAGCTGACGCTTCTTAATTGATGCATCACTAAGGTGTTTTGTTGAGTCAAAAGAAACCTTTACAGAATACAATTGAAAAGAGTTTTAAGTAAACAAAAGAAAAATCCCCAGCAACCAAGTTTTGACCTAGCACAAAGGCATTCAAAACATGAAAACATGAGCACAAGCATAAATATAAAACCTTTTTCAAAAGCAAAGGGACCTTCTCTTCTGTATGTTTCCAGAACAAACACCAGGGTACTATAAACATATTACTAGGAATTGTCCCTTAATTTCACTGCCTACATGCTAGCACAACTGCGTACCAGTTTACACTTCTGTATGTTTCTGACATCCAAATGTAAACCTGATGTGGTTTAGGCCCCGGCTGTCTGACGTTTTCCACCAGTGTCGGAAGAGGAAAGTGAAGAACTCTTTCATCTTATGGATGCCACTGGGGACTGTCCAGTATTAGGTAGAAGGGGGCCTTTATCAGGCCTCCCTTTCTGTGCAACACTGTGATCTGTAAATTCACCAGGAGAAAAGCACCGGTTTTGAAACATTTAGCACCTGGCTTAAGCTAATGCCTCCTCACCAATTCCAACACAAAAATTCCCAAATTCAGATACATATGCCTCAGTTTGTTCCACTAACAGGCTAAAAGGCCTGGAGAAGCAGAGCTGGACAGTGCCGTGACCTCGTGTGAAAGAGATCTGTCTTGACAGCACAGTTGCGAGCACAGCCCTCCCTCTTTCCTATCAGCCCCAGGGCAGCTGCCAGGAAGGCACGCACAGGGGACCTAAATTTGGGAGCCCTGATCTAGAGCATGTAAGTGACAGTTTGAATTTCACATCCCTTGAAAACGGGAGGGTCAAGGTACAACTATTTCTATGGTCCTGCTGACCTTCTTTGAAGAGATTACAGTATTTTACTGACTAAACCAGAATTTAAACTAATCTCTGCATGCTCCCAAACTACATAAATGAGTACTCAAGCTTTTTCCTGAAATACAAGCAAATATTTCACTCAACTGCTATGCAAATGTATGGACAGTCCCCAAACTTATCATAATTTTTCTTCAGGCCATGCTCTCACAGACAAAACATCTGAACAGACTCGGCCATGATCATCTCCTGTCACTAGTTTCACTTCTTAAGACTTCTTAAGGGTTACAGAGAAAAGATCTGGAAAACTCTGTATGTAAATAATATGAATTAAACACACTGGATTCGCAGGGAACTGTGACACAGGTTAGTAAGTTGCTTCAATTTTAGGGTGGCCTTTCTGTACATGAAGTATGCTGAGCATGATGACCTCTGTATTCTGCAGGCCATACAGACCATATGGTATTTACTTCACAATCCTAACACCCGATGGGTAAACCTCATTATCAACACACGGATCAAAAACGAAGGCTGTCCCTCTCCCCAGAATTTCTAACCGTCAGCTTGTACAAAAGAGAACAATGCACTGTAAAGGCAGCCCTCCCATGACAGTGAAATATGTCTGAACTTACTAAGAATTAGATATTTACGTGAAATGACAAAATCTGCAGATACATGTTACTTTATAAAAACCACTTAACAGGTAATGTTCAAATACTTGGCCATTCCTTAACTGTTCTCATTTCAAGAGCTGTCTTGTTAAAAAAAAAAAGAGTAAAACCTCACATTCAGAGTCTAAAGGACATGTTTACTCTTTCCATCACTCTCCTTCTAAAACTGTAAGTGCTGGTCCCCAGAACCACATCGATGTCAGCTGTTGTCACCACTACAACAAACTGTAGGTTTTAAGTGCTTCAGAATTAACATTTATCCGTAAGCATTTTTCACATGGCTTCCCATGAAAAAATCCCCCCGTTTCTCACCTTTATATTGCAAGCCACGGCTTTGCCATCGTCGCCTTTGAACATCAGCTTCATCCCTCGCAGAGCGTTCATGGCCATAATGAAACCTGCATACTCCTGATATTGCACATAGGCTTCAAAGTTTAAATGGCCTCCAAAACTGAAGGTGTGGAAATTTCTGCCAGTCATTTCTTCTCTGTAAGGGTCCAGCATGGGTATGTCCACGTTACGTATTTCTCCAAATTTGCTGAAAACCTTTATAAGGACTTCTTCACTTGGTTTTTCTGAGCCAGAGTCCTTTGCTGCAAACCACTTACAGGGCAAGCCTTCCAGATGGATGGTATCTGGCCTTTCGCCTGGCAAAGTTTCATTCATATCTTTTGCATCACGGAAAAACGAATCCCAGTCATGCCTGGTAGGAAAGTCAATCTTGTATTCTGCAGCGCGGACTTTCAGGATGTCAGAGAAGCCGCTCAGCTTTATTGTTTTGCCATCGAGGCACGCCAGAAAAGACTTGACCAAACTTTTGTTTTCGACCTCTCCTTCAAACCGGATGAAATCCATCGTGCTTTTAGATATCCGCAGAGTGGAAAACTGATGGGTTTGCACCATCCCTTTCAGTCTTTCCATCACTTCCCAGTTCGAAATAGATTTTCCCGGTTGTTTCAGCTGAGGAAGTGCCACACTGATGGTCATTTTTGTAATGGGCTTAAGGTACAACCCACAGGGAGCACAGAGCTCTACAGCTTCTGATGTATCATGAACTATTGTTGCAGCAGCCATAACACAGAAAAAGCATAAAGGATAAAAAAAATAAAGATGCAAGTTTAAGTTGTAGGCCAACAGTAGTCAAACAAAACAGCCCTTATCCGTAAACAATCGAATTCTTTGGACATTTAACCATTCCCACGTAAAACCAAGGTCTCTTAACACAGGAGTCAATTAGAGAGTTAAAACCGAGCAGTACAAACATGTTAAATTACTTTATAACCACCAGAACCTATAAATAATTAAACCTCAGTAAGGCCTCAGGAAAAAAGAAAATAATAATAAAAAGGAGCTGATGACAATCTTAGGGGTAAATGAGGTTGGTATGTGATGGCTCACAGAGCAGCTACCCTTGTTTCTCAGGAGGGAGGGGAGGAAGAGGCGCGACGCCACACGGCTCCGCGGACTACTTAACAACAAGCAAACCCCGCCGGGGCCGCGCCGAGGCAGGGGCTCTCCACACAGAAGCGCTCGGGTGCCGGCCCACCTGCAACGACACAAACGCACGGCTTTTAGCGAGGGGCCCGGGGGGCGCAAGGGGACCCCTCCGCCACCCGCCGGCACCCGGGCCCTGCCCGGGGCCCACCCGCCCGGCCGCGACCCACCGCAAACAGCCGCCGGCCCCGCGCGCAGCCCCCACCGCTTCCGCTTCCGCTTCCGGCCGGGCTCGCCGGCCCGCTCCGGCCGCCTCCTGTAGCTGCCTCCGGAGGGCTTCTCTAGCTCTCGGCGGACTTCCTTCTCTATGGCAGCGCCGGGAGGGGCGGCGGGGCTGGGGAGGGCTGGCGGCGGCGCGGCGCATGCGCAGTTGCCCGCGGTCGGTGACCGTTGAGCTGAGGGCTGGGGATCCCACAATTAATTAATTAATCAATCAATCATTGTTACAAAGTAAGCAGTATCACATTCACTATTTCCGTGTTCCCTCTCAGATTTCACCGCCAAGCCCCACATACGTTATTTGTACCACACGGTTCTGGTAGCTTGAGCTCTCTGTGTACGCAGACCCAGGCTCTGTGAGGGAATCACCCAACAAACCAGCGGGGGGAATGGCCCAAAGCAAGAGGCGCAGCTTGGCTGCACGAACACGGGGGGCCGGTGCTGCTTACGGTGCTGCAGCGCGTCCAGGCTGTAAGCACGGGGCTGGGAAGTCTGCCACAGGGCCTACATGGTCAGCTGGAGGCTGTGCTGGATGCCCTGCAGCACCCCAAGCAGCAAAAGGCATGCGAGTTAAAACCCAATCTAGCATTCAGTGTTACCTCAGGTCTGGGTCCTGCCAGGTTTTGAACTGCTTCTTCACGAGGGTCTGAGTCTTCCCAAATCCTGGGCTGAACATACTGCGCCTTTGCTGGCATCTCAGATACCCTCAGTATGTCTCAGTAGGGCCAAACCCCTATGCTGGGGAAAGCATTCGATAGGCCAGCAGATCCTCAAGTGCAGTTTTTATATGATCATATGTTGTTTTTCACATAATGCAACATACCAGAGCTTCTCACCGTAGCTTTATCTTTGGCGGATAGCTCATACTTGTGTTCAGCGCAAGCAAAGGATGCAGAATTTGCCATCTCTGTGCCAAGCACCATATAGGCATGGGAGAAGACTTGCCACCATTCCCTGTGTCACTGCCCTGCAGATTTAGGCTCCCGTGTTCTCAGAGAACCCCAGTCTCAACACTGGGACTGTAACTGCTTGCCCTCGACTCCCTCTCTCAATTTCCTGCAGCAGGTGCCTATCCCACAGGCTGCTCCCGCTGCCCGCCTCCTGCTCTTACCCCGTGCCTTACCCAGTACAGCACCTTCACAGAATCACAGAATCATCTAGGTTGGAAGAGACCTCCAAGATCACCAAGTCCAACCTCTGACCTAACACTAACAAGTCCTCCACTAAACCATATCACTAAGGGCTACATCTAAACGTCTTTTAAAGACCTCCATGGATGGTGAGTCAACCATTTTTCTGGGCAGCCCATTCCAATGCCTAACAACCCTTTCGGTAAAGAAGTTCCTCCTAATATTCAACCTAAACCTCCCCTGGAGCAACTTTAGCCCATTCCCCCTCATCCTGTCACCTTCTTGCACCCGCTCCAGTATATCAAAATACCGGATCCCACCTTGGCTAAACTCCCACCTGCTGAGAAACCGAGAGTGCAGTCACCTTCAGCATCAGACTGGTGTTAACCACTGTGTGGAAATAATGACTTCTAAGCATACATGAAAACACTCAACACAGGAGGTTGCTGTCAGTCCAACGGTCACAGCAAGACCGCAGCTGTTGTGCAGATGTGCTGTTTCATGTCATGGATGCTGATAACTGCTGGTCCTGTTCTGTATCTTGCATGGAAGTATTCAATCCATGGTTCAGTTAAGTACCAATGCAAAGGCAGAATTGGGAACTGCTGCTACTATCCAGTGCTTGGAAATAGTTCATGTATTATAGCTTGAGAGCGCTGGCATGGGCCATCACATCTTCTCCCACAGACTTTGATGTGGGCGTGCACAAAGCAGATCCAGTTACACTCCAGGGAGTTTCAATAGGAGCACAGTCAGACACTGAACATGGCAAAGGTTTTTAATCCTGTGCGTAACCACAGCCCTACCTCCCAGGACTATGCCAGAAATAAATATTGTGTGTTTTTAAAGTAAGAGAGTAAATCAATGCCAGAACTGAGGTTACCAAGCTGTGACATCAACTATAACTGTAACAGTTACTTTCATAGACTTAACATAAACATAGACATAAACTTTCGTAGACTGATTTTCAGATACACTCAAAGCTGAAAGAGATGTTACAAACATCATGTTTAAAGATACTAAAAAACATGGGCAAGAAGTAGCCATAATGCAGGTGACTTTGGAAAGCTGTAATCCACGCACCAATACTGTAGCCCACTGAGGATAAACAGTGTGTCTACTAAATTGCAGTTGCCCGTGTTGCGCAGGGTAGATGGGTAATTTTTATTTTTATTTTTCACTCTATTAAGATGCCTAAATGAGTAAATGAAATGACTCCCTTTGGGTTTCAGAGTCTGAAGTGAAGGTCAGGAAAAAGAAGTTGTGACACATGCCAGGAAGAGGAAGGATGAACAGGCAAAGTAAACATCAGTAAGGGACAATATCCAAGAGCCACAGTGTCTGCAGATCTGTTTGTTGCTGTAACACGTTGCCTCTCCCCAACTCTGACATTGTTTTGGGTTCACCTGGCAAGGCTTCGGTAGTGGAGGGGTGTGGGGGTGGCAGAGGGTGGATGGGGGGAAGGTGTTTTCAGTCTGCTTCAGTTCTCACTGCTCTCATCTGTTAGCAATAAGCAATAAATTACATTAATCTCCCTTTGCTGTCTGTTTTACTCATGACGGTAATTGTTGAATGATCTCCATGTCCTTATCTCAATCCAAGCTTTTTTCATCATATTTTCTTGCCCTGTTCTCTTGAGGAGGGAGAGTTGAGAGAGCGGCGTGTTGGAGATGAGCTACCTACCGGTGTGAAACTGCCACAGACAGACATTGTGATACAGATGTTAAAAATATCTAGTGTGTCTAAAAGCTTGTTTTGTGTTTTTTTTTCTTTGTTTGTTTTTCTGACTTGAAGGTATGGTCTCACAGAATTTATCCCTTCTGCTTATAAACTTTTTCTCATTTGCATCTTCAGTAGTTGCACTTTGAATTCCACAAAAGTTCACCAGAGGGAGCCCTTGTTATTCACATATCTGTAATACATCTATATACTCATAAACACGGTTAAAATAGGTTATAAACAGCAGATACTAGGTTTTGTATTCTTGCCTTAATATAGACCATTCTTCCTTTCTTGAAAGAGGATATAATCCTCCTGGATATACGTGGTCTTATCTGTGTACTTCTGCGCTTCCTGAAATGCACCATTTTCTTGACCTTAATGGTCACATATGGTAGTGCATGCACTATGTTATGTGGGTGTTTATATAAAATAAAACAACAACACAGTATAATTCCATTTCCTTTCCATCTTCCTTCCTCTCAAAAAAAAAAAAAACAAAACAAACAAACAAACAAAAAAAAAAAAAACCACTTTCTAGTTTAAAATTTAGTCGTATCTGTTGGAGAATGATTCATGTCCCATGCTCACCTAAATCTTTCTCTTTTTTTAATGTCCAGAGCTACTCCTAGCATGTATCTTTTTAAAAACAGAGAGAACACCTGGCACCCCTTGGTTGCTTTCAATGTGATTTCTGATTTCTGTTGTCACTGAACAAAGAACATCTTTTTGTTCTCTCTCACACTGAAGAGAAAGCAGCAGGATTCACTGTGCAGTTGAGCAGTTTATGAGTGCATTTGAAGGTAGAGGCAGCAGCACAGAAGACTTGGATTAAGAGACTGCATAACTGCTGAAGAGCCATCACAATGTTGTCAGGCTCTAAATAGCCTCTACCCACAAAGCAAAATTAAGCCCTGAAGTGGGTGGGAACAGAGAAAAGCGTGTATAATATATTGTTTTATTTCCTACAATCAGAAAGTGTTCCATAAATAGTTCCATTTCCTTTAATTAACTCTATTCTTTTTCTTTCTTTCTTTCTTTCTTTCCTTTCTTTCTTTCCTTTCTTTCTTTCTTTCTTTCTTTCTTTCTTTCTTTCTTTCTTTCTTTCTTTCTTTCTTTCTTTCTTTCTTTCTTTCTTTTTCTTTCTTTCTTTCTTTCTTTCTTTCTTTCTTTCTTTCTTTCTTTCTTTCTTTCTTTCTTTCTTTCATCTATCTCATTGCTTTGTGTCAGTGCAAGGTGTGAGTATGACGGATTATCTGCTTTGGAAAGAACATGTATCATTAGAAGTAATACATGTGCTGATGCAGGGCAATTTCAGTTAAGTTAAATTGATCATTACTTCCTGTGGCTGGTTCTCCACAGGCCTAATTGGTGTATTCTGTTTATACCAGCAGAATACAACAATATGTGGAGACAGTTTTAGTGTCTCTAACTCATCCTTACAGCAGAGGATTGCTCTTGTTAGCACAGATTAGGAGTCTGTGATACAGAGCAGGCCAGTTCTACTAATGCATCTCAGTGCACCGTGCCTACTGCTATCTATGTCACACTAAATATCAGTGACAAAAATACCTGCTTTTTGCTTTTGCTGAGGAGGAATTAGCATCTGTAGTGGTACAGATTCGTGGTCTGGTTGAGCCAATAGTGCACTGTAGCCTAATCAACTTAAAAAACAGATTCAAAGTGCAAAGACATTCCTTTACACTCACTAGCAGATTTGTGTTTTAAATAGTTGTGGTGCTATGATGTCAGATGCATTACTGATTATTTCAGGTTTTATAAAGCCACTCGTGAGATAGTTTCAAACGATCTCACTCTTCAATAGCTATCACCTAAAATAAGTACAATTCTAAAAGATTAGGATTTTTTTCTATGTTTTTCCATTCCCTATTTAAGGGAAAATACATGAATGTGATTCAAATTAACATTTGCAAATTAAGTATTTCCTCCACAATATTATATGTTACATATTGATGTCACTAAGAAAATAATCTGATCTCTTTATGCACCCTTTTAAGTCCAAAATATTTCTTAGTAATTTATGAAGTAAAATGCAAGAGCTGTTGGCCTATCTCTCCATCTATTTCTGAAGCAGAGAATGGCAACGAGTTAATACTGGTAGTCTTCCTCAGCAGTACATTTGCATTTGACAAAGGGAAGAGTGGCGTAAGATTCAGTACCAATGCATCCCAAACATTATTTATTTTATTTATTTAGATGAAACTGAGTTAGCACAACTGCAGAACTGTGAATTTTTGAAGAGTTTTTAAGCAGACGAGATTCCCTCTGTACGTTCAGCCTGCCCTCCCCAGCTGTGTTTCATCTAGTCCAGACAGGCCAGAGTCATTTTGATTGCTCTGGCATAAGTCTGCCTTACCTATCTGGAGACTATCAATTCTGTGCTTCAGCAGCAATGCCCATGCGCCAGCCTTGCTTCTCAACACACACATCGAGGGAGGTCAGATGAATAGATGGCAGAAGGCCGGGCTGAGTTTTTGTCATCATTGCTTTTTGCTCCTGGCAATCTTTCTTCCTCATTTTCCAGGGACTCTGAAATCTGAAAAGATAAACAAAGGGAGGATGACCGAGCCAGATCACATTTGATTTGCTCATAACACTGCTTTTTTCTTACTGCCAGATACTTTCAATATATCTCAGAAAGAGCTTCCAGGGCTTGGTACCTCTTAAAAAGTGCCTTATAGTCATTTCTGTTGACCACATACCTGGTTTATATGAAGATCCACTTTAAGACAGCTTCATAAAATGAGTAATCATCAGGCAGCCCAGACCACTGACCAAGTCTTATCAAAGGTTGTTTCTGGCCCATAATATGTGTAAACTTTATATATATATATCCATATCTGTATCTATCCATACCTATATCTAAACAAGCATACATGTTTACACACTATACTATACATCCTGATTGCCCTGAGTTCCATCTGCAGCCAGCAGAGACACACAGGTTTATGCAGGAAAAGTCCACGGTGGCTAGATCACCCTCAGGTCTTCTCATGATTCTGTGCTAGAGCATGGAGAGCCGCCCTAGGATGAATTGGTATATACTCTCTTCCCTTCTTTCCCCTGATGTATCTGTAGATAGAGAGACGATTCTGAAGTATGAAGATTAGAAAAAAGCCCTCCTAGTCAGAAACAAACTATGAGGTTATGTAGGCTGATATTGATAGCGAGCAACTTCCAGCCAGAGGCTGAAAGCTCCCCAGGAGATAAGGTTGTTGAACTTAATGCAGATGAGCAGCACGGTTAAGCAGCACTGGTTAAGCAGCAGCGTTCTAACTTTGAGTTAATTGGTTAATTTGGGAAAATCATTCCCTGATAACTATTTGATACAGTTTCCTATATCAAGCTCTTTTGAATTTAGCTACCATCAGGTCAGGCTGGTAAATGTAATGCTAGAAATGGGGAGGTACACTGGACAACAGTCAAAGCAGCATGACAGTTCAATTTGCTACCAGAATATGAAAAACAGGTATTTAACATTTAAACAAACAAACAAAACAAAACAAAACACACACACACAAAAAAAACCATGCCCTGGGGCAAGTAAATGAAACCATTTTTGCAAGGTTCATATGATAGAGCAAGAGAAACCAGCTGTTATATGTCCAAGCAACAATTCCTGCAGCAGTCGTAATGTATCGAAGCTTATCAATCATTAATTGTGAACCAACTTTATCATAACTGAAAGAACTATGAAGAATGATGAGTGCTGTAAAAAATAAATTGAATAAAAAAAATGTTATATGAAAGTGGCAAAAATCTAAAAATGATAGGAAATAGGGCTTTGTTCTATTGACTTCAGCTTCTTCAGATTAAGTGTAGCCTTTCTTTACCTGCACCACAGGAAAATCCGACACATCATCTCCATGTAGGATTTACATATCCTGTTAGTGCCTAGGTACTCGGCTGAATCCTGGGAGCATAAAGTATTCTGGCTGCAAGACTCATAACATCGCTGTAGGTGAGCTGTTTTTCTTAGCTGGTGTTTCTGCAGCAACTGAATGAATTAAAACTTTTTTTTTTCATTAGTTTTCTATTTAACCTGTACTTTCTTGTTCTGTTTGCAGTAATATTATAGGTGTGTTGGGAAGAGAGGACAAAAGGAGAAGGAATTTATTATAGCTTGCCTTATATTTCATACCTTTGGGCAGTAGTAACCTCTGATATAATGACAGCTCCATTAGAAGGATAAAGAAACAGTTTTCTGGAACGGTTGAAGAAAATTAAAGAATTCTTATCAAGTGATCTTAATTATAAAGGAAGCAATGAAATCTAACTTAACAGCGTATTTTCATCTACATATGCTACCGTCTGATTGCTGTCTCTTTCCTAATTTGCTATGAAATAACCCCTGAAGCACCCTTTGAACCAAATGAAAAAAAAAATATATTTAGGTTAGTGTTAGGTTAGTGTTAGGTTGTTATATATTTAGTTTAGGTTAGGAGACATAGTTATGAGTTATAGGACATGGTGTAGAAAATGAAAATGTCACTATGATGAGATCCTTTGACGTATAAAAAGGGGAAATCACAATGGCAGCCAGATTGTTTTGTTCAAAAGACTGTGTAGGAAAAAAATGTTGTCTGGGCAAAGCTGCAAAACCGAAGAAATTTTTGTCTGTAGCTTCAATTGCCTATTTTAGCCTGTGCTGCTAAATTTATAGGTGGTAAAATAAATAAATATCTCTACTATATTTCAGTAAAATCTCCCTGGCTTCACAAGCTTGTAGCATTGTAGAATAAAACAGCATCCTTGTAAGAATAAGCTCCTGAGGCCTGCTAAGTCCAGGAGTGTGACAGCTGATAGTAACTCTCCACAGTACGCAAAGGAAAGCAATTTAATAGTTGAAAAGCCTGTCAAAAGGACTAAAAATGAATTTGCTTTCCTGACAAAACTTCTGCATAAAGCCATCCTGGCTAAAGGAATTAAGCACAGCGTTACTTAAATTTGGAGTGTGAAGCCTTTGCTTTGTATAGGCACACCTACATACAGTACATGGTGGGAGTAAAACACCATAGGTGAGGTTCAAAAATCCACTTTGAAGGAGTCTAAACTAGTCAAAATAGAATTCAGATATAGGTTCTGGGTCCTCGTGTCGGCTCTCTGCAGGAGACAAGCACTGAAGCTCCTTCCCCCAAGGATCAAACAGTTGCTGATTTCCTTTGAGCATTCCAGCAGGAGGATCACAGGACCTTCAGGATTCATAGGTTCCCTTGGCTGAGGTGGAAAACTTGAGCTCATTTCCCATCTCAGCCCGAAGGGAATCAAGCCCACAACCAAAATTATCAGGGTGCATTTTTACAATGCAGTTAAAACAGAATATTCTTAACATAGGAGCAACTGTTCACTGGTTATCAACCTGAGGTCTTTGGTTTTCAGCACATTCAGCCTTTCAGTCCAGGCTCTGTGCACCTGAAATGTGGTAGTGTTTACTGCTGTTAAAAGTGATGTGTCTGAAAATCGAAGGAAATTGGTTTTAGCACCTATGCAAAATGTGTTCTGAAGTAAGATACCATCTGTTACCCAGGTATCTAAAAAGTGAAACATATTCATCAACTCTAGTTGAATATGTAGCTAAGGAACATGCAGATTTCTTACAAATGCCTTGTTTTATATTAATTTTCTCTCACCTTTTTTCATTAGTAAGAGTTCAGCCTTTATTACATATTACTTGTGTGACTTTGGCAGAATGTACAGTCCAGATTCTCTGTCCCAGAAGCCCTGAATTACTCAAGCTTTGTGGTGTAAGGTTATTGGACTCTAGAAGGACTATCTACTGGACATAGAAAGCTGTGATGTTGAATCCAGCATGGAAAAATTTAACTGTGAAGGTCTTTCTCAAAGGTCTGATCTCCACGCATGAGACAGTAGGTGATATTCTACAGCCCACATGATGCTGAGGTCAAAGTCCTTGTGACATTACCTGTAAGAAATACTTAGGGAAATTTGCAGCTGTGTAAATGGTGTTTTTCAATCATTTCCACCTCAGCTTCATCTTTTATTCAGGTACTTTATTTTAGATCAAGTACAGGCATCCTCTGCTGAGTTCAGTGGTGATGATCAAAGACCACCATATTTGCAGATCTGTCACTGAAGCAGTTCCTATGAATGCCCCCCCTGGCAGAAGGTCAAAACTGACCCGTTTGATTTTACCCGTGGTAGATGGGGATTACAACACCAAGTTGGGGGGAAGTGTCAATCTGACAGAGGGTAGGGAAACCCTGCAGAGGGACCTGGACAGGTTGCATCGATGGGCACAGGTCAACGGGATGAGGTTCAACATGGCTAAGTGCCAGGTCCTGCACTTTGGCCACAACAACCCCATTCAGTGCTACAGGAGTGGGGCAGAGTGGCTGGAAAGCTGTGCAGAGGAAAAGGATCTGGGGGTGTTGGTTGATGCTCGCCTGAACATGAGCCGGCCGTGTGCCCAGGTGGCCAAGAAGGCCAACGGCATCCTGGCTTGTATCAGGAATAGTGTAGCCAGCAGGACCAGGGAGGTGATCGTCCCCATGTACTCTGCTCTGGCCACACCTTGAGTACTGTGCTCAGCTTTGGGCCCCTCAGCACAAGAAAGACATTGAGGCCCTGGAATGTGTCCAGAGAAGGGCTACAAAGCTGGTGAAGGGCCTGGAACACAAGTCCTGTGAGGAGCGGCTGAGGGAACTGAGGTTGTTTAGTCTGGAGAAGTGGAGGCTCAGAGGAGACCTTATTGCTCTCTACAGGTCCTGAAAGGAAGGTGTGGGGAGCTGGGGGTCGGCCTCTTCTCACAGATAGCTAGTGATAGGACTAGAGGAAATGGCTTCAAGTTGTGCCAGGGGAGGTTCAGGTTGGAAATTAGGAGACATTTCTTCTCAGAAAGAGCGGTCAGGCACTGGGACGGGTTGCCCAGGGAGGTGGTGGCATCACAGTCCCTGGGGGTGTTTAAGGAAAGGCTGGACGTGGTGCTTAGGAACATGGTTTAGTGGGTGACATTGGTGGTAGGGGGATGGTTGGACCAGGTGATCTTGAGGGTCTTTTCCAACCTTAATGATTGTATGATTCTCCTCCCAGGCCCTCTCCTTCCCACAGCTGCTGGCTGACCATGGGCAGGTGGTAACTGATTCTCCAGCCAGAGTTAGAAGATTAATTTCAATCAGTGAAGTTTTTCAGAAGGTGTGAAAGAAGTTGTGACCTCAGTTGAAGACATTATCAGGTGCACTTATCTGTTTTGCTTCTCTCCTAGAGACTAAATAGCACACAGCAGAGACAGGAAAAATTGTTCACATCTCTGCTGCCCCCTTTCACAGCCCAACTTATTTAACTATGGAAGAGCTGGTTCTTTCTCCACCTCTTTTTAAGCACTTATGTGTGCAGAAAACTGGCTGTGATTTTTAATTTTGCACTAAAGCAAAGAAAATTGCTTGTATAGATGCGTCTTTTAGGAAAGTATCTGTACATAGGATGTGTTGCTCTCTGTTTACCTCCATTTGTAAGCCAAAGGCACAAGAGTTCAAGCAGTGTGCCCCAGAGTAACTAGGCTCTAACAGCAACAGGTGAAAAGAATTTATTCTGACTTATGATACAATAGGAAATTGAAGACCAATCAAATACAGACAATGCACAAAGAATTCATGGATGTCAATATTATGAAATTTAGCATATATGAATAATGACCGAGAAAGAAAATGGATATTAGGAAAAAGTTCTTCACTGAGAGGATGGCTGAGCATGGAAAAAGGCTCCCCAGGGAAGTAGTCACAACACTGAGCCTGCCAGAGTTCAAGAAGTGTTTGGACAACGCTCTCAGATATGAGGTTTAATTTCTAGGTGGTTCTGAGCGGAGCCAGGAGTTGGACTAGATGATCCTTGTGGATCCATTCCAAATCAGGATATTCTGTGATTCTAATATTCAAAATCCAAGTTTCACCTTCAAGATCCTTATGAGGATAGCAGACTAATAGAGAAAAAGAAATCTAATATAACTTTAATTTCAATGGGGGTTTCTTGAGGAGTGCTATGCATGAGCACTGTAACATAAACAATGGCCCAATGAAAGTCAGAGAGGGGAGCATCTCCAAGTAAGACACCTCTTTTATATTTTTAATTGCTTGTATATTTTATACTTTTAATTAAATAATTTGTATTAATTAGAGAAAATTATTACTATTACTATCTTCATCAGTATTTTTGCCAAATATTTCTAATTGTTATCAGGATCAATACACCTAAAACTAATACAGAGTTATTCTCTGTAAAGAACTCTGAATATGGACTGTTTTCAATCATCACACTTTCTTACTTCTACTTCTCGGAAAGCCCCAGCATACTTCTCACTTCTGAATCTTCTCAACTCTGACACTTTCAGGTTGTTGTATTTCCTATTAGCATGACCAAAGCCAAACTGGATGTATATGTTTTTTTCATTTTTACTAATGTGGTAAGTTGCTGTGTATCTTATTATCCCAATCTAATTTGCTGCTACGTTCTATAGCTTAATATATGAAGCACTCTTAGAGGAGTTCATGTTAAACAACAGTTCGGCTAAGGAATGAATGAGTAGCTGAAGTAATAATTTCTTTCAATATCCCACGTAGACCTTGAAGCAGTCATTCTGTTCCCAGTATCAGAAGCTTGCACCAGACAAGAGAAATTCTTACTTGATGTGATTAGCATGGGACACTATATCTAATGTAGACAATTTCTCTGGTTTAACAGAAAACAAATGCAAAATTTCAGGAAGAAACCCTAACATAGGAATTTTGACAGATGGACCACTCGGGTAAGGAGTTGGCTGGATGATTGCACGCAAAGAGTTGCAGTCAATAGCTCAATGTCCAAGTGGAGATCAGTAATGAGTGCTGTTCTTCAGGGGTCAGTGTTGGGACTGGTACCGTTTAACATCTCTGTCAGTCACATGGGCAGTGGGATTGAGTGCACCTTCAGCAGGTTTGCCAATGACACCAAGGTGTGGTGCAGGTGACGTGCTGGAGGGAAGGGATGCCATCCGGAGGGACCTGGAGTGGCTTGAGAGATGGGCCTGTGTGCAAACCTCATGAAGTTTAGCAAAGCCAAGTACAAGGTCTTGCATCAGGGCCAGGGCAATCCCAAGCACAAATAAAGGCTGGGTAGAGAATGGACTGAGAGCAGCCCTGAGGAGGAAGACCTGGGGGTGTTTGTTGATGAGAAGCTTGACATGATCCAGCAATATGAGCTTGCAGCCCGGAAAGCCAACTGTATCCTGGGCTGCATGAAAAGAAGCGTAGCCAGCAGGGTGAGGGAGGGGATTGTCCCCCTCTGCTCTGCTGTCATGAGACCCACCTGGAGTGCTGCTTTCAGGTCTGGGGCCCCTAGCACAGGAAGGACATGGAAATATTAGAAAGTCCAGAGGAACACCACAAAGATAATCAAGGAGTTGGAGCATCTCTCCTATGAAGACAGGCTGACAGTTGGGGTTGTTCAGCCTGGAGAAGAGAAGGCTCTGGGGAGACCTTACAGTGGCCTTCCAGTATCTAAGAGGGGCCTACAGGAAAGCTGGGGAGGGACTCTTTGTCAGGAGGTGTAGTGACAGGACAAGGGGTAATAGCTTTAAACTAAAAGAAGGTAGATTTAGCTTAGATATTAGGAAGAAATTATTTATTCAGAGGGTGGTGAGGCCCTGGAACAGGTTGCCCAGAGAAGCTGTGGATGCCCCATCCCTGGAAGTTTTCAAGGCCAGGCTGGATGGGGCTTTGGGCAACCTGGTGGGAGGTGTCCCTGCCCATGGCAGGGGGATTGGAACCGGTGATCTTTAAGGTCTCTTCCAACCCAAACCATTCTGTGATTCTATGATTGTGATTCTATGATTTTATGATTCTGTGAATTGATTTTTTTTTTTCATCATATTTTCTCCCCCTATTTTTTGGAAGAGGGGGAGTGAGAGAGCAGCATGGTGGAGCTTAGATGCCTGTCAGTGTGAACCACCACACAGGGACAATAGGAGTCAGTTAAAGGATCTTTTAGCCACCATTGACATTACCTAATCATAAACTAGTAGGCTGGAAAAGACCTTCAAGATTATCAAGTCCAACCATCCACCTGACATACCGAGTCCCATCATTAAACTGTGTCCTTAGTGCCATGTCCACGCATCTCTTAAATACCTCTAGAGATTGGGACTCTACCACTTCCCTGTGCAGCCCATTCCAATGCTTGACCACGCTCTCCATAAAGAAATTCTTCCTGATTACCAGTCTAAACCTCCTCTGCTTGCAACTTGAGATCCTTTCCTTGCTTTCTAGCACTTGCCACTGGAGAAAAGAGACCAACACCCTCCTCACTGCAACCTCCTAATGTGATGTCTACATCAGTTGTGTCCAAAACAAGATGCAAGACAATCCACTGGGGTACAGGAAGAAAATATTTTTGTACTACTAGCAACATAAAAATATATATACTTCAAAACAGTGTTTATTTGATCTTTTTTCTCATCCATTTTTATTTTCTATTTTCGTGAATGTTTTATAATGTACATAACATTAATACATTAGTACATGTACACAATTTATTATACATATATGGTGAGCGGGTCTGGTTTTTTTTTTCCTGGCAAGTGTACACAATCAAAAAAGTTTGCAGACCACTGCTCTGTGTCATATCGGAGCCTTCTTGCACCAGATATCCATCTGACCAGCTGCAGAGTATGAGTCCCAGTAGAACTATTGGGTTCATTTCATTAGTCTCAAATAAGTAGCACTATTGATACAGGTTACCTATATTTTCCACTAAGGACAATGAATCTTTCGGGGGAATGACAGAGATATGTCAGGCTGATAACTTGGAGACAAGCATATTGCTTCCCTCATATTTGTGTTTGTCTTCTACTTGGATTGCTCTTAATATTTTAAGAAATTATTTGTAGCTTTCCACGTTTTAAACAGAAGGTGAATATATATTAGAATGTCAGCATTGCAAAACCGTGTGTCTCTTCTGGAAAAATATCTCTGATGACTGCAGTATTTGTGATGAAAGGTGAGTGAAACAGCCATACGGTGCTCCATGAGTAATGGATGCATTTTCCAAAAATGGAATTTTAAAGTGGGAAAAAAATATGTATCCTTTTAGTGATTATTCTAAAATAGTTTTGTCAGTTATTAAAAGATATGAAAAAGGGAAGTAGGTGTTATAGTAAAACACTAGTTTTTATTCTCATCCTCCAGCAGAAATGGATTCAGTTTGAAGAGACTGAAGAAATTCAATGTGTGTTAAAAAGTCAGGTAAGAAAATAATTTATTTGTTAAGAATTTATAAAGTAATTGGGAGCAGAAGCAATTCTCTTCAGAGCTTGTTTGAGTGACAGGAATGTATGATGTGTGGTAGAATTTGTTCGGTCTTCATAGCTTAAAGAGATTGAATTTGCCTAGCCTGGAGAAGAAAAGTTAGAGGAGGGCTTATTAAATAATGACAAGGAAGGAAGTGATTTGTTTTCTGTGTCCAGTATGGGTAAGACAAGGAGTCCTAGGCTCCAGACTGAATAAAGAAGGTTCACATCAGGATTTTTTTTTCTTTTTTTTCTAATTATAAGGTGGCACTTGAACAAATTACCTGAGGAAATTATGCTCCCCATCATTCTCAGCATATATTAGAAAAACATTTTATGTCAGAAATTCAGCTGATCCTTCCAATGGGAAAGAATGTGAACAAATGAGACCCATCCAACACTCTTTGTTCTGTGAAGCTGTAGTTGCTATTTCTTATATTGCGTTTTGACTTATGCAAACCTAAATCCAGTTTTTGGTTTGCTTTTCTTTGTCAGTCAGTGAGTCAAATTCTTCTTAAAATCCAGAATAGTAAAACCCCTCTGATGAATATTTGATTTATGGATTCCCCAAAGTCCTATGGATTGGAAGTGACATGCATCTATTTTTTTTTCTGTATTGTACAATTAGTTAAAACTGTATTGAACTGAGTACAGCATCAAGACACAATTTATTGAAAGTGTCTGTATGCAATTCTCATCTGACCATGGTTAAATAAAGGTGTGAAGAACTTCACTGTTTAAGGAAATTGCACTGCTTTGAAAACAAGCTTTCGGTGTTTTTATTATTTAGTCAACTATATGTTTAGCTCTTGCCCAGTTATGCATTTCCACTCCTTGTATTTTATAATGCCAAGTACTTTACGTACATGTATCCATACCAGGGAAAGGGTAACATTTTCAGAACTGCTTAACTAATTTATGAACCCAAATCAGATTTTACATTCTGAAATCACGTAGGCATAAAGAAACGTTTTACTCAGCACCTCTTTCCAATGATGTAGCAGTGTGTAATTCAGACAAGGTGCCCACAACATCAGAAATGAGAAACAGGATGAGAAATGGTTAACAACTAAAACCAAAAAGGCAGATAGTTGCTTAGTTTATTTTACTTGTGCTTCATGGGTTTGCTGCTGGAGAGGGAGTATTGCTGTCATCTGCGTGCACGTGTGTTCAACGAGCTGCTGAGAGGGGAAGTGAAACCAGAGTGGTGAGAGTTGAGGGAAGGTGGGTGAGCAGTGGATGGTAGTGGGACAGTGGAGCAGAGGAAGGTGACCTGTGCTGGTACCGAGGCACCAGGGCCAACTGGTAAGCATGGGGAGAAAATGGACACCTCTGCAGAAGGCTTTCACTGTCCTGAACAGACATCTGTGACCTTAGACATTGTGAAGTGTCTCCTGTGCATTTGTGCAAAACTGGTCGACGTGTTACTGGATTAATGCTTTGTCTTTTAGGGTCTACTGCATTCAGAGTTTATGAACACTCAGGTTGGCAATATAGAGAGCTTTTCAAATAGTTCAGGTAAAGCCAATCCATTATAGTCAAGCAAATGATTCTTTCTCTCTCTCCAGAGAGAAAGGATACTACAGAAATGTTTAGGTGTTTTTTTTTTGTTGTTGTTCGTTTGTTTTTTGTTTGTTTGTTTTGTTTTGTTTTGTTGACATTGTTGGTGTGGTGAGATTTTTTGTTTTGTTTTGTTTTGTTTTGTTTTCTGTGGAAGAGTTACTGTGAAAAAATCTGGTTTCTGTCTTCCCTCCACTGTTTTCCTCACAGGACAATTACTTGAAAGCTTAGAATAAACCTTAGCGAACTACTAGAAAAGTACAGTGTTTTCCACCAGTTTCTGTATGACTGTTTTAAGAAGGGTGACGTTATACAACAGAATTCATATCTTCTGTAGAAAGTCCCACTAGAGGATTAAAGCAGAGCCTGAAGTCTTACAGCTTTTCCTCTCTGCTGGTTTGATGTGACGCCATAGCCATGAAGTTCAGCATCAGTCTGATATCTGTGCCTCCCTACTGAAAGGAAAACTCCTAATGGAAAATGTTCCAAATACCGCCTTTTTTGGTCAGTTGAGCTCTTTTGATTAAGTGCTTGCATCTTCACACATGCACACAAAGTGGCTATAATTTTTTTTTCTCTGTTTTGTACCTCAATTTCCCAAGAAAATGGAAGACATAGAGCTATCCCAGTGAATGTCCCGGCTCTTTCTATCCCACCTCTGTCCCAGTGGTGTGTTCCCAGGTTACCCATCTGGATGCAGCAGAGTTGGTCTGAGCACAGGCACCAGAGGGTGGCAGGGCTGATCTGATTTTTTTCTGTGACTATCACAAAGAAATACGGTTGTTTTACCTAAATTGTTTTCTTGGAAATATACTGCATTATGAACAATGTTGCTGGGATCCATTCATGGCTCTCAGAGTTCTTGAGCACAGTGCCAGCAATATGAAAAAGCTTTGGAGTCTGGCAGGGACCAGTGTGGCCATGGCCTGATGAGCCCATGCTGGGGAATGGAGGCTTTGAGGTACCTGGCATGATGCGTCTGTGCAGCAGGCGACAGGCACGCTCGGTCGATACAGTTCTCGTGGGTTTGCTGCACCAGATAAACACGTAACTGTCAGGAACACCAACCTCCCGGAGCAGGGGCAACATGCAAGGCCTGCTTCATCTGAAGAAACATCATAGTTTCTTGGAAAAACCTTTGGTTTGTGTGAAATTAAAAAAAAAAAAAAAAAAGAAGTGTGCCTGTGTGTGTAGGTTTGTTCTGACTCAGACCAAAACCAAAACTCAACAGTGCCTGAACTTCCCAGAAATCTCAGAATTCTTTCTAATCTGCTCTGGAAGGAGACTCTGCCACTTGCTGTTCTGTTTCCTATAACAACATCAACAAAAAAATGACTTCTATAAAACTATTTAGGAAGACCATTATTTTCTTGTGGCTGATATGCTTGAAATGATGTAGAATAGGTCAAAACAATGAACATTGAGAACGTCATCTTTGCATTTACTTCATATACCCATGAAGTTAATTAATTTTTGTAGTATAACGTGGACATACATCTCTCAGAAGGAGACATAGGCAACCAAATTTTATTTATTTATTTTTTTTTAAGAGCAGCGGCTACACCCTAACCAAAATGTTAGTTGATAATACTTGGGGTGTTTGTATTTCAGTACAAAGTTTCAGTGAGCTACTTGGTAATTTAATGCACTAAAAATATTGCTAAAAATATTACTGACACAAATATGCAAATAAATTTCATGTCATTTATTTTAGATACTGAAATGTCTTTCCAGGCAATGATATGTCTGATGTTAAATACAGGCAAAAAGGCGTAATTTGAACAATGTAGAGCTTTTCCACTTTTCATATGCATCAGAGGAAGTTTTTTTTTTCCGTTTGTTTTTGATATATATTTTTTAATTTATCACTACCTCACCATTCACAGGAAAGTGTAGGGATGTGGCTTGGATTAAATCTTCTGTGCAATAACAACTGTCTTTCCAAAACCATCTTAATATGAAAGTCTTAATTGTGTTGAGAATCCTGTGTGTATACTCTGTCTGATTCCATTTAAATGGCTCTTAGGTTTGTCTTTTCCACACAGAGAGATGAGTGCAGTGTCAGCTTCATAAAACAAAGTAAAAGTTAAGAGTGTCTTGTTTCTGGTAAGATCCTGTGAGAAGAAAACATAACTTTGCTGGCAGCGTAGGTGCAGTCTCATTTATGGATAGAGAATGTGACCAAGCCATGCCATAAAACAAAAGGCAGAAGGCTTTTTTTTTTCTGTTCTCCTGTATGTACGTGCAGTGGAAATTGCCTTTTCTATCTGCACAGCTCAGTTATGGTAGGAAGTAAGTCCTGCCTTAAATAAGTTGCTTGAACACTGAGCTTGTCAAATTTTAATCTTAAACAGACTGAAATGGGTTCTGTGCCAGTGGAGCTCTTTAGAGATAGGGATGCTTGCCATTTTTAACCGATGGATGTTAAACTGACTTGGTAGAAAATCAGAGTCCTGGCTGTAATTTATGGACAAGTCATATGAGCTAGCTGCAGAAGTCGACGACCCCATTGCTGAAGCAGAAGGAAGGAAAAAGGAAAGTGTATTCCTGCAATGAATAAATTGCAATTCATTGCTTCCTTTTTTCAACCTTCTTGTGCAGGTGATGCAAAGTCTATTTTTCAAAATCTGTTTAAAACAGCTGAAAAAACATTTATGGTCCTTGCTAGTGAGGAACACCAAGCAAAAAGAAATATAAAGTCTACTTCTTGCCTTGCATTGTATTTATAAGGTTAAAGTTCAGCATAAAATCAGCATGAAGCCATGCCATTAAGATGAAAAGACTTATGGCACCTGGTGTGAGTCAGAAAAAGCAGTCTCTTTCTTCAGAGGTGTTTCAGGTGTTTTGTTACTGACACAAGAACAGTAGTGTGGGAATGTGCTTCCAGTTCCCTGGAAATGAACAGCTGGGGTTTTCAACAGGTGCTGCTTCTTCCGCATCAAGAATCCAAAAGTGACTCACCACTGTTTCTCTTGCTATGACCCCACTCAACCCAAGGCAGCTCTCCTTTTGTCCTCAAGCATCTCTGTCAAAGGATCTTCTCTCACATGAAGCCAAGTGGTCTGCACTGAGCTCCAGGACTGCGAGCTCATCCCAGGAGCTTTGAGGGAGGTTCAGGTATTTTGCTTCCAGCATCAGGAGACTGCCACCCTTTATCCTTCAGAAAGGATAAAGTCTTTTCTTCTCTCCTTCCTGAGTCTTTTCTTCTCTCTTGGGTTCCCCTGAACAGAGGAAATTTAGTGTTAATTCCTTGGAAATTTCTTGCAGGGCTTTCAAGCTTTGCTTCTTTAATAACTGGGTATTTTAGGATCCTACTTTGTAATGGCTATAGTCATATTATCGCATTGGCTTGCATGAGGACTGATTCTTTGTAGTTTTTGTAAACCAGGCTAGCTCACTTCGAAGGTTTTCATTAGACGGTAATGACCTTTGACATTGTGGATCATTGATTGGTTGGGCTTTGATATTTTTCATTTAATTTTTTTAAGCCTTTTAAACTGTACTTTAAGGCTACCTGGGTAAGGCTATCAAGACTCAAGAATTATTTCCCAACCCTCTTCCTCTCACATACATCAAGAAAAAACACCAAACAGCCCCAAAACCCCCCAAAGTGGGATATACAGAGAATCCTTTCTCGCTTTCTCCCTGTACTATGCTATGTATCTCCTGTTTCCTAAAGTGCTAGATTTTGTGTCTGCTCATGGCTCCTCAGCCCTGTGGATGATCTCTGTCTGAAGGTGAAGAATCAGACACATTAGATGTCTTGGCAGGAATGACTCGAATGGAAAAGGAACAAAAGGAAGTCAAATGCTTGGCATACATGAGTAAACTGACCTTAGGGAGTACAGGATAGAGATGGAAGGCTGAGGAATGATGGTATCCTTCTCTTCAGTTTCTGGTAAACTAAAAAGATAGTTAAGATACGGGGGCAAGGGGGTGGGGGAAACGCATGTTAGTAAAAGTAAATGTGCAGCCAAGTGGAAGAAAGAGAGAATATTACTAGGTTTCAGAGCTCACTTCCCTCTCTAGAAAATCAGATACATGCATTTCTATTCCAGGCAGTGTGCTGTCAGTCTTGGCATTCACTGGCCAAAACCTGAAACTTTTTTCATTATTATAACACCATTCTTCCACCTCATTGCCAATAAATACAGTCCTTTCAACAATGAAACATCAACTGAAACTTTTACCTCAGGACTCGATACATGCTCTTCAGCACTGAGGGAAAGAAAAGTCAATGGAGAGAGACAATGTCAGAAATGTATGAAATATATTAACATTACATTAATATTTTCCTTCATGTTCTTTCCTTCATGTTTATCCTACATTATTTCTTGTATATTAGAATACTGCTCCAAAGAGTATGGTAGCAAAAGAGTTGCAAGAATTACCTCCCAGTGTTGATTTCTATTACTATGCAGTAAATAAATAAATTGAAATTGAAATGAAATGATGGAATGAAATGAAATGAAATGAAATGAAATGAAATGAAATGAAATGAAATGAAATGAAATGAAATGAAATGAATGAGGTTATATCTGGAGTAACTCAGATTTCTACGGAGCTAGGAGGAGCACAAGTTACTTGCAGGAGGTATCACTATCACCATAAACCACTGACAGTAACTCCTGTGCTTGCATGGCTCCACCTGGTGGGTAGCTGCACATCAGTGTGACTTCCAAATCCTATACACGATGGCAACTCCTGGCAAAGATTTTTACTTTTTGTCTACGCTGGGACTTGCTCTTCATCTCAGGCACACCTACACAACAGCTCCACGGTCAGGCACAAGCAGAGATGACTCTCCAAACTGTGGATGCCCCCATCCCTGGAAGTGTTCAAGGCCAGGCTGGATGTGGCTTTTGGCAACCTGGTCTGGTGGGAGGTGTCCCTGCCCACGGCAGGGTGGTTGGAATTAGATGACATTTAAGGTCTGTTCCAACCCAAACCATCCTGTGATTCTATGAAGATAATGATTCTACAAAGTTTTATGATTCTAAGAAGATAAAAAAGGAATGGGTTTGTGGGGCTGAGAGAGCATAAACCCAACTCGTGCTCCAATGAGCAATATAAACAAAACCTGTTTGTTTGTTTGTTTTGCATGGATGATTCATATTAGTAGTCTTTTACATCCATACAGGCAAGTACAGCCAAGCTAGTGTAGCAACAGCCTTTCTCTGAGTGAGAGAGATACACAAAGGAAAGGGAGGATATGGTTAGGTAGTCAAACAGACCTTCTCACAGGGCTTGTGCAGAGGGACAGTGATTTTAGTGGTATTATCTCCCAGCTTCCATAAATTTGATAGTCCAAACTACTTCTTAAAATGTAATTTCATGTTTAATAAATGTTCATCTTCCATTTGTCTTTTCCTGTTGATCTGGAAACATTCAGCTAGCGACTTACATCTCCATGTTGCAGATGCAACATCCTTCAGAAAAGGATTCACCTGCATCTTGCACCAGCAGCACGGCCCCTCCCATATTCATGCAGCTGTCTGGGGTTCCTGCACTTCATCAAATGTTAAATAGCTGACAATGCTGGATGAGTCTTTTCCCTAGGTATATTTTTTGGATAAACAGAATTGGTTTAGTTCAACTCCAGGTCACCTAGGATCCTTTTTTTAAATTGGAATAATTAGTTCCTTTTAATTACAACTTCAACATTCTAGTTCCTTTTTTTTTTTTCTCTTAAGAAAAAGTTTCTCATCCTCATAGTTGCAGAAAAAAAGTTGAGTCCTAGTGAATGACAAAGTACAGAAAGTACTTAAGAAATAAACTTATTTTTCAAACAATCTCTTAATATTTGTCCCAGTTAGGATTTCTAAATGCTTGGGACTGACAGTAGTAAATTCAACTAATTCAGGGATAAAAATAAAATGTTTCTTTTTGGCTCTGTGTTACTCTATTGATGCTGTATTTCTGCCACATTTAATTCGAAAGATTCACATATATAGCTAAGAATATCCCACACTTATCTGCTAGAGAATCAGCTGCTGCAAGTAGTACTAACGTGTACTCATGTTTTCAGCCGTTCTAACCTGTACACCCACAGAAATGAAATAGTTATCTCTCTTTAGGAGAAATGAAAAAAAAAGGGGGGGGAGGTAGGGGAAGGCACGTCTTTTTACTCTTCTGTTATCAGGTTTCATCTCAGCTTTGTTCTGAAATAATTTAGTTTCATATCACAAGTACACCAAGGACAGTTTTGGGAAGCTGCATGCAGAATATATGTTTAAGAAAGGCAGTAATGGGTTTTACTGATTAAAATACCAGTAAGTTAAACACATCTTTCTACAGTAAGTCGCAGAAGATAGGATTCAGCTCACGTAAACTGAACCATCTAAAATGTAGATGTCCAGACTAGTCTTGTTAACTGGGCACTTCTAGAAAAAGATTCCATTTTATTCCAGTACAGCTATATAAGAGATGGGATGGGCTGTGTTCCTGGCCATGCCTCTCTTCAGTGACACAAATCTAGCCTACAATGTTGGACAACTTTCACAAAGCTAACGTGATTCTTATCCACAAAGCTGTTGTAGCACCAGCTGATTATCACTTGAGCTTTAAACTCAGACTTTTCCGGCCTTCATCTACATGTGTAGATGAAGATGAAAAGGAAATTCTATTTTAGCCAAAAATACAAGGGTGAAGGTAGCCGTGAGCCATAGCTGTGACTAAGAGAAATTGTTCATTGCTGATCTGACTAATTTGTAGAAGTAGCCAAGCCTCAGTCAAGCCAAGTAACTGCTGCAGGGAGGAGGAGGCTGAGGGAAGAGCTTTGGGTGGCAATGCTCCCGTGCAGCTGTAGTTCAGTGCTGGCCTCTGATCGGGCTTTGGCCAAGAAGTGCCCAGGTCCCTACGTGCGGTCAAAGCTCCCTCCTTTCTGTTGTCTCTGGCAGTCAAAGTGAAGGCCAGATGGGTCCTTAAGGATCTCTCGTGCTTCCTGAGTCACAGCCTCAGCTAAACCTAACAGCATGCTTCCGTTCTGCATCAGTTACACGGGGAGGCGCACGCACTGCAGTGTTTTGAAAAGACATTTCACAAGACAGAGTTCTCCACTGCACCTAGCCAGAGCCTGGAAATGGGGAAGAAGCTGGGGGAATGGGGGTTAAGGAGGAAGATTTTGAAATCAGCAAATTTGATTTTCCTGAAGCTGACCTGGCACAAGTTACAACAACAGAGAAGCTCTCATAGCTCTTGGAATAGAGGCCGGGTCGGCAATCCCTCCCGCTGCTTCCCTTCCCTTCTCTGGGACAGGAATTGTCTTGTTTTGGCAGGAGCAGGAGGATGTTTTTGATGCCAGCTGTAGCTGTTCGGAAAGGACAGCACAGCTGATCTCAAAAGTGGGGTAGGCGGTGGTGTTTGCAGGGAAGGAGAATCCTGCTGCACGTGGAAGTAAGGTTTTGGGGTTTCAGGCTCACAAAAGTGCATGCCTTCATACGAGGGAGGAAGGTGCCGTCAATCAAGGTTTCTATGTGTGTGATGAAGAAAATCAGCCTTCAATAGAATTAATTTAAATGCATTAATTGTAGCCCAATGAGCTGAAATTACTAACGTACTAGTGGTAATGTTTATCCTGTTTTCTCAAATTCTTTCTCATTTATAAGTTTTGGTATTCCCTAATGGTTCCTTGCTAGGGAACGCAAACTAACTGTGTCATAAAATTGCTGATTTAGAAAACATATTTCATTTTTTCCCATTGTTACAAAAAACAATACGTGAGGCTGAAACCTACAGGAAGCATCTCTTATCATTTCCAGCCACAGACTCATTAAAGACTCAGTGTCTCACATTTGCGGCTATGTTTCTCAAACCAGAAATTACAAACAAGTCATTGCACTTTAATAAACGGTGAGGTTGCCCCTCATCTATCTGTGTGGGAGTCAACATGGAAGGCGAATAATAACCCCCATATCTGAGGTGGACCAGGAGCAATATGCAGGGTAGGAAGACTGGTAGAAATCAGTTCGTGCTGTGGGAGCTGGGGAAGCACAAAATATTTTGATCTTGTGAAGTCTTACGGGTGCTCAGACACTTGGAAACACACCTGCCACCTAGCTGCCACTGCAGCTCAAGGTCCTTAAATTTCCCACCAAGGCCTTAAGATTAAAAATACTTCAACATCAGGTGGGGGAAAAGAAATCAAGCACAGAGAAAAGTTTCCTTCAGGTTCTAGCGGAGGTATTTTATTTTCACAAAGCCATAGGGTTGGACTGAATAGGAAACAAAGAACTCTCAAAAATGAATGTGTGTTTTGTTTTGGTTTAATCTGCTCTTTTTTCATTTGTCTGCTAGCTGATTCTTAGGCATTTCTTCAGCGCTTAATTGCTCAGTAAAGACCAAGGAAAATGCTGCTGCAGATGCTTTTGGACTGAATTTTACTCACTGTCAGCCAGATAGGCTTGTTGTTTCTCTGCCGCTGTTTTTTTTTTTTTTTAAAGGAACCTAAGTCATGTAGGAGAAGTAGCAGCTCAGAGAGGTCCAGCAGTGTGGCCATCTCAACTGGGATAGTTATTTGTGTTCTCAGCATCTTCATCGGTGCCACACAAATATACTGGGGCATCCCCCCAAAGGTCTTCAGATTCATATTCACACACCCGGGTGTATTTTACTGCAGTGATTGCTCCCACACCTGCTGCCAGTGAAAGAGCTGGGAGCCTGCTCAGTGACCTGCTCCATTGACCTCAGTGTAGGGTGAATAGGTTCAGGCTGGCATTTGGCTGCTGTTCTCAGGCCTGTAATATTTGTGGGTAACAGCACACAGCCTGTGGGAGAGTTTCAGTGGCCCTCAAGTGCTTGAGAACATCTGCACTTTTCGCTGCAGGAGCTTCACGTTATTGCAGAAGTCACCAGGAGGCACTGTTACCTCTGCCCTCACAAGGCCGCTCATCTGGCTGGAGGCACACCTCACACCTCGCTAACTTTGTAATAGCAGGAGGTGTGGCGGATGTAAAAACAGATCTCCTGGGGTGTGGGGTGGGTCCTTTTTGGGGGACAGGAGAAAAAAGGGAAATTCCACATTACTCATGGGGAGGAAGGGCAGGACATTCACCACTTTTGCTCAGGGAAGGTGTGCTTCTTACCCTCAGTTCCTCCCACCCTTCCCCTCCTCTTGCTGCAGTGGGGTGGTGAGCAGCAGGCAAGTCACCCCCACCTTCGGGCTGGCAACAGGAGGCAGCAGGGCAGAGCCGTCCTGCAAAAACAGGAGCTGAATGTTAGCCTGGGTAGTCTAAAGAGCAGAGATGGTCATTAGCAGGTTGTCCACCTTCGGTCTTGAGAATGACAGCTCCAGCACAAAGCAAGAGAGGCACTGCAAAAATATTCTAGTAGCGACCAAGTGCTTCCCCAGCGGGACCCCAGAGCTGGCTGGTGCTGGGGCTGCCCTCTTCCCCCTCCACCCCTTTTGCAGGTTGCAAAGCCATGTGCTCTTTGGTTGCAGGTGTGATAGAGAGGAGAAAGGCACGCTGCAGTGCCGGCCAGAGGTGCTCTGATAAAGAGTACAGAGACCTCCTTCCTGAGTAAGTAAGCAGGTTTTTACCCCCTTTTAGGAAAACATGCCTTATCCAGAAAAGCATAATTTTAAATCCCACTAAATTTAAGCAATTTAAACTTTGCGACCAGAATTCTGCTGGCAAGAACCTGACTGAGACGATGGAATTGGGAGAAGAGAGAGGAATAATTGAGTGGGGATAAAAACATATATTAATGTAAAAATTTATTTAATGGAACAGGTATTCTAAGTATTTAAGAGAGCACCTTATGTACCTTATGCATTATGTACGTATTGCTATTACAGCTGGGAACAGTGCAGAAAATAACAAAAACAAATGAACAAACGAAAAGATTTATGGATGAAATGAAAAGGTTTCAGGTAACATGCTGCTTAAAATTATATAATTAAGCTTAAAATTATTCAGGTAAAGTTATGGTTCATGTTATCTGTTAATGTTATAAACATTAATTATGGTAAAATTAAAATTAAGCTTAAAATTATTCAGATAATGTCAGATAACTTGCTGCTTAAAAGCATACAGTTTTTTTCTTGTTATTTTTATTTATTTATTTATTTATTTATTTATTTAATAAAACAGGTTTATTCTTTACCCATTCAGCCTTCTTTCTTAAAAAAGACCTTCTTACTTAAAGGAGCAATTTCAGGAGAGGTCACCAACCCCATCCGTGGCAGCAGCATTACGTCGCAGGACAGGGAGCACATGCTGGGTACTGCACCTCCCCACCAGCCCCATCTACCAGTGGGCCTTCATAGCAGCCCCCTGCCTTGGCCTCCCCTGTGAAACTCTCCCTTCACCTGAACAGCACAACCCTACCTTTTCATCTTGTCTGCTGCCTCCACAACGTAACCAGTTCTTTAGCAGCACTCTTTGTCACCCTGTGGCTGCTGTCTTCTGCGGAAACCAGCCGTGCTCCATTTTAGGCCTCAGGCAGCAGCCTCCAGCACTGGTGACAGCTGGGGCTCGCCACCAAATTCTGCAAGCCAATGAGATGCTGAGGCACGTCTTCAAATTTTGGCTTCCACTTATGGAAATGCACCTCACTTTTCAGTGTACAAATGGCGAGCAGTAACTGGCTTAGAGGTGTTACCCCAAACTGTGTCTTCCTCGAGATATGCTGCTTGCCCTAGAGATGCTGCAGTGGCTCACAGGCCTTTTTGTGCTTTCTCCCCCCAACTATCAGTGGCATCGCAACTATTCAAAAACTTCTGACTGAAAACTTCTTACTTCCCCCCTCGTTTGGCGAAACCAAGCAGAGCTCTCGTGCTTTCAAACTGGTTTTCTGTAAGATTTTTATGGTGTGCTATATGCATGATATAGTGATAACAGTAATCCAGTTAGCCTATAGGGCCAAACTGAAGAGTTTGTTTGGGGTTATATAGGCTTTTGTTGGCATCAAACAGTCTCCATTGTGGCTTTGATCCCATTTTTATTGTTGTGTTGCAAAGAGTTTCAACAAAAGGCACAAATGAAGATCTGCAGATGCATTCCTGAGACATGCAATGGAAATGAAGATATGCCAGGAACTTCCTGAGAGAATTGCAGAACTGAAAATACACTTAATCTGGAATAGATACACATTGCAGTTTTATTTGGGACCTGAAAAGACTGCTATTTTAGAGCTCAGATTGCAAAAAACACAGAAAAGTGTATGCTGCGCTTTGCCAGAACATGATTGCAACTTCTTCAGGAGACAATTGTTGTCACTAAAAACAGCTCAGTGTGGACAGCAAAAAAAGCTGACCTGATGGGGAATCAGAACGTTATATCATAGGAATGGCTCTGACTTAGAAAAGCAAGATGTACATCAGTGCAGGGGCCCTGCACTCTGCTCTGTACCACACTGCTTGGGCTTAAAGAAATTCTTCTAAAGCTTCTTTCCTGTTTGCACCATTAAAGGAAATGACAGAAGACAATACAATAAGCGTTCGGTCATGCAGCAAAGGAATATCTGGACTGAGATCAATGTGCATTGTTGCCTGGGTCAAGGATAAGTATGAGTTGACAGAGTCCGCAGTTAAAAAAACTGAATGGCAAGAAGGCCCACAGATTAGCTTTAAACTGTCTGCGTATGCTTGGTTTCCTCTTTGTGATTAGTATTTGCATTGTTGGTACATTTGGTGTTAGCACGTTACATGTACATTGTCTAATAGTGTCGTGGCTTTTGTCAGCCGTTTATGGGCACAGCCCATCACGTAACATGGCCCCTGATGTCTGAAAAACACGGCAAAGCTCGGCACAGACAAAAACTAGCCTGGTGCTGTGCACCTCCAGGTGCCGGCCTGGCTGCTCATGGCTCGGCCTTGCTCTGTCCCTGCTGATGAGGAAAGCTGGCTGTGAAAGCAGCCCTGCAGGCAGTGGCAGCACCCATGGGAGCCCAGGCTGCCCCCGTGGAAGCCCAAGGCTTGCCATGGCTGGAGCACATGAGCCAGCGGGCTTTCATGTGGGGCCACCGCTCCTCTGGAAACACGCAGCTGAGAGGACACCTGGCCCAGCGAGCACCCGGCGCGGCTCTCCTCCCCCAGCTGCCTGCCACTCGCATAAAGGCCTCCCGAGCTGTCCTGCTTCCTTCCTCGCCTCTTTCCCCTCCCCACGGTGCTCGCTGCAAGCCCGGACATGCTGCACGGGTGTCCAACAGCAGCTTCGGCCTGCGGAGAGTGGAAGAGGCCCACACCACCCCGCTCGCACCCTGCCCCAGTCTGAGCCCTGCTCCATGGTCTCTGCCACCTCCGCTGCCCAGCGGGTGACCTGCTGCGGGATGCCACCCTGTCCCAACAGCATTCCTGTCCATCAGACTGCTCAGGGAGAGCCCATGCATGAGCGGGGCTGTTCCTCGAGTCCCCCCCAAGAACCTTCGCTGCTCTGCGCAGGAGGGTTTTGCAAGCTCATCCCTGCAAGCAAATGTGGACTTAAGGAATAAAATCATAGCCACGTGTAAGGGGAATTAATTATAGAATACCTCCCGGAGCTGCAACAAAATTATCCCAGCCTTCACAGAACCAGGAACAGCATTTCACCCTCACTTTTTTCATCCGGTGGTCTTGCAGGAATAATCACAAGACTAAGAGTGCTGACCGATGCTTGTGTTGTAGAACTAGGATCCAGATTTCTGATTTGGGCTGCGATACCGAGCCCTTTGGAAATGCACAGTACCAAATCTCATTTGATCTCCCATTCAACTTCCTTTCTGTGAGAAAGAACGCTAAATCTTTCTGTATCTTGGTGAAAGGATTTCTTAGCAAATGTGCGGCTGGAAGTATCAAAAGCTTTTCTGGCTGTAACTGCCATAGAATTAATAATTAACAAGCAGTAAAATCATCTGCTATATTTCCCCCCTTTTATTTTTCTTAAAAAGAAAGAAAACAACAGTTTTCTGTTGAGACAGTGATGACACCTTTAAGCAACGGTGCATGATAAATTAAGAAACTGGGTGGAGTGCTTCCTTCCTGTTACCCGTTTGTAATCAGTGAGAAGTAAGAGACAAGCAGGGTATCTTACATAACATCTGAAATACAGCCTTTTTACACTGAAAGAAGGGGGTCTCTCACCTCCAAGGCTTAGCTCTGGGCCTAATCCTGAATCTTCTTAAATGCTTAGGTGACTCCCCCCTGCCTCGGCATGTGGGATCATTGGCTCTGGACAGCTGATAACTCAGGTTTTGATTTCTCTTCTTACTCTGTAGGCAGGCTTTCTTCTTGCACACCAGTCACACCTAGTGTTGAGGGTTGAAATAAACACATCTTTGGGTGTGTTTTCACAGCAGCCAAGACTTGAAAGCATCTACTCATCCAGACACAGGGGAATGTATTTTCCTGGCAACCATGTGATACAAAATGCAGTCAGAAAGAAATGGAAAACCAAAGGAATCCTACCTCTCTGTAAAAGACAGCTACAACCTCATGTTTCAGCAAACGGTGATCTGGAGATGGTGGGTACTCCAAAACATCTACTTGACAGATTCCAATTTGTTACATCCTATACCACAAGGACAAAACCAAAAACCAAACAAAAAAAACCCTCCCAAACAGGTGCAAAACACAACTGAAACATGTAATTGTAAAAAAAAAAAAAAAGGCATTAAAACCCTATTAGTTTTAACCACGGTCACAGAGTCATAGAATCATACCATCACTAGGGTTGGAAAAGACCTCCAAGATCATCTGGTCCAACCATCCCCCTACCACTAAACCATCCCCCTACCACTAAACTATCACCCACTAAACCACGTCCCTAAGCACCACATCCAACCTTTCTTTAAACACCCCCAGGGACAGTGACACCACCACCACCCTGGGCAACCCATTCCAATGCCTGACTGCTCTTTCTGAGAAGAAATGTCACCTAATTTCCAACCGAAACCTCCTCTGGTGCAACTTGAGGCACTTGAGGCCATTCTCTCTAGTCCTATCACTAATTATCTGCAAGAAGAGGGTGACTCCCAGCTCACCACAACTTCCTTTCAGGTAGTAGTAGAGAGCAATAAGTCAAATATGTTGCTTCCATAAGGTGCATGTATCAACCTTTTCAGGAGCTGGCCATTTTCTTGCCTGTTTTGTCCAAGAGGTAGAGTTTGCGGCCACAAGGAATTGAGAAGGTGAGCAGCTTGAGGAAAGACCTTCCCCTTTGCTCTTCCTTCATATATCCAGCAGCTTGGTTAATTGGGAAGCAGGCGGGCAGGAAGCATTGGTTTCCTGCCAGCCTACCCACCAGTCAGTCAATTGTCTGGGTTGGTTGAGGTGTGGCAGGAAACAAGCCTTGCTTGCGGCTAGTGCAACGGAGCTCCCTTAATGACCACCACAGATTTTCTGGAACCTTTATGTGTCTAGTAACATAGATTTTGACTAAAGCTTTTCTACTATTGACCTCAGTTGATCAGTTCCCATGTTTCTCCCACCACACACCCTGTAACTGAGTCCCTGTAACATACCCATCTGGGAAAACATTGGCTGAAGTGGTCCTATTGGCAGTTCCTGGGAACTGTGGGGCAAAGGACCAAGACAAAGTCCAGTTCTAGGGCACCACTCAATTGCCTCAACTGCAAGAGTGTAGAGGGACCACCAGACCACTGCCTTCTGCAGAACCACAGATACTTGTCTCTTGATCTGACTCACTCTTTGGGAGGGCTTCAGAGAAATGAGTAAGTGGTTGTGTAACCAGAGAGCATCCCATCTACCTAATCTAGGGGGCCCAGCTCAAACCCATGCATGGAGAATGGCAACAAATGAGTACGTTTTCCTCCAACCCTAATCAGCTGAGCTCCTGATGACTCCGCTTGCCTCTGCCTGGGAGAGAGCTGCCCCTGCAAAATAGTGGACTGAGGTTTGGATCTTGCTGCCTTCCAGCCCTCCTTCCCCAGAAATAACACTTGAGGTGTTCAGTCCTGAGTTCAGTCCTTAATCTGCAATTTAAATATGTCTTTAACAAAGAAAAATGACAAACAGAATTGGATTTTATGTGACTGGTGGGAAAACACCTCCAAACATTAAATACAAAGGAAGAAATTCTGATTCCTTTTCTTTTTTTCTGTCTTTTTGTTGTTGTTGTTTCTGTTTAGTGTGTTCAATGGCTCTTTTACACTGCCAGGAAAAAGTAAGGGAGACACATATGGGGATGATACCCTGAAATAGCAATAATAGCGAGAGGAAGTCACTTTTAAAGTTTTACTGAGTGTCAGGATTATCAAACTGAAATCTGCCTAGTAGGGGTTAGTCAGGCCAGCAATTAGTCAGCAACATGTAATTTTCTAAACGATTTCAAATGCAGTTATTAGTTTTCTTGAAGCTGAGTCAACTCAGGCTAAGGCTGTAGCCAGTTTGTGCTGTGCAGGTGGTTTTATTCACAGCCAGCTTAGCCAGTTTGTGCTGTGCAGGTGGTTTTATTCACAGACAGCTTATGTACTGATACACTTCTCTGCAGTCTGCAATAGAGGCAACTGTGCTGGTCATGCTGGAGCAAGAAAAACCTTTCACAAGGATAAATTTCTCCCAGACTTCACGTTACATTCTCACAGCAGTGACTCTGGTGTTTCCAGCTCTGCACTGTGATTTGGTTTTACCAGATGCTCTTCTAAACAAGTCAGAGAGTTTTTCATGACAAGGGAAGGGGAACAAGGAGCAGAAAACATGGGCCAAAAACATAGTCTCCGTGATGTCAGAGGAAACCTTGTGCAAGATTTCGTGTGCTGTCTCTGTTGTAGGTGGTCGTGACATTGTGAGGTTTCTGCATATCAGGGCCATGGATTCAGCATGCATCAGATGCATCAGATGCATGCTGTGAGGCCATTAGCAGAGCAGGGAGAAGCTTACATCTTAAGACTGCAAAAAATATTGATTTATTGAAAGGGTAGTCAAAACCTTAAAATCCTCATTATACTAGGGTCAGGGATAAACATTTCAAGATTTTTCAGTGAATCAAGAGGTGCACATTTTATTTTGAGCCAATGAAAACTTTATCTTCAGTCCAAACACATCTTTATGTTAAAGATTTTTTTTTCTAAGTAGTCAGTGCTACAGGGACCCTGTGAGGTGGCAGCCACAGGACTGGAAGCAGAGGTCTGGTGCTTCACAAGGGGAGATTTAGTTTCAACTGCAAGAAACTGAAGCACCTTTTGCTACTCAACCCAAACATCGCTTCCCTCCCAGGAAGAGTCACCAGTCACCAGGCTGCAGATCCATTCTGCATAGAGAATAGTTTAATATTTTGTACAACACAGACCAGGAAAGATGATGAATTCTGCATCTGAACTTGTGCTTTGATGCATGCCACAGTACTTCTGACGAGCCTGGGTCCTTAGCCCTGTTTTTCTCTCATTCCTGATTTGCAAGCTATGGCCCCTGCCTATTCCTGCCAAAGAGATCTTTCTCCTTTCCCCTACTCTCCTGCTTTGCCCTCCTCCTCGCACACCATAGACTATTCACTCCCCTCTGCCATCTATCATCACTCTCCCTCTCTCTCTTCCAGCCTTTCTCACATTTCTTCCTGCAATAAGGTCTCACTCACCTCTTCCCACTCTCCTTCCACACAGCACAGGAAAACTTAAAAGAAAAATATAAGCAGGAGTCTCATTTGGAGAATGCCTCCAGTTTTGCATAGAAACCAAGGGACAAGTTTGAGTGTGCTTGGAGAAGAGACTGAGTGTCTCAAAGTCTTGAGACAGTTCAGTTCTGGGGTGTAGCCAGGACATTCACCTCAATGTAAAAAGCAAGATATATTTCTGGATGAGATGGAACAGATGTAGTTGGAGAGATCCTGGCTTCAAACTACATTGCAGTCCAGTAGCTGAAAACCTCCCACAAGAAATGCAACACCCTTTTCAAGCAAAGCAAAGATCTATACCATATACTACTACTATTGTTACTGAATTAGGCAGTACTCATTTCCTATGACAGAAATTTCCTATGCTGAAACACAAATGTCAGATTGAAAGCACTGAAATGATTCACTTTGGCTTTGAGTTTTTTCCCTTCGTTTTCTATTGGGCAGAATTGCATGAACGTGCATTTTGGAGAATGAATAACCAACAGTTGAAACAGTTTGACACTATGAAAGCCTTGCAGTTGGACAAGGAAACAGGTCATATCTCCTTGTGCAAGGCAAAAGTGTTAGGCGGGTTTTATCTCCCATCATACACCTGATCACGTACATAGCACATTGGGATGCTGAATCTAGGTTTAGAAGAAATGGGCCAAGATTGTTTGCTTATTTCCTGGAGAGTTAGGATGAGTGTCTTCTTTCTGGGGAGCTCCATAGATTGTGGCATGATAGCACTGAAATGGATAGCTGAGGTCTGGAGTTTCCCTGGATGTGTAAGGGCATCATAGTACAGCCAGCTCAATGGCATGGGCAAAAATGAGATTTGGCACCTGGACGATGAGGGCTGAAATAATGTATTCTGTTCTTGTCAGTGCTGGCATCACAACTTGGTTCCAAGCTCTGGTGGGTGGGTGTTAAGGAGTGTGGACATACCAGGATGGCTGTGGGGAGGGCCTCTCCTCCTTCTCTTGACTGGTCACCTGCTTTTCTTCCATCCCTGTGAAGAGCTTACCTTGCTGTGGGACATTTCGTGCCCTGGCAATCTTGCCTGCCTAGAATGCACAAAAATGTTTATGTCTTGGAGACTTGCCCAGACCTCCTAGCGCTGGACGACAAAGAAGCAGAAGTCTCACAGAATAATCTTCTGCTTTCTTTCCCTTCTGCTATGATACAGAAGGGACATCTGTTCTGCTTGTCCCCTTCCCACGGCTGTGGGACTTGTTCTGTCAGCTTCCCTCGCTCCCACCACCTCCCTTCACTTCCCTTCCCTCTCTGCTCCTCCTTGCTGTACAGATTCACCTTCCTACCTCCTCACTCCCAGCACACAGGACTTCTTCCTCATGGTTGCCCATCTACCACCACTCTGTTCACACTCCCACATTGCACAGACCTCCACGCACACATACCACCTGCACAACCTCTCTTTGCCTCCTAACGCACCTAGAACCAAGATGAGGAACCCTTTAGGAAGAGTGCAATGACAGCTTGCCTCTCCTATTTTTATTGCATCACAGCTAGCATCATGCCACATGCTCCAATGGTCAGGCCTTCCTCTGTTCATGCTGACTGCCAGGCTGGATCTGTCAGAGGGACCCAAAGCGGGTACAGAATTACCTGTAACTGCACATTTGCTCCTCTGGGAATAAATAACCACATTTAGCCTTAGTGCAGCTCCCCAAGACCATTTATTTTTTTTCTGCTTTTGTGCAAGTTGTCGGTATGTCTTGAGGCCAGAGAGCCCTCAGTGCCTTGTGTAACTCCTCACTCCACTTCATATGGGCACCAGGAGCCAGGGGCACATTCAGGTCACCCTCAAGACTGGCATGGATTCACGCTAGAGGAAGATCTTTGCAGTGGCTCTATAATTAGGAGCTTTCTAACATCACTTAAAAGAAAAAAAAAAAAAAACCTTTAATTACCAGCGTACTCCTAGATGACTTACAGTAGCAAAATCACAACCCATTCTCCCAGGAGAATGTAGTCAAAGTGCAGATTCATACCAACAGAGGAAGGAACACAAATATTCATAAACTGCTTGAGATGGCTCCAGGGAAGACTCACAAGATGAACTCTTGACCCTACTGAGCTCAGTAAGAAACTGACTATGGGCTTGCAAAGGGCCACAACTTCACTCAAAGGAAACCAACCAACCTATAAAAATCCATAGCATCACTCATAATCATTCTGAAAGACGTGATCGGTTTTCAGGGTAATGCTTTCTTAGCACTTAATTGCTTTCTCAGGAAATCTGAAAGTGGACAAATGGGTCCTATCATATGGATTATCCTGAAACAACAATTATATTACCCATTATATCATATAATACTACAGTACAACTACATTTTGTACTTTTTATCAAAAGTAAATGCTGATTTATTTATTTATTATTTTCAGAAAGTTCCTTTAGGGGGTGAAGGTTCTTTAAAACAGGTAGTGAATTAAAGTTATAAAATCTGAAATATCTGTAGACTTAAGGATCAAAAAGTGGAAATGGAGCTCTATTTCTAAACTGCCATGTTTGAGCTGAAAGAAGACTTGTTAAAAAATAACAACCTAGGAAACAAACCAAATTTCATTAGCTTTTAGGATGCCTGATTCAATATTTTTGTATGCTTTGAGGTTATGAGACTGAAACTCCTTCCTGTTTACCTGTAGGCCCATGGTGAGAAGCGAGTCCGGCAGCTGACACAGACTGACAGTTGATTCAGTTTTTGTATGTGAAAGTGAGAGGAGTCAAGGCAAGAAGAACTTGAGTCTCTGTCCTCTAACTGTGTTTTATATAAAACTCCCAGATGCTTCTGCATGTGAAGCAGTATAATAAGTAGCCCTAGCTTGAGGAATCACCTGAAGGTTTTGTCCTTATTTACTTATTTATTTATTTTTCCCAAAAAAGAACCTAAACACTCACTTACAATGAAAACAATGAGTATCCCCATTAGTTCTGAGTGTGAAAGGATTAACATCTAGGGCAGATCAAGATCAAGAGATCAAGAGCCTTGCAGGAGCATCCACCTTGAGTCATTATTACTGGACATAATCTGAAGGATTTTATTTGTTGGTTTTATAAAATGCTGAATTTATTAAAAATTATGCAAATGTATATATATAGCAAAAGGAACTCTTTCTGGCTGTTAAAACTCTCAGAGAAAGGGCCTTCCAAATGTCTGTTTATTGCCTATATTCAAGGTGTCTTGAACGAGTAGCTCTGGTGCAGAAATCCAGAGTGCAAGCACTCAGGGCCAGGAGAGACAACCCTAGCCCTGCCTCAGACAGCCCAAAAACAGGTCTCTCCACAAGCTCAGAGGCTTTCAGGCTGCAGGCTGAGGTACCAGCCTCTGCTGCTTTCTGTGGGAGGGAGGAAGCGCCCACGGTGTTTGCCTGCTTGGGGGAACCTAAACCCTGTCCAACACGAGTGCAGCACTGCTCTCAGCACCAGGCACAGGAGCTGTGAGCAGCGCTGGGGAGTGTTCTCAGCCACAGTCACCCACAGTACTGGCGGGGAGAGTGGAAGATACTGAAGTCTGAACATTTTCTGGGTCCCTGCTCCCATGTTTGGGGATAATTCCCTAAGCGCACAGCTGGGATACCTTTCCCAGCCTTTTTGCTGGAGCTCAACTACTCTGCAAAGAGGAATCCAAGATCTGAGTGACAGTATCTTGCAAGTATTAATAATCTAAGAAGAAACACATTTCATGGAAACCACCATCCACGAAGAGCTGGACAATGCTGAGCACTGATCCTTGTTACTGAAGTCATTGATAGATGTAGTTCATACAACGCATCTCCCATGGAAAATTCCCAGAGCACAGTCTTGCTGACACTTTGAATCTTGTTTTGTGTGTTCAGCCTTGCTGAGAAGCTCGGACTAGACCCACTTCTGTAGTTCCTGTGGACTTTTGACACATTTTAGACAGGACACTCTTTGTCCTCGGAGCAGCACCCAAACCTGAGCCTCATCCTCAGCAACCTGTCTTCCCTCCTTGTTTCCCCTCCCCTCCTGGTGCCCCCAAAAAGGTGTGAGCATCCTGTTCAGGAGAGGGAGAGAGACTTGTCCCTCCCCTACACCTCCTACTCCATGAAAAGATGCAGTTTGCAGGTTCAGACATTGTTCTGTGGGCTGCACAAAACACAGATTTAGTCTGTGTCAAAGACAAGCCAAAACCCAGACCATTCTAGCTGGGCTCTGTAGCTCTGAAAACGTCGTACAAAAGGGCATGCTGGGGACATTTCTATTCTTTTCCTCTACCAACATCCCAAGTGCAGGAGTGATGTTTCCCTCCCCCATAATGTTTTTTAAAATAAAACACACATGTGCCTAGGTGAGAAGACTTCAGAGCTGTGGAAGGCACATACATGTGTGCATGTCCAGGACTTGTTTACTAAATCATACGAAAAGGAGAATGGTACAAAACCCAGGTCTGTGTTCAGCGTTGCCATCTAGACTGTTGGAAATGTTTTCTTCCTTGAACTGCTGCTTTTGGGTGGGAGGAATTCATTCTGGGGTGCTGATCTCCCCTACGCCTGTGTGCAGAGAGCCCGAGTGCCAGCACGGATTCAGCATGGAAGTGCCAGTTCCCCAAAGGCAGCTGTGCACCTGGTGGGACTGACCTTCACAACTTCCAGGCCAATGGCTTTATGTGATGCTCAGGCTCAGAAATCCCTCAGTTGAACGGGTACATCCAGCAAAGGAACAGCCTTTTAGGGGCAGAAAGTTTTTATGTGCACGGGACCTAACTCCTGATGTTCCAGCATTCCCAGCTTTCACCCAAAGAACCTACGTGCCAAGAAGTATTTCAGACCACATATGCACCAAATGCCTGTCCAGACTATAATAGCTGCTGCTCTCTAAATAACATTTTTTTCTTGCTCTGCTGGGAGACACATCCCAAGTCATGTTGAGAATATTGCTCTAAGCATCTTCTAAAACTGAGAATTAGCTGCTCAAGCCATTACTTAGTCATTTCTATGTTTCGCCACATAAGCTTCACACAACAGTAAAATGTACTTTGTCACAGTTATGCAGAAGACGCTGCAAATTCTCTCTTCCATGGAGGAGATCAGAGTCATCTTCTCTGGCCACCTGCATGTTCTCAGTGTGAAACAGAAATTGTGTGTAAAGTATGGCATTAGTTACCAAACTGCAGTGGAAGGATAAGATTTTTTTTATTTTTTTTATTGTACTTGAAAAAGTGAAGACATTAGTGAGGAAGGAGTTAATCATTGCAAAATACAAGGTCATTTCCTGAGCCCTGTGGTTGGATGAATGCAAACTTTCAACTATTTCTAATTCTTCTCTGTCATTTAAGAGGCTTTCAAGGTGCACTGTACATCCCAGATCAGGTAAGGACTGCAGCTTTTCACTTCTTGATTGTTTTTTTTCAAAATTGCTTTTTAGTGGAGTCAGTCTCAGCCAGGACTGATTTGTTCACCCTCCTATTATTTATATCTGAAGGGAGAACAAAGTTCATTGAATCCAAGAGCTGCATGTATGTCTTTGTCCCAGATGACTGTGGGCATTACAAATAAAGTTAGAACTGTATGGGTTAATAACAGAGCAGATATAACGAAGAAGGTATGTTACTACTAGTCAGAGGTCAGAATAATCACAGCAAATACTGCAGTAGAAGACAAAGAAGACTCTTACCGCCAGTTTAAGGAGTTCAGTTTGCAAACCATGATCAAAATAAGGATTCTCAGGTGTACAGTTTGCTTTAGTACGGAGGGCAGTGATAATCGTAGCGTGTCCTCAAAGGTCTTTTTTAAAAAGAGGAAGAGTGAGCTGCTACATGCTGTAAGAAAAACAAAACCAGATAATTTTGGACCAGTTTTATTCATAAAACTGGACCTGATACTTATCTTTAGCTATTGCAGAGTCACATATTATAGTCATCCTGAGACTGTTCCTGAGGTTTGCAGCAACTGAATGTACGCACAGAAGTGAGGGTGGAAGCATATCATAAAAAGATATAATTTCATCAGGGTCTTTTGATGCATAAAAACTGAGCTCAGACAGAGCGGCACCAGAAGGAAGTCTCGCAGCAGAGTGCACTCTTGCATACTGCATTTGTTGTCTCTTAATAGACAGGGAGAGAGAGTATTTGTGTGAACGTTTTTTTTTAATAGTTCAGACACAAACATAAAATAGCCTTCCGCATGGCAGTTATTGTAATAACGGGCTGTCACCAGGTCACCCTGCAGAAAGTGATGAGGATCCCTGGGTGAAGTCATATACTGGAGATTCATTTTTCTGGCATTTGTTTTTTATTTCTTTAATTATTTTTGCTTGTAATCAGTTTTAATGTTTGGAGATTAGCTCCGCAACCGTGCCTCATGTTTGGTATAAACGCTTTCTTGATTTTATGCATAGTGGTTGGGAGAATCTATTTAAGGTTTTCAAGGCATTTGTTTTATTTGGAAATATAAGTCCCATCAACTTTTGGACTTCATTCCTAAATCACTGGCACCCTACTTGTGAGATGGTAGCACTTGGACTTCGGTAATGAAATTCACCCTTCAAATACCCTGTGGAGCAGAGATTTGTCACTGAACCCAGATGAACCCAAAGCCAGCTGACACCAGGCTTGTGCCCAGGGTTTCCCAGCTCCCTAGTGCAGGTGATCTGAACCCTAGCTCTTCCATGGTGAACACAGCCAGGGAGCATGTCAGCATGCTGCTGGGGAAGAGACTACAACATGGGGAGAAACATCTGCATCAACCTTAGCCTGATCAGTTTGAGTATTGATGCTAAGCATTTTGCTGTTCCTTAGATTTGTGTTTGACCTTAGCTGGTAAATACTTGTCATCTATGCTGAAGCGTGTTGCTATTAATACTGCGGCTTGCTAGATGAAAGCTGGCCGAGGTATGCCTACCCATCCTGCAGTTGCATTTCCCACTTATTGCCCAGGCATAGCTCAAGTGAAAGTACACACCAGCTTTGTGGGGGGAGAGCAAACTGAACCCAGGACTTCCCTATCACCAACAGCAGTTTACCCACTGCTTCTGCCTGCAGTTTTCAACATCCCTTCAGGCGCATTTATTGAAAATGTTTTATTCACCTTCTGTCTTTCAGGGTGGATTTGGTTTCATCCCTGATGCATCTGCCTGGGCAGACAAATTGTCTCTCTCTGATGACTGTAAGTGTAGAAAATAGGATGTTGGCTTAGGTGGTTTAAAATGTTTGCTCTCAGCATTCTCTCCAGCTTCAGCATCTTTGTTTGGTGTGGGAAAAGGCTGTACTCCTCCCGCTCTCTGTCGGAAGGAGGCATACCTCGTATGTAGCAGCATAGCAGGATGGAAAAGAAACAAAACCTAGAAAACCCATTCATTGTATGGTAAGCGTGGTCTCTCCTGGTAGCTGCTGCCTTCTGGCTGAGTGGCTAGAGGGTAGAAACCAGCATCCCACAACCCAGCCCTACGATGTTACTGTGTGGTGGGCTCCCTCTCTCCTGCTTGAAAGCGCAGAGACACCAGGACTGTTTCTCAGTGCATTTAAGTGATGTAGTGGTGTTTTGCATGCCTACTGCAGCCTAATAATTCCACTTCGTATTTGCATAGTTTCCACCTTGAAAGCTGTTTTGAAGCAGAAGTCCAGAATGCTTCACCATTGACAACAAATGTTTGCAAAGTCTCAAAATGGGCAGAAGGACCTTTTTGACATCTGACATATTTTTCTGACGCCATTCTTATGTTTTTCACAGTGTACATGATGAGCTTTAAAATGCAGTCCTTCTCTGAAAAATGATTTTGTAGAAATAAGAGGCCCTTGATTTGTGCCTGAAAAATTTCTGGATAAAATGTACTCATGTTATAAGTAAATATTATTGGGACTTTGCTTTGGTCTTTTTTTCTCTTACTGCCAGCATCTCGTATTCTGATTGGAACTGGAAAGTCAAGTTGGTGTGCCTCTTGGGCTTACTATTTGTACACAGGAGACCTGAGAGGAACTTCTCACCCGACCATTAGGGTTGTGATTTTTAAATAGGTTTAAAATGGGAAGTATAATTTTTTTTTCTTGTCTATATTTTGTTTTTAACCAAAGAGAAATATCCCACAGGGTTAATTTTCTTCATCCTTGGAATCTGGTGTTGTCAATTTGATCTGGTCTCTTCTCACACAATTTTCGTAGGAAACCTTCAGTCCTTACTGAAAGTTTCCGTTGGTACTCATATGTATGCTGAGTATTTAACTAAAGCTAAAAACTAAAGCTCTCAGAAAGAGAAAGAGAGCGAGAGAGAGATCCTGTATACTCTTCATGTAACTATATGTATATATATTTAATGGATGTTAGCCATTATTGATATCCTAAAAGAGAGATTCTGCATTTTTGCTCGCAGACTGAGGAAGAACCAAGTGTTCTCCAAGCTGGGGCAATGCATCTATGAGCTTGTTCATCAAAAGCAGTAGGTTTTTGTCATGTTTTTACACTACTGTATGAGGAATTTTTGTTCAACAGCTGTTAAATTGAAAATAATTTTACACTCAGGCCCTTGGTCTCCCAATTCCTCATTAGGTCTTGAAATAATGAGAGATACTCTGCACCGGTACAGTGCATATGTGAATATGTGATGAAGCAGCTAGGGTAACTTACTACCTGCGTCTTATTCATGCTGCTCCTGATTCAATAAGAAAAGAAAATATAAAGTCACCAAAAATATGTGCTCTTTTATCTTCTCTTCTTCTTCAGATGTGGATATTGTACATCGTTAGCAATCTAGCACAGGTATGTTTCACAGCTAGCGAACCGTGTTTTACAACTAAGAAAGGCAGCATTATCAGTACTTGCCACTGTTCGGCATCTTTAGTTGTGCTCTTTTTAAATATATATTTTTTAGAAGCAGCTGACTCTTAAAAGATTTTTCTTTGGTCCTTTCTGCAGCTCTTACTCAGAGAGGAAATCTGATCTGCTACAGCACGGAAACTTCAGCGGTGACCATGGCTAGACAAATTCCTTAGGGAGCTGCCTGTAAGTCTGATCAACATTTGAGATGAAACGTGTTGCATTTTCTTTGGCAGGATGTTACATGCAGAGTTTAGATATGTGAGGCAATTTCTGAGGCAATAAGGGAATATTCAGGAACACAAGTCTCTGCTGTTAGGTTAGTAAGCACAGAGAAAGGAATCCTCTTGTAAAGACTGTCATTGTTTTTTGTTGTTGTTGTTAGTAGTGGTGGTGGTGGTAGGTTTGTTTGTTTGTTTGTTTAACTACAAGTTTGAAAATATATAGTTAGTTGTTGAGATTGTCTAAATTGTGCTCAACAGAAGTTCTGTTATCCCAGGATCATGGACACACTGAGTAGACTCCATTTCTGTGCTACAGTGGTTCAGCAGCTGAAGGCCTGGAGAAGCCTTTCGTGCTTTTATTATTTCTCCTTGTGACAGTCAGTCGGGGTGGAAACAAAGGGAAATCCTCCTGGAGTGCGGGGGGAGGGCAAGATAGGAAACTGTGGACAGGCAGGAACAGAAATGCTGAGGGGAAAAAAAAAAAAAAAAGGAAAAAAAAAGAAACAAAAAGAAACCAAAAAAGAAACAAAAAAGAAAAAACACCACAGGAAGAGAACTGGCAGTCCAGTCCAGGTAGATGAGAACAGAGACATGTCTGGACGGCAGCTAATGGAGGGAAAGATAGACTTTGGGTTGCGTGTTACAAATGATGTAAGTGGGTTGTAGAGGACAGCAAAACGTGATCCTGCCAGCTCATTTCCTCAAAGACTCTAGAGAAAAACCTGAAATATCCATGCCTCTGTAACCTAAAAATAAAACTTCAAGGCAAAGTACGTTTGCCTACACCCTCTAGTGGTCTAGCCAGAAAAGGCGTTTTTACCTGGTGCGGTTAGTAATTCTGCTCTACATCCATGTGCTGGGACCAGTCCTACTCTGGTCCTCAGCTGATCTGACACATCTGTAATAACAACTGTTCCCTGAAACAGGATGGCTACACCCAAACTCCTTTTCAGGAATGGTCTTTGGTCTATGATAACTCCTAAGTTGCACAAGTTGCTTGAGAGAGCATTAGTTGGTGTGAATCAAAGCTGTGCCAGAACTGTAACCGCAGAAGGAAGTGAATTTCATGGCCTGAACCCAGGCTCTGACAGTGTTTAATTTACTAATATTGACTTAGCCTTAGTGCTGTAACAGCTCCCTTCCCTGCATGTGGAAGATGGCACAGCCCTTGGTCATCTAAGTGTAGATACTACAGAATTCTTTGACACACAAAAAAATCAGCCATCCGCTCATTCAGAGGGAGACTATTGCCTGAGAAAACCCTGATATGCTTGATGCTGGAGGACACATGCTGACTGAGAGGGAGAACTGCAGGAAAAGACAGAGTAGTTTTATGATTTTGGTGCTTGAGTTGTCTTGGGAGACCAGATTCTGCCTGAGAGTCTTGTGTGATGCTGAGAAAAGAGCATCTCCATAACAAATAGGTGCAGAAAAATGTCTGAAATGGATCTGAGGTGGAACTTCAGAGCTTCAGCCCCAGCTGGGGACAATTCTCAGACAGCCACTGACTATAATCCCCTAAGAACTGTTCTAACATAAAGTAGCAGTACTTAAGGTACTTAAAGACGAGTATAAAGCAGATATCTATTTGCAATTACGGAGCAATTGGGTTTTGACAGGACTGAGAGAGTTGGCCTCATGCCAGTAAGGAGCATGCTTAAAGTACATCAGTAAGATTGGATTTCCTTAAAAATACAAGTACTTTCTTTTCAAGCACGTGTAACTCCTCTTCTAGAGCACTCCCCTAGGAGAAAGATCACGCACATTTAGTGCTCTCTTTGGAAAGTATTCAAAGCCTTAACCACTTCCTTCCTTGAAAGTATGCTAACTACTACACAGGTCTGATTTGCACCCGACTTGTTGAAGCTGCAGCTTTGATGGAAGATGAAGCAATGGCCATTGGACAAAAGAGGAGCAGACACCTGAAATACAGTTCATCTAGAAGGCAAAATATCTATCCTCTAGTCTTGTCTTCAAAGACACTATTTCACTTTCAGTAGTCATTGGATAACCCCAAAGGCCAATCTAAAGTGTAAAGATCAGGCTATGTCCGCTCCCTTATGGATGACTGCCCCTGTGTTTAGGCTAGGCTAGGCTAGGGAATCTTTTGCTGTTGTGCATGTTGTGCATTTTTTCCTAAGCTACCATATCAATAATTTCTTTATTGCCTATCTTTGATACGATATATGGGTAGTACCCAGCCGTTTTGTGGTTAAAAAAATCTCTTGATCAGATAATAATTTCCATGGTCAGACTTGGGAGGCCCTATTTCCTGACTGTAACCACTAGTCTGTCATTTAGAAAGGGAAGGGAAGTGTTTTTCTTCTATCAATCATCTTAAAAGATTATAGCAAATCATATTTAGTCCTCAGAAAGAAAAGGAAACAGGGAACATTTATAAAAGGAGACTTCACAAGCTGACCGAAGGCTTTAGGTGTCCCAGTAGTCATCCTGAAGAAGAGAGAGCGTTCTGGGAAACTCACTAAGATTTTTTTCCAAGTTTTCACATTTCCAAGAGCCATCCATAGTCTCCCCTAGATGAGTGCTAAGTTCATACTATTCCTCATCGTTTTGCTTACTATTTCAGATCTCATTTTGAGACACCTAACTCTTCATTGGTGCCTTAATCTTTGTGATTCTCATCTCATAGATCACGAAATCTTTTTTCAAATCTGGCTTTAAAGGGTTAAACTTTCAGAAAGGGCCACCAGTTCCGAGTTCCTCATTTTTAAACATGTATTAAAAGATACCTGGGTCTTTCTTGCAGAAGTATTGAGCACTTATAGATCTAGATGTAGTCAAGAGAAACGTGGCTTTGAAACAATACAGTTTTATGTAACGTCAGGTGCTCTGAGAACTCAGGTACTCAGATCTTAGGCAACCTAGGGTGCCTCAGGCTCTCCATTGCCTACTTTCCTGTTTGCAATACGGTTAAATAATTTTCCAATTAGAGAAAGGCTTAAAAGAAGAAATTTGCAGGTCTTCTGGGAGCACTTTGCTTCAACATTGCATGCCACAGAAATGCTGAGAAATAAATTATTTGCTTGGCATTCAACAAGGGGTTGAACAACGCACTGTCCATAGGGTATAGTGTCATTCTTCTAACAATGAGGAGAACAAAGTCTAAAGCTTTCTGGTGGGGTATTTTGCCTTTGGAGAATTGCTGGGAGGGCACCAGTTCCAACACAGATATGATGGAAATGGGCAGGCTTAAACTTGCCCGTTTTCCATGCACCTGACTTGTAAAGTTTCTTGGCAGCTGGGCTGATTAGCTCTCTTCAGGTTATCGACTTCCAGCATTTAACTAACAGGATCACTAAACTACAAAGCAACCAGGGGAACCTGCCAATGAAATTCTGACTCCCGGGTTCTTCAGCAGTTTATTTGCTGTTAGAGCAATAACCTGCCTAAGCTGTATGATCATTATGAGTATTTTGACAAGGAAGGGAAAGAAAAGACATTTTCATAAGGGACACCTTCCCATGTCCTCAATCTCAGGTCACTGCAAAGATGACAACCTCAATTATTCAGTACTTAAATAATCAGTGTGATGATCAGTGCTGTTATGGTCATTAGAAATACATTGTTAGTCAAAAAGTTTGCAGCTTTTTCATGAGTGCAGCTAGCACAAGTTGGTTGCTAATATAAGAGTATGAGATGGCATTGAATAGGAGCAAGATCAAGCCCTTTGTTTGAACTAAACTCTGCTTTACACATTGCATACAATGTCTCTTTAGGAACCTAAATCATGACATAAATCTTTACATACTTATCAAACAACATTTCTGGAACCTTCTCTTTCATAAGATCTGCCTTCTCAGTCACAAGTTTCTCCTGCAGGTTATAAAGATACTGTTAACGCCTCTAAGAGGAGGAAGAATGAAGTTTCCTGTTAAGTGTCTGTTTTTAATGATCTCAGCAACTCTGCTGTATCAATACATTACCTTAAAATATGGTCTCGGTGGATAAAATAGCCTCACAAACTCATCACTGAGACATTTCAGGTTCAGTCTATGTTAAAAGTTAGAGATTTTAAATAATTTTTATGTTTGAAAGTTTTTTTTCAGCTTTTTTAATCAAATGTTTTCCATCAACAATACGTCTCAGATAAGCCAACAGGACAATGTGCAGTTTTACATGTTATAGAAACACAGAATCATAGACTGGCTTGGGTTGGAAGGGACCTCAAACACAATATAGTTCCAACCCCCCTGCCATGGGCAGGGATGCCACTGACTAGATCAGGTGGCCCAGGGCCTCATCTAACCTGGTCTTGAACACCTCCAGGGATGGGGCATCCACAGCTTCTCTGGGCAACCTGTTCCAGCGCCTCACCACCCTCTGAGTGAAGAATTTCCTTCTAACCTGTAATATAAATCTCCCCTCTTTTAGTTAAAAAACATTCCCCCTTGTCTTGTCATTATCTGATTGAGCAAAGAGTTGCTCTCTATCTTTTTTATAAGTCCCCTTTAAGTACTGAAAGGCTGCAATGAGGTCACCCCAGAGCCTTCTCTTCTGTAGGCTGAACATCCCCAGCTCTCTCAGCCTTTCTTCATAGGAGAGGTGCTCCAGCCCTCTGATCATCTTTGTGGCCCCCTTCTGGACGTGTTCTAACAGGTCCATATCCTTCTTGTGCTGGGGGCCCCAGACCTGGATGCAGGACTCCAGGTGGGGCCTCACAATGGCAGAGCAGAGGGGCACAATCACCTCCCTCGACATGCTGGCCATTCCTTTTAGTGCAGCCCAGGATGCAGTTGGCCTTCTGGGCTGAAAGTGTGCACTGCCGGATCCTGTCAAGCTTTTCATTCACCGGAACCCCCAAGTCCTTCCCTGCAGGGCAGCTCTCAATGAGTTCTTCTCCCATTCTGTGCTCATGCCTGGGATTGCCCCGACCCAAGTGCAGCACCTTGCACTTTGACTTGTTGAACCTCATGAGGTTCACATGGGCCCAAATCTTAAGCTTGTCCATGTCCCTTTGGATGGCATCATTTCCTTCTGTTGTATCAACTGCACCACTCAGCTTGGTGTCATCTGCAAACTTGCTGAGGGTGCACTTGATCCCACTGTCTGTGTCACTGGTAAAGATATTAAACAGTACAGGTCCCAGGACAGATCCCTTGACGGACACCACTTGTCACCAGCCTCCACTTGGACACAGGGCCATTGACCACCACTCTCTGGGTGTGACCTTCAATCCAATTCCTTATCCATTGAATGGTCCACCCATCAAATCCATATCTATCCAATTTGGAGACCAAGATGTCATGTGGGACTGTGTCAAAGGCCTTGCAGAAGTCCAGGTAGATGACATTGGTCAGTCTTCCCATGTCAAGTGTTGCAGTCACTCCATTATAGAAGGCCACCAGACTGGTTGGGCACGATTTGCCCTTGGTGAAGCCATTCTGGCTGTCTCAGATCATCTCTTTGTCTTGCATGTGCATTGACATTGCTTCCAGGAGGATATTCTCCATGATCTTGCCAGGCACAGAAGTGAGGCTCACTGGTCTGTAGTTCCCCATGTCCTCCTTTCTACCCTTTTTAAAAATGGGAATGATGTTTCCCTTTTTCCAGTCACCAGGGACTTCGCCTGACTGCCAGGACTTTTCAAATATCATGGAGAGAGGCTTGGCAACTTCATCAGAAAATTCCTTCAGGGCACTGGGATGCATGGCATTGGGCCCCATAGACTTGTACTTGTTTCATTTCATCAGCTGGTCTTGAACCTTCTCTTTGCTTACAGTGGGTGGGACATATAGCGGGCTGATATGTTTGACTCACTTATCTATTCCCACCAATGTCTGTGGGCTCTCTTGCATGACTACATGTACCCCTGCATGAGAAAAGGAAGAGATCAGAGAGTCAGAGATCATAACTGATCTGGATATCAATAGTGTAGATGGTTGATCTACCCAGACCTTGAGAATGTATACACTGAGTACTGAGGGGGGTGGATCTTCGGCACATCCCATTATTTTCTGCTGCAGTACTGCAAAACGAAAACACTTTGGAGTGTCTCACAGCAGCGCTTGGGTATCCCTTTGTTGTAGGGGAAATGTCATCAGGTGGAAAGATTATTGCTGTGTCAGAAAGCTGGAGGAGAGAAGAGAAAAAAATGGACTGCAGAAATATTGGCTCCTTTGGTTGTGCCTGTGCTTCTGGTTGCTCTAACTTGGCTCTGGGACTAGTACAATCATGAGTGTAGGAGGAAAAACAGGCCGGCAGAAACATTTTTACTGTGTTCTAAAGAACATGGGAACACCTGGGGATTTGACTTCCTTGGGTTCGAAGTCAAAAAGGTAGTGCTGCAGCTTCTTGCCATTGCCACCAATTTCACAGTTCAGATTAACCTGCTAGTCTGCAGGAACTGTACACACTCCTCTGCCCTCCCCTGCCTGAGCAAAGAAAAAAGGGCTTACCTTTTGTCTATCATCAGCTTATACATTTGCAGTGTACCTAAAAAAAAAAAAAAAGGAAAAGAAAGAAAAAAAAATCATAATTAAGGGTTTTGTTCACAAAGAACTGTACAGAAATTCAAGGGGTCTTGGCCCATTCATACATTGCATCTGTCACGTGTTGAGTCAAGTGGGATCTAGCAAAGGATTTCCAGGCCATTTTTTGTGATCATATTAAGTACTCTGCCATTTATTCCGAACTATGCTTCTATTTCTTGATCGCAGGCTGCAAAAAGGATGTTGAGAAGATTTTTGAGCAGTTAGCATGTGAGTCCCAGAGACAAATGCCCCAAAGGGGCGAGTGCTGTGTCCAACATGTCCTGTGGTGGTTCTGTGAGCAGAAGAAAATGATAGTTTATTTTCTTCATACAATTCTGTGATTTATGGTGGATTACTAGATAGCTGTCTACAACCTTCTCCTCCTGAGCTATTACAGCTATGACACACAGGAAGCCTATACAGTTGCAGAAACCAGTCAAAAGAACACTTTTTGTGGAAGTGTAAATGTCTGAATCCCAGACTTTCATCCAATTGGCAAGATATTTTAATGCAATGCACAGAAACTTAGTTAATCTTGGGACCTACACCCTTCACCAACTTTGCCTGGAATTAACCAACATGCTTACATTTATTGAAGGTGATTCAGAAAATACAGACTTGTGAACATAGCCCAAAGCCTCTTTTCAAACAGAAGTGAACAGCAGCTGGCCCCAGTAGCTGTTTGCTTGCCATTTATTTTCTTGCTTCTAAGTTATTGATAATGTTAACAAGTAAAATTGTTTGATGCCTGGGCTGGCTGACAGTCACCCGGGACCCACATCTAACACACTGAAGAAGGGAATCTACCCTTTTGGATTCTCCCACATCACATCCTTCCCCTAAAAATGAGGCCACGTGCCTATCCACAAACCTTATTCATCAGGTAAGAAGGTGTACTGAAAAAAACAGAGTCTTTCACTTTCAGGCATGAGCAGCCTACGCTGTTCCTGTGAACTGCATTTATTCATTGGCTCGTATGAGGTATTGCATGGCCTAGTGTCTTGGTGTGCCTTCTCCCTTTTGGTCCACGATGGTCCACAAAGCCCTGGACCTCACCTCCCAGATCAGCAGCCCAGTGCTGATGTGACCTTTTACTTTCTTCTGAGAAGAACATGAGCATCAGAGCCTCCCCTGAAATACTTTCAGTTTGTGCTGTTTGTGTCAACATTAGTGTCTAAATGTTCTCCTCCCCAAGAGAAATTTGCTGTAGAGATTATCTTGTGGGTGCTTATTTCCTTTGAGATCGAAGCTGAATTCTCTTGATTTGTAGCTATCAAAGGCGGTGAAGATAGACAACTATCAGTGATGCTGTTAAATAAAAATCACTTCTGATTGTTTACAGACTGTTAGGCACTGGCTTATTGTTTCATGTACAAGTGTTAAATAGGATTGTGCAGAAGCAGAAAGTTAAGGTTGTGGCAGTTAAACTATTAAATATCTTTGAAGATTGGGATTAAATATTTCCAAATCTTTAATTTTATTCCCATTTATTTTGCTTCTGAAATAAATTAGTTCTAAACTCTCAGTCCTTTCCTACAAACCCTCACACAGGAGCAGCATGTTGCTGTAGATTTTGGCAATGCCATATATACAGACAATGACACTTTTCTGAATGCTCTTCTTCAAGACACAGTGACTTTGGTATCAGAAAAGTTTTTTCTAGGTCAGTACTACAAAAACTACACCGCTGCTGTATCCCTGCTGTCAATGATGAGAAATGACAAGAGTATTTCCCCAGTGGAGAGAAAGCCAAATATAGCATAATTTTAAAGAAGTCAGCGTAGCATTGTTAGATCAAAATAATATATTATGAAAATGTTCTTTGAAAGAAGTTTGCATTTCTCTCTTTCATGTTGATAGTTCAGCTGCCTTTTGTAGTAAGTCTCAAGGTGAAATACTTTACTATATTTATTTTCTTCCATATACTTTTCATCTAACCCATCTAAAATTAAATATCTGAGTACAAAAAAGTGGCACTACCCTACAATGGAAGGCTTTGGAAACCAGCCTCTTCTCAAAATTACAAATGGTGCCTTTAGTTTTCAACCTGGCTGGGTGAGAAACTTGTGCTTGTTCTTTGGCTAACTGCAGTTTCCATTTCCAATGTTGCCATTAGACTTTCCACTCCTTCTTAATGCCCCCACTCCTAGAAAAATAAATAAATAAATAAATAAAAGAAGACCTACTTTGGTGCTCTTCTGTGTTGTTTATATACTCTGTTTAAAATGTTATCAAGTTCTTTCACAGTTTTTGTATGCTTAAGAGCAGATTGTTTCAACCACTACTTCCTTATTTCTCCTCCCTTCCTCTTAACTCTTTAATATACAAGCTGTTAGATACTCTTGCCTTTCTTTTTTTTTTCTTTTTTTCTTTTTCTTTTTTTTTTTTTTCTATGAATAAGTGGATCTATAGATCTCCCCAGCCATCTGGGAGTATGAAAATCATGCAATTTTTCATCTAGCTTCTCATCAGAAAAGCATGAAGGAGTTGAAAAGATGACAACAGTTTGGGAGGAGTGGAATTTTGTCAGGCTTTATCTGCCAAGAGCCTTATGTTCTTCTCATTCATCCTTCTAATAGTGTTTTATTTTGTCAAGCCTACCTTGCTTATTGCATCAAAATTATCAAGATTGCTTGCCTGCTACCATCACACAACACTAAAAATTACCTGATCATCTGCTACCCTGCCCTTTACTGTGATGCATCTGTATACCCACTGATATGAATTAGTCACACCAGCCGTGACAGGATGTCATGAGAAATAGTTGAGAACGAGGTGTTTGTAAACTACTCCATTTATATCCTGTGAGCCTAGTTCTGTAAAAAAAAAAAAAAAAAAAAAAAAAAGCATTAGGCTTTTTAGGCCTCAGAAATGAGTACATTGTACCTCCATGAGCACAGCTTTCATTTTTATGCCCATAGGGTGGGGGGGGAACAGCTTTCTAGGTACCTCCCCTGAGTAAGTGCCCCTCTTATCCATGGCAAGGTTAGTTATTGCAGTAGGCAAATGTTGTAAAGTGTAAATATAGGATCTTTATATGGTCCTCCTCCCATGCTGGCTTGCAGGGAAGGATACATAAAGGATCTCAGCAAGAGAAGTAGAGCAAGCAGATCTATAAACATGTGTACCTGTAGCCCTGTGAGCAGTCTCATCAGCCTGCTCTAAACCACTGAATAAATCAGGCATGCTTGTGCAACAAGAAACAGCCCTACTTCACTCCTGCCTGTCAGAAGGGAAAGAAACACAAATGCTCAGCCTGGTAATTGGGAGTAAAGGCATCATACCTAACTTCCAGGCTTACTTCTAGGATTGAATTTGTACCAGTTTGCATGCTGCAACTGGGGTATAGCCTGAATGGGTGAGAAAGAAAAACTGTAGTATTTTGTTCGGTACCTAAAGGGAGAAGGTGTCCTACGCATAGTTCCTATTTCAATCCAATTCTATGTTTTATATGAAGTGACTAATAGAAGATCTTACTGTTTCGTGGGAGGTGTAGATTCAAACTTCATTTATCTGAAGAGAGAAATAAATTCATATCTCCCACATCCCTATTGAGTGATATTTGAGGATTATGGGCAGTACTGTTGTTTCTGTTTTCCATCCTTCGAGGGATTTTTTTTTTTGCAATAAAACCAATGCAAGCATCTCAGTCCAGGGGAAATTTCAGTTGCAATACATGGCTGTAGCTGGAGGTCTCCTTGAAACCCTCAGCAAAGTGTTGAAAGCTGCAGCTTTCTCAGGGACCAAGATGTTTCCTGTTGTCTAGCTTGCTTACTGCGCGGTGTCCTGGTTTTCTGGATCTCATTCTAAAATGCCTGATTGTGAATCGACAAGGTATGGGACATCTCAGCTGGGGACTTGGAGACTCCTGGGCAGGCAGGTGTCTCTGTCTACTCGTGCTTCTACAACCTTGGGTATAGGAGGTGCAGATGGTGGGTGTGCTAGGCTCTCTCTGTGGATTTGCATTCTGCATTAGTGCCTCTTGATACTTGTTGCTTTCCTGTGTCTGTCTTTCTTTATGATCGAGCAAAACTAACCACAATCTCTTTTTACACCCAGTTTCTAAAGAAAGTCTTTTAACTGGTTTTCAGCTGAAATTCGGGGTACTGCAGCTTTCTTGAGCTTGTCTTGTACCAAAAAAAAAAAAAAAAAAAAAAAAAAGGCATTAGAAATCCTTTGTACAAAGTCAGACTCTGGCTTTTGTTACAGTAGGTACTAATTACTACGAGAACCAGAAAATCGAGTTGCACCTTGCACCTTGCAGATATTTTTCCCTTTAGAATATTCTGGTATTATTATAATTTGGGTGAAAGAAAATCGCTACTTACACAGCAAGGATTTTCTATTTTGATAATTGATTTGGGGTGTCTCCTTATTTGTGTATCACAATTTAAGGTACAAGGAAATGCTTATTTTGAAAAAAATAAATCTGAACACAGTTTTGACAAATGCAGTCTCTTGAATATTTCTTGAGCGGGGCATTCAAAAAATGTCTCAAAAACTCACTATGATTCAAGACATTTCCATCATAAGTTTTGATTAATCAAGCTTACAGCTTTGTTTTAAGAAGTCACTGAAAGGTTTTCAAACATTATAGTGTAAGAGAGCTTGATGCCTTGTTTGAAAAAAGGTATCAAGCAAGTGAAAGAGATAACACTGGAATTCAAAACAGTTTGATTAGCATTCTCAAAGACCTATTTACAGTCCGTCTATGAAATCTCAGCAGAGTTCCAGTTCTTAATTCTCTATCTCTTGCTATTCCAAAGAGACATTTTCCCAAAATGAAGTCTACAACATTTTCATCTCCGTATTGACATGGCTTTCTGCATGAGTGATAATGAGGAAGCTCAGCATGGGTGTTGGCTTCGGCCCATTGCATCCTAGCACTTAACCGTGGAAGTGCTCTTAGGCCAACTTTAGCATCTTTTCCAACTATTGTTTGAATGAATAAAATTGCTGCAGGTTCTTAAAGAAAGAAAGAAAGAAAGAAAAAGTCTATAAGTACAAGACAAAGAAACACCCCACCTTTAATTAAATCAAAAATAGCTATTTTGACTCTGCTTCTGTCAGATTATGAATTTGAGCATAGCAAGTAAGAACAAGGCAAGAATGAAGTATGGTCCTATTATTCTTGAAGACTGCAGAAATTATTATTTCATTTACGATTAAAATACAAAGAGTTGTTGGCATGGAGTTGGCATGTGACGTGACCTAAAAATAGGGCACTAGTATAAACACATGTTCAGCCAAAAAAGTTGTCTGTCTTGTGATTACTGTGACCATTTCAAAATATTTCCTGTTGTGATTGTATAACCTTTAAAAAGAAAGGATAGGTTTTAACTGATGAATTGCTAGATTTCTCCTCTTTCTACTAGTACTAAAAAAAAAAAAAAAAAAAAAAGTTTTCTTCTATGTTAAAAAGACTGGCAAACAAAACTAAACAGCAAACCATGTTTTTGCATAGGGTATTCTATAACGGAATGTAACAGAATGCTCTAAAAGCTATCAGTCTATAAGCAAATAACTTTCATGTGCACCTTATAGTATGTCTCAGAGGCAACGTCTACAGAGATGGTGTGGGAGTGCTGGGAGGTTTTGAACCGAGGAAGCTTCTTTTGAATTATTATTATTTTTTTTTTTTTGTAATTTTTAAAAAAGAGTTTCAGAGAACTGAAAGAGGAACCTGCACTGAGCAGCACGTCCTAGCTTGTACAAAACTTTCCCCACAACATGTGATGAAAAATCTTTTATCACTGTGCTCTTATCTTTGCTGTCTGAGATGTTCGAGCACTGTCTTTGCTCACCTGCGTGGCCGGATGGATGGTACTAGAAGGGGCCATAAGAATTTGTTTTCCCTTTGTAGGCTCTTTTATGAATATCTAATTTTCAAACTTTACTTAACAAGAAAATTTATTTATTTTAAAGCTTAAAACTCTGCTTTCTGTTTCTTCCTCCCTGTGTACATGTGTTTATGACAGTCAGGCAGAGCAAGAGACAAAAATGCACACAAGAAAAAAAAATACTAAAGCTGCTTTCCTGAAATTTATATCGCCTTTATATTTTTATAAGAGACTCTTGCTGAGATATTTAAAATAAAAGGGACCTGGAGCCGTTTCCTTCAGCTCCCTGAATGACTTTCAGAACACTGCCTTTTTCCACCACTTGCCTGCCAAACCACAGTGAAAGCCCCGCATGCGGCGATGCTGGGTGACTATCACAGGCACGGATGACTCCATCTCGCACGCCCCACCAGGCCTCCCTGTTGCATGCCTGCTGCCACACGGAGACTTGTGTAGAAACCCTGCCACGGCCCTGGGTAATTTCAGCAGGGCTGGGCAGCTCTGTGGGGAAAACCCAGGGACGGTTCCATGTCCCATGAGCTTCCCATGAGCAAGCACGAGCCACGGTCCTGAAACAGAGCTGGGAACGAAGCCATAGAAAAAAATTAAATGACTTCCAATTCTCCCAGAAAGAGAAGTGAGGAAGTTGTTGGTGCTGGTCTTCCCGAATGCATTTGCAGCAGAAGGAGGGTGGGCTGTGTTTTGAGAGCATGGTCCTGTCTCTGCTCCCATGATGTAGAGGGCATCCTCGGGGTTTCAGGAAAGAAGGAGGCTGCTGAGAAGAGGGCTGTGAACAGGCTGCAGCCACTGCCAAAGCACCAGGGGCCAGGCAGTGAAGGAGCTGCCAGTGGCAATTCTCTTTTGAGACCCATGCCTCTACAACAGAGTGAAAAAGGGAACGAAAACCTTTCGATAGGGAAGCCCTCACGAGAGTCCAGGTTTAAAGCTTGCAGTTTTATTCTACCAAGTCTCATTTCTTGTCAGATATTTCCATGCATTCTGCATTTCTCTGGGGACAGCAAGCTGTATTTTTATATTAAATCAAAAGGAAAAGTCTTTGGTCACTGGAACGTGGCTCTGCACTGCTAATGCATGACAGCTCCAGCTGGTGCAGGTTTCGGTTGTGCTAGGTAACTTCTCCCCACGGATTCCCAAGCACAGAGCAGCAGCAGCTGGTTCGGGCCCTGGGCTGTTGCGATCAGGCAGGTCGTGTGCCATTTCCCTGAGGAGAAGGCCTGGTAACGTGGCACAGGCCAGTCCTGGCCAGGTGATCTCCATGCCAGGGGATGGCCCCAGGCACACGGGGGCATCCTGATGGGGATGCAGGAGACCCCAGGTCAGGGCTCCTGCCACTAAGGGGGCTCAGGAGGACAGAGAGAAGCCTGAATCACCAGCTGCTGACCTCCTCTGGGAAGGAGCTCCCCGCTGCTGGTGCCTGCACACGGGGGTCATGCCTCTGTGCACTTGTCCAGTCTATTCAGGGGCAACTGAAGGGTTTTGCTATTTCCATGGTTTTTGAGCTCGCAGCCTTCTTTCTCTCCTAAGCACATTGCTGCCACATTTAACCATCCTCGTTATGTGATTGATGGTACAGTCCAAGAAGTTATAGCCTTCCTATTTAGGTATTTCACTCTGTTAAACTCCGCATCATTTGTTGATGCAGCTGAATTGTCTGTTGGATGTGACACACAGCTTCCTGCAATACAATTGCACCAATCCTTCAGAGGCACGACCTACTCTGGCAGTGCTGTGTCAGCGTGTGTCCTGGCCACACAATTTCCAGTGGCTACCTTCATTCATCAGACTTCTCAGATGGCCGAATGAGGTCAGGTTGCCACCTGTAAGATGGAGCAATCGCCCTCAGCATTTTCACACTCTTCACATACCTGTAGAGACAGAAGTATTTGGGGTTTGTTCTGGCTGTTTTACGTGATCTGCTTCAAGCGCTGTAGAAGCTGTTTGTCTGGTTCCTTCCTGGGTTTTATTAATATCTTTTCCTGTCCTTTCTTCTAAGAATACAGAGGATTTAATAACATTCCCACCCCAGAGTATGTGTCATCTTGAACCATATGCTTTTCTGTGCCAGTTGGCTTTCTTTAGTCTTCAGTTTAAAAACTGTAACCTTAACTTTTAGCAACAGAAGCCTTGCCTGTTTTGGTTTAGGTTGAACAATGTTTTCCTGTATAGGACCCATCTGTGTCAAAGTTTTCCTTTATTCTTTGTACATTCATATCAGTTTCCTACGCATCAGTTTCCAGTCATACATTGACACTCCAGGAATGTGATGATATTTCAAAGCATGTCACTTAGAGGTCTCTAGGGGTCCTAACAACCCACATTTTGCCTCCAAAGCACCATCTCCTACTGCTCTACTGTTATTAGTGTCTAAGCAGATCATAATTGTACTAGTCTTTGAAACTACCTTGGAGTTTTATCGTTAGATATCCCATGAGTTTCAGTGTCTTCACCTCTGGCACACAGTTTTCACTGTATGATTGCTTTCATTTCATTTCAAGATTTATCATTTCAGAGCTTAGTATCCAAATAGCTGAAATTTCAACTGTAGTTCTGAAAATAATTCTAAAAACAAAAGACTGTTATCAACTGTAGATATACAATGAAATGAGAAAATAATAGCATACATTATTACCTATTACTGTACAATATATCATATATGATATATAATAGTGTGTATCTATTTATATGATGAATCAGTAACACAGGCTAAAATTCTTGCACTTGGGGTGTTGATTATGGGATTAATAGATATTTCAATTTGTGGTACCAGTAGAAATAGATATTTATCTCCTATCTATCTCATATAAATGATTAATATATAATATTAGATCAGTATATAACCATATGTTATCATAATATTACATACATAATATATATTTTATAAAATGGACAAATAAGAATACTTGTTGTCATAACAGCTTCCCACCTCTCCTTTACTTTGCTGGTGTACCCTGTCCTGAGGCCCTTCCTGTATCAGAATTACACCAAGGCTGGTCTCACCTCACACTGACGTGTGCTACTTGCTTGTGGTCAGCATATAAAAGATCTCTGCTGGATTTATTTACCTTAAGTGTGTGGGCAAGCAGACAAGTCATGGCAGAGGCAAAGCAGGGCATAACCAGGGCATACTACCAAGTGCATTGGCTGTGGTATAGCATGGACTATGCTATCATAAAGAATACGTCTTCTCACATGGTAACCTGGAGCTGTTCCACAGCGCTTCACTGCAGAAGGGTAGGCAAGCTCCTGTGCCTCTACGGCTGCAGTCAAATACATAGAGTAGCTGATATGATAAGGATTCACACCTTCACTTACACTGCAAGAAAGTGTTTTCTTGACCATGCCCTTAAAGAGCAGATTACAGTTGAATGTAGCAGAAGAGATTTTGAGATACAGACTGTCTGTTTACAAATTGAATACCCAGAATTAACTCTATCAATCAGAGCTAAATGCCAGGGTTATAAAAACTAGTGTTAAGACAATAATTTTTAGTACACTGGTCAATAAATAACAACCTTCAAAGCAGAATATCTTCATCCTCATTATTTTTTCTCAACAGTGCAAAACTCGGGCAATGATTCGTATGGCAACTATGGTCCAGACATCTCAGGGCATATTGCTAGCGGTAAAAGGGAACTCAAGTAAAGCCAATAGCAAGCTCTTGCAATGTATTGTCTGCTGATAAGAGTACAGGCTGGTCACCCCCCCACACCCCCAAATTATCTACAGAGTGTAATGTTTGACTCCGACTCCTGCCTGTGATTATTTCACATAAAACTTATGTATAATTACATGCCGGCATATATCTTGATTAAAATTAGGCTACTTATATACTTCTCAGTGCAGGAAGGCTGTGTTAGACAAGAAGAATCCTTGGAAGAATCCAATTTTTACTTTATTTGTGCATTTATGCATTTTATGCATTAAATTTTACTTTATTTATGCATTTAAGTTACCGAAATGCAGTGGCATTTTGAGGAGAACAAAGACTGAGCAGAAGGACACTTGCAGCTTAGTTCAGCTGAAAAGACCTGAACTTCCACCTACTGTCTCACCTGCATTCGAGGACTTTCAGAAGAATAAAACAATAGCAGATGTGGTTTCAGGGTGCTATTCCTGTCGTACCTCTGTGTGTTAGTGTGAAAGCATACGTAGTTACAAAGAAAATGAGCAAGAAGAGGAGCTTTTGTTAGAAATCTTTCTATTATTTTTTTTCCCCCATTTTATGATCTTCAATTCTTGTACGTTACCAGTCCTACCTCTAACTGGTATCAAATTAAGAAGTCAGGAAAAAAGTGTGAAGTCAGGAAAAAAAAAAAACAAACAAAAAAAACACCTGCTCTTGGCTGTGTCTTTTTCCTTTGTGTGCACATATAATGCTGCTTTTAAAAGTAGGTCATGCAGTCTGTAGGCTCCTGTAGTTAGCTGAGTCTGGGATTACTGTAACCTGTGCACAGTGCCTTTTGGGTATATCTGCTTAGTGCTATTCAGGGACACACGAATTTGTTCTTTGTCCTGTGCCAATCACAAGCAGCACAGCTGCAGTTATCAATGTTTGATATAAGCCAAGAGCTTTTGCAGAGAAGCCAGCTTTCAGTTCTTTCAGCGTGTGAATGAACGCAGTGAGTTTGCATGAGCAGGGTGAGCTGGCTTCTCCCTGCTGAGCAAAGAGCCCTGAGGTGCTGTGCACGCAAAGCTGCCTCAGACTGTGATGATGGGAGTTACATGGATACAAGGCTTTCAGGACTGTTCACAAGATAAGTGAATCCTGTTCTGGGCTCCGTAGTAGTCATGCAAGTGCCCTAAATCGCTCCTCACATAATATGACCATAACTGAGAAGCAGAATCATCCAGGGTGGCTCATGATAATAGCTTTAATGCTACTGACTGCTGAGGGCAAAGATGAAAAAAGCAAAGAATCATTCTGCAGCAGAGAATTGCAACCATTTGTAAGGCCATGGGTGACTGAACATCACTCAGAAGAAATACAGTGATATAGCTGAGTAGTACAGAGATGATTCAGGGCTCACACTCTGAGCTGTGACAATGAGCAGTAAGAGAAACTGTGCAAAGGAAAGAGTTGTGACAGTGCAGGAACTCTTTTGGAGGTGAGCCCCAACCACTGCTCCCTTCAGGCAAGGCAAAAAAGCATTGCCCAAAGTGCTAGGGAATTAGGAAAACTCCAGGTTCCTCCACACTTTCACATCACTGCTTCCTGGCCCTTCGGCAGCCCAGACACACCTCTCCTGCTGGAATACGTGTGAGCACCTATTTTCAGTGGTATTGACAAGGGGTCCGGAGGAATTAGCAGACACAATTAAGAGCAGTTCCAACAAAAGAGCTTCCAACAACCTAGTTTTTGTATCAAAGCCTTTTGGTAGGTCATGGGTTGATAGAAAGTGACGCTTATTCTTTCTGTAGATCTAGCTCTTCTTGCCCACTCAGGAGCAGAGAATCACACTTGAGAGAAAACAGACAAATGCATGTTAGTTTAGCTTCTACAGAGGCCCTCATGTCATGCATTTTTCAGCCAAGACTGTTTCTACTGGTCCTGATGTGTTAACCACTTCTAGCTGAAGTGTGAGCCAGGAGAATGCCCAGTCTGTCAGGAGTTCACCATCAGTACATTGCAGAAGGAAACATCTGGGGAGAAAGCAAAGCAGTCAGTCTTGCAGGTGAGCTGTCAATAAAGGCTAAACAACCTGTGCTGAGAAATTACAGCAGTGAGACCAGCAGGAGACAAAATAATTTTTCTCCTGAGTCCCAGCTGTGTCATCTTTGCTACACAAAAACACAGACATGCTTACATAAAGCCGGCTGTAGCTTTTGAAACACAGGTGGAAGATGGAGGGTAAAATCATGCATTAGGTCCTATTCTGTACCACTTCATTTTCACGTGGAAGCTGGCCAGGTCGCTTTAAAGTGGCCCCTGAGTGATCCAAGTGTAAAAGGGGACAATTATGTTCTAGGGGACCAATATAGACTTTGACAAAATCCAGGCAATTAAAGGCCTCCAGGAAACCAGGATCTGAATCAACGGGATGTTCAAAATGAGTTGGATTCAAATTCAACCATCTGCCTTTACAAGGAAATTGACTACATATGAGCCTGCTACAGTCACTGGAGATCCACCCAGTATAGTCAGTGGCATTTAGACTTTCCAACTCACCCTAAAATAGACCCTGAGATTTCTACAGATGCTTCTCCACAGCTGTAGCAAGGACCAGGGAAGCAAGATGCCAGCTACACTCAAATCCTGCTACTTAATGTTTCTCTCTGGGAAGAGAGTTGGGATGTTCATAAAGATCTTAGCAAGAGGAACAATGGTTCAGCCTGCATTTAGAGTTACCAGTCGTTAGGGATCCTGATGTGGCTTTCTGGGACGTGCCTCTGTATTTATCTAGGAGGCAATACCATGTTTTGTACATACTGAGCCCAACTAGTGGAAGGAGGCCTGTCTGGAGATAGTGTGGATGCTTAGCCAAAGAGTTTTGACTCATCACTAACAAGATCATCTCCAAGTTCTGACACAATACCTTATATTAACCCTTTGTTCTAAAAAAACATGTCCCAGATACCATGCCAAATTATCCTTTCAGCTACACCTGCAAAACATGGTTGAGTGGCCTGGTTTTGTACTCCAGTGTATGTTAAATCAATCAACAGCTACAGGCTCTCATATCCTTAACGCAACTGCAAGAGAAAGCAATGTATGAGGGTTGTTCTTTTTTTTTTTTTTTTTTTTTTCAGTGTGTGTGTGTGTGTGTTTTAATCTGTAAAGATAATCTTCAAAAACATGCATACAGCTCTACCTCAATTCCTTTGTGGACTGAACAGGAGAGGAAACATTCAATAAGAGTTTCACAGAAGAGAGAGATGAAAAGATAGAAAGTACATATTTCAAGCAGAATATATATATAATATATAATATATATAAGTAGAATATTTATTTATTTACTGTAAAATGCCAATCATACCACACAGATTCAATATAAGACCATAGAGTTTTCAGAAGACTGAAGGATCCTCTGGGAACCTGTCATATTGTTTATCACAAATGGCCTCTGCCATTAAGCTTTGATTCTTTTCCTGGCGTTTGAGGTCAGAAGGGAAAAGGTCGACTGCTTTTTCCTCTGACTTTCAAAAGGACTATGCGAAGTAACTGCAGACTGGAATCTATTGTCTGTCAATCCTGGACATAGGCAATATTTAAAAGATGCAAAGTTATAAAGGAAATCAGTTCATGTACTATTTAAATTTAGACTTTATTTGGCAGTTTTTGTGGTCAAAGTTTATAAAAACATCACCATTTTGTTGTAACTCAGTATTACTTAACAATATTTTAGGGGCAAGCTACCTGCAGGAGGGCCCTATGGCACAGGGTAACTCCATGCTACCGGACACCCATCAGAGTGTGGTTTTTTTGCAAGCTGGTTTTCCATTGCCACGTACCCCGGGTAGCCACCTGACAAAAAGTGGAGACTAATGACGTCAAGTTCCCTGACAGGCATCAGCAATTTTTCAGTAACTGCTTGCATGCATGCTTTTGCTCCATGATAAGTGCAAGGTAGCGCTATTTCATCAAGAAGCGAGTTGCCTTGTGCTATTGGGTAATAAGAGCACGCACATGGAGTGTGACCACAGAGGAGTGTGAGTCCTGTAGGAATTAATTCCTGAACTGTTGTATTGAATCCTTATAAAGGGCTGTTATAACTTTGCTAATATAAGATAATTATATTAAAATATCAGCCTTAAATAAAAATAAGCTTACAAAGTCTGTGTCTGTGGGAAAGATGAACATACATATTATATGCTAGCACTCTCTAATAGGCAGAAATTATAGGACTCCTTTTCTTCAGTTTTGAATAAAGCTGCTTTCATCTAGATTGATACAGTTAAAAAGCTCTAGAGGCACATATTTCTCCAGTACACTAAACCTGGTAACTTTTCTACATTTTTTCACTTTAAAAATAGAGGGATTTTCACCTCTCAATGTGAAATACTTGTGGAGAGAAGACACTCATGTTTTACCTTGCCCTAACTATTTGAGGTCAGAACTATAACCACCATAGGGCTTGCTTTGACCAAATGTACTTAAATAAAGACTGAAGTTTGTCTCTGCAAGAGGTTTTTTTTGTGTGTGTGTGTTTTTTTTTTTTTAAATATCAATATAGAGATTCTGAAGTCACTCTTTCGGTGTAAAAATAAGTCATCATTTTCAGTGAAGGCATAGATATGGTTTTCTTATGTACTTTATCTGAATAATCTTCAGTGAAAAATATGAAGATTTGTTTGTCTTAAACTAAATGACATAGAAGGTCAGGAATATTGCAGCTACTTAGATGTTTTCAGCTTTGTTTGCTCAGAAATACAGATCAGTACTTGCACACACAAGTGCATAAAGGTGCTCATTTCCTGAAAGTATTCATTTTTAAAAGAAGATAAGTGAAAGATTAATGTGAAATAATGCCATTGTGATAACATAGCTACAGACTCAGCAACATTTAGCGATTGCGAGAATGATGCTCTGAACAAAACAACCGAAACAAAGAAAAAAAAAAAAAGAAAAAAAAAAAAAGAACTCAGCAAAAAGAACAGGGAAGGGAAGGCCCAATTCAAAGAAGTTTCTTAGAACACTTATGTTCACATCTTGACTGGGTGAAGGAAACCCTTGGCTTGTAGAGATGTAACACTGAAAGTTAAAATTTCCACAAAAGTTTATTGAAAGGGTGAGAAAGAACATCCAAACAAAACCTTTGGCCTCTTTCAGCAAAGCCCACCCTCGGCGTAGGGAGTGCGCAGTCAGCGATGCACTTATTGACATTCCTCGGCTGGGGGAACGTGAACATTTACAGAAAGAAGTGTTTCTCTGAATCACATCAGTAACGCTTGGGGAGCAAGATCTAAAACGTGTTAAAAAAGGAACTTCTTCTTGTTCCTCATATTGAAACCCTTTTCTCTATCTAAATATCAAAGTGTTTGTCATTTTTCTCACAACTCAGAATGCTATCCCTTTGCCTTCCTTGCTTGTTCTTCTCTTCATACGCAGTGTATAAAGGAAATTGTTTGTTTTCTACACTGGTCTAATATTCTGTCATCTGACCAGCAATTCAGATGGTCCACGAAAGGCTGAATCCCCAGAAGGAATATTGCACATAGAGAATTCCAAAGTTTTCAGCAGTTTTAGCTAAATTTAGTGAGAAATAAACTGTCCTAACACTTTAGCTCTCATTTCAGTTTTATAAGTCATAAGAAGAGCAAGTAAAAAATTTCAATTTTTTTGCCAAAAATGCACTATCTTGATAAAAATAAAATACATTCTTTAGTCACATTTGCTTTGATTAAAAACAGCTAATATGACTTTCTTAAGTGCTTAGAATAAAATCTCTGCTTTCATTTTATTTCATTCTGAATACATTTGCAATTGAGTTCAGCATTTCATGTTTGTATGTTTGTTTTCCTGTAGTCTGAAGTACGCTGTCCTACATTCTTCAACTGGAATAGTGTCTTTCTAAAAGTGCAAAGATATCAAAGGATTCAGGAAATTAGACTTATTTATTCTAGACAACAGAGCTTTAACAGACAGAGAACCAAAATAATGAAACAGAATAGGCTTTGGAAGGCTTTCTGTTGCAATGAATGTTTTGAAATTTATTTTTCCATCTCAAATCACAAACTTTTTATAAAATGGTATTTCTGTTTTTCAGTCAACTCACAGGCTTTTCAGTCTTGTTCACAGGTGCACTTGACATTGATAACAGGAAAAGAATAGATGTGAGAAAGGAAATATATCAGTTTTATTTAGTAGTCTCCTAAAAAAAAAGGTTGACACATTTCTGTTTTTATTCTTCCATGACAAAGAAATAAGTCAGTCATCTTCTCTTCTGCTTTTTTAATCTTTCTATTTCAGTATACCTTCTACTGTTTTAATCGCCATGTTTTGTCCACTAAAGGGAAAGGAATCACCATCCCTGTCAAAAGAGGCACTAAGCAGCTGTCACCTTAGCTTATGGTTATAGCTCAGGAAGAAACTGACGTTACTGAAGTTCCAAGTGAGCTTTCTGTGTAGAGTGACATGAGTGACAGGGTATGAAGAAGAGCGAAAAAATCCTCCCTGGATTTAGTGAGGGTTGCTCCAGAAGATGCAGGTGCTCTTAGTACCTAATATTGAACTGAAATACATCTGCTCACTAAATGTTCTAGAAATGAGGCAGGCAGAAAAGCTTAGCATTTCTCTCTCTATGTCAAAATCTCTAGGACCAATGTAACTGGCAATAAGACTGGACTTTCTCACTTAAAGAATCCTTACTGAGTCTTTCTTTCAGTCTACCTATATGTTCATTTGTCATAGTACAGATCTGGCTGTTGCTAAAATAAAAGCAAAACAATGTCTTTATTACAGGGATATTTATATAGAAAGAAATGTATTTTTACAGTTTATGTAAACATAGCTGAGGGTTGATATTTTAAAATTATTCTACAGGAAAGTTTCTTTTGCAGTGTATCATGCAAGATCCACAGATTTGAATTGTGTTGTAGGCCTGAAATTGCAAGAGAGCAACTCACAAATGTATGGCAAATCTAATTCTAATGCTTATAAAAAAATACTTTCTCACTTTATTTATGACATTTTCAACTAAAACCACAAGTGATAGACAGATGCTGTGGTTGCGGTGGAGGAAGGACTTAAAAGTACCCTGAACGAGATAGAAACATAAATACAGTGCTAACTAAACCCAAATAAAAACAGTAATGGGAGAGCTGAAGAACTTTGAAATGCTATGTTGTGAGTCCAGCAGCTTAATCTGGCCATTTAAAAGGCAAAGTATCAAAAGTAAGTGTGACAGTGCAGGGATTTCTGCTGGCCCAGGCTTTCACAAGCAAGGAATTCAACAATAGAGCCCCAGAAAGATTTGGCAAAAGGAAAGGCAAAGAGGGAGTGATGATTATCTATACTCCACATCTTCCTATGATGTGAAACACGTTGTGAATTTGCAAGTCTTGTGTGCTCTGCATGCTCCCTCCTCCCCTGCAGAAGACGCTAGGGAACTATTCACTCCTTGTGATGGACATCTTCTTTTGCTCCTTGTGAAGGACATCTTCCTTACCAAAAACCATGCCAAGGGGACCCACCCTCTTTGGAGAGCTCTTGTAGGCATCTAAACACAAAGCCCAGAACTTTAAAGTCCAGGCACCCTGCTCAAGAGGTGCCTAAATGTGGGAGGCACTTGTGTTTTACTGACAGTTCTGCTCCATAAACATGTAAAATCTACCTTTAGGCAGGCCACAAATCCTGACACTGTTTTGCATATTTCTTATCAGCATGTGCTATCTGAAAAAGCAAATTCAGAAGTTGATTTCAGAAGATACCTTTGTGATTAGCCCTAACACAAAACTCAGTGTAAGAGATATTGAACAGCTTTATGCCTAGTGCGATAGATTTAATGCAGGTTTTCACCCATACTCCCACCTCCCAAGTACAGAGTAGCTGTAGGAATAGCAATCTAGAGGTGAGATCTCTCAGTCCCTGAGAGCAAATATCTTTCACTTGCAAAGGCCTATTATTAAGGCTCTGTAGTTACTTTGGTATACATAAAACCTTTGTTCTGGGAAATGCAGGGTTACTAGGCACAAATGGGTGTCACTTGAAACAGATTTCTGAGGCAATAATGGGTTCATGAATAGATGTTTACTATGGTATGTCACAGATAGAAGAGCTGAAATAGATAGCATTACCTTTTTTCAAGAGCTTAGTGTCAGTTAAGTGCCTTTCCAAGTTCCCCTGAAAACTGAAGAGTTAGTTTCATTCTTGATATCGTTCCACCAACAAGGACAGAATTTCATCTGGAATGGATTTGGCTCAAAGGGTTTTTTGCAGTTGTGATCATGTGATGTGCTTATTACTCAGAACATGTTTGTTCTGTGCCATGTGCATGATATATTCAGAACATGTCTCTGACATTTTTGCTATTCCTACTTTCTTGTGCCTTTTTCTGTGTTTCCAATAGTTCAGCTAGAAACCCCCTGAAAGACTGGCAACATTAGTAAACATTACCTGCTTGATGCTGACTCTATTTCTGAATATTTTCAGCTGACATTTGAAGTACTATATATTACTGATGAAATCAAGAAATAACAGAAATAAGTCTACACCAAGCTTCTTACTGCTATAGCTGCTTTTTTTTGGCCTTTTTTTTTTTTTCTTTTTGGATCTGCACTCAGTTTATTTTTAGGGTTGAATATTTCTTTCCTGCACTGCAGCCATCAATAGAGACTTCATCTTTGCCAGGTCTCAAGAATCATCAACAGTTATTTTGTGAAAGTCATTTGATAAGAGCTTCTGTCAGAAACCTAAGCTTTTGTCAGAATGGTAGTAGCCAGCCAGAGATATAAGGACTGAAGGCTGATCACCTCTCTGAGGGGCAGATCTGCTACGCTGCTCCCTGGCTATGACTACAGTTAAATTAAAGGTCTTATTTAACTGGATGTGAGGTTAAATGACACCGAATGACTTGTGCCTATGTTTTTAGAAACTAGCCTCTCTTGTGGCAAGTGTTTCTTGGAGAGATAAAACAGTGGAGATGATCAGAGTCCATGAGTAATACTGTGTGCTTGTACTCACTCTCTGGTCCTCTTTATTAATCAGCATAGATGTGCCCACAGTTACCAGCTGGCTTGGCCTAGAATCCTTTTCAAGTCCACAGTTCCACTCTTCATAGAATTTACTAATCATCAATTATCTGCGTTTCACATCATTCATTGCCACTTCTTCACTTTTTTTGACCCTCTACTTTTGTTAAATTGCATTCCTGCATGCATGTAGTGCTTTGAGGCATGAGTTCCTGTTTGCATCTGCTAAATGCTGCTACACTGTGTAAAATAAATAAGCTAAACCATAAGAGACTGTGTCTGCCAAGAAAGGTCTATATAGGCCAGACAGTGAAAGCACGGTTTTGTTTTGCAGACGGCAAAACTGAAACTCATTTTGCAGAATTATAGGTGACTCGAATAAGCAGTTTCAAACTGTAAAAAAACAAAACAAAACAAAACAAAAAACAGCATTTACTTGGAATGGATCTCTGTTTAGTTGGACAAAAAGAAATCAGAAAATATTCTATATTACAAGAGAGCAAGGTCTTGGCATCTCGAGTATATAGGATGGGTTTAGCTCTTGGGAAACTTACGGCATAGTGTTCTCATGCAGACATTCATTTCATTTCAATTTGTGATGTGATCTTCTGTGTGCTACAATAACAAAACAATAAGGTATGATAACGTGTAGTCTGCAAAAAATATATCAGAAAGCCTCTCAGTAGGGAAAAAGTAGCTGTTCAAAGCTAGAAAGAAATGAGACAGGTAAAACACTACAATGATTTGGAGGGAGGAGGCATTTGTCAGGAGAACATTTTAATTGATTCAATTCATTCAGAAATAATGTCAAACTACACAGGCCTTTTTCTTATTAAATTAATATAGAATGATAGAACTATAGAGTGGTTTCGGTTGGAAGGGACCTTAAAGACCATCCAGTTCCAACCCTCTGCCATGGGCAGGTGGACACCTCCCACTAGATCAGGTTGCACAAGAAGCATGTTTGTAATTTGTTTTAACACATTGCTTTTCTTTCTCTTGACTTTTGCCCTCTAGGTTTGGAAGCCAAGAGTTCATGATATGATCCAGCTGGCTTATAGATCAACAACCACCTTGTGAATAATGGTTGAAAACGGATCCCACCTGGACAATGAAACACTTGCAATGCTCCAGAATAGAGCTATCTCCGTCACCCTCCCAGTGGTGTATACACTGGTGGCTATCATCAGTATCCCTGGCAACTTGTTCTCCCTTTGGGTGCTCTGCTTGCATATCAAACCCAAAACGCCTTCTGTTATCTTCATGATCAACCTGAGCATCACAGATCTCATGCTGGCCTTCTGCTTTCCCTTCCAAATATCTTATCACATCCAGAGCAATCATTGGATCTTTGGCAAGATTCTTTGCAGCCTTGTGACTGTGATGTTCTACTCCAACATGTATTCTTCCATACTGACCATGACCTGTATCAGCATTGAGCGGTACATGGGTGTGGTATATCCCATGAAGTTGGTCAAGTGGAGAAGAAAAAGATATGCCTTCGGTGCCTGTATGGTAATGTGGCTTTTCTTGCTACTAGCTTTTTATCCACTGGAAAGCACAGATCTGACCTATGAAGTGAAAGAACTGGGGATTATAACCTGTTTTGATGTTCTCAAGTGGGATATGCTGCCCAACTTTGCAGCCTGGGTGGCCTTTCTCCTCACGCTATTTGTTGTGCTCTTCCTGATCCCTTTCATTGTAACAGTTGGATGCTACATCGGCATCATTCGGAAGCTTATTCAGACATCAAACAGATACGGTAACAGGCAGAAGACTAGATCCATATACCTGGCGATTATAGTCCTTTCGGTGTTTGTCACTTGCTTCGCCCCCAATAACTTTATCCTATTTGCGCATATGATCGTCCGCCTGTTTTACAAGAGGAGTTTGTACCCTGCCTACAAGCTCACCTTGTGCCTCAGTTGCCTCAACAACTGCATAGATCCCTTCATTTACTACTTTGCCTCTAAAGAATTTTACCAGAAATTGATGCAAGTGTTTCGCCCTAAAGTACTGCTCAGTGACAGCTTGGAAACCAGAAGGGAAAGCTTATTTTCTGGCAGGACCATGTCAGCCAGGTCGATGTCAAGTGGACCTATGGATGGGTTAGAGGGAGTAACAGTCTATTTGCAAAGGCAGGAAAGTGTTTTCTAGCCTTAGACTTCCCCAGCAGAAAGGCACCTGTGAGTTCCATGAGTAGAGACAGAAAATATTTCTTTTTGAATGTCTACCCTCAAAGTAACATGCTCTAGTGACAGAAGTCAAACCATATGCATATCGTGCATGCTACTTGAGTAAGTGACTATTTTCTGATAAGAAGTGGAAGCACAAAAGGAACTGAGTTTATTCAAAAAGCCCCTGAAGCAAACCCAGTGTAGATAATTAAGGGATGGCCTGGAATTAGTCCAAGGGATAAGTTTAGAACAAGAATTACTTTCAAGTTGTATAATCTCAGTGTTACCCAATGCTTGAGATCCTCAGTGAATGTGAAATATTACTGTATATGAGTTATAGCATACATTGAAATGGGATTTTGGGAAGGGGAGTTATTTTTCTAAGCAATGTGCTGTGTTTTTTTTTTTGGGGGGGGTGTTTTTTGTTTTTTTTTTAATGTATTGCTTTACTGTTCGGTTGCATTTCTATAAATGAGTAAACATAGCTTGTCATTTTACCATCAATGCATAATGCATAGCCACTGTGAATTCACCGCAACACTCACCCGTTTATCTGAATCAAACCACACTAACCTTTGAAAAGGTTAGACTGAGTGATATTATTTATTTCAGTTTTATACAGAAAAATATCTCATGCTATGAAAGAAAATCTAGCATTTCTTTCTAGTTCTAAGCTGGTTTTACCTAGAACTAACAGTGTTTGAGACAACTTCAGCTGCTGCATGGCTTATATTTTCATTTCCTGAAGGTATTAATTTCTCAGGATAGTGGGCAGAAATTGGTTTAAGAAAACAGGTTTCCCACATTGACCTACTACAGTAATAATGCTTCTGGTGTTAGATTGGTATCAACAAGTTGTTTTAACCAAATGACTATAGACTGTATGTGGAAGCACCACCCCCTCAGCAGACAATTTAGCTTTACGTAGTGTGAGGATATGCATATCTTCCTTATGGTACTGGTGTGGATTATTAATCAGACCTTCTGCAGGATATATGAGAATTTGACCACAGTGATTCTGTGCAAGCAGAAGCTGTGTGAAAACCCACCCTTATGGCCAGATATCAGAAACGTACTTCTTTCAAACAGGCAAACAGAAAGCAGAAAAAAATGAAAGCAAGGTTTGATAGTGGGAGATGTACCAAGTATCCTGGAAAGAGGCTGTAACTATAATCAGGTTGATAGTGCAGTCATGTGCTTGGGATTTCTCTCGGAAATATCCTTCTCTGGCTTGTTTGCATATATTGTGTGATGTGACGTTTTTCTTCTCACATCTCAGCAACTGCCCCGGTGCTTGGAAAGACAACTGCGACAGAATACATCCTGGGCACAGAGAAAGACAAAGTTTTTCCCGTTGTATTTTCAGCTTTTTATCTATGTTTGGATCTCAGGAGAGTAAAAAAAAAACAAAACAAAATCCACCTGACAGAGCCAGACAAGCTTCCCTTCACAAGCAAGATGAAGCTATTTGTTTCCTTTTGCTACATTGCAAGCTGGATGGTGCTACATTAGTGAGCTGGAGGCTTTCTTTGACATTGTGGATGGTTGGTTCAGACACCACATTTCATCTCCCTTGAGCAGTGGCTGCCAGCTGTACTGATTTCTGAGCTCCTGCAGCTAAGTAGCTAAGTAAAAGACATCACCCATGGCTCCTATTATCTATTTGGCTCCTTTTTTTTTTTTTTCCTTGTATGACATCATTTAAAGCCATTTTTCTACCACTAAGTATCATGAATTTCATTGCTGTAGAGGCTGGATACCCACAAATTCAATTGTGAGATATTTGTACATCCTACCCTCTGCTAAAGTATCATCAGTTATTAGTGCAGGATAAAAGTGAGTGGACCTAGTGCTACCTTTCAAAAGCCATGTGAGATGTTCTGTGCATTTCATAGCATTAGCTTTAAGTGATCTGCAGATTTTCTGCCCATCAGGTCAGCTTTAGCCACAAGTAGTCCATCAAAACTTTCCCATCAAGCCTCATGGAAGCTAGGCTGCATTAGGCTGTGTGCCAGGTGCAGTGAGATGGGCTTAGAACTACAAATCACCTCACAGATTCTGAAAGAGAGGAGCCTGTACAAGTCAGGGGCTCTGAGCTCCCATGTCAGCTCTGGAACATCCTCCAAAATATCTGCTTGCACCAGGATATAAGCTTCTGGCAGGAAATGTGAGCTGTTAGCTTGGGTAGGAAGAACACGAGTGTTGAGGTGAAGGTATGAGATACGAGATTCCCGCTTCCTTGATAGACAAGATCCAGGATAGAGGAGGAGGTAAAAGGAAGAAGGATAACTTTATGTGTTTAAAGCAAAAAACAACCAACCAACCAACCATAACAAACAAACAAACAAAACAATGCTGCTTGCTTGCTTGGGACTTCAGTGTCCAAATCCAGCTCATTCAGTGCCATTTTCTTTGAACATGCCCTACACAGTTGCCTGTTCTACCCCTCCAAAGAAAGAAATAATATTAATAAAAAGACATACAAAATATACCACAGTACATTACATAAAGCATTACATACATTTCGGTTGTTTGGATATGTGCCTCTGTTTACCTACACTGTCTGAAAAAATCACAGGCTGGGATTTTCCTGAGTTGTCCCATATCCATCAGGTGGAAATTCAGTTAGTTTATTTATGTTTTGCAAATCTGTGTATTAATTTAGCAGTGCATTGCTTTGCCTGGCTGTTCAAATCCCCCTTCCATCCCCTTTCACAGAACTCCAGCTTTCTCACTACCAAAACTGTTTTTCGCATTTTATGGTGTCAGAAACTGTTTTGGAGGTTATACTAAAATCCCGTTCTCTCACCCCTTTTTTTTTTTTTTTCCTTCTGCAAATATTCTTCTTTGTTACTTCCCCTAGCTTTAATGCAGATTTTCACTCTGTTCTATTTTGAACCTAATCTCCAAGCACTCAGTGCATCCTGAAATGTGCTGAAACATGCCTCAACTGTAACTGACATCAAACAGAGCTGAAAAAGCAAAGACTTTGCACTTTGGACATCAGCAACTATATTTTGAAAAATACTGAATTGCTCCTTTTGCAACAGAGAAAAGATGCTCACAACCAACTGACAATTTTCTCTCCAGCCTCACACAGCTCTCCATAGCACGTAATTCCTTTTTCAATGGTGCCTAAAAAGGAATAGAAGGGATGTCCCATTCTTTGCACCATTGTGTAAGCCAGTCTCAAATTAGCTCAGATGAGGCAAAATTCCAATTCATGTTACCGGGATTGTTTCTTGAAAAAGAAATACAATCTTTGATTGCTTCTTCCACGTATCTTTTGAGTCTGATGGTGTATACTGTGAAGTTTTAGAGGGGTGTTTTAAGAGAGGAGAATAAATTCTTTTTAAAAGTAGCCCAATTAACTGTTCTTCAACACTTGAAACATGTCCTCATGGGACACCATGAGGTCGCAAGACTGCTACCTTGTTCAGTGGATGTGAGCTTAAATATATTTATATATATATAAACATATATACAAACATACACATAAATGGAGGTTGCCATTTGAGAGGTTATCAAAAAGTTCTTGTCTATACTGCCTTCAGTTTGGGAAATGTGGGTTCTGTATGACATGCTTACTTGATCGCCTCTGTGGTAGTAATTTTACTGAGAAGAAGACACGAATGTACAGGCTTCTGTTCTGTTTTTGTTGTTGATGGTGGTGGCGGTGGTTGTTCTATATATATATATATGTATATTTTATTTGTGTAACAATTTAACCTATGAATGTCCTTTGACTTTTGTACATAAAGAAAGAAACCATGAAAAGGAAAGGATTTAAGATTTGTTTGCACCTGTCATGTGTGAGCTACTTCTCAACTTAGAACAGGGCAGGGAGATCAAGTTATAAAATAAAATGAATCAATTTCCCATTGCTATTTCGTCTCTCTCTCTATATATTTTAATTTCAGTGCTTTTCTCTAGGGGGCCAGCAGGCCAAGTCCCATTGCACCACCCAACTGGCAGCAGGCAGCAGGGGGCACTGGGGCAGCCCCAACCCCAAGCCCCAGCCCCAAGCACTTCCCTGGGGACAGGGACAGGCTGGGACATGGGCCTGCTGGGTGGACCCCGCTGGCCAAGGGCCATGGCCAGGCCTGGCTGCGGGGAGCTGGGGCCCAGCCCTGCTGTGGCCTCGCTAGGGCAGGGGCTGGTGGTCCCAGGCTGATGTGGGGTCCTGGTCCCAGGGCAGAGTGGGTCAGGCCTCTAGAGATGTTCAGGGCTGTGAGGACGCTCAGGACGTGACACCCTGATAGAAACCTTCCCTAGACCGACTGTGCTTCATTTGGGGTTCAGGATCTGTGTGGGTGTGTCTATGCTGACAAATGAAAGAGGGCCGGAGATTGTCTTGAATTCACTTGGTAATTTTTGTCTGTTTTCTCAGTTCAAAGTATTTGAAATAAGATGAGGTCTACATCACTGCCCACCAGAGTAGGGCTTCTATAAGGTGATGTTTAAGGTATATGCTACATGCCTAAAGGTATGTATGATAGCATGAACATTTGAGGGAGAAACTCAGTGTTGGTAAGCATGAAGTGATGAACATGGGCAAATCCAGTCACAGCTTTGCATACAAAATGATGTGCTTGGTAGTGACCACTATACATCACAGTACATAATTTGAAGCATTAGCTCAGTGACAGTGGAAAGAAAGCAAGTAAAACATTGCAAGTTGTTAGGAGTTTGGAAAAAAATAAACAAAACACTATCATGCTTGCTGGGTAGCAGCAAGAAGAGGTTAAAAATTTTTAGATGTCATTAATATTGTAGATTTTTAAGGGCCCAGAGTGAAAATTCTAATATATGATGACTCTCACAAGAATGATCAGGATATAAGCTTTGGTTACTGTACTCTAGTAATTAAATCCATCCTGAAAAAAAAAAAAATGAGGAACTCATTATTGGAATAAATTGTGTACCGCTTTTCCTCAATTATGCTGCAGTTCATAGGATTAAAAGGAGTCAGTGAGAACAAAATTTCAGTCATGCTATTCATCTTGATATATTCTTCTGGACTACAATCATTCTGGGTTAAATATTTGCATATGTGTTCTCTTGTCAAACCTAGAAAGTATAATTATGGAGAACATAATAAAGTAGAGGATAGTGCTCTGCTGAAATATTTTTTTAAAAGCTTTCTTTCTTCATTTGAGAAAAAACCTGTCTGAAGTCTGGACTCCTATTTAACTCTCAGTCTTTCATGATTTGCTTGCAAGTCTTATTACTTTTAATTTTTAATCTTTAAGTCTAAACAACTGGAGATATGTTATCAAATGAAGAGACTCTCAGGCCTCTTAAATAAGTTCAGAGCTGTCAGCCAGAATACCATTCATGATTTCAGCATAAATACCTCAGCCACCTGCTTGACTATCTTGACTCACGATGATGTCCTGCAGACAGTCTTTTTCTTTTTCAGGAAGCTTTTTTTCTTCTGCAGAAATTTTCAGGACTGTAACTATCATGGTTCTGTTTCCCCAGTTCTTGCATCAATGTCTACATGACCTGGCTCTGGTATACCAGCATTATGTGGATACAGAAAGTAAAGTGTGCATGTTGTCCTGCTGGGAGTTACTAGGGCTAAGCTTTTCCCGGTATCTTCATATCCTTAACTGCTGCTGCTGGAACACAGGTGAGCTACCAGAAAAAATAGAGAAGTGTTTTATGGAGTACTTCCAATTGAAGGAAACTCCAAGGTCTGACTTCACTGCTGTATATCTTAAAGGCTTTGTCAAAGAAGTAAGAGCAACACACTTCAGGGAGGTATTAACAGATTCAAGCTGGAGATAGGATGGGGCTAAAGAAGTAACCTCTGTGGACGCTGGGGGAAGAAATACAGTAAGTGAGAGTTTGGAAAAAGATGCAGAAAGTTGGTGTCTGCAGGAAACCATCCACAGTTAGAGAATGTCTGTAAATAGTTTTCTTCATAAACAGCCAATTTCATTTTAGAAACATGGAGCCCTTTCAGTGTGAAAGCTTGAATAGTCAGCAGCGCTCCAGATTCTTGCTACAAGGAAAGGAATGTGATTAACAGATAAATAAACCACTGCCTAGACACAGAGTAAACGTCTCATGGAAAAACGCAGGTCTCTGGAAATGTGGGCTTGCCAGGCACAAAAAGTGAAACTCATCTGATCAAAACTAGATATTAAGTGTTACTGTAGGTGTCTTAGTGCTTGGCAGCATTCAGGTCGACTGCCTGCTCTGATTCCTAAGTCTCTGTGATAGCTGCAGTGGCTGTTGACTGCATTCAGACATCCAGATGTTAGTAGACTTCCATATTACCATTGAACCCCACCACAAAAGCAACGTTGGTATTCCAGGCCTGTTACCTTCTGCTTCTTGACAGTTTTCTTCTAATTCTGCCAATTTCATGCTTCTAATGGGAGCTTGTTCATCTGATAGAAAGCCATGTGCTGGGAAATAATACTCCTGGGGACCTCAGCAAATGCTTAAATAGAATGCAGGTCTCCCTCACCTTGTCAAACCTGGATGGCTTCACAAAATAAATGCAAATATATCAGTTAAGTTACTGGAAACCTCTTCCCACTGTTTACCTCTACAGAGACTCTATACAACCTTCTCAATTCGAAACTCTCTAGGGAGGTGCACTGGCCTTTTCTTCTTCAAAAAGTTTCCGCAGTGCAACACCGATTTTCTCAGCTCCTACTTATTGCCCACGGGTTGACATTTTTCCTTTCCCTATTTCACGCTGCTTTCCATAGTATATGCAGAATGCATCAGTTTCTTACCACTTAGTATTAGTGTTCTTTAATGAATAATGCAAATCACTGTACACTTTTACCTAAAATGTCAATATACCTGGACTTTTGTAACAAGGCAACTGTTTCTATATACTGCTGCTAAAATCAAGCCTTTAAAGGAGTAAAAAATAAGATACAGTGCAGCAGACAACCTTTCTTTAATCGATAAATCTGAATAGATAAAGAAGATAAAAGACAAAAATAAACCCTTCAACCTAACAATATTTAATCTAGGTTTTGTTATATAATACACTTTAATTTTTCATATTCAATAAAGGTATTTGACTCCCAGAGTGGAATTACTCCTGTTCTTACAGTCATGCAAATCTGTTGAAGGGGACTGAAGCCCTGTTAAAAACATATCTTAGCACCTATTAATATCTTTATGATGCCCCTTTATAGTTCCAATCTCGTTTATGCATTAACTTTCCAGATATCACTAGACCTATTGACATTAACTTTGTGTCAGATTACCCCTATATGCACACACACACACACACAAGCATACACAGTTAATATTAAGCAGTCCTTGTACTTCAGACTAGGACTTCGAGTGTTTGTGGTGCTTGGTTTCTGTCCTTACCAGTTACAGGTCTCTACAGCTATTTGAAAATTACAGTATGCTAGCAAAACCTTAGAAAAAAACCGTGGGACGTACTGCCCTCCTGTGGAGATTTGTATAGTGAACATATTAAGAGCTCCACAAAACGTGCTTGACCTTGGAGTGTCAGTTGGGAAATCATTTTCTGGAAGAGGTGGTATTCCAGCTGAGCCAATAAACCTCTTTTCTGCATCTTAGCTTCATTTAACTACCTTTGCACCGTTGTCGTTCCAGTAACCATTATACTGTACAAGGAGAAGAGAAACATCTGTTTTTCATATTTAGACAAATATATGTGTACATGTGTTTAATACAGACACACAAACATATGTAGTGTGCACATGCTGTGCATATAATATATGCATTATGTACACACATTTTCTGAAAATATTTTATCGTCTTTTTTTTTTCTTTTTTAGGATAAACTATCTAGAAAAAGTGTTCTTTATAGTCTGATATGCTATTTATTTTTCTCTAGAGCTTATACAAACATTAACAGGAATGAGATTGGAGAAATGCTGATATTAGATGTGGAACTACCCGAGCCATTAGATGTGGAACTACCACCAACAAGCCATGCAACTTTAAAAGAGACTCAGGGATTTGAAATAAACCTCTGCCCCACAAGCACACAAAAAACTGGGGATGCTGTCAGCAAACACTGTACCCCCTGTCCCAGTGATTACAGGGTTATTAGGCACTGCCATGTTTTCTCCTCTGAGGTTGGTTGGTGGCCTTGCGATAACAGGAGAGAGAAAGCAAGCTGCAGATCAGAGAAGTTTCTCAGTGACAGACGCTGGGCTGTGGCAACAGCTGTGAAAGACAGCACTGGAAGCATGCACAACTGTGTCGCTGCTTCTGTATCATGTAAACTGGGACGTGTTTGCAGCACACCGTTTCTTCCCTGAAGGAGCAGAAGCTGGAAGGAAGCATTCCTTTCTTATTTCAGCCTGGTGTTGCTGCCACGGAGCTGGCTGGCAACTAATCCTTGTGGACAGCAAAGGGACAAAGCCTGTCATTCTGTGCTCCTCTCACTGGGATGCTGTTGTGTTCCCAGTGGGATTTCTTCAAGGCTCTAGGTTTTTCCCCAATGCAATACCTTCTCTGTGGCGGAGGCCAAATGCAACCAGTTAGTCTTAATCACTGACATCCCTTTTCTAGTTCTTGTAGAGAGTTTCCTTGCACTATTTAAGTATGCTGGTCAAAGATGCTTCGCCAAGGCTTGGGTGACAATTTCTGTGTTGAAAAAGTGCCTTGTGAGTGGCCAGCATGCCCCAGGACTATGACTGATGTAGGTGCTTCTCCTTGTCTCATGAAATGGGCACGGAGCTGCCTCAGAGATGGTTGCTGTTCCTTTGGTATGAGATACACTACACTCCTCCAGCAACTGGGAAGTTTCTTCATAGGCAAGGCTTAATGCCATTTGATAACTATGTGGGATGAATGTCATGAAATGAACTATGTGTTAAAACATTTAGAGACATTACATAATATAAAACCTATGTATGTAACAAAATAATGTTTAATCTGACTTTCCGTGGTTTCTTCAAAAGCTCATTATATGCTTATAATACCACATTACTTCAGATAAAAAGGGAATTATGTGATCATGTAGGCACACCAAGATTTTGCTGAACTTCAAAGTTTGATAGAAGAGAACAAAGAAGTATTTAGGCCTGAGCTGAAGAAAACTGAATTGATATAAGTTCTTAAAAATGCTCTATGAGAACACAGAGATGGCAAAGTGAAAGAAATCTAGGCTTCCCACTCTGAAAATACTCCCTCAGTCTGGAACAATGACTCTTTAAAATCTTAGGCTTTTCCAATAGAATTTCCGCCGTACTCTACAGGAAGCAAGGACAAAATAATTTGAAAGTCAGCGTGTTTTACCTATCTTGCAAAAATCTGAATTCATTAAAAATCTAGAATACCCCTTCAGAATCCAAAAATCTAGTTGAAGATGTAGACTAATCATAACAGATACTGTATTATATGAAATAGGAAACTCACTACCATAGCATAGTTCAGATGAAATAGCTAGCTAAATACAGTTGTATGCAAAAATATTATAATAAAACATTATGCAGGTAATGTTGAATGATTTGATTGTTATTTTTAAACAGAGGAGAATCCCTGGAGCTGATGATTAACTGGTGAAACAGAATACATCTTTAAATCCCTACAGTAGCAGAAACAAGAGTTACTACTTTGTGAACTGTGTAGATATGTTGGACTACAGCAAGGATTTCAATGCCAGAAAGAGGCTTCTGAAAAATTAAGACTGCACTCTCAGAATTAATGAGGTTGTCCTAGAAAAGCCAAGTTGCCTTGTGAAAGATGAAATGTTCATTTGCTTCATCGCAACATCCCTAGGATTCTCTACATTCTTTGCAATGGAAATGCATTGCTCCCCAAGCAATTTGATCTTGTGCTGGTACAGATGACTGAGCCAAACAATAGATCCAGGTTGAAATACATACACTTATTGCGATATACATAAATGTAGGTATGAGAATTTGATTAGTACAATGTTCTCTACATGCTTCGAGTTATTACTCTTATGGCTGTAGTATAAATATGTATGCAGAAAAGCAGAGAAGTCCAGAACAAAAATATTAAAGAAAGGTCTCTACAGTTCAGAGCTCTAACTGTTACTTTGCTGTTGCTCAAAATACACCCGGTATTTGAAAAAGTCAACAGTTTCATAACCAACCTTGGACAAGCTAATCTTTGACTAGCATGGTCAGCCAAGACAGAAACTTTTCTGATAACTGCTGTTGTCATTGATCTTCACCTCGGTTGGCTCACTGCAGCCTCACACTTGCTTTGCCCAACTCTTGCAAAGTTGCTGTAGACTAATTAAAAATAATTACTTGTCAAATCTCTCTAAAATGTGATAGCTTACTTGATGATTTTCAGCTTGCTCACAAAGGGTACTTTGAACTTCACCACATTTAGGCCAGTATAAACCACATACAGGTAAATGAAAACATACATTTTAGCAGCTTCGTGTTTTTATCTTTTAAATAAACTAATTCAGCTCTTTGTCATGTTTGTCAGAATAACAGACTTACTAATTACCAGTCTTCAAACTAATAATTAAAAAAGCCACATTCTCATTGTTTTCATATTAAAAAAGTTCTTTGTACCAATCTCCATTTTTGGACATTGTCTGAACTTTCAAGGGAAAGACTGTAGAAATTATCCATTTTCCCTTATTTATTTATTTATTTGTTTAACTTTCATAAAGTTCTTTGTGCAAATCAGAAGAGCAGTATGTAAGCAGAATTCAGTCAAGGGAGGTAAGTCATGCTTGTCTTACACTTGAGTTAATTGGGCTCCACAAGCAGGAGGAATGATGTATGTTGCATATATCCTTATAACCTCTATAAATTACTAGAGACAGCAGATTTGTATTTCATTATTATCTATCAAAACAAGCTGGAAGGAACAGAAGGCATTCTTTCTGTCAAGGTTGTTCTTTATATAAATACATGCATCGGATGGAAGGCACACCATCATTACTTCACATTTATAGTGGTGAAAGTACACTAGAAGACTGAATAAAATGAAGAGAAATAGAAGAAAATCAGGACTGTTATTGGATTGTTATGGAAAACTTTGCATTATTGTCTTAATCCTCTGGAGTGTATGAATTAAGTTTATCAAACTTGCTTAGACACATAGCAATTCAGTGTATAAAAAGACGACTTCAGATAAGAATTATGTTCCAAATCCTTGCAAAATCCATACAAGTGCAATTTCCCTTTCTTTGGTTCATATTGCAGTCATAATGAAGAGGTACATAAATTAAGCTTTAGGGTTACGTTAAACTCAGCCATTAGAGGTAGTGCCATAGTATTTTTTTCCAGAGGACTAATTCCAAATCTTTGACCTGTGTGTACCAGGAGACATGCATTTCTGTGACTTGATGAGATTCTTGTCCCTTTATTCAATCAAAAATTATAATGGTATCATATGAAGGATACTCAGGATTCTATTTCTGTGGTATCTTCTTGTTTGCAAGGATAAATGTCACGTTTCACCGGCCTGAGAAAAGAGCAAAGAATTAGATCTGACAAGCTCTGTGACAAGCAGAGACTGCTCCTCTCCCTGTTTCACACTTGCCCTTTCTTTTTAGTCACTTCTCCAGCTATCCCAGAACTATTTCAGCGTTATGGATTTGATGAGGATGTTAACATTTACTTAAATCCTCTTGCATAATAAGGACAGCAATCTATATTCACAGTTGTATTTAATCTAAGCATTTTATTTCCTTTTTCATTTTAGCGTAATTTCCCTAGGTTCTTAATATTTATGATTATTTGAACAAAAATGTCTCTGAAGACAAATTTCAGTCCTGATCTCAAGTCACTGCTGCCCATAAATGAGTCTGGTCTCAAAGAGGGTCACGGGACAGAGGCACTTGGAAGGAGTCAAGGCATGTGAGGTGCTGAGTTATAGCCACCAAACCTCAAGCTGGCCTAGCCAGTGAGTAGGGTAAGTATCTTGAGAGCCAGGAGTGTGCCTCTGTGAGTGTGGCACAACTCGGGGAGGTGGCTGCTGGAGGAACCAGGAGCTCCAGGACAACTGCCAGAGGGTCCACGGGGCCTGGAGGTCAACTGGGAGACCCGTTTGTGTATGTGCCAGGGTGGGGGAAGATGTGTGTGTGCGCCTGCTTATCTGCACCTGCAACTGGAGTGGGACTGCAGCTTGGAGGCTCAGGTGCCAGCAGCTTGAGAGACCTGGGGATTTGGGGAGCGAGTTAATGCATAGACTGGGTGTCTAAGGTCAGATCCTGCAGGGGCTCGCACTGCATATAGGTAAGTAGGTAGGTATGTGTATACGTACACATATTTCCCACTAACAGACCTTCATCCTGACCAGCCAGAGGGGAGAAGAGGCGGAGGCCGTTGGTGTTTGTGTGGGTGCTGAGGCTGCCTGCTGGTGCTGCTCTACGTGGCTGGCCATGGGTGTACGTATGGCATGAGATGGATGTCAAGAGACTGCAAACTACTATTGCTATGACTAGACTGCTATGACTTTTTAATGCTAGAATACATAGTTCACTCTTTTTCTATCCAGCTGAAAATACGTAGTGCCATACCATTTGCAAGTTTTGGGGAATATATCTGAGCTTTCATATTAAGCCTTCTTTTTTTTTTTTTTCTTCACACAAAAGGCTAAAGAGGAGACATCCTATCCGCTGAGATACGCATCAAATCCGGTGACGATAACATCTCACTTTTCTGCAAACCAAACCAAACCAGACCAAAACCGACAACACCTCTTTGCCAAACACCTCCCTCGAGAACTACCGGCGGGGGGGGGGGGGAGAGGCCGCTAGACGCGGTCGCTGCCTCGCCCTCCCGCGCTGCCGCCTGCCTCCCAACGGCTCCGACCCACCGCCGACAAACCCGCGCCGCCCGCTCCGGGCCTCCCTGGCCGCGGCTCCGCCCCGCCGCCATTATAAGGCCGCCCCGCCGCCTGCCCCTAAGCCGAGCCGAGCCGTGCCGTGCCGTGCCGAGGCCGGGGGGGAGGCGGACGTGCGGTGCTGGCCGCGGCCATGGCGTTGAACCCGGTGCTGGGGAAGCTGGTCAGCAAGAGGGTGGTGCTGGCCAGCGCCTCGCCGCGCCGCCAGGAGATCCTCACCAACGTGGTGAGTGCCGCGCCGGCCATACCTGCGCTGCCCGTCCCCTTCCTGCCATTCCCCTCCCGGGAGGAGGCCCGGCGGTGCCCGAGGGGCTGGGGGGGGGGGGGGGAGGTCAGTTTGCACGTGAATGCCTGAGAAAATAAACTTTAGTGTTGTTGTTTCTCTTTGCGATCACGGTTTTCTTCTTAGGGTTTCTCTATAAGCAAGCGCATGTGTGTCGGTTGGTTTATATGCAGATTGATATGCGTGTGGATTAAGGCATTCTGCTGAAAGGGAGGTGATCCAGCAAGTGGAAGGCTGGCTCTGACTCATAAATGCCTGCGTAACTGCTTCTGGCACGTCACAGAAAAGTTCGGGAGGCCTTACTGTGGGCCGAAATAATTAAGAAATAGCCTACCGTTTCCCTTACCTCATGGGGTTAGTGCTAGGTGTGTGCAGCGAGGGGAATACGGTCAGTGTCACTTTTTGTTCTCGCACACAGCGATGAAGAAGCTGTATCCCCTCTTTCAGAGCATTTGGCCCATGGGGGCACACACCGACTTCACCAGTCTGGCTGCAGGAGGCTTTTGAATGGCACTTCAGTGCGTGCATTGTAATGCGTCCAATAGATTGCATAGAGTCATTTTTGTAGGAGAAGGTAGAACATAAATGTGAAGAAAGTATGTTTTTGCAAAATACAAAGATGTAGAGAAGCATGGGGGTTCAAACGTGTGCCCAGCTATTAGAAGCATAGTGTCTCTGCTGGGTGTAGGAGGTGTACATGTGCAATCTGGAGGCAGGAAGCAGGGAGAGTTGTTGTTATTTTGACAAAACCACAGATAAGTGGCACTTGGTTTCTACTTATCACGTGTATAATAACACATAAACTGCAGGTGGTAAAGATCCTGTAAGCATGCACAACTGTTGCACAAGTGCCATGGATGGATTCAGTGAAAACGCCGATGGTGGAATAGGGAAAAAGAATATAAACATACCAGTTCAGAAGTTATTTCTGGTGAGGCTTTTTATTCTGGACTACTTACAAATCGTATGAAAAGGCAAAACCCTATAATAGAAGCACTTTATTATTTTTTTTTAACAACATGAGACTGACTGTATTGCTTTCCTTTCTTTGTTACAGGGTCTGCGGTTTGAGGTAGTTCCATCTTGGTTTAAAGAGACACTTGAAAAGTCGTCTTTTGCAGCCCCTTATGAATATGCCATAGAAACTGCAAAACAGAAGGCTCTGGAAGTAGCAAACAGAATGCATGTAGTAAGTTACCAGCTATTTCTGCAGTGAGATTTTCATCTTTAAATGGTGTGTGTTACAGTGACTTAATTTGCATGTACTACTGAGGTGGCCTGTGAGTGCTTTTTCCCCACTTAAAGGAAATGGATATTTTCTGTCGTTTGCGAGAGATGACATCCCTGAAATTTACTCACCTACTCAAAAGAAGGTCCAATGCCTGCAGTTCAGGCTTTTGACAAGCAGACATAGCTCGTATGTTTTGCCAGAAGCATACCTGCTTTGGCTTGGGATACATAATTGATAGTTCCTTTCAGCAGTCAGGTTTGTGACTACATCTTATCCTGAAAGTTGCTTATCACAGGTATTAGTTGACTGAATCCAGTGCTTTGCTGTAGCTTTCATTGAAAAGTAGTTCAGTTGAACAGTTGTGACAAGGGAATGGTTCAGAATTGATGAGTATAAAGATGCTGGAAGTAAGCAGAAAAACAAGGCATTCAGCTATAAAGCATTCTGGAGAAGGAGATTGACGTTCATTTCAAGAGTGGGAAGCTGACTTGATTTCAGGTTTTGTAGTTAAGGCAACAGTTTTGAATCTTAAGTATTGCCAAAACTGGTGATCCAACTTTTAAAAGTAGCATATCTGATTTCTGCCCTTGTCTCTAAGCGGTGTGAGCACATAAGGCTGCTCTTTACCAGAACCTTTTCAGCAGTCTAGCTGATGAGATCCTACAAAATGTACTGTAATATCTTAATATAAGCCCTAAAAGAGAAGAGTGTATTTGTTGAACCTATACTGATGTCAGAAAGGGAGTGTCAGATGCTTTAAACCAACAATGTTGCCAGATGTCACCATTCTTCAAAGCAAATATTGCATGATCTTCAATGTAAATCGTTATCCAGGTTTCTGCCTACTTCTTTTCAGAGAATGGTGTTCAGAGAATACATTAGGACTGTATTTTCAATGCAAACCTACGAACTAACTTACACTGGGCTTTCATTGCAAAATATGCTGGTGATAATGCTAATTCAGTGGATTTCAAAATGCTTCATTACAAAGGAATTTTTTTTAATGATAGCTGGAATTAGTTCTAGTTAACGCACATCAACAGCATATCTGCAGAAGAATTGCTACCCTACAAACTTTTTAATATAATGGTCAGAGTTACAGACAAGTTTCTTGTCTACATGTGTTAAATCATAGCTGTGTACCTCATTAACATGCAAGTGAATCAAAAGTCATCTGTAAGACAAGTTACAGTTTAAAGCCAAGAAAGGGCTAGAAGGAATCTTTATATACCCTTAGTTAGTTCCCCAAAACAGGCTGTGTATGTTTCCTTTTGAGAGAGAGAAGCAAAGCGTAGCTAAAGGAAAAAAAAAATAGTCAGCAATACTTGGCTTAGAAAAATGATTCTAAAGGGTTTCAACTCTGGCTCCAGTACACGGGCTGCTTCATTTAAAGGAATTCTAACTGCCACCTTGAAGATCAAGTTGAGCTTTGAGAATAAAGTTAGATCTTTCCTGGATGCGTTTGTTCATCAGTAACGTGTTTTGGCGAAGTTGTAACCTGCTAACAGTCTGCTCAGGCCTCCTTTTTTTCCTTCACTTTCATGGTGATATAAATGATTACTGTTTTGTAGAAAATGCAAAAGGAGAAAATGTCATGTTTTCAGGTCTGTGTAGTCCAACCTGTAAACTGGTCAACTTAAGTTTTCTAACCTCAGGTTTTTAAGGGGTTTTGTTCTTTCTTCCTGTTTTGAGAAATATATTCTTTCTTTATGCCTTTGCAGAAGCACCTGAGAACACCTGATGTTGTGATAGGAGCAGACACTATTGTGGTAAGAGGTCTTATATGCTTTATCATTGTTTTAATTTTTGTCAAGTGTAGAAAATCTTAAGGTTTGAAGTTAGAAAATGATTTTCACTGAAAAGTTGCACCGGAAAGATGATGTGTTTTGAGGGTTTTGTAGATGTTTTTCATTTTTTCCTAAACGAAGCAATTTTTGGTATCTTGGGTGCTAGGAACATTGGTACTGTTTTTCCAGAGACACTAGCATTGCTTAACAGTTGCCTTTGATCCTCTGTAACATGGATTCCTGTGCAATAGAAATTCTGTTCCCAGGTGACTTACTGTCAAGAAATCCAGATCATGTGAACTGTTTAATGTTGTGCCTCACGGGGGGCGCAACTTTAAGCCTGTCACCTCTGCTGAGACAGTAAACAGTGAAGGTCAGGGGAAGTTGAATTACCTTTTGGAGAGCTTTTTCCGCTGGAGGGTAGCGGTGCTCGACAGTAAGTTAACAGTTCTACCAAAGTATCTGTGCTTCTTGCTCTGCTCGGTAGGCTTATTTTGAAGGCTTGTCTGAAATCATTGTTTAAATCTTTTCTTTTCTGGCCTCAGTTTCAAGAAAAGTAAGAAGACAGCTCGGTATCTCTCTTTCTGTTTTAGACCGTGGATGAGCAGATCCTGGAGAAACCAGTTGATAAGCAAGATGCATATAGGATGTTGTCAAGGTTCGTGCTTTCAAATAAGATTCCAAATATGTCTTATTAAATTGTTTTTACAGGAGCTTTATGGGTTCCTAGGTGCATATCAAGAACTCTGGCTACAAATCTTTCAAGCATTTTTAAATATCATGTCAGTTCTGCCACTAAAAGTTAGATGTGCTTTTATCTTACCCACAACTGGTTATTCCTGTTGCTTCACCGCAGGGAGCAGATAAGAGATGTAACCGTTCTGTTTTCACTTGAGTTAGTTTCCAGAGTCACTTATCACAAGACTTTCTGTATACTTCAGTTGGTACAGGAAGGGAAGATAGGGAGAGATACCATGTTGGGAAAGAGGACAGAAGTGTTTTGAGGCTTGAAGTTTAATGAAAAAGAATTGCATGTATGAGAAGAGTACATAGTGATGTGTGTTCATTGTTTTAAATTGTGCTACCTTGTTTCCTTTCAAAGGAAATGTCCAATGTCCTTTAGTTTAAATGTTTTTAGATAAATAATTTGCTACTTACTTTCCAATGAGAATGTGGATATTGATTATTTTTTATGTTCAGAGCTAATACTGTCAATAGAGAATTTATTAGAGAATGGTTGAGGTTGGAAGAGACCTCTGAAAGGTCATCTTACCTAACACCTCTGCTCAAGCAGGGTCACATAATGAAACTAATTATAAGAATGTGTTGAAAAGTAACTCCCATTCATGGCACGTTTTGCAGTTTTCATCCAACCCAGATGCTGGCTTTTTGGATTTTCAGTTTAACTGAGGAAAAAATCTCTTCCATCATTGTTTTCAATGGATGGGCTGGCAATTTTTAGGCTTCTGTGTTTTTTTTTTCCTGAAGGATACTTTTCTGTTTTAGGTGAATGGTATCTTGTAGGATTTTTTTCTTCCTTTAAGAAATACCAACTGAATAAAACTAATCACCTTTCAGAAAAGACTGAGATGTGACGAATCCACTAGTCAGTCACTCCCGTCTTGTATGGGGGGGGAAAACACAAAATGTCTTCCACTTGATCCAGGTGTTTACATTTTAACTCAGGAGTCTGCTAGAGAGAATATAAGGGGCTTGGTGGTTTTTTTTTGGCGTTTAGTTCTCTAAGTCTATTTTAGATTTATTTTTTTTTGCACTGATGAGTTAAGCTGATTTTTATACTTTGTAGCATGTTACTAACTTAATGGCAGTAGTTTTTCCTCTCTTTCCAGTATCTGACAGCAGCATATGTTATTAGTAGGAGATTCCCAAAGGAGTCTGTCTGGCAAGAGGTTTCTCACCACTCGGTTTTTGCTAAAATCATGCCAAGCTTGGTTAGTTCAAAAATAGTACTTTTTTCTTAAGAGCTTAGTCTACCGTTGCACACAAATGTCTGTTTTTTTGAAAGTACAGCTGTTCATTCTCTTAATTGTGTACATGAAATGCACTTAAAATTAATTTAACTCCTGTTAATTGTGTTCTATATAACTGGAAAAAATAGGAAAGATAAAAACACATGTATCCAAGGTGTCAGGCTAAAATTTTTCACTCATGGTTTCATTTTAAAATTAATTATGTTAAATCCTGTGGGGTTTATTAAGAGCGAGATGCTCCTGGTCACATCAAATTATAGCTTGGCCATGAGACTATTCCTTAATTAGTCTCTTCAAAAATGTAAGTTTTCCTAGCATTCATTGTACTTCCGTTGCTTTTACATTTAAAAAAAACTTAAAGCCCTCACAATTAATCAGCCACAGTGTGGCACTCTGGAGCCACTATGAGAGATCATACTGGCTCAGGATTTCCATGCCAGCTGTCAGCTCAGCTGAGAGTTGGGCTGGGTAAGAGTGAGCATGAACTGTCTTCCTGTACACTCTGCTTTTGTTACTCTAGCTTGCTGTGGGATCCCTGGGGGCCAGGTGTCTGGATGAAATCCATACAAAAGCTTGTTTAGCCCAAGCTTTGTCACCTTTGGGAACAACATAACTGAATGTCTTCAACTTTTTTGTTTGGCTTGTTTTGTTAATGCCTTTTCACTTATATTGAAATAAATAAAATGAATTTGTTTAGGATACGTGTCAGAGCCATCAAGGGATATATTTACATGATGGTCTGTTGCGCAGGCTGTGGTAACATAATTATGTAGAATATTTTTACATCTGATGGGTTTCATTAAACTGTTTCTTAATGTTTTCCCTGACAGGCTGAGTGGGAAAGAACACAGTGTTTTCACAGGAGTGGCTATTATACACTGCAGCAGTAAAGGTACCTGGGTCATTTTATTAAAACTCAGTATTTTCATGAGCAATTATTTACATAAGGACTTGTACAGGTGAAGAAACAGGGTGGAAGTTTTTCATATATAGTCTGAATTGGCTTCCTGCTCAAGATGAAAATTACTATATTGATATGTAAATAAAAAACTCACAACAGCCATCCTTCTTATTGCATTCAGTGTTCACACTGGAGGGAAGAAGACAAAATACAATAGACTATAAAAATACCATCTCTGAAAGCTATGAGGCTAACTAAAAGACCAGTGTAAACTTGTGTGAATACTCTATATGAAGTTCAAATAAGGTACTACAGACTGTGGGACTGAACAGAATCTGATTCACACTAACTTTGATATACTTCCCTTTTCAGAAAATAAGGGAAACAAAAGTCTATTTTTAGGAGTTGAGTAAAATATTAGCTTAGTGCCTCAGTCTTGATTGAACTGTAAAGAGCAATACATCTGTGTTATTTATTGGATAATTTCTTCAGTAAACATTTTTTGAGCACTCTAATATTAAAATTTGAGGAGTGTGTGGTTAAGGGATTTCCTCCGATAATTATGTCAAGACTTCATTAGCGAATATTTTGTCAGGGTCAAGATCTCGTCCAAAACTTCATTCGTCTTTCTGTTGACAAATTCTTTGCAACTTTATTTTTTTATTAGAATGGTTGTTCTTAGCTCTTGTAACAGAAATAAGGTCAGTGTTTCCAATACCCTTATCAATATTTCTACAGTAGAAGGAGTAGCTGCTGGAAAAGAAATAAAATGTTGTCAAGTCATATCTGTAAGTAATGTAGGAAGAATAATAATGCCTTTCATTGTTTAAGAAGAAAATACAATTGCACACACTTGCAGTAGTGATGCTAATGACAGCTTGTCTCATCTGAAGCTTACAAATTTAAGCCATGGTATATTCAAATGAATAAAAATACCTTAAGTCAGCGTATTCCTCAAGTGATTCAATGGAAGAGTTTTCTAGAGTACATTTTTAGTTTTAATTATAATGCTGTTGATAAGTGCCCCATAGATGTTAGATGAAATTTTCATCTTGAGCTGATAGTTTCACGTATTAATATGGAACGACATCCATAGGAAGAGAGACTACTAACACTTCTTAAAATTTCTTCTGTGTGATTGTTTTTCATTTCTTAAACCATCAGCAGTTGGATAATATTCTTCTTGTGGTCTGTACTGCAGATCTTCCTCTTTCCTCCCCAAAAATGTCCACGCTACCGGAATACAGACTAATGATTTGCACAGCAGTAGTGGGAGATATTACTTTCCTTTTATAGGAAAAGAGTGAATTAATAATAGTCATTTTTGTAAGGCTGCTTTCTTTTGCACATATTTTGGAGCAGCCTTACTCTGCAGTTTTACCAGGCTTACAGTGTACCTGTGCAACACAATGTTGGGGCCCACATGCAGGTGTGCAATATTTTATAGCACCTTTGACACTGTTACAACCACTTCCAGATATAGAGAGCTGAAATATTCCTCTTATATCTTGAGAGATGATATGAAAATTGTATTGATGGTTGCAGACAGCACTGCTGAATGCCTGAGTGCAGTACAGATGCAGCAGCACATTCAGGCATGTATAACAGCTGTAATTTTATCTATGATGTGTTATGAGTTGTTTGACAACAGTTACAACAGTTACAAAATTAGAAGGGTGTTTGCAGACTTCATTCTTGTTGCTGGATGTATGTGCTAGCAGTTTATAGATAGTTCTGCAAAAGCATTAACTTGTGTGTTGTGCACAGAGAGAGCAGCCTGTTAGCTTGAAGATAGGACTACAAAGATAGAAAATGTTAGATTTTACAGCTTTCAGCTTTTACTAAAAATGATGAGTATGTGCAGGGAGAGGTAAACAGATAAGTTCACTGTTCCTAAAGAGCATTATTAACCATTTTATAGCTGTAATATTTTTTTCTAGCAAAAATCTCAAATTAATATGAGGTGAAATGGAACCTATGTTGTTCTCTAAGCTACTATTTTCATGTTAAAAATTTCTGTTTCTAATGAAACTTTTTCCTTTCTTAGGTAATCAGCTAGAGACAGAAATCACTGATTTCTATGAAGAAACTAAAGTAAAATTTTCAGACCTTTCTGAAGAGCTGTTATGGGAGTACATTCATAGCGGGGAGCCTATGTAAGTAAGACCCTGAAGCTAGCTATCAAAATGTACTTGAGAGTAGGTCTGAGGGTATGTTGCTAGCCTCTGGCATAAAGCATTTTGCCTAGTGTTCTGTAGAGTTTTGCTGCTTCACATGATATAGCATAGGTGATGCAGTGTGGATATTCTGTCCTTGTCTAGAACTGTAATTCCTCCAGGTAAACTGAACTACCTTTATAGCACACTAATAAATTTGAAAAGTGAAGACTGAAACATTCTGGGTTTTATCAAGCACTCATACAATATTCAGGTACCTCTCTGTTAACTGAAGCATTCAGGATGCTTGGATACCTGAGAAAATGGATAGTTCTCATTATAAAATAGGTGAATGGAATGCCTGTTGTATAATCAAGGTATTGAAGAACTTTATTGAAAGAAGCTAGAACTTGGCTTATTTAGCCTATCAAAAAAAGGAAACAGAGGCATACGATTGATCTAGGTTCACACTGCTCTCATAGCAAGAAACACCAACTTAATTTTCACCTTATTCTTGTGGCCAGCTTAAAATTAAGGCATAAGAACACGTCTTTTGGCTTATGGCTTTTCTCTACCTTTGCAATGTAATGGCCAATTACAGACAACGTTGATTCCACAGAAGAAATGGGAGTGAGAATAGAGTGCCTAACTGCTTTTAAGGTGAAGTTGACTGGACTAATTAAAAGAGAAGTAGTTATTTAGAGACAACAAGGGAATGATCGTGATGTTACTGAACTTGCTTTTCCCTTTCATTAGCTGCAGCTTAGTGAAGGCAAATCAGGTCATGGTTAGCACTGTGGACTGTGTATCTTGTGATCTTAAGTGGACTTTTGGCTCTGAAGCTTCAACTCTGACTGTGTAAAAGTATCAATGGGAGTGTTTTTATGCACTCATTTGTGGCATAAATATAGTCATGTCCTGCTAAGGAAGGAGGAACCAGTGTAGACTTTGGATTTAAGTGCATGTGTGTAAATGAGGTGTGCTCCTCGAACATGTAAGGTGCCCAACTTATTAAAGAGCCTGGAATTAATTTGGATTATACAGAGAAAAATCATTTTGGCAAGAATATGGTTTATAACAAATTCCTAGTTAGATTTTTGGAACGCTATCCTTAGTATGCAGTTGATTTAAGGGCAAATGACTGGATTTTTAGGAAGAATGTAAGGTCAAAGTATTCTGAATGTTCTCATTATTTCTTCTGGAAGGTGAGCTTTAGCAGTGCTGTGATACATCAGAATGGCTCACGAACAGCACTGGGTAATTCAGTTTATTTTGTTAACAGTGTGCGATGGCATAAGTTTGAAGGACCAGCGGTTGAGTATCTTTCATTTTCTACAGAGCAGAAGTCACTTGGTCTTAATTCATATGATCAAGAGGACAGGAAGCATTTGCTCTGGGCTTGTAAGGGAACAGCTAATGTAGTGCCTTGTAAATATTGTAAAACAGTAAGAAGTCTTTTGTATGTGTTTTGTTTTTGTTGCTCCTCCTTAGCCACCCATACAAGTTACATGATTAAGTTCCTCTAGGATTGTTTTTTTTTTTTTACTATTACAATTCAAGTAAACCATTTCATTATCTTATAATGAGGACTTAATTTCATAAAATCATGTAAGACTGCATGAAAAATTAAAAATTTAGCTAATTTTTGCTGTTGAGGATTGGATTGAGTTGTCCTTTTAATATCAAGAACAAAAGTGATGTGATATTTTAAATTCAGTCACAGGTGACATGGGCTAATTCTAAATGTATATATCTGCCTTAAACTATGAACAAGGGAGGAGGGAAAAAGCACTATCTCAAGGCAGACCGTGAGGTTATTGAAAAAAAAAAAAAAACACACAAAAAACAAAAAACTCTAGCATGTTGTCTGCAGAAAGATAGCTTTTCACTTTGTTTCACTCCTGTTCTTCTTTCCAAACAAGGCTTTTTATTTTTTTTATTTCTTTTGCATATTGGAAGGGCTTATCTTACTCTTCGTTCTGTCAGAAGAGGGCTGGACTGTAGTGATCCTAATTTATTTTGCGCTTGTGTAATGAGTGGGCTTGATTTCTGTCAGCCTCTTTGAGCAAGCTGTTTATTTTGCAATCTTTCCCATGTGGAAAAAGTTGTTAATATCCTGGGCAGTTTTTGATAGCTCTGCTTGAATGGTGAATTGAAAGTAAAGGGCTCCGGCACTTGGGGAAGAGGTGTTCAGAGTCTGGAGCTCTACGGTTTCAGACTTAACTATAAAGTAATAAAAAATAGAATATGTATGTCCAAGTCTCTTCCCTTGTGTGATTTCTCCAAGAGTTATTTCCCCCAAAGCTATAGAATGTAGAAGCAAATGTATCTTCCAGGCTTTGCAAATAATTATGGTCTCCCAGCACAAGTTAGCAAGCACATAGCTAAATGTTTTCAGCTTCTGTGAGCTGAAAAAAAATCTTAAAATCTTGCAGGCATGGTGTTACAGAAATAAGGGAAGCTGTATTCTTATGCTAGAATTAACTTATAATCTTGGTTTTACTCAATAACATCGCTACGGTTGACTCTTCTCTCTGTGAAAGCTGTTGAACATTCACCAGAATCCATTAACAGATCTTTTTCTTGCACCTGCCCACCCCTGCTTCTTTGCAAGCTCCTTGCAAATGGAAACACATCTTTGACTTGTTCCTTGCTGTCAGTATGTTGACTTTGCTTTTCTCAAGAGATAAGAGAATGAATTCTGCTTTTCTGCTTTTCACTGGTGTCAATAATTCTTGTTTGCTCTACAAAACTACTACATATTTAAAGGAACTACAGGTGGGACTTGTATGATTTGTGGATGTGTGTAGATAACTAATGTTGGATATTAGTCTCATAGTCTCAACTGTCTTGTACGTGATAAAAATACAAGAAATTAGTGTACAGCTTCTGACCTATTTTAAATGTTGCCTTCACTGAAGATGAACTTGTTCTTTTCTGTCTGTTATTGTTCAGTCACTAGCTCAGTGTCCAATGTGGTTGAAATTTGCCTGTATTTCAAATAATGTGAATATACAGGCCAAGACACAGGTAACCGTCATACATGCATTCTTGCCTTTGGAAATCAACCCACAACCCAACCAAACATCTCTCTTTATCTGTACTTGTCAGTGCAGCAGTGGTTTATTTGATTGCTTGCTTTATTTGGACAACTCAGATGTAGTATATGTGGACATATTATTTTGTGGCATAAGTAAAGTTAAAATTCTACAGATAACAAACGAAATGTGTTTTAATGTTGCAGTTCTGTTACCTCTGATTCACTTTTCATAACACTTTCTCCTCCACTGTTTCGCCTCCACTGTTTCATATGTTGTATGGTATTTGTTTTTTATTGTTTTTATTTTTTTATAATTTTTTTGATTGCTGGATGTTGCACACATACTTGTTGAAATCACGGTTTTCCCTAGAAAGGTCAGTTGCTGAAAAATGTTTTGGCTACAGCCATGATCTTATAGCTTGTCAAGAGGTCTTTAAAGTGAGTTATTTTTTAATACAAATACACATCATTCTAAATGAAGTCTCTCTTACTAGCATAGCACTAACTTTATCATGTTACAGAAGCCAGTCACATTAGCCAGAGCTATTTATAAGAGCTGTGTATATACTGATGTTTTTTCAGAATTTTTGGTATGGAAGACACTAGCTTAAAAATCAATGGAGCTGTTACTAACTGCATAGCCTTACATCTTTGGGCTAGGAGCTGTAGTAGAGAATCACCTGGATGTGGTGTCAGAATGTAAAGTTCTGTTTAAAAATAAATAAGGTGACAAATGGTATTAATAGCCTTTCTAAGAGCATGATACCACTGCTTTTGATGCTCAGTTTTTTTTGCCTACTTGTCAGCATATACCCAAATGACTTCATTCTACTGGAGTACTACTTCATTTTAAAAATAAAAGCAATATATTTAGTGATGAGAGTATTCCTAGCTTAGATGATGTAAGTCTTCAGTATGTTATAAAACAAAGAATACTTTGAACAAGGGAAAAACCATACAGTGGTGCTTAAAATGCAAGATTAAATCCTATTCCCTTGTTTATAATAATTCAGAATCCCACTTGCTGGGATACTGACTCCTTTGCTTTTATTTAGGAGACTACCTGAAAGGCTCTCCAGAAATAAGCTCTAAATTTAGAGAACTTGTTCTCATGAAATCTAGGATGAAAAGTAAATTATCTTTTGTGTAGTAGCCTTCTTTCAAAAGCAGTTTGTAATTGCCTACTATCCAGAGTTAATAGATCTGAGACTGACTGACCTTTGGTTTCAAAGGTTGCTTACTTAGGCTTTCAGACTCTGGTGTTATCGTATAGTGAATGTACTTCTACCTTGTTCCTTAGATGTGAACAGTAAAAATGTTGGGTCTGTTATAGCTTATCTGGTTGTATGCATTTCCATTCTGCACAGTGGAATTTGCATAATTACACATGAAGACAAATTAGATTCCCAAGGTTACTTTCTGTGGAACACATACCTGTGCCAAATTACTAGTATTATCGTGACGTTTAAGAGCACCTTGCATACAACTCTGCATTTCAGAACTGCACAGAAATTAGGCTGAGTGAAATAGCAGTGGATTTTATATTTGATTAGGACTTTTTTGATGAAGAGCAATCTATCCTCCTGATCTTCATTTTAGATATTCCTGTGACTGAGAGCCACAAGACGTGTACTACAATTGTTAGAGTTCCAGGATGTCCTCTTCAGTGTGAGCTCCTTTTTGGAGCTAACGTATACCTAAAGGCCCTTCAGCCACTTGTGGAGTAGGGCTAGGGTTGGTACGCAGCTGGGTGACAGCGTTGGTCTCAGTAACACTTGCTGTTACCTTTTCCTTGGTAGGCAGGACATGGAGAGCGCTGGGTGAGCGATGGCAACGCAGTTTGACTGCAGTCAGAGGATGTACTTCCATCTTCTGTGGCTATGGCACTTGGACTGTCTGAAGCTTGAGGACCTTAGGCCATCCACCCTTAGAAAAAAATGTAAATCACAATGTAAATATAAGGATTGATAACTTTCAGTGTTGAGCCTAACTGGTAGCTTTAATCCACCTCTAACTTGACTACACTAGTCTATTCCAGACTCTGCTGTATTAGTGATTGTGTTCTGTGCTACTTTTACTGTTAACCATGGTCTTAACCTTAACTTCATAGGTCTCAGTTGTTGTTTTCTCTCCCCCAGGGACAAGGCCGGTGGATATGGAATCCAGGCCCTTGGTGGGATGTTAGTTGAATATGTCCATGGAGACTTCTTGAACGTGGTGGGATTTCCTCTAAATCACTTCTGCAAAAAGCTAGCAGAGTTGTACTATCCACCCCCCAAACATACTGTACAGCATATAAAGCATGACTCTATCCCTTCTGTGGACACTTTTGAGAACCTAAGTGATGGAGAAAGTGAATCATCAAATTTCACAGAGCATAAAGGTGCTAATAAGTTGGACAGCAGTGGGATGTGTCCCTCAAGACCTGTTTACAACTGTGAGAACACCTCTAGTGTCAGAACTGGCTTTACGGTACCTTTGGGAAATCAGAATGGAGTGTCAGAAAGTGCAGCAAAACTTCCATCTAAAATTCTAGACCTGATGGATGGTTTTAAAGCTTCAAAGGTAAGGAAAAAATAAAACTACTTTGCTAATGGATACGATTGTTTTGTTGGACTTGCATATAGCGGGTAATATATATAGCTTATATAGCAGGTAATGTGAAATACTTGAGTTGGGATAAGAATAATAATTAGTTTAAAAGGACCAGTGGAGTACCAGAGGATCTAAGCTGAAAATTCTGGTACAACATAAATAATGCTTTCTGGTATTGACTCTTATCTGTTCTATGAAACTTCAACTACCCATGTGATAAAAACCTTTATCTCTTGATTTGAAATGAAAAAAATCTGCGGAACTTTTTTTTTACTTCTGTTCTTGTATGATTGGCCTTGGGTATGAATGGTGAAACTGCTTCCAGAGTGTCTGACAACAGTATCCCTTTGCCTCCTATATGTGTCTTTTGTCATGCTAATTAAATGCAACTTACGGAAATCATAACTCATCTTTCATTAGCGATAACAGTGATTCAGGCTCTGGTGCATGTTGTAATTGCCTCCCAATTACAAAATAACAGTAAATTCAGAAATGCATTTATGCAAATTATACTCCAATATTGAAGTGGAATGTTATAGGGAAACTTCAAAAGGCTTTAAGTAAGAATTTACCACTGAATATTTCGATGTTTTCATTATTTTTCGTACTGATTGTAAGACCAGAATCAAGTAGTAAGTTACCTTTAGATATACTACAAAGAAGACATCTTATGTGGTTAACTTACCAAATTCATTTAAAATATATGCAATGCTCGTTACAGTCTTTCCTTTTTAGCTTTTAATGGTTAGTATTAGAATTTTTTGAAAGACAGCATTTTTTATTCCTATTACGGAAGTAACTTTTTGTACCCTGTTTCATGTTGAAGGTAAAATCTCCATGCAATGTCTGATAAAGATATAGGCTACAAACTGAAGGTTAGGTGCTCTGTGTAGCAGCCAAGTGTGGAGGGAGATGAGTAGCTGGACATTTTAAGTGCTACCAAGTTTTCTACTCAGCTCCAGTAAAGCGAAGGAGAAATCAGTCATTCTAAGTAGATCGCTGATCTCAATCAAGCTGTTCATGTTTCAAGAAGAGGTTGGAAAAAAAAATGCTCAAGTGGCAGTGAAATGACAAACCTGAACCTAAAGATACATTAAAAAATAAACTCTTTAGGGGGCTGGCCTGTGGAAGGAAACACTCAGAACAGTCAACAGTGGTTCTGTTGAAAGAGCAGGAAGCTGTGCTCCAAATCTGAAGGAAAACTACAGTGCAGTCACTACAGATCTGTAGGCATGTTGCTTGCAGGCATGCAAAGGGGGCATGTTTTGATGTACTTGAATGTGAGATGATGCTTAGTATTTTTTTCAAGTTAAGTGCAAAATAAGAATCATAACCATTTTGTTGTTGCATATTATGTACACTAGTCACTGTGATGATGCTTAATTCAGTTTTGTGCAGTAAAAGTTGGTGGCAACTGTAAACAGAAGCAGGAGCTCTCCTTTCCCCCTAATCCAGTGTAAAATCATAGTACGCAGTGCTGAATTTCATGTTGAGCTAGTGGGACTTTGGTTTCCTGTGGCTTGGATCTTTGTAAAATGAACTACCAGTTGTGGTGGACTGTTTCTACAACTTGACAAATTCTACCTTCTCTCTTTCCCCTTGTAGAATACTGATAAGAGCACGAAAGCATTCAGCTTCATAAAAGCTCAAGATCTATTTTGTTTTCATCCTTGAGTGTTGTTTTAAGGCTTTTGTAAAGCACACTGAAATTTCCTACAGAGGAAGATGATGTTGCCACTTATTTTACTGTGAACACCTGCTGCTGCAGAACAGGAGGGGATCAGGTTTAAAGCATGTTCTCAAACGTAACATTCTGAATTTGCATAGTTCAATCTTTACTCAGACCTTTAAGGATTTTTTGAACTAAGCATTACAGAATGATAGAAGAATGATTTGTATCAACTAAGTTTTTGACTCTTTCCACATTCTCATTCCTCTTGTAATTTCCAGGTCATATTAGTCCAAAGATTAGGCAGATCTTGGAAGGCAAATGCTTGCAGCGTAGATGTAATTGACTCAGTATAGTGAAAGCCTGGATTCTAGTAAATCCCAATTCTACATTCTAATTAGAACAGAGAAAAACATAAAAATAGGAAGATAAAATACATAATTACACAGTAGCAGACTTTCTCAAAGTTAATCTCCTGTTTCTCCACTTGTTTTTTATTAAATAGAATGTCAATCCGTTTTTCTTGACTGCCTTGAACTTAAGTGCATCATAGTTGCCTACAGTTGCAAAGAAATAGATTCAGTGATTGCTGCCTGTGCTTCCATTCTTGTGCTCCATATATGTTCCTTGGTTTTAGGTGCAGAATTGCACATAAATTTCAAATGGAGAGGTGTACAGTCACATATCATTAACATTCCTTTCTGGTCTGGTTAGCATATTTGTAAAAGTTTGGTTAAGCTTTTCAGCCTAAACAGCTTCATTGACCATGGGTTTTTCCTTTACTGTCATGCAGTAACTGTTCTGTCTTCCCCAATTCCGTATATATACATCTTAAGGTGTGTATGTGGTATGATTGTGCTTTGGAGTTTTACTCCTTTTTCTACTTACTTTTTATTAAGCAAAGAACAGTCTTGTAACTGAAGCAGCTACACTGCCCTAATGAAATTTTCAAATTCCTTATGGGCATCAGTTCAGATGGTTAAGCACGTCTGACTTAGGTTGCATTCCAGAATAGTTCCTTTCTCTCTCAGACACGTATCTATCCTAAATACTGTTACTTGGCTAAGGCATTGAAACTTCTCTGAGAGGGAAGGAAACCTGTCATAACAGTTTTTGGGAGTTTTGTTACCCTACGCTCCATTTAAATAACACCAATAATGTAGAATAATACTTCTAGAATGTCTGTGGCAAAAGATGTAGTTCCTTTTCTTGATTGCAGTCTCTTAAATGCAGCATGACAACGCTTTTTTTCCTACGTATAGGCGCTGTTTGTAGCCTCTAAGCTGAAGATGTTTGATTATTTGAAAAATAAAGGTCCTCTGAAGGCTGTGGATGTTGCAAATGAGGTTGGAACCTCAGTGTGTGGAACAGAAAGACTCCTTGATGCCTGTGTGGCTCTTGGATTGCTGGAGAAGACATCACAAGGTGACTCTGCCCATTCACCTACCTTTCTTTTTAAATAAAAAGGGGTGAGTGAGGAGACTGGGGGTGTAAGGGGAAAAAGATCAAAACGATCAAACAATGCTGCTTAACTTCTAGTCAAGGGAGAAGGGTTCTCTCTCTTCCCTCCACTCCTGTGTGCCCCCCCAACTGCATGTAGCGCTGAAAGATGTAAAGCACTAGAAGAGATGTTTCCAAGGTTACAAGAACTGACCTGATATTGTAGGTAACTTGGATTTGAGGTGGGGGGGTTGGATTGTTGCTTCTTTCCATTCATCATTAGCAGCTAGAATTGCTAGAATTGTTTGGGAACAGGCATTATTTAATGAAATCACCAGATGTCCTTTGAGGACTGTATTCAGAGAGCAAAAACAATTATTTCTGAATTCTAATAGATTTCATGGGCAGTCCCAGGGAGCAGTGTAAAAGCTCAGATGTATCATCTAAAATAATGACCCCTTAATCTCACTTTCTTGCTGCAGCCATGAAGAGTCACAAACCTGAGCAGAGAATCAGGAATTTTGAGAGCTCTGAAATCTGTCCTTCTTCATGTACAGCTTCTTAAATTTTAGTGTCCCTAACCAGTAGAGTGCTTGAAGGTGTATGTATGTGAGAGTCAGTAATAGGATTAACTTTTTCAGCCTGCACTCTGTATTTATAAGTTTCCATATGAATCATCTACATGGTACGATCAAGGGCCGAGAAAAGAAAATAAGAGGCTTTCAACTCTGTTAGTGGACAAGACCAAGAAGAAAGCCCTAAAGGCAGAACAAAAATACAGTCAGGAAAGAGGAACTTCTGGTGGTTTCCCCCTGAATATCAGGTATATAATTGAAATACTTTTATTTTATATATATATATATATATATATATATAAAATAATCTCAATTATATACCTGATATTATATATATATGTGTGTGTGTGTGTGATTATATATATATATATATATGCTTATCTGTATCCTTCAGCACCTACATTCTTTTTAACAAGGAAGTCCCTAGTTCATTCTTTCTTTAAGAATGAGGAGACCTTTAGAACTGTTCCGTAGAAATCTTTGCACAAAAAACAAAACCCCTATGATGCCAAGATCAGGTTTTCCTACATCTTTAACAGCTGTACAGGGTAAAATGGCTTCAGACACTAGCAGACAGTTGTGAAGTGCTGAAACAAAACTGATTACAGTTGTTTTCCTCCATTAAGGCTACAGTAATACAGATTCAGCAAATATTTACCTGACATCAGATGGTGAATACTCACTTCATGGCTACATTATCCACTCTAACGATCATCTCTGGCCTCTCTTTACAAACCTGGAGTCTGCTGTTAGAGAGGGAAGCAGGCAGAACCATCGAGCCTTTGGAAGGAAAGCAGAGGATTTATTTAAGGTAACGTAAACTCTTAGTGTGTCAAAACTAGCTGTGAAAAGCCAAGGAATAACTGATCTAGAGGAAAATTGAGACTGGGTTGTTTAAGAAAGTTGGTGAATCTTAGAAATGCTAGAAATACAGTGGAACTCACTAGTCAGACTTATGTTCCCTGCAGCTTTAACAGCACAGGCTTTAGGCTCTAAAGTGCTGGAGCAATCACAGAATGTACTGGGAAATTCTGAGTGCTGACAAAAATTGACTGAAGTTTTGCCCATCCAGCTAATATATTCAGAGCAACCCTGGAGCCTGTCTTACTGACTGCTGTGTGGCCTTTTAATAACAAATAGCAGGTAGTACCTTATGCATACGCTCCTTCCATACTGAGTGCTGACTGCTTGTTACTGATGTGCATCCAGTGCAATCTGTGCTGGCTGCATATTCAAAGCTATTTTCAAACTACTTGTGTTGATGCAGTAGAGGAGGGATCCAGTCTAATTTATTTAGGTTTGTAGTTTTGTATATGCTTCAAGTTAGTATATATTGCTATTAAAAATTGTAATCCTTGCCTTTGTTTCCATCTCTAAATTCATTTCCTAATGCTAGCCTATGTGGATCTGTTCAGACTGGGAAATCACTTAGGGTTTTAACCAGCCTAACTTGTCAGTTATCCACCTGTTGAAGCAGGCTGAGTGCATAAATGTGCCTGTTTAAGGAGAGGAGTGGTAGAGTGAGGAGGAGAGTATGTCAGGATTTACCTCTGAAAGCAGTAGTTCAGACAGCATCCTGAAGTTCTTGATTTGTACTCAAGTTCCAGATGCTGATGAAGCCAGTCTTCTGAAGAAAATGTCTACATCCCTCATGTATAGTTGATGGAAGAAATAAGGGCCTCGGAAGACTTAAGGTCCTGTTAGTCTAATGTTAGTGTCTAAGTTACTGATGGACAGAAGCTCCTTTAGGAATACTTTACGGACTATTTTAAAGGGATTTTAGATATTTGAGGACAACTGCTGCAATAGGTGCTTCAGTCTATGTGTGAATTAGGTGCTTTAACATAAGTGAACTGGATCTCATCCTGTGTTAATCTGGATTATCACCTTGAGTTTTCTCTGATGTTAGTGGCAGGAGTCCCTACCAATTCAGGTCTGGGCTTCCATTTGTGTACAGGATAGTGTGTCCAAGCGGAGCAGGTGGGCTGCCTATGGCACTGTACATATCACAGCCTGGAGATCCTTCCACATCATGGTAGCTGTAAAGTGAGACGAAACCAATGAGGCCTGTAGGAAGGTGAGACAAATTCATGCTTTAAGCATCATTTCGAAGCTTGAGGAACAAGTTTCTGGTACTGAGTACTTTTTTGTCAAGTAATTCTTAATAAATAAATGTTATGAGCTTGAATGTTTTTGTCTTAAGCTATGGCCTGCTCATCTAATCATTTTCCCATTATGGGAGAATAAAAGATTTAAATGAAAGAAATTTGAGTATATCAGGAAGAACAAACATTTTTAGGAGACTGGCAGGGAAAAAATCAATTTTTTTTTTCAGAAGTTTTAATGTCTGGAGACATCTTGCTGTGGAGAAAAGCTGTTAGTGAATGTATATCAAAGGCATAGTGTTGCTTTAAAAACAGTTCAGATTACCTCTTCTTGCTATGCTACCTCAGCTTCAGTGGACAAAAGTGTTGAATTTAACAGCACGTGAGACATCACCAAAACTGGGTACAAACTGGCTAAGAGTATGTCCTTTGAGACATCCTACAAAAGATGTGTGACAATTCTGGAGAGGATGCAGAAATCTGCTTGCTGCTACAATGAAGCAGCTTGTCACCAGTAAGGGATTTGGATGAGCAACTAGTCAATGGTGCTTTAGCTGATCTTTTAATTTCAGAATTCTCATGTTAATCATGCATAAGGGCACCTGCTACCTTGGCTGAACATAATCTCAACATTCCTAAGTAATGAAAATAAATGCCAATGACTGTTTTTGTTTGTTTTTCCTTCTTAGGACTATTATCACAGCCAGGAGGTGAAACAGCGTTTTATGGCTGCCATGCACAGCATTGCCCACCTGACAGCACGAGATCTGGCTACAGCATTTGATCTTTCACAGTTTAAGTCTACGTGTGATTTAGGAGGTACGGTCTGTAATTGAACTTGCGTGCAAATTACAGGGGAAAAAAAGCTTGATTTCAGTTCCATATTTTGTTGCTTAAAACACACACATTTTTCCACTTGAATGCAGTAAAATGGTCTATTACTTTTATTTTTCTGGTGTTGTAATTGTGTCAGAATTAAAGGACTGAGTGCAGTTAACTGAAAGCGAAGTTCCTTAAATGATACTGGAGTAACATAAAATAAGTGAACATTTGTCATTAGTTACATGCTGACACACAGCTCGACAAAGAAAATGAGGTTTGTGGCTTAGCTGATTTTGATTTTTGAAAACTCCCTTTCAGTTTTTGTGTGTCAGGCTTGAAACACTGTACTGCTAGTACAAAAACTTTGGATTATCTTAGAATGGATTGAATTGTGGTTTTAGTGTTTTTCTAAGATGACCACCAAAGTGTTAAATACTGATGATAGAGCTGAAGAAACTCTCCTTGTTAGTGTCCTTTTATGCTGTTCTTGGAGTGGCAAAAAGGGGATGTTACTATACAGCAAAAAGGTCCAATGTAGGAAAAAACTTAGTGCCAGGTGAGGTGGACAACATGTCAGAGGAATTAACAGAATGCTGGTAAAACCTCTGCCACTTGTGCAGAGACTTCAAGACCTTACCACCTTTCCTATGCTGGAGAGTACTTATCAAACTTCACACATCAGTGCTTTATGTCTCGTAAATAGTTCTAGTGTACTTCATCCACAAATTACAAGTCCATTAGTGGTGGTGTTTAAAAAAAAAAAAAGGCACAAACAGGTAGTGGTATCAAAGGTCGTATTGTCAATCCTATGACAGAGTAAGGAATAATGCATTACCCAAGCTTTAAGGCATTGTTCACTGAGAAGTGTTATTGACAGTGTTAATTTTAGAGCTTACTAGCTACCTCCAATTCTGAATTAATGTCTATTTCTTAATGTTACGTAGAGCCTTGTCCTTAAAAACGTACACAAATGTTGGGAGAAAAGATAAGATTTTTGACTTTTTAAAACTTTCAACAGGTTGTACTGGAGCTTTGGCTCATGAATTAATACAAATATACCCAAATATGAAGGTCACAGTGTTTGACCTTCCAGAAGTCATTGCAAACATCTCTTACTTTCAGCCTTCAGAACAATGCACAGCTCCAGTGACGTTTGTATCAGGTAAATGTAGCATGACTTTTCCTTATTTCTGTTATCCCGAAGCATAGAGCAGGCTCTTTTCGTGGTGAGAATGGTGTTCTGCCCTGCTCCAGTCCCAGATCTGTTTTAGTACAAGGCAGGGCGGGCGCACACATGCTAAAAAGGGGCATTGTACTTCTCACTGGAGTCAACAAACTGGCTATCGCTGGAGAGTGGGGCTAAATAAGGAAGTGTGAATTAAAATGATTTTGTTACTCCTGGGAGTAGAGGCTTGCTGTATGTCCCTGTCTCAGGCTTTTCTTTTTTAGGCAGGATCAACATGGTGGTTACAAAAGACTTCAATCTGTCCTTCCTTGCTTTTGGCTTTCTCTCTATCTTTACATGTTACAGAATTCTTACCTGTGATCTGATTTACTCTTAAACTATCCTGAACTACAAATCAGTGTATTGCTACCCATGTTTGTTCATGTTTCTTACCTTACCCCTACTGAAGAAACTCCTAGTTCCATCTTGATGTTTTCATTTCCTTCTGCAGGAATGTACTAACTCTCCTTTTCAACAGGTGACTTCTTCAAGGATAACCTTCCAGAAGCAGATCTTTACATCCTTTCACGTGTTCTTCATGACTGGCCAGATGAAAAGATTCATATACTGCTAAGTAAAATATCAGCTGTTTGCAAACCAGGTATGTTTTTAATCTCATGCATCTACAGGTCCATGTTAATACACAGTGATAGTAAGTTCGTATTAAAAAATGCACGTTTTTGTCTAATCATAGCAGCCTATGCTTGAATGCTTATATTTTGCATTAAGTTTGCATATTTGCCTTCTTTATAAAAAAAGAAAGAAACAAAGCTTCTAATAAAACTATATAAAGTAAGCCCTTACTGTAGTTGCAGATTTTGCTTGCAACTGCTTCATATCATCTCTCTGCCGTGCCCAACCTTTCTTGCAAAGACCTGTATCATCAAATACCAAAGTATGTGTTTCTATCCAAACATACAAGCAGGCCGACTAAAGTGGCTTCAAGTTAATCGAGGAGAGGCAGTTTGTTTTGTTAGTCAGTAGTGCCTACAGCAGTGGAGTTCAGTAATACTTTAGGTACAGATTTCTTGAGAAATATCTTGAGAAATATATACCTTGAGAAATACGAAGCACAAGTATCTTGTGCCTTCTCCTACATTGACAATATAAAAGATCAAAAGGGAAGACAAAAGCCAGAGGAAAAACCTGACTGCTGTATTCAACTGATTCCTTAATCTAAGGGGATTAACTGTAGCTATGAAGTTTGTTTCATAGGAGAACATTCCAAATGAGATCTAGGTTGCAAACGTAATCCTGTTTATAAACTACAAAAGAAAACTGTGGATGACTGTCTTATCTTCTTATACAAAGACTGGGGGGTGACAAATGCTTAAAGGAGTTGCTTGGTTCAAATGGTAACAAGACTGAGTTTAAAAAAAAAACATAGGAAGTGGTCTGAACTTCACTGAAGTGGGGGCAGTGCTCAAAGCTCCCCCTTCCTCCTAACTAGGAGGAAGTTTTTCTCCAGGAAGAGATTACTGAAAATAAATTTATGATTGGCACTGAAGTCTGTGAAAACGCTGGTCTGAGGGGGGACCTATCTATAACTGTCTCTGAGCGAAACACTAAAAATGTGAAGCTAGAAATACTTTACTGAAGCACTTCTGGTTGTTTTGGCAATGCAGGAAGTGCCTTGCTAGTGGCAGAAATTGTGCTTGACGAGCAGAAGACACACCCTCCTAGAGCTGTACTACAGTCCCTCAGTATGACTGAAGGAAAGCAGAGAAGTGGCTCAGAATATAAACAGCTACTGGAGAAATATGGATTCACAAATACACAGTTTAAGATCACAGGAACCTTACTAGATGCTGTCCTGTGCTTCAAGAAGAATCTGTCACCTTAGTGTGTACAGAAATAACATGGGATGATTTTTTATAACATGCTGGTTGATGATGTCAGTTTAAGATCGTTTTGACCCTTTATGTGAAGCATAGTTGTTACAGGCTTTGAATAAAAAGTTGAACTGTTGTTTGTGCAGGAATGAGTTCTATGCTTTAAAAAGTATTTGGGGCAGATTGTACAAAAGTTTTTTCATACACAACTTTCAATTTGGCTAGTCTGCAGACTCTGTTAAACTTGGAGTTGATGTAGCTATATAGCAGCAAGTTAAAAATGACAAGCTTTCATGAGCTTCATTAATACCTGTTTTCTTGGGCCTTAAAGCTACAGAATTCTCCCTCTGCAGTGTATTCAGTGGTCACTACTCATTTTTATCAGAAATGTAGAAATAATAACGATACTCTATCAATATCAGGATGCTAGTCCTCTTTTTCACTTCTGTGGGGCTTTACTGAAAAGCAATTCAAGGATAACATTTTTAGGCATGTTTTTTTTTTGCCTTGGGCAAAAAGGAAAATAGAACAAAGCTCCAAACATGTTCCTACAAGAGCAGTAGTGTCACGAGCCTCAGCAGCCTCTAACCTCCAGCCATAATTATCTACCCCACAGGCTGCAGTTGAGAGCTGTTCCTATTGGTTCCTAACAGCTTTGTTTCTTCTGAATACAGTTCTACGGCTGCGTATGACTTCTGTCTCATTTCACACGAATCCTAGGCTTTATACATAAATTCTCTTATGGAAACTATGAATAGAAATTGTAGCAGCTTCTTCATGTTCCAGTCTTCAACTGGAGAATTATATTCTCTATCCCCTCTCGTCAAGTAACTCATCACTTACGTCACCACTCTTAATCTTTTTTTCCTGGTACTTCATTGGCATTTTTTAGACTTAAAATGTACTTCGTAGTGGAAGGTTTCCTGGAGATTAAAGTTGCTTTCCATAACTAGCTTTCTCCTCTATCAGTTGTGAGTTTCTTGCCATATGTCCTGCCACGTGTTTCTACAGCAATAATTCTGATGAGGCAGTGCCTATGTTGAATCACCGACCTCTGCAAATAAAAGTTTATGAGCAAGGTCAAGAGTTAAATCTACCTGGTCTTATTGATTAATCAGAAGTTACTTTGCTCTTCGAGCACTGAGTAAAGGAAAAGTGCTACAGTGATTTAGTTAATCATGAGAAACGTGTAGTACAGAGCATTTTAGCTGTACAAAATCAGGGAAATGCAGACTGCTCCCAGAGAGGGGTTTAAGTCTTAGCAGAAGCTTTTTATGCATGGAATTCGGCTGATCTAATCTGCATAGACGTTTAGAGATAAGATGTTGGCCTACTGAATAAATTTAAAACAGTTTTCTTTTCTGTATTCTAATGAAGTTTGCCATTATGCTTAACGGGTTTGTATCCTAAGACTCATTCCAGCAATGAGGTGTTTCTCACTTCATAGTTATTCATAACATTCATAATGCTGTTCTTTAGGCTGCTAGAAGCTGTTTGAGTCAGAACACTGTAATCCTAAAGTTGGCACACCTCTGTCACAGACTTAAACCTGTGCCTGTAAGTACTGTGTACTTGCTGACTATAAAACTTAAATAGCACATGCTTGGTTACCACACAGGCTCAGTGTACTCTGCGATTAAAGTGCAGCACTTTATATGCAGTGAGCCTTATTCCCTTGGGCATGGTGTCTGCGGTAAAGTACTACCGCAGCTCTGCTGGGCTCTTCATCAGATTTCCTTTTTGTAAAGTATTCTGAAGTATGAATGAAAGCTATTTATAATAAAATATTTTGCAAATAAACATTACTTATAAATATTAAATTAGTAAACATTAAATTAATACAGTGCTGTGTTGCTAGTGGGTTCAGGATCACTTTGCTAGCTACCTTTGCCTTAAAAAGGAGGCTAATACAAACTGTAGACAAATCTGCTTTGCTGAACAGTCTGAATGTAGTCTATATTCCTGGATGTCTCCAAACAAAATAGACTGTTCTATTTTAGAAGCTGGTCTTGCAGTGAGAAGAAAAGATGCAAGCTGAATTTTTACCTTCCCAAGTGGCTTGTATCATCCACACCCCTCAACTTTTACCATAGTCAGGAGACTGGGCAGAGCAAAGGAATACTCCTGAAAGAATTTAAGAGGAGGTGGCTGTGAGACCTTAACAAATGTGAGCAAGTCCAGTGGAAGTCACAAAGATGGCTTGGGGCTGCATTATGTGGCTTGTGAGGAGAGCCTTGAAGGAAACCTACCTCAGTCTAGAATAGGTGGTTTGAGGGGAAATCTGGCTTTTCGCTGCCAAAGAGACAGATACCAAAAAGACAGCCAGGCTCTTCATTGTGGTGCGCAGTTGTGGAATGAGAGAGCATGGGCATAACTGGGGAGACTCTGACAGGAGATCAAGGGGAGGGGAAGAGAGAATTGTTCTAAGGATAATTAAGTGTTGGAGCAGGTTGCCCAGAGAGTCTGTGGATCTCTGTCCTTGGAGGTTTCAAGATCTGAGGACAATGCCCTGAACAAGCTGATCTGACTGTAGAGCTGCCCCGCTTTGAGCAGCGCTGGAGATCTGTGGTCCTTTTTGACCTAAGATGTTCTGTAATCATCTGGCATATTTCAGTCACCTGAGAAATCATAAACTCATCTTCTCTCATTAATGTTCAAACTCTGTTCTTCCGGAGAAGGCTGGTATTGTTTGCTGACTGGTGAAAGGGGTGGAGTTAATGGCGTTGCACTGAAATGATTTCCTGAGCAGTTGGTGTAAGAAAACTTGGGTCCGTTAACTAATGAAGTCATAAAGAATGAAGGAGCTAAGTTTTAAAATCCAAATAAATTGCTACCAATAAAGCTTGCAGGTTTTCTGTTGCTTCCTTGGCAAACAACATTCAGTGGTGCCTTCTTGAAGATGCTGTCTTGCCCACGTTCTTCTTTAACAAACAGTTTGGAGGAAATCTGATGCACAGGATTTTTTTTTTGAGGTGGAGAATCACGGGTTGAAAAAATAATAGATGAATGAGATAGATAATGGCTATTCTGTTTGTGTCCCCCTCTCAGGGTGTACAAAATTTGGACACTGTCTTCCAAAGTTGTACCACAGTGACTTAAAAATGACAGTCCTGCATCACTCTACCTAGCATTTGCTGTGTAATCTGAGACTGTAGTACTCAGCTCTCTGTTAAAGGCAAAGGAGAATCACACAAGAAGGGTGAGAGGGAACACAAACTACAGATTCTTGACAAATGGGGTTCATCTTTCTAGCCTGAGATACCTGAACATTAGGCATTCAAGTCATCTAGTCAGCTCAAGTTCCTATTGCTAGAGATTGCTAGAGAACTGGTATTTTCAGTAGATGCATCATCTTAACTACCTATGAGAGGAAATTTCCTGGGTTTTGTATGGAAATTGATTATACATTTAATGGTGGATAGTCTGTAAGAAAGCTAACTGAAATGCATCTAATCTTTCGATGCCTGAATTCAGACAAGAATCCCATGGGAGAGAGAATGTAGGTTCAGTTCACCTCAGACGTGCTTGGCTAGTTGTTTCTCTTTGTGAAGCACTTGTTCACCGCAGCGTAAGTGGCTTCAACTTGCCTTAAGGTAACTAATAATATGGTGATGATGTAGAGAACTCAATGAGCTTTCAGAAGGACTTCAGTGACACCTGATAGTAACACAGATCTCATCCAGCAACTTTATCGTCAAGTCCTAATCTTTTCTCTACCAAGCTGCAGTGTTATGCTTCATTTATTTTTTTGATTGATAAATGTCAGAAGTGTACTGACTGGAATGGCAAAAGGGATCGTCTTCATCATCAGAACACAGTTATTAATGTTGTGCAGCACTTAGTACTAAAATCACTGCAAAATGCTGGCATTTTGATCCAAGTTGGTGGCCTCCTATCTCTACTGTGCCAAGAGAAACTGCCATATAAGATGCTGGTCCAAAAGACAGTAAGTAAAACGAGCATTGTTTTGTCAGTAATCCCCTTGCTCATGTCTTCCCTTTCATGGGTCTGCAGATAGAGGGAGGAAGAGGCTGTGTGAGCACAGAGTAATTCAAGTTTTGCTCTCCACCCTTGGTTGCTCCCACCAGGAGAACCTCAGTTTGTACAGAAATAACGTGCAATGTTGGCTGCTTCTGTAATACTTGCCATCCACCACTGTTTCAGTATGAACGTGAAGCAGCATTGTATTCCAAATAATTGTAACTACTATACTTACCTTACTGTTTTCCGTAGCAGTCATACCAAGTCTACAGTAGCCCCCTCTTGCCCTGCAAACATCTGTGACGTGTGTTGGATTTTCCTGTGTTTTTTATAATAGTAGATTATCATTTAATATTGGGTTAGTCATTTAAAATACAGCAAATGAATAAATGAAAAATAGAATCACCTGTGTCCTGTATTTTTTGCACTGTTACATATGGTAGCAGAAATTCTCTTCTTTGATAACGGAGTAGCATTGTTGCATGCATTTGTTTTTAAATTAGGCTGTGGGATTTTGCTGGCTGAAATGGTACTGGATGATGAGAAGAAGAACAGGAGCACAGCTTTGCTTCAGTCTTTGAACATGCTTGTGCAGACGGAGGGAAAGGAGAGAAGTGGCTCTGAATACCGAGGTTTACTGGAACAACACGGATTCACAAATGTGAAAATCAAATTGACAGGAAATCTGTTAGATGTAGTCTTCTGCATTAAGACATAGAAAAAGAAAGATTTACTAGTAAAATCTAGATCATGTTTGATGTCTTTAATTATGCAAGTATATTCTGTTTCCCATCAATATAAAAAAAGATGTAACTTTTTGAAGTTACTTTTAAAAAGGGAGAAGTGATTGCATTTATTTTAAACTCGAGTAAAGTTCAAAAATAAAGAATGTGCTGGCAACATTTGATGGCACTGATACCTACTGTAGTTGCACAACACTGGTAGTACGGTCAGAAACAGGCTCCAACCCAAGGGTATCAGCAGCCTTACAGTAGTACTGACGTTGCTGAGAAGTCAGTTTCTCTGTACTGGGTGCAATTCAAATAGTCCAGCTTCTAGACTAGTGCACATTGATTGCTTTGTCCCCGCTTCAGGAGGTTAATGCAGGTATAACTTCAACACCATCCACTTTAATACCGTTCTTATTTTTATAGTCTCCACTGTAAATAAAGAACTATTATCCCATTTACTACTTGCCTGTAGCTGTGCATTCTACCTTTCCTACTATTATTTTTATACAGTTTTGTTTTCTTTGCATCTTTTTTCAGCATACTCTCTGCTAGTCACATTCTCTCCTGTTTCACAGTCCATGGTTTGATTAAATGTTTCAAATGCAATTTATAGTAGTTCCTCCTTATTTTTTGCTCACCTCTCTTCTTCATCATCCCACAGATGTGTGTACGCTCTTTACCTGGTAAGAAAGTGTGTGGGCACAGCAGGCTTCCAAGGGGGGGTGGGCTGACTGCCACTATACGGACAGGGTGGAGCCTGAGATGCAGGAGGTGCCACTCCTCTGCCTCCCGTGAACGCTTTTGCCCCCGTTACCTATCTGTAACTGCGTCCCAGGATTCCTGTTCTTGTCCTTCCTACTTCACAGCAGTGCTCCAGTTCAGCCCTGGGGCTTGTCTTCTCCTTAGTAATTACGTGAATGAAGATCATCACATTGCTGTGGTCTCCAGCCACAGGGCTCAGGATGTCATTTGTAAGCCTCAGGAAACTGAGGGCTGTGGAAACAGGTTGCTCCTAAGGAAGCACATTGTTCTTCTGCTATCTACGTCCATTTACAAAGACGGGCTGGAAGGGCCATGACACCAAGTATTCCATAATAGACATTGTGTGTGTGTATGTGTGAAAATCAATGATAAAATTCACAATTGCTTCAGTGTAACTGAATTTATCACCACTGGCTTACCCTCTTTTCCCCTTCCTAAACTTGTTAAACACTGCTATCTTATAAAAATGCATTAAAGCATTCACCTGTGTAGCATGGAAGTGTTAACTGTTAAACAAAGTCAGGAAACAGCACTATTGTGATGGCGTAGTCAAGACTGGAAATGGAAGAACTAGAGCAGAAGCTTGTCAAGAGCATCAAGACAGGCTCCTCTGCATTCTGTGAGGTTTCTGGAATAGCTGCATAAAAGCACAAGTTTCATTTTTTATTTTATTTTTTTTTCATCTCAGCTATAATTGGAGATGAGATGTGGGGGCACCTCATTTGGTTTAAGAACATCCTCTTCCTTTTTAGCCCTGCTTACCTTATGAGCTCTTATGAGAGCAGAATACGAGATTAGTTAAAGAACAGAAAAAAGGGAAAAAAAAAACAGCACAGAAACAGGAGGAAAAGAATGATGCTAAAGAGAAAATGAGATTTCCCCCAGTCAGATGCATCTGATCTCCAAGGTGAACAGGACGGGACAACTATTGACTAAACAATTTCTTATCACAAAAGTTTCATACATTTCACTTTCATTTTGCAAACTGACAGCACCAGAGTTCCAAAGAGTGAAATTCTTTTCTAGCCAGTATAAAGTTTTATGGGGAAGTAAGTCCCAGCCTAGATAATTGCATGCACGCAGGGCATTGTGCTGAGAGGATTAATATTCAATTACAAGCTTTTTTTTTTTAATGAGAAAAATAGAACGGTTTAAGCTGCACATGTCTCCCTGAGAACACGCACCACAGCTTTTCATTGCGTGTATCCAACCTATGGTCCTGTTAACACCGTGTTGGCAGAAGAGTCCCTTCGCTATCTCCATATCATGGCTCAGGATATAAAATAGCATACAATTATCACAGAATCAGAGAATCACAGAACCATCTAGGTTGGAAGAGACCTCCAAGATCACCGAGTCCAACCTCTGACCTAACACTAACAAGTCCTCCACTAAACCAAATCACTAAGGGCTACATCTAAACGTCTTTTAAAGACCTCCAGGGATGGTGACTCAACCACTTCCCTGGACAGCCCATTCCAATGCCTAACAACCCTTTCGGTAAAGAAGTTCTTCCTAATATCCAACCTAAACCTCCCCTGGTGCAGCTTCAGCCCGTTATACAATTTCCCTCGTATCTTTCGATGTGCAATACGCGGTGCAGTGACGTGCAGCACGCGGCATCGTTCCTCCCAGAGCAGAGACAAAGTCTGCGAGGTGCAAGCGCGCCTGGCGCACCCTGAGCTCCCGCAGCGCTGCCTGAGAGAGAAGCTCCGGTTCTCAGCTCCCGCAGGGCGCGCACACACCCGCCACCAGCGGTTTCGGACACCTCAGGCGCTGCAGCTTTGCGGTTCGCCAGCCAAGTCATCTGTGTAAGAACACGGTCGGCTTTATTTACGTTTGTAGGAAGCGTCCGCTAAAAGCGAGAGCGGTTACACAAAGCGCAAGGGAACTAACGCCCCCCGGCTAGGCGCAGCCCCTGGGCCCCGCCGGGCCGACGCGGCGCTGCGCTACTGGCGCCGCGGGGGGGGCGTGAGGGGGGAGCAACGGCCGCGACGGCCGCCCTCAGCCGGCGAGGCCCCGCCCCCGATCGCGGCTCGCCCAATGGGGCGCGAGGCGCGGGGCGTGGCCGGCGGGGGCCCGGCATTTAGCTCATGCGCGGCGGCGGCGCCGCCCTTTCGGCGCGAGCGGCGGCGGCGTCGGTTCTCCCCCCTTCCCCCGGTGCCAGGCGCGGCCATGGCGGAGCAGGCCATCTCCTTCCTCAAGGACTTCCTGGCGGGCGGCGTCGCCGCGGCCATCAGCAAGACGGCGGTGGCGCCCATCGAGCGGGTCAAGCTCCTGCTGCAGGTCGGCGGCGCGGCCGGGCCCGGTGACCTTCCCTCCCTCCCTCCCTCCCTCCTTCCTTCCTCCCCTCCGCGGGCCTCAGGCGGTTGGCAACGGGGGGGGGGGGGGGTGGAAGGGAGGGGGCAGGAGGCGGCCGTTGCCCGCGCGAGACAAAGGGGGCTGCCGGCCCCTGGGGGGGGAAGAGGGGTGGTCACGTGGGCGGTGGTCGCGCGCGGCGGCGGCGGGGAAGCCGGTTCCGCTACGCGGGGGCGGGGCGGGGCCGGGGGAGGGGGCGGCGCGCGCTGTCACTTCCTCGCGCCGAGGGCGCCGGGGCGCGTAGCGGAGGGCGGCCGCGCGCCGCCATCTTGGCGGCCCTCACGTGACGGCGCGCCCCGGCCGCCCATTGGCCGGTGCCGGCGGCGGGGCGGGGCCTGGCGTGACCTGGGCGGGGCGGCCCGGCGCCGCAAGGTGACTCGCGTGACCTTCGCGGCCGTTAACGGGCCCCCGGCGGCCGTTAGCCGCCCCCCAGCAGCGCTGACACCCCTTCGGGCAGCCCCTCTGCGGGGGGACTCGGCCGTCGCGCGCTGACGTCGGTTTTCAGTCTTAATATTCATGCCGACCCGGAATCTTAAGGTTTTTTGGAAGCTTGTTATCAGGACAGGCTTACTGTGGTAACCAGAGACTCGGTTTCTATATCCAACTGCTGTCAGGCGTTCTGGGCTAGCAGCTCTTCCTGTTACGCTCCAAACAGGCTTAAGCCAAGATGCAGTGCAGGCCTGCCAAGGCATAGTCAAAAACACGTACTTGTATTTGCAGGTGCAACACGCAAGTAAACAAATTGCTGCCGATAAGCAGTACAAGGGCATCATCGATTGCGTAGTGCGTATTCCAAAGGAGCAAGGAGTGCTGTCCTTCTGGCGAGGAAATTTGGCGAATGTCATCAGATACTTCCCAACTCAAGCTCTCAACTTCGCCTTCAAGGATAAGTATAAGCAGGTGTTCCTGGGAGGAGTAGACAAGCACACTCAGTTCTGGAGGTATTTTGCTGGTAACCTGGCCTCTGGTGGTGCAGCTGGAGCCACTTCCCTCTGCTTTGTCTACCCCTTGGATTTTGCAAGAACCCGTTTGGCCGCCGATGTTGGAAAAGCTGGTGCAGACAGAGAATTCTCTGGTCTAGGGGACTGTCTAGTCAAAATCACCAAGTCTGACGGTCTGCGTGGCTTGTACCAAGGGTTCAATGTCTCTGTCCAGGGCATCATCATCTATAGAGCTGCCTACTTTGGAATCTACGATACAGCAAAAGGTAAAATTTCAGGAGGGAGTTGATGACCTATTTGCAGAATTGTATTGCCTGTTTACGTCTGTTCTTGCATGTCACTTTGTTTGTTGTATCTATAGCTTACGTAAGTGTGGGGGCAGAACGGGGTGTCTTGGTCAGCATTAGTGTGATGTGCCAGTGACACTGTTCAAAGCAAATCTTCATCATGTGTTGATAGTGCAGGCTGCTTTTGAATTTTCCTGTTGTTTTTCTGACCATTAAAAACCATCAGGTTTTCCTTATGGCAGTAATGTTTGTTGGTAACCATATGCAAATATTTTAAGTTCAGTTTTGCTCACTGAGTTGCTGTAGTTACATTAGACCAATTCATGTGTGCTTAGCAGAATTGGTTTGAGCAGTGCTTTCAGAAAGCATTTGTTTAAGCTTGACTTCTGGGTTTGGAAATCATTGGCATGTATAGTTCATTAAAATTTATAGGGACAATGAGTTATTCTAGTGACACTTATTTCTGTAAGCATTTAGGAAATGATTAAAACACTTACTGTGCCAGTCTGAAAGGATCTTGGTGCCTAAATTTCATAGAATCATAGAATATCCCGAGTTGGAAGGGACCCATAAGGATCATCAAGTCCAATTCCATATTTTGATTATTGAGAATAAAATACTGTGGGTTTCCTTGATTTTTTTTCTATATGGCCGAAGTATGCTTCAAGTGTATCAAGTGTCTTGTTGCAACTTAAATCATAGCTTTACAGTGTTTTATAAAAGCTTTTCTAGTGAAGTAGCTGTTGTGCAGTGGAGGAGGATGTGGAGGATAAAAAGCTAATTAGTTTCTTTATTGCAGGCATGCTGCCAGATCCCAGAAATACTCACATTGTTATCAGCTGGATGATTGCACAGACAGTGACAGCTGTGGCTGGTGTGGTTTCCTACCCTTTTGATACAGTGCGGCGTAGGATGATGATGCAGTCGGGACGCAAAGGAGGTAGGCTGTTACTCTGTGTAGTTCTTTACGCAGCGCTAACAAGATGGAGTTGCTAACGGTCATCCCTCAGCACTTCTAGTTCCTTGTTCCATAAATCTCTGTTAAGTTTTATTATGTTTAAGCGGTATGAGGCAGTTCAGTAAGGCTCACAACTTCTGGTGTTTGTGAGGAATTATGCTGAGGACTTTTCTTTGTGGAATATGAATTGCGTAAATGGGCTGGCTGTTTACAGTGACAAGCTAAGTGAAAGCAATTAGCTGACAGTATAGATGCCGTAAGAACACTTAAGATTGTTTTGTGACATAACTTTTAATAACTAGGCAGGCAGGTAGCAAGATTTTCTGTTGCCTGAACTAGCACTGTGGTAGTCATAAAGCAAGGTATGAGACATAAAGTAGCTGGAGAAGTGAAATGGCAGTTGCTGGAGACACCTGAGATACAATTACAGGAGCTAAAAATCACTTTGCTCTTTTTCTACAGCTGATATCATGTACTCTGGAACGATTGACTGCTGGCGGAAGATTGCAAGGGATGAGGGAGGAAAGGCGTTCTTCAAGGGTGCATGGTCTAATGTTCTCCGAGGCATGGGGGGAGCTTTCGTGCTTGTGCTGTATGATGAATTCAAGAAAGTCATTTAAGCAGCCTAACTAGAATTTGAAATCAAGTTGAGCAGATCATGTAGAATAACTACCATTATGGACCATTGACCTTCAAGAAATTCCTGTGAGTCTTATTTATCAGAGCCAGATGATATTTGTAGATGGGGCTAGAAACTGACATACAGAACTGATCCATTTCACGGTAACCTGTGTGAAGACACTGAATCTGGCAGTTCAGTGTGGTGACTTGTTTCAGCAATGAGAAATCAGCGTCACTGGTTCAGGGTCCAAAGTGGCTGGGTCCAAGTTAGGTAGAAAAGCATTGTATGCCCATGGATCAGTCCCCAGTTTCAAGTCCTATCTTTTTTAGGACCATAAAATTGTCTTTGAAAGTACTTGCTAACAAATCATTCTTTTCCACTTGTACTGAAGCACTATGTACCATTTTGCACAGCTGAACATCTAGCAATTTTGTTCTTAAATTGGGGCATTCTGCTGTAAAACAATAAACATACTTACTCTGTCTGTGTTGAAATTATTACATCAAAGCTTTGGGAAAGCCTCTTTTCTTTGGAAACTTGTTTTGGATAATGGTTCATCTGATACACTTACACTGCACTATAACAGAATAAGCTTGATTTTATTACAATGATTGAATGTGAGAACTTCGAGGAAAAGCATAGGTTGTACTAGTAGAAACCACTCCCATTCTTTGTGCCTGATTGTGTATGATGGGCTGCTGCAAGTGGCTTTTTGCATGATTCTTAAAAATTGATTTGCAGCTTTTCATGTGATATAAAATGAGGGTTTTTTTTTTTTGTTGTAGCACTACAAGAACCCAAAGTTCCAAGGGCAGTCAAAAAGTGATGCTCTTGCCCTTGGTGAAACAACTTAAAATGGAATACGTATGTTCTTTAAGTTAATATAGAAAGCAACACATGACATTCATGCAAAAACCCAGGAACCCAGTGAAATGCCTTTAACGTTTGAGTGACCTATCGTATTGTTGCTGCTATTTGGAAATGCTGATCATGCCACTGAAGAGTGTGCTTGGCCTGATCTCTAGCAGTGGTCAGTACCTCTGGGGAAGATGGATTTAATCCGAAATGAAGCTCAGTTTTAGAGGTGCGGTTGTTAGGGTATGTGACAAGGAACATGCATGATCCTGTGTAGCTTTAAAATAGAGGTAAAGGTAGGTCAGCCTTCAATAATAACTGAATAATGTCTACTTTCAAGGATTGTCTGAAGGCTGAAAACAGGTAGTACATTATGTCAAATGGCAGTATGGGGAATTAAATCTGTGACCTTCATGTGTGTGTATATAATCTTGCTTTTGTACTCCGTAATCTACAAGGATGTGGGGAGACCAGTAAAGGAAGACAAGGTGTTCATCTTCCAGTCATGTTCTTAAGCACTAGCCCTGTATCTGAAAGAAACGGTGTCATTGTATGAGTCATTGAAGGCTGACTGAGCTGAGGTGGTTTTTTTGTGCCTTCTGAGGTTGCTACTCAAGATGAGGTATTTAAATTTACTACATGGCTTTGTCTGATTATTTGGCTCCAACATGATGTTCCTTGGCACAAGCACTGCTTTCAACATCTTTATATGAATGTAAGTACATTACATAGCTACTTTGTACACAGGCTAATGGCAAACTTCATGTACCTACTGCAGGTGTTTTTTTAATCTTGTTCAGTAATGGTAGCTCTCGTGATGTGAGCAGGTCATTTGATGTTGACCTTGCCAATCAAGCTGCTGTTTCAGTTGTAATTATATTGATTGGGGGGGGGGGGGGCAGGGGAAAAGGTTGTCTGTATAAATAGGTTGCGTAGGTTTACTTTCTACATCAGTGGCTTGAAAGGTAGAGATAAAGCACCTTGCATAACCTTGCTGTGAGTGCATGGTGGCCTAGCTTTGTGAGGAAGAACCAAGCATGACAATTACTTGAGCAGTTCTTGAACAGGGGGATGACAAATCTCATCCCCCCACTACAGAATTTGTTTTTAACCAGAGGAAATAGGAAAATAAATCAATGTAAATGTGGGTTGTTCTGTAAGTGGAACTGCAATTAGCTATGCTGTGCATTTCAGCATGTACTACTCGGTGTTCATTTTTCTAGTATATCGCTTCCCTTAGTCATGCAGCAGCAATTTTCAATGTGATTATGCAGTGTGGGAACATAAGAGGCAAACAATAAATGACTTTTAAAAAAAGCATTTGTTTTCTGCCTTATTGAAGCACTTATTTGGTAAAATGTGTTTATTTTGAAAAATACATTTAACAGAAAAAGATCTGGAATTTTACACATACATACAAAAAAGCAGGAATCTAAATCTAAGGCCTGTATTTTAGAAAGCTTCCTATTCCATTCTTTTGTTGTTTTTTTGTTTGTTTTTAATGGGGGAAAATTTCAAGGTGTTCATTTCTAGTCTGTACTGTGAAGAACACCTTAAATGCTTGTAGATTGTCATGATGCATGATTTTGTGTTGAAGAATCCAAGTCTGTTTTCTTTTTAGAAAGTTAGGTCATCTCTTCAACCATAGTTACTTCCTTAGTTCAGCTTAGACTGGATGGAAACATGTTCTGTGTCTAAGAGAGAGACATTCATTAGCCTTTAACTTGCAATAAGCTACAGATATACTGTTGTTGAGCAGAGAACATTCAGAAATATTAGACACACCTGCTTTCAAAGGCATACTGGTTTTGCTATTCTGATGCGTAAGAAATGCTTGTAGTTGCAGGGGATAAACATAGAAGGACAAAGTGAAGGAAGATTACTAAAATAAAATGAAGGATCCCAGGAACATAAATTGTCTGAACTGAGTAGAATCTTACCCAAATCAAATGGGAAAGCAAGCACTCTTTAAACATAAATGTGAAGGAAGCAAGTGCAAACTCGGTGCAGAGTCTAGGGTTATAAACCATGAGTTTTTTTCAATGATCTAGGGGAAAGCTGTGTCAAGAAGCAGGACAAACAATGAGAAGATATGAAAAGGCCATTACAGGAAGCAGGGACAAAGTGAGGAAATACAGGCATCAGAAAGCTGAAGCAAAGGACCACTGGAAGTTTAAAAAGAGTTCATAAATGTATTAGACCTAAATGCCAGGAATAGTCCTGGTATTCAATGGGGAAGTTCTCCTGAGAACACATTTTTGCTTTATCCTTTTTGAAGGTTTACATCATTCAAGCATCTTTACCATTGATTGTCTTTGGGAAGAAGAGATGAAACTAATTTTTAAGACTAAAATAGGCAAAGAAGAGTCTAGAAGGTGTTTAGCAGGTAAGAGACTGGAAAAAATACTTTCACAGGGTTGGCAGCTGTGAACTTGAACTTTGGCAATTACTACTGATCAGCTGCTGCCTGCATGGAGGTGCCCATGCCACAGTTTATGAAACCACATCCACAAAGATAACCTGGGGTCTGGGTGTTGTGTTATTCCAGTAATACAAGTACAGGGATTTTGAGGTCCCTCAAGTTTAGCATAAACGTCCAGATGGAGGGTCTGCAAGATTTAAGGACTGCTTGCTACTTTACTAGCAAATACCAATTTATAATTTGGTAGACTGTGAACTGCTGTTCTGTAGCCAGATAGGAAATGAGATACCAGGCTTTTGTAACTTATGGATGAGGAAACTCATCCAAGTTGCATTGCTATCTACCTTATATTAAAGTCAAAGATGATACCTGTCATCTTTAGGGCAATGTGCTGGTATACAGTTACCCAAACAGGAGTTTCAATAACCATAGCTTTGAGGAGCCTTTGTAAAGGCTTGAAAGAAAACTTCTCACTTCTCAAAGCTTTATTGAAAAAGGTGTTGCCTGTTGAAACATTGTAGGCAATAATCAAATAAGCAAAAATAAAAAAAAAATAAATGCAAATTTGACTAAATAAATGAGAAAGCATACCTGGATATTTTCATTATGTGATGTGTTAAATTTGTCTCTTGGTTGTGGAATAGGAGGAAATATTCTTTTGAAACTGCAATACCTTTGGATACAAAAAGGGATTGAGAATAAATGAAAATACTGGTAAATACTGGTAATATAACTCAAGCATTGCGTTGTGCCTTAAGGATGTTATTTATTGCTCTACAAATCACTAAGTGAGAAGAAGGAAAATATTTTGAGTGTAGACTGGTGGGTAACTTCTTACACCGATCGCTTGGGTAACTTAAGCTTACTTTGTGACTAAAGCTACACTAAATAATTTATTAAACTGATTTTCAGTAACTCACCTGGTGTAAGTAACTTTCTTCCACCACTATGTGAGAAATTTTATCAAAGGACACATTCATTTATACTGTTTCCTTGTTGTCTTGCACTATGTGAAGTCAATGATTTTAAAATAATGTTGATGTTAAATGCTTAAAAAAAGACTTTTTTTTTTTCCAGGGTCTGCTCACATCAGTCACTAACTTTATCAGTCTTTCCCCCTTTTTCACTTGTGATTTTGTGTGCCACAGTGCCATCCCAAGCAATACTGGTAATAACACTTCATGATATCGATAATCAGATTCTCCAAGTTTATAGAGGTAGGAAGAATGCGTTTCACAGAAATACCTACGTTAATAAAATTGATTTACCTTTTGCAAAGAAAAAAAAGGAGCAGTGTCACTAAGATTGTTCCAAGTACTATCAGAAGTAAAAGCACAACAATGAAGTAATCTTTTTCTTGACCTGAAAAATCGAAGGGAGAAATATCCTAGTATGCGCAAAATCTACTTTTGTGACTGTCAGTAATTAACTCCAATTTCACCTTAACTTCTTGAATAATCCAAAGGATTTCAACTTGGCATCTTACTTAAAACATTTTAAAACAAGTTGAACATATAAACTGTAGAGATCAATTACAAAAAAAATCCAGAGAAGGAGAAAGTCGCAGGATGAAGAGCAGAGGTAGTGGTGGAACTAAAAAAATAATGTTTAGGAAATGATGAAAAGGGTTCAGAAGGAAGAGGATGATTGTGATAAAAACTTCAAGAACTTAAAGGGAGTCTCAGAGCTCGAGACAGATGACTGTTTGGGTCTATCTCAGCCAGTTCCTATAACCCTGGCATCTGACTAATAGCTGTCTTCACAATCACAACTGGTCACAGGCTGGTATCAGCCTCCATTTCACAGTATTTGAGCATCTCCTCTACGTTAATAGTTTCTACCGTGTTCCTTCCACATCACTGGGTAAGAATCAAGATTTAGTCATATATATGAGTTCGAGAGAGAAAGGTTTGCAAACATTGTAATACCAAAAAAAAAAAAGTATGAAGAAAAATATTCCATGGGCTTACCAAACTCTATTGGTTCACTCCATTCCCCCCAGCTTCTGTTTACACTACATACGCTTCTTCCACGTGCTCTGATTTTCAGAACGTATTGTTTTTTCACATTATAATTTTTGAATTCGTATGTATATTTGTCTACCTAAAATCAAAGCATTTAGATGGTGTATTTCATTCCAGAAGCAAATATTAATAAAATTTGGGGTTTAATTTCCTGATATGGGTTTTGTAAAAAAAAAAAAAAAAAAAAAAAAAAAACTAATTTGTATGATTTTGTAGGTACATGGTTGTTAAGTGTTCTTTTCTCCAAATTTTAAACTCTTATACATTAGTTCATCCTACCACTGAGTGTTTCTGTTTTGAAGTTTAAAGTTGTTAAGAGAGATATTAAGAAACTTGCATATGAAGATACCACAGGAAAGTATCTTCCTGAGTTCTTATGTTGATGCAAAACCTATAGTTCCAGAAATAACTAATGTTCTGTATAATAGTAATTTACATGCTAAAGAGGGCAGAAGTGCAAATACGTATAGGGTAAGAATACTTACTGTTACAGGAGGATCTTTTTTATCTTTTTCAAGCTCATCCTGCAAAACAAAGACAAATCTTCATTTTTATGATTTTCTTGTCAAGTAATCATGTTTTTCCCTCTTTTGTTCTCTGTTTATCACTTATAAAGATCATAAGTAATTTTAAACTGAAAAGTCCAAATGGAGATTCTGCTCCAGTAACATCCCAGAATATGGCATTTCATTCAGAGTTTTGGCTTCCTCCTTTTCATTTTAGAAAAGGAAGAAAACATGAATTTGGTACAGGTACTATAAGGTAGCTGATTAGGAAGGGTGCCCTCCTATATCTGATGCTTGTGAACAGAGGTCTTGTGGGTGAAGTGGCAATTGGTGGACATGTTGGCCATAGTGACCATGAAGTAATCGAGTTTAAAATCTTTGGCAATCTTTATATACAACCTCTAAACATAGCAGATCTGGAAGCTGTCTTTTCAGCTGTCTTCTTGATAACACAGGGCACAAAATTGATGTGAACAGCAAATTTCTTCTCCTTCCAATCAAATTCTGTTAGACAAATACTCATGAATGTATTTTCTATTAGACAAATACTCACGCATTCCATACCGTCAAAATTTACTTAACGAGAATCAAATATTTTCTATGACAAAAGAGGCTGAAAATTTTGAAATATTTAAGACAGAAACAAAAAAGCATAAGCATAAAAATTAGGAAACGATATCACCAGCAGTGGTTTTAGTAAGGATCCCAGAAAGCATTGAAAAGGTGAGCTCCTGGAAATGTTTATAACATGTAACGTCAGAAGGAGAGTTGGCATTATGGAAAAGTGAATCCCACCCATTCCTACTGCTACAGATAAAAGAAGAGCTAACATACGTTTCTTTAAAATAAATGTTGAGAATATTGTTTTAGTCTTATTTCTTTTTGATCTTGTGAAATTTTTCTGAGATCTGTGGAGGAGGATCGGATGCCTCAGCCTCTTGTCTGTTGTACTTGATGGATACCAGACATACTTCACCTGTGGTAAATTGGCATGCTCTGTATTGCCCTGCGTTTTTCTTGTGGTTACCATGGTAAATTGGTAGTGCTCTGCCTATACAGTAAGATAATTCCCAGCTCGCTTTTGGTATGTACATATTTACATCAGAGTTAGCCGTCTTACGTTCCTCTTATAACCAATGGAAAGAAAGAAGCATTTTAAGGACACAATTTGTCACATACCTTAGGAGGTGAAATATACCACATCTGACTGCACAGAGAGCAGAGGATAACTTACTGAAAAGTAAATGCATCCTTTGCAGATGTCTGCCCTGGGCCTGTATTAACTTTCCCCTGAGTCGCTAGTATCTCTTTTTTTTTTTTTTTTGGAGGAGTATATTTTTTCAGTAGCTTCTGATTTCAAAAAGTAGGTTCAGAAAGAAAGAGATGGGTTGTGCAGAAAGATGAGGATTGGGTTGTCTTAACCAGAAGAAGGACGGTGTCTGAGAGAAAACTGTCAAAGAGTGTGACATCATGGGGGAGATGGTGGAGGAGACAGGGAAAAACAGCCCCATGTGTTGAAACTGAGAGGCAGCTGTGAGCTTTCCAGCATGTGCAAAATGCCATCAGGGTGGCTGAAGCTGAGGTACCCTGTGAAGCAGGTTGAGCATGAGGGGCCCTGGCTTGGGCTGGAGGCTGGTGCCAAGGAAGGAATCTCATTTTGGATCACCGGGCTGCAATCGTACGGTCATCTCCTGTGAGATGAGCTCATGGAGGACAGCATCTCAGGTGCTCTCCTAGTCTTTGGACAGAGAACCCTCATAACGGTTCCCTTCTCTCCTCTGTTTTTCTGCTATGTCGATCTCTTTAGTTTGAAATAAGTTCATGAGCAGTGGGAAGTTAGAGCAGGAGGACACTACACAGCTTATGAGACAGAAGTTAATAAGTAAAGGCAAGAGAACATTGCATGCTATGTAAATACATGTAGCTAGGTATGGTGCCAACTTCAAACCAAGAAACTGTTTTTACCTTTTTTCGTATGTTAATTTCATACTCAAAGCAATGTTCAGGTTTCCAATAACTTGTAAGGGGTTTTTGCCATGTAATTATGCAATCTTCTAGATCGCTAGTACAGTTGACACTGACATTTAATGGAGCAGTGAATCTTTCTGGAGTGGAATGAAATGAAACAATTAATGTAGACATGGTCTGTAATCAACTACAACTCTTTCATAGTAAAATGCACGTAAAACTGATGCAGCTTATATACAGCTGTGCGCTACTGATGGTAACAAATGTTACCTGGTAAACAGAAGTAAAATACAGAGCAAAACTAGAGAATCTAGTCCTGCAGCTGTTGGACATTGAAGTAACTGAAGTTCATGTAAAAAAGTGTATGAAGGATTTTGCATAATTCAATCATACAGTCTGCAGTGCACAATTTTCTTCTACATCTAAATTTCACATTGACAATGCAAGTCTCTATAGGAAAAAAGATGGTCATTTTTATCCAGGTGGTGGTATTCAGGTAGAAGATCGAGTCATCTGAATCTGAGTGCCTACAATACAGCTGTCCAAGGGTGACCTGGGTGTCTAACTGCTACAGTCAGCAGAGACCTCATCAGTAGTGCCCACAGTGCCTGCAAAGCCCCCTGTGGAGCAGGCGTGCTCAGCTGAACAGCTCTGGCTTTCCAGCCTGCACTGACTGCAGGCAGGAGTCAGTTGCTTGAACTGTCCTGTGCTGTGGATTTCAGACCACACAGAACACCCAGAAAGACCCTGGTCTCTCACAAGTCCTGAGCACAACTGCAAGCCTTGTGGATGTCTGAAGGTGTCTTGTGTGGAACCAGAAGCAAGTTTTAGAGAACTGAATCTTGTCGCCAATCTTTATTGGAGCTTGACCACCTAGCTTTCATGTAGGTAGTCACATTTAACTAATACAGTCTTAACATGCCATTTGAATCCTCCCTCTGGCTTTAGGACATATTGCTCTTGCAGCTCTCAGAGAAGTGTGCATTATTGGGATGGTGAAATGAGCCCACCAGAAAGCTGACTTTGAAAGTTGTTAACCATTGCATTTCATCACTTGGATCCCATGGATTTGTTCGCACTGTTCTCAAAGCTGCTATTGTAGTCTCTATGTCTGTTCAGTTTAGTAAATTTTGGAAATATATCTTGTCAGCTCTCAAGAACCAAGTTTGTACCACTGTGTAGAAACCTGTAGTAGTTGTGCACTTTTGTTTTCTTCTTCTTTTTTTTCTCTACAGAGAGAAATCCCCCCCCCCCTTTTTTTCTTTCTTTTTTTTTTTTTTAATACAGCAGTAATATAATAAAATAAAGTTGTCTGTGTACTTACCAATTGTATACAGTTTTATGTAGTCATCATAGAACTGGATCTGGGAATCTTTGCTAGACCCATTCACCAGGAAATAAGCAGTTTCGTCTTTAATCATCACATTTTGGAATCTGCATCCTATGTGCATGCCATTTTCACCTTTAATGTAAAGCTCACATTCTGTCTTGTTCTCATCACTGTATATGACAAGGTATTTGAGAAAAAGGTGGGCAGAGTGATGTGTTGAGTGAGAATTCAGGCTTCCCAGGACTCAAGCAGGCTTACTTACCTTGAATTCTTCCAGTAGAGAAAATATTGGGTATCTTCTGGAGCATTCCTGCCTGGCTGCCAAGTGCAGTTCATGAGAGAAACATTATAAATCACACAGGAGAAGTTTTCAATGGCTGACCCCTTCATGCCTGCAAACACAACAATCTCTGTTAGGAGCAAGAACTGTATGACTGCTCCAAGACAGAGGGATGTATCCACATAGCAGTGGATGTAATCTTTCTAGATTTTAGTAAGACCTTTGCTACCATCCTTCTCGGCATCCTTCTGGATAAATTGTCCAGCTGTGAGTTGAACAGGTTCATGCTGCACTGGGTGATGAACTGACCCAATGTCAGAGCTCAAAGGGTTGCAGTGAATGGGGCTACATCTGGCTGGTCGACAGCCATTAGTGGTGTTCCCTCAGTTCTAGGGCTGGTTTTGTTCAACATTTATATCCATGATCTGGATGCAGGAGTGGAATCCATCCTCAGCAAGTTTGCTGGTGATGCTAAACTGGGAAGTGTTATCTCTCTGGAGGGATGAGAGGCCTTGCAGAAGGATGTAGATAGGTTGGAGCATTGGGTGACCAGCAACAGCATGTAGTTCAACAAAGGTAAATGTTTGGTGCTGCACCAGGGATGGAGTAGTGCCAGACACAGGCACAGGCTGGGAGCCGAATGGCTGAGGAGCAGCTCAGCAGAAAGGGCCCTGGGGGTGCTGGTGACAGCAGGCTCAGCACAAACCAGCAGTGTGCCCTCGCAGCCAGATGGCAAACCACATTTTGGGGTGCATTAAACACAGCATAGCCAGCTGGTCAAAAGTGGTGGTTCTCCTACTGGATTTAGTGGTGGTGCGGCCTCACCTTGAGTAGTACGTGCAGCTCTCGGCTCCACAATATATAAAGGCTGTTAAGGAACTTGAGATGTTATTATATTCCAAGTATTTATATTATATATTTTATATATATATTAACATATATATTATAAATTCAAGTATTTATATGTTTCAAGAGACCTAATTGCTCTCTACAACTACCTGAAAGGAAGGTGTGGATTGCTGGGGGTTGGCCTCTTCTCGCAGATAACTAGCGATAGGACTGGAGGGAATGGCCTCAAGTTGTGCAAGGGGAGGTTCAGGTTGGAAATCAGGAGACATTTCTTCTCAGAAAGAGCAGTCAGGCATTGAAACAGGTTGCCCAGGGAGGTGGTGGAGTCACCGTCCCTGGGGGTTTTTAAGGAAAGGTTGGACGTGGTGCTTAGGGACATGGTTTAGTGGGTGACATTGGTGGTAGGGGGATGGTTGGACCAGATGGTCTTGGAGGTCTTTTCCAACCCTAATGATTCTATGAAAACATCCAGAGGAGGGCAGCAAAGCTGGTAGAAGGGTTGGAAGGCACGTCTCGTGGGGAGAGGCTGAGGACACCTGGCTGCCCAGCCTGGAGAAAGGAGGCCGAGAGGCGACCTCAGCGCTCTCTGCAGCGTCCTGAGGAGGGGAAGCGCAGAGGGAGGTGCCGGTCTCTGCTCCCTGGGCACACGGGAACGGCACAGAGCTGTGCTGGGGGGTCAGGCTGGGATTAGGAAAGATTTCTTTACCATGAGGGTGGTCAAACCCTGGAACAGGTTTCCTAGAGAGGTGGTTGCCACCCCGTGCCTGTCAGTGTTCAAGAGGCATTTGGACAATGTCCTCAGTAATGTGCTTTAACTTTTGGTTAGCTTCAAAGTGGTCAGGCAGTTGGACTTGATCATCTTTCAAGGTCACTTCCATCTGAACTGTTCTGTTCTGTTCTGTCTTGGCACATGCTTGGATGTGCTAGTTACACCTGCATCTCCAGTCAATTATTGCTTAGGTTAGCAGTGACAGTTGAGAGAAAACTGGACTCTCACTGTATTTTGCCTACCTCTGAACTGTGAGACTTGGGAGAGGAGAGCATTCACATTGGTAAAGCAAAGCACATTGGCTTTTAACACCATCCTTGGTGCTACAGAGAGAAGTATTTCTCATTCTGTGACCAACACTCGGGAACCCTCTCCTGAGGTGCCTCCAGATCAAACTGCCCACTCACTAGAGCTTTCCACCTTGACGTTGGAGAGAGCAACTTTGTCCCTTTCGTGGAGCACTTTCAAGCGGGGATCTCGTTTCTTTGGAGGCTCCCTCATGGCTGCACTGTGCAGGCATGCTCGGCCTCCTTCTCCCTTCTCCTTCAGCCAATTCTCTGCTTGCTTCTGCGGTGTGCCCCAACTTCAGCAAAAGGGTGGGGCCTTCCTCCACTTCTGCTTCCGACCCCTTCCAGTGCCCCATGTTGAGGGCACCTCAGGAAGCAGTGGGGATTCCCTTGGGGAACCTGCACATGTGGATGTGAGGAAGAGCACCAAGAGCAAGAGGTTTTAAAAGGCAGAGTCCTGTCTTCACTCTGACCGGCACCATGAGAAAGTTTCCTCTGTGGAGTCCCCAGGAAAAGATGAACAGGGCAGTGCCTTCTCCGCTCAGATATGAGCAGGCTGCTAATTGCATCCTCTCTGTCAGATATGAAGTATCCCAGCTACACACAGCTGCAGAAGCACTGGTGACTGCATGATTTTAATGGAGAAAACCAAGTTCAGAAGGAAGGGGAAAATGGGCCATAAAGACTCCAGGTTTGGATTTGTGAATCTTGGATCTGCCTAAATCCCACTTTGATTAACTCACAGATGGGACAGATGCAGAATATTTCCACTTGTGAACAGTTGCCTTAGCACAATGGGTGCATGCCAGCTGCGGGAACCCTACCGTGTGTATGAGCCAGGGCCAGATTAGATTACTATGTTCAGTTTGCCCCCATCTGCTTATCACCAGCATTTCCTTTCCTCTCCTCCTCCCATTTTATGGGTTTCACTGATCTCTAGACTGTGCCTTTTGCTAGCACTGTGGTTTGGCTTCTGACAAACCCAACACAGTCCAGCAGAAAAACATTTAATAAAGATGCAGGCACGACGATTCAAACTCATAACAGCCAGAACAGT